>NC_068938.1:89896032-91181984 GCF_016801865.2 Culex pipiens pallens | reverse complement strand
GGAATGACCCATATTTAATTTAGTGTACCTTTTAATTGGTGTAATCAAATTAGTTGAAACTTGAAGCGTTTGTTTAACAAACCAATTGCTTCAAAAAGTTTGACTTAATCAATCATAGTGTGAAAATATTTCCGATCAAACATTAATAATCAATTTTCTCAAATAGTACTAAATGGTCGTTGTCACAAGATTGCACAATGAACTCTTAAAACATATGGTTTTCCTCACAGTACCTATAACGCATATTTCCGATCAGTGGTCCCAACATACAAATTTGTAAGCAGCTCAAAAGTTCTCATTATTTAGGCTAGTATACTGTATACAAACTTTATTAAAAGTTTTCGTTCCTTAATTTCAAATTTGAAGCCTAATATATAAATATTTTTAATACAATAATTTAATATCAAAAAATATTTATACATTTAAAAATTTATGAAACTGTCAAAAATTTTACTGTCATAAAGAATGTCACAATATTTTGATAGTTAAAAAGTTCTTCATTCAAATGCTTTTTAAGATGAAACATTTAATGAGAAATTGATTTTTGGAAATTTGGATTTGGAAAAAAAACAAAAAAAAATATTTAAATTTATAACTCAAATGAGCTGAATATTGATAAAAATGTTTAAAGTAAAAAACAACAAAACAAAGCATCTTATAAAGTTATTCTACATGACACATAAGTATGGCGATTGTCCACGCTCCATACAAAAAAGATTTTTTTGTATGGACAATTGTCCACGAGGGGGGGGGGGGGGTTGAGATTATCAAAAAAAGTGTCCACGTGGTTTGTGGATGGTCCCTTAGTAAGAAAATTTAACAAACAAACAAAAAACAACTTTTTGTGTATTGAAAAAGTGACTTAACAATAAGAGTACACAGTGTTCTGTAAATTAAGATGATCGAGTGATCGGGGTCACATCCAAATGGTGATTCGTGTCTGCAACATTTACAAACTTTATAAAATTAGGTTCTAACGCCTGCAACAGATCGAGTTCAAAGAGCAAATATTCAAATAAAAGAAAGATGATGGTAGTAAAAAGTTGTTAACTTTTATTTGTCTTTCTTAAATGTAATGCCACTACAAATTTATTTTTAAGTTTTTTCCTTTATTAGAAATTTGCAAAAAAAAACCCAACCTACACGAAATGAGTAGTTAGTAGGTACCTCTTTCCTAAACATCTGTAAACATCGAGTTGCGGAGCGTTGAAGGAGTGCTATGCTGTGCTCTCCTCCTCCACAGTAGTAGGTGGGTGGGCTCAGCAAACTGCAACTGTTTGGCTGCCGCTGGGAGGTATAATTTTCCCTCCTTGCACATGTAGGTTGGCCCCTCGCCAGAGCCGTTGTTTTAGTGGTGGTTGCAGAAGCGGTTGCTGTTGTTTTTTTTCTGCCTTCTCTCCTCCAAATTGATGATCACCGGAGCTTCTCGATCTGAATGTTACTAGTCCTAGTACCACCGCCATACAGAGCTTAGCCTAGACACTTTGCACTGCAGCGGAAATATGCACTTGCACATTCGGTTTGCCAGGCCGCGGAACAAACACGCACGCACACGTGTACACAGCATAAGGGATACGGGAGAGTTGGGGTTGCATATGGTTGGCTCTACAAAAACTTCACTTATATAAATTTTGATGTTTTTCTTTTTTAATTTTTACTATTATAATTCCTTTATTTGACTATTTTGATGGTTTTAGACCTATTTTACAACCTGTGTTTTTTTTTGTTTCTTGTTTCTTGTTTCTTGTTTCTTGTTTCTTGTTTCTTGTTTCTTGTTTCTTGTTTCTTGTTTCTTGTTTCTTGTTTCTTGTTTCTTGTTTCTTGTTTCTTGTTTCTTGTTTCTTGTTTCTTGTTTCTTGTTTCTTGTTTCTTGTTTCGTGTTTCTTGTTTCTTGTTTCTTGTTTCTTGTTTCTTGTTTCTTGTTTCTTGTTTCTTGTTTCTTGTTTCTTGTTTCTTGTTTCTTGTTTCTTGTTTCTTGTTTCTTGTTTCTTGTTTCTTGTTTCTTGTTTCTTGTTTCTTGTTTCTTGTTTCTTGTTTCTTGTTTCTTGTTTCTTGTTTCTTGTTTCTTGTTTCTTGTTTCTTGTTTCTTGTTTCTTGGTTCTTGTTTCTTGTTTCTTGTTTCTTGTTTCTTGTTTCTTGTTTCTTGTTTTCTTGTTTCTTGTTTCTTGTTTCTTGTTTCTTGTTTCTTGTTTCTTGTTTCTTGTTTCTAGTTTCTTTTTTCTTGTTTCTTGTTTCTTGTTTCTTGTTTCTTGTTTCTTGTTTCTTGTTTCTTGTTTCTTGTTTCTTGTTTCTTGTTTCTTGTTTCTTGTTTCTTGTTTCTTGTTTCTTGTTTCTTGTTTCTTGTTTCTTGTTTCTTGTTTCTTGTTTCTTGTTTCTTGTTTCTTGTTTCTTGTTTCTTGTTTCTTGTTTCTTGTTTCTTGTTTCTTGTTTCTTGTTTCTTGTTTCTTGTTTCTTGTTTCTTGTTTCTTGTTTCTTGTTTCTTGTTTCTTGTTTCGTGTTTATTTTTTTCTTTGCTGAAGACACCAAATTAATAAGAAAATCCCTTGACAGATTTTGTTATGTCGTATTCTCGTACTTCCGGTTATTTCAAACCCAAACTCCCCTATAAAGCATCTCCTGCACGGATCGATGATCATTATGCTTTTGCTTCTGCTGCTGCTGAATGTTGATTATGATGGCGGGCAACAGCAGCAGCAGCCAGCCAGGGAGTGAATGAGGCGCCACCGACTCTGACTGATCATCAGTTGATGTTGAGGCAGGTCTTCTCCGGCAAAAAGATACCAAAGAAAAAAGAAAGAACTGGTGCACACCACCTCCGCCGCCTGACTGCAGGAAATAATTAATAGCCTTTGGCATGGAGTTGAGCGCGCGAAAAGCATGTTTATAGGACTCCCCCAACCCCTTTTCCTCATATTCCACGTGGACCCTTGAAGGAAGGAGGGAGGAGGGCACGTGTGCTTTATGAGCGGAAAGTGCAGCATATAAACGAAAAATTATTAATTATTCTCTCTATTGCATTTCAAATATTTAAAATTGTACTGCCTTTCTAGGCTTTGATGCACATCTTTTTTGAGATAATAATGCACCCCCACTTGGGCTAGTCCTGGTCGGTGATGAGCTTAGCCGCAGCGCGCTTAGCCACTCTAGTACCGTTCGTCGACCATGGTGGCGTGCAGAATTTTTAATTCTGGCCCCTCTCTTTCCCTCTAATTGATGGGTTCGAGCGAAAATCGCTCGTTTTGCCTCTGTTTCAGTTTTGAATAATTAATCGGCGTGAAGGGATCATTCGGCACCGCGAAGCCGGTCAGGTGAGGTAGCAATCAACACCTTACTGCTGCACTTATTTTTTTTTTGCGAAATTTAGAAAGCTCGGATTGAATGGCCATTAAACATAACCTTATTGAAAAGTCAACTTAAAAAGTTCTTTTTTTCTATACAATTTGCTTCAATCTTTTTCATTTGCTTGTTTATGTATTTGTCTTTTTTCCAGCAACTTATTTTGAAAAATGGTAAAGTTTTGGAACTTTGGCGTCTTCAGAAGAGTTGTTGCGTGGAATGTGGCAACGTTTGGCTTGGTTAAAAATTAGGGTGGTTTTTTGGGTTTTTTCTTTTCTAGAAAGTTTTTGAGCATGCCACTCAAAGCATCTTTGACAAACACACAAAAATGATATATCGCAGTCTATGCCTTCTTCAACTAATTTTATCAATATCATCAGAATAAACCCTGAAAATCGCCAAGATGGCTCATCCCTAAAAATGTTTGTTGTTGGTGTTTTTCAAAAAAGGGGTAAAGATTTTCTTATCCCATTGATTTATTCAAATCTTCAAAGGGGTAAACCTCTATATTTTTCACGTTTCTCGAAATATTGAACACTTCTTTTCAAAATCTTCAAATCTTTAAAAAAAGAAGGCTAAAACTCTATGAAGTTCATAGTTCGTATAAAAATTTTCCATTTTATACCATCGAATATTATAAACAGAAGGGTAAATTTTTATGATTTGCAAGGATCTTTTAAAAAATACCCTTTTTTACATTGAGCGAGTCCACGAGCAAAGCATACCCATCTCGCATCGATCTGACCAATCTGCCTGAAATTTTCAGGGGTTGTTTGTACATATAAAAGTAGCATCTGGCCAAAATAGGAGCACTCTAGGACAACGGGAAGTGGGGCAAATCGGGACACAAAGTTTGAAGGTTCAAAAACGTCAAAAATATTAAAAAGGCTATAACTTAGGCAAAATTCAATTTAATTTCAAAATTCAAAATGCATCTTAAAGGGCTTCAAAAATGCAACAAAATGCAGGGTAGAGCATCCGAATTGGTTAATTCTAAAGGGAGTTATTGGCATTTTAGTGAAAAAATAGCATAATTTTCAAACTCAAATAAAAAAGTGTTCCATCCAGATATCAACTCGGTTCGACCTGCAGCTTGTAGGGGACATCTGGGACTACCATCTGAGACTGAGAACGCTTTGGGTAAGGCAGTTTAACATATCAAATAGACACTTTTACTTTTAGTGAATTTTTTGGTAGTAAATTTTTGCTCGGAGGACCCCTTAGATCCCATTTTCTGGTGATAATTTTATCATATTCGTGTTCCTGAGACAATTTCACATTAGAAACATGCATAAAAATGTTTGTTTTCATCCATTTTAACCCTTTAAAAAATGAAAGTTAAAAAAAATTGATTCACATTTATTGAAAATCAAGTTCGTTTCCAAGGATACTAGATGACACCAGAAAAAAAGCAGCTTCTTAATTTTTTTATCTTTCATTTTTTAAAGGGTTAAAATAAATGATAATATACATTTTTATGTATGTTTCTATTGTGAAATTGTCTCAGAAACACGAATATGAAAAAATAATCACCAGAAAATGGGATCTAAGGGGTCCCCCGAGCAAAAATTTACAACCAAAAAATTCACTAAAAGTAAAAGTGTCTATTTGATATGTTAAACTGCCTTACCCAAAGCTTTCTCAGTCTCAGATGGTAGTCCCAGATGTCCCCTACAAGCTGCAGGTCGAACCGTGTTGATATCTGGATGGAACACTTTTTTATTTGAGTTTGAAAATTATGCTATTTTTTCACTAAAATGCCAATAACTCCCTTTAGATTTAACCAGTTGGGATGCTTCTCCTTGCATTTTGATGCATTTTTTAAGCCTTTTCAGATGCATTTTGAATTTTGAAATTAACTTGAATTTTGCCTAAGTTATAGCCTTTTTAAGATTTTTGACGTTTTTGAACCTTCAAACTTTGTGTCCCGATTTGCCCCACTTCCCGTTGTCCTAGAGTGCTCCTATTTTGGCCAGATGCTACTTTTATATGTACAAACAACCCCTGAAAATTTCAAGCAGATTGGTGAGGTCCAAACGACGTCCCATACAAAGGGGTATGCCCTGTTCGTGGACTCGCTCTTAAACATTTTTACACAATAGACAATAGACAATAGACAATAGACAATAGATAATAGACAATAGACAATAGACAATAGACATGGGTAATAGGATGTAACAAAAATGACTTTTTGGCGGGCATTCAGGGGTTTGTTCCGGTGGGCTACTGAGCCCAAATCCCAAATATTAGCTTGATTGGGCGTAACAGGAGCTGGCGCTCCGCTCTTCAATTTTAAATGGGATTTAACCCGTAAAAATACTTTTTTTCAAAAATGTCTATTTTTGAGGCACTTTGACCACCAATGCGTTTACCATAAACATCACTGGCGTGCCAGATCCTTGCGCATCTTTTGGTATATATAACATTAAAATTTGGAGCACCCTGGAGCTCGGTACAGACCTTCAAAGTTTGGCATTTTTTCGAAAAATCGGCCCCGGCAAAAAAGATATGCGTCGCACCTCGCGACGCCCGAGACGCCATTTGATTTTGCCGGGACCAATTTTTCGAAAAAATGCTTAACTTTGAAGGTCTGTACCGAGCTTCCATTTTTGAAAACTCTGTCATTTTTCGTTACTCAACTGTGAATATTTTTGGAACATGTCATTTTAAGGAAAATTTAATGTACTTTTCGAATCTACATTGACCCAGAAGGGTCATTTTTTTCATTTAGAACAAAAATTTTTATTTTAAAATTTCGTGTTTTTTCTAACTTTGCAGGGTTATTTTTTAGAGTGTAACAATGTTCTACAAAGTTGTAGAGCAGACAATTACAAAAAAAATGATATATAAACATAAGGGACCTCGGATTCGTGATCAGGGACAAAAGTTACCCCTTAGGACAAAGTTTCACGCAAATTGAAGAGGGGTCGGGGCAACTGTAGTGTGAGTTGGCGGAGAATTACCCACATGTTAATAGACAATAGACAATAGACAAATAATTTTTTTCGTGGTTCGATTATCTGAAGATTTGATTTGTAAAAAAAATTCCGAGGCCTTCGATTAATCGACTCTGGACCGTATTTTTGTGTACTTGATGTATAAACATAGGTTTTTTAATGTTTTTTTTTAAGTTTCGAACGAAGGGTTCGTTGAGAGGGTTAACCATCAGTCTAGAGAACGATGCAAAATGAAGACACGAATAATTTTTTTCCAGATGATCGAAGTATGCGGTTAGAATTGACTGAAGAAGCCATTGAAAGATGGAGCAATATTAGGACAGCGAAGATCGACTACCAGAGATTCGACTGTTCTTCCAAATCAAGGGAGTTTGTTCAAATGCCTAAGTGGGATCAGGAATCATCTGTTCTGCATATTTCGGTATGAATTTTGTGGTATTATTTACTGTAAAATTAGTTAATATATTATTCTTTTCGAGTGCAATTACTATAAGCTAATCTATCGCGATGAAAAAGTGGTGCGCGCGGCGTTCACTGATCTTTCCGCAGGTCAACTGCATCGGTTTCGCTTATTATTTTTATAACATGAAAATTACGACTCCCGCCTGCTTCGCTCTCCTTTTTTTCTTGCGCTCAACACTGGATTAGTTTTCCTCCTTCTCCTCCTAATTAATTGGAGTGCAATAATGGGAAGAGAGGGCTTTGGTTTTGCCTGCATATTTGAGCTGCACCTGCTTCCTCCCCCTAAGACTGCTCGGTTGGGTGGTTAAGGGGTGGAAGTTGTGGGAGCGAGGAAACTCACGAACACGCGAAACTGCAACCTAGATGAGCTATGAGGCTGACTGCAGGAGGTTTGTGGCTTATGATTTTTTATGTTAATTTTTTGCCTGCACGCGCCTCTAAACCATCTCTAACCTAGTCAATGGAAAGGATTTACCCCCCGCTGCAGTATGGGCAGGTGCGCAGGGAATGATTATGATAATAATAATCGGCAGTGGGGGTGGTGCCAGGTACATCAGGCATATGTGGAGTAAACTCTATCGTGCCTCTTGATGAGCACCTCTCCCGAAGTGATGAACGTGTAGGACTTTGAGATGTTTTGCCAGCCAGTAACTGCATTTATGCTCCAATGACTACCCCCCATTTGCTCCTGCTGCAACAGGTGAAGTTGTGCTGCAGTTTTCCTGAACGGGAGGAGGATTTTATAGGAAAGGTTATTGATCGCTTTCATGGTGAACCGAATCGGAAACAGTCCGCTAAATTGTATGGTGTGCTTGTTTTGACAAAGGGAAGGGATGGACAAAGTTTCTTCAAAATCAATAAATGCAAATTTGAAATTCTAGATAATCACTCTAATGCATAATCGGTTACACTGACCTACAAAAAATGACAAAAATGACTGCGCAGGCTCAACTCGAGAGGAAGCATGGAGTTTGGGGTCCCCAGAAATACGTGCACTTTGAATTAGGGCGGTTTTCGTCGCTGTTGCATTCAAGTAAAATTGCATGCAACTTCATGCTTCTCCTTGAGTTGAGCCTGCCCAGAAATTTAGTTAGTCGGTGTTAGTAAGTAGGAAAAAAAAAATGTTTATGATTCGATTATTCGAAGTCCTATACAAACCTTAGGATAGTCGAACTTCGGATAATCAAACTTCGGATAATCGAGTCTGGAATGTATAGCAAAATTTGTATCTTGAGATGCGATTTTCTTAACGATTTGATGTCTTCGGCAAAATTGTAGATTATAGGTCTATTCAGAAAAAAATAGTTACACTAAAATTAAATTAAAAATTACTCATTTCTTTATTAAAAAAATTTCTCACTTTTAGTTGCATTTCAAAAATACGTATTTTTTTTTATTTTTGAGATGTTTTGTAATGTTTTAGGCTGACAAAAATGTTATTTAAAGTTTTTTAAAGTATTTGCAACGGCCTTATTTAAAAAATAAAAATATTTTTTAAGATCAAATTTGACCTTTAAAACGCTTTTTAGGAGTATCTCGGTTTATGATATTTTGCTCCAGCCACGCCGTTGCACCTATGATAATTTTTTTTTTGAAAGCTGAGAAACTTCCTACAATGAGACTTTTATAATTAGAAAATTAGTTTCTAAGATACAGCCTCACAAAGAATCCGAATCGATGAAAATGAGTTTTTCTAAGTGACACTAATAAGCCTGTAATTTTCAACTGACGATATCTCGGATATTATTGGTTTGATTTTCATTCAACATTGAAAAAATTATCGAGGTCGGGACGAAATTTTTCATGCATTTTCAATAATTTTTGAATAAAATACTCAAATTTTCACAAAATACCGTATTTTCTCGAAGAAACTCAAATATTTATGATTCGCAATATGGGTATCGAACGATTCGAAATTTTGCATGTATTTTAACTGTTTTTAAGTTTTTTGATTGAAATACTCAAATTTTCAAAAAATACTGAAATTTCTCCAAAATACGCAAATTTTTATGATTCGCAATATGGGTACCAAACGATTCGAAATTTTGCAAGCATTTTAACTGTTTTTTGAATGAAATTTTCACAAAATACCGTATTTTCTCGAAAATACTCAAATTTTTGTAATTCGCATTATGGGTTTCAAACGATTTGAAATTTTGCATGTATTTTGACTGTTTTAGATTTTTTGAATGAAACACTAAAATTTTCACAAAATTGTGTATTTTTGAGTATTTTTGAGAAAATACGGTATTTTGTGAAAATTTGAGTATTTCATTCAAAAAACTCTAAAACAGTGAAAATGCATGCAAAATTTCGAATCGTTTGATACCCATATTGCGAATTATAAAAATTTGAGTACTTTCAAAAAATACGGTATTTTGTGATTTTTTAAAAAGTATTTATACTTTGAAACTTACCATATTATCAAAATATATTTACTAAAAGGAAGCTTGAAAATTCAACATAATTTGGTTGGTTTTAGTCAATTTTAGTACTTTCAAAAAAAATACGGTATTTTGTAAAAAAATTAGAATTTATGCTTTGAAACTTACTACATCATCGAAATGTATATTCTAAACCAGAGGTGCTCAAAGTTTTAGAGTGGCGGGCCAAATTTGAAGTTTACATAAACTTGCGGGCCAAATGGGAAAAAATGTTATTTGTTTAAATAAATAGCGTTATTTCAAATTATAAAACTGTAAAATACATGTATCAGCTGCACTGCCCATGTTCGCATAAATGTCCCATATGCAAAAACAGCAAGCTGAGAAAAACGCATTTTAAGTTTGTCCCATACATAAGGCTACGTGTTAAGTTTTCACGAAAAAAACTGGATTTCCTTCTAATTTCTAGAACAAAGTACTGGATGTTATAGGCTCTTTTGAAAGAGCACACAATTTTGAACCAAACTGCATCAATAACTCAAAAGTGACGAAAAAGCATATGGGACATTTATGCGATCATGGGCAGTGCAGTTTTTTTAAATTGCATGAATTTTTTGGACATCTATACGCCAATTAAATTCTGGAGAACAAAATAATAAAAAAATAAAAAAATAGCAGAAAAACAGCAATTATCATGCCTCAACCAACAGATTAGGCTGTACAATATTTTTGTAAAAAATACTCCGCGTGGTCTAGGTTGATGGGTGTTTGATAATTATGTGACTGCAGACGATCGTTTTTGAACAAATTTAATGAAAATGAAAATAGTCTTCAACTGAATTCTTTTTATATTTTTACATTTTTTTTTTTTTTTTGTAAAAATAGTTTAAAACAGGTGATTTATACTTGGAGAAATCGAATATTTTGGAATATAAATCGTTGCAAAGAAATTATTCTACAATTCTTCCACCAATTTCAATAATATTTTAATAAATTTTCGACACCCTGAATCAGGTGTTACGAACTCAATTCGTAACCCAAATGTCGTGAGTTGGGTGGTTTATAAGTGCAGAAAAAATATTTTGGGCCAGCTCATAAAAAATGTTGCGTCATGACATTTCAATTAAGGGGTTACATACATGTAGAAAATCACAAAATTTCATATTACAGAAAATTTATTAAATTCACTTAAAAGATGAGCAATTCTCTACGAAATCGGTCTTTTTTCTTCAATTTTAAATTTTGTATTTTTTAATCCGGCTGAAACTTTTTTGGTGCCTTCGGTATGCCCAAAGAAGCCATTTTGCATCATTAGCTTGTCCATATAATTTTCCATACAAATTTGGCAGCTGTCCATACAAAAATGATGTACGAAAATTCAAAAATCTGTATCTTTTGAAGGAATTTTTTGATCGATTTGGTGTCTTCGACAAAGTTGTAGGTATAGATACGGACTACACTGGAAAAAAATGATACACGGTAAAAAAAATTTGGTGATTTTTTTATTTAACTTTTTATCAATAAAACTTGATTTGCAAAAAAACACTATTTTTAATTTTTTTTATTTTTTGATATGTTTTAGAGGACATAAAATGCCAACTTTTCAGAAATTTCCAGGTTGTGCAAAAAATCATTGACCGAGTTATGAATTTTTTAATCAATACTAATTTTTTCAAAAAATCGAAATTTTGATCGCAAAAATTTTTCAACTTCATTTTTCGATGTAAAATCGAATTTGCAATCAAAAAGTACTGTAGTGAAATTTTGATAAAGTGCACCGTTTTCAAATTATAGCCATTTTTATGTAACTTTTTTCAAAATAGTCGCAGTTTTTCATTTTTTAAAATTAGTGCACATGTTTGCCCACTTTTGAAAAAAATATTTTTGAAAAGCTGAGAAAATTCTCTATATTTTGCTTCTTCGGACTTTGTTGATACGACCTTTAGTTGCTGAGATATTGCAATGCAAAGGTTTAAAAACAGGAAAATTGAAGTTTTCTAAGTCTCACACAAACAGCCCACCATTTTTCAATGTCGATATCTCAGCAACTAATAGTCCGATTTTCAATGTTATAATATGAAACATTTGTGAAATTTTCCGATCTTTTCGAAAACAATACTTTCAAAATTTTTAAACCAAGACTAACATTTTAAAAGGGCGAAATATTGAATGTTTGGCCTTTTTGAATTTTCGTACATCATTTTTGTATGGACAGCTGCCAAATTTGTATGGAAAATTATATGGACAAACTAATGATGCAAAATGGCTTCTTTGGGCATACCGAAGGCACCAAAAAAGTTTCAGCCGGATTAAAAAATACAAAAAAAAATCGAATGACCGAAATCCTAGAGAACTGCTCAGATGATTTTCAATCACTCCTGAAAGTTTCATGAAGATATTTCATGATTAAACTGAGTTAGAGACGATTTAAGCTCAGAATTTTGCCATGCGCAAAGCCAACTGCCTAACTTTCTGAGTGTTTTTCTCTGAACACCAAGTTGATTTACGGGTGCCACGATATCTCGAGATGGGATGTATCAAATTGGCTGAAATTTTGGGTGAAGACTCCCAAGACATGTCCCGTGTGCATGACGAAGCCCGATTTTGAAATTTTGAATTTTCAAAAAATACAAAAATTAAAAACTGGCTATTTTTTATATGAAAAACAGAAAAATATTTTTATCTTTTTTTTAAATAAACTTTTTGAAAATCGGTCTTCATCATGCACACAGGACCGGTTTAACGAGTCTTCACCAAAATTTTGAGCCGATTTGGTCGAAGCAATGTTGAGATATCGTGGCACCCTTATTCTGAAACTGCTAACTTCAAATAGCTATATCTCGGCAATGATACAACCAAATGTCTTCAAATATGTTTTGTTAATAGATGAAAATGTATATTTTAATGCCCTGAAAACAGATTTTGAAAAAAAATTAATTGTGTGCACAAACCGAGCTCTGACATTTTTGCCGATTTACATGTATGTAACCCGGTAACCCCTTAATATGAAATACCTATATTTTTGCTATCTTTATAGTTTTCACTTCAGTAAAATTTGAACGTTTCATAACTCATTTGATGAAGATTTTGACGAAATTAACTGTTTTCAATCCCATTCGCACTTTTGAAACAGTTTCAAAACGATAGATTTTTCAGCAAAATATTTGTTTCGTATATGCTGGATCAAAGTATGGATAAATCATTAGTTATATGTTAACAAAAAACTGAAAATGTTCACTAAACCTTAATTTTAAATATTATGAAATCCAAAGGGCAATTTTACATGATTATTCAAAATGGGTCCGCAGGCCACAAAAAATCACCTCGCGGGCCACGTTTGGCCCGCTGGCCATACTTTGGTCATCCTGTCTTAACGAATGCATTGAAAATTTAACATGCTATTGATGGATTAAGTAAATTCAAGAAAGTTTTAAAAATGAGTTATCGTTCGTTATTGGCGATAAGATTTTCGTTATCGTTAGACGATAATATTATCGACGATTATATCGATTAACAACCTTGATGTGAAGGAGTACATACAAAACACACACCACATCAAAACTGATCCGGAGCGTTTGGTACGGTATGTCCACGCATCCTTCCTCCCCTGTAGATTCTGTGAAATGTGACCCGTTTACAGAATCCTCTCTGCGGTTAATGCAACGCAGTAGGCCTGGCCGCTTTTATGAGTGTAATACGTTTCGGGGATGCTCGAATGTACTACAATCATTAATATTGACAAGAAAGAACATGTGGCGTAATCTAATCACATGTTCTTCCAGGATGCTTTCTTCGGACTGGCTGCGCTTGTGTTTGATTAGATTAGATTAGATTAGATTAACAACCTTGATGTGAAGGAGTACATATTTTTTTACAAAATAATGACTTCACATACTGAACCAATGAAACTTAAGCTTAGTTATGTTTTATGAATGGTCTGATAACTTTTTTGTGTGAAAATACCTGTTAAATTCAGGTGTTCCACAATTGTGGGAGGCACAATAACATTCCACAATAATGGAACAGGCAATTTGAAGGCAAGGTTTTGCTGCTCTGAATAAAATAGTCTTGAGATTCTGTTTTTTGTTTAAAAAGAACAACTTTTACTCGTGAAATGACAAGAGAATGTCCAATCAACGGTCCCAAAAATAGAAGGGTCGACGTAAAAGATGCATTTGGCACGCAATTGACAAATTATCACAAAAGTGTTCCAAATATGTGGGATGACTGTACTTTTCGAATTACAGTAGTTGTTCGGTAACTGGGCGTTGTTTAACTGGGCTGCTTTTTAACTGGGCGCTCGATAACTGGGCCGTAGCCCAGTTAAAGAGCAGACAAACGTCAAAAAACCAAAACAAACCGAAATCACCGAAGGGATAATGGATGTAAAAATCATGTTCAACAAATAAAAAAAGCTTTTTTCAAACCTTTATGTAATTTCATGTCACAATTAAAGAAACATGAAAAGTAATCATTGTAAATAAATTTAAGTAACTTTTATTTTAATATTTTATCAAAAAAATATTATGCATCGATAGTCCCCTCGTTATTTTTCGTTCAGCCCAGTTAGCGAACAGCATTCGGTGACTGGGCTACGTTCTCAGCCCAGTTACCGAACAACTACTGTACTCTAAATATTTTTTTTCATTAGTCAAAAAAGTCCCTTAGAACATTTTTTCGAAAATAAAAAAAAATGGGAATTCAACTTTTAATGAGGAAATAGGAAAAAGAGAATAATAACAGAATCAAGAACTGAAAAGTTCTACTTCTCAGCATTGAAATGTAATGGGTAATTCTCCGCCAACTCACACAGCAGTTGCCCCGACCTCCAATTTGCGTAAAACTTTGTCCTAATGGGTATCTTTTGCCTCTGATCACGAATCCGTGGTCCGTTATTTGATATCTCGTGACGGAGGGACGGTATGACCCCTTTCATTTTTGAACATGCGAAAAAAGAGGTGTTTTTCAATAATTTGCAGTCTGAAACGGTAATGAGATAGAAATTTGGTGTCAAAGCGACTTTTATGTAAAATTGAACGCCCGATTTGATGGCGTACTCAGAATTGGGACCATCCATAAACCACGTGGACACTTGGGAGGGGGGGGGGGGATATAGCGATTGTCCATGATCCATAGAAAAAAGATTTTTCATGGACAATTGTCCACGAAGGGGGGGGGGGGGGGTAATAGATTCCCAAAAAAGTGTCCACGTGGTTTATGGATGGTCCCATTCCGAAAAAACGTATTTTTCACCGTTTTAAAAACTCTGCCATTTTCCGTTACTCAACTGTAACAAATATTGAAACATGTAATTTTAAGGGAAATTTAATGTACTTTTCGAATCTACATTAACCCAGAAGGGTCATTTTTTCATTTAGAACATTTTTTTTTTCATTTTAACTTTTTGTTTCGGTGAAAAATACGTTTTTATTCAACCGTCGGATAAGGGTATGACATTGAACGTTGAAAGAGTTATTTAAAGAGGGTTGATTGAAAAATATGTTTTTTTTTCGAAATAGCGGAAAATTTTACGATAGTATAACCTCCCTGAGTTTTTGAAGAAGTGTTTAAGAATTGAACCTACATTTACATAACTCATGTTGAAGCACTTCGGACTCCAACGCTAAAGTGTTGCATTACTGCAACATAAAATTCTATGAGAAAAAAGGAGAGCATCAAATAGCATACAATTGTCGCAGGTTAACGCAAACGCATCATCATCATCGTCGTCGCATAACAACATATTGCACACGCTATCATTCCCGACTCGGTTCAGTACCTTCATGGAGTTCCCACGGCCACGATACCGAAAGAGCGGAGACATTTCGACGCAAATAACAACATCAGTCACTAGTTACTAAGTTGTAGTTTATTATTATCTTTCTGTAATTAATACAAATAGTTTTTTTGTTGTTTTTTTTTTCACTTATCCAAACCCAAATACACTAATTCAAAATTTTGTCCTTTTTCATTCCGCTGGTTTTTATTTTATCTCTTCAAATATGATAGTTTCCATCTTTTCTCTACTGGCTAGACACGACAAATATATATTATCGTCACGTGTGACGAAAAATAATAACCGAAAATGTGTTTTTTTGTTTTGTTTTTTACGTTTAAAACTAGCGTAAGAAGTAGATGCACATCGTTCAGTATTAAACATCAATCGTCCTCTACGTACGTGTAAAATGCAATCGGGTAGGTGTTGTGTCTGTCTGTCTGTGTGTGTAATATTTTCCTCAAATATTGATTGCAATAATTGTTTCTGATTCATCTCAATATGGGTGTGAAGGTGGCGGGCAGGAAATCGACGAGACACGTGCAAAATGTGGCCGCTCCCGCGCCTTTACTCGCCATCGTAGTAGGAGACGCGGCCCTTGTTGGCGTTGCGCCTGGACGTCTTGCGGCCCTTCTCGACCAGCGTGAGCCGCTCGGTGTGCTTCCGGTTCACTCGCAGCTCCTTGGCGCCCGTGCTCTTGGTTTTGTCCAGCTTTTCGTTAAACTTCTCGATCAAATCCGGACAGCTGAGATTGTCGGCCGGTTCCCAGGTGTCGTCCTTGGCGCCGAAGCCCTTCCATCTGACGAGATACTCGCGCACGCCGTTACGCTTAAAGTGCACGTCGATGATTCGTTCGACCTCGTACTCCGCCTCGGTCTCCTCCTCATCATCGCCCTCCTCGTCTTCATCCTCGTCGTCCTTTGCCTTCTTCGCTCCGGGACGTCCACGGCCACGTCCGCCGGCAGCAGCAACTGCAGCGGGTTTCCTTCCGGGCCCTCCCTTCTTTCCCTTGGTCGGCGTCGGTTTGCCCTTCTTGGCCAGCGGTGCTTCGTCGTCCTTCTCGCACTTGGCCTTGTACCGCTTGATAATGTCCGGACAGGACAGCGTCGCTTCCGGCTCCCAGGTGTCGTCCGAGGCGCCGTAATTCTTCCAGCGAATCCGGTACACAATCTTGCCGCCGCGCTCCTTGCGGTGGTCGATAATGTCCTGCACCTCGTACTCCTCGTCTTCCTCCTCTTCTTCTTCGTCTTCACTTTCCTGCTTTTTGGCCTTCCGGCCCGGGCGGCCCTTGGCCTTGGCCGCGGCGGGTTTTCTGCCGGCCTTCTTCTTGGCGCCGCGCTTGCCTGCAAGAAAATGGGAGAAAAGTTTATTTTTGTTGCATTCTTTCGCAGAGATTGTAGTGCTAGCTTATTTCGCCCATAGTTACGGTCTATCGACCAATTCTCCCCAAAACCGGAAATTGATTTCCATTTTGAAAGAATCCATTTTGCATCATTGGTTTGCTCATACAAGTCTCCATACAATATTGGCAGCTATCCACTTGGCAACCATATTAAAATAGTATGTAAATATTCGAAAAATAATTTGTTTCGTGTTTTTTATTTTCTTACGTTTAACGTCAAATTCGAATTCTGCGACCTCATTTTAGTCAAATATGAATGGTTGATTGCCTATTAAATTTGAAAAATGTCACTTTGGAGTAGTTTAGGGGTCATTCTTAAGCTCAACAATAAGAAATAAGACAGAAACAAACAATTTTTTCGTGGTTTGATATCCGAAGAGAAATTTTGCTAAGGCCTTCGGATAATCGAGTCTGAGCTGTATGTATCTTGGGAACGGATTTCCTGATCGATTTGGTGTCTTCGGCAAAAATGTAGGTTAGGACAATTCACAAAAAAAAAGATTTCCAAAATCCGTATTTTTAGATTATTGTATTTTTTAAATGTTCAGGGACAAAAAACATGTATTTTGATTTTCAAGCAAAACATTTTTGATGTAAATTGGAAGTTGCAGTTGAAAAGCACTCTAATTATTTTTTAAGTGCCCAATTTTTGAGTTACAGCCAATTTAGGCCAATTTAAGAGTCGAGGGACATAAACTTTAAAAAAGATCGCAATGGCCTAACTCGCTCTCAATATGCCTAATCACAGCCTAAATTCACCAAGTCGCCATAGCCTAATGGTTAGCATTTTTGCTTACCGATCCAAAGAGCGGGGGGATCGAATCCCTCCGTGAGTGACTTTGATTTTTCGTTTGTATTCAGCATTTCAAGTATTTATTTTCATGGGAATCGAACCCAGAACCATTCGCTTACAAAACGAACGCCGTAACCAGTCGGCAACGGCTGCTGCTCCTCTGTGTTTAAAAAATAATGATTCGAAGAAAATTGAATGAGTATAATTTTTAACATGGTGAATTACACAAAACGACATTTTTTTAAAATTGATGTCGGTAAACGCTTCAGTTTCATCAAGGTATGATAGATTAGTACTCCCTGAATTGTATTTAAGTGAATTTCCTGCGAACAAATTAAATTAATTCGACAAAATTGGTTATTATAAAAAAGGCTAATCACAAGTAGGAAAAAGTTCAAGAAAAAAATACCTACACAATTGCTATAAAAGGAGATAGTTAGAGGAAAACTTAAAGCTAGATCACAGAATGATTTTGTCTGTTGACGTCGAAGAGCAGCGCTGCACGAGGTAGCTTATCCGTTGTACACGTATTTGATCATAAGCTCTCCCAGAGCCATGAACTGTTCTGCCTTGTTACGGCGAGGGCGAAAAACTCTGGCAGAGTGAATAGGTCATCTCCGGACACATCTGCTTGTTCCGGGACTGTACCGCTCGCCGCGGTCACGCTTGCGTAGGGACCTCCCCAGCCGGGAGGAATCGCTGGAGTAATCCCAGGAAGGCCTTACGCGCGGCACTGCCACGGAAGTTCGCTGTAAGGTTGCCATCGCAGTTCGCGCACTTGACACGCGAACGGTGCTGCTGAGCGTCGCTTTCACTCAGCCTCGCTTTCTGCACTTAACGCAGCGCGGCGGGAGGTTGCAGTTTCTTGAGCCGTGGCCGCATTGTTGGCAACGGTTGCATTGGGCTGCATCCGTCGAATTCTTAGAGAAGTACCGCCAAGTCACCCATAAACCGTCCAAAGTTTTTTTTTTTTTTCGTCGGAGATCCTGGAGCTTGACGGTACCACGATCGAAGTAGAGTAGGTACAGCACGTGACTACCCGTGACCGCAGTCGTTATTGAGAGCACCTTGATGTCCCGGGGGTGAAAGTTTACGTCGGTAAGGTGAATGTCCACGATCAATACAAAAAAGTTTTTTTTTGTATGGAGAATTGTCCACGAGGGGGGGGGGGGGGGGGGTTAACAGATTCCCAAAAAAGTGTCCACGTGGTTTATGGATGGTCCCAAATGAAACAGTACAATACCAAGCTGTAGGACCTTAAAATGAACCGAGTGGACCACATCCGGACAAAATTCGTTCAGCCAAAGCCGAGAAAATCAAGTGCATATTTTTGATCAACATCCCCACACACGCACAGACAAGGAGGTCTAGGAGGTCAAATTAAAAAGTTCATTTTCCAAGTGACTTTTAATCCTTTCCTCAGTGAGGAAGGCAAAAATGTCGAGTTGTGGTTTCAAGAAATATGATACGGATGAAAGCTTTTCAAATTTCATCGGCACTAATTTTATCTTAGAGGTTAGGGACCATCCATAAACCACGTGGACACTTTTTTGGGAATCTGTTACCCCCCCCCCCCCCCTCGTGGACAATTGTCTATACAAAAAAAAACTTTTTTGTTTGGTTCCTGGACAATCGTCAATCCCCCCCCCCCCCCTTAAAATGTCCACGTGGTTTATGGATGGTCCCTTAGCGATACGTTAGCTAAACATCAAGTTGAGTAAAAGGCTAAAAAATGGTTAGCTTTTTCTAAACAGTTGTCGAGCTTCCGTGGCCGTGAGGTTACGTGTTTCGCCTTGTAAGCGGAAGGTGATCGATCCCTGTCTGGCTCAGCAAAGTCAGATCTCTTAAAAGAGTAAATATGCTCACGGGGAATACTGACCGGTAGGGGATGGGTTTCGACTAGCGGCGTGCTGGGTTTCCAATCCAGAGGTCGTGAGTTCGATTCTCGTACCAGGATGATGAAATAGTACAGTCCAGACTCGATTATCCGAAGGCCTTGGCAAAATTTCACTTCGGATAATCGAATCACGATTTTTTTTTCGTTGTCCTATTTTTGATTGTTGAGCTTAATATTTAATATCTGGAGCAACATTTGAAAGGGGCGGTACGACATTGCTCTTACGGCCTTTCGTCCCATGTAAACGCGTGTAATGAAAGGCCGTAAGAGCAATGTCGTACCGCCCCTTTCAAATGTTGCTCCAGATATAACCCTCTAACTACTCTTAAATGATTTAGAATAATTAAATCCAAGATGGCGCTGATGAAATATTGAAAAAAAAATAATTTTACAGACATTCAATCATTCAAATTTAACTAAAATGGGGTCGCGGAAGTCCCATACAAACCTTCGGATAATCGAACTTCGGATAATCGAGTCTGGACTGTTTATAATTATATAATTTCAAACATTTTAACACAACTCTTTGGGAAAAAAAAACCCAAAAATTTCGCATTTTTTTATCAAACAAAAGTTTTATACGAAATTTTCAAACCGCAACGCATTTTACATTCTTATAAGATTTTTTTTATATGTTTTAAACCCTTTTCAAAAGTTCCTTCCCCCCTCTACTAACCTGCCGCCGCCTTCTTGGCCTTTTTCGGCTTCGAGCTTCCATAATCCGAATCGTCGTCATCCTTTCCGCCGGCATCCTCCTCATCGTCGTCCTCTTCCTCATCCCCCTCACCCTCGTCGTCGGATGTTTTACCGCCACCATTTTCCTTCTCCTTCTCGGCGTCGTCGTCGCCATTTGCTGTCTGCTCCTGGGTGATGGCCTTCTTCGGTGGCTTCCCACGGCCCCGGCTAACCTTCTTATCGCCTTCGCCGATTATTTCCTCCTCGGTCGACTCTTGGCCACCGCCGCCGCCATTCGACTTGGCCGCTTTGTCCCCGGTTTCCGCGTCCTCAAACTGCTCGTTGTCCGAGGCGGCCTCCTTCGAGTCGCCGTTCTCTTCGGTGGCCGTGTCCGCCGCCGTCGCACCCTTTCCACCCTCATCCTCATCGTCGTCCTTGGCGCCATCCTGCGACGGAGAATCTGCCCCAGCGTCGGCACTATCGTCGCCAGTTAGATCCGTTCCCGCAGCCCCCTCTCCACCGGCCGGCAGGGTCGTGTCGTCATTCTCCTCGCCGGAATTGTCGCCGTCGTCGACGCCTTTGCGCTTCAAATTTTCCTTTCTCATCGCTAACGAACTGTGGCGCACACTTTTCGGAGGGAAATCCGGTTATTTAGCACAGAAAATGCACTTTTTCCTCTGACTTTTTCAACTCAAAACACGAAGCGTCGCTTTTTTCCGTATTTTTTCACCCTCTCGCTGTGTTGCTGTTTATACTGCAGGGGGGTGGTGGCTTGCGTGATGACAGCGGGAGGACGCGGACGAAACGGGGCGGCTGAGCGAGTGTTCAGCCCGGTGTACACTGACGTTTGACGTTGTCGCTGTCAAACGAATTGCAGTGATGCTAGTGTTTGGGATTTTTTTTTGGGATTTTTTTTTTTGCGTCACCAAGAAAACCTTGACGTTGCACTCAGCCAAAATATCTATTAAAATTCATATGGCGTACCTTATAAACTGTGAAAAGTTAATCGTTTTTGAATACCATAAGTTTAAATTATGACTATTCAAAATCTTTCTCAATTTATATGGTGGGCTTATGGCATTCAATAATATTATTTATGTGAAAATGTCATATGCCCAACCTTATGAACCAGAAAGTAGTATGGCGGACAACATTAAACAAGTGAAGGAGCGGCTCGAGGAGCGGCCTTCAACAGATTCCAGGTTTTTAACAAAATTTTTAGTTTTTGCGTTTTGTTTTGATATAAATTTGTTTCACAGGTTAAGTAAATGTTTGCTCTGCCGCAGCTGCCCAAAAACTATGCCTCGTTTAGCCGTATCGGCTCGATCTGGTCATTGCCCAAAACTCCAAAACAACAAACGGCAGCAGCGACAACTCGATCGACGGACCGCATCGGTTGTCGTTTGTGCTGCACAAAATTTTCGGCACCGTGCTGGTCATCGAGGAGTGGTCATCTTCGTTGGGTCTTCAGGCAAGGATGAGCGTGGATGAGCGTGGTGAGTTGTTTTGAGATACTTTTTAATATGAACGATGTAAGAAACTTCCTCTTCCAACATCATCTGTACGAACACTTTGGGTTGCAGTATTGACGACATCGACGTGGTAATCTCGTACGAAATCGACACGAACGAGTCGTGCCGGAAACCGGGTACCTTCATCACGATGCTGATCGACTAGAAGCAAAAGAAGTTCCAGTTGACCCTGGTCGAGGCCGGCAGGCAGCAGCCGATCGAAATCCAATCCAAAAACCGAGGAGGAATACGCCGTGATGTACTCGGCGGTGCTGAATGACCTGTGCGAAGGGTGCGAAGCCCTAGATCTGGAAAAGCCATCGATCAGGAAGATTCGCAGCGAAATGTTGATCGCTAGCATGACCAAGGTGAACCTGCTTAGCAAGCTGAAGGATCGCGTCGACATTGATCCGGCCCTTCCAGCGAAATGATCAAAGTGATATTTTTTCTGCCAATGGCATATTAATGTAATTTTGGTGAAATAAATAAATATATTTATATGTGCAATCATTAATTTAGTTTTAATTTAAACAACAACAACAAAAATCACATTCAAAAGATAACTATATAAAAAACAAATACTGTGTGTTTATCATATTCATAAGTTTTTCTTATGAAAGCAAAAAATCGCTCATACATCAAATTCATAAGATTAGCTTATGGAAAGTAAATCATTCAAAGATCCAATAAAATCTATAAGGTTCGCTTATGGAAAAAATCTATATGGCATCCTTATGGCTGATATATCTTTTTTTGGCTGAGTGTGCAAATGGACTCAAAGAACTCTGTACAGCTGTCGTTGCCTTGGACTTTTAGCATTTAAATTTTGAGTTTTGTTCCGTTTCGCACGGTCAGGAGCACGACAAGGACACGGCCTAGAACACAACCACGGGAACCGAAACGAAAACGGCCAGAAGGGCCAGAAGCACTATGACACGGATACCAATACGAAAAAAAAACTCGCGTTATGACGTTTCGCGTAATCGGAAGAAAATTCAAATTAAAAAAAATGTCCCAACAACGACACCTGTTAAAAAAGTTCATTTGGTTTTAACCTTTGAGGTTAAGTTCCGAGGTTTTCTTCATACACTTCGATAAAAAAGTCAGTAAATCACACCAAGAATTTTTGTTAGCATTAGCTAACAAAAATTCTTGGTGTGATTTACTGACTTTTTTATCGGAGTATTGATTTCAGACATTCACCTCAGAAGTCCTTGTTTGAACTGTCACTTTTTACACGTTTGATTTGATAGTATGTGTGAGCCTTGTGTAAAGCGGGTGTCAAACTAAAAAGCGGCCTCGTTCGTTTGATAACAGTTGGTGTCACACCATCGGGGTTTCAGTGTATTAGTTTCGAGCCTTATTGTTAAACCGGGACCCGTGGTGTAGGGGACCCAGTCGGCCTTGGTTCGATCCTAGAAGGTCCCGGTGGCATTTTTCGAGACAAGATTTGTCTGATCACGCCATCCGTGGGACGGGAAGTAAATGTTGGCCTCGGTCTAACCTGGAGGTTAGGTCGTTAGCTCAATCCTGGTGTAGGAGTCATCTCCCTGGGTTCTATCTCGGTGTAGTCACTGGTAGGCAGTTGGACTAACAATTCAAAGGTCGTCAGTTCGAATCCCGGGGTGGATGGAAGCTAAGGTTTAAAAAAAGGTTTGCAATTGCCTCAACAATCAAGCCTTCGGACACCTAGTTATTTATTTATTTATTTATTTATTTATTTATTTATTTATTTATTTATTTGTTTTCTCCCAACAGGCTATTTTAGCCCAAATGGACTTAAAATCTAATTCGGAAACATAAATTGCTAAGCAAAAATCAATAATTTACATCGGTTACAAAATCAAACATGAAAGTTAACAGCGGCTTCTGGTTCTCGGGCGCCAAACATCTCTAGCAAATTCCTTGAACTCCCGACATCTCACTCCTCCTGGCCAGCTTGATGGGTTCAGGGCACGAGCTTTGCAACAGGGGTCAACTTCGATCTTGAACGAGATAAATTCTAGCGACGAAAAGTCTTTCCAGGATGGAACCAAGCACCTAACCATGAGCGTTTTATCAATCCCAAGAGTTTCGCTGACCATTTCAGACACTTCGGTTTCCGTGACGTCTACGGCAATGTTTGAGAGGTGCAATCTGAGCTTCGCAATAGGTTGATCTGCATTCGAGTTATCCGTTGCACAGGGTGACGACTCGAGATTTTTAGTCGAAGAGAGCGGCTCTGCATCGTCTTTTGTCGAACCTTCGCGTGATGGTGATATTAGAGGAAATGACGTTGCAGCAGATGTTTGGAGATTTGAAAGGAATCCATAAAACTTGATAGAGTTCCTCTCAGCTCAAACATTTCGTTTCTCAGACTTTCCAGTTCACAGTCAGCTTTGCGTTCAGCAGATCTCAACCCGTTGACGGTATTACGAAACTTGTTGTTCGACATTAGATCGCAGCACTCATCGCACATCCAAAAGATATTGCGCAGATGACAGGATTTCTGGTCTTCCGCCGCTAGGCCGACACACTTCGCATGGTATCGTTGAATTCCTTCACAAAATCCTTCGCAGATAACGATCGGTTCATCAGCAGCGATATTTTGTTTACACTTTTGGCAGGATCTCTTCATAGTTATTAATTTTGCACAACAGTGTATAGTTCCTCTAGTGACCGATAGATGACACCAGCGTTGCTGAGAACGAAGATAGCTCCAGCGGACTGTCCCTCGATATCGAACAATGGAGCACTGTTTGTTGTTATGCCTCTGTGTTCGCGATAAAGATTTTTGTCTTACAGGCCAGCAAATCACTCGATCGTTTGCACTCCAACTTGCAGCGACGATGTGGGTCCTTAATAGCAGGAAACTGATGTACACTTTACATTCCACTCAGTTTGAACGGCGAGAAATCTTCAAAAAGTGCAGCGAAGTCCGGGAGACGACAACACTTCCACAGACAATCAGACAGCTTATGTCAAATCGCGCAAGAGCACCAACATTAGGAAAAAATGCGGCTGTCATGCCATGGCACACTTTTTTCGTAATGTTGGTACCACTGCGTGATTTTGACATTTCGGGCGTTCACCATTCGAACGCCATTTTCGCCTAAAAAGCAGGATAGGAATCTCGCTATCGAGAACGCCAAGGCAATGCTTCCTACAAAGAAGCAAGTCAATATTTTGAAATTATATGCATGAGAAAATGTCTTACCTAGGTTAAATTTGAGCGCCTTTTGATCCAACGGACGTCGGTGACCTCCCCGTCAATCGTTAGAGCCATTTTGCTCCTATCTGCTTCGCGTGGTTAACGACGGAATGGACACCGTCGGCGCCCATGGGCCATGCATGGCAGCGAAGTCCAAATGATAGCAACTGGAAGCGATAGTGGTGCACACTTAGATTTTTATGCCGAACTTCGGCAAAATTCTGCCGAAATCAGAACAACTTATCGCTCGGCAGAAATATATGCCGAATCTCGGCAAAATGGAAGTCATTCTACCGAATTCTCGGCGAAAAATGACAGTTGATATGCCGAAGTTCGGCATTTTTCTGCCGAAAAAAATCAGTTGTTCTGTTTTCGGCAGAATTCTGCCGAGCTCGAAAATCAAAAATGGACTGTGTGTACTGTGGCGTAGGTTGTAGAAGCGGTTTGGACGGGAACTGTTGCTGAGTTTGATGCTGCTGCTGCGGCCGGGCCGACCGTCACCGGTCCAGACAACGAATCCGATGGTTCGCCTTACCTTGCGATTTAACAAAGCCTGGAACAACTGTAGATACTAAATTAGGACAATTTTGTAAAAAAAAGGTTTATCTGTAAATAATTACAAACTTATCATCTAATATCTCTGTAAATCCGATTAATTTGTTTAAATTCCTATCCAGATTTTTAAGCTAAGATGGCGTTCGAATGGTGAACGCCCGAAATGTCAAAATCACGCAGTGGTACCAACATTACGAAAAAAGTGTGCCATGGCATGACAGCCACATTTTTTTTTTCTAATGTTGGTGCTATTGCGCAATTGTGACATTACGGGCGTTCACCATTCGAACGCCATCTTCGCTTAAAAACCTGGATAGAATAAATAACTGAATGCGATTCAGTAATCATCACATTTGCTGAAATTTGGTAATAAACAAAAACATTAATGAAAAATCATTAACTGCATATCTATCAAACTGAAATGTCACTTCTTACTTTTTTTGTTGCTGCTGCTGAGAGAAAATCTAACGAGCAGAATGACACAGAATTTTATTTTGTCGAACTGTTGCTCAACAATCTGGCATTGATATATCAGGCAACCTGGCAACCCTGTTTGTTCTGAAATTTTTGTTCAGCTCAACACACACCGGTTACTTGTGAAGCTCGATTCACTAATCACCCCTCAGAAAAAGAAATCGAACTTTCTTGAGTGTGTTTCCGACCAAATAATTTTCTTAAATTTGCGCGCCAATTTTATTGTTGCATTTTCGCTAACAAATTTTATTTGCATCTGAAACGCGCTCGCGCATATCGTTTGTTGCTTGTTTCGAGTAAAATTCAGTTTTTTTTTGTTTTGCAAAACTTTCATAAACAATTTGTTCAAAATGAAGCCTGATTCCAAGTGCGTTCTCCGTTTCGCCAAACTGACGGACCAGGCTTTCGCGCCGTCCAAGGGTTCTGTCAAGGCTGCCGGATTTGATCTGAAGAGGTAAGTGGTCCCATCGACTTCCGTTTTACCTAACCGTAACGGTTCTTTTCCCCCTCTCCACAGCGCCTACGAGTATACCGTTCCGGCCCGCGGCAAGCAGCTGGTTATGACCGACATCCAGGTTCAACTTCCGGAGGGTTGCTACGGTCGGGTGGCGCCCCGCTCGGGTTTGGCCGTGAAGAACTTTATCGATGTCGGTGCGGGCGTCGTGGACGAGGACTATCGGGGCAACCTGGGTGTGGTCCTGTTCAACCATTCCGACAACGAGTTCAAGGTGGCCCGTGGCGATCGGATTGCGCAGTTTATCTGCGAGCGGATCTTCTACCCCGAGCTGGAAGAGGTCGCCAGTTTGACGGAAACGGAACGCGGTGCGGGAGGGTTCGGTTCCACGGGAACGCAGTAAGGAGTGGAACGATCTCTCTCTCTCTAGTTGTTAAGGTTTTCATTTTGTATTCGTTAAAAAATAAGTGGCGAAAGCCAATAAAAAGATGCTGTGAGTAAAAAAAGTTATTGATTTGTTTATTTCTGTGTTGAAAAAAGATCGTACCTTCCTCAGCCACACCTTAGGGACCATCCACAAACCACGTGGACACTTTTTTGAAAATCCCAACCCCCTTCCCCCCCATCGTGGACAATTGGGTACTAAAGCCCTATGTAAATTTTTATGTACAACGGTAAAACACACGATCAAAAACCATTTCTGATCACTTTTTTTCATTTTAATGCAAATTTTTTTTTGACAAGACAACATTTTTTCGATGGATCAACTATAGTCCCCTTGGAACGAGCTGTCAAGTAGGAGCTTTTCTGTCAAGAAGGACCGCGAGGTTAAGTTTTGAAAATTGATTTAAAAATCCATTTTAAACTCTTTGTGGTCGTACAAAGGGTCATTGTAGTCAGAAAAATAAGCTTTATCGCTGTAAACAATAATATCAGCAATCTAAGCTTCATTTTAGGACCCAATTTCCATACAAATAAAATCTTTTATGTATGGAGCGTGGACTTCTCGCGATCCGAGCACTCCATCACATCAGCAAACGTACGGGATTCCCAGCGCTCCTGGAAAGGCCCGGCCACGTCCCGAAATCGCAGGACTCCTTGGATCGTCCGAGTTGTACGATGAACACTCCGCCCATCTTGCAGCTCCTCCTGTCTCTTTGCTGCCCGGATCTCGTCTTCTTCGGGTGACAACGTGTCATCAACGTCGTCCGTATCATTCCGTCCGTCGCCGGAAACCTCTGCTTCGAAATCACTCTGCCTCGCTCGGGTCATCAGCGTTCTCCTCGCCATCGTAGACCGCTTCCGCTAGAACAACGGGCACATCATCAGCCACACATTCTTTCGGGAAGACTTCAGAAAATGGATAAAGAACGATACTTCCCTGCGAAGGTTCGGTTTCGGCCAATGGTCCACTCGTGCGTCTTCGGTTTGATGGAACAAGTCGAGCGACTCCGCAGGATCATGGCCACGCACAGGTCCTCGTCCAGCTCTTGACCAGCCATCGCTAGCCTCTCAAAAATGTCTTCAATCTGCTGGACATACTGCTGGATGTCCTCCCCTTCCGAGTACTGCATCCCGCACAATCGCTTCAGCAGAGCCACCTTAAACGTCTCAAAGTGGTCCTTTAGGGCGTTCCAGCAGAGCTAAGCCGTCGTCGCATTCTTGATGAGAGGCAACTGTGAGTCTTCCATCAGCAGCCCGATCGTGGCCCGCGCCCTCTGGTCGCCGTTGTCCCAAGCTTCAATTTCCGCCGCGTTGAGCACGACTTGGTCCGCGCCAGCAGCTTCATCCGATCCGGTACCGACAGCCGCTCGCCGTCCACAAATCGTCCCGGATGAGCAGGAACTCCACCTTGCGCTTCCAGCTGCAGTAGTTGTTACCGTTGAGTTTGGCCACTCCAATCCGGTCCATCTTCAGTGGGATCTTAAAACTTTCTTCGTGAAAAAACTTCTTGTTTGTTTCGTCGCCTGGTTACAGGTGCAGGCCCATATCCTGTCCGAGAGCGAAATAATTAGGCGACTGGTTTCTAAGAAGTTCAGATACAGAATGTTTTATTCAAATGTCTTTACTAATTAAGTCAACTACGATCGGTCCAACTCCACAGCTTGCTAGATCCCAACATTTACACGGTCCGTACCACTTAAACTAGACGTTCACGGAAGGAATCAAACGAAGTGAAACCACGGAGTAACCCAGAGTGACTTGTACATGTACATAAATTTTATTCACAAACAACGAAAGAATCAACAAAACACGACACTATAAAATGATATATCATTGTCGATGTTAATCAACACGGCGCGCCAAGAACAATGTTGTAAAATAAAAAAAAAATAGAAATTCGCAACAAAATATTCATTTTACCAAACTCACCAAAACACCTTTGAAACCACTAGGTCCAAAACTGTCACTTTCAAGATTTCGGCAAAATTGCCAAGCAAAATGAGTTTCAGTTCAGTGATCTCGAATTTGCCAAATTTAATCAAAACAAACTCATCTCAAAATTGACATCGCTGAACCGAACTTCAACTTGATTGAACGAACTCAAAAATAAAGTTCTCCTAGTAAGCGTGTATCACATGAACACGGCATTAACCCACTAAGAATTTTGGCTCGAGCCTCGACTCGATTCAGGCTCGATCTCGAGCCAAAATTTTCAGTGGGAACCACCTTCTTAGAAATGTAACGCCCTGATCAGTCTGATCGTAGAATGAAATCGGGCTGACGTAGGCCAAACGGGGCATTAAAATTCGCATTGGGAAGTGACAGCTACACTGTACACAGAAAAAAAAATCCGGTAAATTTACATCATTTATGATGTACCAAAAGTGCACGTCATTAATGATGCTAATTTACATCAAATTCATTGTAAATTTAAATGCCATTCGACGTAAATGTGCCGAACAAATGTCGCTACAGAAACATGTAATTTTCCGATGAAATCGATGTAATTTTACCGGAGCAAAAATTTTTTTGCCCCGTTGAATTTTGAATTCGATGTAATTTTAATGCTTGTTGTGTTCCATTGTATTCTGGCGCTGCTTCAAAAGCTATGCCAATGGAGTACACGACGCGATTGGTAGTGAACAATGTTTATCATATGTATGAAGCGAATTGTCAATCTACCGTCATTAGGGGTGACATTGGGTCACACAAAAATGCCCAAATTTCTAAGACCTAATCTCATCCCTGATGATGGTACCACTCGAATCAAGTACTCCACTGTTTTGTAACACATACTTTTGAACAGCGTGAAGAAAAACAGTATGAAATACAAACATTCAGACTACATCGAACTAAAAATTCAACGGAGCGAGATTTTGATTTAAGTGAAAAAAATAATCCGTTTTCATACATTCATAAAAATAACTTACGGTCATCAATAAACCACAGCACAGAGACCTACCTCGCGTGTTCTGTGTACGGAGTGGACTCCTTGAGGGCAATCGTCCGCGATGCGATTTCAGGTTGCGGCGTCATAGTTCCAGAAGATTTGTCCTCAAGTTTGGTGGATACACAACAGCTCTCGGCGGCCGATTCCTTTTCGGGTTTCAGTTGCGCCTATTGATTCGCCCCTACGTCGCGCGTTTGCTGCTCGGTCTCAGTCTCGACGATGACCAACTGAACCGTTCAATGACCTCGGCAAGCCGCGCCACGCCACTTAAGAAGGCCGTCGTAAAGTTGCCGTCCACGTTGGCCAGATCGCCGAGTATGTATCTCACAGCCCTAACTTGTAGCACCGAACCTGCGCCTGCGCGTCTCTGGTAGGATTCGATTCAGAATCGTAGAAGACGACGGATTCTGTACTGATGCCTCCGGAACGGGTCGACCGGTTCAACACAAACATTCGCTTGTCCAGTTGAAGCGATTTATCAACAGTACTATCTGCTCGACCTTGGTTGTTCCGTCTAGCCGCAGGATTACAGGGCCGGGGTAGTTGAAGACGCCTCCAGAACGTCCAGCATGTGAAGAGGCATCGGAGCACCCGATGCCAACTCGATTTGATACATTCAAGCAGGAATTTGAACGTCTGCCGCTTGCCGCAGTCGGGATCAAGGAACTGTGAATAGAAGGGAAAATTGTTTTTTAGTTCAGGAACTTTAACTACGTTTAAGCTTTGGTCCAAAAACGTAGCTTCCGGAGATTTCTCGCGATAGGGCTCGGAAACCGACGGATGGTGTGTCTTGCAAAACCCAGCCGCAGAAGTGCTTCGGAGTGAATGATTTTACGAGCGAATAATAAACCCCAAACAAATAAAAACCCGCCAATACTCACCTGCGTGGCTAATATTATCAGGTGCAGCACCGGGGCCATCCGTGATTTGCGTAATCTTGTCCTGTTGGATGTTTTAACGCGACGGGGTTGGATGCGAAACCCAGAGTGTCCGTGCTGAACGCCGCTTTGTTCTTTTGTTTTGGTTCTTTCGTTCTTTTGAACATTTTGACAGTTAAGTTCAATTTCAATGACCAGGTATGTTTGGTAGACTGGTTTGATAACTGTCGGAGTTAGGAACGGGGTCACGCACTGGGAATCAGAATTACACATTCTGCAGTTCACTTTTACACACGTATGGATTTTTTTCAGTGCCGTAAACTGGGGTCAATCGGGACACATGGGGCGAATTGGGACAGCAGTTTTTACCATGTTAGAGCACAATATTTTGATTTTTCTGGTTGGTTTCGGTTAGAACAGACTCAGGCCAACAAAATGTGTACATCCATTTCCAAATTTAAAAGCTTTAAGTGCTCTAAAAACTGCTGTCCCTATTCAGACTGTAGTCCCGATTCACCCCAGATTACGGTACAACTAGGATTAATCATTTTTGTGATACAAGCGTAGGGGGAGGGTGTCAATTTGTTAAGGAAGCGTTTTTTTGTAGTTTTTTGCTTGCAAAACAACTTTTGGAGAAACTGATTTAAGAAAGCATAACTTGATATCAGTTAATAAAGCTTGTTTAAAGCGATTGTTGCACACAAAAGTGCTGATAAGTCGACACGTCCCAGTGAGAATTTTGGCTCAAGGCAATATTCACCATACATAAATGCCAATGTGATCAAATGTGACTATATAATAATATAGTAAGCAAACAATTGTAGAAAAGAGGATTTAATTTTATTGTGTACATTTCGAATTATTATTATGCAATCATAAAAATCCTAACGTGACGTCACAGTCTTGAACCCCCCCTCCCCTCTTCGTCACATCTTGTCACACTTACGGTAACCCCCCTCCCCCCCCTAAGAGCGTACGTACTTTATGGATGACGCCTTCTGTAAAGAAAAGAAGTGAAATTGATTTTTCGAAATTGATTTGAAAATCCATTTCAAGAGTTTTTAATTAAAAAGCATATGACAACATATGAAATACAATAGCTTAAAGGACCTTTAAAAAAACTCTAGATTTAAAACTTTTTTTGTCGTACAAATATCATTGAGCTTATAAAAATAAGCTTAATAATTGTGAACAATAATATCAAAAACTCACTTTGAAAATAATCTGTTTTAACCTTGGTTTTAACAAATGCCAGATGAATCTGGCAAAAATCGGGGGGACTATCTTACAGCTGTCTGGACAAAAATCAATCGGTTCAATCCTTGCATTTTACACTAGTTTATTTGTTTTGTCTTCAAAAAATGTAAGATTTGGCGGTAACAAAAAAAAAACTAAAGGTGTAAAATTTAAAAAAATAAAAGATTATTAAATTAACCCAAACATGCTTAAAAATGATTCCAAACGCAAGGGAATGCATTTTTATTGATTTCAGCTGGTTGCACTTAAATTTCAATTGAAATTTTGATGTTTTTAAAAAAATATTTTTTGCCCCCTGATTTTTCGAGGCAACTAACGAATTAACGAGCATTTACATAACTGTTGATAACAATTTATTTTTGCAATTCTTTTCTTTAAAATTAATAAATTGTAGTAATAATTAATCTCATTCTAAAAAATAAAACGATTTTTTTATTTTGAGGTTATAGGGCAATTATGCCTATTTTAATCAAACACCTATCTTCGTCATATGGAGAGTTTGTTGCTCGATTAAAGCTCCAAAAATACTATTTTTGCCATAACTTTACCAGCAACAGCACCGCCTCGAGTAAGCACACAAATTTATGCCATTTACTGGCCAAAAATATCTTATTTAATGCGCTTTTGATCAAAATTTATATTTTGCAAAACCATTTCTCATCACGTTGCGTGCACACACTGACACACACGCGAGCAGCTATCAACCGCTTAATGAATATCGCAAAAATCATCTTTTCACTATCGCTCAAGTTTACACAGCTATTTCGGGATAAAATTGCTTCCAACTACCGGGAACATGTTCTTTTGGCCATATTTTAGTCACTCACTTGTTAAGTAGTCTCGAAACATGTAATTAATTAGCAAGCGCCATAAATAAAAACAAACGCACTGAGTCACTTAACGTAAAGCCTATTCTAAACGAAGGCTGAAGAAAACCGAGCGAGAAGCGAAGGCAAATAAAGAACAAATGATGGCCACCAACACCACCAGCAGCGCAGCCAGCGATGCCAGGAAACTTTCCCTATAAATGCCACTTTTCGTGAGCGTTCGCTTAAAATTTCGTCACAAATGGCAACAATAGGCAGACACAAAAAAGTGCTGGAAGAAAAACGAGCTAAGCCGATATTAGAAAGGTGGGCGTGGCCAAGTGCATTCTCGTGTGATTAAAATACCCCTGGGAATTATTATTTTTTAAATGCTTGTAAAAGGAATAGAATAACTTTTGATAAAGATCAAATTAAACTGAAATGTTCACAAAAAGTTGCTCTTCTGGTTGGTGTACTTGGTTTCAGTAAATTTCAAGGAACACTCCAGATTATGCAGCATTTTTCAAACACGACCGCTTATTAGGCTTAAAATGGGTATATTTCCCCTACAATCTACATGTATGATGATGAAAAATCCCAATCATTATGAAAATTAGATGTTTGGATTGGAAACAGATAAAAACGGCTTCGTTTACAACTTACTTACTTTTTACTCAAGATTTGAAAGCTTTCTTGAGGAATTCAAACTTTGAACCAAATGTATGCGTTCAAAAAGTATGTTGGTACTAACGTTAGCCTAAAAAAACATTGTAGTTTGGTTTAAAAACATTTCGGAAAATTCCTTCTGGGCTCGGGAGCAAACCGGGAAAAAACCGGGAAATTGAAAATCGAAATCTGGTGGCCACCCTGTTCAAATCCATTCCTTCTTGAACAAGAGTGGCTCAAAGCTTGCCAAGACTAACGAGATTTATAGAAGTTTTATAACGGCTATAACAGTGGTTCTCAACCTTTATCGTTCCATTCCCCCCTTGACTAATTTTCAAGACCTTCATTCCTCCCCCCCCCTAGAATTTTGAAAAAAAAAATCAATTATCATAATCTTAGATTCAATGTTTACTATAAAATTTAAGTTATTATGAAAAGCAAAAAAAATATTAAAAAAGCATGAAAATCCATTTTTTTATTTATATTACCAAATAAACAAACTAAATTTAACAACATTGTACTGGAATCAATTCTGAATGTTAACCAGTCACATTTAAAAATACGTATAAAAGTTTTACTGTCGAGTTTAAACAATATTTGAATTCTTTACACAATTTGTTTACAACCACTGCTCCTTGAAAAAATCCAAGGGTCTCGTGTTTAAATCAATGCAATATGGAGAAAATAAAAAAAAATATTTGAAAAAGTAAGGACGACGTAGTTCACAAAAAAAACATTGAGAAAATCTCTTTTTTGAAATGCGGTATACATACTACAAAAGTTTTTAGTTTAATTTATTTTCAAAGAACCGTTAATTTTTAGATGTGTGCACAAATAATCTCTTTGAAAATTAACTCGTAACTCTAATTTTAGGAAAACATTTAAAAATTATGATTCGCTGTTGTTTGAAATAAAATCCAGTGTCGAAAAAAAATATTACAAAGCATTTCTAAATTATATCTTTTTTTGTTTTTTTATTGTTTAGAAGCTTAAAAATATCCACAGAATAAAATTTTCAGTATTGATTAATCTGAAAATTTTATTCTGTGTTATTTTTTGCAAATACGTTTAAAGGCAATGGATTTCTATTGCATCCTCATTCCCCCCCAAAAATGACCAAATTCCCCCCCAGGGGGGAATTCCTCACCGGTTGAGAAACACTGGGCTATAATCAGATCCAAAATGTTTTATCATGGCTTTCATCAAGATCAAATCGCACACTCAAAAAAATATTCACGTTGAGGTTACGTGAAAAGCTATGTGGTATTTTTCCACTAGAGTTTTCACGTAACTTCTACGAGGTGGCCCTAGTAGAAACGGAATTTGCTGGCCAGATCATTTCACGTTGTTTCTACGTGTTTCGCACGTAAAAGCTATATGAATCGATTGATAAATTCTACATGTCTGTTTTAGTAAACATTATATGTACTTTGCAGGTATGGGTGATAACTATAATTGATTTTTGTTTTGCGAAGAGAAATAAAAAGAAATTAAGTTTAATTTGCAAAAACTCATTTTATTCATTAACTAGATTAACTGATCTTGGTCCAGTCGCGCATGTGCGGAGCAGGAAGATGTTCGAGCGAAGCTTACTGATTCCGCTGGCCTGCATGGCCGCAAGGGAACCCGTCTCGAAGTCGTTGTCGTAGATGGTCGGGTTGGTCGGCTTACATCGTCGAACCCCAGTGGATGTCCGCCTTGGTTGTAATTTCCGATGCTTGTTTCTAAACCAATCGTTTATTTGGATACAGCTTGTTGCTTAGAGCACCTTCGACGCGGACACTAAACTGGCCAGGGCCGACGAGAGAGCGGCGGCAAAGTATCCGGCGTTGAAGATCGGACCACCAAGATCGCAATCCATACTCGCAATCCTCCGGAGCACACCCGGCAAACGCTGGCCATATCCGTGACATTTTCGGTGACGTCAATTAACACGGTAGCATCGGCCACTACTGTTGGAACGAGCCTAGAAATTCATTTGCCGCCAGGAAAAAGGATGCTGCTGACAAAGAATCGGCTTCTGCGAGAAAAATATTATTAATTATTGATCAAATTATTCTAACTTTATTTAACTTACCGTTCTATTTTCACTTCAATTTTCAGGCACAAGACCGACAGCAGGTCTTCACCGTACACCATCAATTTTCATACTAAAATAATCACGTAGAAATTTTGCGGAATGGTGCACTCCAGTCACGTTGGAATTACATTTTAAAACACATAAAAGCTACACGGAAAACCCTAGTGGAAAAATACTATAAGGTTTTTCACGTAATTTCAACGTGAAAATATTTTTTTGCCAGTACACTTTCACATTATTTTTACGTGTGTCACGTAAAATGGACCTATGGAGGGGAATTTTGGGGTTACGTGATTTTTCACGTAGCATCTACGTGTGGATTATTTTGAGTGCACAAGGCGAGGACGCAGCGCATGCATGTTTTCTCAGCTGCAAAAAGATCGCCATCGGTGGTGGACAACTTGAATTTGGAAATAACCGAATAAAAAAACATACGCTTGCATTTCAAAGGTATTTATTTGTTCGAATAACACATCCGCCGAAGCTACATCCACCGTCGCGTTGCCGTCCAGTGGCGTCCACCTCGTCAATGTAAGTTATGCACGGAATCCGTATGCGGGTCTCTTTGAACAGATCTCAGACACGAGCCGCCCCTAGGCCGCCAATCTTCTCAATACATTCCGATCAGTTCATGCTGAGGAATGGAACCTGCGCCTGGATGGCCACCGCCTTCGCCAACACACTCAGGTGAACCCAGAGGTAGAGCACCTTTAAGAACCTTTGCCCCAGCCGATCCGGTGCCTTCAATTCGACAAATTCCATCATCTCCTGCTTCGTCTCCTGAAGACAAGCGACGTCCTCGGAGAAAACTCCCTGACCATCATCCACTGGAACTACCGGCGTAAACTTGACACGCCCCATCTGCGTGAAACTGTCCATACTGATCGGTTACCGGATGCCCTTCATCCGACTCAACAGCGCAATTATCACTCCCGTTTGGTTAACTCACTCAAACAGCACCAACAAATTGCAAATGACAGCGCGTAGCAATACACAAATAAAAGCTTGATGGCTTTATATAAGAAAACTTGTAGAATTCAAAGTTATATCAATTTCTATTTGTAAACCATAAGCACTTTATATAGTTCTGATCAAACCTTAAAAGTTTTCAACAAAAAGTCTGCGAGAAACGCCACACAAAACAATGTGTGAAACGCCTTGTTCAGTTGTTATAAATTGCGAAAAATAACATAACATAAACAATATTAACAAAAATAATATTAAGCAACAACTGCACAGGCGCCATTTCAGAAATACACAAATAGTTCCCAATAATACATCCTGGAAAAAACGGTAATTAAAAAATCTTTTCGCAAAAAAACACAACCAAAACCACCAATTTAATCTTTTTATTATTCTTTGCACACTTTTGAAAAATTTGTATTAAAATTTGCACTTAAAAGCTGGATCAAAGTAATTTATCTCCTTGCAATGTTTTTCTCGTTCTACAACTGAATAAGTTGAGGTGACAGTTCAAAACCAACACGATTGGTCAAATTCCTTATTAAGACGCAAAAGATTTATTGCAGACTTCGTCAAGATATTCGAGCTGCGCCATATATTCTTTAGGAAATCTCGAAGTGTAACTGAAAAACTGAATTAAAACTTCTAAGTAGAATTCCTGATCAAGTCTTCAAGAAACCTTGAAAATATAATGAAGGTTATGCAAGATGAAAACCTGTTTGCTTTGATAAAAGTTTTTATAAAACATGTTTGCATTTAATAAAACTTTTTTAAAACCATATAAGAATATAAAGCATTTCAATTGCTACTTGGGTTATTAGCAATGCGATGAAAAGAAATAGGTTAACCCCTAGATCCAACTTGATTTATTGTCATCGAGGTAAATCAACAAACAGTGAGTGATTTAAATAAAAATTTATTTAATATTTTGATTATAATTGGAAATCGTAAAAACTGCAAACTACACTAGTAAGAAAAAATATGTTACATTAAAAAAATGAAATGCTTCTCAGCCTGATAATAATGCTCGTTCGTAATGCTGGTTAAATACCTCGCGGTCTTCAAGTACGAAAATGACTAACAAAATCAACCTTTTTTGTTGTTTTTTAACACTGGAACGCCCAACGCATGTCCAACTTACACGGACGCCCAAGCCTCCCAAAAAAGTTGGAACGGTAACTTCAACTCGCTGGTTCTCGGGCATAATTCAACCAATCGGGACAATTCTTGTTTCCAGTAATTTGTAAGAATGTCTAGATGATCCTAGCACTTTGCAGAACTTAATTTGATCAAATCTGTAATTTCTGCGACCGAAAACATCGTTCCACCTTTTTTCAAAACGACTGCCTCCGCGGAATTTTTGGCGAATTTTTTTTTGTACGCGAAAAAAAAAGTTGGAACGATGTTTTTAATCGCAAAAATAACAGATTTGATCAAATTAAGTTCTGCAAAGTTCTAGAATCATCTAGACATCCTAACAAATCACTGGAAAGAAGAATCATCTTGATTGGTTGAGTTATGCCCGAGATCCGTTGAGTTGAAGTTACCGTTCCAACTTTTTTGGAGCCTTGGGCGTTGGAATGTTAATCTATAATTTTTTTTCTTCGTCTTATTTTCACATCTTTTCTTTTAAAACTATCACATTGCCAATCATCGCTGCTGGATGGTGCCGTCCTTTCGCTTTTACTTTTTTTAAGTTTAATTGTACAATGGCACTTTGCAAGAAGTCTCTTCTCTGTTGTTGTACTTTAGTACCACCGGTAAGTTTGCATGCCAATCTTATCAAAACTAAGTTTTTTTTTTATTATCTGTTTTTGTAAAGTTAAAAGCACTGTTGTAATACCTAGATATTTTGTATATATTGCCGTTGCATTGTGGTCGAATAAAAAAACAAAACTCACTCTGCACTCCTTACACGCTAAACGATTTAAGCACTTTCGGTTGGATTAAATCCGGTAAAACTTAACGTCTAACGCGAAACAAAAAGAGTCAATTTTATACTGTGTCAGTACGATTGTCGTTTTTAAAACCCGTTCCCAAATTTAATGAAAAAAAAAACAAGCAAAAAAAAAATCACTTAAACTAGATCGCACTGGCGTACGACGAAGGAACCTTAAACACGATAACGGCACCGGAATGTTCGAACGCGGGCGAATCGACGCCGGCAACGGCCTCCACGCTGAGGGTGCGCATCTTGTTGCCCAGCCGGAGCTGGAACGTGGGACTAACGGTCACCGGCAGGTCCGCCTGGGTCAATCTGAAAACAGAATCAGAACCAAAAGCGTCATTATGGCCCAGTTGACAGGTGCCGCCATTATGGCACTTACTCGTAGTGACGTTTGCTGACGTGCGCTATAATTTCGCCGACGCGGTCTTCTTTAAGCGGCTGATGTTCTCCCTGGAGGGCTATGACCAGGTCGTTGTTGTGATGCGAATGGAAGACCACCAGTTGGTCCCGGCCGGGACTGACGCTGATGGAGGTGATCTGGAGGGGAGGAGGAAAGGACGTTTTTTGAAACAAGTTTTGACGTTGTCTGTTGAGAATGTTTTATTTATATGATGCACGAGTTGTTTTGGCCAATAAATTGAAAAACAAATTCTTTTTAGATACCGTCATCTGGGCCGAATCGGGACTTCAGTCTGAATAGGGACAGCAGCACGGGGTTGGGCACAAGGTTGATCTGTAGCGCATTGGATTTACTTCCGTAAATATTCCGTAAATATCGTAAATATAGGTAAATATTATTCACCTGCACGATATTCGGCACAACATTTTGTTCAGTGTGGATAATGACAGTTAAGAACTGTCACTTGTTTGTTTCCTTCGTTTACAAACTGTCACCGCTCCAATATTTTTCGAGCTTGAGGTATTTTTTTCACTTGCGGAACCGATCCTCGCAACAACCTTCCCACAATCCACCAGCAATCTGTGCAAGAAGCCCAGTGCGGATCTGCGCTCCGACCCAGAGTTGCCGACACGACCATCGACTGCCTCGGACTTGAGGTGAGTAATCCTCCGATCTTTTGCTTCATTTCTAATCTTTCCGCCTTCGCAGATTTCACCGGAGGTCGATCCGACGGTGCGGATTTGCGCCGGTTGTGCCGAACGCGTCGACGCGCAGCATGCCTTCCGGACGCGAGACCTGCACTGCAACAGTTACGTCGAGAACGGGCTGGAGGACAAGGAAGACGAGGACGTGTGCCGGTCTGCTAGAAGGCGGATGGCGGGGCGGCGTTGGTCGAGTTATTTCCGGGCGGCGGCGGGAACATAGCGGATGAGGTGCAAACGGTGCGGGATTGTTTAGGGGTTGAGATCAACAGCTGGGACATGGTGACGAAGATTTGCGGTGATTGTGTGGGCAGTGTTAAAGAGTTGGCTACATTTCGGACGGAATTTTCGCCGACGGCCGGCACGGTGAAGCTGGAGGACGTGATGGATTCGTCGGATTCGTACAGAATTGGCAGCGAGAATGGGGAAGGGGGAAAGGGTTTTGAGTCGGACAGTTCGATGGCGGATAACGGAGAGAAGCGTGGGGAAAAGCAGAAGGTCACGGCACGGTCGCTTTGAGGAATATTCGTTCGATCTTCGGTTGGTCTTGTCGGACGGGAGTTCACTGTGGGATTGAGTTCAGTGCAAGCTGCGAGATTGTCGCGTGAAGCTGAAGATTGACGCGAAGGGAATGTTGGCCACCGGGGATCAATCGACAACCACAACCACATACACGAGCTGAACAAGCTGATGAAGTGTCCGGAGCGGAAGGGGATGGTTCAGTTTGACGGTAAGGAGCAACCGTTTTGGCTGCTGTACGGCGAACGCCAGCGAAGTCGGAAATTGACCACGCGTTAAGGCTACGCGACATTCGAGATTGTTCGCCGATTAAAAAGAGTGCCGATCAGGATGGTTACGTGAGTAACGGGACTCAAACGTCCAAGTCAAATTGTTTGAACGGAGCGGAGGATGGAGTTCAAGTGAAGGTCAATAATGTGGATATTTACAAAATCCTCCAGCAGAAGGATCCCGCGTGCAACTTTAAGGTGCTTCTGCAAATGGTCAGACAAATGACAAATTCGGCAAATAATTTGCAACCGTACGCAACGCAACGCGTTGTCTCATGATTATTGTTTTTTTTTTCATCATATTTAACAATACAAAAAAAATAAATAAAAAGAAAATCCAAGAAACTTTTTTTTTAATCGTCGGCGACTTTCCCTTGGATAGTGTAAACGCGTCCCGGACGAGTTTGGCACTGTCTCCGATGAACATCTGCACCAGCTGCGGGCCGGCCAGCTTCAGGAAGGTCAACATTGTTTGCGCCACACATGTACCAGCCGAAAGCGTGCAGCACTCCCTTTGGATGAATTCCCAGGTTCTTGAACATGTCCTTGTGCGTCATCGGCAGCACGACGGCTTCAATCAGTTCCTGGATTTGCTTGTCCAGCCCGCCAATGTCCGAGTACTGCTCGGTGGGCCATTCGTCCGCCTCCATCGCCTTGACGCGCGCGTCGTACTCGGCTGGAAGTGTCTTCAGGATGGGGTAAGCCGTACGAGTCTTTGTTCACTTTCACCAAATTGCCCGGCTTGAGCTTCTCCGGAACGACCAGGCCAATCACGAGCAAAAAGTACGTCTGCCGTGTCGTAGTCTTGATGAGGGTGCGCTTGCCCGTCCGCTGGTAGTCCAACACCACCACCGCGGTCGATCGGTTCCTACTGATCTTGGTCTCCCGTCCCGATTGCTCCTCGGAATTCAACATAGCGTGCCTTGCCCAAAGAACGTGGCAAAATTCAAGGGATTTTTGTTTTGTTTGTAAACAATCAGCAGTGCGCGCGTTTGCGATGACAGCTGTAAAAACACTGAAATAAAATTTATAGCGAAATCGTGAATACACGTAAATATGGATGCACATATGGATCAACTTATGAAATAAATGCAATATATTTGGAGTGACCACCTCGTGGACAGCAGTGTTTAGAGCGTTAAATGGTTTTAAATTAGAAAATGGATGAACACATTTTGTTGGTCTGAGTCTGTTCTAACCAACCAGAAAAATCATAATATTGTGCTCCTACATAGTCAAAATTGCTGTCCCAATTCGCCCCATGTGTCCCGATTCGCCCCAGTTGACGGTACCTAGTATGCTAGTTTATGTCATCGAAAGTCGTCTCATAATTGGGTCCTCAAATTTAGCTTAAATTACTAATATTATCGTTCACAACGATTAAGCTTATTTTTCTGAGACCAATGACCCTTTGTACGACCGCAAAGGATTTAAAATGGATTTTTAATTCAATTTTCAAAAAATAACTTCGCGGTCCTTCTTGACAGTAAAGGTCCTACTTGACAGCCTGCTCCAAGGAAACATTATTGATCCATCGAAAAAATGTTGTCTTGTCAATTTATTTTTTGCATTAAAATGAAAAAAAAAGTGATCAGAAAAGGTTTTTAATCGTGATTTTACCGTTGTACATAAAAATTGACACAGAGTTTTAGGACCCTATTGGGTCATTCTCCGCCAACCCACACAGCAGTTGCCCCGACCCCTCTTCGATTTGCGTGAAACTTTGTCCTAAGGATAACTCTTGTCCCTGATCACGTATCCGTGGTCCGTTTTTTGATATCTCGTGACGGTGGGGCGGTAGGACTCCTTCAATTTTTGAACATGCAAAAAAATACATGTTTTTCAATAATTTGCAGCCTGAAAAAGTAATGAGATGGAAATTTTGTGTCAAAGGGACTTTTGTGTAAAATTTAACGCCCGATTTGATGGCGTACTCAATTTTTTTTCTTGGAACATGGCATTTAAAGGTAAATATAATTTACTTTTCGAATATAGATTAATCCACAAGAGACATTTTTTCATCCAGAACAAAAAAAATCCATTTTTAAATTTCGTGTTTTTTCTAACAATTTTTTAAAGTGTAACAATGTACTGCTAAGTTGTAGAGCAGACTCAGGGGGTAGCGAAGAAGCCGGCATCTTGGAAGTTCAGATAACAAACACTATGAATAAGTATTATGCATATTACTTTGGTAACACGAAGTGTGTTATCCTAGTTGAACTCAAAAGTATCATGCAAATGTGTAAAACCAAACTGAAAAATGTGTAATGCCGATTCTTGGTGTATGGGTGCACTGCTTGATCGACCCAAAGAAAAAAAGCAAAAAAAAGGTAAACAGAAAAATCACTTTTTTCGATATGAATTTTCAGCCAATATTGGGATTGAATCTCCAAGGATATGATAGAATTTACCATAAGCAACACAATTCACGTGTTTTTTCAGATATTTATCGTTTGAATTGCGGGAAATTTGAAAATCAAAATCCCAAACAATGATTTGTTATGGGCTACCATTTGACAGTTAGTGCTTTTGTTGTGGACTCTCATTCTCATTTGACAACCGTGCTAATGTCGACTGTTGTCAGTTTGCTTAGGTCGGAATAGGGTTGCCATCCCCCCGAGCAGACTATTACAAACGGGGGGATGGCAACCCTATTCCGACCTAAGCAAACTCACAACAGTCGACATCAAGGCTGTATATCATAGGTACTCGCGATCTTGCTTTGCATTAGTGTGAGTGCATGGCTCCGTGCCACTAAAACCAAAACAATAACAAACGAACAATAGAGTTATCTACGTGCGCATGTATTGCGTGTACGTACACGAAAAAGATTGAGGTTAAATTTTGTACCATCCAGCAAAACAAATGGCGTGCTAGTGTGCGTGAGATCGAGCTTAGATAACTCTATGGACCGTGCCAGGAAAACCAAAACATAAACAATGTCAGTGTCAGTGGAGTGAGAGAGTCAGAGATAACGATTTTGACAACCGCACTACTACACAGTACACACTCAATCGCGAGTACCTTAGGTAGAAAGCCATGAGTCGACATTAGCACGGTTGTCAAATAAGAGCCCACACCACAACAAAAGCACTAACTGTCAAATGGTAGCCCATAACAAATCATTGTTTGGGTTTTTGATTTTCAAATTTCCCGCAATTCAAACGATAAATATCTGAAAAAAAACACGTGAATAGTGTTGCTTATGGTAAATTCTATAATATCCTTGGAGATTCCATCCCAATATTGGCTGAAAATTCATATCGAAAAAAGTGATTTTTCTGTTTCCCTTTTTTTGCTTTTTTTCTTTGGGTCGATCAGGGCCTCGCCTCGAAACGTCATACAGGTACAAAAGCGGCGAACCGAAGATTCGCGTGACGTTTTGGAATTTTGACAGTCTGGAACGTATGAATTACCCCATTATCGGTTTCCCGCACGGGTGAAATGGAAATTGTTGCACATGGCTGAAGTTGGAAATTTAGCAACTTATCTTAATATATGCTAAATTTCAAAATTTAAACAACAAACTAAAGCAAACCGGTTTAGAAACTAAAGATAAACTAAAGGCACGATGATTTGTTGCGTAATCTTGCTTAGAATCGCGATAAAAGCGGCATAAATTTGTCAAAATCTTTTCCCCCCTCACTTCGTCTCACCCTCCAGCTGCAGCTTTGTTGACAAACAAACGGAGCACGCGGTCGCATGATGGCGGCATCGAGCGAGAATTAGGGGTGATCATGTGATTAACAATGAAAGTTTTTTCAAGAAAAATAATATTTTTCCGACCGAATAAAAAAATTGCGAGCATGTTCAAACAATTATTCCTGATGTCGGAGAAGTGAAAAAAAGCAACATTTTAATCCATATTTTTTTGTAAATTGATTTTTTTTCACTTTTACTGGGAACCCCTAGGTCTATCCACGACCGTTTCCAATGACCGTGAGAAGATGCCAGAAAATCCAGCTACGAGCTAAATCCACAATATAAAGGGTTTGCTTGTAATCATCACGAGTTATCGCGATTTTATCATTTTTTTTTGTAATTGTCTGCTCTATAACTTTGTAGAACATTGTTACACTCTAAAAAAATACCCTGCAAAGTTAGAAAAAAACACGAAATTTTTAAAATACACTATTCTCAACGCGGCCTACAAAGTGCTGTCTCAGATCATCTTCTGTCGTCTGTCGGAGCGAGCAAAGGATTTCGTTGGTTCGTACCAAGCCGGTTTTATGGAAGGGAAATCGACGACAGACCAAATCTTTTTGCTACGCCAAATCTTCCAAAAATGTCGCGAGTACCAGATCCCGACGCACCACCTGTTCATCGATTTCAAAGCCGCGTACGACTCGGTCGTTCGCGAAGAGCTATGAAAGATCATGCACGAAAACGGCTTTCCCGGGATGCTGATCAGAATGGTGAAATCAACAATGGACGGGGCACGGTGCAGCGTGAAGATTTCGGGAGCGATGTCCGACCCGATCGAATCGCGCAAGGGACTGCGACAAGGCAACGGTATCTCCGGCCTCTGTTGCAACATAGGGCTTGAGGGTGTTATGAGGCGTGCCGGCTTCCGGGACACGCAATTGAAGCGGGAAGCGAATAAGGTTGGATTGAAGGTGAATGTGGCGACGACGAAGTATCTGCTGGCAGGAGGAACCGAGTCCCTTAGGGCTCGCATAGGACCGAGCGTGACGATCAACGGGGACGAGTTCGAGGTTGTGGAGAAGTTTGTGTATCTCGGATAGTTGGTGACGTCGGACAACAACTGTAGCAGAGAAATTCAGAGGCGCATCATCACCGGTAGTCGTGCCTTCTTTGGACTCCACAAGACCCTACGGTCCGGTCATCTTTCCCACCGTACAAAGTGTACCATGTACGAAACGCTGATAAGACCGGTCGTCCTCTACGGGCACGAGACGTGAACGATGCTCGAGGAGGTCCTGCAAGCGCTTGAAGTTTTCGAACGACGAGTGCTTAGGACGATCTTTTGCGGCGTGCGTGAGAACAATGTATGGAGGAGAAGGATGAACCACGAGCTGGCGCAACTCTACGGATCCGGTGGGCCGGACACGTCGCCAGATTGTCCACGCTCCATACAAAAAAGATTTAATTGGTATGGAAATTGTCCACGAGGGGGGAGGGGTGGGGGGGTCTAAGATTTCAAAAAAATGTCCACAAGGTTTATGGATGGTCCTTTAAATAGAACCTAGGATAATTGTGTCTGGACTGCGAAATATAAAAATAAACTGGCAAAACTAACCTCTTTGATGGCCACGGTCCGCTTCATGTTGCGGAACTTGTTCTTCGGCCCGTCCAGCTTGTAGATGGCACCATCGGTGACGATGATGGCCCGGTCCGCGGACTTGTTGCACTTGTTGAACTTCTTGACGAAGGCCGAAAACATCACCGCGCGGAAGTTGTCCGTGTTCTTGATGTTGTTAATACTGGCGTTGTACGACGAATAGTTGGAGTTTTCCGCCGTGATGGACAGATAGTTGCCCATCCAGCGGCGGTCCTGGCCCCAGAACTTGCGCCGTTTGCGCAAAGCACTGGCCGTGATGATCTGTAGTCGCAGCTGGGGCCACTCGTCCCGTGGATACTTGCGCAAGATCATCGAGGCGCGCCAACGGGAGAACAACATGCGCAGTTGTTTTTCGGCTTCGCGACCCACAAGTGGTGGCTTGGGCCACTGGATGCCCTTGCCGTAGTCTCGCAGCTGGCGAGCATTACGGAAGCGCAGAGCCAAGTCCTGCACGTAGCTCTTTAGCTTGTACTTGCGATAGTGACGCATAATGACCAGGGCGGCCTTCATCTTCTTGTACTGCTGACGGCAGATCCAACCACGGACCTGCTTCTGCAACAAGGTTACAATGTGCGGTATCATGTCGTTGCGTTGCCTCTCCAGGGCGAACAGCGTCTGCGGCGAGCGGATGAAGATCTTCGTCTTGCCAAACTTGACGTCATGGCTAAAGTTCTTCTCGTTGAGCAGAACTTTGACGCCGTCACGGTCGCTCCCACCACGGAAGTTGGGCCACGTGTACTGGGAAATCATCTTGTAGCGCAGCAAGAACTTGTCGTACCGTTGACGATGTACAAATCCAGCTCGCCGAACCCGGACGTTCTCCAGCAAGCCAAGGTAGCGCACCTGATGTTCAACGCGGACGTCGTCAAACACCGACGCACTTTTGATGTCGTTCGGCTTGATGCAACGCACGTAGAACGGTTCCTTCTTGAGCAGTGTCGCCACCAGCTCGGCCATTGACCGTTGGAACAGCGTTCCTGCCGTCAGCGGACGTTTGGTCGTTTTGGAAATGTCCTGCGCGCCCTCGGGCCACATTGTGCTGATCAGTCGATCGCCGGAATGGTACAGCAAGCGCTTAAAGTCCTGGAACAGCGTGTCACGGTTCTTCTCGATGAACCCGTTGACGCAGTAGATGACATCACCCGCGTAATGCGTGATCCGGAAGTCCTCCCGGTGCTTCAACTCTTTGTCCATCGGCTTCAGCTGACGGCTGCTGTAGTGCGGGTGGTTGGACAGCTTTTTGTCCATCGCGTCCAGCAGCATCTCGTCGGTAATTTTACCCACGTTCAAGCACGCCTCGTCCATGATCGAAATCACACCCTTGTGGGGTTGCTCTACCAGTTCACAAATGATCTGAAATGAAACAGAGAGCAAAAAATCCAGTTTTTATTATCAAAAAATCGTATTGCGGAATATTGAAATTATAGCTTCCCAAATTTTGGCTATGTTATGTAAAACTTCCCGAGGAATCCGATGGTCCCGAGACCTTAAAAACAGAATTTATTGTTTTCGAATGTCAGGATAGATTTTTCAAACCTTAAACTGTTTTTTTCCTTAAAAGTCTATCTATAGTCTATATCACCGTTTCTCAAGCCTTCGGACACCTGGGTTCGAGCAGGAATCGCACAATAGAGATTTTTTTGAATGTTTTTAGAGAATGTACAGCACGTAAAAAAAACATTTATGCCCCTTAGGAACTATGCACATTTTGTGATGAAACAAGTAAACAATTTTAAGTTTGACCGAAACCTAGTACTACGTTTTGTTTAGGAACTCATGCCGAACATTTTGCTACAAAAAGCTTTTAAAAAGATGATTTCTATAAAAAGTTCCATAACAAATACAATTACAAAAATCAAAAAAAGCGCAAAATAGTTTTTACACAGGTCTTTCGAAAAATTAACATAAATAATCTTATTTGTTGACAAATCACCATAAATCCAGTCTTCCAACTCCAAATAGGCATCCTCGACTGATTAAAAAATTGTTTTGGATTGAATATAAAGTTTACTAAAAATCAAATCAAATCAAATTATTCGCTCTACAGCATTGCCTTGGCGTTCTCGATTGCGAGATTCCTACTCGAAACTAAGTGTTCGAAGGCTTGATTGTTGAGGCAATTGCAAACCTCTTTTTACACCTTAGCTTCCATCCACCCCGGGATTCGAACTGACGACCTTTGGATTGTTATAGTCCAACTACCTATCAGCGACTCCACCGAGACAGGACCCAGGGAGACGACTCCTACACCTGGACTGAGCTAACGACCTAACCTTTAGGTTAGTCCGGGGCCAACATTTACTTCCCGTCCGACGGAAGGCGTGATCAGACAACCTCGTCTCGAAAAATGCCACCAGGACCGTCTGGGATCGAACCCAGGCCGACTGGGTGAGAGGCAATCACGCTTACCCCTACACCACGGTCGCAGTTTACTAACTAATTAGTATAAATGTTTGTATAACTGTGAAAATTCTATATAAAACTTATCTAAACTTAATTTTGCAAACTTTTAATTCAACTAAATGTCAATATATTACCATACAATTGCTAAATAAACATTTTGGAGTGGGTATAACAACGTTTGGGGGTCTTTGTATCGATAGAATAGAATTTTCGTTGAATTTCGTACCAACCCGGAATTACTTCGTCGGAAAATCCGTCTGCATCCGAACCGGTCCACGATTCACAAGTCAACCTATGTGGCATCGGAAATGGCATAACATTTCCGATCTTTTGATACCCAAACATATAGGTTTTCTATAAAACCCACATTTTTAAATACCTAGGTAAAAACGTTGTTATGGTTTCGTTTGAGCAATCTGCCAAAAATGTATGGAATTTCGTAATTCTTGCTCTCGTGGATCAAACTTACTTTTTGCCCAGGTATTTAAAAACGTGGGTTTTATAGAAAACCTAGATGTTTGGGTATCAAAATATCGGAAACTTTATGCCCTTTCCGATGCCATATAGGTTGACTTGTGAATCGTGGACCGGTTCGGATGCCTTTCCGACGACGTAATTCCGGGTTGGTACGAAATTCCAACGAAAAATCTATTCTATCGATACAAAGACCCCCAAAACAGTATTATACACACTCCAAAATGTTTATTTAGCAATTGTATGGTAATATATTGACATTTAGTTGAATTAAAAGTTTGCAAAATTAAGTTTAGATAAGTTGTATATAGAATTTCCAGAGTTATATAAACATTTATACTAATTAGTTAGTATACTTTATATTCAATCCATTTTTTTTAATCAGTCAAGGATCTGGGAAAATAAGACACTGAAATAAAATAAGTTCGTGTTTCGATTATCCGAAGTGAAATTTTACCGAGGCCTTCGGATAATCGAATTTTGACTGTGTTGTTTATTTTTAGAATTGACAAATTCAATGAAAAAGAGGTGCCTTTCGGTGGAAACGTGTAGCTTACGAATACTGCCATTTATGAGGATTATTCCTAGGGCTAGAGATTTTACACGGCAAAAATATTGAAATTTCGCGGCATGGCAATTGCAAAACATCGGAGTTTCACGACAATTTCACGGAACTCAGAAAGCTTGTTGAATAAACTGAAAAATGCGCTTTGAGACTATTTGTGAACTTATATATCAAAATGGTATTAAAAAATTTCCACAAAATGCTTTTCAATCTAAACTACATATTTATGACCAGTAAAATATTAGACAATTAAAATTAAAAAGTTTCGAAAACATTAAACCATACCTCATTTTTTGTCTTGCGCTATGTTTCATTTGAGTTTTGATTGACGTTATTTCACATTTTATAGGACATTTTTAATTAAAAAAATATGTTCACGTTTTTTTGCTATTAATTTCGCATTATATTATTCGTCAAATTTTGATGGTGTGATCGAATTCAATAAAATTAGTTTAAATATTTAAACTGAGAAGCTTTTTTGAGGGATAATTTCAAATTTTGTGGCATTTCACGGCATTGACCAAATTTCACGGTTTACAAATTTCACAGATTACGCGGCTTTCGCGAAATCGCGGAAAAACACTAGCCCTAATTATAGCCATTTCTCAGAAAAGAAGTCAACACATTTTTTTTTTTCAATTGAGCCTGGACTTTCCTGCCACTGAACGCTTGTCTGCGTAATAGTAGTTTATGCAACAAGTTGCAAAAAGAGGATTTTTTCAGCACGAGTCGTACATTTATCCAACGAGGTTCACCGAGTTGGATAAATACGAAGAGTGCTGAAAAAATCAAGTTTTGCAACGAGTTCCATACAACATTTTTTGCAATTCCGAAGAACACCCATTGAGTGAAATTTTATGTAAAATTTTCATGTATTTTGTCAATAAATCGTTTGAATCAAAAAAATGTTGAAAAGTGTTACATTTCAAAACAAGTGCTGAAAAGTTCAACTTTTCAGCACCCATTTCAGTGCTGAAAAGTAGAACTTTTCAGCATTTATTTTGAAAAGTGTTGCTATTCGATTCTGTTATTTTTGGTACAGAAAAGTAGGCTATTTCGTCGTTCAAGAATGACAGGAAAAGTAAGTAGTTTCACGACGGAATTGCAAAAATACACTTATGGAGAGCTCACAATTGAAAAGCTTCCAAGTAACGCATAGTTACCGAACAAACAAACAGTAATTTACCCTAGACCTTGTATATGGGTCATTCCACCTGAAGTGTGCAAGAAAAAAATGCAAATTTGAAAATTACCATCTCCGATTCTGCTCAAATTTGGCAGAGCTGTTGAGACTATCAAAACATGCAAAAATCCCGAATTTCATCCAAATCAGACCACCCCCTCCATTTTTGTACCCTCCCAAAAAATCGACTTTTCGGCGATTTTTGAGCGAAACCCCTATCTTCAAACGGCGATTGCTCAGGAACCACAAATCTTAGAGGGTCGGTCTTAGACTCAATTTTGATGGAAATTGGACGTAGAATCCATTTCCGTGATCAAAATTTAGATTAACATATTTTTTCTACCTGTATTGCGCAATTGAAAACTTTAAATGACCGTATCTTAAAACAGCCCTATTTATTTTTTAAATTTGATTTCACTATCGTATTCCCCAGCCAACTTTACATAAGAATCACTTATCGACAGAAAGGAATATGTTTCGTTCCAGAGATATCGAATTTTAAAGTTTTAAGTATTTGAGATGATGAAGATCAAATTCAGTTGTGTTGATTTCGACACTGTCCGAACAATCATCTTTTTTTGTTTGTCAATCATTTCGAAATCTTGGAAAACGATACAGCTGCTGTCCACATGTATCAGAAGTATATGGTTTTGTTTTTGAAATTTAATGTACCAGAGTTGAAAAAAATCATCAATTATTCAGATGAAACTGGCTCTTATATTGTGAGCCAGTTTCATCTGAATAATTGATGATTCTTTTCAACTGTTTAATATGATCAATCTTTCAAACCGTAAGGCAGATTTTGGGGTTTTTGCTGAATGGCACTATTTCGCTACCGCACATTGCAAAAGCTCTAGAACCCATGAGAATTATTTCATCTACTAAAGTCAGCTCTACATTTGTTCTCGCTTCAAATAAAAGAAATGAAAGTAATAATTTGATAAAGTGGGAAGAAATGAGGAATTAGGAAAAATATAAAAATAATAGATAAATAATGATAAATTTTTGAAAATTGTATTGTAAAAACTCTATAGCATTTGCAAATAAATATTAAAAGTTCAAATTTTACTATGGTTCAATGACACTGAGATCTGGAAAAACAGTCCATTAAAAATTACCCAATAATTATTCCTTAAAAAAAACTAGATTGGTAAAAATAGATAGGGTATTGATTATCTCAAAATCGTATAAAGTTATAAAAATAATTCATCTTAAAGAACACCAGGTAGCAGTTATTGATCAGCGCGCCTGTGTGCTTCTAGCAGATTAGGTAATCTCAAAAACTCAAAACTTTAAAATTCGATATCTCTGGAACGAAACATATTCCTTTCTGTCGATATGTGATTCTTATGTAAAATTGGCCGGGGAATACGATGGTGAGGTCAAATTTAAAAAATAAATAGGGCTGTTTTGAGATACGGCGCAATACAGGTAGAAAAAATATGTTAATCTAAATTTTTTTTTTTTTTTTTTCCTTGGATGGCCCACCTCTTACCCATACACATCTTTGTAGCATGGAAGGATTACGAGCAGATATCTTTCGATAATTCAATTGTCCGTATTTGAGAGTGTCCTAAATCTAACTCTACTTCCGTGTATGCCCATCCGTCTCTCATTTGTCATCTCAAGGCGCTCATAATTTCAAGAGTCTTTTCATTTCACCAGATTGCTTACATCCACTTTGGGTACTGGAATCATTTCCTGTTCCACACACATATGAGCACATAGGGGTTTACCGCGCCCAGAATCGCGTTACTTTGGACTGTTTCATATGCGGCCCAGTGACATCCTCATTAGGACGTGAACCGATATAGAGAAGCCGACCGTCATGACATGCTCTCCTTCACAGCCACACCTATGGGATGCCACTTCATTCCAAAGGTCTCTGCCTTACAAAAGGTTTACACAGTTTCTTGAACTCACGAAGATTAGTTGTCGCTCTCGTTGACTCCGGTAGCATGTTGAACAAGTTGTATCCTCTGTAGAATAGCGAGTTCTGTGTGCACGATTTCTTAAAATTCAGCAATCTGATATCTCCTGCTTGCCTAGTAAAATGTCGATGAACGTCTCTTCCGCACTGTACAGTTTTTGTCAAGTATTGTGGTGCCAATCCGTTAACAACTTTAAAAATAAACACTAATGTACTATACTCCACACGTTGCCTAATCGACATCCACTGTAGAGAGTCAAGCATCAAAATTCTTGGTGTCAATCTGTCACATCTAAGTATCATCCTCATAGCTTTACTCTGTACGATCTGCATCCTCTTCCGTTGCTGGTTCGTGGCAAGAAACAGAATTGAAGCGCAGTAGTCAAAATGTGGTGCAATCAGCGTTTTGTAGACCATAATTTTGTTGTCAAACGATAGGTAGCGATTGATTCTGCACAGGACACCCAACTTCCGAGCAGCTTTCCGAATAGTGTAGTCCACGTGTTCCGCAAAAGAGAGCTTTTCGTCCAACATCACACCAAGGTACTTGATGGCATTAACCCGCTCGACCAATTCACCGTCGACAGATATTGTACAGTTACTTTCACTCCTCCTTGTTGTCACCACCATGTATTTTGTTTTGCTGACGTTCAGTTTCAGCTTCTTCCATTTCAGCCAATCCGCGAACACTGCCAGCTCGTTATTCATGATCTCGTAGCACTCGTCTAGTTTGTCTCCAGCAATATATATCACGGTGTCGTCAGCAAACAGGTTAACACATGCCCGCCTAAGTACTTTCGTCAGGTCGTTTATGTAAAGGATAAACAGTAGTGGTCGCCGAAAAGTCGATTTTTTGGGAGGGTACAAAAATGGAGGGGGTGGTCCGATTTGGATGAAATTCGGGATTTTTGCATGTTTTGATAGTCTCAACAGCTCTGCCAAATTTGAGCAGAATCGGAGATGGTAATTTTCAAATGCTGTTCCGCTTCAGATGGAATGACCCATATACAATCAGTATCATAACATCAGCACATCATTACGTTGTGATGGTGGCATCTTGTCGCACGTGCACTTTGGGCTCAACTGAGGACGCCATTTAGTGCAGCTTGGCACGGTCTTGCGACAACATTTATGTGGGAATTTTAGATAGATGCAGTTCACATTTTCGATTGGAGCGCAGGACTGTTTTGGTATTTGTTTATAGAAGTTCAAACATTAAAACGCCAAAAACCGACCTGTGACAAGATAGCATGATCACGTCGAATTTGATCACTTCACTAAATTGCTATTTGTTTTGCAGCTGAATCCGTACAGGTAATCAGGTAATGTAAATGGACCATATTACGCTTTTTGTATAGGACCAATTAATGAAGCACATAATTTAATGTTCCATTTATCTACACGCTCCATTATTCCAAATTCGTTTTAAAATGAATCAAGCCAATTAGCGAATGATTGAGTGTTTTTTTTTATCTTGCATCAATTATCACGATTTTACGAGCGAGTTGTGGCGCTATAACCACGGCAAATAGTGTCCAGGGCATTCGTGGAAATACCATGTCCCATCCCAGAGGGTCCCGGAGTACCAAACCTTCTTAGCATGGTGCTCCCAACGAATAATCCAAATCTCGGAGCGTATGGTGGTGTGTCCCCACGCTTCTTCCTCCCCTGTCGATTCAGAATTGTGTTTTTTTCGAAGGGGTGGGGGGGTGGGGGAGGGGTTCAGATGTACAAAAAAAGTGTCCACGTGGTTTATGAATGGTCCCGTAATTGACAGTGAGCATAAATTTCAAATTACGCATAAATTTGCCCAACTAACCATAAAAAGAGACGACTCTTTTTTCCGGAAACTTACCTGATTGTTGAAGTACTCCACGTTGGTCCACTCGATGCCCTCCCGACGGTACTCTTCCTGTTCCTGCTTGAGCACCAGCTCGATAAATAACTGTTGGAGTTTCTCATTACAGTAATTGATGCAAAACTGCTCGAAGCTATTGAGGTCGAATATTTCAAAGCCGTAAATGTCTAGCACACCGATTACTCGGTTGTACCGTTTCTGCGTATTTCCGCCGGGGACCACAATGGCCTTATTTATCCTTTGTATGATCCACGTAAACAGCCGGTCGTAGATGGCTTTGGCCAGCGCGTCCCGACCGAATTCCGCCTGTGTCGTGTCGTGGGTTTTAGTCATGATTTCACCCCGTGCTGCGATGACCCTTTCCGTCAGCGACCGTCGCATTTCGTCCTCGGTCACGTTCAGCAGGTGGGCCACCGTGGTCAGCTGCTTTCGGTTGCTAATTTGGATTTGCTCGTCCTGGGCTGTGAAACGGAGAAATGCAAAAAATTGCCTTAATTGAGTTGTTGGGATTGAAGCATAATTGTAGGAGCTTGACTATTTACAGCGCAGTATCTACTTCACAATACCACACTTGTAAAATGAACTGCCGAGCGAAATGTTTTTCTGTGACATTCATATGTGCATGACGAGACCATCGATGCTGCGTTGTGCAAAAAGTCTTCGCAATATGTGTACGCAAAAACCGTCAGGCGTCATCCATAAAGTATGTCACGCTAAAATCAGCCAAAATCAGCCTTGTAGCATGTTTGATATATGAGTTAAATTTATCAAACATTAAACAACTTTTTTACATCTATTTTAACTCAAATGCATTAAAATAGATTGATAAATTTTCAAATGTTCAATTTCCAGTATCTTAATTATCCTTACACGGAGAAAAAAGAGTTCCCAAAATCGTGAACAAGCGTTCATGAAAATGGGAACCACGAACAAAGTGTTCAAATTTCATGGTACATTTTTCTAAATCGTACCATGGGATTTGAACGCTTTGTTCGAAGTTCCCATTTTCGTGAACGCTTGTTCACGATTTTGGGAACTCTTTTTTCTCCGTGTACACAGTTAGGCATATGCCTACCTTGACTAATATGAGCACAACCAATTATCACATATAAAACATATAAACTTTCGAACTTTAGATTTAACAATCTGAAGAAAAACAAGATTTAATGCAAGTACACCCAAAACTGGGCAGCGCTCGTCCGTTAGAATAATGGCCTCGAGTCGAGAGAATAGTGGTACCATTCACGGACACAGAGAACACAGCTCGAGATGGTCGAGAGAATTATTCCTTCGAGGTTCATTTGCGAAAAAAGTTCATCCGTCAAAAAAAAAAAAAAAAAAGAAACAAAAAGTGTAGATTACCGGAATCGATCCAGAGACCTTTGACAGACTAACCCTATGACTTGACTGCCTCGGCCACCACAGCTTGGTTAATGAGGAGTGGTCAGATGTCGATGTATGACACTTGTTGGAGATTTATTGTATCAATTCACGAATGAACACTAGGGTGTAATATCAAAATCGATTTTCCAGCACAGCATTATTTTAGTTCCTTTTGGGGTCCTAAACAACTCCCCAAAGTTTGGGAACGATTGGTTTAGTCCTCACTTTGCGCAAAGCGATTCAATTTTCCATACAAATTTGTATGGGAAAAATCATTTTTTTGAATTTTGATATTTAAAAAATCCAAGTTTCACGCTATACTAAAACCGGATTCATATTCGGTTGCTCTGGAATGTGCTTTACAACTTTCCCGAAGAGAGTATGGTGCTAACTTGCTCCTATAAAAAAAAAAACAGCGTGTTCAAAACTCGTCTAAAACGTGTTTTTTGATCGCAAATTTTTTAATGAAAATAGAATTCTAATCAACTGAAAACAAGCTAAAATGCATTTTTTGGCAATAATAATCATGTTTAGCATTTTTGGGCTGGATTAAACATATTTTTATTTTTGTGAAATTCCGTAGTACAGCACCACAGAAACTTTTTTTTTGCAAAAACATTTTTTTCGTCAATGCTTAAATATTTTGGATTGCAAAACAACTGGACAGGTGTAATAATGCATTTTAAAACACTTTTTGTTTATTGAAATGTTGTACCCATGGCTCGTGATTTCAATGTTTAAACTTTTTTTTATTTTTTTTTTGCCCCCCCGTCCCCCTCGATTTTGGTTCTTGACCTTGCATTCAGAATCATCACTGACAGTCATTGCTCAAAGAAAGAATGACACCATCTACGACCTTTGTGAGGGTGAGACTGCAATGAGATTAAGGGACGGTCGAAAAACCACGTGATAATTTCGACAAGTAGGAGATGGGTAGGGGAAAGGCCTTTTGGGGTATTCTTGGAAAGACTGCGTAAATTTGACAAAAATGTTAAGGGAGCGTTATTTTTTTGTTACGTAACGCAAAACATGGATTATTGGATCCCTTCTTTCCTCATTACAAAATTTCCATTCAAATTTAAAAAAAATAATTGAGCGTTAAACGGCCTTGGAGTTAGGATCTGTAGGTCTATAGGCGTAACAAGCAAGGGATAAGTGATTGTTGACCACGGATCATACTCACATATCAAATATAAAAAAATAAAAATACGATATCAGGTAAATTTTTTTACTGCAAAAAAAAATGATTTTTTTCTTTTTATCTATCTTTTTGAATAGTTCAATATCTCCAACTTTGTCGACACCAAACACCAAATCGGTCAGGAAATTCCTCCAGAAGATACGAAAAAACGAAGTTGACTTTATAGCTGTCGGCTAGCCTGTCCCATTTTGAGGTCATGTCGAGGAATTTCAGGTGCTCACTTCTTAAATGATAGATTATGATGTTACGAACAATGTTTTCTAAGACAAGAAAAAATAATAAAATACTTTCTCGCACCCCCTAGTCGATTTACTGAAAAAAGTCACTTTTTTGAACAAATTTTCTAAAATCGCTTGGAATCAATACAAAAACTGTTTCGATCAGGTGTGTATTATCTTCAAACGATAGGTTTTTGTCCATAGATTAAGATGCACTATCAACATTGGACCAACATTTAAGTTTTTGGACTCTCCCAGGCGGATTTGTGTCGAAAAAATCGCATTTTTTCGAAACTTTTTTCAGAAATGTTCATTTAATTTAGGGTAGCCTATTTTTCCCAGTGAAACCAATACATGCAGCTTATAGGAAATTTCATGGCGAACATTTTTCCCTCTGAGAAAATCCAATTTCGACACTCCAGAGCTGAGATATTTGAGTTTTAGTGAGAAAAAAAGTGCCAATTTTCAAAATTTCTCTGAATTCAGAAGCAAGGCCTACTAATTACACGATGTAGCAAGCATATGTCTCAAAGGCCAGGGTATGCTTTTTTATAGTAATTTTGGCCGCTGAATCCGAATCTGAAATCAAATTTCTTGTAAACAGTGATGTTTTGGAGCTACACCCTTTTGGAATGTTATTTGCGTGTTTAAGAGGCAGTTTTTGTAAATATTAGGTTTTACGCCGACTCGATTTGGAGGTTAGAAAGGAGTGCACTGTTTACATGGACTTAGCACAGTTCGATGCGGTCGTCGATTTTGTTCGGGGAAATTCGTCGACAATCGACGAAGACCATGTAAACAGTGCACACGAGCTGTCAAATGACGTCACGGTGTAAAACCTAATTGCTCGGTTTGCTCTAGAGGTCGTATCGAGGTGCTCCGATTTGGATGAAACTTTCAGCGTTTGTTTGTCTATACATGAGATGAACTCATGCCAAATATGAGCCCTTTACGACAAAGGAAAGTGGGGTAAAACGGGCATTGAAGTTTGAATTTTCCGAGGATTTAGAATATGACAAAAGTGAGACTAAAAAGTGCCGCTATGGATGTCTACAGGACAATAACTAACGTTGTAAAATGTTTGTTATAGAAAAATCGAAAAACTATGAGAAAAACTGCGATTGGCCAAAAAGTTATTACCGTAGGCTTATAGTCCATGAAATTCCCTAACTATTGAACTCAAAGAGTATGGGTGTTGCTGGCTGTTGCAAAAAGATATTGAGGTTTTAAAAAAACCTATTTTTAACAGTAATTTGCAAAAGCTATGAGAAAATGTTAAACCAATCCTGGATGTCTATGGCTCATTTTGAAGTGCTTCAAAAGACCTTTCGAATGCATGTAAGAGAGTTGGAATTGATGAAGTTTAACTTAAATGCGAGCAATTTTAGGATTTTTTTATGTTTTTTGGACCTTAAACTTCAATGCCCGTTTTACCCCGCTTTCCTTTGTCGTAAAGGGCTCATATTTGGCATGAGTTCATCTCATGTATAGACAAACAAACGCTGAAAGTTTCATCCAAATCGGAGCACCTCGATACGACCTCTAGAGCAAACCGAGCAATATTTACAAAAACTGCCTCTTAAACACGCAAATAACATTCCAAAAGGGTGTAGCTCCAAAACATCACTGTTTACAAGAAATTTGATTTCAGATTCGGATTCAGCGGCCAAAATTACTATAAAAAAGCATACCCTGGCCTTTGAGACATATGCTTGCTACATCGTGTAATTAGTAGGCCTTGCTTCTGAATTCTGAGAAATTTTGAAAATTGGCACTTTTTTTCTCATTAAAACTCAAATATCTCAGCTCTGGAGTGTCGAAATTGGATTTTCTCAGAGGGAAAAATGTTCGCCATGAAATTTCCTATAAGCTGCATGTATTGGTTTCACTGGGAAAAATAGGCTACCCTAAATTAAATGAACATTTCTGAAAAAAGTTTCGAAAAAATGCGATTTTTTCGACACAAATCCGCCTGGGAGAGTCCAAAAACTTAAATGTTGGTCCAATGTTGATAGTGCATCTTAATCTATGGACAAAAACCTATCGTTTGAAGATAATACACACCTGATCGAAACAGTTTTTGTATTGATTCCAAGCGATTTTAGAAAATTTGTTCAAAAAAGTGACTTTTTTCAGTAAATCGACTAGGGGGTGCGAGAAAGTATTTTATTATTTTTTCTTGTCTTAGAAAACATTGTTCGTAACATCATAATCTATCATTTAAGAAGTGAGCACCTGAAATTCCTCGACATGACCTCAAAATGGGACAGGCTACTGTCGGCCCATTGCGCCCTGGGCTCCTAAGTGTTTGAGTACGGCACGGAGCGACGGCGCCGGATACCCATATTTACACAAAGAAATTTTAGAGCGCTCGCCGCGGGATTCGAATCAGCGACCATTGGATTGTGAGTCCAGTGCGCGGTCCGATTGATCCACACGGGCGGGGCGAAAGATACATATTTTCGAAAATTTACGTACCATGTTTGTATGGAGAGCTGCAAACATTGCACAGTGGTCCGAAACCGAAATCTAGCGTGACAAAATTGATAGCGGCCACACGTTAAGATTTAGAGCTTTGGTGTCTTCGGGACAAATGATCAGGGTCAATAGGGACATCTTTTGGTATGGTGGACATTAGGGTGGTCCAAATTTTAAGGTGGTTCAGAATTTTTATTTTGGCGGGATGACGAGATAGCGCTTTGGTGTCTTCAGAAAAGTTGTAGGGAACACCATTCTGAGCAACCTTGCTGAAGGGCACAAAGCTCTATCTACAAACGGGAAGTTTCTAGAGCCATTTTTGTTATTTAGGTTTGGGTGTTTATGAAAAAATGAGTTTTTTGAATTTATCAACTCAGGCTTATGTCGTAGTGAGTTGGTGTCTTCTAGACATTTGAAAAGCTTATCAAAACACACATTTATCTTCCAAGAGAGCGAAAATCGGACCTTTTAAACGAAAGTTATAGCCAAAATACGACAAAAAAGACGCCATTTTGAAATGTGAATAACTCGAAAAGGTGGTGTAGTTTGACCTCGCTCTTAGAAGCATCTGAAAGTACACATTCTAGAGTATATTTGCTGAAAATATCTCGGAGGTCTTTTTTGTTTAACTCATTTAATCTTAATTAGAAAATGAGCATTTTTAAATCGTTTTTTGCCCATAACTTTTGATAGAATTTTCCAAAATTCGTTTTTCAAGAACGAAAATGTTCATTTTGACAAGCTCTACAATTGTCTAGAAGGGCTCAAAAATGTGCAAAATGATCTAGTGGTTGTAAAAGAAGAAACAAGTTTTTACTGAAATATTTCAGGAATAAATTTAATTATTTTGTTGATTCCTGAAATATTTCAGTAAAAACTTGTTTCTTCTTTTACAACCACTAGATCATTTTGTACATTTTTGAACCCTTCTAGACAATTGTAGAGCTTGTTAAAATGAACATTTTCGTTCTTGAAAAACGAATTTTGGCCAATTCTATCAAAAGTTATGGGCAAAAAACGATTTAAAAATGCTCATTTTCAAATTAAGATTAAATGAGTTAAACAAAAAAGACCTCCGAGATATTTTCAGCAAATGTACTCTAGAATGTGTACTTTCAGATGCTTCTAAGAGCGAGGTCAAACTCCACCACCTTTTCGAGTTATTCACATTTCAAAATGGCGTCTTTTTCGTCGTATTTTGGCTATAACTTTCGTTTAAAAGGTCCGATTTTCGCTCTCTTGGAAGATAAATGTGTGTTTTGATAAGCTCTTCAAATGTCTAGAAGACGCCAACTCGCTACGACATAAGCCTGAGTTGATAAATTCAAAAAACTCATTTTTTCATAAACACCCAAACCTAAATTACAAAAATGGCTCTAGAAACTTCCCGTTTGTATATAGAGCTTTGTGCCCTTCAGCAAAGTTGCTCAGAATGGTGTTCCCTACAACTTTTCTGAAGACACCAAAGCGCTATCTCGTCATCCCGCCAAAATAAAAATTCTGAACCACCCTAAAATTTGGACCACCCTAATGTCCACCATACCAAAAGATGCCCCTATTGACCCTGATCATTTGTCCCGAAGACACCAAAGCTCTAAATTTTAACGTGTGGCCGCTATCAATTTTGTCACGCTAGATTCCGGTTTCAGACCACTGTGCATTGTATTGAGCTTTGTATGTGGGATCTAATGACAAAAATGGCTCCATGGGTTGTTATAGGGAAGACCCTTACAAAGTTTGAGCCATGTAAAAAAAACAATAAAATAAAAGCACAAGAAATCCGCTGATTTGGTAGAGAATCGCTCCAGTGTGTTTAAACGTTAAAATTTATTATAGTATAATAAATTTTACGTGGACTCCACGTGGTTTATGGATGGTCCCTTATAGGCCAAGTCGAGGTCCGAATTAAAAATTAAATTGTGAAATGGTTTCACAGTTCACTCACTTCGGAACTCGATGTTTCCCAGGTGCAGGACGGCAGCCACAGTACGCCACACCATGGAGAGCTCGTCGCCGGTGAAACCGAGCGCCTTCAGTCCCGCGGTGGTAGCACGGTAATCCGCTTTTTCCGCCAGTACCTCCATGCTGCCCTGGTTGGTGTAGTGGTAATGGACGGGATCCCTGCTCAAATGGTACTGCTTCAGTTCACCGTCTGTGGCTCCTCGCAGCAACTGGAACGAGGAAAGCAGATTATGGAATGATTTTAATCGCGTTAGCTGTTTTTTTTTAAATCATAACAAAATTGTTAAAAGCAAGACAAGAGATCTCTGGAGTTTTTTTTAAAGGTCCAATAAACCAAATTTTCAGTTTTTGCTTTTTGGGTGTTTTTGAAACCGCCTTGAGTCAGGGGTATTAAAAAACACCCAAAAAGCAAAAACTGAAAATTTTGTTTATTGGACCTTTTAAAAAAAAAAACTCCAGATCTGATAGTTTTCAAACCCAAAACAAAAACATATTTAAGCGCCGGCAAACACACGGAACTCGTAAACAAAATTTGTTCGTGATGTATCACATCCACAACATTCTGTTTTCTGAACACTCCTCTTTTTTTATTCGCAGAAATGCTTCATGCGAAACTGCTCAACCAAACCACAACTATCTGTATCGTTCTGAGAATGTTTTGGAAGTCGAAAAACATCTATAATTAATTTTTTTTTATTGAGATAAAAATATTCGAGTCTGATATTTGGCACCTTGAAAGAAGGGCTCTATCTCGACATTTTGCGGGGTATATCGAAATATTTCGTCGGGGGTCTATAGAGCAACTTTTTGTTGAAGATTTTTCTTCGATTATTTATTTAAATAAGTCACACTGATTTACACCAAATTAAATGTTTTCAAATCGGATCCAAAATTGTTCTACGAAACCGTGGGCAATAAAACATAAACTTTTGCTCTGACTGACCTACAAACATTGACAAAAATGACTGCGCAGGCTCTAATTGAGGGGAAGCATAAACTTTGGAGTCCCCAGAATCATGATGCACTATATTATTTTTCAAAAATATTTAGTCAGGGCCGAATGGTTTTTCTCCAAAGTTTGTATGTAGAATCAGGACGGTTCATCGCTGTTGCATACAACTAAAAGTTGCATGCAATATATAGGAGCAGCGAACCGCACTTATTCTCTATACAAACATTGAACAAAAACCATTCTGCCATGACATTTTTTTTAAATTCAAAATGCACGTGTTTCTGGGGTCCCTAAAGTTCATGCTTCCCGTCGATTTGAGCATGCGCAGAAATTTTGTTGGTCGGTGTTATCGAAAATCTATCTGTTCTCAGATTATAGTAAAAAATGACTTTGTATATAGCAGGGCTGTGGAGTCGGGTCATATTTCAAACGACTCCGGCTTTCAGCTCCATACGACTCCGACTCCAACTCCGACCTACCAACTCTAGCCGATTCCGATAAGTTACTTAGAAAAGTACGCAACTTACGGCCGTCATCTACAATCAACTTAGAAAACTTGCTGGGCTGATATACGTTGCTATGCAGTTGTTTGTTAACCTTTATATATGGAAACCTTTATATATGCAAAATCATAAATACGAATTAAATACAAACAGAATTGTACGGAATCATACTAAGCTTGGTAGAGAATGGATCGGAGTAGAAACTTAAGAAGTAAGTAGTTATGAACAAATTTTGAAATGTTTTAAAAGTTAGTTTTCTATAATTATGGATACATTTATAATTAGAACTATTTAAATACTCTAAGGGATATTTCTATGATATTGATGATGATATTTCTACATTTCCAACTTATTGCATGATTTTTTACAAGAGCAATTCTCTACCAAAACCGGAAATGGATTTTATTTGTATTTTTTGATTTGGCTCAAACTTTGTGGGGGCCTTCCCTATGACCAAATAAGCTATTTTGTGTGATTGGTTCATCCATTCAAGTCTCCATACAATTTTGGCTGCTGTCCATACAAAAATGGTATGTAAATATTCAAACAGCTGTAACTTTTGAGTGAATTTTCTGATCAATTTGGTGTCTTCGGCAAAGTTGTAGGTATTGTTGACGACTTTTGAGAAAAAAATAGGTACACGGAAAAAAAAATTGCAGATTTTTTAATCAACTTTTTTTTTACTAAAACTCAATTTCTCAAAATACGTATTTTTTGATTTTCGAGATTTTTTGATATGTTTTAGGGGACAAAAATCCGCAACTTTTGAGCCATAGAGAAACATGGTCAAAAAATCTGCCGCCGAGTCATGAATTTTTGAAAAAATAGTGATTTTTGGAAAAAATCGAAATTTCTTGCAAAAACAAATTTGACATTATTTTTTAATGCAAAATTGAATTTGCAATCGAAAAGTACTCTACAGATTTTTTGATAAAGGGCTCCGTTTTCAAGATATAGCCACCGAAAGTTTGATTTTAGCGAAATATTTGCAGTTTTTCAATTTTTAAAAATAGTGACCATAAGTGAAGTAATAAATATATGTTGCATATAAAAAGAGAAAATTCACACCAAATCAGATACAGTGCCATCCCGTTTTTGGCAACAAGAATTTTTCAAACATGTTTATAATTGTTAATTATTTTATGAAGTTTTGTTTTTCGATCAACAATTTAGAATAAAAATAAAGTTAGTCTAATTCATCAAACATTTTTGGCGAGAGTAAATAATCGGTTTTCAACCATTTTTTGCTCATTTTTACAGTGCACAGTTGTTTTGCGTTGGTTTCGTAATTGACAGCTATTCTTTTATTCTAGCTTTGTTCTGAAGCCATAATCGAAAGGCTTGGTGCTGGAAGTATTAAATAAAAGTCCACTAGAGGGCAGAATGAGCCACCCTTTTCCTGCCTTATTAAAACAATTCGCAATTCGCAATTCGCAAATGAGCCACCCTTTTCCTGCCTTATTAAAACAATTCGCAATTCGCAATTCGCAAATGAGCCACCCTTTTCCTGCCTTATTAAAACAATCAAAATTTATTAAATTTGAATAAAATTGAATTGATTCATTCACTCCTGGTAGCTTCATAAACCACGGTTAATGAAACATCAGTTGATTTTTTTATGTTTTTTGTTATGCTTATTTGTAAAAATAGTGTCTTATTTCAAAACATTTACACTATCTTCAAAAATGTTTGTTTTGTTAAGTGACTATCTTTATAAAAGTGATCAAACTTAATGGAAATCATGTTGGAAATGTCCCTTAAATAATTTCTTATCACCCATCAACGTTTTAATGATGAAATGGCTTGTTTTCTAAGGTGGCTCATTCTGCCCCGCACCCTGGAAGAGCAGTCGAAAAAACATTATTTTTTTAGGTGCATAAAAAAAAAGTTCAAAGTTATTTGTTTTCATCAACCAAGCATACAACCAAAAAGTATTGAAAATAGAGCGCGGGCTCGGAAAAAAATCCAATTAATTCATGGTACATATGTCTGTACCAACCAACCAAAGGTACAACCGCATCGCCTTTGATGATGCGTTACGAGTTTGAAGCGTTATGGAATTTGAGTTTCCCCTTCTCTCTGGTACAGAGAAACCTCTTTCTACGCGATGCGTTAAGTTTTTACAATTTGTCGATTTTTTGGACATTTTTTTTCAACATTTTTGCAATTTTTTAAAAACAATTTGTAGGTTTTGTTCAGATCTACAAAACGCTTTTTGAAACTTGCAGAAATATTCTATATGGTTTAAGAGCAATCGACGAAATAAAAAGCGTAACGAAAAAACGAAGTTGACTTTATAGCTGTCGGCCACCAACCACTAGTGTCTTCCTTTAAGCTACAAGGACTTCGCCGCCCTGGGCTCCTCTAAGTGTATGAAAGTATGGCACGGAGCAACGGTGCCGAATACCCATATTTACACATAGAATTTTAAAGCGCCCGCCGCGGGATTCGAACCGGCGACCTCTGGATTGTGAGTCCAGTGCGCGATCCGATTGATCCACACGGGCGGGACAAAGCGTAACGTCTCCGCGTAAAAGAGGTTTCTTTGTACAACATTGAAGGGAACATCCCAAAGCATAAGCCTACTAAACTGAATTCGTATATTTTTATGCTTTTCTATGGTTCCGAGAAAAGCGCGTTTTTTTTGTTCGTTGTCAAATTTTTGCCAAGACAATTTCAGAGGGGAATGGGGTATGAGCCTTTAGTTTTTCGCAAACGCAGCCAAAACGCAGCTAAAACAAAACACCATTTAAATGAAATTCAAGTTTTAGAAGATGCATTGAAACTTCCTCTACGAGGGGGTCACACAAAATTTGATAAACGGTTAGATGTTATATTTAAATAACGTGTAATTATAATAATAAATCGTTACAAAATGATGTTTCAACTATTATTCCTCCAATTTGATTAAATTTAGGTCTGCCTGAATCAGATGCCAGTCACCCCAGATTCATAACCCAAGTGCAAACTAAGTTTGAGGCCCAGCTGATAAGAAAATTATAACTTTCATATTCATATGGAATACTCATATTTTTACTCTTTTTACAGTTTTCAACTTAAGTCCAGTTTGAACGTTTCATAGCTCATTTGCAAAAACGTTTGATGACAATTTAGACGAAATTAAACTATTCAATCATATTTAAACTTTCAATATGTTATGTGATGCAACAAAATATTTGAATCGAATGATCGGGATAAAAGCTTGGATACCACAATCATTACTTTTATGTTAACAAAATGGAATAACGATCACAAAACAAGCATCTAAACCTTATTTTTTTTAAAGAATTTCTAAATCACTTGTCAGATATGTCAATTAGCCATTTCACATGATCTTTCAAAATGGATCTGAGGGCCATACTTTGGTCGCCCCTGTTTCAATAGAAAGTTCACAAGCTGGTCTCCATCAAAAGTTAAGAAAAATACAGTTGATCAATCTTTAAAAGTGAAAACGGTCATCTTTTACTTTTTATAACAATAGCTGGATTTTCCAAGCGTGCACCCTACCTGGTAAAAACAATGAAAATTCCGCTCGCCGCTCTGCTGCTGAATGACGCGGGACTTTTCCAGCAGATAGTTGGTTATCACGCCACCCACCGGGTCGCCCTTGTAGTCGAACTCAATGTCCATGTACTTGCCGAACCGGCTGCTGTTGTCGTTCCGGTTGGTTTTGGCGTTGCCGAAACTCTCCAGGATGGCGTTGCTCTGGATGAGGACATTCTTCACCCTGCAGATGTGGGAGAAAGTAGCAAATTAATGATGTTAATATTTAGTATTTGCTCTTAAAAAAATAAAGAAATTGAAGAACCTCGTTGGATACCTGTACGACTTACGTTGCATAAACTACTATTTTGTGTGGTAAAGAGTAAGCAGATCCATTATTTACCTCAAGATGGCAGAGAAAGTAAGTAGTTTCACAACGAAGTTGCATTAAAACAATTAAGACTCTAGGGGAAATATACCCTTTGTCGTCACACAAAGCTTTTTGACCTATTCTCGTCTCTTTTGCAGTGTGCCACCATTCAAATATGTTCATTAGGGTGGGTCAATTTTTTCGAAAGTGCTTGGATCCGGCTGAAATAAGGGCCATCTTGTAGGGGGTACCCATTGGGGATCTGTGTGTGTGTGTGTGTGGTCCAATCCAATACCCGCTAACCGGTAGCGAAATTATGGGAAAGTATAATTTGTATCAGACTGTGTACATGCCGAATGCTGATACAGCTTATCTCAGTCCCGGGTATTAGGTGGTGATAGCCCTCGCGCTGCTTCCAACGACCCATTTCAGAATGACAGAGCTCCTTGCGGTCCAATTCCGAGGTCGCTGGGCATTGTTCGGCCCCGCCTAAACATAGAAGCAAGCATCTGAAGGAAACTTGATCTATATTTAGACTTCCAATCCCGTCAGGCAAATCAGGGATCAGCGCGTATTTAATAATATGAGAAGAAGAGATAACATGTTTCAACACTACGGATCAATTCACTGCTAGAGAGTAAACCTTCTGATGGCCGACTGCTTAGCGTTCCAGACCACCACCAATCCAAAGGTGTGAGTTCGAATCCCACCTGATTCATTTTAGTTTTTATTCATATTCAAATTCCGGGATTTGATCCCTGAACCTTCTGCTTGGGAGACAGAAGCCGTAACCATTAAACCACGGAGCCGGTTAGGGGGTACCCATTGGGGATCTGGTACCAAATTTGGGCGCATTTGGTTGAAAACTGGCTTGTCGCTGGCGGGTTAAAGTTGGCATGGAAATTACTATGGAAAACGCGTGCTTTATCTTTAAACGCTCCTACATGCTAAGCGACAAACTTTAGCCCACACTTACACTAGGTAGCCGTGTCGGGGATGGTCCAAGGAACATTTTTTTCTAAGGGTTCATGGTTATACGTTCAACCCTGAGCTTGCGCATTGCAGTTTTATCCGGCGGCGCCGGATTCTTTCAAAATCTCCGTTTTCATAGGGACGTGGCGTTACATCGTGCTGCCATCTGGTTTTTTTTAAGTGCAAGAGTGGAGAAGTGCTGAGTCATCGTCTAAAAATAGTCGGCATCCTATCTCGCCCAGCAAAATGAAGTCGATAAAGTAGTCGGGTTCTATGGAGAAAAAGTGGAAAACGTGGTCTAAAAATAGCGACGCCACCCCCCTAAGGTCAACGCATAGGGACGTGGCGTTACATCGTGCTGCCTTCTGGTTTTTTTTAAGTGCAAGAGTGGAAAAGTGCTGAGTCATCGTTTAAAAATAGACGGCGTCCTATTTCGCCCAGCAAAATGAAGTCGGTAAAGTAGTCGGTTTCGATGGAGAAAAAGTGGAAAATGTGGTCTAAAAATAGCGACGCCATCCCCCTATGCTACGAAACTATAGGGGGATGTCGTCGCTATTTTTAAACCACGTTTTCCACTTTTTCTCCATCGAAACAGACTACTTTATCGACTTCATTTTGCTGGGCGAGATAGGACGCCGTCTATTTTTAGACGATGACTCAGCACTTTTCCACTCTTGCACTAAAAAAAACAAGATGGCAGCACGATGTAACGCCACGTCCCTATGAAGCATTGTGTAAATAAATCAAGCAAAACAATGTAAAAGGGCCGAAGCCGAAGTGTAAACAAAGAGTCTATCTTGCTCACGTCAGTTGATGTTTACATTAGGAACGAGCAGGATAGACCCTTTGTTTACACTTCGGCTTCGGTCCGATTGCAATGTTTTGCTAGAAATGGCAAACACGACGCCAAACGTCAACCCAGTCGAAGCATGAAAAACGTTTTATCCAATAACATAACGAGACACTCGGTGAAAAAACCTGTGCCAAAAAGAGTTTCCTCGGTGGAAGTTCCATGTTTTACCAAAATTCAGGAACCCCTTATTGGAGCTTGACCATTTATTTGTTTTAGAAAAACATTCAAATCTTGATTCAGAATGTTTCAATCAAAAAATGGGTTTCTTTGTGTTGTTTGTTGAAGCATTTTACATATCTTGACTTTTTTTTGATAAGGTCCTATAAACAAATGTAAACATTGAGTGTATCCCACTTACTCCGGTGGACTTTGACATAAGGTGTGAAAGGGATACACTCAATGTTTACATTTGTTTATAGGACCTTATCAAAAAAAAGTCAAGATATAGTGATTGTTTTTCATTTCAATTTACTATTTCTGGACCCTGAATTCAGAACCATCTTTGCCAGCGTTACATCAACGCACCACTCACCGTTCGATCTCATTCTGTTTGCCCTGGTTGGTGACGGCGGCGATGTACTTCATGATGATCTTGGACGCCTCGGTTTTGCCGGCACCGGACTCCCCCGAGATCATGATGCAGGTGTCCTGGTTGCGCTGCTTCAGCACACGGTAGGCCGCGTCCGCGATGGCAAAGATGTGCGGTGTGTTCTCGAACAGCTCCCGGCCCTTGTACCGGCTAATCTGGTCCGGGCCGTAAATGTTCATTTCGCGGTACGGGTTCATCGATATGCAGACCTCGCCGATGTATGTGTAGATTTTGCCGGCCCCGAACCTAGGAGGAGCGAAAAGAAAAACGAGAATTGCTTAATTAAAGTTTTGCAACAGTCGTGGTATTAAGTTTAGACTCCTCCACCAAATCGTGCACCCATACGGTGGTCATTTGGCTACAAATTTGCATGAAAGTTTGTCAGAATCTGCATGAAAACTGTCTTCATGCATTTTTTTTGCGTATACTGCCGTTCTACGCATAATTGTCCCATGTCATTTTTTGACGATTCTGACTTTTTATCATTTTTAAGCTTAATTTTACGTATACTTTCAGAAAAACACATAAAATCTAGTACTTTGTTCAGAAAATCATTGAAAACAACACCAAGTCTGTTTGTCCCATCGTTGAACTTCTACGCATAATTGTCCCACCAAGTATTTTCTATCACTAAATCATGAGTTTTAAGAAGCATTTCATCTTGTTTACCTGTTTAGCTGTAAGAGGATTACAAATAAGGGTGATAAAATGTGACCCGGGGTGATTAGGGACATATAGGGCGATTAGGCACCCACGGGACAATTATGCGTGAAACACAGAAATCGATCGAAAAATTTCAATCGCGTTTTTCTCAGTTGCCCTTTTTTGAACATGGGACAATTATGCGTAGAACGGCAGTATAGGGGTATGAAAATTTTGCCCTTTACCGACAATTCGATGCCGGTGTGCTCTCTTACACTAACTGACATTTTGGTAGTTGTGAGAAAATCGATTTTTAAACATTGAATTATTGTTTCTGGAAAACTATTCGACAAACAATTGTTCTAACAATTTTAAAGTATGCACCTGACATCACTTAAAGACATTGTGAAATAGAAAAACTTTTGAAATGCCAGAAAAATGTTGGCAGAGAAATTACGAAAAAAAAATCATGCTTGCAATTGGCACAAGTGTGTTTTGGGAGGTAACAAACGTGCACAGGGTTTTGGTACAAAAGAGTGCAAAGTCATTTTATGGGGAGCGGCCGTGGCTGACTGGTTACGGTGTTCGCTTTGTAAGCGAAAGGTTCTGGGTACGATTCCCACCTGCTCCCAACGAGAAAGTTAAGAACATAGAAATTTCTCCAGAATCCCTTCGAAAGATTGGCTGCGCTAGGGTCTGATTAGATTAGATTAAAAGAGTGCAAAGTCATTTTATTGTTGAAATAGTTCAAAATAGTTGTTTCAATGTTCTTTTTTCACGAGTTGATTAATTCGTGCTTAAGAAAAACATTATATATCAAAACTTTTTTCAAAAACTTTTTGTAGTTTGAATTTGGTAGGAAAATTATTCTTCTGGAAAAATGAGCATTTAAATCAGAATTTTTGTATGAAAAACTTGGTGAAATTATATTTATTATGAACATAAGTGTAAAAACATCTATAATACATCAACTATGACGAATACTAGGTTGGTGTACTCATTAAAAGGTTGATGTACTTGTTGTAAAAACTTTTAGCTAGTTTATTTTATTTCAATTATATCATGCAACCATTCCAAGATGAATGGTATCCAAGGCACAAACCATTATTTAGATTTATGGTGAATTGCAGTTGGAACAAGTGTGTCTCATGCAATGAAGTCGATGAATGTATTGAATAGAATAAATGTGCTTAAAAAAATAAATACGTTATATTTTTAAGTATGGACGACCCATACAGTTGTGCCAAGTGTGCACATCAACGATGGAAGATATGGTTACGAATTTTTTTGCATGGACGACCCCTGCAGTTGAGCTAAGAGTGCACAACATGTTGTTACGTCGTTTTTTTGCATGGACGACCCCTGCAGTTGAGCTAAGACAGTGTTTCTCAACCTTTTGCGTTCCGTTCCCCCCTTGGCAAATTTTCAAGAACTCAATTCCCCCCCCCCCCCCCCCTTCCTCACCTTTATTTTGAAGTTATTGGTTTCAATGCACAAATATACCAATAAATTTTAGATGTTTACATATACATGGCAATTTTCATAATAAATCAACATTTACGTTTGCTGTCCATTTTTATTTGAACACAAATTTCATTTATAGGTTTCTAAAGGTTAAGTAATTTTGAACGAATATTTTTTTAAAATATTTTGTCTTTAACTGCTCAAATTTAATTAAATTAATCTCACAATAAATATCTCACGACAGTTCTATTAAATTTGTTTCTGTTTATTTTTACTCAACTACCGTCATCAGGGGTGACATTGGGTCTGGGGGGTGAGATTGGGTCATACAAATTAAAGCATTTTTGTATGACCCAATCTCACCCCCCAGACCCAATGTCACCCCTGATGACGGTACTCTGTAATATGCAATTCAGTGTTCTGCTTATACTCTGATCCTTTATCAAAAATTACAAAAAAAAGTGGTTGAAATGTTTCAAATAAGACAAAAACTCAAAAAAATATTACTTGAAAATTAACCTTGAAGGTTGCAACAATTCACAGCGATTTTTATAAAAAGCATTACCAAACATGTAAAAAATCAAAAACTCTAAAATAATATTTGAAAGCCCATTTTTTTCTGAAGAACTGTCAATATTGCCCGTGTCCAAAAAAAAAACAAAGCCTGAGAAATTGTTTCAGTAAATCGATGCCTGTGTGCTCTCTTGTATTAAGCTTGCTGGTTTTCCTATATAGTTAGCATAAGAGAGCACAGAGGCATCGAAATGTCAAACTTCACCTAAATTAAAACTTTTAAAAATGAAATTTAAGGAAAAAAACTGATGTCGTTCTTACTAATCAAAGAAACTGAAAGTTGCATAGAATTGTCAAATAATGATTCAAGTTTTTTTTTTTTGCAAATTCGCTTAAAGCCATTAAATTTCTATTGAATCCTCATTAACCCCATATATCTTATTTTTCATTATCCTAGTTTTCTTTGAAATTCCAAAAGTGAATGATTTTCTAAACAAAGTTAAAAAAAACTTTTCACTGTACACTTGGTCGTAAATTAAAGTATTACCCGGATATAAATTTAAGCATTCCAAATTACTTAACCTGGACAATTTTGCAAAAATATAATCAATAGCCTACGAGACTCTGAGAAAAAACTTAATTGACTTAATCGATTTAAACAGAATGTAGAAAAGAACTCGCAGAATATTTTTACCAAATATCAGCATTTGTACAATTTTGGCAGAAATCAACGCAATTTCGTAAAATGTTCTCCTAAATCCTAAATTTAAGTTTGGGTGACATTCAATTATTCGAACATTTAGGTTTTGCATAGATATCTTGACAAAAAAAACCGCCATGACTTATGATTTTTAAGCGCATTTTCTCGTTAATAAAACATAAAAAAAATCACACCATTATTGAAAATAGCCTTTCTATCACAGCGAAAGAACCGTTCAAAAGAGCCGCTCTTTTTAATGAGTGAACGAAAATGAGCGGCTCCTAAAAAAGAGCGGTTTCGCCCACCTGTAGTGCAGTTGTTCATGCCTGGAATAATCACGGCGTGATTTTCAATCCCTTTGCTATTGATGATGACTCAAAACATCCCACTTCAAACCCCGCGTTGCCTCACCAAAGAGCATTCATCAACAACTTGGCGTGATATGACATCATACACAGTGTTTGAAATTCCCGGAAACCTGAGTAATTGATTCACCAATGCGCTCCTTTAGGGGGAGAGGGGGTAATATGCACCTTCTAAAGGAAAAGTGTGATTGCACAACCGTTACTACATTTCTACACCCTAAGGAAAAATATATATCAAAATCTGTGGATTTGCTGCAGAAAATGTTACATGTTATAACAGTTTTTGCAGCAAGCTCATATATCATTTTTTCCCTAGTGCAAACATGTCAGTGATCTACAGTTCTCACCAATACATATATAGGCGTCATCCATAAAGTATGTCACGCTCTAGGGGGGGAGGGGGGGTCTGAGCAAGTGTGACATTGCATGTTATAAGTATAGGAAAAGCGTGACAAAGGGGGGGAGGGGCGGTAAATTTTGGCGATGGAATTATATGCTGTTCCCTTAGTGCAAATTTGAGATTAAACATAAATCTTTCTATAGAAAAAAAAAAATGAAAACAAGTTTTTATTTATTTAATTTATGTCCTATGCTTATACGACCTTTTCAAATGCCACGCGCTAAAAACTTGGTTCGATCTTGGTTCGATTTTGACTTCACTCGCTTTGTATGTGGATGGCAGTCGTGTCGTAACCGTGGTGATAACGTATCGGATTACCCCAAATAAGAAGATGCTAGTTTGATCCTCGTTTGAAAGTGATTTTTTTTTTCTAAATAGCAGCAAACAGCAGTCGGTAATGTCGGTTATTGTCGATAACGGGTAAAAATGTCATGCCATTAATGCATGAGGACAGATTTCATGCAGAATCTGATACACTTTCATGCCGCCATGCATCGCAATCATGCGACCGCCGTTTGGATGAGTTGTTTTAATTCTAAGATGCCGACAAAAACAAGGGGTTCATTTTGCCCCAGGGGTGCATATTACCTCCTCTCCCCCCAAGTGCTTATCGCTCGCAGTAAAAATGGTGAAATTATCCTTGAAATGCAACTGTGTTGTTTGCAGTTAAACAATTGAACTGTTCAAGATAAAGCTTTAGCAAACTCGCTCGGGCGTCTTGGCGCACAAATTGCGAGTGCCTTGGCGTTGATAAGAATCGATTGAGCTTACACTTTTGGGCAATAAAACGGTTGCTTTTCAACCTGTTCATCAACGATATCTGCGAAATCATCAGGTCTGAAAAGGTGATGTTCGCAGACGACCTCAAGTTTTACCGTGTTATCCACAACACAAATGACTGTGCGGCGCTACAAGAGGATATGAATGCGGTGTTAAACTGGTGCCGGGTCAACGGAATGCTGATCAACGCAAGCAAGTGCAAGATTATGTCTTTCTACCGAGGAAACGCACCAACAAACTACCGCTATAAGGCCGAAGGAACGGACTTGGAGCTCGTCGACTCGATCAAGGATCTCGGCATCATAGTCGACAAAACGCTGTCTTTTAAGGAACACCTGCAAGCAACGATTGCCAAAGCACGAACCACTCTGGGATTCATTTCACGGAACACGCAGGAGTTTACAGACACGTCAACCTTGAAATGTCTATATTTTTCTCTGGTTCGCAGCACTCTTGAGTACGGGTTACAAATTTGGGCTCCCCGACAAATTGGAGACACTAACCTGTTTGAAAGAGTCCAAAAAACTGCCACTAGGATTATTCTGGCCCGGCTTCCAATAGAACATCCGGCAAGGTTGCTTCACTACGAAGAAAGGCTACATTTTCTGCGAATGGACAAGCTCTCGCGGCGCATCTCTTTCTTGAGGAGGCTATTTATGTTCGACGTTGTCAACGGGGTCACAGATTGTGAAGCATTGAAAGCATTACTTCCAGCCAACACACTGTCTAGGACCCTAAGGGACGCGGAGTTTATTCGTCTCCCAAACGATGGTTGGAGAAGCTTCTACAATCCATTTTATGAATGTTGTAAATGTTTCAATGTTGTATCCGACAAATATTTCCATGGAATGACAAAGTTAAATTTTAAGCATAGGATTAAGCGTTTAATTTAAATTCAGTCTGTAAAGACGGTGCTTCATAAATAAAAAAAAAATTATAAACAATTTATTGTTTTTATTTGATTCAAGCAAGTGTCTTAAAAACAAAAAAGAGACATGAACCCTAATAAGCTAAAGCCATTGATCAAAAGGCGTAGATTGGTTGCCTTATTGCTGTGAGCAGGTGCAGTTGGGCACCATTAATATTAATTATCATAGTCCGCACGGGGCTAAGAGGATAGCAATGTTACTATTTGGGTTAGGATTAATTTGAAGTGACATTTTGCATCTTGGATCGAAAAGGGTCAACTAAGGGTTGAAGTTTGTGCTTCAAGTTGATTCATGGGCAGTGGGTGAAGATTTTCGAGATATTTAATTTCCCGGGATCATGGATGGAATAATCGCAAAAAAATCATTTTCGCTTGCGAACCTTTTTCACCCGAAAGAGAGAGGAGGCAAATCACGCAAAAGAAAATCGCTCCCGAACTTCTCCAAGAAAATCAATCTGCTGATGATTTTTTGTGATTTTCATTGTCAGCACCACATAAAAAAAAATATTTTACTTTGTTTATCATATTGCCCATCTACAAAATGTGACTGGTCATTTTTCGACGTGTGACGTTACACTTGCAAGTGTAGTAGTGAAAAAGATGTTCCGCCGAATAATCATGATGATGATTTTTTTAAGATTCCTTTTACCGATCTTTCGTGCGCGAGAGAGGAGAGCCATGCTCCCTACGGATTTGTTTCCCCCCTGCCCGGGATAAGTAAATTGAATTTTGCTATCTTTTACAGCAAAAAGTTGATACAGATAGATAAATAGACGGGAGAGCTTTCAAAATGCAGAAAGTATAATATAAATGATTTTTTTTGGTTTTGGGTGAGAAGTTTAGGGAAAAACCTACTTAGTCCAAAAACATTTATGCAAATATTATTCAATATTTGTGCATTTTTTTACCAGGCTCTGACAGAAAGGAGAGTCACTCGCATGAGAAAATTTTTGGTTACGATATTTGTGTATGACCCCCGGACAAATCAAGAACAAATTTCTATCAAAGTAAGGTGGGGGGGGGGGGGGGAGATCTGGTTTCGAAAAAGTACATGAATATCACTTAAGTGGTCATAGCTTGAGACAGGGTTGCTAGATCTTCAATATTTTGGACTCTTTCGGATGGTGTTTCGGTCCAAGAAAGGTTTTTACTGTCCAACGGTAGGCAGAACGATTAACCCGGACATAGTTTTCATAAATATAACTGTGATCCGGCTTCTAAAAGTACATATCTATTACTTAAGTAGTCAAAACTGCACACAAAACTGCCAGATCTTAAAATTTTAACTCGTTGGAAATTACCTAACCAACAATGGGTCGAATGATGGATCCGAACACAGTTTACGTACATATAAGTGAGAACCGATTATATGCCTGAGTCGATAGGTATACAGGAAGGTGGGTCTACGAGCTTTTCTGTGAAAAGGGGCTGAAATCTCGAAAATCTATGGACGTAATGTTTGAAAAAAACCCTTTCGTAATTTTGGTGACTTTGTCGTATTCGAGTCATTTTACTACATTACAAGCAACAATTCCTCATACTCGAATTATAAAAAAAAAAGAACGAGTGAGTGTTTCTCGCCCACATGTCCGTATAATATCTAAAGACGTAACATTCCTCAAGTCTCAGAAATGCTGAAAATGGCACAAAACCTCGTGGCTTATCATCGTTTGAAGAACGGTATCATTGATAAACTGTATCAAATAATGAGACATGAGTAGAGCCCACCCACGCTTATCTTGGAGGTGATTCAAAGGCGATTGGAAAAATTATTGCTGCTTTCGTATGTTTCAATTATCTGTTTTCTCGTAAAGTAGACTTAACTGATATATTTTATTCAAGTAGTATATTACAGAGCTCTCCTAGGCATGTAGTGTAGTAGCAAGCGTGCTGGCATATCAACACAGTTGGCTTAGGTACAATCTCAAACGACCCCAGTTGGGATTTGACGAGACATGTTTGATCCATTAGATGGGGGAGTTAAATGTCACGGTGGCCAAAATACCGTCATTGAAAAAAAAAAAAAAACGTAACTTAATCCACCTTTAGGTGGTTGGTGCCTTCCTCTCATTTATAGAGTGATTACAATCCCCTAAAGTGTCCACATGATTTATGGATCTCCCCTAACGTGATCGCAGCACCTAAGAGGTCCTAATAAAAATAAGTGACGAGTAAAAAAAAACAGACTTCCTACAGACTTTTTGTCAACATTATACAGGCATCGCCTTTCAGGAAAATGACATCCCTCTACAAGGCTTTTTTCGTGGCGATCAGCCGGGACCATTTGAGGTTATGTAAATTCAGACCATTTTGTAAACTGCTTGTAATTTTAGATAGGTAAGTCAGACCTTGAAAATTCTTAATCAACAAGAAAGGTCTTCTCATATGCTTTCTAAAAATATATAACATGTGAGGGTTTCATGAAAAAACCACCCTTTTTACCATAATTTTAATTTAATATGAAACGGTTTTTTTTTTTAAATAACTTTTTAAATACATGATCAAAGTGCATGAATTTAAATAGCAACTTAGGGGACTTTAAGACGGATCGATTAAAACCATTCCGGCCAAAATTGGTTAAACCTGTGACAAGATATTCCAGTGACATTGATTTGGTACACATGTCTACATACAGCCAAACACACAGACATTTCGAGCCAAACATTTCATTAGGGCACAAAACCAAAACGTAAACATTTGGGATTGTTCCTCTATTCCATTCATTAGTACACTCCCTACATGCCCTTCAAGAATCAGATTGATAGCAAACAATTTCCTATTAAAAAATCAAAAAAACAAAAGGGCACATAACAATGTTCACTCCAAACCAGAAAAAAGTTCAATTGTGCCCTTTTCTTTTTCGTTAGTTTTTCGTGGTTAAGGAACTTTCTATGTTATAAAGTGAACTTTTCATACATTCTTAACACTAATTCACTCCAAAACAAAGTATGGTTTACGTTTCACCAAGGATTTCTGCAGAAAAAAACTTCGTCGAAATACAATATTTAATACGGCCCGCGGCTGCTGTTCAGTACACTTTTGAAGAATTTTTATGTTTCACATACCTTATCTACACCATTCGATCACAAAACTTCACAAATCGTGCTTTCCATTTCATTAGGGCACAAAACTTTTGTAAACAAGAGTGTATCCCTCTCACACCTTATGCAAACTGTCATTTGAGTGAAAGGGATACACTATTGTTTACAAAAGTTTTGTGCCTTTTTTGAAATGTAAGGCTCCAAATTATCAAAATTTCCGCTGAATTCCTCATTATTTCTAACTAAAAAAAAGGCCCAAAAAAATCATTAAAAACAACAATCAGGTCACAGCGCTTTAGTGCCCTTTCAGTTCTTTTCGAAATTGCATTAAGAAAGGGCCCATTATGAACAACAGTTGGAAAGTTAAAAGGGCCCAATAGCGAGATTTTTTAAAGTTATGAGTTTTATTGCGAAAATTAACATAAATTAAGAAGCATTAAAGCAGAGTTGAGGATGATGATGTGTTTTATCGTAACATCAGTAAAAATACCACCAGTCAAGCTTTCTTTTTAAATAGGAATTGAAACAAGTTGTCCACTTTTTGCCAGTGATTTTCTCGAATCGCGGTTTTTGGTTTTGTGCCCTAATGAAATGTTTGGCTCGATTTGCTCAGCTGGTGATTCTGAGTCGATATGTACAAATGAAGGTAGGTCAAGGAGGTCTAACTAAAAAGTTCGTTTTTCGAGTGATTTTATAGCCTTTCCTCAGTAAAGTGAGGAAGACAAAAACAATTCGAAATGTATACACAATAGGGTGCCCAGAATATGGGACTTTTTTTCAAAACCTCGCTCCACAAGCTGATTAATGTTCCTTGAGCTTTTTTAGGACTCTAGGTCAAATATGAGCAAAATCTGTCAACATTTACCCATTGATACTCAAGGGTGAAGTTTGTATGGGAAAATTGTATGAAAAACCCAATTGTCTCACGGTTTTGTCTGCAGGGCGCGCTACTTTCATCCAAATATTCTCAAACGTGAGATTCTTATTGGGAATTTGATGTTCTACAACATTGTAGAACATGCCAAAGCTGCAAAACTCGATCCTTAAAAGTTATTAGCGATTTGAAAATATCATTTTTGCATGAAAAACATTTTTTTTTGCCAACTTTAGGCTCGAGTATCAATGGGTTAATCTTAACCAATTTCGCTCAAAATTTATACAGATGCTTAAAATAACCCAAAAATCCGTTTTCCGCATGTGGAGCAGGGGGTCATTTTTTTCTGGCACCCTAGTACACAACCTTTGTCCGGCCAATTATGCGCCAGTTCGATTTTCCATGATCTATCAGTCATCAGTCATTTTCCAGAAATGAATACAATTTCTTATCAATTAGTTATAAATCTAGAAACTGACTGACGTCTATTAAATTCATTATATCTGCTACTCGGTGCCACTCCAGTGTATCACAACTGGGTCAAAGCGGCGTCGTTTGAATTTCTACTTACCTCCTCTTCAGGTTTTCCATGAAGCTCTCCTTGGTGACCACATCGAGCAGTACAAAATCTTGCACGCCGACCTCTTGGCTGTTTTGGTGCAGTGCCATCTTGTTGCGTTCTCGTCGAGTTGTGTGTTGCAACTATGCAATTACGGAGCTGGTGGTTGTGCTTCTTTTCTTTGATCGGTGATTTTGCTTCTCTCACTCACGAAAAACGACTAATTACGATCGGTGAATATTCGTCAGCTGGCCAACTTTGTGTTGGTGTTGTAAGAACTCTGATTTTGTTTTGATTGATTTTTTGTTTTCGTTTGTTTTATTTTCAGATGAACACTATTCCATCTTCTCATACACACATGTACGTTTGCGTTCGTTCGTTGATGGTACTGCCCACTCACTTGACCGATGAATCACGACCGCACGTATTTCTCCCAATTTGGCCGTTCTCTGTGGAAATTATTTTTTTCTACACACACATCACTGTAACTAGCACCACACCAAACATCAAGCGGGAATCATTCGATGGTAACTTTACACTTTTACATATCTAGGAGCGAAACGACATCACATCGCTGATCTATCATTATCTGAAAAAGAAATAAAAAAAGAAACAATACTTTAAAAAATCGCTAGAAATGTTACAGATGAGCAATTCTCTGCGTTTTTTGAAAATCGATTTTTCACCTTTGGGCAAAGTTGTATGGAATAAAATGTAAACAAATTTGCAGTAAATAAATGAATGTGAACAGTTAATAATAAAATGAAAAGTACAACAAAGATGAAGAGTATTCAGCCATACCACTTAGAATGGAAATTAAATGTAATTATTATAAGAATGTTCAATAAAGATATATTTAATTAAAAAAAAGAAGAATAGATCGAAGCCCGTTTAGAGGCGGGGTTTGTTTGCAGAGGGTTAAGCAACAAAATAAAAGAAATGAAACCACTTTAGACAACATTGAAACTAACAATACTTTTTCGGTAAATGTATAGAGGACAGCAAGCCTAACACGGAACCACTCGAATTTTTGGTAAATAGTTTTTTTAAGAACTGTTAATTCAATAACATATTTTCATTCCTATAACCCCAAACAGCAATAAAAAATATATATATAAATCGTTGATCAACGGCGTTTAAATGCTGTTACCTAGAATACCATTCAACAAATTTCCAACACCATCAGTGTGTGTCTTCCGAGTGGGCGTAAAACAATTAACCACCTGGCCATCATGAAATGAAGAGCATTTTCACTGAATTAAATTCCGAATAATATTTACCAACGATCCTGATGATTCTTTCGTGGAACGAACCAATTGCATAAGACGCCATCCACAAATAACGCTGCATTATGAGATAGGGATGCTGAATATGTGAGTACTATCCAAACAATACGACTGGATTTTGCCCGGGAAAAATGATCCGGAGAGGTGGTCTGCAATCTTTAAAAAATGCTGCGTCATTTGTGGATGGACCAAAACCAATGAATGCTGCAAATCGATATACACGCAAGGTAATGGAAAGGATATTTATGTGTTCCTTAGGGGAATGTGGGGCAAGTGTAACAAGCTAAGGAAATGCTCGTTAAAAACCATTAAAAACTTTCAAAATCAGACGGATGTTTTGATTATCATCTTATTCCAGGTCTTGACTAAGACTTTGATAGAACAAGTTTCTGAAAAATCCTGTTTTTCACCATGAAAAAATAACTTTAAAATTATTGATTTTTAGTACGTTCTACTCAACTTGTGGGGCAAGATGAATAATGCATGAAACACCATGTTAATTTGCTAACTTAGACACATTCGATTAGAATGTATTTGAAGTAAAGTAAATCTTTCCCAGTTCCTGAGGGGAACACCCTTGAATAGTATCGTGGCCGGCATTTACTAAGCGGATTCAGGGGCAGTTTTTAACTTAACTAATGTTAACATGTTAAGGTTAATGTCAACATTCCATAGGTCGGATAAGGTCCAGCTTGTGACGATGCACCACCTTCCCTTTACTAAGCAATCGAATCCAGAAGAAAAACGATCACCAGTTGTGTTGGTTCGAGCCGGGATTTGGACCCCGATCTACCGCTTACGAGGCGGAAGCGTTACATAAAATCTATATTCTAAACTTGCCCCACTAGGGTGTAATATGGTTGTATGGAAAAAAATAAGTTGTCCAAATTTAGCGAGCACAGCAATTTATCAGTTCCTTTTGGGGTCCTAAACAACTCCCCAAAGTTTGGGAACGATTGGTTTAGAACTCACTTTGCACAAAGCGATTCAACTTTCTATGGGAATTTCTAATCTAATCTAATCTAATCTAACCCTAGCGCAGCCAGTCTTTCGAGGGCATCCTGGAAAATGCCTTAGGTTGATTAACGCCTAGCATCCTCTTGTCATTATTAACAATTGCAGTGCCCCAATGCAATAAATTGCTTTGAAACATCACAAAAGTTAAAGCGGCCAGGCCAACTGCGTAAAGTTAACCGCAAAGATGATTCGTTGAATTGGATTGAGTTTGAACACGAATGTTCAAACAGCAATACAGTTCTGAATCTACAGGGGAGGAAGAAACGTGGGGATCCCCCGCTCACGTTCCTGTTTATTTAGGCAATTAATCGTTGGGAGCCACCATGCTAAGAAGTTTTGGTGCTCCGGGACCCTCGAGGATGGGACATCTTATTTCCACAAATGCCCTGGACACTATTTGCCGTGGTTATGGCGCCACAACTCGCTCACTGTTGGAGAAATATTAAAATTAGTACAATTTGGAATTTACATTGTATGATAGTGTTAGTGACCTTATTTTTAATCCATTTTTAATTCAAAATTTGAAATGCACTAAACTAATAATAGAGTGAAACTAAAATTCTGTATCATTTTACATGTACTGTACAATCCATTTTAATGCTATGGGAAAAAGTAAGGCACAACTGCTACTTTTTGTAGTTAGTATCTAACGGCATTAAAAATAAATGAATAAATGATGACTCACCTTTATTAAAACCCAAGTGCAAGGTGCTCTCACACATGCTTTGAAAAATAAAACGATCCTACCTGAAATTGATGATACACTTCCAAACCTCTCACGCTGGTCCGATGCATTCAGATGAGCCATCTGAACACGACGGCAACATCCCTGCACTGTGGTGAGAATGTGTCCAGTTCCGCCTACTACAGCTTCATCTTGGATCCCTCTTGAGAGCGTTCTCCTCGGTCAGGAATCACAAAAGTCGCGGCCACCTCGAATCGAGTACGTCCTGGGGAGCCACATTTCACTCAAGTTTTTTCTCACCGGCATCGCAACATGGCTTGTCTAAATCAACAAACTACGATTTTCACAAGATCACATTAAGCATTGAGCGGCATATGCTTACAAAATTTATGTTGTAAATTTTAAATCCTGTTTTCTTCCGCACCGATGCCTACGACAACCTCACGATTGGTGAACACAAACCCACACAAAAACCTTACTCCTTCTCAGCAATGAAACCTAAAATTTCCTGTCCCAGGAACTTCGACAACAATAATATTTATTTTCTCTTCTTTGGATTTCAATTGGATTTGTTTTCTTCGCCTCTATCTCAACTTTCTATGGGAATTTGTATAGGAAAAACCTATTTTTTTATATTTAGAAGCTCTCAACAAAAATAACTAAGTGATAAATCATACTTTGAAATAGGTACTAGAGACACTACTGACCTAGGAAAATTGAATTTTGATAAAATTAACTTAAAAACGAACCCTAAGTCTTATTTTGTGCTTTCCAAATGTTACACTGTAACTGAAAATCGCACTTTGCTGAGTTCGTTTTCGCACTTTTTCATACGATTTTTTCAGTTCAACTGCGATTACACTTTTTTGTGTAATCGCAGTCGAACTGAAACAATCGTATGAAAAAGTACGAAAACGAACTCAGCAAAGTGCGATTTTCAGTTACAGTGTATAAGAAAACCAAGGTTTTGAAAAAAATCATTCAATCTTATGTCCCGTGGCGTTTACGTCAAGGCGGTCGACTAATTGCATAGCTAGTAACCATTTCTCATACTGGAAACACAAAATTGTAAGAATAACGACCGTACGAGCGATTGTTCCTATTGCCCCACTTATCTTATCTCAATAAAGTGTTTCGATTTGAAGCCTTGAGATAACACACTTGAAGTTTAGGCTCTTGATTAGCACAGTATCGGATGAAGCCCTCTTGCACAGGTTAGCAAAGAAGAAAAAAAATAGCCTATTCTGAGCCGGTTTTTGAAAACTTCAAAACTAAAAAGTATAACAAAATGCTTCAAACAAAATGTTCGATTTTGGCTGAATCGATTTTGGTCAAACCCAAGGTATGTAGATTCGATGAGGGAAGGCGGGTTTGTCAAGGTTGTCAAAAAATAGTAAGCACGAAAACTGGATTTGATATGGAGATTTCATAAAAACTAAAAAGTCGACTATTTTCCGAGCAAATTTCACCGATTTTTCTGTAGGGTTGTTTAGCACGTCAAACTGTACTGAAAACGCTGTGTTTCACTTGTTTATAGGACCTTTTCAATAAAAAACTCTGGAAACGTTTTTGTGAAAACACTCAGAATTACTATATTATTAGTAAAAGCAGACTCTTGTCGAGTCGAGTAAACTTGTAAACCTTTTCTCTAACAAAAAAAAAAAAAAAACCCGCATAAAAATTTAATTCGGCAAACCACGGTTTTTTTTTTTTTAGAATTTAAGCGTGCCTGTCATAAGCACTTTGATAGCAAAGTTAAATTTGTAAGCTGCAATTTCCCAAATTTCAAAATTATCTATATAATTCATTGTGTCATATCAGCAAAGTTTAAGGATTTTTGCTCAGCATAAATTGGCAGCATGAATTGGTAGATAACTGAGGCTAACGTTTGCGAAAATAAAAAAATATGCAAAAATCACTTTTTTAAATCGATAATAGGGGAACAGCATCTAACCTCATCGTATCTCTAATGTTACCATAGCAGCACTTTGATGCCCAATTACAGCTCATAAAAAGCTTTTCAACTTAAATATAGTGTTTAATAGCTCAATAGGAAGTGTGCAAGTAAGTTTCTATCGTCAGTAGGGTGGTCTAAATCCGGACTTACTCGGGGCTATCCTCTCAAATCAAAGATTAACCTATCTCCCCTTTTGAGTCGACCGCGCAAAAATGTCATTTCGAAAGCTAATAACTATTTAGCAAAAAATCCTAAAAATATGGTGTCTTCGAGAAAGTTTTTCCAAATTCAATGAAGAACTTAGTTCCAAGTATTGCTTTTTTCCATACATTTTGCCGATTTTTCTCATACACACTTCAAGGGATTGGAGCGAGGGGTTCCTGTGGTCAGAATGAGCTCAAATTTGGAATTTAGCCAAGGGTGATAGATCAATTTTTGATTTCAGGGAGTAGCCCCGACTAAGCCCGGATTTGGACCACCCTAATCAACAGTTTTACAAAATAAGTTATTCAGGGGAAATTCTCGTATGTTTGGCAGGTTAAGCACTCGAAATCAACTCCATCCAATTTGATTGTCTTAACTATTTCAACAACTAATTTTGCAAAACTTCTGACAGAAACTTGCTTGCTCTCTTCTTATTGGGATATTTATCACTCGATTTCACTCGAAAACACTTTTAATGAGCTGTAATTGAATGTCAAAGTGCTGATATGGCAACATAAAGGCACGCTAAATAGTGAAAATCAACAAATTTGATCGAGTTAGGAGCAAGTGTGGATCAATCGGACCGCGCACTGGACCCACAATCCAGAGGTTGCTGGTTCGAATCCCGCGGCGGGCGCTCTAAAATTCTATGTGTAAATATGGGTATCCGGCGCCGTCGCTCCGTGCCGTACTCAAACACTTAGGAGCCCAGGGCGGCGAAGTCCTTGTAGTTAAAAGGAAGACACTAGTGGTTGGTACTAGCAATGGTGGCCAACAGCTATAACGTCAACTTCGTTTCGTAGGAGCAAGTGCTGAACCTGCCAAACATACGAGAATGTCCCCTTTGGTTTGTTTGACAGTGTTTTAGAGCATTCAATTTCCTATTAGAATTTCACTTTTGAGAATATTTGAATGGAGACAGAAGAATAATTAAAGAATTATTGATCTCTCCATACAGTCATCCCACATGTTCGGAACACTTTTGTGATAATTTTCGATAGCATGCCAAATGCAGATTTTCTGTCAACCCTACTTTTTTTAAGACCTTCATTTGGACATTCTCTTGGTATTTCACTAGTAAAGGTAGTACTTTTTGAACAAAAAACCTCATTTCAAAACTATTTTACCCAGAGCTGCAAAACACTGCCTCCAAATTGCCTGTTCCATAATTGTGGGATGTTAGTGTGCTTCCCACGATTGTGGAACACCTGAATTTAACAGATATTTTGACAAAAAAAGTTATCAGACCATGTATTAAACATCGCTAAGCTTGAGTTTCATTGGTTTCAGTGCGTGAAGTCAATTTTTTGTTAAAAGTGTGTACTCCTGGAGAGAATCAAAGTTTGTTTACATCCGTTAGAAAAAAGTGTTCCGAATTTGTGGATTTCAAGGAATTAATGATTTTCTTTAAAACATTATGTAAAATGTACAAAAAAAATACCATCGGTCTATACATCAATCGAAAGATACCACACCACGCTTTCACATGACGGCAAAACCAATTCATTATGTTCAACTATCGATTTTCTATGATTTTTTGAACATTGGTCGCTCTGTAAACCGTTCCGAATATGTGGGATGACCGTACATTTTTTCGATGTTTCCCAAACAAACTTTATCCTCGAGTAACAAGGGGGAAATGTTGATTAATTCTGCTCAAATCAGGTTCATGGGCTCAATATAACCCAGGGAACAATTTTCAGCTTGTGGAGCCCGGTTGTAAACAAAAGTCCCGTATTCTGGACACCCTAAACAGCATGCACTGTTATTTATATGATGGAAATGCGGTCCAGTTTTAGGTTTTTGGGCAACATAGTGAAAGCGAGTTCATAACGTTGTTCTTGAACTCATTTCGCCTTATCAGAAACGGGCTTGCTTTGAAAATAATAAATTCCCACAAGATTTGTCTCTATGGATTCCAGACCATATTCCAAAATTAGCCCTACGATACCAGGGCCACCCCCGGTGACGGTTCTGCGCCGACATCAAACCACACACATTAACATTCACGAGGGGCTTAAAGTCACCGAAATTGGCCTAATCGCGATGTCTGCTGCTGGTGCAACTCATTCAGCAGGCACACTTGTTGAATTAAATTAATGGCAATACGCGAAAGTTCGCCGCACTATCTTCTTCCGCACAAACAAAGGTACATACTGTGCACCAGCATGTAACGCGATGTGACGACAATTACAAAGTTAAAACAGACGTATCGGTCGACGGCAGTGGACGGACACTGGGGAAGACTCCGCCGTGAGTACGCCAGCAGTTTTACGCGCATTCCAGCACGCAAAACGACAAGAGTTTGTTTTGCTGTATTGTCACTTCACATCGACCGACGGTAGCATTCACTAATGCATCCGTAAGACCATCACACACCCCAAAAAAACAGAAGAACACAGACAGGCAGGTTCTAACGAAAAGGTGAAGCCCTCGATTGCCACAGAAAGGTCAGCTCTACCGAAGCCTTTGGAAATTTAATTGATTTCCAATTTGGTCATCAACCATGGAAACGTCCATCGGTGGACAACATAGTGCGGATGACATAAGCAAAACAGGCCACGCATTTTTTTTAAAAGCCTTTCCGATTTTTGCGTGGCCTGCTACACCCTGGAAAACGCACAGCTCAATCACTTTTCACTGCTCTTTTGGAACCTACATTGGAAAACACACGATGGCACGCACAGGCACTCAAAAAAAAAAGATTCTTCAAACGTCACGACGCGGAACACAACAAAAAACTACCAAGAATCGGTTCGTAATCGCAGAAAGCACGGAAAAAACTAACAGCTGGGTGTGCACCGTCTGCGGTCTACAACCCTCGACAGCAACTTCGTTGAAGCAACACAAACCATAGCAATCGATGACACATACGGGGTGTTGTTCGTCCGTCAGACATAACCAGCACGACTACAGCGTGCGTATTAAAGCTGCACCAACACAAAGCCACTTGCACTCTGACTCACCGGTAGATTCCATCTCCGTCGGTTTACATGGCCAAGGGCACTGGTCAACAAATATTTGTTTGCTTATAAGCAAAAGAGATTTTTGGCTATCAGTTTTAAGTTTAAAATTTACAAAAAGTTTCAAGAATCCCAGCAAGCTTAGTGCACAGAAGCATCGATTTTTTTGGAGCATTTTAACACAGCGTCAATGACGACATATACAGTTCAGACTCGATTTTCCGAAGGAATTAGCAAAATTTATCTTTGGATAATCGAAACTTCGGATAATTGAATCAAATTTTTTTCGTTGTCTTATTTTTAATTGGCGAGCTAAAGTATGATCCCCAGACTACTCTAAAGTGATTTAGAATTTTTAATCCAAGATGGCGGCCAAAATGACAACCACTCCAATTTTACCAAAATGGGTTGGCAGAACTCAAATTTGATGTTACAAATAAGAAAATCTAAAAAATTCGAAAAAAATATTGTTGTTTTTTTCAATCTGCCATTGTATGCCATAGTGTATCGATTCAACTTAAGCATTATAATATTTATCGAAGCAAATGTGTATTGCAACACATGTTTTCTCACCGCAATGTTTATGTTGCGTCGCATGGGTCCGTGAATACCACCAACAACAAAATGTATATGCGTGCCGCAACTGATTTGTATGAGTATGAGTGTGTGTGTGTGTGTGGCACAACTGTACTACTGAATGAAATCATTCAGCGTCGCCGGGTGTGCAACATAAGCGAGCCTTCAGTCTGTGTTTGTGAGATGCCGGCAGAAGCTTTTCATCAATGAATGACGAATGCTTTCGCGTTTGTTTTTGTTCAAGAGCTGTTGGTGTGCCACTGTTTGTGGCATTACGGTTAGTACTAGCTATAGGCTAGGATCGTAAGTGAATGCATACAAAACGATAACCAGCTGCATTAAATTGTCTGGAGCTAAAACGGATTAAAGAGTTTGTTTTCCGTAAGTTTGTGAAGCGTGGGAATAGATTTTATTGCAATCGCACTTTCAATTAAGAGCTTTTTACTATTAAGCCTAACTTAAGGCGATACAAATGAATCGCTTTTCCGGGGAAGGCATTATTCACTATGCATTCCTTTTATAAGCAGTGGCGTGCAGGAAAAAAAACGTTTAATTTTTTTAAATCCCCACAACCTTGAAAAACATTTGTGATAATTTGTCTATGGAGCAATTGGGTCCTAAAATAAAGTTTACTGGTGATCGTGCACACTTGTGACACGTCATACATGTTGTTGGAAAATGTGGAAAAACTTTCTTGTTTTTCACAAATTTATGTTGATACACATTTTCTGAAGGCAATGCAATCTTTTGTTTTTGGAAATATACTAATTAAGTCGGTTAAACTATTGAATTAAGTCTATTTTAGTTTGTATGGAAATTCTGTGCACACTTGTGACACGTAGTACAATTTTACTTTCAAAACACACTTGTGACACGTGCTTTTCAGATTTTTGATTACATAATTAACTGTATCTTTTAACTGGTGTAACCAAATTAGTTGAAACTTGGAGCGTTTGTTAAGCGATAGTATACGAACAGATTGCTTCCAAAAGTTTGGCTCAACCATTCATAGTTTTAAAAATGTTTATCATCAAACTTTAAAAATCGATTTACTCGAATAGTACTAAATGGTCGTAATGTCACAAGATAGCACACAGCTGACGATTTGTAGTTACTGTAGGTAGGGGAAATATACCCATTTTAATCACACTAAGCCGTTCGACCAATTCTCATCACTTTTGCCGTTTTCCACTATCAAATCAACATTTTCAGATGTATCAACAATGAAGAGTTGCTTGCTCACTTTTATTTGAGCTATTTATTACTTTGGAACAGTCAAAAATACTTTATGAAAGCTGTAATTCATGATCAAAGTGCTGATAGGCCATCAAAGTGCTGATAGGCCGATAATAGAAATAGGCTGAAAAAGGGTATAGTTCCCCTACTACCTCCACGTTCTTCTTTGGTGCCTGTATAGGTAACAGCTTAAACAGCCAAGTTGAGCCGTTACCTGAATCCTTGTTGAGTAAACGTGTGTTGCCTGCTTTGAAGATTTCCAAACATTCGGCGACAGGAAGCTTCAATGGATTCGTGATGTGTCTTAAGATGACCGCGTCGCTAGTTGTGATGTTATGTTTTTCCTTGATGATGTGCTACGGCTAATTTTACATGGAAATCCAAAATATGACCAAAAATCGATTTTTCGATACTATGGCTCAATTCTGAGGGCAGATTCAGATTCAGCGGACAAACTTACATGAAAAAATATATATTTGGACAATTTTCGAATTTTGTTAGGGTGGTTTTCCCTCGAAAATTAGACTTTTTCAAATGAAGATATCTCGAGTTTAAGAGGCAGTTTTTGTAAATATTGCTCGGTTTGTTCTAGAGGTCGTATCGAGGTGCTCCGATTTGGATGAAACTTTCAGTGTTTTTTGCGTAAAACTTCATCAATTCCAATTCTCTTAGATGCATTCGAAAGGTCTTTTGAAGCCCTTCAAAATGAGCCATAAACATCCAGGATTGGTTTAACTTTTTCTCATAGCTTTTGCAAATTACAGTTAGAAATTGATTTTTTTAAAACCTTAATATCATTTTGCAACAGCCTCCAACACCCATACTCATAGATGAAAAGTTAGGGAATTTCATGGACTATAAGCCTACGATATTAACTTTTTGACCAATTGCAGTTTTTCTCACAGTTTTTCGGTTTTTCTGTATCAAACATTTTACAACGTTAGTTTTTGCCCTGTAGGCTTTCATAGCGGTATTTGTTGGTCTCAATTTTGTCATATTCGGAATCTTCGGAAAATTTCACGTAAGTTAGAAGTATTGGAGTTGTAAATTTGATTGGAAAAAATGCCATTTAGAATCAATTAAAATATTTTTTAACAATTTGTTGGATTAGGGGTAAAACAGGGTTTCGCCCTGTTCAAATCGGAGCACCTCGATACGACCTGTTACACATTGGTGAATAACTCGCTCCTAAAGAAAAACACCCCTAAGATTTTTCAGCGTTTCTAGTGCAAGATCTCCTCTTTCAAGTGCAACCTGGTGCTTAAAATTTGGCTTGCGACTTTTCGGGATATTTAAGTTTTAAATTTGCATGTTTTTTACCTTAAAATGGCTGTAACTTTTGACCCTTAAGTCCAAATTGAAATGTCAAAAAATAAAAATGTTCGTTTTTAGAGCTCAAAAAGTGCTCCGAATATCACTTTTCTTTAAAACTTAATTCTGAATTGCCTCGTTCAAAAAACTGATTTTTGAAGGTTTGCTCAGATGCTTTCTATAAATTTGGTCATAGAAGGCGTAGATTACAAAAAAAAAGTTGGTGTCTTCGACAAAGTTGCTTTAATTGACAAGCCCAACAACTTTCTAGAAGACAAAAAAAAATTCTCAAAAATATTCCTGTAATGTTAGATTTTTTAAATCACCCTAATCATGAATCACTCTAATTTTCAAACAAACCAAAAGTTGCCCCTTTCTATTTGCAACAACACTTCGGAAGACACCAAAGCTCTAAAACGTCACCATTTTTCGGAAAATCAATTTTACACTCAATTTTGCGATCTGGACCACTGTGCATTGGCATAGTGTATGTTTATTAGGATGTAACAAAAATGACTTTTTGGCGGGCATTCAAGGGTTTGTTCCCGTGGGCATACTAAGCCCAAATCCAAAATATGAGCTTGATTCGACGTAACTGGAGCTGGCGCTCCGCCCTTCATTTTTAAATGGGATTTAACCCGTAAAAAAAGATTTTTTCAAAAATGTCTATTTTTGAGGCACTTTGGCCACCAATGCGTTTACCAAAAACATCATTGGCGTGTTGGCCAGATCCTTGCGCATCTTTTGGTATATATAACATTGACATTTGAAGCACCCTGGAGCTCGGTACAGGCCTTCAAAGTTTGGCATTTTTTCGAAAAATCGAACCCAGCAAAATCAAATGGCGTTTAGGGCGTCGCGAGGCGCGACGCATATCTTTTTTGCCTAACTTTGAAGGCCTGTACCGAGCTCCAGATTGCTCCAAATTTCAATGTTATAATACCAAAAGATGCGCAAGGATCTGGCCTAAACGCCAATGATGTTGAAAATAAACGCTTCAGTGGCCAAAATGCCTCAAAAAGTGACATTTTTGAAAAAATCATTTTTACGGGTTTAATCCCATTTAAAATTGAAGGGCGGAGCGCCAGCTCCTGTTACGTCCAATCAAGCTCATATTTTGGATTTAGGCTTAGTATGCCCACCAGAACAAACCCTTGAATGCCCGCCAAAAAGTCATTTTTGTCACACTCTAATGTTTATCCACAATAAAATGATTTCGTGTGGTGTAATACCTACACAATTTTGTGATATTATTGAATAATACAACAGAAGTGCCTTTGAAGAACTTTTTAATTCGCATTAAAAATCCACTTTATTGAAACAAGTTACATCATCCCCAAACGTTTGCCACGAAAAGTTTACTTTTCCTAGGTCTGTGCGGCCGTGGCGTCGTAGTGGTTGTGGTTGAGGCACTTCTCCAAGCGTCGCCGTTCATCATTAAATCCTCTCTGTTAAAAGAGAAAAAAATATATAAGGGATAACGAAAACAATTATTTGAAATTTTAGGGAACAGTCGATAACCAATGTTGTGAGCCAGGATTCCGGCATTTTTTTACAGAGATTAAATAAAATTCTAGCTGGAATATTCGAACAATTTTAGCAGAACTCTGACAGAACTTTAGTTCTTCTAGCATGTTTCGTAACTTAGTAAAAATTCAAAAAAGTAATGCAAAATGCTTTACACATTGATACAGTAAAGCAAAAAAAAAGTCAAAGTATGACTTTATTACTCTCGAAAAAATAGTTTACGTATGTTAAGTAAGAACGTTTACCTTCTATTTCCGTATCGCTTCCAGGCCAGTGCCGTTGGCTGTCCGTAACCGTAGCCTGCATTTGGGTAGAAGTAGCCACTGTTGGGGCCGGTATCGTATCCAAACAGAGGTGCTGATGATGATTGTTGCATTCTTCGGTTGAAGTTGTTTTGCCATGGGGAACCGAAACGATATCTCAGAACGCTGTCATCTGGATACGTTGGGCGGTTGTATACGGGACCGTAGACAGAGGTGGGTGAAGAGTAGCCATAGTCCGTCCGCATCAATGGTTTGCTTTGTACGGGCTGGAATTTGGGAAGCCAACCTAAGTTTTCGACAGCAGGTGGATACTGTTGACTAGACATGATGGTAGAAAATATTTTTTCATTTTACTAATTCTAGTGGAATTCAGAGCGAGTTGTGGCGCTATAACCAGGGCAAATAGTGTCCAGGGCATTCGTGGAAATATAATGTCCCATCCCAGAGGGTCCCGGAGTACCAAACCTTCTTAGCATGGTGCTCCCAACGAATACAACCAAATCTCGGAGCGTATGGTGGTGTGTCCCCACGCTTCTTCCTCCCCTGTCGATTCAGAATTATGTTGTTGTTCGAACACTCAGTGCTCAAACTCAACCCAATTACGAGTTATCTCTGCGATACGGCTTTACGCAGTAGGCCTGGCCGCTTTAACGCTTGTGATGTTTCAATGCATTCTAATGCAATGGCGCACTACAAATGTTAATAAATGACAAGAAGAGTGCTAGGCGTCATCTATCCTTAGGCACTCTCCAGGATCCCTTTGAAAGATTGGCTGCGCTAGGGTCTGATTAGATTAGATTAGATTAGATTTTACTTATTCTAGTGGAATTCTCAAAATTAAATTTTGTTAGTGTCAGCGGAGAAAAATCCATGGGAAACACATAGTTAAACAATTTTCCAATTTCATTAGGGTGAGATTACTAGCGTGCACAGGTTGCCGCACCATTGGGCAGTTGCCTCGCCATCCTCTAAAATATGTTGTGAAATTGCGCAGGGAGTGCTCATAAACGACGAAATTTTCAAATGGCTCATATTGTTGCCCCGAAGGCGAACATTGCTAGATTAAATGTTGGAGTCGTTTTAAACAAAGTTGCTTGGATTGCCATGCTCAACAACATGCTAGAAGTGGTTGCCCAGTAAAAGACGGTAAAATACTGTGAAACAATGCAAAAATCTTGAATGCGGGAAACCACAACAATACAAAACCATGTTAGTTCAAGGGTAAAAAAATACCACAAAATAAAACCATTTCAATACCATGTTGAGGATTCTAGATTTTGGAACATGGCTTGAATACCAAAACTTGGTATTGCCATGGTTTTTTTTGGTATTCCCACGCCCTTGGAATATCAGATTTTGGGTTATCTGTGATCTTCCACATACATGATTTTGGTATGATTTAATGGTCTTTTATCAACTACTACTGGGCAAAAAGGACACATTTTTGGTCTCTGTTATTTGCTCAATTAATACTTAAAAAATTGGTATTTTCATACCGTTTTTCTTAATAGGGTAAAGTAGTCATCAATGAGACACGGGGAACAATGATAAAATGGCTCTCACAAGATTTAGTTTCAACCAATCAGGCTCATATTTGGGGGAAAGGTGCGTCTACTAGATACACGTCTGCTTTGGTTATGGAATCTACCTTGCAAAGTTATTCATACATGTTTGATTCTGGAGTGTAAAAGTAAATTATGACTAAAAATTATATTTTCGCTCATAGGCTGTCATTAACACAAAAACTAATATTTCTCCAAATTTCTTTCGTCATTTCACAGAGCATGAGTTGGGCTACAATGTCCTATTATTAGGTTTGACCAAAATTTAGATATATCCAGAATCCAGGGCTGTCTCATTGTTCCCCACTCTTTTCGGCCAATGTGTAACAATGAGACACTTTGATTTTTCTTCATTAAACTTTTCAAAATCTATAGAAATCTTTAAAAACATGAATCAGAAGTGATTTTTTGCATATTTATTGAGTTTGAACTTCATTTAACCAAAAATATAAAGTTATTTGGTAAAATATATGGATTTTACAAAATTTAGATACTTTTTAGTATAACTTTTGTTAATTAAAGTTTCATGTTGACAAAATTGCTTGAAAATGTTCAAAGCAAGTCTCCTGCAATGGAACAATATAAAAACATGATGTTTTACTTGAAAAGTATTGATTTTTGTAGAGTGTCTCATTGTTCCCCAGCTGTCTCATTGTTCCTGCCAAGTGCGTCTTCAATGAGACAGTTGAATAACTCTGGCTGTAGACGTCAGATGGATCTCATATTTTTATTAGTGTTAGAACAATTAAAAAGAAAGAAAATGCAACAAAAAGCTCTTTACAACATGCTAATGAAAAAAAAAATACAAAAATCGTTGAAGTTTAAAAACCAAAAGTGTCTCATTGATGACTACCCTACTTTACACCCGTTCATTTCGAAGCCAACAAAAACCGGAAACGATATCACAACAGCAAAATCTACTCACTTGATGATTCCATATTGTTCAAAGTGAAATTTTACGCCACATCAAATACATCTGTCATTTATGAACAGCATCTGAACGTGTGGAGACATGATCGAAGCAAAATATTTGTCATTATTGTTTTTAAGAAAATAAAGATATGTAATGTATTCATCTGAACTTTTCAAAATTTTAGGGGATGAGCATGAAGTGGTGGCAATTTGTGGTATGTAGTAACAGATAATAATGTTGTTTTTCCATTTTTTTCACTCTACGGGTGTACTAATTATGGTTGAGTTTGACTTGTTTTTAAAGTTTAAATAAACTCATCACGAGAAACATACTTTCAATGTATGACTCATAACTGAAGTACCATAGTTTTGATTCAGGAGCAATCTATAATTAGCACTATTTAACCTATTTGTTCAACTGCTGCCCATTTCTCGTTCTTCCGCTCAGCGTGCCCTAGTTGGGAGTGCCCATTTTTCACACATTTCACCGAGTAAACAGAACCACTTGATCCAAACATCCAGTCAGTCTTCACTTTCCATCGAAAGTCGTGAGATGAGTTACACGTGCTAGTCAAATTTGACCTTTTTTTTATTTCCAAATAGAGACAACCGCACATTCCAGCAGGTTGGCGATTTTTTAAATAATATTTTTGCATGGGATTCCAGTTTGGTGCAATTTGGTTAGCTTGAATCGCAGTAATTCCCAGAGTTTCATACAATAAAAAAAACAATAACATGGATGACAAAAAGCGGGTTGCCAAATGTTATTTTACGTCATGATTTTAGTTGATTGAATTTCAGGTTCAAAATAAGTTGAAAATTGAAAATTAAACTAAAACAAAAAAATTATGAAATATAGTCACATCTTTGAAAAGGACGTAACAATAAGAGTTATCGCAACAAAAAAGTTTGTTTTATTCTTCTGCAAAACTTTTAACCTTGGTAAACTAATGACGCAGTATTGCCAAAGTTGTTCGGTAGCGTTTATCATCCCGTCGCCAGGGCCCCTCGATTATCCGAGCTATTTTTGAGGGAAGGGGGAGGGTGTGGGCAACATGAATGTGGAAAATATTTGCAATGGCTTAATTGAAATTTTTTATGTTTTGTGAATCCATGAAAGAATTCTCGTCTGTTACTACACGGCTACAAAAATGAAAAATGAATATTGTTAGTTTTATAAGTGGTTTTCCAATGATGAAAGGCACCAATCACATATAATAATTATTTTATAAATTTACAAGCTCTTCCCGGCAAACTTCGTCCTGCCCTTGTTTGGATTCCTGACGTTTCTTGCTTGTTAGCTAATTCAGCCTCCTGTGATCAAAATTTGATTTTACGCAGCTTTTCCCACACAATCTGCAGATTTTCCGGAATCGGTTCCAGAGTGGCCAAAGTTGTCACTTTTTGGCGTAAGAACCTTCCTCGGGCTTATACGAACCCAACGCAACAAAAAGCACCTCGATCCGACGCTCCGTATTGAACTGATTCGCGTTCGAACAAAACCGTCGAAATTTTTTATATAGATAGATAGAAGATAGATAGATTAATAATTAATTGATTAATATTTATCAAAAGTGGATACAGATATCGCTCAAGTATTTCCGTAAAAGAGGCGTATTTCAAAAATCAGGCTTTGAGTTCCGGGTTTTGAGAGCGCATAAAAACCTTTAAATTTGTAATGGGATTTTACTGTGGTAAGAATTCCTAACCCGCGCACGAATTTTCATAGATTTCTGAGTAAAGCGTTTTTCCAAAAGCAAACTTTAACACCCATGAAAAATCTTCGTATTCATAGAAAAGTACGTAGCAACATTAACAGTTCGCTTTGGTGCAGACAACCTAAAGCCTGATCTACCGATTTAAAAAAAAATAGTTTTTAGGAGGTTTTACAATTTCTTAGTTATGAATTCGTTCAATAATCGTGATTTTTACTTCTTGAAGCAAAAAACTTTAAATTCAAATGGTATATTAGCCGATTGGATTGTCGTTTTGGCAACCAAAACGAAACACTAATTATGTTTTCATTTCATTTCAATTTATTAGGTTGCTTTAACAATTACATTGGTGCAGTTGTTATCCTGAGCTGAGATATGGAATACCTTTCAACAGCTGATTTGTTCAAAATGAGGAGAGAGTTTACTGGTACTAAGGAGAACGAATTGGACAGAGAAGGAAAAAAAAATATGCAAAAATAACCTTCGAAAAAGCTAATAGATGTGGGATAGTTAGAGGAAAGGAGGCATCACTTTTTCTAATATCACAGCTCAAGGGGACAACCGCTGCAGCAGGGGATTGACTGAGGTGGCGCACCCCATCCAGAACTTCGGTAGCACTCGCTGACACTAATTATGTGAACATTGTGTTTCAGAAGATGCCTGAAGCATTCTCTACCACCTTTTTCTCAATGATTGGCAGACTAGTTAACGTTCACTAAAAGGCATTTTCTCGGTCAAATTGTTTTACAGCCGTCAATGTTTCAAACGTGCGCAAGCTACATCTCCATACAAAACTGTTGTTGTAGAGTAACCGGGGCAAGTGTGCGCACTGGTCTTTTGTGGCTTTAATTGCAATGAAAATTTCCAATGTTTGGCTGGTGATTGTGTCTATAAGTACACAGCAAAAAAAAAGTTTAATTTTGGAATGTTGAAAATTTGGTAGGTTGAATATTACCTTTTTTTGAGTTATATTACCTAAAATGTTTAAAAATGTGTACCTGATGAATAGTCACCAGAAACTGATGAAAAATGATCATTTTCTGATGTAATATTACAGTCATCCCACATATTCGGAACACCCACAAATTCGGAACACTTTTGTGGTAATTTGTCAATAGAATGCAAAATGCAACTTTTCTGCCGACCCTGCTATTTTTAGGGCCTTTATTTGGACACTCTCTTGCTATTTCACTAGTAAAAGTAATACTTTTTAAACAAAAACTGCATTTCAAGACTATTTTATCCAGAGCACCAAAACACTGCCTCCAAATTGCCTGTTCCATGATTGTGGGATGTTATTGTGTCTCCCACAATTGTGGAACACCTGAATTTAACTGATATTTTCACAAAAAAGTTATCAGACCATTCATAAAACATTACTTAGCTTGAGTTTCACTGGTTTCAGAGCGTGAAGTCATTATTTTGTAAAAAATATGTACTCCTGGAGAGAGAAAAAAGTTTGTTTACATCGTAAGAAAAAAGTGTTCCGAATTTGTGGATTTCAAGGGTCAATGTTTTTCTTTGAAAACTTGATATAAAACGTAAAAATGTACAGCCGGTCTATACATCAATCGAAAGATCGCAAGAAAAGCTTTCACATGAAGGTAAAAGCAAATCATTATGTTCAATTATCGATTTTCTATGATTTGTTGAACATTGGATCTGATCTGTAAACTGTTCCGAATATGAGGGATGACTGTACACTTTTTTTTTACTTAAAATCTGTCATCATTTCCTGATGAATATTACCATAATTTTTTTCTGTGTATAAAATTCAAGTGTAAAACAAAAATTGAGGAAAAATGTACGTGTTAATTTTGCGGTCAAATCGCAATTTTGTTAGTACATTTTATGTTTAAAATATAATGTTTACAATACCTATGATTTGAAAAATCAGCAAACCTACACAGTAAAAAAAGGCATGGTAACATTACATCTGGGAATGAGTACATCTTTTATGTCCGAAAATGTGTAATTATTAGGGTGCCCAGAATATTAGACTTTTTCTCAAAACCTCGCTCCACATGCTGAATATTATTCTATGAGCGATTTTAGGACTCTGGACCAAATAAAATCAAAATCGGCCAGATTTCCAAAAAAGTGTCCACGTGGTTTATGGATGGTCCCTTAATTGGAATAATCGAAACTTTAAACTTTTTGTCGCAAATACCCCTTTTAACAATTATTTTTGGTTTATCTTGGAATATGGAATACACAAAAAATAAAATAGTTCATCAAGAAGTAATAATATCCAATGCGCACTCTTACCCCGTACAGCGTTTTTGTGATTTTTACAGATTTTGCCTATATCTCGTGCCACACATTTTTTTAAAGCCTGGTAAAACATTTTGAAGGCAATTGATACAGATTACTTTTGATAACAAGGTTGAATGATATATCGTTCATTTTCAGCAGAAACCAATACGATGTTTGTTAGGCCCCGGGCTACTCTATTTACAATAAGCAACACTTTTAAATTTAAAAATAAATATTTTCAAACTGTTTATAATTCGTTCTTCCACATGAACCGCGTATAAGATTTTTTTCTGTGCACTGGTTTGGCCATGTTGTTAAACTTTTTCCGTAACTAATTACCTATTCCATCCAATTTGCCGCATGCTATCACCACGATATTCTGGCCCTCGGTAGAAATAGCGGTCGTTTGTCGAACTCGAAGGAACAACTTCTGCCACAAGCAGCAGGACGCACCATAGTTCAATTACCACTTGCGGAACTTGTAACCTTGGCAAATTCCACATCATTAACAACCAACAACACGAGTTCTGTGAGAATTTAAAGTTTGATGATCCAGATGCTTCAAGCTCGACGATTGAATTGAAACGATGCTGCAGTGGAGTGCCGGTTATCAGAGTACTATTTATTCATTTCATTGGCATTCTTGGAAATGGGATTGTTTAGCACAGGCTTACATTTATGCTATGGTTGCCACGAAATCACTTCTTTCATGCGCAATTTTGGGTATGGTTGGGGAAATAATTAAACACTATTTTCACAAATAGTGCACCAGAGCACCTTAGGGCATTAGGAGAACAAAAATTCTTGAAGGCAGAATTTTCAAAGTGCATATATGGGTCATTCCTTCCCAAGTGACCACGCGTCCAACATCGACCTTCACCAAATCTGCTCATATTTGGCATGGGGGTTGTTTTTGCCCCAAAAACAAAGAATCCCAAGTTTGGTGACATTTGGTCCACCCCCGCGCCCGTGGCACCCCCCTCTTTTTCTGAGATTTTTGAAAAACCTCATTTTTAAAATGCATTTTGCTAAGAGAAAAGTTTACAAAAAGTGAACTTTTGGGTATGCATATTTGAAGATTTTTTGATGTAGAATCGAATGGCGTACTCAAAATTTACGTACAGTGTTGCCAGATATGAAAATTTTGCGATTTAAGTTTTAAAATGCATTTTTAACCCTTTGTACGAGCACTTACGGGAAAACTGACAATTGCAATCGATTGCTGAGAGTTTTTTACATTAAATTCAATCAAAACCTCAGGGTAAATTGGATATTTCTTGAGATATCACATTTTTAAGTTGGAAAGCCCTGTATTGCATAGCAAATGTTTTACTTAACCATCAATTTTCAACAGTACATTGCGTTAGAGCATAGTAGGCCTTGAAATTTGAAGATTTTTTAAAATTTCGTAGCGGAAGTAAGTGAATGTGAAATTAAATGAAATTGAATTCATGTCTGTATGTATGTATGTATTGTATGTATGTATTTGAACCCCCGTCTTGGCAAGACTTGGCGTGGTTCACGGATAAATGAAAATGACAAAAGATTTAATTTTGAGCGCATCAACCGGAATTGCCAAGTATTATGGCCTCAGAAGCTATCCTGTAAATATGAGGTCATTTGGTTAAGGTTTTAAACCTAAATTAGTGAGTCAAATTTTGACCTGAAGAATTTTTGGAGATTTTTTGGCAAAATTTAAAAACATGCCCAAAAAATTAACCTGTATCTTTCAGGGATCAATTCCTAGCGCTTTGCGATGTTCTATACAAAGTTATTCCCCGGAAAATCTTTAAGAAACTTTGATAGCGTTTTGGGAAACTTTGTCGAAGAAGATGTAAGAAGTGAAAATTCCTCATACTAAATAGATTGAAGTTACAAAAAAAGGACCCGCTGAACCTTAACCAATTGAGGTCATATTTACAGGTTAGCTACATACATGAATTCAATTTCACTTAATTTCACATTCACTTACTTCAGCTACGAAATTTTAAAAAATCTTCAAATTTCAAGGCCTACTATGCTCTAACGCAATGTACTGTTGAAAATTGATGGTTAAGTAAAACATTTGCTATGCAATACAGGGCTTTCCAACTTAAAAATGTGATATCTCAAGAAATATCCAATTTACCATGAGGTTTTGATTGAATTTAATGTAAAAAACTCTCAGCAATCGATTGCAATTGTCAGTTTTCCCGTAAGTGCTCGTACAAAGGGTTAAAAATGCATTTTAAAACTTAAATCGCAAAATTTTCATATCTGGCAACACTGTACGTAAATTTTGAGTACGCCATTCGATTCTACATCAAAAAATCTTCAAATATGCATACCCAAAAGTTCACTTTTTGTAAACTTTTCTCTTAGCAAAATGCATTTTAAAAATGAGGTTTTTCAAAAATCTCAGAAAAAGAGGGGGGTGCCACGGGCGCGGGGGTGGACCAAATGTCACCAAACTTGGGATTCTTTGTTTTTGGGGAAAAAACAACCCCCATGCCAAATATGAGCAGATTTGGTGAAGGTCGATGTTGGACGCGTGGTCACTTGGGAAGGAATGACCCATATATATAACATTAGTGTTGACAAACATTTTCCAAAATCTATGGTCCCCTCCCCTCCTTTCAATATATTTTTTTGCAGAAAACTTTAAATTTTTAATGACTTATCATCTAAAAACTGTGTGAAATGCATTTTTGGTTCGATAAAAAATATTATGAATTTTTACGAATTTCTGATGTGTGAACAGTTTGATTTTTTTTTGCATTTTCCATACAGATGTTCAATTTTCACACATTGTTTTTTTTTTTTTGGAACCCTGTTGCACCATTCCAAGTTTCAAATGTTTGCGTGGTTTCAATGTATGCGGTCCACACACAGCAAAAAATCCGATGGTAATATCGCATGCAAAAGCATGCACATCACCTTTGAGAGCAAAAGCATGTAATGTTATATGAAAAAACATTACTTAATCTTCCGGTGGTTGATGCCTTCCTCACATTAATATACAGTAGTTGTTCCGTAACTGGGCGTTGTTTAACTGGGCTGCTTTTTAATTGGACGCTCGATAACTGGACCGTAGCCCAGTTAAAAAGCAGACAAACGTCAGAAAACCAAAACAAACCGAATTGACCTAGGGGTTAATGGATGCAATAATCATGTTCAATAAATAAAAAAAAAATCATTTTTTTTAATTATTTCAAGTCGCAATAAAAGAAATATGAAAAGTAAGCATTGTAAATAAGTTTGATTAACTTTTATTTTTATATTTCATCAGTAAAACATTATGCATCGTTGGTCCCCTCGTTATTTTTTGTTCAGCCCAGTTAGCGAGCAGCATTCGGTGACTGGGCTACGTTCCCAGCCCAGTTACCGAATAAGTACTGTAGTTATTTTTTTTGTAAAATAAAAATGTCTAACCTACAAATGTTCTCTAAATAAAACTTCATATACTCATAACTCGATAGGGTTGTCAGATCTTTAATCTTTTGGACTCGTTGGATAGGTCTTTTGATTACGCATCCAACGATAGGTCGCATGATTGATCCGGACATCGTTTCCATCGAAATATCTGAGATCCGGCTTCAAAAGAGTTTATAAACAACACTTAAGTGCTCATAACTTTTGATAGGATTATCAGATCTTCGATGTTTTAGGCTCATTTGAAGGGTCTTTCAATTATGAACGATGTGTCACATGATGGACCCGGACATCATTTTCATCGAAATATCTGAGATCCGGCCTCTAAAAAGTGTATAAATAACACTTAAGTGCACAGTAAAAAAAATCAAGGTAATATTACATCTGGGAAGAGGTACATCTTTAATGTCAGAAGAAATGTGTAATTTTACTACTGAAAATCTGTAATTTTACCTCTTTTCTGGTGTAATGTCACTTTTTCAGTCTAAATCGAGGTAAAATTACATCATTAAAGAGGTAATATTTAACCTTCCTAAATTAAAGCTTCCAAATTTACACATTTTTTTACTGTGTGGTTATAACTTTTGAAAGGGTTGTTAGATCTTCAACGTTTTGGGCTCGTTGAAAAGGTCTTTTTAATACCTTTCTAAAAATGTCTAAAAATGTATAGCATGACGGGTTTTCTTACAAAAACCACCCTTTTTACAATCTTCCGGACTTTATTCGAAATCGTTTTTTTAGCATAACTTTTGAAATACTTTTCTAAAATTCATAAAATAAACAAAGGTCTTATGGGACCCCAAGACGGATCGCATGAGCCCAAAACGGTCCAAATCGGTTCAGCCAGTCCGGAGATAATCGGGTGGATATTTTTCGGTGCACGGACTTACATACATATACACGCACAGACATTTGTTCAGAATTTGATTCTGAGTCGAAAGGTATACATGAAGGTGGGTCTACGAGGTTGAATTAGGAAGTTCATTTTTCGAGTGATTTTATAGCCTTTCCTCAGTAAGGTGAGGAAGGCAAAACGTGTACACAAAAAGCATGTACGCTAGAAAAAAAAAAATATTGAGCACCCCAAAAATGATATCAATCTGGGAGAGTCACATTCAGATTACCAAGTCCGCGCCCTTCTCGGCTATCTCGCCGCTGTGAAGTTGCCTGGACCAACACTGATCTACAGCTGTAAGTTCCCGATACATCGTTTACAGTTAATACACTATTAACGTACTGGGAAACCTACCAGTACACTTGCGATGAACATTCATCCATAAAGTAAGCCATGCCGAAAAACATAACCTCCCTCGAAAAAAACCGTCGCTTTTTGATAGATTTGTCTAGACAAACATTGAAAAAGGGCGTAAGTGAAAATTTATGCAGCCGAAACTCGATCATCAGCAGTTCGATTATTCTTAGGCTTCAAAAGTACTTAGAAAAAAGTTACTACTTACTCTTTTTGCCTTCCTCACTTTACTGAGGAAAGGCTATAAAATCACTCGAAAATCGAACTTCTTAATTTGACCTCCTAGACCCACCTTCACGTATACATATCGACTCAGAATCAAATTCTGAGCAAATGTCTGTGTGTGTGTGTGTGTGTGTGTGTAGGGATGTGGGTCTGTGCACCAAAAAATATGCACTCGATTATCTCGGCGCTGGCTGAACCGATTTGGACCGTTTTGGTCTCATTCGATCCGTATTGGGGTCCCATAAGTCGCTATTGAAAATTATAAAGTTTAGTTAAGTACTTCAAAAGTTATGCTAAAAAAAACGATTTTGACAAAAGTCCGGAAGATTGTAAAAAGGGTGTTTTTTGTAAGAAAACCCGCCATGCTATACATTTTTAGAAAGGTAATAAAGAGACCTTTCCAACGCGTCAAAAACATCTAAGATCTGACAACCCTATCAAAAGTTATAAGCACTTAAGTGTTATTTATGCACTTTTTGGACGCCGGATCTCAGATATTTTGATAAAAACGTTGTCCGGATCTCTCATGCGACCTATCGTTGGATAGGTAATCAAAAGACCTTTCCAACGCGTTCAAGACATTGAAGATCTGACAACCCTATCAAAAGTTATAAGCATTTAAGTGTTATTTATGAACCTTTTAGAGGCCGGATCTCATATATTTTGATGAAAACGTTGTCCGGATCTACCATGCGACTTGTCATTGGATAGGTAATCGAAAGACCTTTCCAACGAGTTCAATAGATTGCAGATCGGACAACCCTATCAAAAGTTATACGCACTTAAGTGTTATTTATGAACTTTTTTCAGGCCGGATCTCATATATATTGATGAAAACGTTGTCCGGATCTATCATGCGACTGATCGTTGGATAGGTATTCGAAAGACCTTTCCAACGAGTTCAATAGATTGCAGATCTGACAACCCTATCAAAAGTTATAGGCACTTAAGTGTTATTTATGATTTTTTAAGAGGCCGGATCTCATATATATTGATGAAAACGTTGCCCTGATCTATCATGCGACTGATCGTTGGATAGGTAATCGAAAGACCTTTCCAACGAGTTCAATAGATTGCAGATCTGACAACCCTATCAAAAGTTATAAGCACTTATGTGTTATTTATACACATTTTAGAGGCAGAATCTCAGATATTTTGATGAGAACGTTGTCCGGATCTATCATGCGACTTGTCGTTGGATAGGTAATCAAAAGACCTTTTCAATGAGTTCAATAGATTGCAGATCTGACAACCCTATCAAAAGTTATAAGCACATAAGAGCCCTGAATTATGATGATCTTACTACCCAATCTGATGGTATGAATCAAGTTGATAGAACACTGAAAGGTCCGTCCTTTTGTATCTATTTTGGATAGCATTACTCTCTAAATGTGAGGAAGGCACCAACCACCTAAAGGTGGATTAAGTAACGTTTTTAACATCAAAAACGCCTGAACAGGTGAGAAGATTCAGAACTGTATTGTTGTTTAAACATTCGTGCTCAAACTCTATCCATTTCAACGAATCATCTTTGCGGTTAACTTTACGCAGTTGGCCTGGCCGTTTAGAAAAGAAAGATGTTGGAAGTAATCGCCCCGACCTCCGCCTGGATACTTCCGAAAGGATTAGATTTGATCAGATTAGACAATTTGCTACAGGCAAAAAAGTCAGGCCCCAGTCAGGAATGAACAAATCTTTAAAAAAAATATCATAACACGTGCTCTTCCTTCCGGGAAAAGAGAACGAATCCAGTGCCGTAAAGTTCCTATTATTTTGTCTGCCAAGCATCACAATTGACACCTGTGAGGTGTGAAGCTGCAGCACAACGGGGAAAAAATATCAAAAAAAGGCTGCTGGCAGTTGCTTTAAAACGCTCCCAGAAACGTGGTGGTATTATCCGTTGTAGAAGATTGTTTTCACATTTTTTAACAAAATAAACTTCATAATTTTGTTGAAATCGATAAAATTTCAAAAATACTCCTTAATCGAAATAATGTTTTTTACATAAAAAAAATGCTGAAAGCTCATAAAAAATGTGTTAAGTCATTTAACTAAAATCATACATTTATCAGACGGAACTTGGACCTAAACATTATGTCTCTGTCACATAATCCAGAGTAATGTACACGATTAGCACGTTCTAACCTGCTTTGTTCAATGCTGTCGATTTCTCTGTCGTTTGCTTTGCTCGTCCTGGTTCAGAGTGCCCGTTTTCCACACATTTCAGTAAGTATCAGTACACACTTTCCATCGAAAAACGTAGAACGTATTCTGTCGATTTTCCACGTTTTACAAATACATTTATATTTGTATGGCGGAGGACAACCTGCCTTATTTTCGGAATTATTTTGATTTTTTTGGCCTTTTGAAATGCACATCTATATTTCAATATTTTCAAAATGTAGGCATTAGAAAAAGGGGGGCTGTTTGAGTAGGACTTATAAATTTTCAATTTTATTATTTCTTTTGCTTTTATTCGCTGTATTTCAGCACCAGAGGTCAATCTTCAATGCATCTTCTTCTAAGACAAAGTTTTGGGAATTTTGGGACGAATTTTTTCCCCGTACCTGCAGAATGCTGTAATTTTGCACACATTCGGCAGCAGGCGTTCCAGTACTTTGCTGCAACAAAATATACTTTCCTCTTGGTCAGAACTTTTGTCAGAACAAAGAGAGACGCAAAAGATGTAGGGGAAATAAACCCTTTCAAATCAAACACCTATCTTCATCATATGGAGAGTTTGAAGCTCCAAAAATACTATTTGTGCTATAAACTTATCAGCAACAGCACCGCCTCGAGTAAGCACGCAAATTTATGCCATTTACTGGCCAAAAAAATCAAATTTAATGCACTCATGATCATAATTTCTATTTTGCGAGACCATTTCTCATCATTTTGTGGGTACACACATCCACACGCAAGATGAGAGCTTAACTGCTTAACTAAAGTCACCATCAATATCTTTTCACTTGCGCTAACGTTTTCAAAGCGCTAAAGATATGAAATTGCTTCCAACAACCGGCAACATGTTCTTTTGAACATTAGTTAGTCACTCACTTGAAAAATAATCCCGAAACATGTAAATAATTAGCAAGCGCCATAAAAAAAACAAACGCGAAAAGTCTTTTGACGTTTGACTTTTGACGACCCATTCCAATCGAAGGCTGAAGAAAACCGAGCAAGAAGCGAAGGCAAATGAGCAATTCTCTGAGATTTCGGTCATTCGATTTTTTTTGTATTTTTTAATCCAGCTGAAACTTTTTTGGTGCCTTCGGTATGCCCAAAGAAGCCATTTTGCATCATAAGTTTGTCCATATAATTTTCCATACAAATTTGGTAGCTGTCCATACAAAAATGATATGTGAAAATTCAAAAATCTGTATCTTTTGAAGGAATTTTTTGATCGATTTGGTGTCTTCAGCAAAGTTGTAGGTATGGATATGGACTACACTGAATAAAAATGATACACGGTAAAAAAATTTGGTGATTTTTTTATTTAACTTTTTGTCACTAAAACTTGATTTGCAAAAAAACACTATTTTTTTTTTTTTTTGATATGTTTTAGAGGACATAAAATGCCAACTTTTCAGAAATTTCCAGAATGGGCAAAAAATCTTTGACCGAGTTATGATTTTTTGAATCAATACAGATTTTTTCAAAAAATCGAAATATTGGTCGCAAAAAATTTTCAACTTCATTTTTCGATGTAAAATTGAATTTGCAATCAAAGAGTACTTTAGTGAATTTTTGATAAAGTGCACCGTTTTCAAGTTATAATCATTTTTAGGTAACTTTTTTGAAAATAGTCGCAGTTTTTCATTTTTTAAAAATAGTTCCCATGTTTGCCCACGTTTGAAAAAAATATTTTTGAAAAGCTGAGAAAATTCTCTATATTTTGCTTCTTCGGACTTTGTTGATACGACTCTTAGTTGCTGAGATATTGCCATGCAAAGGTTAAAAAACAGGAAAATTGATGTTTTCTAAGTCTCACCCAAACAACTCACCATTTTCTAATCTCGATATTTCAGCAACTATAGGTCCGATTTACAATGTTAAAACATGAAACATTCGTGAAATTTTCCGATCTTTTCGAAAAAAATATTTTCAAAATTTTTAAATCAAGACTAACATTTCAAAAGGGCGTAATATTGAATGTTTGGCTGTATTGATTCAAAAAATTATGACTCGGTCAAAGATTTTTTGCCCATTCTGGAAATTTCTGAAAAGTTGGCATTTTATGTCCTCTAAAACATATCAAAAAATAAAAAAAATTAAAAATAGTGTTTTTTGCAAATCAAGTTTTAGTGACAAAAAGTTAAATAAAAAATTCACCAATTTTTTTTTACCGTGTATCATTTTTATTCAGTGTAGTCCATATCCATACCTACAACTTTGCTGAAGACACCAAATCGATCAAAAAATTCCTTCAAAAGATACAGATTTTTGAATTTTCACATATCATTTTTGTATGGACAGCTACCAAATTTGTATGGAAAATTATATGGACAAACTAATGATGCAAAATGGCTTCTTTGGGCATACCGAAGGCACCAAAAAAGTTTCAGCCGGATTAAAAAATACAAAAATTAAAATTAAAGAAAAAAGACCGATTCCGTAGAGAACTGCTCAAATAAAGAACACCAACACCACCTGCAGCGCCTGTTGGAGTGAGCCAGTGCTGCCAGGAAACTTTCTTTTCGTGAGTGTTCGCTTAAAATTTCATCACAATTGGCAGCACTAAGCAGATCCAAAAGAGCGCTGGAAGAAAAAAGAACTAAGCTGAAAATAGAAAAATGGGCGTGGCCCAATGCATTGTCGTCTGATTAGAATACATTTGGGAAATATTTTTTTTAAATGCTTGTAAAAGAAATAGAATAACTTTTATTAGAAGTGAAACTAAACAGAAATGTTCACAAAAAGGAACACTCCAGATTATTCAGCATCATTCAAACACGACCGCTTATTAGGCTCAAAATGGGTTTTTTCCCCTAGGGAAAGTGGGTCGGAGGCCGTGTTACGTTCATACAAAAAAAAATGGTATGGAATCTTTGTTACGAGAAGGAAGGAGGGGGGGGGGGGGGGGAAGAGGGGTCTAAAAATCCATTTTTTTTGGATGTCTTTCAAATAGGTGGCCTCAAAAAGCTCGTTAGCCTAAGCTTTTTATGGCTGCAACGTAAGTAAGCTTTTAAAGCATTTTGCTCGCATGTATTCATGCGCAAGCAGGAAGGCACCAATCACTGAGGTGGTTTAAGTATCGTTTTTTAAACTATGTTAATGAAGTACTTTTTTTGTGTGCATTTGTGCGATCTGAAAATTCTCCAGCTTAAAATTTGAACTTCAAAATGCATAAATTTGCACTCTTTGAGTTATGCCATTTTAAACATTTTGATTCATGCAAGGGTGCTTGGGTTCATGATTAAAAACTTAACGATTTCGACGATTTTAAAATTAATTTGAAGACCATGACTCTGTTTGTACTTAATAGGTACATTTAATAAAATGCATGTGCTGGAAAAAAAATCTCGACAATCAAATTAGATTTTTAAGGGCATTGCATGAATCGAACCCATATTTAAGTTCATTGTGGGTTAGCAAACAACATACCAAAAAAAGTTGCTCGTCATAACAAGTAAAAACACCGCAAAAGAGTTACAAAAAGGTAAAAAAAATGTTTTGCCCGCTCGCTTCTGCACAATTCTTTGAAATTTCGGCCATTCGATTTTTTTTGTATTTTTTTATCCGGCTGAAACACAAAACGTGCCTTTGGTATGCCCAAAAACCATTTTGCATCATATGCTTGTCCATATAATTTTCCATACAAATTTGGCAGCTGTCCATACCAAAATGATATATGAAAATTCAAAAATCTGTATCTTTTGGAGGAAATTTTTTGATCGATTTGGTGTCTTCGGCAAAGTTGTAGGTATGGATAAGGACAACACTGAAAAAATAGATACACGGTTTAAAAATGTTTGGTGATTCTTAATTTCACTTTTTGTCACTCATTATTGATTTGCAAAAACACTATTTTTTTTTTTTTTATATATGTTTTAGGGGACAACAAATGCTAACTTTTCAGAAATTTCCAAAATAAGCAAAACATCATTGACCGAGTTATATTTTTTTAAATCAATACTGATTTAAAAAAAGTCGAAATATTGGATTGGATGGAAATATTGCAATCAAGAAGGACCCTAGTGAAATTTTGATAAAGTGCACCGTTTTCAAGTTATAGCCATTTTTAGGTAACTCTTGTGAAAATAGTCTCAGTTATTAATTTTTTGACGACCCTGAGATACGGTTGCTGAGATATTGCAATGCAAAGATTTAAAAACATGACAATTGTTGTTTTCTAAGTCTCACCCAAACAACCCACTATTTTCTTACGTAAATATCTCAGCAACTAATGGTCCGATTTTCAATGTGAAAATATACGAAGCATTATTGTAATAAATTTTCCGATCTTTTTGAAAACAATATTTTCCTTTTTTCAAATCAAGACTTACTTTTTAAAAGAGCCCTTTTGAAATGTTAGTCTTGATTTAATATTTTTTAAATATTGTTTTCGACCAATATTTATATTTTTTGAAAAAATCAGTATTTAATCAAAATTTCATAACTCGGTCAAAGATTTTTGCCTATTCTGGGAATTGCTGAAAAGTTGGCATTTGATGTCCCCTAAAACATATCAGCAAATAAAAAACATTAAAGAATTGTAAATTAAGTTTTAGTGACAACAACTGAAATTAAAAACAATAAAAAATCGTGTATAATTTTTTTATATCGTGTATTTTTTTTTTCAGTGTAGTCCTTATCCATACCTACAACTTTTCCAAACACCAAATCGATCAAAGAATTCCTCCAAAAGATACAGATTTTTGAATTTTCACATATCATTTTGGTATGGACAGCTGCCAAATTTGTATGGAAAATTATATGGACAAACATATGATGCAAAATGGTTTTTTGGGCATACCGAACGAAGGCACCAGAAAGGCTTCAGCCGGATAAAAAAAAACAAAAATTAAAATAAAAAAGACCAATTTTGTAGAGAATTCTAGATTAAATTTTCAAAACAACCTATCCCTCATGGGTTTCCTATGCAGACAGGGCCTTTTGAAAAATTAATCGAGAATTGCTATTCTATGGAAATACCCCATAGTGCGTAGGTAGGGTAGATTAGTCAGCAATCGATCTCATATTTTGGATGATTTTAGCACAATTTGAAAGAAAGAAAATGCATTCAAAGCTTTTATGTTTCATATGTTTATAGGACCCATTAAAAAAAAACTTTCGAAATCATTGAAAATTAAAAACCAAAAGTTCTAACTGATGACTACTCTACCCTAAATAATTCTCTCTCTTTTTTTCTCTGTTGCATCCTTCTGCAAAGGAAATAGTTGCAAAAAAGTACGGGAACCCGCTGCAAAAAAGTTAATTTGCTGACTGCAAAATTCTGCGAATCTGCAAGTCGGGAGTAGACCAAGTCACTCGGCACTATTAAAAAAACCGAAGAATTCTCATTTTTAATTAAAATCAAATTTGAAGTGATCATATTTCGAAATCATTGCACTTTATCAAAATGTATGTTAAATATTATTCGATTGCATGTTCTATTTTACATAAACCAATGAAGTAAAAAAAGATGTTTAAAAAAAACACACACATTTAAGGTGAATGTTGGTTCTGGCCTAACTTCAAGTCTAGGTCGTTAAGTCAGTCCAGGCGTATGAGTCGTCTCCCTGGAAAATATATAAACCGGTAAAGTCGCTGGTTGGCATTTGGAAAAGAGGTTCAGGCACCTAAGGGACCATCCATAAACCACGTAGACAAAAATTAAATCAAACCATCAACTTTAACGACCCCCAGCTCTTTTGTGGTATCTATTGCAAGTTTCTGCACAAACCCAGGAGTCCAAAGGCTTGAATGGGGAGAGCACCCAAACCTCTTTCTACGCTAAGGAACCTTCCACCCCAGGGTTCGAACTGACGACCTTTGGATTGCGAGTCCAACCGCCGCCAGCGATTTCACCGGAGCAGGCTTGGTTTGGTGTGTTGTTTTTCTTTATAGCAGGGAGACGACTACCACTCCTGGAATGACTTACCGGCCTAACAACAGCCAATACCGGGACCGACGTTTCACTTCCCCATCCGATGGAAGGTTATAGCAGATGGGAATCCAACCCATGAACATCCGCTTGCAAAGCGGACGGCGTAACCATTGGGCCACGGCTCCCCCCTATAGTGTCCTCGTGAATTATGGATGCTGCAAAGCGAACAATTAGTTTTTTCTTTTGGATTTCTCATTTTTTCTACATAAAACATCAAAACATGTTTCCACTCACAGTAAAACGTTAAACATCTCAGTGTAAATTTAATAAATTTTGTAACTCACAATGTATCACAGATTAACAGCTAGTATGGTTCTTTGTGTTGTCCTTCTACTACAGTCATCAGCACCATTAATTACAAATCAATACGATTTTATGTTCTTAACACCGAGTCATTATTTGCGGGATGATTGGAGTATTTGAAACGTTGCCGTTGAAAAATAAAAACACTTTCATCGTTGTACTCATGTTGGGTGCGATCTTTGTGTGTTTTTGTTTTAAACATCTATTACATATTCTTAGCACTTGTACATCACGAATTTACGGCTTGGTTTATTTGTTATGTTTTAATTATGAAATGACATTCTAGTTGATCATCAAAAGTTGATAATCAATAATAAAATTTAAGGAAACTGAAAAAAAAATATTTTGCACTATTGCACCCAAGAAAAGCAAGGCGTTGTAACGTCACAGAAAAAGGAATGTCGATTTGTAGGAAATTGAATACTTTGCTTAAAGTTTCGAAGAAAAAATGTGTTGATACAACAAGAATGTGCCCTAAAATCATGAATCAATGTAGTTTTTTTTTAATTTTATTTAGCAAATATTTGATGTAAACAAGAATGGTGCAAGGTTTGATGACATCATTTGTGATTTTGAATAATCTTTTTTTTTGTTTTTTTCATCAAAAAATAAAAATCAGTTTTTTGTGATATTGATTGGTTCTAAGATCAAAAGTACAAAAATCCTGATATATACTAGTTTTAAATTCGATGTTTCTTTGCTAGCAAGCAACATATACATTTCAAGGGTATTTTTTTCTCCAACAGGTCCTATAAGCGACGGGATTTCCTATGTTTATAAATATGACTTTTTCAAATAACACTCTAGATTTACAGCTATACTTGTTTGGGTAACAAAAGTAGCATCTTTCAATTGCGAAAATTTTGGTACCCAAATACGCCACTTATGATTTATTGAAAAATGTGGTTTATGCGAAAATGGACATTTTTCGGACCAAACTCATACAGTGGGGGTCACCCTAACGGCCAAACAAAAATAATACGTGTCTAATTATTTCGGCTAGAGAATCGCCAGCAAAATTTTAAGCCCGATCCGAGCACTTTTGTTTTTTTTTTCATGCTGTTTATAATTCTTGAGAAAAACATATAGTGAATCAAATATATGTCCGTACCCCGCTGAACTGAATGTTTTTTCGATATTAAAGTACATACAATTCGACTAAAGAATCAACTTTATGTCCTCTTCAAGATCTTGTTATTGAATTTGAAAAATACATAATTGTTTGCTGAAAAAAGTAAAAAAAAAAACAAGGTCAAATGATTGTCCGTACTCATTAGGGTGGTCCAAATCCGGGCATCCCCTGAATTGGCTCATCACAAGGCTAAATTCAAAATTTGAGCTCCTTACGACCACGGTAACCCCTTCCTCTAATCGCTCGAAGTTTGTATGGGAAAAATCGTCAGAATGTATGCAAAAGAGCAACTGTTTAAGATTTTACCTGTGGAGGGCGCAATAGTTATCCAATTCTTACCCTTTCTCTAATCGAAATCAGCTCTGTTAAATCAGCAACATGGAGTTAAACTTTCTGTGCAGTTACTGTGAAGTTTACCATATCACTTCGGAAAGTTTAACTCCATTTTGCACCCGCACATGGTTAATGTATCGATAGCTGTAGAACCGTTTTTTAAACCTTGGAATTCAAGTTGTATGAGTCAAAATGTCAAAATAACAAAACTTTTTCAACACAAGCAGTTGCATTATTACTTTTTGCTGTGTAAAACTTGTCATAATGGGGGTGGGAGGGGTGATTGGTGCACCTTTTATGTTTTGACTCGGGCTAATGAATACTGTTTATCTGGTATTGCAAGATTTGTACACTGATAGAGCAGAAACATCCACTGTAACATTGATTTGCACAACCATTGGTTCAAACGCACAGCAAAGGGATCCAAGCACCATCCATGTCAGATGCTGCTAAAGGTGGGACAGTTGTCGACACGAGTAATGTGACCTGTAAATAGCAACGAACTTTACGATTTGTTGTTTGCCATCGTTTGGCGGCACTGCTCGGCAGTCGGTGGAAACACGTAGGAGGGTTCAATTTCATTGAAGTCGATGTAGATCTGGCGGTGTGGCTCCAGAAACGTTCGGATCTCACGGAATGAGGGTCGGTCATCTGGGTTGGGTTTCCAGCAGTTTTGCATTAGTTCGTACAATTCGGGGGTAATATTTTCTGGTTTTGCCATTCGATTTCCCTCCTGCAGGAAAGCCAACAGCTCGTGATTACTCACTGACGGATATGGAAAACCACCTGCGACAGAAAAAAAAGTGTTTTAATGAATCCTCATGCTGTAATAATCAATACTACGGACATGTCCAACTACCAGTTCGACATGGACTCCAATTTGGAGTGAAACACAGAATTATAACGCAGCCCCATCCCCCTTAGAAACATTTCGTTTGTGCTATCAATACCAACAGATGTACAGCAATAATGTCGGTTATGTAGTTTCAAGTATATAAGTCGATTTATTTTCATCGTATTGCTAATAACTCATCAGAACCAACTTGGTTCTTCTTGCGCCCTTGGGCAAAGTTGTAGGGACAATAATCTCACGCTTGGATAATTGTGGGCGATAATCGCTCCACCTGTCAAAACAATACTGAAATGCTGTTATTTCTGCATACATTTTTGCGTTTTCGCCCATATAAACCCTTAAACCTTAACCGATTTGGCTCAAAAAAATATTTCAGCCTTATGTAGACTGAGTGACGCTATCGAGTTTTCGATTTAAAAAAATGTTTTAATCTCGTGTGAACTTGTCAAATCTCTCGTTACCTATTTAGAACACATTGCAAAACGTTTATTGATGCATTTATAATTAAATGCATCAGTTTTGGATATTTTCAATTTTGGAACCACATATCCGAAAAAGACGTTGAAATTAAGTCAAAAAAAGTTTTTACATAAGTTCATCGATATATATTAGGAAGTAACATAACGGATCAATTTTGCGGGCATTTCAGGGCATGATCCCCTAGGTGTTGGGTAGGGTAGTCATCAATGAGATACTTTTGCTTTTTAACTTACAACGATTTTTGTATTTTTTTCTTCAGTATGTTTTAATGAGTTATTTGTTGCATTTTCTTTCTTTTGATGTGTTTGACCACCACATTGATCAAAATATAAGATCGATTTCACGTCTATAGCCAGAGTTATTCAACTGTCTCATTGTAGACGCACTTGGCAGGAACAATGAGACAGCCGGGGAACAATGTCAATCAATTCTTTTCAAGTAAAACAACATGATTTTGTATCGTTCCATTGCAGGTGACTTGCATTGAACATTTTAAAGCAATTTTGCCAACTTGAAACTTTAATTAACAAAAGTTATACTAAACGTATTTAAATTTTGTAATATCCATGTATTTATACTAAACAAATTTATATTTTTGGTTAAATGAAGTTAAAACTCAATAAATATGCCAAAAATCACTTCCAATTCATGTTTTGAAAGATTTCCATAGATTTTGAAAAGTTTAATGAAGAAAAATCAAAGTGTCTCATTGTTACCCATGGGCTGCAAAGAGTGGGTAACAATGAGACAGCCCTGGATTCTGGGTATATTCTTAATTTTGGTCCAACCTAATGAAAGGACATTGTAGCCCAATTAATTCCCTATTGAACGTAGAAAGAAATTTGAAGAATTATTAGTTTTAGTGTTTAATGGCAGCCAACGAGCGAAAAGGTAATTTTTGTCCATAATTTACTACTACACCCCAGAATCAAACATTTATGCATAACTTTGCAAGGGAGCGTTCATAACCAAAGCCAGTAATATGGCAGACGTGTATCCAGTAGACACACCTTTCCCTCAAATATTAGCCTGATTGGTTGAAACTACGATTTGTGAAAGCCATTTTATAATTGTTACCCGTGTCTCATTGATGACTACTCTACCCTACTGAGCCCGAATCCCAAATATGAGCTTGATTGGTTGCAACAGGATCTGGCGTTTTGACTTTAAATTTTAATGGAATTCAACCCTCTACTCCCCAAATTTTGTTTTCGAAGATTTTTATTTTTCCCGTGTTCACGAGGTCATTTTGAGCAACTTTTGTTCTACGAAAAACTTTACTTCTCTTGTTTTATGTTTTTCTTGTTTCATTTTTAGTATGTTAATTTGCATTTATCTTGCTTAGTTTATATTTGTTTTTGGTAGTATTTGGCCTATCCTACCACCTCCTATCATTACATTTTGCCTATCTAATTTTTTCATGTTTTTACAGCAACTTTTTCAAATTTTGGCTGTTTTTCACATTTTCTGCTATAAATGGCACCTTTATCATTTAAGTTGTAAATAAATGCGTAGAGGCATAGTCTGGGGCACTAGAAAAATTACTACATACTTCTTTTTAATTAAAATATAGGAAATGTTAGTAAAAAACACAGCCAAAGCTGACCCCAAAAAAATTACATTTTTAAAAACATTGTCAAAGTCACATAAAACAAGTAAAACTTCCAACCCATAAATTTTCTAAAATTCTAAGAGTTCTTCTTTCCAATGCTTTTTAAAGATCTAAAATTGGTTGAAAAATTGATTTTTGGCGATTTTTTAAATCGAAGCCCGTCTAAAGGCGGGGTTGGGTTGTAGAGGGTTAACCCGTAAAGTCGGTACGTTTTGGTTTTTGCCATTTTGAGCCCCTTAATGATTTTTGCTTTTTTCAAAAACTTCATGAGCTCATAGTCCGTGTTCCAGGAAACAACTTTGCCGAAGAGTGCGAAAAGATTCATCCATTATTTAAAATGATACAAAATGTATAACACCGCCGCTGAAAACATCAACTTTTTTCTACACTCTACGCTCCTGCAGAAAAGATTTCAGGTAGAAGAGCCAATTTTCGTGATTAAAAGACGCAACATTTAGTATCCAAACATGTTTAGGTCATCGCTGAAATTTTAAAGTTATCGCAGTTTTAGTTTAAAAAAAGTTGTTTTTTCTCGGAGCGAGTTGTGGCGCTATAACCACGGCAAATAGTGTCCAGGGCATTCGTGGAAATACAATGTCCCATCCCAGAGGGTCCCGGAGTACCAAACCTTCTTAGCATGGTGCTCCCAACGAATACAACCAAATCTCGGAGCGTATGGTGGTGTGTCCCCACGCTTCTTCCTCCCCTGTCGATTCAGAATTTTGTTGTTGTTCGAACACTCAGTGCTCAAACTCAACCCAATTACGAATCATCTCTGCGATACGGCTTTTACGGCTTTGCGATTACGCAGTAGGCCTGGCCGCTTTAACGCTTGTGATGTTTCAATGCATTCTGATGCAATGGCGCACTACAAATGTTAATAACTGACAAGAAGAGTGCTAGGCGTCATCTAACCTAAGGCACTCTCCAGGATCCCTTCGAAAGATTGGATGCGCTAGGGTCTGATTAGATTAGATTAGATTAAAAAAAGTTGTTTTTTCTCGTTTTTGTCATTTTCTCAATCCAGCGCGCGGCGCGCCGAAAATCCCACTTTTTATTAAAATATATCATATATCTGAATCCTGTTAATGAACACCTTCAGTTTTTGAGTATATTACGTAACATTTTCTGAGGAACCCGATTAAAAAAATTCAGACATAGGCTCTTTGGTCCAGACACGGTCAAAACGCCATTTTAAAATTTGTTGAAATGGAGCGTAGTATTTTTTTTAAGAAAAAAGTATTTTTTGCGAAAATTTACGAAAACGGCCACTTTTGGGACCACCCGGCGAAGGTTACCCTTATGACCAAACAAAACAATACGAGTCTTATTAAAATACGGGTACCAGCCATAGTATACTTAAAAACTGGAGCAACATTCGAAAGGGGTGGTGCAACATTGCTCTTACGGCCTTTCGTCCCATTAAACGCTTGTAATGAATGGTCGTACCGCCCCTTTTAAATGTTGCTCCAGAAAAAAAATTATAGCTTTCTGAAAAACATGACGGTAACATTTTTATGTTTTTTTTTGATTCAATTCAATTCAATTCAATTAGTTTTTATTAGTAAATAATCAATTCACAATTTCGTAATTCTTATAACCTAATAGAGTTTTGGAGTTCCTTTCAACTATGATTTGTACTATAGTTCATTTTGATGTAATTGGATATTCTAACAATGGATTTGCCAACAGAAGGAAAAATTATTTTAAAAAAACCTTCTAAATATGTTTTTTGATTTTTTTTAAATGTTTTTTGAATTGGCTCAATTTGGCAGCTCTCCATACAAAAATGGTACGTGAAAATTAAAAAATCTATTACTTTTGAAGGAAATTTCTTATCCTTTAGGTGTCCTCGGCAAAGTTGTAGGTGTTGATGAGAATTATGTATCCAGAAAAATAAATAACTTCAATTACCCAGATACTAATGCTTTCATTAAATGAAAGCCCATGGGGGTCGCCCATAAACAACATGGTTTTTGTTCATACAAAATAAACTTTTTTATATCAAGCCCCATATCTTCAACGAACATGTACAGTATGAAACAAAACTATGATTAGCAAACCTTACCGAGGGTTCCAATTTCCCAAAGCACAACGCCGAATGCCCACACGTCGCTTTTGCTAGAGTAGAAATTGTCTCTCATTGCTTCGATAGAGAGCCACCGGAGGGGAACCTGTAAGCAAAATCAAAACACAGATATAAAGTGGATATCTCCAGTTTTTTTTGAAAAGGTCCTATAAACAAAATTTCCAATTTTTGCTTTTTGGGTGTTTATGAAACCGCCTTGAGTCAGGGGTATTCAAAAACACCCAAAAAGCAAAAATTGGAAATTTTGTTTATAGGTCCTTTTCAAAAAAAACTCGAGATATTATTGTGAATTATGCACATAATGTTGTTGTTATTGTTAATTCATTTATAACAGGTTAAAGCTGCCCGAAATGAATAAATTAACAACAACAACAACATTATGTGAAAATTTCTGAGGAGAAAACGGAGTGGTTGAACTTCAACGATTTATACTGCCCCTGATCGCATAAATGTCCCATATGCATTTTCATCGGTTTTGAGTTATTGATGCAGTTTGGTTCAAAATCGTGTGCTCTTTCAGTAGAGCCTATAACATCCAGTACTTTATTCGAGAAATCAGGAGGAAATCCAGTTTTTTCGCGAAAACTTAACACGTATCCTTATGTGGGGGACAAACTTCACACGGGTCATTCCATATGAAGCGGAACAGCATTTGAAAATTACCATCTCCGATTCTGCTCAAATTTGGCAGAGCTGTTGAGACTATTAAACCGATTTTTTTTATTGTGAGCCAGTTTCATCTGAATAATTGATGATTTTTTTTTTCAATTCTGGTACATTTAATTTCAAAAACAAAACCATATACTTCTGATACATGTGGACAGTAGCTGTATCGTCTTTCAAGATTTCGAAATGGTTGACAAACAAAAAAAGATTATTGTTCGGACGGTGTCGAAATCAAAACCACTGAATTTGACTAAATCAGATAATAAATCAGATTAATCTTTGTGATTTTCTTACATTTTTCAGTTTTATACTTTCCAGAAATCCTCCTACTTAATCCTGCTTCACGAGAGTTTTATTCATGTTGATTCATAATTTTTAACACGATAATGTATCGTACACTTTTTCTAAAGTGTTACTTACAAGATCAATTGAAATTTCCTGCTAGCTCTGCGGGAATTCCATTCTGCCCTGTTTTGCTTGTCGTTCTTGCTCTGTCCTGTGGGCTAGCACACAAGTTCACCGTATACTATTTTTTTTAATTTAAGATTATACAGCAGTTTCCTACAGTGGTACATTAAATTTTTGCCTAATTTGCTAATGATTATTTGGGATAAAATCTTATTTCAATAAATAACCAGGTAGCAGTTATTGATCAGCGCGCCCGAGTGCTTCTAGCAGATGCGGCAAATAAAGAAAATACAGGTAATCTCGAATACTTCAAACTTTATAATCCTATATCTCTGGAACAAAACATATTCCTTTCTGTCGATAAGTGATTCTTATGTAAAATCGGACGGGGAATACGATGATGAGGTCAAATTTAGAAAATAAATAGGGCTGTTTTGAGATACGGCCATTTAAAGTTTTCAATTGCGCAATACAGGTAGAACAAACATTTTAATCTTAATTTTGATCACGTCCAATTTCCTTCCAAATTGAGTCTAAGACCGACCCTCTAAGATTTGTGGTTCCTGAGTTCTCGTCGTTTGAAGATAGAGGTTTCGCTCAAAAATCGCCAAAAAGTCGATTTTTTGGGTGGGTACAAAAATGGAGGCGGTGGTCCGATTTGGATGAAATTCGGAATTTTTGCATGTTTTGATAGTCTCAACAGCTCTGCCAAATTTGAGCAGAGTCGGAGATGGTAATTTTCAAATTTGCATTTTTTCTTGCACACTTCAGGTGGAATGACCCAAATACGTTTATCTGAGCATGCTGTTGTTGCATATGGGACATTTATGCGAACACGGGCAGTATAGTTCCCGGTTAAGGCTCTGGAAGGCATCATCCCCAATCGGCCATTTGGCGGCCATGTTTGTTTTAGAAAAACATTACTTAATCCACCTTTAGGTGGTTGGTGCCTTCCTCACATTTAGCAGATAATGCTATCCGAGATAGACACAAAAGGGCGAACCTTTCAGTCTTGAATCAATTTCATTATTCATACCATCAGATTGGGTAGTCAGATCATCATAATTCAGGGCACTTATGTGCTTACAGCTTTTGATAGGGTTGTCAGATCTTCGATCCATTGAACTCGTTGAATAGGTATAAGTCGCATGATAGATCCGGATAACGTTTTCATCAAAATCTAAGACCTTTCGGACTTTTGTTAAAATCGTTTTTTTTTAGCATAACTTTTAAAGTACTTAGCTAAACTTTATAATTTTCAATAGCAACTTATGGGACCCCAAGACAGATCGAATGAGACCAAACAGTCAATACCATGATAATCCAGTGCTTTTTTTTATCAACATCCCACCACACACACAGACATTTGCTCAGAACTTGATTTTGAGTCGATATGTATACGTGAAGATGGGTCCAGGAGGTCAAATAAAGGATTTCATTTTTCGAGTGATTTTATAGCCTTTCCTCAGTGAGGTGAGGAAGGCAAAAAACATTTAAATCTTGATTTCGAGTCTTGTTGTTTGTAGAAGCATTTTACATATAGTGATTATTTCTTCATTTCAATTTACTATTTCAGGACCCTGAATTTAGAACCATCATTCCACCATCTACCACCTTAAGGCAAACAGTATTTCCCTTCTCTCTGATTAAGGTTGTTCTGCGTTGAAGTTTGCATTTAAAAAAATCGCAGGCCTCTTTCAAATTTGTCCAAGTGACGCCGACGTGCTATCTTGTCGTTTGTCGCTTTTTGACGTTTCGAGAAAACGTGTTTTAATGTTTGACCTTGAATAAACAAAAACGAGAGCACACAATGTAAACAATAACAAACACGTTTTGTTTGGCTGGCAGTTCTGTGCATTGTCCTGAAGTTTGGTTGATTTTGGTTGCTGAGGTCCCGAGTTACAATTACTATTTTTTACGGTAGTCGAGCTTGTACTTGTGTCAAACGCGTTCTGACCTGAAATCCCTTTGGCCAGTTGTCGCACTTACATCAATTTTCAGGGTGTGTCAAGTTAGCACGACAAGATTGAAACTTCTTTCATATGAAAAGCGACAACAATGCACAGAGTTTTATCGGTTTTTATTGACTATCGAAGGATTGAAATCGAATTTTGGGTATCTGAGAAGGACAAAAGGTGAGGCATTATGAGCTGCACAAAATGGCGTTCTTAACTTAATTTGGCCCAAAATGCACATACGACAAGTTAGCTCGACAGAGACGAATTGATCCTGATATCAGATGGTTTTTTTTTTTATTAGCAAAAAATCTAATATCTCATAAGGATCAACTACTTGAAAAATTCTAAAGCGATATATTTCTCTATACAGGTTTTTAAGCGAAGATGGCGTTCGAATGGTGAACGTCCGAAATATCAAAATTACGCAGTGGTACCAATATTCAGAAAAAAGTGTGCCATGGCATGACAGCCATATTTGTTTTCTAATGTTGATACTACTGACATTTCGGATGTTCACCATTCGAACGCCATCTTCGCTTAAAAAACCTGGATACATTTTTGCGAATTTTCCCGTACAAACTTCAACGATCAATCGCGGCCCTTAACCATAATCCATTTGGCTCAAGATTTACATAATGAATAGGGCCAGGGGGTATCTCTTTAGATTTTCCAAATTTTTCTTGTTACCCTAGTATATACTAAATGATAATAATCCGTCCCAAGCCTGGACCGTGGTGTAGGGGTAAGCGTGATTGCCTCTCACCCAGTCGGCCTGGGTTCGATCCCAGACGGTCCCGGTGGCATTTTTCGAGACGAGATTTGTCTGATCACGCCTTCCGTCGGAAGGGAAGTAAATGTTGGCCCCGGACTAACCTAAAAGGTTAGGTCGTTAGCTCAGTCCAGGTGTAAGAGTCGTCTCCCTGGGTCCTGTCTCGGTGGAGTCGCTGGTAGGCAGTTGGACTAACAATCCAAAGGTCGTCAGTTCGAATCCCGGGGTGGATGGAAGCTATGGTGTAAAAAGAGGTTTGCAATTGCCTCAACAATCAAGCCTTCGGACACATAGTTTCGAGTAGGAATCTCGTTATCGAGAACGCCAAGGCAATGCTGTAGAGCGAATAATTTGATTTTTGATTTTTGAATAATCCGTCCCATATATAAAAACAGCAAGCCGAAATTTGTTTTAAACTTTTTCTGATAGTTCCCATGATTTAGAACCAAACTGCAACATTAATTCAGCAGAATATGAATTCTAAAATTACCTTTTTGTTCCTAGTATTGACGTAAATGCCTGTTCGTGACATTCCAAAGTCGGATATCTTCAGCGTTTTCCTCTCATCGATCAGAATGTTCCGCGCTGCTAGATCACTACAAAACGGAGAAAGTTCAGCATTTAACAGGCGTACACCGCGACTCTTGTAGCGAATGGAATAAAGTATTGTTATGTGTAGAAAGTAGAATGTAACAAAATGGATCATTTTTGCAGAAAAAGTTGAAGTTTTCAGTGGTGGTGTTATAAATTCTGTAGCATTTTTAATATTTGACGAATCTTTTCGCACTCTTCGCGAAGTTGTTCCCTGAAACTCGAACCATAAGCCCATGAGGTTTTTCAAAAATGCAAAAAATCGTTAACTGACAAAAACCAAAACGCACCTTTTTACAGATTAAATCCCATTTAAACTTCAAAGTCAAAGCGCCAGGTCCAGTCGCAGCCAATCAAGCTAATATTTGGGATTCGGGCTCACTACACCTACCTTCAAATGCCCTAAAAAATTACCCATTTTGTTACATCCTAGTAGATAGAGACCATTTATAAACCACGAGGATATCTTAGGGGGGAGGGGGGGGGGCGTTGTTCAGCCATTGTTCACGCTCCATACGAAAATATTTGTTTTGTACACAATACACAATGAAAACTTGCAGAGCGATTCCGTGCAATGCATAGTTGGGCTTCGGGGTATATTGAACAGTAATATAATCAGACGAAAACCACTGACCTCATAACGTTTGTAGAAATTAAAGCTGAAACTGCTGAAAAACTTGCAAGCTTACCGATGGGTTATCTTGATTTTCTCCAAGTGGTGCATACCACATGCAATTTGTTGTGCAAAGTCATGCAGCTCATTGTGATCCAGAACGTACTCTATCGACGTGCTTGACTTTGCAGTCTTGCCGCTTAAAGTAGTATACAGTGCTGCAAAGCAAAAGAGCAAATAGGATTTCAAATAGTTAGAAACTGTTTCATTTACGGAGGCGGGGTGCATTTTGCATTTCTTTATTTACAAAGTAACAGCTGCAAAAAAATATATAAAGAAATAAATGAAGAGCAAAGCATGACACCGCCACTTTGAAAAAAAAATATAAATGCATTTTTTTCACAAATGTGAAAAGATCCAACTTACTGTCAGTCAGTGATGGCCTCACCAGCGTTTCAGGCTGTGCAATGTAAGAGGCGTCCGAATTTGAGCTACTGAAATGATGGAAACAATGACCACTATGTAATGTTAAGCTTGTAGTTTTTTAAGGCTGGTGGATTTGTCTTTTTTTAGCATTCCAGCTGCTTTACATTTTTTTTTCAATTTAAAGCTTATTATTGTTTTCTACTTTATTTGCATGAACTTATTCCCATAAACTTCTACCATTCTACATTACTTATTCTCCAGATTATGATATGTATAAAAAGGAAATGTTCCAATCATACGCATTTATGGCTCGATTATCCGAAGGTCTTGAAAAAACTTCACTTCGGATGATCGAATAACGAAAAAAAAAGTTTTCTGTTGTCTAATTTTTGTTTATCGTGTCAAAGTATGACCCCTAAACTTTTCTAAGGCCAATATGGCGGTGATGAAATATTGAGAAAATTATGGTTGTTTAATAGGCCATCAACTATTTAAATTTATGTCAAATGAGCTCGCAGAACTTGAAATTGATATTTAAAGTAAGAGAATAAAAAAAACCCGAGAACTTTTTTTGTTCATGATTCGATTATCCGGAGCCTATACAAACCTTCGGATAATCGATACTTCGGATAATCGAGTCTGGACTGTATTTAGAAAATCAGTGTCGTTTACTTCATCCCAATATAAAACATACAGGAAAGCATTCATGCAAATGAGTTATACGAAACCTCAAGTTCTAGTGAATCGTGCCCGTATAATTACGACACTTACGACGCGTGTCCAATGTCCAGGTACTTAATGGTCGATCCAAACACCGTTATTTCAGATTGATTCGATGTTGACCGCTGCAAACTAGTGCTGTCGATTGGGTTCGCTGGGGTGCTGCAGGAGCCCTCCGATTTTTGCGCTGCTGTTCTGGCCTCATGTTTGAAACGAACTTTCCGCAAATACTCGAGCTGATTTGAAGATTTTAGAAACAAAGAAAAAAACATTATCATAAAATGTATCAACAGAAATAAAAGCAAAAACGTATTTTGTATTTAATTTGAATTTAACCTCTTTCCTCCCATACCAATACTACACCCAAAGTTAAAGACCAAGCGGATAGTCTTTTCGAAAAGAAACGAGAGGAAAGCACTATTTGGCGAGAGTATAGAGGAGAAAAGCAATTCGCGACAAAATTTTGAGGCTAGGAACTTTGACAGGTATGATTTCCATAAAGTATTCGCCTCCTTTTCTCTCCCACAGCAAACTGGGGACAATGTAGCTGTCAAACCAGCCCAAACTGTTAAAGTCACTCACAAAATGAACTTTGAGTGATTTGAGTTCATTTCTGACGTCACGATTTTCTCCTCTATAGACTTCTCGCGCTTACAACAACAACAAATCGTGTTCTTTCGTTCACTGGAACAGTTCATCCTATTGAGTGGTTTATAGCATAGCATAGCATAGCATAGCATAACGGGTCTGCACCACGCTGTAGGGGGTGCCACAATGGTCAATTCAATATTCTTAGACAATTTGATTGCTGCCCGGTACAACCAAGAATATCTAAGAACGTAAATTTCCACACTGTGCTCCAAGGCTACGCCCATACAGTCCCGTGGGGATTTGGGAGGGGATGTTTTTGTTGTTCACTAGTGGCAAAAGTGCAGGGAACCCATGCGACTTTTAAAAGTGAACGGAATATTTTTGGGAGGTTTGGAATGGGGGTTAGGGGAATTTCATCGGGCCGATGAAAATGGTTGAGTGCGTAATGTATTTAATGATTTGAATGTTTGTAAGTGTAAATGTGAGTCTGTAGTGTATTATCTAATAAGCATATAGTTTTGTAATAATGATAAATAATAAATAAAATAAATTTAGTAAATAAAATAAATATAATAAATATAATAAATACAATCAAGATGATTCCAGGAAGCTGTAAAAAAAAACAGTTATTTAAAATATAAATGCTCCAGATGGTTCCCATGCTGTTTTAGAAAGTTTCGTTAATTTAAGCAGTTTGATCATATATGGTATGAGGAGATGGTATATTACAGGAAAGGAATAGGATAAGGAATAATATGAACATTTAAATAAATCATATAGTGCGTAGACAAATTTATATGTAGACATTTGATTTAAAATAATTCCAGGAAGCTGTAAAAAATGAAAATAATTTTAAAACTAATACTCCAGATGGAAACACAAATAAAACAACAAAGACACAAGAATCCTAAAACGCGGCTTCGCACCTTCCACATAATTCGACATGAACACGATCACGAATACAGCACAAAAAGAACGCCACAAAAATCCATCTTCCCGGCGCTGCTGCTCACACGATAATGACGCGCAATAATATTCATTAGCACAATGACCCCCCTCACCGCATGCATGATATGAACACGATCACGAATCAGTTCATCCTATTGAGTGGTTTATATGGACAAATGACCATCACTTAGTCACCGAACCATGGTGGCTGATATAGAAGAGAAAATCGTGACGTCAGAAATGAACTCAAATCACTCAAAGTTCATTTTGTGAGTAACTTCAAACGATAGGGGAGAAAATCGTGACGTCAGGAATGAACTCAAATCACTCAAAGTTTATTTTGTGAGTGACTTTAACAGTTTGGCCTAGTTTGACAGCTACATTGTCCCCCGGTTTTCTGTGGGAGAGAAAAGGAGGCGAATACTTTATGAAAAATCATACTTGTCAAAATTCCTAGCCTCAACATTTTCTCGCGAGTTGATTTTCTCCTCTATGGCAAAGGTAAACACTAAAACTGATCAGAGGCTATCTGTTAGCTTATATAGTTCGCATGAAATGTGGCAACAGTCAGTGGTGCAAATTTTGCCTCGTCTCCTGCTTTCTTGGAACTGTCACGCGAGAATATTGCACCATTGTTGCCACATTTCATGCGGACTATATAAGCCAACAATTAGTGTTTACCGAACATCCGTCAGAGACGGATCCACGGTGGTAATTTTATTGCTCACACACACACATGCACACATTGAAAGACATAGGTTGTGCACCAAGTTGGGAGGAATTCTGTTCTAATGAAGATTGTTAGGACGGTCACCCGAAAACCAAATGATTTGGGGCAATGGGGTTGGGACCAAACTGGTAGGATATTGGCCACACCCGGAGTGGTCATGGCCCTGGGGAAGGTCCTACCATACCATACCAATCAGCATAGCGCACCAGGTACGCGTGCTGTAGCAAGAAGACGCTTCCATCTTTCTCGGTCTTGGGCTGCTACTCTCCAATTTCCCAGGTTACAGATTTTCCGGATATCACCATTCACTTGATCTCCCCACCGTGCGCGCGGTTTCCCTGCTCTCCTGCCTGTTCCGCCAGCTGGTTTAGCGCGGTCAAAAAGCAGTCTGACAGGCTGGCCCTCGTCCATTCGGGCGACATGGCCGGCCCACCTGAGCCTCCCGATCTTCGCCTGGGTGGCGATGGTCGGTTCTTCAAGAAACGCGTGCAGTTCGTGGTTCATGCGTCGTCGCCACACTCCGTCAGACACCTGCACTCCACCGTAGATCGTTCGTAGCACCTTCCGTTCAAAAACTCCAAGGGCACGTTCGTCCTCCTGCCGCATCGTCCAGGTCTCGTGGCTATAGAGAACTACCGGTCTAATCAGTGTTTTGTACATCGTCAGCTTCGTGCGGCGTTGCACTCGATCCGATGTGAGGGTCTTCCGTAATCCGAAGTAGGCACGATTCCCAGCAAAAATACGAGTCCGGATCTCTTTGCTGGTGTCGTTGTCGGCGGTTACCAGCGATCCCAAGTACACGAACTCGCTCACCTCCTCCAACTCATCACCATCCACAGTTAGAGGGGTGAGACTTGGGGGGCCGATGTCCTTCGAACCCCTTCCTCTCATGTACTTCGTCTTCGTCGTATTCATGCCAAGTCCTACACGCCTTGCTTGTACCTTCAGTCGGGTGTAGACGTCCTTCACCGTCTCCAGGTTTCTTGCTACAATGTCGATGTCATCGGCAAAAGCAAGCAACTGGTAGGACTTGTTCATAATCGTGCCACTCGTTTCGATGCCCGCCCTTCGAATAATGCCCTCAAGGACGATGTTAAACAGCGCACAGGATAAGCCATCACCTTGCCGCAGCCCTCGGCGTGATCCAAAGGGTTCCGCTAAGTCCCCCGAAACACGCACGTGACACATCACACCGTCCAAAGTAGCCTTGATCAGCCGAGTCAGTTTATCCGGAAACCCGTTCTCGTGCATAATCTGCCATAGCTGCTCGCGGTCGACTGTATCATAGGCCGCCTTGAAGTCGATAAAGATGTGATGTGTGGGCACGTTGTACTCACGACATTTCTCGAGGATTTGTCGGAGACAAAATATTTGGTCCGTGGTGGCGCGCGCGCCAGTAAAGCCCGCTTGGTAGGGCCCCACGAACCTCCTTGCATGGGGTGACAGCTGGCGGCAGAGGATCTGGGAGAGGATTTTGTAGGCCGCGTTGATAAGCGTGATGCCGCGGTAGTTTCCGCAGTCCAGCTTATCGCCCTTTTTGTAGATGGGGCACACGACACCATCCATCCACTCCTCCGGTAGCTTCTCCTCCTCCCAGATCTTGGAGATCACGCAGTGAAGCGCCCTCGCCAGTTTCTCTCCTCCATATTTGAAGAGCTCACCGGGTAACCGATCCTTGCCGGCAGCTCTGTTGTTCTTCAGCTTCCTGATCTCCCTCTTCACCGTCTCTAGATCAGGCGCCGGGAACTGTTCATCAGCTGCGGGCGCTCCAAGGTTGACTCCAATGCCGTCTCTGTCCGCTTCATCGCCGTTGAGGTGCTCGTTGAAGTACTGCTTCCACCTTTCCAACACCTCGCTCTTGTTTACGATCAGGTTTCCACCGTTGTCCCTGCACACGTCGGCTCGCGGCACGAAGCCTTTGCGGGACCGGTTCACCTTCTCGTAAAACTTCCGCGTTTCGTTAGCTCGGAATAGCTGCTCCATTTCCGCGCAATCTCGGTCTTCCTGCTGGCGCTTCTTAAGCTTGAAGACCGCGACCTGCCGATTCCGAGCCTGCCGGTATCGTTCCACGTTCCCTCTCGTCGCCTTGTGCAGCTTCCTGTCGTAAGCTGCTTTCTTCTCGGCGGTAATCCGTTGGCACTCGTCGTCGTACCAATCATTCCGACTGACTCGGATCGCACTACCCAGTGTGGCTTCCGCTGCACTGCCGATGGCTGAGCGTATGCGACTCCAACCATCTTCGAGCGAGGCTGCGCCAAGTTCCTCCTCACCTGGCAGATTCGCTTCCAGCTGCTGCGCGTAACTGTGGGCCACTTCCCCGTTCTGGAGACACGCGGTGTTGAACGGAGGGGCCCGCCGGCTTCGGCGTTGGTTGAACACCGTCGACAGCTTTGAGCGCATGTCAACTCCAACTAGGTAGTGGTCCGAGTCAATATTCGCACCGCGAAAGGTGCGCACGTGCGTTACGTCCGAGAAGAATCGGCCGTCGATCAGGACGTGGTCGATTTGCGTTTTCGTCCGTTGATCAGGTGATGTCCAGGTGGCTTTGTGGATGTCCTTTCGAGGAAAATAGGTGCTCCTGACCACCATTCCACGGGAGGCTGCAAAGTCGATGCAGCGTTGGCCGTTGTCGTTGGTGACCGCATGTAGACTTTCTGGGCCTATTGTCGGTCGAAACATTTCCTCCCTTCCGAACCGAGCGTTCATGTCCCCAATGATGATCTTTACATCCTGCCGCGGACAGCCGTCGTACATCTCCTCCAGCGTCGCGTAGAATGCTTCCTTCTCATCGTCGGTCTTTTCTTCGTGGGGGCAGTGCACATTGATAATGCTATAGTTAAAGAACCGGCCTCGTATTCTTAACTTGCACATCCGCTCGCTGATCGCCGTGAAGCCGAACACGCGATCCTGCATCTTGCCCCGCACGATAAAGCCGGTACCCAGCTTCTTGTCCTTGCCGCCGCTCAGAAAAAAACGGGAATTGGTCTGCCGACCTGGCCAGTCGAGCACCTGCTCCTCCTCCAAGCACACCTCCTGCAGTGCCACAACATCGAAGTTGCGAGGTTGCAACTCATTCGCCAATGCGAACTGGAAACCCAAAAAGTTCAGGGATCTGCAGTTCCAAGAACCGAGTCGCCAATCGGTGATCTGCTTTTCAATGGGCTTCTGCCGTTTGCTCCGGATTTCCAATCTTCTTGCCATTCGCGATCCTCTTTTTCGGTAGGCAGCCTTATCAGGGCCGCGCTACCTAGTCTCGGGGTGGAGAACCACCTAAGGGCTACCGAGACCTAGCCCCGGTTTTCTCACGCTACCGTAACGGGGCTTTTATCTCGAAGCCTAACGGTCTTCATATCCGGAAGAGGACGTCCTGCGTTTGTGCGTGTATGCGCTTCACTTTACAGCACAGAATTTTTCACAACAGCACAATAAAATAATTTTTATTTTATTTTAGCAAAAAAAAAGTTAAAAAACTTTTCTCGTTTTCTTTTTTTCAAAAACGCACTCTCAGCACACCGCGCGCGGTTTCGTTTAGTGTGTGTATACGCAATGGACACAACAGCACTGCCACAGGCCTTGTTGCCTGGTCCTACCGGGGACATTTATTGAACCATGCGACTTAGGGCAATCTGGGTATCAAAATTCATGGTTTTTAATACTGGTAATGAAAATAATCATTCTGACCAGATTGGCCACACTCGGAGTGGGCAGTGCCCTGGGGAAGGTTCTCCAGGGAGGACATTTACGGAACCATACAAATTGGGGCAATATGGGTATCAAAATTCATGGTTTTTGATACTGGTAATGAAAATGGCCATTTTGGCAGTATTGGTCACACCCAAAGTGGCCAGTGCCCCGGGGCAAATGATTTTGGCCAAGGATCTCCCAGACCATGATTTGGTTATCATTATTAACCTTGCAATATACATTTTTTAAAACCCTTTCAGGCCTGAATTTAAAAAAAAAGTTAATGGTGCGAAAATGGATCTTAGGCTTCATTCATAAAGTACGTCACGCTAAAATCAGCCAAAATTTATCCCCCCCCCCCTCCACCCCTTTGTCACGCTTTTCCTATACTTACAACACGCAATGTCACACTTGCTCAGACCCCCCCCTCCCCCCCTAGAGCGTGACATACTTTATGGATGACGCCTTATGACCATACGACAATTATAGGCTAGTTTTGGGGCCTAAATGCCGCAGTCCGGTCAACAAAAAGGTTCCTTTTGTGTCACAAGAGTTTTGATGCCATTCTGAGTAGAGTGTATGAAATTCAAAATCAGGGTAAATATATAATGCTGTTAAAAACTTAATGATACATACCAAATCGCCACAGCCAATGTACTCCATTATCATCGTCAGTGGTTCCTTGATGGTGCAGCATCCGAGGAGAGTAACGATGTTGGGATGCCGACCGACGCGTTTCATCATTGCAATCTCGTCCAAGAATTCATCGAATGCATCCGTCTTTGAGCTCTCTGTGGAACAAATTGAGAAGCCTTAGGTTTGATTACGCCTCTTGGCATTTATAAACATTTGTAGCGCGCCATATCATTAAAATGCATTGCAACAGCACAAACGTTAATGTAGCCACACGTGCCGCGTAAGATTTTACTGCAGAAATGATTCGTTGAAGTGGGTTGAGTTTGAGCACGGAGTCTTTGCTTACAAAGAGAACACCGTAAGCACGGCTCTGCCCCTTCAATAGAATAACACTGACAGGCATGCCAGATTTTGAAGATTTTCGGGCACATCACAAAAACGCAAATGAGTTTAACTTGATGGCAAAATAATATTTTACAAATCTGTTTTTGGCAAAAGAAGCAAAACATTGTTATCTTTTTCGTGAGTAATTCATTTAATTAAAAATCATCGAATAAAATGGCAAAACAATACGTTTGAGCATTGAGCCTGTGCTCGAAAATCTTCAAATGTGGCATCCCTGAACACTGATTTTTAACTGATGTCACTTCAGCGGGGAAACGGTTAGCAAGGAAAATGTAAGTTCTCGTATTGGCCACCAGGTGGCGTCATTGAAATCCCCTTTCCCTGCTAACTTCACATCGTCAGCAGGGAAAAAAGTTGTTAAAATAGCAGGGAAAGTGTTCATCACAAATTTCCCTGCTAACGTAAGGGACCATCCATAAACCACGTGGACACTTTTTTGAATTCTCAGACCCCCCCCCCCCCCCCCCTCCCAAAGATTTCCACGTGGTTAATGAATGGTCCTTAAGCAGGAATTTTGGAAAAATAATTCGTATCGTACATTGCTTTTTTATAAATGGTTACAGGGCCAGAAAGAAAAAATAAATGTCTGGGAATCTGTTGATCACCAAAATATAAGTTTTGAAGTTGATGTTAACTTAAATTATTTGGAAAAATGCCTATTCAAGGTACATTTCCTGATCTTTAAGTTCATTTCTGGCTCATAAGTATTACGTTAGCAGGGAAAGGGAGCGTTCTTTTAGAACGTAATGCAAAATTTTGATTTTTTTGGAATTCCTAAATATAAAAAAAAAATTACGATACAAACCATTTTTCAAAAAATACTGCTTACGTTAGCAGGAAAATTTCTCAAGAAAACTTTCCCTGCTGTCTTCACAACTATTTTCTCTGCTGACGATATGAAGTGGGCAGGGAAAGTGGAATTCAATGACGCCATCTGGTGGCCAAAACAAGAACTATTTTTTCCTGCGTTTCCCTGCTGAAGTAACATCAATGATTTTTATTCTAAAAAACTAAAGCAGCTATAATACACTTGACTTAAAAATTAAATTTGCACACTTTAAAATTAAGACTGTCCAATCCCGAAACTTAAAATAAGGATTTCCAACGCAAACATTTTTAAAACACTGTTTAAAAAAATCTTTTTTCAAAAAAAACAGTGCATGGACCTTATGTGGTTTAGCCCAGTACATGTTTAAAAATAATAATCTTTAGACAAACCTTACCAGTTGGGAAATATTTGAATAAAATTAAATCCTATCAATTTCACTCCGGATTACGTTATTAACAACTCTACGGGGTATCTTTAAGCAACAGAGCTTACTTCGAAACATAAAGGACAAGATAACACTAACTCGAGCTAGTTATTTTTAGTATTTCCAAAAGTTACGTTGTACATTGAACTTACTTTTAAGTTGTTTTACGGCCACTATCAAAGGGTCAGGACATCCCGCGATGTTGACTGCACTGGCCATGAAAACGCGACCAAAGGCCCCCTTGCCGATTTCACGTCCGATCCGCAGACAGGTGTGGGCCACCTCAAGCATATCAGCATCACCTCGTGCGCGAGCCTCCTGGAGTGCGTTGGAGAAGAGAAGGTTTTTGTTTAACAGCAGTCCTATTTGAATATGCAGTATATATTTCGGGATAGTTTTCAAAAGGTCCTAACCGCCAATATAAACAAAGCCGTTTTTAAATTGATTCTCGTTTGATTTGCGAATAATCGACTTAAAAAATGCTTTAAGTTGTTCGTCTTTACGCACTTTAAATCGCACTTCACTGATAAGGGACCACCCATAAACCACGTAGACACTTTAAGGAGCGGGGGAAATGTCCACGATGGGAGGTTACGATTTCCAAAAAAGTGTCCACGTGGTTTATGAATGGTCAAATTTAATTTGTTTTTGAGAAAACCAATCAGTAACAACATTTCAAGAGGGCGATAAAGCGAACTAAATTGTTTATAAACACCCTCCAACATCTCAAAATTTCGAAACTACGTTATTTTACAAGCAAAAAACAAAAGGGTCAATGAAATCAATCAAAACAAACCAATTCAAGTTTCCGCCCTTTTGTTTTCAGCCCATAACGAGAGGCGAATATTGCGTTTAACACAACTTCCGACGTTTATTTAGAAACACAAAATTTTCGTTATTTATTTGTGAGTTTGAACCTGCAAATTCACAAAATAATCTAAATGTGTGTTTATGACTACTATACTATGTACAACAAAAAAAGAACTGTATCTTACAGTTGATACAGTTACTACATTGAACACAAAACATTTTTTTTATATTAATTTTCGTAGCATCGGATCTGCATCGGATCGGTTTTTGGAACACCCGGGAATTCTGGGTTGAGCAGTTTGAAGAACAAAAAGTTAGCATAGGAGGCAAACCACACAAAACCATCGCACATAAAAGTCAAATCAACTGAAAACAATCCAAAACGCATTTTTCTGCATCGATAAACATATTTAGCATGTTTGGGCTGGATTAAAAATATTTTGAATTTTTATGAACATCCAATGAACAGCACCGCAAAAACTTTTTTTTTTTGGGAAAATTTTCGTCAATACCCTAAGTATTTTGGAAACTAATGATTGTAAAACAACTGGACAGGTGTAAAATGCATTTTAAACACTTTTTTCATTGAAATGTTAAAATCGTGGCTCGTAAATCAAATTTTTATTTTATACAAATGACACTTTCCCATAATTTACGGGGCCATAATTTCAAAATCAATTTTACGCACTTTTGAAATGTTAGTCTTGATTTAAAAAATAAAAAATATAAAATATTCTTTACGAAGAGATCGGAAAATTTCACGATTATGTTTAATATTTTTACATTGAAAATCGGACCATTACCTAGTTACTGAGATATCGACATTAGAAAATGGTGGGATGTTTGAGTGACACATAGAAAACATCAATTTTCCTGTTTTAAAATCTTTGCATGGCAATATCTCAGCCACAAAAGGTCGTATCAACAAAGTTCAAAAAGCAAAATATAGAGGATTTTCTCCGCTTTTCAAAATTATTTTTTTCAAAGGTGGGCAAAGAGTTACCTAAAAATGGCTTGAACTTGAAAACGGTGCACTTTATCAAAATTTCACTTAAGTACTTTTTGATTGCAAATTTGATTTTGCATCGAAAAATGAAGTTGAAGACACCAAATCGATCAAAAATTCCTTCAAAAGAAACAGATTTTTGAATTTTCATCTATCATTTTGTATGGACAGCTGCCAAATTTGTATGGAAAATTATATGGACAAACTAATGATGCAAAATGGCATACAAGTCGCCATACAATTTTGGGGGCTGGTCATTCAAAATTGGTATGTGATTTTCTGATGGATATGGCGTTTTTGGCAAAGTGTTATGGTTAGGACTTTTAAAAAAGTAATTGGATTCCTAGGTTTGAGCAGAAACTTTCAATAGAGACCACAAAATACCTGGGGTCGTTAAAGTGGATGGTTTGATTTGATTCATGCCCTTAACTTGAAAATCAGTGGGTTTAAATTTGTTACTTGATTTATCAAAAGAGTATTAAGGGATTTTATTTAAAAAAAATCTACTTACCTCAATTTCCTTTTCGACGTAAAGACGATTTTCTTCCATTGGAATTGAAGGAAAATGATGATTTTCACTGAAACAGTAAATATGTATGAAGATTAGCAAAAGACGAAAAATTACTTTTTAAACGTCTGCCAGAACGTTATGTGATCCCAGAAAACACAACGAAACACAAAGCGTGAGGCCTGCATCACAGAGTATCCCAGAGAACACTGGCATTTGATCGCACGCCTGCTACCTGCAAACCTTATGAAGCCACACAATAGAATGATTTTTTTTACGAATTGTTCTCTCCAAGTTACTCTGTGCCTGCACGTTGACCGAGGTTCCACTGTTTTTTTTTTATAAAACTTCAAATAAAAACATACATACCTTGCTACGACTTTCGGCCAGTTTTGCTTAACTCTACGTAATTTGCGTTTTCGCCGGATATTGACCGTAGCACTCACTAACACACCCAGCAAAATCAGAACCCCCAGTGCAATAGCTGTGGCCTGGAAAAATATTTTTTTAATCTTTGTTTATGGCAATAAAAGCCATTCACAAAACACATTGCATTTTTGTTACTGTGTGGCTTGCGTATGACCCCTTATCCGAAAAGTACCTTAATTGCTCTGGAATCTGCAGCAACCGCTTAAAAACAAAAATAAAAACAAAATGTCAAGGGAATATTTTTTATTTCAATTTAAATTAATTCAAGAATTAAACTTACCTTCTTCGGACGGAATAGCATCGGGCTGTAAAAGTTTAAAGCGAATGATCATTGTATGAGTAGAAGTAGCGACTGTAATAGCAAATAACATCAAAGGTTTTAAAAATAGACTCCTTGTCCATCACTCTGCACATTTTCATCATGAAATTAATTGAAAGCAGCTGTAAGTTCACAGCTCTTTTAAAAATATCAAAAGCAGCATCATCTGATTTTATTTGCTGTTTATCAATTCCTTAAAATTACATAATACGAAATTAACTTACCCGAGAATCCTTAACCGAAAGAAAAACTGCAAGGAAACAAAATTACCAACACGAATTCTCATTTCCTTTGAATTGTGCAACTTTCATGTTTTACCTTGCCTTAATTGAAAGTTGGTTTAATGATAAATCAAAATTTTTACCTAATTAATGTTGGGAACTCCAAAAAAACACGATAAAACAAAAAACTTGCATAAAACATCGTCATAAATACCTCTGACTGGTGAAGCCTCGGAAAAGCACCGTCTGCTGTCGTACAGGGCAGCATGCACGAGAAAAATCGTCTTGTTACCCTGGAAATCGGCAACGTTAAATTGGAAACCGCCGGCTGACGCCACGGGCAAGTTGAACGATTTTTTGCTGCTCTCCTGTCCACCCCAATGCAGGTCCTCGTTCAGTCCCCGGCGAACGCTAAACGAAGTGGAAAAGGTGAATGACTTATTCATACTACTTTGTTAATATTTTTTTTTGTTAATATTCACTGAATACTGCAAGAAAAAAAATAACACTGCTTATGCACTGCAACTCATGCCAAATATTTTTACCAGAAAAAGTTATGATGATTGCGTAAAAAAAACTGTTTGCTAGATAACGCTAACAAACGTGCATTAAAAGTTTGTCTCCTTTACTAAATATTAAACAAAATAAAGTTATTTGCTGAAAATCACTTTAATTTGAGTTTCCCAACTTAAAATATTCATTCATAGCCCATTGAGAACACAATTTGGTTTGAATATGAAAATTAATAATAACATAGCATAATAGTTTTTATTTGTTATTAAATTGTTTATAAAACTCATTTAAACTTCATTTTACTGACTATTTATTCACTCAAATGTATAAAAAGCGTCATTATTCGAAATTTGGACACTTGGTACTCTTATCGTTTAAGTAATACAGTAAGTAAATCTTTCCCAGTTCCTAAGGGAGACAACCTTGGAGAGTCGATGCATCTGTGCTCTCTTATGCTAACTAGATAAGAAAATCAGCAAGCTAAGTATAAGAGAGCACAGAGGCATCGGAGTATAGAGGCCGGCAGTTATAAAGATAATTCAAATCAAGAATCAAATCAAATTATTCGCTCTACAACATTGCCTTGGCGTTCTCGATTGCGAGATTCCTACTCGAAACTAGGTGTCCGTAGGCTTGATTGTTGAGGCAATTGCAAACCTGTTCTAACACCTAAGCTTCCATCCACCCCGGGATTCGAACTGACGAATCCAAAGGTCGTCAGTTAGTCAGTTAGTCCAACTGCCTACCAGCGACTCCACCGAGACAGGACCCAGGGATACGACTCCTACACCTGGACTGAGCTAACGACCTAAACTCTAGGTTAGACCAGGGCCAACATTTACTTCTCCGTCCGACGGAAGGCGTGATCAGACAAATCTCGTCTCAAAAAATGCCACCGGGACTTTCTAGGATCGAACCCAGACCGACCCAGAACCACGGGTCCCGGCCCAAAAAAAAGAGGATTGTTGGTCCAAGAAGGGTTTTTTTTCTGTATATTTATAGAGACTTTACACCATTGTGCATTCGTTCAAATTCAAATTTTGTTCTTAAATTATAGAGTTTTTCATGTTTATCTTCATTATTTTCTTCCTGGATTTTAGAAGTTATCTCATAACACTTCTCCCTATAATAGTTTGCTGTTACTATATTTTCATCTTCTTCATCTGTTTCTTCTTCAGCCATCTCTCTTCGTTTTGTTGCTAATTCGTCATCCGCGTCCAAATATGCCTGTACGCGTTTCCGGGATCTGCGATTGTGCTTAGTTAGGACGGTCTCGAATCCATCGTTGGCTGCTTCGTCAATTTCATTTGTTTGCCTTGCATTTTGGTCTGGTTTACTGTTGTTGCTTTTTCTGCTGCTACTGCTTGGCTCAGGTTCAATCAGTTGTGTACTGCTTTTTTGGTTCACCTTTTTATTTGATTCTGCACTTTTTGTGTTCTTAGCTTTGAGTTTGCAAAGCGATTTTCTTGCCTTGTATCGTCACTGCTGCAACAGCATTATTTACAGCGATTGATTTCGACGTTGACTGTTTCAGCAACATCCGCAGGGTCCGAGCTCCATTTGGGATTCCTGGGAAGAAGTTAATCCAGCGGTCGTTGGTGATGGTCAAAATTTCGCCGTATTTACTCATCACTTTGACTACGTCGTCATTGCTTATACCTAGAGGTAGGTCAAGCACACGAACTTCCGTAGCGTTGTTTTCCATGTAAATCGGGATTTTGCAACCCTGATACACCAGAGGTTTGTCGATAATGGACGAGGCCATTGCTGAGTCGGCGAACTGCAACACGGCTATTCTTCTTCTCAATTGCAACGCTAACAAGTTTTCTAGGTTTACTTGTAGGTCTGCGAATTTTTTTTTTACAAACTTTGGGCTTGGTTGGGTTTGGAGTTGGCAAAAATCCAGAACCACACTGTTTTTGTCCACGGTGCACATTTAAAAAAAGCGGCGACGCGCACACAAACTGCAGACTGGTGTTGAGAATGCGACTTGTAAGGTCGGCGGCCACTTTGCAACTGCAAGCAGGGATTTGAACCCCGATCTACCGCTTACGAGGCGGAAGCGTTACCACACATCGTCGCTTGTTTGCTATCTCTTGACTTGTCCTATTTTTTCTAAGTTTTTTTAATTATAATTTTTAAATTTCAATGACTTGTTGTGCTTCGAAATCCGGATACATTTGTTTAGAATTCCGAACACACGGTTAAGTTTCCTTGAAGTATGGGCTGAAGTTTTAGTGCACGGTATTTGCTAGGTCTCTCACGGTGCTCAAAATACCGTTATTATGAAGAAAAAAAATATGCAATCCGAGATTTTGGTGTCTATCGATTCCTTACACCATAACGCACATCTGAGCAAAAAATGAAAACATTCGCTGATGTAGTTTTCGAGATACAGCCCTTTTAAGATGTTACATCCGATTTTCAATACGAAAACCAAACAATCTATACAATTTCGGCATTTCAAAGAATATGCATTTCGAGATAATGATGAATTTTGCTTTATATGACTGTCAAGTATCTCTGGACAAAGTTTCAGAAGGTTTGCTGATGTAGTTCTCGAGATACAGCCATTTTATAATGTTATTTCCGATTTTTTAAAGAAAATCTATAAAATCAATACAATTTCAGCATTTCAAAGAATATGCATTTTGACATAATGATGAATTTTGCTTCATATGACTGTCAAGTATCTCTGGGCAAAGTTTCAGAAGGTTTGCTGATGTAGTTCTCGAGACACAGCCATTTTATAATGTTATTTCCGATTTTTTAAAAGAAAATCTATAAAATCAATACAATTTCAGCATTTCAAAGAATATGCATTTCGACATAATGATGAATTTTGCTTCATATGACTGTCAAGTATCTCTGGGCAAAGTTTCAGAAGGTTTGCTGATGTAGTTCTCGAGATACAGCCATTTTAAAATGTTATTCTTCGATAGACACCAAAATCTCGGATTGCATATTTTTTTTCATAATAATGGTATTTTGAGCACCGTGATCTCTGCTATTAACAGCAAACAATAGATATTTTGAATAACAATTTGCTAGGCTTGAAAGAATTAAAAACCATACATTTCGGCTTTGCTTTCCCATTTATTTAATTTTCATGACGATTTCATTGTTTGACATTGAAACTCGATAAAGAACATCATTTGTGCAGCTCTCAATGCCTCACCTTTAGGCATTCACAGATATCTGAGATATTCAACAAAAAACGAAAAACAAAACTCCCTGCATCGTTGTCACTGGTCATAGGAAATGAGTTTCGACCTGATCGTGCTTTCTTGAAACACCCCGAAAATTGCTGTAAGTGCGACAACTGGCCAAAGGAATCTAGTCAGTCAGTCAGTTTTTTTTTTATTTGATGGGGGCTAGATCTAATGATTGATTAATAAATAGAGACAAATTAAAATTCTATGGCATTTTTTATGGTTGAACATACTTTTTTTATGGAAAATTTTCGGAAATGTCTTCTAGAGCTAAATTTAATGCGCTTTTTCTAAAAAATCTTCGGTTTCCTTTTTTATATACCCATATTTGCTTAAGCCCCTGCCAAATCACAAAATGCGATTATACGATATTCTTAAGATAATCAGAACATGAGAAAACATTAACCTAAAATAGTTCTGTGAGTAAAAAATCAATCGAAATGGAACGAAAACCGAGATTTGACCGAACTTGTAAGCGATTTAAATTGCAGCTAATACCCGCAAATAAAATTCCAAAAGGGCGTAGCTCCAAAACATAACAGTTTGCACGAAATTATATTCCAGATTCGGATTCAGCGGCCAAAATTACTATAAGCAGTGAACAGCCCACACAAAGTAGGAAATCGACAAACGTTGCTAAGAGTTGAGAAAGCCATAGTCTGGAGCAAATTATTCTACGGCATAGAAATTTACGGATCCGCCTTAGATCTTGTGGAGACTGAGTCTCCCACGTGTCGGAATCCCTGACGTGGCCGAGCCACCACCGTACTGTTCGACCGCTGCTGAGGAACTGTCTGTGCTGCCGAACGCTGACAGCTGTGAGAGCTAACGTGCGGAGGCAGGGGGTTGACATCCCTGCACACATATTGAGATCCATAGACAGGGGGGCGCTATGCGGGCCCACACATCTCCCCCTTCTCCCTTGCAGCCACCACGATATACACGCCTCTACGACGACCGTCAGATGAAAGAGGAAGATGCTGCTCGCGAATTGTTTTTTCGATTATCCTTTCTTTTGATGTATTTTCCAACACATTTTTACAAAACAATTTTTGTCTTCTCTATGCTATGTTCGCTATGCTGCCATACACATTTTTATTAATGACTAGTGAATGTATCTCTCCACTCTTTTCTACTTTCACTCTTTCCTTACCTTTACCAGGCATGACCTTTCAGCAAGTGTTCATTAGTCGTTGCGGCCTTTCAGTTAGTTCACAACGGACGGCCTTGCAGTGAGAGATCACAAGCCAGACAGTGAGTGTTCACCAGTCGTTGTTGAATCGTTGCGACCTATTCAGTGAGATCACAAGCCGGAAGGGCCTTTCAGTGAGAGCTCACAAGCCGTTGTTGAATCGTTGCGGCCTATTCAGTGAGTTCACAAGCCGGAGGGGCCTTTCAGTGAGAGCTCACAAGCCGTTGTTGAATCGTTGCGGCCTATTCAGTGAGTTCACAAGCCGGAGGGGCCTTTCAGTGAGAGCTCACAAGCCGTTGTTGAATCGTTGCGGCCTATTCAGTGAGTTCACAAGCCGGAGGGGCCTTTCAGTGAGAGCTCACAAGCCGTTGTTGAATCGTTGCGGCCTATTCAGTGAGTTCACAAGCCGGAAGGGCCTTTCAGCGAAAGCTCACAAGCCGTTGTTGAATCGTTGTGGCCTATTCAGTGAGTTCACAAGGCGGAGGGGCCTTTCAGTGAGAGCTCACAAGCCGTTGTTGAATCGTTGCGGCCTATTCAGTGAGTTCACAAGCCGGAGGGGCCTTTCAGTGAGAGCTCACAAGCCGTTGTTGAATCGTTGCGGCCTATTCAGTGAGTTCACAAGCCGGAAGGGCCTTTCAGTGAGAGCTCACAAGCCGTTGTTGAATTGTTGCGGCCTATTCAGTGAGTTCACAAGCCGGAAGGGCCTTTCAGTGAGAGCTCACAAGCCGTTGTTGAATCGTTGCGGCCTATTCAGTGAGTTCACAAGCCGGAAGGGCCTTTCAGTGAGAGCTCACAAGCCGTTGTTGAATCGTTGTGGCCTATTCAGTGAGTTCACAAGCCAGAGGGGCCTTTCAGTGAGAGCTCACAAGCCGTTGTTGTCTTCTCACAAGTCGTTAAGTAAAGCAAGCAATCTCCTCTTCTACAACGTCAAACAGTTTTCTTCGACCACTTCCTTACGGTCCTTTCACACCCATCATCTACGCACAATCCGCGTTATTTTCTACTGTATTCAGCAATCAGGTGCTTTAATAACAATAAGAAGACACATATTGTTCATACCATTCTCAAAAATCATGCGAAAACAAAAACTTGAGAACAAATGTTTTTTGCAGACAAACTAAGAAAACTGTACAGATATTGAAAGTCTGACACCCCTGCCGACCTGTCATTTCTTTCTCCCTCTCACGCAATTCAATTTTTTCAGACTCCTCATTCTACCTTCTCCAAAAACAAAACACTGCACGCCACAAGAATGCGTCACCGCTTTTTTTAAAACTCACCTGCCACCGCGCTGAGGGGATGTCGAGAAAAAAAAACACAAGATTTCAACAGAAAAGAAATCTTTCTTCTGACAGGATTCGCCATTGTGGAGACTGAGTCTCCCACGTGTCGGAATCCCTGACGTGGCCGAGCCACCACCGTACTGTTCGACCGCTGCTGAGGAACTGTCTGTGCTGCCGAACGCTGACAGCTGTGAGAGCTAACGTGCGGAGGCAGGGGGTTGACATCCCTGCACACATATTGAGATCCATAGACAGGGGGGCGCTATGCGGGCCCACACATCTCCCCCTTCTCCCTTGCAGCCACCACGATATACACGCCTCTACGACGACCGTCAGATGAAAGAGGAAGATGCTGCTCGCGAATTGTTTTTTCGATTATCCTTTCTTTTGATGTATTTTCCAACACATTTTTACAAAACAATTTTTGTCTTCTCTATGCTATGTTCGCTATGCTGCCATACACATTTTTATTAATGACTAGTGAATGTATCTCTCCACTCTTTTCTACTTTCACTCTTTCCTTACCTTTACCAGGCATGACCTTTCAGCAAGTGTTCATTAGTCGTTGCGGCCTTTCAGTTAGTTCACAACGGACGGCCTTGCAGTGAGAGATCACAAGCCAGACAGTGAGTGTTCACCAGTCGTTGTTGAATCGTTGCGACCTATTCAGTGAGATCACAAGCCGGAAGGGCCTTTCAGTGAGAGCTCACAAGCCGTTGTTGAATCGTTGCGGCCTATTCAGTGAGTTCACAAGCCGGAGGGGCCTTTCAGTGAGAGCTCACAAGCCGTTGTTGAATCGTTGCGGCCTATTCAGTGAGTTCACAAGCCGGAGGGGCCTTTCAGTGAGAGCTCACAAGCCGTTGTTGAATCGTTGCGGCCTATTCAGTGAGTTCACAAGCCGGAGGGGCCTTTCAGTGAGAGCTCACAAGCCGTTGTTGAATCGTTGCGGCCTATTCAGTGAGTTCACAAGCCGGAAGGGCCTTTCAGCGAAAGCTCACAAGCCGTTGTTGAATCGTTGTGGCCTATTCAGTGAGTTCACAAGGCGGAGGGGCCTTTCAGTGAGAGCTCACAAGCCGTTGTTGAATCGTTGCGGCCTATTCAGTGAGTTCACAAGCCGGAGGGGCCTTTCAGTGAGAGCTCACAAGCCGTTGTTGAATCGTTGCGGCCTATTCAGTGAGTTCACAAGCCGGAAGGGCCTTTCAGTGAGAGCTCACAAGCCGTTGTTGAATCGTTGCGGCCTATTCAGTGAGTTCACAAGCCGGAAGGGCCTTTCAGTGAGAGCTCACAAGCCGTTGTTGAATTGTTGCGGCCTATTCAGTGAGTTCACAAGCCGGAAGGGCCTTTCAGTGAGAGCTCACAAGCCGTTGTTGAATCGTTGCGGCCTATTCAGTGAGTTCACAAGCCGGAAGGGCCTTTCAGTGAGAGCTCACAAGCCGTTGTTGAATCGTTGCGGCCTATTCAGTGAGTTCACAAGCCGGAAGGGCCTTTCAGCGAAAGCTCACAAGCCGTTGTTGAATCGTTGTGGCCTATTCAGTGAGTTCACAAGGCGGAGGGGCCTTTCAGTGAGAGCTCACAAGCCGTTGTTGAATCGTTGCGGCCTATTCAGTGAGTTCACAAGCCGGAGGGGCCTTTCAGTGAGAGCTCACAAGCCGTTGTTGAATCGTTGCGGCCTATTCAGTGAGTTCACAAGCCGGAGGGGCCTTTCAGTGAGAGCTCACAAGCCGTTGTTGAATCGTTGTGGCCTATTCAGTGAGTTCACAAGGCGGAGGGGCCTTTCAGTGAGAGCTCACAAGCCGTTGTTGAATCGTTGCGGCCTATTCAGTGAGTTCACAAGCCGGAGGGGCCTTTCAGTGAGAGCTCACAAGCCGTTGTTGAATCGTTGCGGCCTATTCAGTGAGTTCACAAGCCGGAAGGGCCTTTCAGCGAAAGCTCACAAGCCGTTGTTGAATCGTTGTGGCCTATTCAGTGAGTTCACAAGCCGGAGGGGCCTTTCAGTGAGAGCTCACAAGCCATTGTTGAATCGTTGCGGCCTATTCAGTGAGTTCACAAGCCGGAGGGGCCTTTCAGTGAGAGCTCACAAGCCGTTGTTGAATCGTTGCGGCCTATTCAGTGAGTTCACAAGCCGGAAGGGCCTTTCAGTGAGAGCTCACAAGCCGTTGTTGAATTGTTGCGGCCTATTCAGTGAGTTCACAAGCCGGAAGGGCCTTTCAGTGAGAGCTCACAAGCCGTTGTTGAATCGTTGCGGCCTATTCAGTGAGTTCACAAGCCGGAAGGGCCTTTCAGTGAGAGCTCACAAGCCGTTGTTGAATCGTTGTGGCCTATTCAGTGAGTTCACAAGCCAGAGGGGCCTTTCAGTGAGAGCTCACAAGCCGTTGTTGTCTTCTCACAAGTCGTTAAGTAAAGCAAGCAATCTCCTCTTCTACAACGTCAAACAGTTTTCTTCGACCACTTCCTTACGGTCCTTTCACACCCATCATCTACGCACAATCCGCGTTATTTTCTACTGTATTCAGCAATCAGGTGCTTTAATAACAATAAGAAGACACATATTGTTCATACCATTCTCAAAAATCATGCGAAAACAAAAACTTGAGAACAAATGTTTTTTGCAGACAAACTAAGAAAACTGTACAGATATTGAAAGTCTGACACCCCTGCCGACCTGTCATTTCTTTCTCCCTCTCACGCAATTCAATTTTTTCAGACTCCTCATTCTACCTTCTCCAAAAACAAAACACTGCACGCCACAAGAATGCGTCACCGCTTTTTTTAAAACTCACCTGCCACCGCGCTGAGGGGATGTCGAGAAAAAAAAACACAAGATTTCAACAGAAAAGAAATCTTTCTTCTGACAGGATTCGCCATTGTGGAGACTGAGTCTCCCACGTGTCGGAATCCCTGACGTGGCCGAGCCACCACCGTACTGTTCGACCGCTGCTGAGGAACTGTCTGTGCTGCCGAACGCTGACAGCTGTGAGAGCTGACGTGCGGAGGCAGGGGGTGACATCCCTGCACACATATTGAGATCCATAGACAGGGGGGCGCTATGCGGGCCCACACAGATCTGTTCATCAAAAAGCTTGGTCCTACATATAATATTGCTACCCGTGTTGCCGCCGGACAGCTCCCATCTACCCCAGCGGACGCAGTCAGTGTTGAGACCGGCTTACTCCCATTTCGTCTCCTAGCCACAGAAATCATCTCCCGCAGAGCCGTCGGCTGCGACGAACGCACCCCCGGCAGCGGCAATGGTAGACGACGGCTTAGGATCCAGTCACCGACTACCAAAGCAATGTTCCATTTTTTCAGCAGAAGCAGCCGCTCTCTTAGCTGCAGTATCAACGGAGTCCGAACGCCCGACCTTAATCATCACCGACTCCGCGAGTGCTCTGGACGCACTCAAGAGCCACATCCAGAAACACCCTTGGATCCAAGCAATCACCAACATAGTCAACCAAAGAACCGTATTTATGTGGGTCCCTTCCCACGTTGGAATCCCTGGTAACGAAGAGGCCGATAGAATGGCCAACTTGGGCAGACAAGGTCGTCTCTTCACGAACAAGGTTCCAGCCCAAGACATCAAACACTGGATCTCTTATGTAATAAGGAACACGTGGGAATCTGAATGGTTTGCTAGCCGTTCGCTATTCATCAGAAAAGTAAAGCCCTCTACTATGGCCTGGGAAGACCGACAGGACTGGCGGGAACAACGAGTCGTCTCCAGACTGCGCACCGGCCATACCAGAGCGACTCACAACTTCGGAAACACTGCTAACTTTAAAAGACAGTGTCCAGAATGCGAAGAATACTGCTCAGTGGAACATCTACTCAGCATATGCCCCAGCACGGAACCGATTAGAGCAGCAAACGAAATCTTAACCAACGTCGACGAAGCTCTCGCCAACAACCCTACCGCCGAGGACAGAATCATCGGCTTCTGCAAAGATTTTCGAATATTTCACAATATTTAGTAAACCTCGTAAGAACAGGACACAGAACTAGACCGCCTATACGAAACTCCATCCATGAAAACCCAGTGGAACACCAGATTTAACGGAGCGCCCCGGACCGGACGCCACAGCATACCCGGAACCGAAGGACAGTTAATCAGTTAATCTGGTGTGGCTGGATGAGGGACGGACAAGGGACCCAGATCCCATTCCCCTGCAGTACATGTTTACACCACACCAAAACAGACATCAAATCTCCCTTACTCTAATCATTCACCAACACCAACTTGGACATATTCTTGGAAAGAACCGAGAAAACATGGACGAAAGTTCCAGCTGCACTCTCGACGATAGCATTCCACCGAAATCCCGATGAAAATGAAATGTGAAATATTCTCCTAAAAATGGGGGGGCCACTCTTTAAGAAGCCCTCTCACTCCTACCGAGCCGAATTAGCGTTTATGGCTGAAAGGCTCGTTAATAAAGACAACTAACTAACTAAGCATACCCTGAACTTTAAGACATATGCTTGCAACGTCGTGTAATTAGTAGGCCTTGCTTTTAAATTCTAAGAAATTTTGAAAATTAGCACTTTTTTCTCACTAAATCTCAAATATCTCAGCACTCGATTGTCGAATTTTCTTAGAAGGAAAAATATTTGCCGTGAAATTTCCTACAAGCTGCATGCATTGATTTTGCTATGAAAAATGGGCTACCCTAAATTAAATGAGCATTTCTGAAAAAAGTTTCGAAAAAATGCGATTAAAAAAAAAACTTAAACTTTGGTCTAATATTGATAGTGCATCTTCATCTATGGACAAAAACCTATCGTTTGAGCAAAATACACATTAGATTGAACCAGTTTTTGTATTGTTTCCAAGCGATTTTAGAAAATTTGTTTAAAAAAAGAGATTTTTTCAGTAGATCGAATAGGGGGTGCGAGAAAGTATTTTATATTTTTTTCTTGTCTAAGAAAACATTGTTCCTAACATTATAATCTATCATTAAAGAAGTAAAAAAAAGTAAATCTTTCCCTGTTGCTGAGGAGAAGACCCTTGAAGAGTATCGGGGCCGGCATTTACAAAGCGGATTCAGTGATAGTTTGTTAAGGTTAATGTTAACATTCCATTGGTTGTCTTCCTAAGGTGTCTTGATAAGGTCCAGTTTGTGACGATACACTACCTTCCCTTTACTAAGCAATCGAATTTAGAAGGGAAAAGATAACCAGTTGTGTTGGTCCGAGCCGGGATTTAAACCCCGATCTATCGCTTACGAGGCGGAAGCGCTACCACTAGGCTACGTGGCTCGGTCAAGTCATTTAAGAAGTGAGCACATGAAATTCCTCGACATGACCTCAAAATGGGACAGGCTAGTGCACAGCAAGCAAGGAAGTTGTTGTCTTCTTATTCCAAAATTGTCAAACATACGGACCCAATCCTGCAACAACGGGATTGTAAAATTAGTCAAACTTTGTTGTAAATTACTTTGTGGGGATAATTTAGGGGATGAATAAAAAAATATTTTGATAGTACCCTTAGTTTTGAAGATACTAAAACATATGTAATAAAAATCTGGGTGCATAAGCTCTGAATGATGTGCACCGTTAAGGGAAAGTATATTTTAAGGAAAAATCAAAGTTTTTTACAGCAGTATCAATTTGTAAAGCGAGTAGAAAAGCATTGAGCGATAAGAGAGTCAAAAGTTGGTAAAATCAAAATCAAATTATGGATAATAAATAGAAGAATCCGTGAAGAAGTGAGAATCAGTAGAGACAAATAAAAATAGGAGATAGGTGGTAGCTAAAAATGAAAAGAAGAAAACCCCCGTTCTGCGATGTTCAGGTACACCCACAGCAGTTGACTCAACATGCTGCGAATCAAAACAATACCGTCTACAAAAACTGCAAGGAACCAGAGCTAAACTGTTTGGACCAAGATGATCTCGACGCTGTCGTGCTAACTTGTCGCACGTCGCTTTTTGACGTTCCGAAGAAAACGCGTTTTATTGTTTGACTTTGAATAAACAAAAAAAAAGCACGCAATGTAAACAATACCAAACACATTTTGTTTGGTTGATCATTCTGTGCATTGTCCTGAAGTTTGGTTGAATTTGGTTACTGAAGTACACGGTAGTCGTGCTCTTACTTGTGTCAAACGCGTTCTGACCTGGAATCTCTTTGGCCAATTGTCGCACTTACATAAATTTTCAGGGTGTGTCAAGATAGCACGACAAGATTGAAACTTCTTTCATATGAACAGTGACAAAATTGCACGGAGTTTTTTAGGTATTTATTGAATATCTCAGGATTGAAATCTAACTTTGAGGATCTGTTAAGGTCAAAAGTTGAGGCATTGTGAGCTGCACAAAATGGCGTTCTTAACTCAATTTGGCCCAAAATGCACGTGCGATAAGTTAGCACGACAGCGACGATCTGACAGCACTACGGATGTAGTTGGGCTACTTCCGGGATGTTCCTCGGCTGTAAGTCAACCGACGAGGTATCATCAGTATCATCCACCCTCGGCCTGTAAATGCCTGTGGTCAAATCCAGACAAAAACTGCAGCTGGTTTGTTTGAGATGTTTGATTTTGATTTTGAATCGGAATAGCTGTTGCTTTCCTGGGGAACGGAACGTCTGTCGTGAAAACGGAAGATTCTCGCGGGCCTAATAGAATTCAATTTTGTTTGGCAAAGTCGAAAGGTTTTTGCTGGAATCATAGATTTGACCCTCTGCGAAATGTAAAATTTTACTTTCCAAAGTGAATTTGGGGAAATATACCCTTTCTAATCAAACACCTATCTTCGCCATATGGAGAGTTTGATGCTGTGAACCGCACGCGCGGTTCTGTGCAACGGACATACCCGCCTGATCGGATTCGGGGAACTGGCGATCAATGAATCATGTCCACAATTGAGCGTTCAATAAAATTTTGAATATTTTCCAAGTTTGAGGAGTTAGAAAGACTCTGACTCCGGTTTCTGAGATTTAGTGACTCCAACTGTCATTCTAACTCTTCAAAAAGAATATCATGAGAAGTGTACATATTTCGTATTTCATGTTTTCAAACCATAGAAACAAGCTGAAATTTCAAAAAAAGCTTTTAAGAGCGAGTCCACGAACAGGGCATAACTTTTTGTATGGGACGTCGTTTGAATCTCACCAATCTGCCTGAAATTTTCAGGGGTTGTTTGTTCATATAAAATTAGCATCTGGCCAAAATATGAGCACTCTAGGTCAACGGGAAGTGGGGCAAATCGGGACACAAAGTTTGAAGGTTCAAAAACGTAAAAAATCTTAAAAATGCTATAACTTTGCAAAATTCAATATAATTTCAAAATTCAAAATGCATCTGAAAGGTCTTAAAAAATGCAACAAAATGCAGGAGAAGCACCCCAATTGGTTAAATCTAAAGAGAGATATTGGCATTTTGGTGAAAAAATTGCATAATTTTCAAACTCAAATAAAAAAGTGTTCCATCCAGATATCAACTCGGTTCGACCTGCAGCTTGTAGGGGACATCTGAGACTACCATTTGAGACTGAGAACGCTTTGGGTAAGGCAGTTTAACATATTAAATAGACACTTTTACTTTTTGTGAATTTTTTGGTTGTACATTTTTGCTCGGGGGACCCTTTAGATCCAATTTTCTGGTGATAATTTTATCATATTCGTGTTCCTGAGACAATTTCACAATAGAAACATGCATAAAAATGTTTATTTTGATCTATTTTAACCCTTTAAACAATAAAAGTTAAAAAAAATCTTCGATTCACATTTATTGAAAATCAAGCTCGTTTCCAAGGATACTAGATGACACCAGAAAAAAGCAGCTTCTTAATTTTTTTAACTTTCATTTTATATAGGGTTAAAATGGATGAAAATAAACATTTTTATGAATGTTTCTGATGTAAAATTGTCTCAGGAACACGAATATGATAAAATTATTACCAGAAAATGGGATCTAAGGGGTCCCCCGAGCAAAAATGTACAACCAAAAAATTCACTAAAAGTAAAAGTTTCTATTTATTATGTTAAACTGCCTTACCCAAAGCGTTCTCAGTCTCAGATGGTAGTCCCAGATGTCCCCTACAAGCTGCAGGTCGAACCGAGTTGATATCTGGATGGAACACTTTTTTATTTGAGTTTGAAAATTATGCTATTTTTTCACCAAAATGCCAATAACTCTCTTTAGATTTAACCAATTGGGGTGCTTCTCCCTGCATTATGTTTCATTTTTTAAGCCCTTTCAGATGCATTTTGAATTTTGAAATTATATTGAATTTTGCCAAAGTTATAGCATTTTTAAGATTTCTGACGTTTTTGAACCTTCAAAATTTGTGTCCCGATTTGCCCCACTTCCCGTTGACCTAGAGTGCTCATATTTTGGCCAGATGCTAGTTTTATATATACAAACAACCCCTGAAAATTTCAGGCAGATTGGTGAGGTCGATGCGAGATGGGTATGCTTTGCTCGTGAACTCGCTCTTAATATCTCAGGGCCATATAACAATGCCATGTGATTTTTCATTAAAAAGTTGATTTTGAAGTTTTCTGAATTTTTAATATTTTTGATTGAATCGTATATAACATAATTGCAAGAGGAATTTAAAAAAGAATTATCCCAAAACTTTGGGGCCTGTGTGACAATGACAATGCCTTGTTGTAAGCTTTTCTATTTCTATCCGTTTCCTTAGCTTATTTTGAAGGTTTTTTTAAAATAATTTTTCCATTTCAGGAAATGGTGACAGATTTTGTGTCAAAAAACATGTGTAATATTACATAAAAAAAAATATGAATTTTAATCAGTTTCTGGTGAATATTCATCAGGTTCACATTTTTACACATTTTTTAAGTAATATTACTCAATACAGAGGTAATATTCAACCTACAAAATTTTCAACATTCCAAAATTCAACTTTTTTTTGCTGTGTCACAAATCCATTGTTAGAATATCCTATTACATCAAAATGAACTATAGTACAAATCATAGATGAAAGGAACTCCAAAACTCTATTAGGTTATAAGAATTTCGAAATTGTGAATTCCAAATTTTTTTAAGGCTCTTATAAGCTATTGTGTTTTATATGTTTATAGGACCTATTAAAAAAACTCTAGAATTGATTATTTACTAATAGAAACTAATTGAATTGAATAATTATAGCCTTACCTCATTGAGGTGAGGAAGGCCAAAATCTTTTTATCACGCGAAATGCTAAAGAACGCTGCACCGACCTTCATAATACATCGACAAGTAAAAAAACTTACGTAATCGTAATATAGTCCAATGAAACATCGTCTGGGAGCGCATTGCGGGAGTATTCTCCAAGTGTCCAGTTGACCACCAGGTGGTCAGAAGAAATGGATGCATTGGTGCGGATGGACGGCAGGAACTTTTCATGGAAGCAGGAGCAGAGGCTGTTAACACAGTCTGGAAATAAAAGTTTGAATTTAATGTGGTCGCTGAACTTGAATTGGGTTTAAAAAGTAAGAAAATGAAAACTTCGAAAATAAATGTTTGTTCATGATTCAATTATGCGGAGTCCGGATAAACGAGTCTGGACTGTAATTTAAAAACAAGCAAAATCGAAAGTAAGTGAGATCTTTTTGAAAACGATCATCAGACAAAAAATAATAATTGAATATTGCAGACAAGGACTAAACCATTGTGTGTGTGTGTGTGTGTGTGTGTGTGTGTGTGTGTGTGTGTGTGTGTGTGTGTGTGTGTGTGTGTGTGTGTGTGTGTGTGTGTGTGTGTGCGTGTGCGTGTGCCTTTGGTAAGCAGAAATGGACAAACCCAAAAATAAAACTCGACCCGGGATAATGTTGACCCATTCAACCCATTTTGAAACTTCAAGTCCTCACCGGTTTCCATAGTCACTATCTTGAACCACTTCCGCTAACAAAAATTACACAACCATTTGCCGAGCAGTACTTATTTCGACCGAAACTCAACAAATTCTGAAATTGAATCCAAACAGCTTTTCGCAAATCACTTCCAAAGCATGATTCCCGGGTAACCAGTTGAATTCACCCAAATGTAATTCAATGCTATGGGACTCGTTCGTCAGTATAAAAAAACGTTTGCACCAAACAACCGGGTTAGAGTCAAATCGTGGAAAACTACATGGACGGGGATTCCATCTAACCTAAAACCATTTTCGCCATGGATCACTAAATTGGACTAGGGGCCTGCAGCCAGCATAATTAGTCCCTTTTTTTTTGTTGGTCGTTAGGATGATCTACGCCGTGTGAGAGTGTTCAAAAAAATTGCAATTTTCGTCACATTTAAAAAAAAAACTTTCAACTCCGCGCGTATTTTTGTATTTTTGTATTTTTGTATTTTTGTATTTCTGTATTTTTGTATTTTTGTATTTTTGTATTTTTGTATTTTTGTATTTTTGTATTTTTGTATTTTTGTATTTTTGTATTTTTGTATTTTTGTATTTTTGTATTTTTGTATTTTTGTATTTTTGTATTTTTGTATTTTTGTATTTTTGTATTTTTGTATTTTTGTATTTTTGTATTTTTGTATTTTTGTATTTTTGTATTTTTGTATTTTTGTATTTTTGTATTTTTGTATTTTTGTATTTTTGTATTTTTGTATTTTTGTATTTTTGTATTTTTGTATTTTTGTATTTTTGTATTTTTGTATTTTTGTATTTTTGTATTTTTGTATTTTTGTATTTTTGTATTTTTGTATTTTTGTATTTTTGTATTTTTGTATTTTTGTATTTTTGTATTTTTGTATTTTTGTATTTTTGTATTTTTGTATTTTTGTATTTTTGTATTTTTGTATTTTTGTATTTTTGTATTTTTGTATTTTTGTATTTTTGTATTTTTGTATTTTTGTATTTTTGTATTTTTGTATTTTTGTATTTTTGTATTTTTGTATTTTTGTATTTTTGTATTTTTGTATTTTTGTATTTTTGTATTTTTGTATTTTTGTATTTTTGTATTTTTGTATTTTTGTATTTTTGTATTTTTGTATTTTTGTATTTTTGTATTTTTGTATTTTTGTATTTTTGTATTTTTGTATTTTTGTATTTTTGTATTTTTGTATTTTTGTATTTTTGTATTTTTGTATTTTTGTATTTTTGTATTTTTGTATTTTTGTATTTTTGTATTTTTGTATTTTTGTATTTTTGTATTTTTGTATTTTTGTATTTTTGTATTTTTGTATTTTTGTATTTTTGTATTTTTGTATTTTTGTATTTTTGTATTTTTGTATTTTTGTATTTTTGTATTTTTGTATTTTTGTATTTTTGTATTTTTGTATTTTTGTATTTTTGTATTTTTTTATTTTTGTATTTTTGTATTTTTGTATTTTTGTATTTTTGTATTTTTGTATTTTTGTATTTTTGTATTTTTGTATTTTGTATTTTTGTATTTTTGTATTTTGTATTTTTGTATTTTTGTATTTTTGTATTTTTGTATTTTTGTATTTTTGTATTTTTGTATTTTTGTATTTTTGTATTTTTGTATTTTTGTATTTTTGTATTTTTGTATTTTTGTATTTTTGTATTTTTGTATTTTTGTATTTTTGTATTTTTGTATTTTTGTATTTTTGTATTTTTGTATTTTTGTATTTTTGTATTTTTGTATTTTTGTATTTTTGTATTTTTGTATTTTTGTATTTTTGTATTTTTGTATTTTTGTATTTTTGTATTTTTGTATTTTTGTATTTTTGTATTTTTGTATTTTTGTTTTTTTTTGTATTTTTGTATTTTTGTATTTTTGTATTTTTGTATTTTTGTTTATTTGTTTATTTGTTTTTTTTTATGTTTTTTTCTTGTTTTTTGTATTTTTGTTTTTTCAATGACGTTCCATCGACTAATTAAAGAATAATCCTATCCCCTTCCCCATGGGTATTACTAAAATATTTACTACTAATTACACTTTAATAACACTTACCTGGTACATGGTACACTCGTTTTAGCGTGCTGATGAAATCCAGAGGTTTCACCACCACTTCGTAGACGCACGATGGTAAAATTTCACATTCGTGTTTGTGCAGTGCACGTGTGTCCCGGGGCAGTAAAAGTGTTGTCAATTCCTGTATGGGAGACACGAAGGAGGAGTAGTTGTTTGTTACGATTTGCCAGCCAGGATCAAAATTTGGGGAATCATTTAGCGTGTCGACGCTAATTGATCGAAAAGTACAATGCCTAACGCAAAGCATGTGCACATGGCACTATTTTAAAAGTTCGTGACAATATTTTGTGATGGTACTTTCATGTCGCACGTGGAATCAATAGCCGAGCGGGCTAATATGCAATTCCTTTCAGTGAGAGCTGGTTTCAAATCCCGTTAGATGGTTTTTTAGTGTAGAAAAAAAGTACATGCAGTCTGTAACATTAAATGTCTTTTTTCACAAAGATGATGTGTATGCTTTTCCATGGCATTTTTCCATTGGATTTTTTCTGTGCTAAAACGCACAGTTTGTTGTTTTCGCTTTGCGGATCATTCCCTAATAGCAACAGCCTTCAACACCCATACTCCCGTAAGTCAAAAGTTAGGGAATTTCATGGACTATAAGCCTACGGAATAGTGTTGAAAAGATTGTATTTTGATCGCAGCAAGTTGGCGACTAAATCCAATCATTAAAATTTTAAATCGCCCCTGCTCTCAACGATCAAGTGGCAGTTAGGAAAAACATGATCAAGGCATACTCAGAGGGCCTTTCTTCAGGCAATCATATTCCCTAGAAAAGATTTTTTTTTCAACCTTGCATAGAATTAACTTTTTGGCCAATCGCTGTTTTTCTCATAGTTTCACGATTTTTCTATAACATATTTAACAACGTGTCCCGCCCGTGTGGATCAATCGGACCGCGCACTGGACTCACAATCCAGAGGTCGCCGGTTCGAATCCCGTGGCGGGCGCTCTAAAATTCTTTGTGTAAATATGGGTATTCGGCGCCGTCGCTCCGTGCCATACTTTCATACACTTAGGAGCCCAGGGCGGCGAAGTCCTTGTAGATAAAAAGGAAGACACTAGTGGTTGGTACTAGCAATGGTGGCCGACAGCTATAAAGTCAACTTCGTTTTTTATTTTACAACGTTAACTTTTGCCCTGTAGGCCAACAAGACGGCACTTTTTTGTCACATTTTTGACATACAGTCCAGATTCGATTATACGGACGCCTTGGCAAAATTCGTTGTCTTGTTTTTGATTGTTGCAGGTTGAGCTTTAGTTTTTAGTATGATCCTTAAACTACTCTAAATTGATTAAGAATTATGGGTAATTCTCTGACAACTCACAAGAAATTGGGAAATGTTGCCCCGACCCCGCTTCGATTTGCGTGAAACTTTGTCCTCAAGGGTAACTTTTGTCCCTGATCACGAATCCGAGGTCCGTATTATTGATATCTCGTGACGGAGGGACGGTACGACCACTTCCATTTTTGAACATGCGAAAAAAGAGGTGTTTTTCAATAATTTGCAGCCTGAAACGGAGATGAGATAGAAATTTGTTGTCAAAGGGACTTTTATGTAAAATTGGACGCCCGATTTGATGGCGTGCTCAGAATTCCGTGAAAACGTATTTAAAACACTTAAAAAAGTTTTTAAAACTCTGCCATTTTCCATTAATGTACTTTTCAAATCTACATTAACCCAGAAGGGTCATTTTTTCATTTAGAACAAAATTTTTAATTTTAAAATTTCGTGTTTTTTTCTAACTTTGCAGGGTTATTTTTTAGAGTGTAACAATGTTTTACAAAGTTGTAGAGCAGACAATTCCAAAAAATTTGATATCTATACATAATTGGTATGCTAGTTAACATCACAAGTGATCGAAAAAAGTTTTGAAAATCTTTGTTCTAAATGAAAAAATTACCCTTCTGGGTCAGTGTAGATTCTAAAAGTACATTAAATTTCCCTTAAAAGGACCATAACATTTTACAGTAAAATAACGGAAATTGGCAGAGTTTTTAAAACTTTTTTAGTGTTTTAAATACGTTTTTACGGAATTCTGAGGACGCCATCAAATCGGGCGTTCAATTTTACATAAAAGTCCCTTTCACACCAAATTTCTATCTCATCACCGTTTCATGCTGCAAATTATTGAAAAACGTGTCTTTTTTCGAATGTTCAAAAATGGAAGGGGTCGTACCGCCCCTCCGTCACGAGATATCAAAAAAACGGACCTCGGATTCGTGATCAGGTGTCGAAGAGGGGTCGGGGCAACTACTGTGTGAGTTGGCGGAGAATTACCCTTATTAAATCCAAGATGGCGGCCAAAATGGCGATGATGAAATATTGAAAAAATGCATTTTTTATTATTTTACGGGCTATCAACTCCTCAAATTGGACTAAACATTTTAAATTATAACTCGGGACTTCGACAACCAAATTCAACCAAACTTCGCGACATTGCACAGAATGGTCAGCCAAACAAAACATGTTTGTTATTGTTTACATTGCGTGCTCTCGTTTTTGTTTATTCAATGTCAAACATTAAAACGCGTTTTTCTCGAAACGTCAAAAAGCGACAAACGACAAAATAGCACGACGGCGTCGAAATGGTCTGGCTTAATTTAGGCAAAACAACGTGAATGCCCCAATGTCGAATGTTAAACAAAGACTTTATTCTGCTCGTTCCTATTGTGTACATCAACTAACGTGAGTAATTATTACCACTTCCACACATTATAGGTTACAATCTAATCTTCAAGCTGTACCTACCGTTTCAGCCACAACCGGAGCGCATTTGATGTCCGATCGATCGGCGAAGAGGGATCGCTCGATTGAGCAATTCTTCGTTGGGATGTGATTTATTTTCACATCGTATAGAGAGCTTTTCTGCGCAAATGCCCCTTCCCACGAAATGTTCAACTGAAGCACTCTGGAAGCATTGTGTAGGCGAACAGCACCAATGTTGAGCTCTGCAAGAAACATTTAAAACTCTCATTTGTAAATGGCTTCATTCCGCATATGTAGCTACTTGTACCATGGGTGTTCTCGGCTAACGATTCCTGGAATGGGAAACAAATGGAATATGTTAGAATCAAACCCGGAATATCTAAGTAAACTTCATGTTGCATATAAGCTTTCTAGAGTTTTTTTTTTTTTTTGAAAAAGGTCAATAAGCTATTGTCTTTCATATGTTTATATAGGACCTATTCAAAAAAAAACTCTAGATATTTTCTTTTTATATTTGTAAGCAGCGATGGGTTATTCTCCCTCGACTCTTTTTTTTTAATCTGTTTATGCGTTTAGTTTATAAGTATTTACACTGCCGCTCGAAGCTAGTCCGTTCCATATGTGATTTCGTCAATTTTGAGGTAATGATGCAGTTTGGTTCGAAATCATGTAAACTATCAGAAAAACCAATTAAAATTTAGTCCTTTGTTCTAGAAAACCGTAGAAAATCAACTTTTTCGTGAAATTCTAACACGTAACCTTATTGGCGGGACAAATTTGAAATGCGTTTTTCTCGGCTTGCTGTTTTTAAATATGGGACGGACTCGATTAGAGCGGCAGTACAGTACAGAGAAAAATGTTGTTCTAAATGAAAGAATAACTTCTCTGGGCTATTGCAGATTCAAAAAGTACATTGAATTTTAATTACAACGCGAATCGGGCGTCCAATTTTACATAATAGTCCCTTTAATACCACATTTCTTTCTCTTCACGGTTTCAAGCTACAAATCATTAAAAAAAAAGTGTCTTAGTAAGCATCCAGAAAAATGAAAAGGGTCGTACCGCCTTACCGTCGCGAGATTTCAAAAAATTGAAAGGGCATTTTAGATTGTTCTCAGTTGGTTAGACTTTTATTTCCATTGAAACAAATTTGTTTTTTTGAAACAAATTTGTTTTGCCCCCTGATTTTTCGGACCAATTTTGAAAGGGGGAGGGAGGTCAAAAGATAGGTAATTTCATGGATTATAAGCCTACGGAATTAACTTTTTGGCCAATCGCAGTTTTTCTCATAGATTTACGATTTTTCTATAACAAACTTTTTACAGCGTTAACCTTTGCCCTGAAGCCCAAGAAGACGGCTTTTTTTGGGCTCAATTTTTATATATTCGGATTCCTCGGGAAATTTCACGTAAGTATGAAATATTTGAGTCGTAAATTTGATTTTAAAACTAATTAAATAAAACATTTCTGAAAAAAGTCAGATTTAGTATACCCTGTGATCAATACGTCAAATGCTGTATCAAGTAGGCGAATATCTGTTTTACCCCCTATCCGACAAAATGCTAAAAATTATTTTAATTCATTCTAAATGGCATTTTTTTCAATCAAATTAACAACTTTTTAACTTCAAACTTACGTGAAATTTCCCGAGGAATCCGAATATGTAAAAATTGAGCCCAAAAAGTGCCGTCTTCTTGGGCTACAGGGCAAAAGTTAACGCTGTAAAAAGTTTGTTATAGAAAAATCGTAAATCTATAAGAAAAACTGCGATTGGCCAAAAAGTTAATTCCGTAAGCTTATAGTCCATGAAATTACCTATCTTTTGACCTATGGGAGTATGGGTGTTGGAGACTGTTGCAAAAAGATATTAAGGTTTAAAAAAAAAACATTTTTAACAGTTATTTGCAAAAACTATGAGAAAAAGTCAAACCAATCCTGGATGTCTATGGCGCATTTTGAAAAGCTTCAAAAGACCTTTCGAATGCATCTAAGAGAGTTGGAATTGATCAAATTTTTCGCAAATGGGAGCAATTTTATGATTTTTCATGTTTTTTTGACTTCAACCTTCAATGCGCATTTTACCCCACTTCCCTTTGTCGTAGAGGGCTCATATTTGGCATGAGTTCATCTCATGTATAGACAAACAAACGCTGAAAGTTTCATCCAAATCGGAGCACCTCGATACGACCTCTAGAACAAACCGAGCAAAATCTACAAATACTGCCTCTTAAATAACATTTCAAAAAGTGCTGTTGAAAGAAGAAAACTCAATAATCTGGTGGGCAAATCTGAATATAGGAATTGAAGTACGATGAGTAGAAAGGACTCAAAAGTAATTAAATCATTTGCAATGAAATAGTGTTAACCAAATTTATCGATTATTGGTCATATTTTGGGTTTGTATGATAATTTTACATAAAAATCCAAGATATGACCAAAAATCGAATTTTGTACACTTGGCTCAATTCTGAGGGCAGATTCAGAATCAGTGGGCAAAATTGCATGGAAAAACATGCAGTTGTACAATTTTCAAGTTTCGTTACGATGGATACCCCTGACATTTTTTCAGCGTTTGTAGTGCTAGATCGCCCCTTTTGAATACAACCTGGCGCTCAAAATTTTACCTTAAAAATACTGGAATAGCTTCATTTTATGGTTTATTTTTGCTACACTAATAATATTTACTACTTTGTTCTAGAATTTTGAAAATTTACGACAGGTTCGTGAGTCCCATCTGAAAAATGTTCAGTTATGAGTCCCATCGTGAAAATTTTCACAAATGAGTCCCTCTTGGAAATGTAATGCACTGAACATACCTTTCTGATTTATCAATCACTGGAATTCATGCAGCATTTCCTCAAGCTGGTCATCTTGAAGTGTTTTCTTCCATTTCAAGGACAAACAAAGCACATTTATAATTAATTTATTGGTTTTCACCATTTTGATCAGAAAAAGTTGTAACCACCTGAAGGTGGATTAAGTAACGTTTTTGTAAAAAAAAATGTTAATTACAAAATCGGCAATTTTTTTTCCGTGTAGCAATTTTTTTCTCAATAGTCCTCAACAATACTTACAACTTTGCCGAAGACACCAAATTGATCAGAAAATTCACTCAAAAGTTACAGCTGTTTGAATATTTACGTACCATTTTTGTATGGACAGCTGCCTAAATTGTATGGAGACTTGTGACTTGTGGGTGAACCAATGACACAAAATAGCTTTTTTGCAATTCCACTGTGAAACTGTCAACTTTTCCTGTCCTTCTGGAGAAACGAAACGGCCTACTTTTCCCTACCAAAAATAACAGAATGGAAAATTAATACCTTTCAATAACAGTGCTGAAAAGTTCTACTTTTCAGCACTAAAATGGGTGCTGAAAAGTTGAACTTTTCAACACTAGTATCAAAAAGTAACATTTTTCAGTATTTTTTTGTTTTGAGCGATGAATTTACTAAACACATGAATGTTTGACATAAAATTTCATTAAAGAAGCGTTTTTCGGAATTGCAAAAAATGTTGTAAGCAACTCGTTGCAAAACTTGATTTTTTCAGCACTCGTCGTATTTATCCAACTCGGTAAACCTCGTTGGATAAATGTACAACTCGTGCTGAAAAAATCTTCTTTTTGCAACTTGTTGCATAAACTACTATTTTGGGTATAGGGAAGGCCCCAACAAAGTTTGAGCCAAATCAAAAAATACAAAAAAATAAAAATGGTCGAAATCGGCCGATTTCGTAGAGAACTGCTCTATTGTAAAAAAACATATCTCACCAATACCAAATTGAGTTATCGGGAACATTTGTGTTCTCTGTTTTCGGATTTTCTGGTAACAATTTTTTGATAACAGAATGAGTAATTTTTCGAACAAATCTCTGTTATTATTTTTAATTACTATAACAGCTAATCTAGGAGTTTTAATAACAATTCTGACCTCCTCCTTTTCCAGTTCTGTCCACCTGCTCGGGGTACCAGCTGACCTGGAATGACCCAATGCCAAATCCGACTAATTCCGATTAGCAAATGTTACAAACAAATGTTGATAAAATGCTTAAATTTGTTGAACCCAAACTTTTGGTTAGGTTTACCAACTTTTTTTTTTTAATTTGTCTTGGCTGGTGTTTCTGTGCAATGCAGCTTTTAGTAAAATAAAAACAATTATCAAATATTGACAAATCAAATCAAATCAAATTATTCGCTCTACAGCATTGCCTTGGCATTCTCGATTGCGAGATTCCTACTCGAAACTAGGTGTCCGAAGGCTTGATTGTTGAGGCAATTGCAAACTTCTTTTTACACCTAAGCTTCCCATCCACCCGGGATTCGAACTGACGACTTTTGGATTGCTAGTCCAACTGCCTACCAGCGACTCCACCGAGACAGGACCTAACGACCTAACCTCTAGGTTATACCGGGGCCAACATTTACTTCCCAGTCCGACGGAAGGCGTTATCAGACAAATCTCGTCTCGAAAAATACCACCGACTGGGTGAAAGGCACCCACGCTTACCCCTACACCACGAGTCCCGACTATTAAATATTGTCACTTGACCCTTTTTGTGGCATTTGAGCTTTTTTCTAACAAGAAGAATTTGTTTGTATTACTTACCGGCTTCATCCAAAGCACAAAGACTGCGAAAACGAGTAAAAATTGTCCTATTAGTTCATCCATGAACTGCAATTGGAATTTTCATTCTCGTGCATCTACATGAGACACCTGCAATGGAGAAAACAAAAGATACTCGTATTATATGTAACGTTACTGGATTGTGCCAAAAGTCCGAAACAAATCAACCGATACCCAATTTGAAAGCCAATCAATACCGAAACTTCTTCTATAAATTCTATCAGAGTTTACCAGAAAACCAGAAAAGCATTACAGTTTTGTTCTTCCACCCAGCCACGTCTTATTTTCACAGACTCGGCTATAATTTTGATATTTTGCAAGCGACTGTTTACGTCTTGCCACTAGTGCCGCTGTGAAATGTGTGTGCGTGTGCGGTTTGGTGCACACCAATTGTCAGATGACGTCACGGACTGAAACCTAATATTGTTGTTTACTAACTAGAGGTAGTGGTCCTCAACCCATTTTAATCCACATCCCACTCCCCTGTCTTTTTTCAACAACATCATTTCCCCCTCTCATTTTCAACAAATTATTTTCTTGTTCTTTTACTAAATTCTGCAACTGCAATCTTTAAAAATCGTTATCTCAAGAGATTGCGTGTAAAGTTTTCAATTGCACAAAAATGCATCAAAGTTTGATTCCGATTTCCATTAAAAATAGCTGTCCAGATTTGCTTTATAAATTTTTTGTTTCCGAGATATGGCCATTTGAAAAAAAGAGGTTTTTTGAAGAAAAAAAAACGAAAATCGCAAAACTGTGGGGCGCTGCCAAAAAAGAAGGGGTGGTCCAATTTGGTTCAAAATCGGGTTTTCTACTTGTTTTGATAATATCAATAGCTCCACCAAAAGTGCATTTTGAGTGGTGTGCCAGTTGGCGCGAAATGACCCGTAACGTCATGATTCGAATTCCCGGACGCTTCGAAACCCGGACACTTCATCTTTTTTTATCAATTATTTGGATATAAGTTCGCATTATGAATGTCAAAACTGTGTGATTTGATGAATTCCAATATCAACTTTTATATAAAGTTTGTTTGAACGCTATAGTTAATGTCAAAACAATTAAATACAATAAAATTGTAAATTTACCAAAAATGCGAAACATTTCACTTGAAACATTTCATAGGCGTTCGAAGCACCGGGAAGGCACAGCAGAAATGTGTGGTTTCGATTTCTTAAATTCTAGCAAATTGTTATATAAACTATCGATTATTTTGATGTTAACAGCTTATTTGAGAGCTAGAGAATGCCTTTCACTAACATTTCAGTCCAAATTTGTGCAATTTATAAGTAAAATCGAGTGTCCGGAATTCGAAGCAAAAGTGTCCGGATTTCGAATCAGCTTTTATCAGTGTCCGGGATTCGAAGCACAACAAGTCATTTTAATTTTCAAATTGTGATGAAAAATTGTTAGAAAAGACATATTTTGCATGCATTTTCTTGAAACTGACTGTTTATACTACATCCTGATGATATTTCTACATTTCCAACTTATTACATGATTTTTTGCCAGCTATAACAAAAATGATATGCTACTAAGTGTCCGGATTTCGAATCATGACGTTATACAAGTTTATATAACTCTGGAAATTCTATATCTATGGTCATTGTATCGATAGAACTAATTTTTCGTTGGAATTTCGTACCAACTCGGAATCACGTCGTACGAAAATCCACCGTCATCCGAACCGGTTTTCTATAAAAGCCACGTTTAGGTTCGGGTAAAAATCTTGACATAGAGACCGCCAAGCAGTGCTGAAAATATCAGTGGTCATGACGCGAAAATCGGCGACGCTGACACGAATTTTTCATCTCCATTCACCAAATCACAAAACCGTGACATATGGGTCATTAGGGTGTAATATGGTTGTATGGAAAAAAATAAAGTTGTCCAAATTTAGCCAGCACAGCAACTTTTTGGTTCCTTATAGGGTCCTTTACAACTCCCCAAAGTTTGGTAACGATTGGTTAAGTCCCCACTTTGCGCAAAGCGATTCAATTTTCCATACAAATTTGTATGGGAAAAATCATTTTTTTGAATTATGATATTTAAAAAATCCACGTTTCACGCTATATCAAAACCGGATTCATATTCGGATGCTCTGGAATGTGCTCTACAACTTTCCCGAAGAGAGTATGGTGCTAACTTGCTCCTGAAAGAAGATACAGCGTCTTCAAAACTCGTCTAAAACGTGATTTTCGATCAAAAAACACGTTTTAGACGAGTTTTGAACACGCTGTATCTTCTTTCAGGAGCAAGTTAGCACCATACTCTCTTCGGGAAAGTTGTAGAGCACATTCCAGAGCATCAGAATATGAATTCGGTTTTAGTATAGCGTTAAACTTGGATTTTTCAAATATCAAAATTCAAAAAAATGATTTTTCCCATACAAATTTGTATGGAAAATTGAATCGCTTTGCGCAAAGTGAGGACTAAACCAATCGTTCCCAAACTTTGGGGAGTTGTTTAGGACCCCAAAAGGAACTGAAAAATTGCTGTGCTGGAAAATCGATTTTGATATTACACCCTAATGGGTCATTCCATCTGAAGCGGAACAGCATTTGAAAATTACCACCTCCGATTCTGCTCAAATTTGGCAGAGCTGTTGAGACTATCAAACATGCAAAAATCCCGAATTTCGTCCAAATCGGACCTCCCCCTCCAATTTTGTACCCTCCCAAAAAATCGACTTTTTGGCGTTTTTTGAGCGAAGCCCCTATCTTCAAACGGAGATTGCTCAGGAACCACAAATCTTAGAGGATCGGTCTTAGACTCAATTTTGAAGGAAATTGGACGTAGAATCCATTTCCGTGATCAAAATTTGGATTAAAATATTTTGTCTACCTGTATTGCGCAATTGAAAACTTTAAATGGCCGTATTTCAAAACAGCCCTATTTATTTTTTAAATTTGACCTCACCATCGTATTCCCCGTCCAATTTTACATAAGAATCACTTATCGACAGAAAGGAATATGTTTCGTTCCAGAGATATCGAATTTTAAAGTTTTGAGTATTCGAAATTACCTAAATTAGCTACACTTGCCGCATATGCTAGAAGCACTCAGTCGTGCTGATCAATAATTACTACCTGGTGTTCTGTAATATGAATTATTTTTATAATTTTATACGATTTTGAGAAAATCAATACCTTGAACAATCTATTTTTTGTTTAAGGAATATTTATTGGGTAATTTTGAATGCACTGTTTTTCCTGATCTTAGTGTCATAGAATCATATTAGGTAATATTTGAACTTTTAATATTTATTTGCAAATGCCAGAACGTTTTTACAACACAATTAAAAAAATATCATTTTTCTATTGTTTTCATATTTTTCCTAATTCCTCATTTATTCCCACTTTATCAAATTATTTCTTTTATTTGAAGCAAGAACAAATGTAGAGCTGGATGTAGTAGGGGAAATTTACCCATTTTAATCACTCGAAGCCGTTCGACCAATTCTCATCACTTTTGCCGTTTTTCGCTATTAAATCAACATTTTTAGATGTATCAACATTGGAGAGTTGCTTGCTCACTTTTGTTTGAGCTATTTATTACTTTGGAACAGTCAAAAACACTTTATGAAACCTGTAATTCATGATCAAAGTGCTGATAGGCCGATAATAGAAATAGGCTGAAAAAGGGTATAGTTCCCCTAGATGAAATATTTCTCATGGGTTCTAGAGCTTTTGCCATGTGCGGTAGCAAAATAGTGCCATTCAGCAATAAACCCCAAAATCTGCCTTACGGTTTGAAAGATTGAGCATGATCATATTAAACCGATTTTTATATTGTGAGCCAGTTTCATCTGAATAATTGATGATTTTTTTTTCAATTCTGGTACATTTAATTTCAAAAACAATACCATTTACTTCTGATACATGTGGACAGCAGCTGTATCGTCTTTCAAGATTTCGAAATGATTGACAAAAAAAAAGTTAAATTGTTCGGACGGTGTCGAAATCAACACCACTTAATTTGATCTTAATCAGATAATAAATCCAATTAATCTTTCTGATTTTCTTACATTTTTCAGTTTTGTACTTTCCAGAAATCCTCTTGCTTAATCATGCTTCACGAGATTCATGTTAATTCATAATTTTTAACACGATAATGTATCGTACACTTGTTCTTAAGTGTTACTTACAAGATGAATTTCAATTTCCTGCTAGCTCAGCGGGAATTCCATTCTGCCCTATATTGCGTGTCGTTCTTGCTCTGTCCTGTGGGCTAGCACATTCACCGTATACTATTTTTTTTAATTTAAGATTAATACAGCAGTTTCCTACAATTTTTGCCAAATTTTCTAATGATTAATTGGGATGAAATCTTATTTCAATAAATTACCAGGTAGCAGTTATTGATCAGCACAACTGGGTGCTTGTGGTTCCTGAGTTATCGTCGTTTGAAGATAGGGGTTTCGCTCAAAAATCGCCAAAAAGTCGATTTTTTGGGAGGGTACAAAAATGGAGGGGGTGGTCCGATTTGGATGAAATTCGGGATTTTTGCATGTTTTGATAGTCTCAACAGCTCTGCCAAATTTGAGCAAAATCGGAGATGGTAATATTCAAATTTGCATTTTTTCTTGCACACTTCAGGTGGAATGACCCATATACAGACCCGACTCAGTCGTGAGTGCCCTAGCTCACTGAGCAGTTGCACTGCGTGGCAGTAGTCGACAAACGCTCATTCGACGTTGCACGCACACACATAAAGAAACAAGTTTTTAACACAACAGTTTGTATTTATGCGTGGAACGGTAATTCCGTAGTAACAGTTCAATAGGGCGAATCTGCGTTTGTAAACAAACAGTCTATCCCTTTTGCTCAAGTGACAGTTCACGTAAAGTAAGAGGGGGATAGACTGCTTGTTTACAAACGCAGATTCGCCCTATTGAACTGTTACTACGGAATTTTGAATATAAGTTATGGTTGTGCACAATCTAGAACCATTCAATTGTTTTAAAATAGTCAAAATAGTGTTTAAAAAGGATTTTACGAGTCAATCATATGACACGAATTGAATGAGTGTATCTCACGAGCACGAGTCAGGCGGCAGTGGTTGAACAGACACAGTAGGCTTACAGTCACAAGCTAGCATTGAACTGAATTTTTGGTTTGCTTCATGTGCACGCTGGGTTGGAAACTTTTCGCAGGCCTGCCGCCAATACCTCTGGTTTTCATGCGCATCTTCTCGTTTTTTGTTTATATAAAAGTCCAATGAAATAGCTTAAAAAATTACAATAACCTTTTCGTATTTTTTTTTTAAAAAGAGCGAAAGAGCAACTCATTTTAAAGAGCGAACGAAAATGAGCGGTTTTGCCCACCTCTAGCAGCAACCATCAGATTGGGTTTAAGCTTAAGAAGTTATGAATGAACAAAACATTTTGGAGTTAATTTTGTTTTTCAATCATTGATTAATTGATCAAGGTAACTGTTGAACTGAAATCAAGTTTCACTTTTTCTAATGGTTAACGAATTCTTTCAAAGATATGACACTTTTAAGCTTAACTTAACTTCAATCGATTGGGCTAAATCACGCTAACAGAGAGGTCGCACTCACCTTAATTGCGAAAGCACGGCCCAATTCAAAACACGTTATCCAATGTGTTTTCATAGCTTGATATCATTTACAATATAATGACATCGGCTTCTTATCAGGAACAACGCCTATAATATGGAAGAAGTCCACAGAGTACTAGTAATCTTATCAGTACCCCTCCTTTACGACACAAAACTGCCCTGGGTAAGGCGATGGCGACAGGTTTCTTCACGATAGCCACATTGAAAGTCACCTGCTGATAAGAATTCTCAGAAGTAATATTCCTCAGAAAATTCCAACCACCTAACATTTAGCAGAACTGAAACACGAATGGTTGGGGAAAAGGTAGCTGCACAAACTTTTAGTATTCATAGATCATGTGCAAAAAACAGTTTATTGAAAACCAAAATTGATATCGATCTAAGGATGTTCCCAAAAACTGCAAAGGTCTAAATAAGTAGTAGAAATTGTGAAGATTATGAAACTAATAGACACCTGTCTTCAGTGGGGGTGCTATGGGCCATAATTCAAAAAGCATCTCGTAATTTTAAAATAACAAGTGCATTTCAAAAATAAAAAATAAAACTTTACATTTGGGGTGTTTTTTAAACCTCCTTACTGAAAACTATTGCAAAAACAATTTTTAAATTTGGTTTATTGAAGCATGCACGTATTTTTGAATATGTGTGGAAAATAAACATGTTTAATAAATGTTGAGGTATTTCCAGAACCATAAAACGATCATTTCTACAAAAAAAAAAATCATCTATTAAAAAAATTGATGCCAATGATTTGTCCACAACTCAAGTTTAATGAAAAGCATGTTGTCGGCGATTTTTACTCTACCCCATAAAAATGCAAAGTTGGGATAAAGAGAGTTTACTCGCCAAAACCTTTGGCTGGAAGAAATTCAATTACCTCACAGCCAAAAGATTCCACCAACTGAAATTAATTTCTTCAAAAGTCGCAGCTGCAGCAAATTTTCATTCGAGATACACAGTCTATTGAAAATGTGGTGTAATTTAAATTTTAAGGTTGGTTTATAACTTGTTATTGCAAAACATTTTTACAGTTCTCCTAAATCCAAAGTTTTTACCACATACTTATATTTTCTCAACTCAAATCGAGGTCAAGAGAGATGGCAAAAAATACATTTGAATAAATAAATGATCAATAGATAGCGCTTTTGTTAACATTCGTCCTGGTTGGTTGGAATATGCCCAAGAACCAGCGAGTTGAAGTTACCGTTCAACCTTTATTGTGAAGCTTGGGATTCGGTGTAAGTTGGACATGCGTTCCAGTGTTAAAACAAAATAGAAGGTTGGTCAAATTTTCCCAATTCTCTAACACTCTGGCTGAACAAGCATTATACACGGACTTAGTCGAGCATGCCCAAGTAACCAAACAGCACTAAAACAAGTCAGTGTTCAGCACTACAAGCGCTTCACCAGCTGCGGATTATTGCTAACAAGTTTAGACATCTGCACTAAAAGCGCTTTTACGCCCAATTTGGAGTTGGCTTACCGCAGCTGTTTTTAAACCTACCAATGCTTGTACTTTGCATGATACCTAAAATAACTCTGTGGTATATGCTCCATCAGACTCTGCTGGGGCAGGTTCCTCCATTATGACCAGTACCCCAGTACCCACGGCGAATTCTGAAGATTCTTTAGGCACCGAAGAGGCCCGAAAAGTGCCAACCTTTAGGCCAACCTACATTTTTCAAAAGAAGCGATTCTCTTTCATAATAATCGCAACATTAGTCCACATTTTGTTTATTCAGCTCTTACGAAAAATTTCGATAAGGACTGAAATAATCAACAACACCTGCTAAAGCATGAAATCACGGTGAATCTCAGCCACCAACTGACAGCGGAAATTTTCTCCGCAGGTTTGTGATGGTTGTTCTAGTTGAAGGGATGAGCGAGTAAGAAATGTGTTTATTTTCGTTTGCTTCATTCTCTCTCTTTCACACCTCAACTGTGTTGCCAGTTAATGGGAAAAAAATCCAGCAGTGTTGCTAGGAGCAGCATTAATTCAGCTGCATTTCAGCAAAGCCTAAAGCAATTGTTTTAGAGCTGATTTGTTTTGATCTTAGCTGTTTTATGACTAACTAGCTGGTGAATGCTGATGAACAGCTAATTTATGATTTATATTAATGCTGGATGGTTACTTGGGTGTGACAGAATAGACATTGCTTTTATTTAAAAGTATGAGCATGAGAGATCACCAGAATAGACATTGCTTATATTTAAATTGGAAAAAATAGAAGAAAAAAAACCTTCAATCTATGTCAGTTACGGGGAAGTTACAATAAAGATTCCTATCCCCTCTTTTTTTCATTCTGCACGTAAAAGTCGTTTCCTTTATTCTTAGATACAAACGAAACGTGCTCGTATATGTCGACTAAACGAAACTCTTTATGAAAGTAGAAAATCCAGTATTCAAAAGCAAAATCAATATTTTCTACACCTGGCAAAGTTAAAGTCTTAACAAACAAACTTAGAAAAAAACAACAACTATTTATAGTAACCGGGCACCCCTTGAAATCAAATATTGACCAAATTCCAAATTTTAGCTCATTCTGACCACGGGAACCCCTCTCCTTATCGGTTGAAGTTTGTATTGGAAAAATAATTAAAATCTATGAAGAAAAGCAACTGATTCAGTTTTTTACAATTCTTACCAACTCTCGGAACTAAGATCTTCATCGAATTTGGAAAAAAAAACTTTCCCGCAGACACCATATTTATAGGATTTTATTATGCTAAAAAGTTATTAGCCTCCGAAAAAGACCATCTTTACGCGGCCGGCTCAAAGGGGCAACATAACAGGTGCAATGCCTGAAAGGCAGGCAAGCTTGCACGTACCCAGGTGAGTTTAAAAATAATTGTTTCTAGGTAACCTCATGCTTCGACACCTCATCTTGTTTTATCAGTTATTTGGATATATGTTTTCATAAAAATTGTCAAAACGGTGTTATTTGATGAATTCCAACATCAACTTTCATTTCAAATTTGTTTGGACGCTGTAGTCAATGCAAAATCAATTAGGCCGTTGCAAATATTTTTTAAAGTTTATGTCCCTCGACGCTGACCAAAGTCGAGGGGGGGGGTGGGTAAAAAACAAAAAAGGGATAAAAATTTAAATTACGTGCCATGCATTCAACATTTTAATGATAAAAGAATTTTAAAATGCATTATACACCTGTCCAGTTGTTTTGCAATCATTAGTTTCCAAAAAAAGTATAGACGAAGATTTTATTTTTGGCGAATTTTTTTTTTTATAAAAAATTTAAACATTTTTAAACGAGCCCAAACATGCTAAATATGATGACACTGACCCACAAAAATTGACAAACATGACTGCGCAGGTTCAACTCGAGGGAAAGCATGAAGTTTAGGGTCCCCAGAACAACGTGTACCTACCTTGCATTTTTCAAAAATATTTTGACTGGGCCGAATAATTTTCCTCCAATGTTTGTACCTATGGAGAATTAGGGCGGTTCGTCGCTGTTGCATACAAGCAAAAAGTTGCATGCAATATGTGGGAGTAGCGAACATCACTAATTCAATAGTTTTGAAAAATTCAAAGTACACGTGGTTCTGGGGACCCTAAACTTCATGCTTCCCCTCGAGTTGAACCTGCGCAGAAATTTTGTTGGTCAGTGTTTTTTTTAGTTTTGAATTCACGATCGATCAGATGATTCAAGCATTTCATATATATCTATCACAAACGACTACGTTTCTTAAAGCCTTGTATCATGTTTGATTTATGAGTTAAGTTTATTAAAAATCAAACAGTTTTGTTGTATATATTTTATGTCTGAATTTTCAAATGTTGCATATGCCAAGCCTCACTAATTTCAGCACATTCGATTAGTAGAAAACAGCTGAATTTTCGGTTGATTTGGCTGACGAGTGTTGTGCAGTTATCGACTGAATGCAAAATAAGTTTATTGTGTTTTTGTTGAATTAAAAGTAGGAAATTATGAAGAAAGTGCATTAAATTTGATCTGTTAGGCCAGTAAATGGCAAAAATTTGCGTGCTTACTCGAGGCGGTGCTGTTGCTGGTAAGTTTATAGCCCAAATAGTATTTTTGGAGCTTTAATCGAGCATCAAACTCTCCATATGACGAAGGTAGGTGTTTGATTAGAAAGGGTATATTTCCCCTACAAAAACAGCATTATTTATAACTGATTGTCTTAAACTAGAAAAAGCATTCTGAAAAAAAGCATTCAAAAAAAACCTAGTGTGACGTCACGGTCTCACGAACCCCTTGTCACAATTTGTCACGCTTGAAACCCCCCCCCCCCCTTCCCCCCCTAGAGCGGGACGTACTTCATGGATGACGCCTTACATGTTTTTTGCCAGTTCGTCAGCTGTGTGCTATCTTGTGACATAGACCATTTTGGTCGAAAATGAGTTTGTGATGACGTTTTGCTATACTTAACAAACACTTCAAGATGCTTTAACCCGATTTTGGAAACTCGCTTCCGTTTCCCGGATATCGCAATACACACTTGTGACATAGACCAATTTATCATCAAAATGAGCGTGCACACTTGTGACACGTTATACATGTTGTTGGAAAATGTGGATTTTTTTTCTTGTTTTTTACAAATTTATGTTGATACACATTTTCTGAAGGCAATGCAATCTTTTGTTTTTGAAAATATACTGATTGAGTCGGTTAAACCATTGATTTGAGCTTATTTTAGTTTGCATGGGAATTCTGTGCAAACTTGTGACACGTAGTACAATTTTACTTTCGAAACACACTTGTGACACGTGCTTTTCAGATTTTTGATTACATAATTTACTGTATCTTTAAACTGGTGTAACTAAATTAGTTGAAACTTGGAGCGTTTGTTAAGCGATAGTAAACGAACAGATTGCTTCAAAAAGTTTGGCTCTATCATTCATAGTTTTGAAATTATTTACCAACAAACTTTAAAAATCGATTTTCTCGAAAAGTACTAAATTGTCGTTGTCACAAGATAGCACACAACTGACTAGTTATAACAAAATGATATGTTACTATACAGCAATTCCCCACGAAAACAGCATGGAAAAAAACAAAAGTGCTCGGATCGGGCTCAATTTTTTTCTGGGGGTTCCCTGGCCAAAATAATTAGACCCGTATTTTTTTGTTTGGCCATTAGGGTGACCTACGCCGTGTTAGGGTGGTCTGAATAATGGCCATTTTCGTCGATTCTCGCAAAAACCACTTTTTTCAAAAAATCATAACTCCTCGCCATTTCAACCGATTTCAATTGTCTTATACGCAAATGAAAGGAGATAATTTGGCCTTTCAAGGAAAAATAATAAGAAGTTTCTAACATCTAGCCTAACATATGAAAAGGGCGTATGAAACTTTAAAATGCCGTTTTGACGGTGTCTGGACCAAAGAGCCTATGTCTGGAAATATTTTTATCGGATTCCCCGGACATTTTTACATAACATACTAAAAAATGGGAGGAGTTCATTTACAGGATTCTGAGATATGATTTTTTGAAAATAAAATCCGTGTTTTTCGACGCGCCGGGCGCAAAAACCGGAAAATGACGAAATCGGCAAAAAATCAGCTTTTTTCACTAAAACTGCGATAACTTTAAAATTTCAGCAATGACCTATACATGTCTGGGTACCATAATTTTTGTAATTGAAAGACGAAACTTTTGGTACCCAGACATGTATAGGTCATTATTATTTTGGCCAGGGAACCCCCAGAAAATTTTTGAGCCCGATCCGAGCACTTTTGTTTTTTTCCATGGTTTTCGTGGGGAATTGCTGTATAAGTGTCTGGATTGCGAATCATGACGTTAGCACCTTAGAGCTGTCCGTGCGGAAATGAGGCTGATAACTGTTTAGCAAAAAATCCTAAAAATATGGTTTCTTCTGGAATGTTGATATTTTGCGAAAAAAGTGAAGCTTTCGGGTGGTTTTTAAAAAAGAGGGGGTGATCCGATGTGGACAAAAACCGAGATTCTTGCTTGTTTGAACTGGATCGGAAAATGTTGATTTAATTTTGCCCATATAACATAAGTTTTTTTTAATAAGGCCGTTGCAAAGGGGGGGGGGGCAAGGGGGGCAAGAATTTTTTTTTTTTAGTTCAAAATTTTCATAAAATAGAAGTCACATCAACTGAAAACACTCTAAAATGCATTTTTCTGCATTGATAAACATATTTAACATGTTTGGGCTGGGTTAAAAATATTTTGAAAAAAAAATGGTCAGTACTTAGGTATTTTGAAAAACTAATGATTGCAAAACAACTGGACAGGTGTGTAATTTTTTTTTTTTTTTCGGGAGGGTGATCCAGCCGCACATCGTTGATGTCGAAACCTCTAAACTGGGCCCTCGTCCTGTCACGTCCGTCAGTAGTCTTGTCGTACATTACAACTGGAATCAGATCTGCCAATGAATTAGTACACTTCGACCAAATAAACACTGACGCTGTATGGATCTGACTCTAGAATAAATGCACAGTTGTGTGTTATTCATAAGTCCAAAATGTTCAATTATTCATATAAGTCCAAATATTCATTTGCGGATAACTACCTAACTTGAATTGAATACAAGATTTAAAGTAACCTATCCGAAAGCTATTCTTATCTCAAATCCCCGAAATTTTAATTAATATCCAAAAAATCTAGAACGTTTCTTTTAAAACCTGTCTGGCTTCTTTTAAAAAACAAAAACAAAAAAATAGATTAACAGTTCACATTTTACAAGTCGTGAATTGAAAAAGAGACGACAATTTGATCGTCAGAATCCCAGTAGATCCTCGATTCGCAACAATGGTCGATACAATCATAATCCGACAACCGTTAGTTCAACAGATCAACGAATTTAGTCCGATATCATTTCACTATTGATTGATCGAGACTCTATGGAAATTTTGAAAAATCAGAATTGTTTGTATGCTACCCGCATTCTAACCTGACACCCACATTAAGATAGGGAAAAATCACATATGTAGCGGTTCATTGTACAAATGTGATATTTCCACTATAGGAGAACCTCCTGGTTTCGATGACAGCTTACCGGCCATCGATTAAGCCCTGAGACTGCGTCAAAGTGGGTTCTCGTAGCATGAAGTGGTGTCCATGTGTAAAAATGGAAGCTTCAGCAATATACTGAACACTTCGATTTTAATTCCACATCGGATCAAATCATACTCCTTGCCAAACAAGCATCAAACCAATGATACTCATTATGACAAATCCCAGGATTGCAAAACAACTGGACAGGTGTATAATGCATTTTAAAACAATCTTTTCATTCAAATAAATGATGAAACCATAGCTCGTTAATTCAATTTTAAAACTTTTTTATTTTTTGGTGACAGATTTTGTGTCAAAAAATGTGTAATATTTCATCAGAAAATGATGAATTCTCGATTAAATTTTCAAAAGGTCCTATCTTCATAGGAAACCCATGAGGGATAGGTTGTTTTAAAAATTTATTCTAGAATTTTCATCAGTTTCTGGCGAATATTTACCGGGTTCACATTTTTAAACATTTTTTAAGGTAATATTACTCAAAAAATTAAGGTTATATTTAACCTACCAAAATTTCAACATTTCAAAATTCAACTTTTTTTTGCTGTTTGCCGCAAATTTGCCATGCTATCTTTCATTAACAATATTATTGCTCATTAGCATTCAATTATTACTGGAACACCGCAAAGTTGCCAAGCACTCTTTTATCAATGACATTATTTCCCACCACGTTCAGTCAGAATCTGATGAAAATTCACCAGAAACTGTTTAAAATTCACCACTTTCTGATGTAATATTGCACTTTTTTTACACAACATCTCTCACAATTCCCTGATGCATATGACGTCGTCGATATGACCATCATTTTTTTAATTCTGTGTACAAATTTAAAAACACAAGCAAGATTTCTAGAGATTTTTTTAATAGGTCCTATAAGCCCCTATTGCTCAAAATTGGCAAAGTTGCTTATCTTTGCCTAAAGAATGGGGTCAGGGGTATCGTTTGAGATTTATCCAAAGTTTATTCTATGTTTACATCTGCCTTTTCAACCCGATACTGATTTTGATCGACTGTTGCTATTTATCAATTGGAGCAACCGAAGCGGATTTTAAAAATAAGCCATTTATGCTCTATGGCATAAGCATTAGACTGGCCCGTCGTTTTATGGAAAAATTAAAAAAATGACCAGAAGTTTTTTCGATGCCTTTTGGGTTTCAAAACAAACCCCCTAAAATTTGGGAGCGATTGGTTGCGTCCACACTTTGCACATTGTATTTCAATTTTGTATGGGAATCAGAATGAAAAAACCCTCTTTTTACAATTCGATTTTCATCATTTTTATTTTCTACTATTTTTTTCAAACCAGCACAATAGCGTTGGAATTGAGAAAATTCTCTAAAACTTTCCCGAAGAAAGTGTTGTGCTAACTTGCTCCTTTCAAAATATACAGCGTGTTCAAAACTGGTCTAAAACGTGTATTTTACTCTGAAATCATGTTTTAGACCAGTTTTGAGCACATTGTATCAATATCAATAAATTACTTTCTTCGGGAAAGTTTTATAGATTTTTTTCAATTTTAACGCTATTGTGTTGGTTTGAAAAAAATAGTGGAAAGTGATAAAAATAGAAACGTTCACAAGAGGGTTTTTCTATACTAATTCCCATACAAAATCAAAATGTTATGAGCAAAGTGTGGACGCAACCAATCGCTCCCAAATTTGGGGAGTTGTTTAGGGGCCTAAAACAATCGATTTTTTTTTAAATCGGCCATCTCGAACCAACTTTATAAGCATGTTTCCTTAATTAATATTTATCTTTTTTATTTGAATTTGATTAAGATGATAACGAGTTATCAGAAAACGTGCAGCAATCAATAAAACTATAGACTTACCAAGAAATACACAGTTGATGCTGAATTTTTATGAAATCTTTTAATGTGCTGCTGTACAATTAAACAAAAATCAACGTAACAAGTCACCTTAAACCACTATAATTAAGTCGATTGGAAAATGTATCGACGTGGAACTCCCTTTTTTAATGGTAATAGATATTTACACCGCCATCATCAACACGCCTCGGTCGCTCACCATCAATAAAACTAATATCCAATATTAGCACCATCAACATTTACACAAAGCACCCGTGCCAATAAACATATGACGGAAGCGACTAAATTAATTCCACTTTTTTAACGTTTGCCGTTCAATCCATCACGAGTCACCACTGGACCATGGTTAACCGACAGGACCAATAGTCTGCTTCATTTACAACACCACCATTCACACCGGGGAGCCACTTGAGCACAAAGGGCGCAAAATTGTGTCGAACTTCCCACTTCCGGGAAATTGAGAAAATCCGCCACAAAACAAACACCACGAGCGAATCCACACGAGTTACACGCTGAATAGCAAATGTGCTCCACCGGAAGTTGCTCCGAAATTTCCGTACAAATCCAAACGGTCCGACCGCCAAAGTGCAACTGGCAGCTATCAGCCAGCCAAAAGATATGTTTACCCCCCTGACGGTGCTACTGCGTATCAAGTATAAGGTATTTCTCTGCGTTTTCGCAAAGCGACATCTATGACATTCTTTTTTTTTTTAGGAAACCATTTTGCTTCTGATTTTCTGATCGAATTTGTGTCATCGGCAAAATTGTAAATTATGATTTGAACTTTTAGAACGAAATGGTACATGAAAAAAATCCGGTTGTTTTTATTTCACATTTTTGTTTTATACCCAATACATTTTTGTATACTTGTTGTTTTTTTTTAGTATAAATTTCATCGCTTGCTACACAGAAAAAAAATCAAGGTGAAATAACATCTGGGAAAGGGTACATCTTTTATGTTCGAAAAATTGTGTAATTTTACCTCTGAAAATGTGTAATTTTATCAATTTTCTGGTGTAATGCCACTTTTTCAGTATAAATTGAGGTAAAATTACAACATTAAAGAGGTAATATTCAACCTTCCAAATTTACACTATTTTTTACTGTTTAGTTGGAGACATTTTCTAGTTTGAATTCCCGAAAAAACATTAATTCTAAACTATTTCACAAAGGAGAACCACCCCGCTTATTTATTTTCGAAGATCTTTAAAAAATCCAATAATTTGGATCGAGCTTATTAAAGTTTGCATTTTCTAAATAAAAAGACGCAAAATTTTGGACGTTTTGAATTATAGACCTGGCATTAATTTTATTTTGTTATTCAAAAGAGAACAATTTTTCACATAAGTTCATTATTAGTTATAATCAAACCAATGTAGACATGAATGTTTTTTTATGTTGCAAAAACTGTTTTATCCAAAATTAAACCAAACAAAACGCCTATCACTTGAGAATGGGGCGCGTTCTTCGAAAAATTGATGATCTTACCCTGTTCCTGAGGGGAACACCCGTGTAGAGTTCGGGCCAGCACTTATAAAGTGGATTCAGTGACAGTTTATCAATAGACTTAACGATAAAATGTTAAGGATAATGTTTACATTCCATAGGTTGTCTTCCTGAGGTGTCTTGATAAGGTCCAGCATGTGACGATGCAATACCTTACCTTTACCAAGCAATCGAATCCAAAAAGGAAACGATCAACAGTTGTATTGGTCCGAACCCCAATCTACCGCTTTAATATTTTGTGACCAAATCAAATCATTTTCGTATACTTTTATATTTCGTATATTTTTTTAGCAGAAAATAGTTTTTCGGTGCTCCCTTCTTCTTTAACAACCCTAGTCTTTTATTGCGTAATGCAAACAATGAATTTTGTACCCGCTCCCGGGGTCCCATCGTAAAAAAAATTTCATACGAATTTCAAAAACTCAATTGCGTTACATAATAAAATAATGCTCCCTAACTCCCTAACCCTAAGATTTACCGAAGACACCAAATCAATCAGGAAATTCCTTCGCGAAGTACGAATTTTTATATATTTATGTACAGATTTTGTATGAATGACCAATTCACAAATCTGTATGCTAAAGTTTTCAAGTTATCGCAGTTTTAGCGAAAAAAGTTTACTTTTACCCGTTTTCGTCATTTTCCCGTTCTAGCACGCGGCGCGTCTAAAAAACCCAGTTTTTATGTTCACAAAAATCATATCTTCGAATCGTGTTAATGGATATTCGCAATTTTCGGATGTGTTTTGTAAAATATTAAATTTTCATATGACCTTCTCGAATATTCAGCTATTTTTTTTTTAACCTCCAAATATTTTTTCTTAAAAGCCCAACTATTAACCTTTATTTTGAAACGTGGCGCTCTAAAATTGGTTCAGCTGTTCCTGAGATATGATGTTTTGAAAAATGCGCTTTTTACGAAAATCGACGAAAAATTTCATTTTTTGGACCACCCTATTTCGAATAGGAGCACCCCAAGCGTCAATCAAAAAAATACGGGTCTTATTATTTTGGCCAAGGAACTCCCATGCCAAATTTGAGCCAAATCGGAGCACTTTTGATTAAGAGACTTCTTGTTTGCCGTGGAATCGCCCCCCTCCCCCCCCCCCCTAAGGTGTCCACGTGGTTTATGGATGGTCCCTTACAAACGTACATTAGCACGACTGCCCAAAGGTTAATGGTGTACGAGCAAAGTTTCATTTAAACCCAAATTACAAAATTAAAAAAAATGCGAAATTCGAAAAAATGCGAAATTCGAAAAACTGCGAAATTCTAGAAAATGAATCAGAAGTGCGTCCCGACCGGTACCGATCTAGGGGCAGTATGCCTATTCTGTTCACATGACTGTTTCCGGCCTATCAGAACTTTGGCTTTGAATACAGCGTTTTAAAGTGTTTTCGACAATAAATTCAAAATTGTTGGTAGGTGTCAGGAACAATTACCATTTTCCCATAAAAATACATCACGCACTCCCAGACCTTCCCCCCTCTCCAAAATGCTACGTCATTAGCGGAAGGCGCCTAATATAAATCTGCAGTTGCGTAATGCGTAATGCGAATAGGTCGCTAAGTTTAGTGTGCTGAAAATAAGTAAATTCCCCCTACCACTAACACCATGAAAGCGAAGACCAGTCAACAGGATGGATGCAACTTAAAAGAGCCTGACCCGAACATTTGTATGTATAAGGCACGCTCTAATTTAAACTATGGCCACAAAACACAAACAAATCATCGATATGGCGGACACGATTCTGACGTTCGTCTGGGGGCTTGCGCCAGCCATCTTATCTGGCAGAATTTCCCAATTTCCACAGCCTTCGACTACACTCCCCTCCCCCAAACTGCGTTAAGTAATTAAAGAACGATCCCTTGGTGGTTTTAAACTATTTCACGGAATCCGTTAAAATCCGTGGAATTTGCTTTGAACCGAGAAATTTGAATAATGCCATTGATACAGCGAAAATCTATATAATTATTGGACAAGTGTGTTGGTTAATGCTTTTCAATTTATGATATAATGCACTGAGCAATTAATTATTTTTTTTTCATCGTCACAGAATGTCATAAAAACATTCTAATTATTATATTATTTACAGTTTCTGCCCACGGCTTGTGTCAAAGTCGCCCAGTCACGGCGTTCTAGCAGGTTACTAGCAGAGTTCTAACTGAGGGTGATTCTGTCAGAATCAGCTCTGCTAGAATATTTCGTGACTGAACGAGAGGGATGAACAAAAAATGATTTTGAGTCGATATGTATACGTGAAGCTATATCTAGGAGGTGTATTTAAGAATGGTTGTGTTAAATTACCATGTGATTTTGAATTGAACAAATACATTTTTTGTATTTCTGTTTGAAGTGCAATCTACTGAAGACGATTTAAAAAAACACTTTCCTGCATTGATCATAATTTTTAGCATGTTTTGTCTCTTTAAAAATTATGTTCAACATAAGTGTAATATAATTCTACAAAGTTTTTTATTGCAAAACATAAACTGCCCATGTTCACATAAATGTCCCATATGCAAAAACAGCAAGCTGAGAAAAACGCATTTGAAGTTTGTCCCATACATAAGGCTACGTGTTAAGCTTTCGCGAAAAATCTGGATTTCCTCCTGATTTCTAGAACAAAGTACTGGATGTTATAGGCTCTTTTGAAAGAGCACACAATTTTGAACCAAACTGCATCAAAAACACGAAATCGATGAAAATACATATGAGCAATTCTCTACCAATACCGGAAATGGATTTTATTTGTATTTTTGTATTTGGCTCAAACTTTGTGGGGGCCTTCCCTATGACCAAAGAAGCTATTTTGTGTCATTGGTTCACCCATACAAGTCTCCATACAATTTTGGATGCTGTCCATACAGGGAAGAAAAAAATTTGCAGATTTTTTAATCAACTTTTTTTTCGCAAGAGCTCAATTTCCCAAAATACGTATTTTTGGATTTTCGAGATTTTTTGATATGTTTTAGGGGACAAAAATCCGTAACTTTTGAGCCATAGAGAAACATGGTCAAAAAATCTGCCGCCGAGTTATGAATTTTTGAAAAAATCGAAATTTCATGCAAAAACAAATTTGAAGTTATTTTTTTTATGCAAAATTGAATTTGCAATCGAAAACTACTTTACAGATTTTTTGATAAAGGGCTCCGGTTTCGAGATATAGCAACCGAATTTTCGATATTTTCGATAAAAATATTTTGAAATTTTTTAAATCAAGACTAACAGTTAAAAAGGGCCAAACATTGAATATAACGCCCATTTAAAATGATAGTCCTGATTTAATTTTTTTCAAATTCGGCGGGAAATTGAGCTTTTGTGAAAAAAAAGTTGATTAAAAAATCTGCAAATTTTTTTTTCCGTGTACCTATTTTTTTCTTAATAGTCCTCAACAATACCTACAACTTTGCCCAAGACACCAAATTGATCAGAAAATTCACTCAAAAGTTACAACTGTTTGAATATTTACATACCATCTTTGTATGGACAGCAGCCAAAATTGTATGGAGATTTCTATGGGTGAACCAATGACGCAAAATAGCTTATTTGGTCATAGGGAAGGCCCTCACAAAGTTTGAGCCAAATCAAAAAATACAAAAAATAAAAATGGTCGAAATAGGCCAATTTTGTAGAGAGTTGCTCATATGGGACATTTATGCGATCAGGGGCAGTATAGGAATATTATGGTACCTTCCACAGTTATGGAACATCATAATTTATATTGATTTATATTGGCGAATTTTGCCTCCCTTACCAACATCCCTACAAATGATGCACGAAACGTACTAGCATGGCACTTGATGTCACATCCCCGTCGATGACACCATGTGGAAGTAAATACAAATTACAAATTATGAGATGCATGACATAGCATTACCTTAATTTATTAAATTTATTTTCAGTGTGACTAGAAGGGTGTAACAAACATGACTTTATTTGCCGGCCTTCGGGGGCTTGTTTCCGTAGACCAATGAATTTCTCAACCGGTGAGGAATTCCCCCTTGGGTGGGAATTTGGCCACACTTGGGGGGGGGGGGGGATGAGGATTCCATTTTTTTTAATAATATATTCAAATTCTCAAATAAGGTTTTTTAATACATTTTTTCGAGTTTTTTTACATTTCTTTGAACATATCCACTTATTTTTAAAAGATTATATTTAAGAATTTTTGCATTCTCTCAACCATTAATTGAACTGTGTATTTTCACATTGATTGTATCATTGGCAGATCTTAAATAGTTTTGTTCTTGTTTTCAAAACTGATTGCCTTCACGCTTTCAAAAGTATTTTTTGTTTTACCAAGATCCATATTTTAGAAACATGGCCAACCTTGAGCTTCTCTGAAGAGTGTTTTTTTTTGTGGTCCGCGGACTCATTTTGAAAGTTAATGGCCCTTTGACCCGTTTGTAGAGTGATTTTATAATTCTTAAAAAATAAGGTTTAGTCTAAGCTTTTTGTGTGAACCTTTAATTTTTTGAAAATATAAAGGTAACGGTTTATCCATGCCTTGATCCCGATTGTACGACACAAATTTTTTGTTGAAAAATCCATCTTACTGAAAGTTTAAATGTGGTTGAAATTTGTAATTTCGTCAAACATTTTTGGAAATGAGTCATAAAACGTGTAAATTTGACTAGGAGCAATTCTCTACGAAACCTTTTTTTTATCCGGCTGAAACTTTTATGGTGCTTTTGGTATGCTCAAAGAAGCCATTATTTATCATTAGTTTGGCCATATAATTTTCCATACAAATTTTGGCAGCTGTCCATACAAAAATGATGCATGAAAATTCAAAAATCTGTATCTTTTGAAGGAATTTTTTGATCGATTTGGTGTTTGGAAAAATTGTAGGTATGGATAAAGACTACACTGAAAAAAAACGATACACGGTAAAAAAAATTGGTGATTTTTAATTTAACTTTCTGTCACTAAAACTTGATTTGAAAAAAACACTATTTTAAATTTTTTTATATGTTTTATTTTAAAAAAAATTAATGCAAGACTAACATTTCAAAAGGGCGTATAAAATTTCACGAATGTCTCATGTTTTAACATTGTAAATAGCACCATTAGTTGCTGAGATATCGACGTAAGAAAATGGAAGGTTGGCATTTTTCTGTTTTTAAACCTTTGCCTTTGCATGGCAATATCTCAGCAACTAAGGGTCGTATCAACAAAGTTCAGAGAATTTTCACAGCTTTTCAGAAATATTTTTTTTTTGCGCAATAGCAAAGCAATTTTTAAGTATTTTTTTGAAAAAAGGCGCAATTTTTCATTTTTTTAATTAGTGCACATGTTTGCCCACTTTTGAAAAAAATAATTTTTGAAAAGCTGTGAAAATTCTCTGAACTTTGTTGATACGACCCTTAGTTGCTGAGATATTGCCAAAATGAAAATAATGTTTTTTTGCTTATCAAATTTTAGTGACAAAAAGTTAAATTAAAAATCAGAAAATTTTTACCATGTATCATTTTTTTCAGTGTAGTCCTTATCCATACCTACAATTTTTCCCGAAGACACCAAATCGATCAAAAAATTCCTTCAAAAGATACATTTTTTTGAATTTTCATACATCGTTTTTGTATTAACAGCTGCCAAATTTGTATGGGAAATTATAGAAAATTCTCTATATTTTGCTTTTTTGAACTTTGTTGATACGACCCTTAGTTGCTGAGATATTGCCATTGCCAAATTTGTATGGAAAATTATATGGACAAACTGATGCAAAATGGCTTCTTTGGGCATACCGAAGGCACCAAAAAAGTTTCAGCCGGATTTAAAAACACAAAAAAAATCGAATGACCAAAATCTGAGAGAATTGCTCTAAAGTAGAAAGTTTATAGCTAAAGCAAAAATATAGGTACTGTCATCAGGGGTTACATTGGGTTCGGGGGTGAGATTGAGTCTTACAAAAATGTTGAAGTTTGTTCCTGGCAGATCAAAATGTATGCAAATTTGATTGAAATTGGACTAATAACTGTTGAAAATCATTTGCAACGATTTATCAATAAAATTGCACTTAATTTAAAAATAACATTTACATAAGGTTGTTTTTTATTGAAAAAATTAAATTCAATTATCTTTTTTTGGAAAATACAAAAGCATACATTTAAAAAACTTTTTGTCATTATATTATCTTCAAAGTCCGCGGATCGGCCACTATTGCCGCCAATCAAGCTTGTGTATTAGGAATTTAGAGATGTGTGACCACTTTGGAAACCCGCAAAACTCAATTTTGTTACATCCTATGGTTTCTAGTCAATACATCCAACCGTCGTTCCAGGTCTTGTTTTATTTAGCAAAAAACAAATAAACATAAAAAGACTGAACGTTTGGCTGGAAACTCAGCTAGCTGTGAAAAGTACAAAATTGCGTAGAAACTGATTAGTTGTTTGCATTACGCGCGTCAGGATCTAACGGGAAAGCGCTTGAAAAATGGTGCGAAAATCGTAATGAGTGAACGCTAATGAGCAAACGTGCATCAGCTTGAAAGTGACGATACTCTTGAAAGGTCGGCAATTGAGAATGTGATTCTGGTAGAATATATCTGTGTTACTTTTAACATCCTTTCTGCATCAATCATATCAGATGAGCGTCAACTGAACATGAGTTTTCATTGATACAACAATATAAATAACAAGCCTAACCCGACAAACTTCGTCTTGACTTTTTTTGTTTCCAAAGTTGTAACTTTTTGGCCTAAGAACCTTCCTTGGACTTATACGAACCCAACGCAACAAAGAGCACCTCGATCCGACGTTTCGTGTTGAATTGATTCACGTTCGAACAAAACCGTCGAAATTTTATATATATATAGAAGATAATAGAAGAAGATAATCGAAACCAAAAACTGTCGGAAAATCCAATTAGCTTCGGAAAACAGGTCAACTTATAGACATAACTGATGCCACGGCTTGCCTAAAGGTTAGTTTTATCGAACTTGAATGAACCTCGCTAAATTACCCAGGAGTTTGTTAGGGGGACTGTCCCGAGTCAGGGAAACAGTTTTTCAAAATCTTCTATCGGTGAAAATAGTTTTTTCCTCATTTTGAAGTTTTTTACCATATATAGGTATTAGCTAACTTCACAAAAAAGTATCAAATATCTCACTGATATTGAGATATTTGTTGGTCTTATTTCATCAAAACATTAGTTTTGAGTTCCCTGAACATGTCTTCAATATCCTATCATGGAAAAGTGTTTATCTCGGCCGTCAGGTTCGATAGAAGCTTCAAGCTGCTATCTTTTAATAATTTTTTTTTCTAATTCAGCTGGAAATATCAATTTTCCTCGTGTTTATCAAAAATGATTGTGCAGATTTGTAGCAAATTACATCTAGAATCAATTTGCCAAAAAGATATCATCAATACATCGAATCTGAACAGTTATTCCAACATTAGTGTACAAAAAAAGCCAAATTTTCAAAATTCCATGACATAAACAGCTACTGCGATCATTTCCCGTACGACAAATAAAAAATCCTGAGTTGGATTTTAAATATATTTTATCTGTACAAAATCGACTAAGTGACGTAAATGTATTATTGAATAAAAATGAAAATGCTGGTAAGTTTATGGCCTAAAAAGCTTTTTTGGAGCTTAAATCGAGCATCAAACTCTCCATATGGCGAAGATATGTGTTTGATTAACAGTATGGACCCGATGCCTGATTTTTCTGTTACATTCTTATTAGAATTCCTTATAAAATGTAACGGGAATCGCAGGCACCGGGTCCTGACTGTTTAAAAACACATATTTCCCCTACGAACAATTTAAAATGCAATTATTTTTTTTTTGCGTTGATAATCATATTTAACATGTTTGGGCCGTTTCAAAATATTTTGAAAATAGTTTCTTAAAATTCCGATGTACGAGTCCACTAAAAGCTTTCTTCGCTACAAAAAAAACATCAATATTTGCATCGATATTTTGACAACTAGTCCAAAAAAACGAGAACGAGCCGGGACTTCGAATTTGATGTTCAGTATATGATTCTGTATGAAACCAAAGAAAAATAGGAAAAAAATGAGTAAAACAAGACGTGGCTATATCTCTGGAACTAAATTTTGGAAAAGCTTCAAATTTTGGGCCCAAGCAGTTTATGGCGCATGTTTTCGAATGGCTTTTGTTTAAAACTGAATTCTTTTATTTTGATAGTGTTATCCGTAAAATAGTCCACAAAATACCTCTAAAAATGGCTTTGACCACATTTACTGGTCGAAAATTGTAAATCGAAAAATAGAATGTTCGTCTTCGACCCCATGGCTACAAATCTGAAATATAAAAATTGTGGGTTTTACGAGCAGTTTTGCAATTATTGAAGACACAAATTTTTAAGAGCGGATACAGACATCGCACAAGTATTTCAGAAATAGAGCTATAAAAAGTCAGGCTTTGAGTTAAGGGTTTTGGGCCAAAATTCAATCGAAAGATCTCATCAAAACCTTCAAATTAGTAATAGGATTTTTTTCTGGGATTCCCCGCCACGCATGCAAGATTTTTTTAAAGATTTCTGAAAAGCGTTTTTCCAAAAGCAAACCTTAAACCTTTCTTTTGTAAGAAAGGCAAAAAAATGTAAGAAATATATTAGAAATAAAAGAAATTTAGTAGTTTTATGAAATAAAATTAGTCCCTGTTAATGTTTTATAGAATGGAAAAATCCACAAAAATATAACGACGATAAAGATAAATTTGGTTGTTTTTTTTAAGAATGTGAGAACTCACAAAATTTTACGTAAATTAAGAATAGTTTCTTTTTAAAGAAGAGAAAAAATCTCAAAATATTTTGGAAGTCAGACTTTTTTAAGGAAATGTTTGAAAGAATGAAAAAACTAACAAAAATATTACAACAATCAAGAATAGTTTGCTTTTAAAGAAAGGAAAATCTTTCAAAATATTTTCAGAGGTAGGTATTTTCAACTGCTCATGTTCGAAAAAGTTAAATATCTCACAATGATATAACAAAAAAATATTTTTGTAACGAACGAAAAAAAATCTCTAAAAAGTTGATTACCATGATTAAAAACTCTTTAAAATCTCACTTTGGATAATCAAAACTTCGGATAATCGAATCAGGTTTTTTTTCGTTTTCTTATTTATTGATGGTCGGGCTTAAGTATGACCCATTAGGGTGTTATATCAAAATCGATTTTCCAACACATCATTGTTTCAGTTCCTTTTGTGGTCCTAAACAACTCCCCAAAGTTTGGGAATTATTGGTTCAGTCCTCACTTTGCGCAAAGCGATTCAATTTTCCATATAAGTTTGTAAGGGAAAAATATTTTTTTTGAATTGTAATATTTGAAAAATCCAAGTTTCACGCTGTACTAAAACCGGATTCACATTTGGATGCTCTGGAAGGTGCTCTACAACTTTCCCGAAGAGAGTATGGTGCTAACTTGCCCCTGAAAGATGATACAGCGTCCTCAAAACTCGTCTGAAACGTGATTTTCGAGCAAAAAATACGTTTTAGACGAGTTTTGAACACGCTGTATCTTTTTATAGGAGCAAGTTAGCACCATGCTCTCTTGGGGAAAGTTGTAGAGCATCTTTCAGAGTATTCGAATATGAATCCGGTTTAAGTACAGCGTGATGCGTAAAATTTATAAATATCAAAATCCAAAAAAAAATGTTTTCCCCATACAAATTCCCAAAGAAAATTGAATCGCTTTGCGCAAAGTCCTCAATCAATCGTTCCCAAACTTTGGGGAGTTGTTTAGGACCCCAAAAGGAACTTAAAAGTTGCTGTTCTCATTAGATTTGGACAATTTTATTTTTTTCCATACAACCATATTATACCCTAATGACCCATAAAATACTCTAAAATGATATAGAATTTTTAAATCCAAGATGGCTGCCAAAATGGCGGTGATAGCACATTGAAAAAAAATTAAATGCAGTCCAATATCCATATTTGACTAAAATGGGGTCGCAGAACTCGAATTTGGTGTTAAATGTAAGAAAATTTAAAATTATCCGATCGATTATCCGAAGTCCCATACAAACCCTTCCCTTAGACCTTTTGTCACACATCCGGTTTGAAGATATTAACATGTGTGTTACAAAAATGTTGGTGCAAAAAGCTTCGGTTGATATGCGCAGTTAACCCTCTACTGCCCAATTTTTACCGATTTTTTTTATTTTCCCGTGTTCAGGGGGTCATTTTGAGCAACTTTTGTTCTACACAAAACTTTACTTTTCCTGTTATAGACACATTTTCTGGGCTAGTATACTCGTGAGAAAATTTTAAAATTTGATTTAATGGCGAAATAGTTGTTGTGATTGGATTCTGTATTGTTTAAGGCTTGTAAAGCCAACTTTTACAAACAATCAAAGATTTACATCCTTGACTTTTGACGCAAGTGAATATTTACTGCAATAAACCGAAATATCGTGTTTTCAGGCACCTCAATCAACCAAAAAACACCTCAAAACCACCTCAGGAAACTCAGAATATCTCCGGTGGTCAGGAACCATATTGCCAAAACTAATCATATCCTGAAAAAAGGATAAATTTCACGACGAATGCAACTGGGTAGATCTAAATTGGTATTTTTTTCGCAAAGATACAGCATTGAGAATTTCCGTGACGTTACAACGCAAGCAGGACACCTTTTTTGTAAAAGTCTGCGTTGTAACGCCACGAAATGTACAGCGGATGCATAAAAAAAATAGCTTAACTTTTTTTCAAAAACCAATGATGGCATTCGATTCAGCAGTCAATTTAACGTTTTAAAAAAAACATAAAAAGTGTAATTTATGTTGATAAACAAAGCAGGACCACAGCCTTTTCTAAAAAATATTGAAGGACGCTACATAATCGCTCGTAGAACAGCAACCTAAACGTTAAATCCTTAGCCCAAAGTTGATTCTTATTCTTATTTAACGTTCTTTCAGAATCTGTAAAAATATTGAGGTGTTTTTTTTTAATTTCCGAGTTACAGAAAAAAAACTGAAAAAAAGAAACATCAAACCGTTGTAACGCCACGGCAGAATGAGTTTATATATGTTTCTTGTTTCATTTTTTTGAATTTAAATTTGCATTTATCTTGTTTGGTTTATATTTGTTTCTGATAGTATTTGGCATACTGTACCACCTCTAATCATTATCTTTTGCCTATCTAATTTTTTCATGTTTTTACAGTCACTTTTTCAATTTTTTGCTTGTTTTTCACATCTTCCCCTATAGAACGATACCATCATTTTGTGATAATCTTTGTTTGTTTTTCAATTTGAAATTAAAATGTTTATTTGATCATTTTAAAGAAAAAAATTATTCGCAGATAAAATTTAGACAGGTTTGAAATGTTAAAAAAATACTTATAGAAACAGAATAGAATTGACAATGGTGTTTAACTAGAACTTTAAACGTGAAACGTTATTATGTATGATAATCTGGAGTTATTCTCCAGTTTTCTTGTTAGTAAGTGTTGTGCCAACAATAACTTGAATAATTCTAACATTGAGCTCGTATTTTCGTTGAAGATTTGACCTCGCTAACGTGTTCCTGATAAAAAAAAATCATTTTCTAAGTTTTATTTTTTAAACCATTAAGGCCGTTGCAAATATTTTTCAAAGTTTATGTAATTGGTCTGAAAAATCAGGGGGCAAAAAAAAATTCTCCAAAAAACTCCAAAATTGCCATGGAAATAGAAGTCTATTCAACTGAAAACAATGTAATATGCATTTTCTGCATTGATAATCATATTTAGCATGTTTGGGCTTGTTCAAAAATGTTTTGAATTTTTATGAAATTCCAATGTACAGCACCGCAAAAATTTAATTTTTCGCAAAAAATAAAATTTTCGTCAATACATAGATATTTTGGAAACTAATGATGGCAAAACAACTGGACAGGTGTATAATGCATTTTAAAACACTTTTTTCATTAAAATGTTGAAACCATGGCTCGTTATTTCATTTTTTATACTTTTTTTATTCCCCCCCCCTCCCTCGACTTTGGTCAGAGTCGAGGGACATAAACTTCAAAAAATATGTGCAACGGCCTAAGGAACAACAGGTTAGGTTAAAATACTCGAAATAAAAAAAAAACCGTGAATAAGATGCACATTTGGCTTATTCCAAAAAATTATATCACCCACAGTCCAGAAAGTAAAGTGTATTTATTCAAAAATTCCGTTCAAATCAACTAAGATAAACAAACCGACTAAGACAGTGCGGTCATTGGGGTTGCCTGTTTTTCTGTGTAACCGTGTCCTAGTCGGTGCGTACGATAGCAAGAAAAACACATAATTACTCCGAATACGGATTAGTTGTTTGTATTTCACGCCACCATATTGCGGAAAAGCGTATGAAAAATGGCACGCGAAATTTCGTTCCAACGAGCGAGCGAGCATTGCTGATTCCACAAGAAGCATATCGTACCGTTTTCCGGCCTGGAAGTAGGAGAACAGCATATAATTCCAATTTAGACCCTAATCTTGGTTTGTTAGTTGTACAGCTTCCCTAATCTTGGTTTGTTAGTTGTACAGCTTCTTGAATGCTTTTTCACCATAAATCGAGTAATTATAAATAAATAGCTTCATATGAAATGGGTATGCAAGTTTCTCTCAAAAGTATGACCAAATGAGTTGTTTGAATACGCGAAAAGATTCGTCAAATATTAAGAGGCAGTATTTGTAAATATTGCTCGGTTTGTTCTAGAGGTCGTATCGAGGTGCTCCGATTTGGATGAAACTTTCAGCGTTTGTTTGTCTATACATGAGATGAACTCATGCCAAATATGAGCCCTCTACGACAAAGGGAAGTGGGGTAAAACGGGCTTTGAAGTTTGAGGTCGAAAAAACATAAAAAATCTTAAAATTGCTCGCATTTCCGTAAAACTTCATCAATTCCAACTCTCTTAGATGCATTTGAAAGGTCTTTTGAAGCCCTTTAAAATGTGCCATAGACATCCAGGATTGGTTTGACTTTTTCTCTTAGCTTTTTCAAATTACTGTCAAAAATGGATTTTTTTAAAACCTTAATATCTTTTTGCAACAGCCTCCAACACCCATACTCCCATAGGTCAAAAGATAGGTAATTACATGGACTATAAGCCTACGGTGTTAACTTTTTGGCCAATCGCAGTTTTTCTCATAGTTTTTCGATTTTTCTAGAACAAACATTTTACAACGTTAGTTTTTGCCCTGTAGGTCGCCATAGCGGCACTTTTTGGTCTCAATTTTGTCATATTCGGAATCCTCGGACAATTTCACGTAAGTTAGAAGTATTGAAGTTGTAATTTTGATTTAAAAAATAATTAAATAAAACATTTTTCAAAAAAGAAATCGACCTTATTAACCCTATGATCAATACGTCAAATGCTGTATCAACTAGGCGAAATCCTGTTTTACCCCAAATTCAACAAATTGTTAAAAAATATTTTAATTCATTCTAGATGGAAATTTTTCCAATCAAATTTAAAACTCCAATACCTCTAACTTACGTGAAATTGTCCGAGGATTCCGAATATGACAAAATTGAGACCAAAAAGTGCTGCTATGGCGGCCTACAGGGCAAAAACTAACGTTGTAAAATGTTTGTTCTTGAAAAATCGAAAAACTATGAGAAAAACTGCGATTGGCCAAAAAGTTAACACCGTAGGCTTATAGTCCATGTAATTACCTATCTTTTGACCTATGGGAGTATGGGTGTTGGAGGCTGTTGCAAAAAGATATTAAGGTTTTAAAAAAATCCATTTTTGACAGTAATTTGAAAAAGCTAAGAGAAAAAGTCAAACCAATCCTGGATGTCTATGGCACATTTTAAAGGGCTTCAAAAGACCTTTCAAATGCATCTAAGAGAGTTGGAATTGATGAAGTTTTACGGAAATGCGAGCAATTTTAAGATTTTTTATGTTTTTTCGACCTCAAACTTCAAAGCCCGTTTTACCCCACTTCCCTTTGTCGTAGAGGGCTCATATTTGGCATGAGTTCATCTCATGTATAGACAAACAAACGCTGAAAGTTTCATCCAAATCGGAGCACCTCGATACGACCTGTTACACATTGGTGAAAAACTCGCTCTTAAGATTGTTACAGAATTCACAACACCGCCGCTGAAAACTTCAACTAGGGGAAATCTACCCATTTTAATCCTAATAAGCGGTCGTGTTTGAATGATGCTGGATAATCTAGAGTCTCCCTTGAATTTTACTAAAACCAAGTACACCAACGAGTAGAGCAAGTTTTTGTGAACATTTCTGTTTATTTTCACTTTCACTAAAAGTTATTCTATTTCTTTACCAAGCATTTAACAAAAAAAAATTCCCAAGGGTATTCTAATCGAGGCGAATGCATTGGGCCACGCCCATTTTTCTAATATCGGCTTAGTTCTTTTTTCTTCCAACACTCTGTCGAGTGTTGCCATTTGCGCTGACAGTTCAAACGAACACTCACGAAAAGTGGCATTTATAGGGAAAGTTTCCTGGCATCGCTGGCTGTGCTGCTGGTGGTGTTGACGGTCAGCCTTTGTTCTTTTTTGCCTTCGTCTCTCGCTCGGTTTTCTTCAGCCTTCGATTTGAATGCAAAGTGAAAATTGAAACGTCAAACGACTTGGCGCGTTTGTTTTTTTGATGGCGCTTGCTAATTTATTACATATTTCGGGATTATTCTTCAAGTGAGTGACTAAGTAACGGTCAAAAGAACATGTTGCCGGTAGTTGGAAGCAATTTCATATCTTAAGCGCCGTGAAAAAGTAAGCGAAAGTGAAAAGTTAATTTTGGCGATATTCATTAAGCGTTTGAGGGATTCTCGTGTGTGTCACTGTGTGTGCCAACAAAATGATGAGAAGTGGTCTCGCAAAATACAAATTATGATCAAAAGTGCATTAAATGTGATCTTTTTGGCCAGTTAGTGGCATACATTTGCGTGCTTACTCGAGGCGGTGCTGTTGCTGGTAAGTTTATAGCCCAAATAGTATTTTTGGAGCTTTAATCGAGCATCAAACTCTCCATATGACGAAGATAGGTGTTTGATTGGAAAGGGTAGATTTCCCCTATTTATTCCACTGTCTTCTGGCAACCATCAGCTTGCTTGGTTGCATGAGCGTCGCGACGCCTACTCTGAATCTTTTCTACCGTGGTAGCAAGTGCTGTCAGAAGAGAGTGAATAAAAAGTTGAAGTTTCGTGAAAAAGCTGTTCCCCTATTTTTGTCACGCTGTAGTGGTTTAAGTGCCTGAAAACTAGACATTTAAAAAAATGTATTTTCGGGTTATATTCCACTTTAAATTCAAACGCAAAGCGGCAGCGGCTGTGCCAATATTTAGCCAAATCGATTAAGGTTTAAGGGTCGCTTTTTATCGTTGAAGTCGATTTCTTTTCATCGCATTGCTAATAACTCATCAGGGTCAACTCGGATTTTCTGGCAACCTTCGACAAAGTTGTAGGAAAGAATCTCACACTTGGACAATGTTAGGTGAGACCAACGCCACCTGCTGCCAAAATCATGAAGCTATATTTTTCCCCATACATTTTCGCAATTTTCCCTCAAAATTGTTATTGCCTAAAGCATCGAGCCAGGAGTTATCTCTTGATATTTTCCAACATTTTCTTTGTTTCTTGTCACCCTACTCTTGCCCCTTATGGTCGTCTTACACATTTCGAACAGTACAATGAATTCAAATTTCATTCTCATTGTGGTGTTGATATTTGATGACGTTTATAAAGCCCTTGTGTTATAATTGCTCGAAATACATGTAAAACCCAAAAACCTAGGCAAAGTATGCTCATTCTGCTCCCTAGCCCATTCAAATGGAAGTTTACTTATAAATATGTGAGATTCAAATTCAATACAGGTCGCAGTGAGCACTCAAAAGTTAAATTTGAATGTATCTCTTCCTGGAGATGAACTTAAAAATATGTCGTTGTTTATGATTGGCCTCAAAGAGAAAATTAGCTTAAAGAAGATAAAAGAAAAAACATTTGAAAAAACACTTACGGAGAATATTCCAAGAACTTTATGTAACATTTACTATAAATCTTCAACTATTTGAAGACCTTTTCTTTAATGTATTTAATGTAAATTAATAATTGGCAACAGCACCATCTATATCACAGCACTTGTCATAAGCACCATCAATATTTCCACAAACCATCCAAGAGGACAAACAGTTTACGGAAACAACTCTCATACTTTTTTTAAACGGGAAAACGTGTTGATTTTTCACAACTTTTTTTTTTCAAATGTTGTTAAACCTTTGCCAACCTGAACACTTTTTGTTTGGGGTACCAAAATGAACCACAAAACAAGCGATGATCCCAAACATTTAAACAACGAGAACGCACCAGAACGAGTCTATTTTCCCCCACCCAGTATGTTAAAAGTCCCGCGAGAGCACCGGTGTGCCGGATCACATCCAACAGGTCCGACTGTCGAAGTGTAACTGGTGGATAACTGCAAGCAAACGGATATGTTTGCCTACCAGCCAGCGACGGAAATTTGCATGTAATTCCGCTATCGTGGAAGTAGCTTAATTTAACACACGGCAAAAACATTTCGGTTTCCTGACAGGATATTGATCATCCTCATCATAAGCTTAGGAAAATGCGTATACCTATTTCCATCCATCCAAATCGTTTTCACTGTAACCTGGTTGCCTGATAACTAGTTGAAAGAGTGAGAATAGACAAATATGATTTAAATAGTACCAGTTTCTTGCGAACCTTCGAGGTGAACGGACACTGTAGCTGTGGTATTTATACTACCTAAGCTAAGAGTTATTTCAAACAAAACTCACAGTCTTTTTTAAGACTGCCTGAAACAGTATTTCCAAGACTGAAAAAAAACGAAGTCATCTTTTCAAGAGTACTTTGCCTGCAAAAATGCGTCAAAACAAAGGTAATCGCAAATCTTCTGAAGATTTGCTCGTTACGTCGGTGAAGCGTTTGAACCAGCCTGGTGGCAAGATTGTCAAATTGTATGTATGGGCCGCGATACTCACATTGGTTGGACCGTGGACCCCGCTATTTGGTCGCTTTACCCCTCTGACGCTAAAAATAGGGTAAAAGAGCCAGCAAATGTGCAATTGAAAAAAAGTTTTTTTTTGTGAAAAATTATTTCAAATTTTGTTTTTGATGAATAATTTTGAATATTTTTTGTCGAAAAATAAATAACTTGAAAAAATAAAATATTATCCTGCCTTTTGAGGACGAAGTCAATCGTTCCCATTTTTTAATGTTAACTTATTAACACAAATTAGTGTTAAATGTCAATATTACAACAAGATAATGTCCAGATTGTGACGATAAACTACCTTTCCTTTACTTAGAAATCGTATCCAGATAGAAAACGATCACCAGCTATGTTGGTCCGCACCGGGTTCTGAACTCCCATTTACGATGCGGAAGCGTTACCGCTTACTCGGTCTTAACACAAAAAAATTAACTAGACAATAAATAACAATTTCAAATTACAAACCTAAATATTAAATAAACTTATTTTCAAATTTTCTCATAAATGGCCAGTATACCCTATTTTGTGCTACCAGTTTATGGAGCGTTCACCCTATATGGACTGTCAAAAGCGAGGTTCACTTTTTGACAAGCTTGCCACCAGTCTGGTTTGAACGCTAAATCGGCTAACGGAAACAGAAAAAGAAAACAGCTTCATCCGAGGCCAGATTCTGATTCTGAATGTGAGGTCAATCCTCCAATTCCATTGGCAAACAGTTTCGGTGTTTTATCCGAAACTGTGGACAAGGAAACTTCTCCTCGTACTGAGCCTTCTGCCGTCGAGAAACGAGTAAAGGCTCCGCCAATTGTTGTGACTTCCGTCTCCGATTTGGCCAGCTTTCGAACGCAACTGAAGAATTGCAAGGAAACTTGCAAGTTGAAGGTTTCGTTCCAGCTTGGTCGAAGAGGAGCATGTCGCTTGTTGACGGAATCTTTACGAGATCACCAAACTTTCACCGAACAACAAGAACATCAAACCTCAAATTCAATTTGATTTTTTTTCGGCTAGCAACGTTTTGAGATCTTCTGATCTCGGCGATGTTACGTTTGAAAAAATGACTTGCAAAACTCACTGTTTGGTTTGATTCAATTTGTAAGTAATGTTACATCCATGATGGGAGCTATTCAGCTTGGATTAAAATTTGCGAATGATGTTGTTCTTACTCTGAAGTTTAACCATGGAAGCGAAAGAAAATGATTTTTTCAACTTTTTACGAGTCCATAACGTGCATGTTGCATGTGCTTTAGGGTGACAAGAAAAATTGAAAATTTTATAATATCTGAAGAGATACCCCCTGAATCGATGCTTTAGGCAATAATTATTGGAAACACGTCTTTAGTGTAGTAGGTTAAGACAAGTAATAATCTTTATTGTATCTTTTAAAATCGTAGCTTACCATAATGCCAACAATAATAAGTAACTGTACCAATTTTGAGCCAAATCGGTTAAGGTTAAGGGGTCAATTTTTAGCGTTGAAGTTTATTTGGGAAAAATCGAAAAAATGTATGTGGAAAAACATCGCTTCAGGATTTTGGCAGCAGGTGGCGCGGGTCTCGCCCAAAATTGTCCAAGTGTGAGATTCTTGTAGGAAATTTAATTTCCTACAACTTTGTTCAAGGCTGCAAGAAGATCCGAGTTGATCCTGATGAGTTATATACGAAGTATACAACAAAAAACTTTTTACTGAAAAAATCACCAAAAATCAGGATCAACTCCGATCGTTTTGCAATCTTCGACAAAGTTATAGGAAATTTAATTTCCTACAAGAATCTCACATTTGGACAAGTAGGGTGAGAGACAATCACACGCAACGCCAAACAACCAAACCCGGTCGGGCCAATTCCAAAGAAAGATACCCCACCATATACGATTCGTTCCATTGAAATTCAATTATGCTATGGGAATCGTTACTCAATTTCGGTAAAATAATAATAGCACACTAAACTGGGTCTCGTGGCGCAGGGGTAGCGGCTTCGGCTGCCGATCCCGATGATGCTATGAGACGCGGGTTCGATTCCCGCCTTATCCACTGAGCTTCTATCGGATGGTGAAGTAAAACGTCGGTCCCGGTTTCTCCTGTCTCGTCAGAGGCGCTGGAGCAGAAATCCCACGTTAGAGGAAGGCCATGCCCCGGGGGGCGTAGTGCCAATAGTTTCGTTTTTACACTAAACTGCTGCTGGATGAAAACCAAATCGTAAAAACCAGGAAAACTATCGGCGTAAAAAAACACAAAAACAAGCCCTAAATTCTGACGAACCCAGATTTTGACAAGAATAATTTGTTATCTTTTCATGCTTTCTTTGTTCATTTATCAGGTTTGTTCATGGTGAAATGAAATGCTTTTGGATGTACAGTCCAGAAAAAGTAAATTGTATTGAAAACTGACTCACAATATGCAAAATGCTTGTAGGGGGAGAGGGGGTAATATGCACCCCCTAAGGGAAAACTGTGATTTCTCAACCATTACAGCATTACTGTGGAAGAATTTTGTTCGATGTTCTAAAACAACTATTATTCTTCGTCATCCATGTGAAAAAAGTCTTAAGAAACCTCAAAATTGTTTGAAAATATCAAATTTCTAAAAACATTTTTGATTCATTTCAAACAACTATGCGGGGCAATATGCACCGCAACATTGGGGCAAAATGCACTACAACAAAGGGGCAAAATGCACCACAACATGGGGCAAAATGCACCGGGTAAAAGCAGTTTTCACTAGTCACCACTAGATGACACCACTGTTTTTACAAAGGAGCTTCCCAGCGGTGCATTTTGCCCCGACCATGCTTTTTGCAGAAAATTTAATTAAAAATGCATTTTTTGATGTTTTTCGACTCATCTATCTACAGAATAATGAAAATTATGTCAAAAACTATATACCTCACCACTTACAATATAAATAAATGGTTTTTATATTGTCCAAAAATCATATGTATTGAAAGTTCAATAAAAATTAGATCAAAACACAACATTTTAATGTTTTGCAAATAACTTTGGCTGATTTTATCCTACCATGCTCAAACTTTTCCAGCATAGTTTTACAATGTTAAGCTTCCAATTTCTTTGATTTTTTCCCGGAATATTCTTCCAAATACCGAGAAAAGCAGGGGGTGCATTTTGCCCCAGGGGTGCATATTACCCCCTCTCCCCCATTGCATTGCATAACATCATTTTTAAATAATGCATTCTGAATCAAGATTTGAAAGTATTCCAAAAACAAACAAGACCGAAGTTTGGAAGTAACACCTTCTAACGGCCTTAATTCAATGAACTGGATGCGGGGAAAATATCATTACGAGCACAAACCCGAACTTTGGTCTTTGAGACACAAAGACTTCGCAGTCAGTTCTACGGCGTCATCCATAAAGTATGTCACGCAAAAAACCATGTTGTGGTGCATTTTGCCCCTTTGTTGTAGTGCATTTTGCCCCAATGTTGCGGTGCATATTGCCCCGCATAGTTGTTTGAAATGAATCAAAAATGTTTTTAGAAATTTGATATTTTCAAACAATTTTGAGGTTTCTTAAGACTTTTTTCACATGGATGACGAAGAATAATAGTTGTTTTAGAACATCGAACAAAATTCTTCCACAGTAATGCTGTAATGGTTGAGAAATCACAGTTTTCCCTTAGGGGGTGCATATTACCCCCTCTCCCCCTATGTCACGCAAAAATCGGCCGAAATTATTTTGAATTTTTGAGGCCGAATTTTGAACACGAATTCTATTCGATGCTGGGACTGGGACTGTGCAAGGAGCCTGCAGTTTGCATCAGATGTACATTAATGTTACGCGAAAGCCCTTTGCACAGAGGGTTTGATTACCGACTTTTTTTATCAAGCGAGCCACCTCATATTTCTGGTATTTGGTGGTATGGGCTTGCATGGATTCGACAGATTACATTTCCACAGAATTCGAGATAGAGCTGAAAAAAATGATTGTAAATTTACCACAAAAATGTGTTTATATTCTGCGAAATGCTACCCTATATTAAATCGGTCACATTTTTTCTGCCGTTAATGAAATTGGCTTTAATTTTAAAGGTTTTCGCTCGAAATGGCCAAAATTAGCTCATCACAAAACACTTTTATTCTTGCGATCTAAGGGAATCTCTCAGTACGAAACACAAGTAAACCACGTGACCTTCTCTGCGGTAGAGTATGGTAAACTATCAATATTTGCCAAAGGCGGCGTAGAGGTCGGTGCACGTTGCCGCCGTCGGTCGTCATTTAAGAAATATAATTCGATCATCATTACTTTGTCGCCGTTGTGCTTCAACGTACAATTTACAATTTTTATTACTAAAAGGCAATCCTTGCTTTAACCATACATGCATTTTTTTTACGTAGTTGTAACATCTGTTAAAAAAATTATTATATTGCGCAATTCTCACTAACTTGGACTTCGCACTAAATTATTGCTATCGCACTATTGCGACTTGTCAAACTGGCTTGGGAAATTTTAATTTTCTCAAAAAATGATCAAAGCGAGCCGATGTTGCTCACCTGTCATTCGCAATTTTAAAGTGCGAATGTCCAGTTTGGTGGAAACTGCGGCTGGAAATGTAAATAAACAACTGATGGTTGCCTATATTTTGGAAATTTTGTTTTCAAAAGTGCGAGAGAAAAGTGCGGGCCAAATCCAAGTTACAGTGCAAGGATCAATACTATGAAGACCAAATTTAAGCTGGAATTTATAAAATTTGTGTAATTTGTGTGTTTATTTATAACGATAACCTGTTAGTTTACAACTTTTTATCAGGTCAAGGATGTACATTCGTTAATTACATGAAGCTGCCTAATTTAGCAAGGTTCAACATTAGAAAAAAAATTTGCTCCTTTTTTTAAATTGCGACAAGAGTGTATTTGACCCAATAGCCATTATAAGCAACACAAGCTTGTGAATTTTACTCCAACGAAACTATGTGTTTATTTGAACATCATCGGTCAAAAGCAGCGTCCGTAGCATGCAAAGATCTACCTACCTAGAAAGAGCGATGATATTGACACACAGTCAACCCTCTTACAGATAACAAAAAAAAACAAATGGTTCTCATAATTGGGTACTAAAGCCCTATGTCAATTTTTATGTACAACCGTAAAAAACACGATTAAAAACCATTTCTGATAACTTTTTTTTTTTAGCAGTGCGTGGCCGAATGGTTACGCTGTCCGCTTTGTAAGCGGATGATTCTGGGTTCGATTCCCATCTGCTCCAACCTTCCATCGGATGAGGAAGTAAAATGTCGGTCCCGGCCTTGGTTGTTGTTAGGCCGTTAAGTCATTCCAGGTGTAGGAGTCGTCTCCATGCCATAAGTACAAACAACACACCAAACCAAGCCTACTCCGGTGGAATCGCTGGCGGCGGTTGGACTCGCAATCCAAAGGTCGTCAGTTCAAACACTGGGGTGGAAGGTTCCTTGGAGTAGAAAGAGGTTTGGGTGCTCTCCCCATTCAAGCCTTCGGACTCCTAGGTTCGAGCAGAAACTTGCAATAGAGACCACAAAAGGCCCGGGGTTCGTTAATGTGGATGGTTTGATTGTTTGAACTTTTTTTTTCATTTTAATGCAAAAAAAATATTGACAAGACAACATTTTTTCGATGGATCAACTATGGTCCCCTTGGAACGAGCTGTCAAGTAGGAGCTTTTCTGTCAAGAAGGACCGCGAGGATAATTTTTCAAAATTGATTTAAAAATCCATTTTAAACTCATTGTGGTCGTGCAAAGGGTCATTGTACTCAGAAAAATAAACTTTATCGCTGTAAACAATAATATCAGCAATCTAAGCTTCATTTTAGGACCCAATTTGGCTATTGTTTGATGTAGCAAAAACTTAAATTTTTCGTGTCGAGATAAACATGGAGGGAAATTATACTCAAAATTATTCTATCTTTGCGATTAACTTCACCCAGTTGGATTTATCTTTCCTTACATCTGTAAATATTTTTCGGGAAAAAATATTGTTTGATACTTCTCTAAAATTGCTATATATACAGCAATTCCATTTGAAAAGAGCCTAAACCGAAAAAAAGTTCTCCGATCGGGCTCAAAATTTTTCTGGGGGTTCCTTGGCCAAAATAATTAGACCCGTATTTTTTTGTTTGGCCATTAAGGTGACCTGTATCGTGCTAAGGTCGTTCAAAAAATGGCAATTTTCGTCATTTTTCGCAAAAAAAAATTTTTTTTTAAATCATATCTCCGTGTCATTTCATCCGATTTTAGTTGTCTTAGACGCAAAAGAAAGGTGATTCAATTGGCTATTTGAGAAAAATAGTGAGAAGTTTCAAAAATCTTGCTTAACATTTGAGAAAGTCGTATGAAAACTAAAAATGGCGTTTTGACCGTGTCTGGACCAATATTTTTATCGGATTCCTCGGAAAATTTCACATAACATATCATAACATATGTTTGATACTTCTCTAAAATTGCTATATATATCTGGAGTTTTTTTTTTTTTTTTAAAAAAAAAAAGGTCCAATAAACAAAATTTCCAACAAAACACCCAAAAAGTTTTGAAACCGCCTTGAGTCAGGGGTATTAAAAAACACCCTAAAAGCTGAAAATTTTGTTTAGAAATGTATACCATGTGTTTTTCATACACACTCACAAGTTGTCAGGGGGGCGAATTTAATATAATATAATATTATTATCTTATTATTTTTATCTTTTAGAAAATGGTCCTAGGTCAGCTGACTGTAAAGCAAAATAGAGGAAGACAAGCTCAACCGCTGACTGCTTATGACACCATCGACGTTGGCAATATCCAAACAATTCTTTGCTTATAGCTTCCCTACGTTAGGAACGTGTGAGTACGCTAAATTAAACAATTGAAATTTCGAAACCGGTCAACCAGCCGTATCTTAAAATGCGGGAGTATCGAACGAGAAGAAGCTGTAAACAATCGAATCGAGCCGAGTAATCGATGGGCAATGGGTTCGAGATGAATTTTGGTGAAAATGATATGATGATCGCAAAATTTCACACAAGTTTTTTTATCAATTATATAGGTAAACTATGGCAACTATGGAGATAGATTCCCCAAGCCACCCTTTTTTTATTTTCAATAACGACTTATGGGTCGGACGGATCGAATGAGACCAAAACAGACAAAATTGGTTGAGCCAGTGCGCAGATAACTTAGTGAAATTTTTTTTGATCAGCTTCCCACCACACACACAGACATTTGCTCAGAATTGTATACGTGAAGGTGTGTCTAGGAGGTAAAATTAAGAATTTAATTTTTCGACTGATTATAGCCTTTCCTCAGTAAGGTGAGGAAGGCAAAAAACGGATAATCGAACATCTGAAATCGAAATTTTGAATTATCAAGGCATCGGATAATGGATTTTGGACTGTATTTCCTTAACCAAACGTTAAACATGAGCAATTCTCTACGAAATCGGCCGATTTCGACCATTTTTATTTTTTGTATTTTTTTTTATTTGACTCAAACTTTGTGGGGTCCTTCCTTATGTCCAAAGAAGCTATATTGTGTCTTTGGTTCACCCATACAAGTCTCCATACAATTTTGGCGGCTGTTCATACAAAAAGGTACAGTAAACCGGGGTGACTTTGATACACACAAAAAAAATATTACCGTAATGACAAAAGTAACTTATTTTTGATTTAAAAAGTTGCTAAAATTAGCTTGAGGGAAAGTTTTTTTCTTGTTTAAAATATGAAAACTTTTACTGGTAAAGTTTTTGAAAATCTCCTTACTAACTGATTTAAAAGTCTTAACTTTTAATACGACTGTAGAATTTCTTTCATTTTGACGTTCTCGTGTAACCGTGTACGACTAAGTTCCAAATGTAAACAAACACTTTGGTGGGTCCGGTGGTGCTGGTGATTCTAGGACGCAAAGCAAAGCCGACGGTGGCAGCAGCCAGGAATCGGACGCGGAAACCTTCGTGAGCCAAACAGCAGCAGCGGAACGCATTCGAAGGAGGGTGGTGCGGGTGCGGGACGAGGTGAAGTGCTCAAAAAGGACAAGGCGAGCTTCCTGCAGGAACTGCAGCTGTTCCACGACCGGAATGGGTAAGAAGAAAGCTTGGGTGTTTTGTGGGGCTTGTGATTGATTTTGTTTGTTTTTTTTAGGATGGGAGGTAGGAATGTGGATTCGCACCGGTTGTATTCGGTGGTGGTGGCCCGGGATTGGTGATTGAAGGTCAATTCCCGCGAGGACTGTAACGAGATCATCGAGGAGATGGCGCTGCCGAAGAGTTGCGTGAACAACGAGATTGCGTTGAAGAAGATAAACATCCGGTTTTTGGACAAGTACGAGACAGGTGATTTTCACGGTGAGGAGAAGGAGCCGACGAAGAGGAGGACGTCGAGAAGCGGGATAATCGGAGGTAGCCAGAGCGGATGTTGCACTCGGTGCCGGCGGTTTACAACACCTGTGAGTAATGAGAATGTGTACAGTGGCTTGCCAACTTCACTTACTTCCATCTCTTTTAGCAAATAACCGTCCACAAATGCTCATCTCGCGACGGCGCAGCTCCAGCCGAATGAACCCTGGACAGCGTGCCGAAAAAATCTGTGTCATTCTCGAAGGAGGATGAAGTGCTCGAAATCGAATTCCGTTCCGAGGGCCTCATCAACCCAATCTTCCGGATGCGCTTCCAGAATCGGGAACTCCCCGTTCAGGCACTTCACTTTCCAGCCAGGAAACGTCGATCACCCTTGCCGAATCTACAGCCAACTTCTCCAAACCTGTCCTGATGAAGGCCGGCAACGTGACCATCCTGTTCTCTACTTTGCTGTCGCGCGTCGAAACGTCCGTCTGGAACCGTCCAGCTTGGGGTCTTCGGAAGTGACCGGTGGCGTACCCTAAGAATCGGTACAGCTTGGACTCGGATTTTGGCCAGAAGCGTAAAATACAATAACAAAATGTCTTATGTAACATACTGTTTAAAACTTTTAAAAATAAATATAAAATAAAGCCTAGAATCAAGCAAATTTTTCTGAAATTAACACTGTAGTATTAATTCAATTCAATTCGGTTTTATTTGTGAGTAATCAAGTAACAATGAGTTCATTTAGGTACGCAACAGAGTTTTGGTGTTCCTTTCAGCTGTGTTTTACATCGTAATTCAATCGAAAAATTATTACTTATAACTATGGAATAGACAAGAGTAAGAAAAAGTTTTCAAAAAACTTACAGAAAGTGCAATGGTAAAAGGATAGATAGAGAGAAAGCTTAAAACTAGATCACAGACAAAAATAATCAATTATAGATGTGCTTGATCATCAGCTCCCCGAGGGCCAGAAATTGCTCCGCCTTGTTACGGCAGCTCCGAAACCGCGTCATCATCTCCCCCGCGAGAGCAAAGAACTCCGGCAGGGTAAAGAGATCTTCCCCGGTGACTCCTTGCTGGGCCGCATCGCCGCTACCGGCAGCGACCACGCTGGCAAACGAACGCCCCCATCCAGGAGGGAACGCTGGGTTGTCCGCTGGAACCGTACGCTGTCCAACTGCAGGAACGGCTGAGCTCGTACTTCGCCGAGGAGAGTGGGACGCTGCTGCTTTCTTCTTCCTCTTTTCCTGCTCCTCGAGGTAGGCCTTGCGCGCGACGCATCCGCGGTAATTGCCGGTATGGTTGCCGTCACAGTTCGCGCACTTTACGCGCGGCTTAGTTTGTTCTGCGTTTTCCCCCAAGTCCGCCTTTCGTGGCAGTGCGCACGCCTCCGAGAGGTGTGACTCACCGCACTTCACGCAGCGGGGCCGGAGGTTACAATTCAGCGAGCCGTGGCCGAATTTCTGGCAACGGTGGCATTGCGCTACGTCCGTCGGGTTCTTGGTGTAAAACCGCCAGTTTACCCAAAAACCGTCCAACGTCTTAATCCGCCGCAGATCTTGGATCTTGACGGTGCCGCGGTCGAAGTACAACAAGTACAGGGTATGCGTACCCGTGACTGTTGTCTTTCGCGAGAGCACTTTTATCTCCCGTGGCTTTATTCCGGCGTTCGAGAGGTGTCGCTTCAGGTCGGCGATCGGACGGTCTTGGTAACCCTGCAAGACGACCTTAACAGGGGGCTTCTCTGGGTCGTATGTGTAGAAGTTGAAGTTGCTACGCTTCAGTTCTTCAAGCACCAGGTCGAAATCTTTTCTGTTCAGTGTGATCACTTGCACTGCCGACTTACCGATTTTCAGACAATATCCGAGGCCTTCCAGCAACTCGTCAACATCGTCCGCCAACGTGTCCAAAACAAAAATTGGAGGTGGTCTTCGTTCCGTTGGAGAATTGTTCTTTTTTGACGTCGACACTTTCTTCCGTGCACGTCCATCGTATTCGTCGTCGTCGGTAGTGCTGCTACCGTCGGTGTTGTTGTTGTTGTTTTCTTCGTCGTCGCTCAGCATCTGGAACTCGTTCCTGATGGGAATGTTGGCGGATGTCGATGTGCCACTGGTCGTGGCACCGGAAGTACCTGAACGGGTTCGCACTGGTGATCTTGGAACATATCCGGGATGTAGTAACTTTTTGTCGATTCCTTCTGCGCTCACTCTCCCCTGCGCGATGGCGGTCGACACGGCGTTGGTTTGTTTACCTTTTTGCACACGGCCGGTAGACGAACTTCGCGGGTTTTTCGAGGCCGCACTCGAACTGCCACGGCCACGGCCGGCCCTTGGCATGCTGGTGGAGCAAACTCGCGGCTAATCACGGTAAACTACGGCGAAAAAAATCGAAAAAACGATGGAGCACTGAGCACTTGACTGCTGCTTGCTCTCGTGCGTACACGGAGGTCCACTGTAGTATTAAATGTTGTTTATTCTTGCTATAAAAGGTTTCTTTTCTAATTAAAAGTAAAACACTTTTACCGATACAACGATTTTGTTCCATTAATGCATGGTTGTATCAAAAACTTTCCAACTTTTAAATTGAAAAGTTTGAACTTTCTACGAATATTCACCAACGCGAACTTTTAATCCAACGAACGATCTTTTTAAATTCAGAGTATTTTTTCTTTGTGTGTAGGATTTCAATTTGTTTTTGGAATATTTTCCAATAGGTAAGGTTTTTCTCAAGATTATTATTTTTAAAAAATGTACTGGGGTAGGCCACACAAAGTCCAAGCACTATTTTGGAAATAAAAGTTTTTTCAATAGTGTTTAGAAAAATAGTTTCTTTAAAAACTCTTAGTTTAAATTCCGGGGTGACTTTGATAGTCATAGTTCTTGTTTCTTGTTTAAATCATATTTAAGATGTTCAAACTTTATTTGTACGTTAAATGTACCATCACTAAAGTAGCTGATATCAGTTTTCGTCTGACAGCCGGAGACAGCGGTTGTTTTTTCTGCTGTTTTCGTGGCGCGGCAAAGTGCTTACGGATGGAGGTGGAAGAATCCTCCGATGGGGACGAGTTTCGTTCCGTAAACGGAACGGGGATGCGGAGGAAGACCAGCGACGGAGCCATTGTCGGGAATGGCCCAGAGGAGAATCTTCTCAACAACAACAAGTTCAGCCCGCTGGCGGAGAACAACAACAATAACAATGGTACCCCAGCCGGGAAAGGAAGCGTTCCACCGGTTCCAGTGGTTCCAGTGGCCAAGAAACCACCACCTCTGGTGGTAAAGAATACGAGCTACGCCAAGCTGAGGAGTGTAATGTCGCCGTGCACAACCAAGCCAAGTTACAAGCTAACTCCGTTTGGGATCAAATTGATGTGTTCCTCCGAGGAACGTTTTGAGACCGCGCGGGCCCACTTGATTGCGAACAAAGTGGAGTTCTACACCCACGAGAAACGAAGCGAGCGGCAACTCCGCGTCGTCGTCAGAGGACTTCCACCGGCTTCACCTGAATACGTCAAGAAGAACCTCAAGGAATCGCACAACCTGGATGCTGTGAAGGTGCACGCCATCAAGAGAAAAGCAGAGTTCACCTCCTCGGAGGAAACCCCGTACATTGTTACGTTCCCCAAGGGGTACACCAACCTCAAGCAGCTGAGTGAGATCAAGCGCTTGAGGAGATTTCACATCCGGTGGGAGGCCTACCGGAACAAGCGACCGAACGTGACCCAGTGCAGGAACTGCTTGCAGCTGGGTCATGGAACCAGGAACTGTCACCTCAAAGGGAGGTGCAACAACTGTGGGGGTCCCCACAAGACGGACGAGTGCGAAGTCCAGAAAGCCCAGCCAAAGCGGTGTGCCAACTGCTCTGGAAGCCATGAAGCCACGGACCGCAGTTGCCCCAAGCGTGCGGACTTCATCCGGAGGCGCCAGCAGGCATCGAAACCAAACCCGCCGGCAAGGAAGGCGGAGAAGCAGAGTCCAGTAGTTCCGGTGTTCTCGCCGGCGGAGTTCCCTCCGCTGCCGGGCGCAGTTCCGGACGGAAAACCGAAGGATCGCCCTCGACAAGCAGGAAGCAGCAAAGGAAGCAGTGGCTCCCGAGACGGTGGAGCCACGGAGGAGGAAGCCGGGGAAATGCTCTACAGTTCGGCTGAGCTGTGGGGCATTTTCTCCGAGTACATCGGCAGGTTCAAGACCTGCAAGACCCGCTTGGACCAAGTAACCCTCGTCAGTTACATGATCTCCAAGTATGGATTGTAATGAGTTTTTTTTCTGATGTGTATATTTAATACGTTGATCGATCCTCGGTCCTAACCTGGTCTTAGCACCTAAGAGGACCTAATAAAAATAAGTTTAGAATAAAAAAAAAGTAGCTGATATAGAGGATTTGCAGCAAAGCTAAAAGACACATGTCGCCACCTATGAACAAATAGCGTAAACCTATGATTTTTTGAAAAAATGTGTTTTTTCCTTCATTATCAACATTTTTATAAAACTTATGCCGGATTCGGATGAGAAAAATTATTTCCAACAATTTGGTGTACAACTCTCCAATATTTGTTTGATTTTTCTATGAGAAAACTGTAAATTTAGAAAAAGATAGTAATTTGGTCTATTTGACAAGAAAGTCTGTCAAAAATCAATGAAAATTGTTGGATATACGTTACCACATCTGTTATCAACTATATAACTGTTTATTTCATTTATATATACGGGGAAACTCATTTTTTCGTGTTCCAAAACATGTTTTTTAAAGAAAAAGTTCACACATTTTTGCGCGCCCAAAAATTGATGTTCATTATTTTAAAGCAAAAAAATTTTCTCGTCTTTTGCAACCAGTTTCATTAAGATTGATGCAGGGAATCATGAGAAATAAGCGATTTTGTTCTTCAATGCAGCAGAAAGAAATACGATTTTTGGCAAGTAACCTCATTTTGGCGCCACCTACATTTGAAACTCAGTCGCGCTGCAAAACCTCAATAGTTCTCAACAAAAAAAAATCAATGTTTATATTTAGTTAACTAAGTTTATAAGCTTTTAAACAAAATACAAAAAAATATGTAAAATTGGTAAAAAAAACAGTCGGAATTTTGCCTGAAATTAGCTAAAATTAGTTTTGTTTGTAAAATTATCGATTTATATTGCATTTTATACTGAATTTGAAGCACAAATCACAAGTTTTCACATTTTACATGAAATTTGTTCAACTGAAATTGCCTATAAATTCGGAGTTTTTTTTTAGTTGTGTTTCAAAAACACATATTATTTATTATTTACAAACTTATTTAACCTTCTCCTAGTAGAATTTGTCCAAAGAATCCGAAAATGCATTCCGTTTCCCGATTCAAATCATGTTCATTGAGAAAATCATAACACTTTGAGAAGTTTAAAAAAATGACCTTCATCAACATTTTCTTAACTATAGTTAACTAACTTTTTAAACTTTTCAAAATTTTATGAAAAGTTCTTTTTGAGGTACTTTGAACACTTATCTACCACGGTCAGTATGATTCTAAACAATTCCGTATGTATTTTAATTGTACTCTTCATTTTGCGGAAAAATAGCAAACCTATCAAAGTCACCCCGTTTTACGGTTTGTAAATATTAGAAAATCTGTAACTTTTGAATGAATTTTCTGATTAACTCGATTTTTCTATTTTCGAGATTTTTTTATATGTTTAAGCGGGCAAAACCCCGCAACATTTGGACCACAGAGAAATATGGTCAAAAAATCTGCTGCCGTGATTTAAAAAAAAGAAACCTACCGTAAACTGGGGTCAATCGGGACACATGGGGCGAATTGGGACAGCAGTTTTAACCATTTTGGAGCACAATATTTTGATTTTTCTGGTTGGTTTCGGTTAGAACAGACTCAGGCCAACAAAATGTGTACATCCATTTCCAAATTTAAAAGCTTTAAGTGCTCTAAAAACTGCTGTCCCTATTCAGACTGTAGTCCCGATTCACCCCAGTTTACGGCAACAGAAAAAAAAATTTGACCTAATTTTTTCTATGTAAAATTGAATTTGCAATCGATAAGTACTCATTTTTTGATAAAAGGCTCCGTTTTCAAGATGTAGCCACCGAAAGTTTTATTTTAGTGAAATATTTGCAGTTTTAGAATATTATTTAAAATGAGTGAGAAGTTCAGAAAATTTGCTATAAAATTGAATAAGAGACATTGAAGATTGGACCTCTGCTTGCTGAGATACACCGGCTTAAAAAAACAAACAGGAACATTGAAGTTGTTTTAAGTCTCACCTTAACAACCCAACATTTTCTAATGTCGATATCTCAGCAACTAATGGATCGATTTTCAATGTTAAAACATGAAACATTCGTGAAATTTTCAGAATTTTTGAATACAATATTTTTATTTTTTTAATCAAGACAAACATTTTAAAAGGGCTAAATATTCAATATTACGTTACTTCGTCCATTTCGGAGAGCAGTCCATTTGACACTTCTACAATCTGTGACAGTGTGTGTGCGCTTTTCACATGTTACAGTCTTTCTTGCATATTACGGGCTTGCTGTTTGGCTACGCAACAAATGTTTAATTATGTTTAGAACTCATTTAAATGAAGAAATATATCATGTACATGCTAATTATGCACGTAAAGCAATTGTAATCAATCATTCTAATGTTGATTTGTGCCTTAAAACATCACAATGGTTTACCATGTTAGTCGACCGAATTTGTGCGGCACTGTACGAGCTAGGGCTGAACCGTACGTCAAAAAAGTTCGCCACGTGCTTCGAGATTTCAACCAATCAGAAGGTAGGTCGAAAATAGGCACAAAGAAGGTATCATAGGAGCAATAGACCCAAAATAGGGACAAAAAATGTTTTAGTTTTTCGGGCTTATACAGCGATATAAGGTATTTTTATCAAAAATGTGATTAAGTACGAGCATTAGCATTAAAAAACCAACTTGTAATATAAGCAAGGCTGCCTATAGCAGCTTTTGAGAATACATCAAATTCAAAGTGAGCTCGGCTTACTAGGCCCAAAATAGACAAATACCCTACGTATTTTGGGAAATTGAGTTTTTGTGAAAAACAAGTTAATAAAAAAAAATCGGCAATTTTTTCCGTGTACCTATTTTTTTCTGAATAGTCCTCAACAATACCTACAACTTTGCCCAAGACACCAAATTGATCAGAAAATTCATACATAAGTTACAGATTTTCGAATATTTACGTACCTTTTTTGTACGGACAGCTTCCAAAATTTTATGGAGAATCAATGACACAATATAGCTTCTTCGGATATAGGGAAGGTCCCCACAAAGTTTGAGACACGTTTATGCAGCGTTGAATCGACCGCTATAGGCCAACTGGAAAACAGAAACATAAAGTTCAAACCCAGCTACAAATCTAGAGTTTTTTTTTTTTTTTTTGAATAGGTCCTATACTGCCGCTCTAATCTAGTCTGTCCCATATTTAAAAAAAACAGCAAGCCGAAAATCGCAAGACAAATTTGTCCCGCCCATAAGGCTACGTGTTAGGATTTCACGACAAAATGAAATTTCCTACGGTTGTCTGGATAAACTACGTAATTTTATAGGTTTTTCTGATAGTTCACATGATTTTGAATCAAACTGCATCATTAACTCAAAATTGACGAAATTACATATAGGACGGACTCGATTTGAGGGGCAGTATAAACATATGAAAGACAATTGTTTATAGGTCCTTTAAAAAAAACTCTAGAAATGAAGGCTATAAAATCGCTTTTGATGCAGAAACTCACCGTAAAAAAACAAAGCAATATTTAAAAATCAAAATAAAAAAATTAAAAGCATTACTTTTCGAAACAAGTTCAGAAAATTTCAACTTTCCAGCACCCACAAGAAACTTATTATTAAATACCTACATGAAATTCAGACTTAAAAATCCTTTAAAGGATATTTTTAGGAATTGCAAAAAAAAAGTTGTATTACTTGTTGCATAAACTTCTAAATTTTTCAATCTGTTGCAAAAACTACTATTTATCTACTGAAAACTTCGATTGTGTCACGTTCCCCAGAAAACCCCCAAAAACCATTCCCCAGAAAACCGTTCCCCAGAAAACCATTCCCCAGAATGTACCATTTCCCAGAAAACTATTCCCCAGAATGTACCATTTCCCAGAAAACCATTCCCCAGAAAAGTTTCTTTCTCGAAAAATCAAAGTAGTTTCAAATATTAGTTTGTTTGAAATTTCTTAGAAAATATAAAAATTGGACAAGGTTATTTTATCCATGCCAAGAAATTTTTCTTTTTTTTTGACAACAATTCTTGAGAAAATAACAGAAAATGTTAATTCGGCTTATGACTCGTTCTATTATTCTAAGAAATTTTCCCTTCTTTTTCAGTCATGTTAAATTTGTTATACAAATGCCGAATAAATTGCAGTTTCTTTTTATTTCTTGTTTTCCGTGAATGCTATTTTTATTTTGCAAAGAAGAAAAATGTTTGTTAAAATTAAAATATGATTATGGGTGTCATTGGTATAATTCCATTTGACATATTGGACCTTTGGCATATTGCTCATTTTGCATGATTATTTAAATTTTCTAAATTTGATTTAAGGTGACAAAATTTAATTTATCATTTTTGGAAGAAGAAAACTCTCTTGACTTACAATAACTGATTAATTTTTCCTTCTTTTAAGGTCTCCTGACACAAGTTGAATTTCACCTTCTTTAAAGAAGGGAAAACTGTCTTGACTTGTGATATCTGCTAACAGAAGTTGAATTTTCGCTTTAAAGTTTTTTTTTCTTGTATTCTTTCTTGTTTCCATAAGGAAAAACTCTCTTGACTAGTGATAACAAATTTAAAAAGTTGTGTAAGTGGTCAAGTATTTTTTCCCTTACTTAAAAAAGGGAAAATTAAACCCGTGTCGCAGTTATAATAACAAGGCTATAAATTTTTCCCTTCCTTACAGAAGGGAAAACTCTCCTCCTCCCTTAATGCAAAAAAAAACATTCCAGAGATCGTTGCTGGAAACTCGGTTCCTGAGGTCGTGCAATGTATATGGGATGTTGTGAAACCATATTTGCGTCGTGAGGTTGACGTGGCTGAGGCCAACGGAATCGAAGTGAGCTGGTCCGCCAAGTTGGAACCAGACCTACGTGGCATAGAAAAGTTTGTGTGGCTCAAGGACATCAAGCGAAAGAGCGTGATTAGGATCGATGCATTGGGTGAGGGACGCATGCTGCTAAATTGGCGCGACAAAACGATGCTCGTTTTTGCATTCGCGTACTCTACGTCGATCAGTTCGCTGGCAATTTGGGAAAAAATGAATAAGCATCTCCTCCAGCCATCGGACTGCGATCGGTCTGGCGCTCCGTCAAACGTTGAGCTCAACGAACTTGTGCAGGAACTGATGGAAAAAAATCAACACCTTGAAGCACATCACTCAGCCTGGATCCAGTGGGCTACATCAATCCAGAGTTCGCCAGCAGATGAGCAACATGAACTCAAGGAACGGCTGCCGCCAGCCTCGATGCGGGGAATGTTCTTCTCACTGCCAACCTCCGAAGGCAGTCGCCTTGAAATTACGCGTCAGGGATTGATCGTGGCCGAGAACATTCTTGACAACCTGGAGCCAACTGTCAAGATCCTCGAAGATCACGGCAACCATCTCATGAGTGTAGCGTTCGAGATAAAGAACTCAGCACATGCTCTGGCTGAAAAGTTCAGTTTGTGTCGTGCTATGCTGCAGGGTATGAAAATGACCACGGCCCCGGAGGAGACGACACTGAGCCAGTCTCACCGTGTTGCAGTTGGAGATATGCTGGATTTCGAGCACGGTCGATAGAAGTAACTCAACTGGCTCAACTCGGAATCTTGCTATTTTTCGTTTTTCTCATTTTTATTATCCATTGTTATTCGATATTACTGAATAAATAACTACACAAAAGTGCTTTAATCTGTTTATTGATGATATCAAATCCAACATTGCTTATCAGAAAATAATCTTAATCTTATTTGTCAATAGTATCAAATCCATATTCACTCAATGGCTGTTTCAATGCGACAGTCGGGTCAAATGTTCCTTCATACAAATAACCGCATTTTTTGAACAAATTAGTGCAATCAAAGCGAGCAAATCTGGTCAAGCTTTCGGTGACGGTAATAGATAGTGGTTTTTTTGAGTTCTCGATGTAGTGCCTTTGAAGGTCTCGTTTTGCCAGGCCGAAAACCACTTCTATCGGATTAAACATGGGACAATAAGCGGGAAGAAAAACTGGTAAAATTCCCAACGACCTCAAATACATGATAATATGTTTGTCACAATGAATCCTGGCGCCATCCATTATCCAAATGGAATGGCGGCCAGGATATTGCGAAACTTTACCACTGTGCGCAAACTTTTGAATACAATCGAAAAATTTTTGACGTGTGAATGTTCCCTCTGTTCGATACGACTCCAGCATTCCAGTTTGCCCAAGAAAACATAAGTAGGATTCTCTTGGACGTCTCTTAAATTCTCCTTTAACAATAACCTAGAAAGAAACATTTTTTTAAAATAAATATAAAAATAGATAGATAAAAGATGATAAGTCGTACCTTTTTCCCTTTAACACCATAACCCTTATTGCGCAGCATGTCTCGAGAATCGTAGGACACTTCATCGAGGAAAACGAGCTGATGGAAGTGCCATTGGAAAGAGTCCATCTCGTCCGCATACTTTTGTATGTTAGATTTTCGAATTTGTATTGCTCTGCGTTCGATTGTTTTCCAGGTCAATCCAGATGCGTGTAAAATTTTAACTACCGACGCCCGGCTAATTGAATAATTGAAGTGTCTCTGGAATCGACGGCAAGCCTCGTCTAAGTACAAAACCGGTTCCTTGTAGTACAAATCCAGCAACCACTGCCGCTGGCGTGCACCAAACCGTCGATAAACTTGCTTCCTCTGCTTCCTCGTGAAAGTTCCCTCACTGTTGTACTTCCGGATCCATTTGCATACAACCGATTTGGACTTTCCAAAAATCTTGGCCAGAGTGGAACGATCAAATCCAAGAGAAAAAAAAGGCGTACAGGCAGTGAAAGATTGTATTTACACTGGCTTGCCGGTGCCGCACATTATTAAACACTTCAGAGTGGTCCATTTTCAACAATTTATCTAATTTATTCAACAAAAATTGTAAATTTTGATCGAGAAAACAAACCGCGGAAAAAATACCTCTACTACTTTGCTCTGCGCGACATTTAATTTGACTAAAACTAGAACTGTCAAACGCAGCCACGCATTTGGTCAAAGTGCGGCGCGTCGTTTCGAGGCTGGTATGCCGCGTGTCTTTTCCGGGAATACGCGCAATACCCCGTTGGTTGGTCAAAGTCAAACTAAAAAGTGACGAACTGTCACTTTTTACACGGCGCTCACGTATACTATCAAAACAATCGTTTGGTAGTGTGTGTGAACTCCGTGTAAAAAGGGTGTCAAACTAAAAAGTGACCCCGTTCGTTTGACAACAGTTGGTGTCAACCCATCGGGGTTCCAGTGTACACTATTTCTCGCTTACTTTTTTCAAAAGGTCCTATGTACATAGAAAACCCATGGCGCATTGGTTCTTTTGAAAAAGTAATCTAGATTTAACGATTCTGGTTTCAAAACGTACGGATCCTTTCACGTTAATCAATCGAATGGGAATTTAATTTCAACTATCAACTATAGATTAAATATTCAAAAGGTTCTATCTGCATAAGAAACCCATGACTACATAATAGTTTGTTTTGGAAATTTATTCTAGAATTTCAATTATCAAATAGTGATTAAAGTTACGATGAGACAAAACCGTACACAAGTCTAGAGCAACATTTGAAAGGGGCGGTACAACATTGCTCTTACGGCCTTTCGTCCCATTTAAACGAGTGTAATGAAAGGCCGTGGTACGAAAGACCGTAAGAGCAATGTTGTACCGCCCCTTTCAAATGTTGCTCCAGAAGTAATACTAACATAACTCACGTTACACGTACGATTCCCGGAATAAAGCTCAACATCAAATCACAAACCACCAACGTTTCCTCCGGATCTTCTTTCAGTTCATTTCAGCTGGCCAGCAGTTGATCGTCTGTTCCAACTAATAAAATAGTTTCCACACTCCGTCGTTGCTTTCAACACATCTTTATTGGAATCGCTTCAGGTTGTTCACAGAACGCTTCTTACGGTAATTCCTCACTTCCGTTAAACAGAAAGCAAAAAAAAAATCGCATTCAACCGCCAACAGAAGAAATCCACCCTACTTGACTTCCTTGACCTGCAGACCCGGTGGCAGCGACTGCTTCAGCTTGTCGGCCTTCTCCTTGTCCTGGACCACCAGCGTGTACAGGTACCGGGAGCAGCGGATCTTGAACTTGGTGTTGTTTTCGTTCTTCTTTATCTTGACGGCACGGGCATCCTTCCGGCGGGCCTTGATGAGGAAGTCCTTCACTTCTTTGATCTCCTGCGGCATCCTGCGAGAAACGGAACGGATCGAAACAAACACCACAAATTAGTCGCGCGTCTTCCGAGGCACAATTTCCACCGGGAAAACACTCACTTGGGACGATTTTACTGGCTAAAATCGGGAAAATATTCCTCCGCAAACGGAACGTGTGTGCTGTTGACGTTTAGCACAGCCCAAAAAAGAGAGAGAAGGCCGCGAACATGGCAGCTCGTCAACTTCCGCCAGGCTGACAGATGAGGTAACACCGCCGCCATCTGTGGGAAACTGCCGGCAGGCGCGTGATGTTGCAGCTAAATGTTGCGTCGCAACAGTACCGGCCAGAATATTTTGATTACCTTGCGATTATTGCGCGTATTCCCCAAAAAAACACGCGGCATACAAGCCTCGAAACGACGCGCCGCACTTTGGGCAAATGCGCGCTGTCAAATTCCATACAGCGCGTTTTGTTTTTGTTGATCTTTTTCTTCGAATTGCATGGCATTGTAGCTGGGTATGTTTTTTATTGCATCAAAAGTGCAGAAAATCGCTGGCAACATTGTCTGCGGCACTTTCTGAAATGCCGCGCGGCGTGTATCTTCGAGAGAAACGGACAATATCTGTCTTAATTCTGGGAAGAGGCACCATGTCAAACCACACAAATTCGAATTAATAGAATATTAATAAGAGCAAGTAGTACAATTTAAAATAATAATTATATTTTCCGTAAAAATCACTTGCTGCGTCCAATAAACCCACTCAAAACGCAAAATGATACATTTGGCTGAAAATTTTGAGGTGAGCTGACAGCCATAGAACGCGAAAATCAACAAGATTGCTACGATGAATTCAAAAAACTATTGCGCTCAAGATTGCGCTCGTATCTTTGAGACCCCTACACCAAAACTGATATTTTCTCAATACGCGCAATACCTTGCGATTACTACGAAACCATTTCTGATCACTTTTTTATTTATTTTAATGCAAAAAATAAACTGACAAGACAACATTTTTTCGATGGAACAACTTTGTCAAGTAGGACCTTTTCTGTTAAGAAGGGTCGCGAAGAAATTCTTTTTATTTTTTTTTAATCAATGCTTTGCGGTCGTATAGAGGTTGGGTCGTTAGCTCACTCCAGGTGTAGGACCCCTATGTAAAAATCTTGTCAACAGTTGGTGTCAAACCATCGGGGTTTCAGTGTATAGGGATTTGATCACTTCGAGTATATTGCACAAGCGCTTAATATAATATGTCCATTGGCTGCATACTGCATTTACAATATAGACCCCATATTTGTTGCATATGACGTCATATCCACCCAAAAATCATAATATTCACGCAGTTTATACGTTACAAACCGTGTGGACTCCAATATATTGGCTTCATATTACAGCAATATCAGAAGTGATTTGCCCTTTGCAGCAGAACGACTGTGATCGAACCCAGGCCAACTGGGCTGAGAGGTAACCACGCTTACCACTATACCACCGGGACCGGCCCTTGAAATTGACAGCCGATGCGGCCATCATGAGACCACGTGCTCGATCCGTTTATTTGCCAATAAAGCTGCAGCTGGACCGAGTCCAGTAAGGAACTGATCGTACAATACCGTTGTAAATAACATCGGGGCCATACAGCAGAATTTTGCAGGGGAATAATCGTATTTTGATATTTTAATTTTTTTTATTTATTTACTTGCAGCGAGTCCTCGACTTCGTCCCGCACCCGCACCACAGAGTAAGACTGAGTTCGCACTGCTTCTTAATTTTTGGTTCAACTTGGTGGTACATCGCAGGTACATCGCACGCCTGCTACCAGCAAATCTTATGGAGCCAAAAAATTCAATGACATTTCTTCGGACTGGGCACTCTTGGTTACTCTGTGCCCGCACCACCCTCCTTCGAAGGCGTTCCGCTGCTGCTGTTGGAGAACAACAAAATGAAAGAAATTATACAGTCGTATTTGAGTTAAGACTTTTAAATCAGTTAATAAGGAGATTTTCAAAAACTTTAGCAGTAAAAGTTTTCATTTTTAAAACAAGAAAAAAACTTTCCCTCTAGCAAATTTTAGTAACTTTTTAATTCAAAAGTCAAGTCAGTAATATTTTTTGTTTGCATTACTATCCAGTCACGAAATATTCTAGCTGAGCTGGTTCTGTCAGCATCCTGCTAGAACGGTGGATCATTTCTGCTAGAATGCTATAAGAATAACTAGCTCTGTTAGAACTCTGCTAGAATTGGGTACTAAAGCTCTATGTCAATTTTTATGTACAACGGTAAAAAACACGATTAAAAACCATTTCTGATCACTTTTTTTCATTTTAACGCAAAATTATTTTTTTTTGGCAAGACAACATTTTTTCGATGGATCAACTATGGTCCCCTTGGAACGAGCTGTCAAGTAGGAGCTTTTCTGTCAAGAAGGACCGCGAGGTTAATTTTTCAAAATTGCGGTCCTTCTTGACAGAAAAGCTCCTACTTGACAGCTCGTTCCAAGGGGACCATAGTTGATCCATCGAAAAAATGTTGTCTTGTCAAAAAAAAAATTGCATTAAAATGAAAAAAAGTGATCAGGAATGGTTTTTAATCGTGTTTTTTACCGTCGTACATAAAAATTGACATAGGGCTTTAGTACCCTATTCTGCTACAATGTCGGTACTGGGTGTCACTGCAACACACAAACCAATGTTGCACGCACCAAGCAACGCGACATCACAATCAGAAACCGGAAGCTTATCTCCAACAAACCCCTCGCTGCATCAGTTCAGAAAAAATCCACCAGATGCCACTGCGCACAACCCCCAGCTGTCAGCCGTTTTTGACGTTTCGCTTTGCGTGCGTGTTTCTTTTCGGTCCGTCGCTGCGCATTTTCCTTCTTGCAGACGACAGTCTCGTTGCAGCAGTCGTTGTTGGTGGAGGCTTTTTGCTCAGATTTTGTTTGTGCGCGCTCGGTTCCAACTCCGGTTCTCTAATCCGAAGGAAGACTCATTTGCGTCTGAACATTACGGTGCAGTTTTTCAATTCATTCGCTTGAAGTGTTGCAGTGATTTGGTTTAGCTTTGCGCTGGGTTTTATTTTGTTTTCGGGAGAATTCAAGTAAAGTGGATTCCAATTTTGGATCTGATTAGCTCGCTTCCGCGGTTCTTGTGACGTGGGTCTGACCCGGGTTATTTATAGATCCAGTTTCGTGTGGAGGCCGTTCAAGGCAAACCAAGAGTAAAAAAGGGCAACTGCATCGCAATAATCCGGTAGAGCATCAACGAGGTAAGTCCGGCAGACATATCCGGGTTCATACAGATTCCCCAGGCAGTGGTCAAACATGTAAACAAAGTACCCCGTGGGTCCTGGTCGATTCCGTCCGAACTCCTCGTCGTCACCCGCCCATCATCATCGACCACAAACTTTTCGCTTTGACCTACTTTCGAACTGCCTTCAGCACAACATTTGTGTTGGTGTGTGCTTTTGCCGCTACCCCTTATCTTCCTTCCTCCTCCACGGCGGCGACATGGCCACCAGCCATACACAGTTGGTTCCGACCAGACACGAAGAGAGGCAAAACACACAATCATTCATGTACGGTTCGGGCCGCCCGATGGATGGACGAAGTTGGAACAAAACAGAGAGAAGCTCTAATATCTGGTATATTTCGGAGAATCCTTTTCGGTTGTTACGAACCGTTTACGGCGCATCGTCGGTGCTTCCCCGACAGGTTGCACGTAACGGGTTCGTTGACCTTGCCCGTAGATTTGTTTGTAAATTGTAAATATTAGGAAAATGCAGCTTTAAATTTATCTTTCAATTGATGCTCAGTGAAACTTTTGTTCAGAACATTCTTCCATCGGTAATTGGCACAGGTTATAGACTGAATGTGTCATATAAAAATGCTGAAATTTGTATGACCCAATCTCACCCCCTATGTCACCCCTGATGACAGTAGTCATAATCCGAAATAGCATTGAATAACATAGTTCATGTCAGTTTAGTTCAGCGAGAAGTATTAGAAGTCCAGTGATGGGTTTGGTAAATGCAAGCTTACGTTCTAAATCTAAAGTTTATGCATTTTTTTATTGTATTTTTATGATACCGAAGGTAGAAATTTAGAACAAAACAATTTTTCTATGATCTAATTTAAAATCGAAAATCAATGTGGGAAAGGGAAGTAATTTGTGATTTTAGACGGTATTGTTTTGATTCGCAGTATGTTGAGTCAACTGCTGTGGATGTACCTGAAACATCACAGAAAGGGGTTTCTATTCTTTCCATTTTTATCTACCATCTATCTTCTGTTTTTATTTTGCTCAACTGATTCAAACGTATTCACTGATTCCTCTGTTTACTATCCACAATTTGGTTTTGATTTTATTAACTCTTGATTCTCTCAACTCTCAACGCTTTCCACTATATTTGACTAACTAATGCTGCTGTAACAAACTGTAATTTTTCCCTTAATTTGGTAGCAATGTCAATTCTGTTTATCATTTGCCTTTTCTTTATATATCTATTTGAATAATTTCATCTGCCGTATAAGTTGTCCTTAATACAATCTAAGCTAACCTCTATTTATTAACTATTATTTATTTCTACATCTACTACATAAATCACTATCTTTCTTTTACTATTGATTCTTTACATAGTATATATCCTTCACTGCCCATTGTTTTGAATCTTCACCTTTTTCTTAAGCAAGTGAGGTTCGAGCCCTTACACAATTTATGGAATGATCAAAGAATTAACACAAATATTACTATTGTACTTTTTGTAATTTCTTATAAAATGCTTAGGACCAAAAAATTATAACAACACACCGCGACAGAAGAAATTCCAACAGATAAATACGATCCAACACTAGGAAAGATTTCAGGAGAAAACAATACACAGTAAAATAACAATTAGTTTTTGAATTCAAACTAAAAATAATACACTTTTTGCTTAAATAAATGTTGATAGGCACACTATAAATAGTTAGGCGCAAACCCTACGCAATGTACCACCTCCGGAACGAGTTCAAATGCGTAACCGGAACAGGTGCGAATGCCTGGCACGAACACTCAAAGCGTGTTCTAGCGTGTTGCTCGTACTGACTCAGAGCAAGGGTAAGATGTAGGTGTAAGGGCAGTGCGTGTTCGTCGGGAACTTGGTGCATAAGATCGGTCAATGCCCGTTCTTACACTGAAAATTGCGAATTGCAAAAACTGTCGTCCTTGTTTAGATTGAAGTGTAGATTGTCACCAATTATTATTATTGAGCTAATTCTATGATTTGAAGCTTGAAAACACATCAAATCTCGATTAAATTTTCAAAAGGCCCTATCTGCATAGGAAACCCATGAGGGATAGGTTGTTTTGAAAATTTAATCTAGAAATATTTGAAAAAATAGATTTTATGACTGCTTCAAAACCAGGGAAAATTTGATGCCCGAGACCCGCTCCACATGGCAGAAAAATACTGAAACGATGTTCTTCTGCATACATTTTTGCGATTCAATTTGCGAAAATGTAGAGAATTTTTAAGCTGTCAAATTTGTATGGAGACTTGCATTGGTACAAAATCGCTTCTTTGATCATCCATCCATTAGACCGATTCTTAGCACTTGTTTACCAAGCAGTAATTTTTTCAAGTTGAACTTTGGATGGTTCTGATAATTTTCCATTTTTTCCAACTATTTGAACCACACAAAAAACATATTCCCTCACCAAAGTTCCTATTCTGAACATATCTGTGAGCAGAAGTTGTAAAATGTATAAACGCTGGAAATTTTTAATTTTCCCAACTTTTTTAAATAATTGCTCAAATGAATGGATGGAATGCACATATTTAATCATTCTAAACGGAATTTCATAGTAAAATGACTCAATTATAAGCCCTCTTATTAATAAAAGCAGATTCTGTAGGTATAAAATTAAACAGGACATTTAAAAAGGGGGTATATGGAAGCGTTGTCCCGTCATGAAAAATTAAAATTGTTTAGTTTGCAATGGTTCGTGAAATCGTATTTGCATCATATTTCGGATTCTCTTCATACTCCAAGAACGCTTTAAAATGCTTCATAGAAATCGAAAATTGGTCAAAAGGAACCAGAGTTACGACTGACGCAAGTTTGCGTTGTCCCGTCACGCCAATTTTTGGTCAAGGCACGAATTCAAAAAAATGTGCTCATTTCTCGAGTCTAGAAGCAAATCGTGTAACAGGCCAGTTTTTGATCGATCTAGACTAAATTGACCCTCCTGTATCCAAATTTGTCTGTTGATTTTCCTTAGTCTTAAAAGGAAGCGAGATATTCAAGATGGCGTCTAATAAGGCGGCTGAAGGGAAAAAACCACCATAAAAGGATTTTTAAGTTCAATCAACTAGTCAAATTTAACTGATTTGGGATCGCTGAACTCGGATACGACCTCTTGAATACTTCAAAGTATTCGGGAAATGTGAAATTCAAGATGGCGGCTAAGGGTGCTTTCAGAGTGGACGCTTCGCGCGCGCGACTTCTGCTGGCAGCAAATGAGTCGCGCGTGGTCGCTTCGCCTGTCAAAGTCGCGTCGCGTCGCTAGTAGCGTCCACTCTGAAATCACCCTAAGATGACGAACCTAGAATATTGGAAATTTTTATACAGAAATGTAACAGGCAGTCAACAAGTCAAATTTAATAACTTTGGGGATGCTGAACTCGAACATAAGCCTAAGAATATTCTAAAGTACTCAGGGAATGCAATTATATTTTCTAGCTTCGCCATATTGGCCACCATCTTGGATTGCACATTCCCTGAGTACTTTGGAGTATTCTATGGCTCATATTCGAGTTTGGCGACACCAAATTATTTAAATTTGACCCGTTGATTGCCTGTTACACCCCTGAAAAAAAAAAAAACAAATTTTCTAGCTTCGCCATATTGGCCGCCAGCTTGGATTGCACATTCTCTGAGTATTTTGGAATATTCTAGGGCTCATATTCGAGTTCAGCAACCCTTAGTTGAATTTGACCTATTCATTTCCGGTTACATTTCTTTATAAAATATCGAATATTCGAGCACCGCCATATTGGCCGCCATTTTGAATCACATTCTCTGAATACTTTGGAGTATTCTAGGAATCATATTCGAGCTCAGCGACCCCAAATTAGTAAAAGTTGACTAGTAAGTAGAGATTTTCACAATTGCTTCAATTCGTGACGGGACAACATGGGGTGATCCAGGAAGCAAAATCTTCGTTTTTCATTGTAGAAACAACTGTAGAAAAAGGTTTTTTCAAAAACTTGCTGGAAGAGCAGAGTTCTTCACTTTTGTGTATACAAATCAAAATGATCCAATTGTACGATGTTGTCCCGTCACGCTACATTTGTATCTCACTTGACTAAAACTTTGTTTTTTTTTAATGTTTGCTGGAGTGAATCTTATTGGAAATTTAATGTACTTTCCAAATTTGTATAAATATTGGAACCTTTTCCCACAGATTTTAAAGTTATCAGCATAAAACTGAAAACATGTGCGTACAAACGTTGTCCCGTCACGAAAGAATCGGTCCATAAAGTTTGAGACAAAGCCAAATTCGTAGAGGATTGCTCAAGTGGAGCGCAAATGTATATCAATTTCTTAAACAGAAAGTATTTATCCAAACTGCTTCGAACCACATCGGGAGTCACAATCAAAATGCATTGTGTCACCATTCCAAATCTACCTGGCATAACCCTGAACGCACAAGGCGCCCATTATCACCAAATGTATTCTCAAATAAAAACGTAACTTAATCCACCTTTAGGTGGTTGGTGCCTTCCTCTCATTTATAGAGTGATTACAATCCCCTAAAGTGTCCACATGGTTTATCGAGAAATTAAAAGTGAGAGTGTGTGCGTGCAACATGGAGTTAAACTTTTCAAAGTGCCATGGTAACCTTCACAGCAACTTCATAGAAAGTTTAACTCCATGTTGCACACACTCTCACTTTTAATTTCTCGATGGATCTCCCCTAACGTGATCGCAGCACCTAAGAGGTCCTAATAAAAATAAGTGACGAGTAAAAAAAACAGACTTCCTACAGACTTTTTGTCAAGATTATACAGACACCGCCTTTCAGGAAAATGGCATCCCTCTACAAGGCTTTTTTCGTGGCGATCAGACGGGACCATTTGAGGTTATGTAAATTCAGACCATTTTTTAAACTGCTTGTAATTTTAGATAGGTAAGTCAGATCTTGAAAATTCTTAATCCACAAGAAAAGTCTTCTCATATGCTTTCTAAAAATATATAACATGTGAGGGTTTCATGAAAAAACCACCCTTTTTACCATAATTTTAATTTAATATGAAACAGTTTTTTTAACATAACTTTTTAAATACATGATAAAACTGCATGAATTTAAATAGCAACTTAGGGGACGTTAAGACGGATCGATTAAAACCATTCCGGCCAAAATCGGTTGAGCCTGTGACAAGATATTCCAGTGACATTGATTTGGTACACATGTCTACATACAGCCAAACACACAGACATTTGCTCAGCTGGTGATTCTGAGTCGATATGTACAAATGAAGGTAGGTCTAGGAGGTCTAACTAAAAAGTTCGTTTTTCGAGTGATTTTATAGCCTTTCCTCAGTAAAGTGAGGAAGGCAAAAAAAGAGCAAGTTTATCATCGATAAAAAAAAACATTCGCGCGTAAACAGAAAATTAACACGCTTTTTTCTTTGGTAGTCATATGACTTACCGGTTGAACTGCATGGCTGGTGGTGGTGGTACGATTGGTGACCGGTTCCACCGGCTTCTTCCTGGTACATCTCGCCAACAATAGAATCCCCTTTTGCAAGGGGTGCGTGATTAGCGTTATCAGGAACGACCTGTTTTTTCGGGAGGGTAGAATTTCACTGACGTGGCGGCTAATGTGCGTTTGAACAAATCGGACAATGTCACACGGTTATGTAACGGATGGGATTGAACGATGATTGATCTGTGCATATATTTTTTTTTTTTGCTCTTTCCTGGTAACGAACTTGAAAGTTCCTCAAGGTTTCGACGTTGAAAGTAGTTCTCCTTCCTATCACTCTATTGAGGTGCCAAAATCCATCAGGTGGTGTTCCTCGGCTCACCGAGGAGCCCATCTGATATCGTTGTTTACGACAATGGATCAGCGCACGAAGTTAAAGGCCTAATCCAGGCTTCAAATCCGGATCAAATCCCCCGTGTGCCATCCGCGAATGCGTCAGCGCTCGCGGTCGCGGTTCCGAAGGTCATTTCAGTTAAGCCCTTCGACAGTCACAACGATAAGAGTCACAAGTGGCGGCGCTGAGTATAGTTGTGAGTCTGTACCTATAACGAAGGTACAAAGTACGATCTCCGCGGAGATTCCACTGCGCACAGACATCTTATCTCTGTCCGGTAGTGTCACGAAATGTTGTTTCCATTCTCAGAGACACTACCACAGAAACGGTGCAAATAGCTTAAACAGCAGCTTGGCACAATCTCCGACCTGTATTTAAATCTAAAGCCATCTAATCAGCAGTGTGTCTCCATCAGCGCACATGTTGAATGAGCTTTCAGCGTGAACTTTGTTAGCCGTAAAGCAAGTAGTTGACTAGTCATCGTGTGTGCCCTGGTCGGACTATGTTATTTATTTGTGACCCTTTGTGTGAGCAGTGGTGCCCCCTACTTACTCAAACGTGCCCATTTGGTTGCAGATGTGCAAAACGTACTCTATTGCAGCCAGTTTCACGTAAACTAGGACTACAGTACCAGCACCATAAACAAGTCGGCGTAGAGTGTACACCGTACAATGTAAATCCCTTTTATCGAATAGAAATTAAAGAAAAATACATGCCACTTCCGTGAGATTTTTCGATTGTTTAGTTTAAAAGCTTTGGAAAATGGGACGAGCAACATCTACATCTTGTAACATCTAAGGAAAAAAAAATCGTGACATCACTATAAAATTTAACTTTTGATCTTAAAAATCGAAAAATCTCATGGAAGTGGCATGTATTTTTCTTTCAGTGTATTTTTTTTTCAGAAAGCCTGTTCAATTTCCTACAAGTTTGTCTTGGACCACTTTTTGGTACGATGCAACGGCTCCGAGATACAGTAATTCTCAAATTCCGGAATACAAAAAATATTTAAATAGCATACGGCCTAAATTCCAAATATGAGCTTGATTGGACGTAGGCAGTTTGGGGTAATTTGGATACCCTAAGGAAATTGCTCTGCCACAAGAAACTGCTACATTTTGAAAGAATGTGGATGGCACAAGGGGAAGAACTCTAACATATTCGATGTATTCGTATCGAAAATGCTGCGTATCAAAAAATGGTCAAAGACAAACTTGTAGTAAATTGGACGGGCTTTCCTAAAAATCAAAAAGTCTCATAGAGGTAGCATTTCTTTCTATTTAAGTGTGTTTTTTTTTTTCTTTCAGTAAGCCCATTCAATTTGAATTTCCCACAAGTTCCACTTATTGATACGATGAAACGGCTTCGAGGTACAGTAATTTTTAAATTACAAAATATTTAAATATTTAAACAACTTACGCCCTTCTCAAATGTTATTTTCGAGTACAATTGGCTCCATATACACAAAGATGGCTTATATAGGCCTAGGATAACATGTCTACAAAGTCTCATAGAAATCGGAGAGGGTCGGGTATACAAGTACCAGTAAAAATTCTTGAATTCCCAAGTACCAGAACAATTCCTGATTTGAGCTGGAATTGCTCTAAAAAGAGATAAATTTCGCAAAAAAAATGTAAAGGTGTCCGAATTACCCCCACATTTTTGTGTTGGGGTAAAATGAACACCCCTGTTTGTTAACTTGGAAATACCTTGTTAGGTAATGTAAACAATGTGTCCATGTGAAGAATAATAGAATATTTGATTTTTTTGTGTATTTTGACTTTAGAACAAGTTTTTTTTATTTTATACTTTTGTGTTAAAATGATTCTGAACACATGTTTGGTTTAATTTTTAATTTGGGTTTATCTGAAACAATCCCCTGGGCTTTGTCATAATGAGTGTCATAGTTTTGATGCTTGTTTGGCAAAGAGTATGATTTGATTCGATGTGGAATTAAAATCGAAGTGTTCAGTATATTGCTGAAGCTTCCATTTTTACACATGGACACCACTTCATGCTGCGAGAACCCACTTTGGCGCAGTCTCAGGGCTTAATCGATGGCCGGTAAGCTGTCATCGAGACAAGGAGGTTCTACGGAAATATCACATTTGTACAATGAACCGCTACATATGTGATTTTTCCCTATCTTAATGTGGGTGTCAGGTTAGGACGCGGGTTTTTTTTTTTTTTTTTTAGATTTTTTTTTTTTTTAGTTTTTGTAGAATTTAGGATTTTAATTATAAATATCAACTTTTTATACTTTGCCTTTAGTTATTTAGGGACACAATAAGTAACAGTGAATTTAGTAATTCTATCAGAATCGGTGATTTTCATTCAAGTAGCATAAAAACCATTCTGATTTGTCAAAATTTCCGTAGAGTCTCGATCAATCAATAGTGAAATGATATCGGACTAAATTCGTTGATCTGTTGAACTAACGGTTGTCGGATTATGATTGTATCGACCATTGTTGCGAATCGAGGATCTACTGGAATTCTGACGATCAAATGGTCGTCTCTTTTTCAATTCACGACTTGTAAAATATGAACTGTTATTCATTTTTTTATGTTTTTTTTTTTAAAGAAGCGAGACAGGTTTTAAAAGAAACGTTCTAGATTTTTTGGCTATTAATTTCGGGGATTTGAGATAAGAGTAGCTTTCGGATAGGTTGCTTTAAATCTTGTATTCAATTCAAGTTAGGTAGTTATCCGCAAATGAAAATTTGGACTTATATGAATAATTGAACATTTTGGACTTATGAATAACACACAACTGTGCATTTATTCTAGAGTCAGATTCATACAGCGTCAGTGTTTATTTGGTCGAAGTGTACTAATTCATTGGCAGATCTGATTCTAGTTGTAATGTACGACAAGACTACTGACGGACGTGACAGGACGAGGGCCCAGTTTAGAGGTTTCGACATCAACGATGTGCGGCTGAATCACCATCCCAAAAAAAAAAAAAAAGATTTGGGTTTATCTGATACAATCAGATTTAACTTCACGAGTGAACTAACCTTTAGGCAGTGGCGTGCTAGTGTACTTTGTGCACCGTTTGTAAGGAAGGAAGAAAAACGCGACTTCCGAAAGGTTAAGCTTGATCACCCTAATGCACTCTAAATTACCTTGAAAGGGCCAAATGGCTGGACCCGCAAACAAACAAACCGGTTTTTGGTAATTTAAAACACCCTGCCAAAAGAGAGACCGAAAAACACAGCTGATTGAGGGAATATTATGCAACACCCCAAAAGTCACAACCACACAAACATTGAAATAAGCTTACCAGAACAGCAAAAGCAAACTGTAGTGAATGCTTTTTCGAGCGCGGCATGACTTTTGGAGGCCACGTGCACGTTTCCCATCCGATTTGATATTTCGGTGGCACTGGCTGACTGGAGGGGAGTTTCTTTACTTTCGAAAAGTGAACAAAGACCAGGCCAGGCCAAACCGATGACAACCTTCAACTGTGTTTTTATAGATGTGTGTATAGTTTTGTGGCCACCATCGCCATTTAGCAGGTTCTCCGGCGGCCACACGAGTTAAGGTCAACCACTGCCTCTGGCTGTGTACTGTTGTCGACTGGGCTGTGTTGTTTTGTTTTGTGTTTGTTGCTTTGTTTAATTATTTGTTTCTCAGACAAGTTTTTTTTTTCATAAAATTATTTTTATTAGGTCCTTTTCGGTACTGGGACCTGGTTAGGACCGAGTCGGCTTTTGTAATTACATTTGACTTAATAATTACAGAGGATCTTGTGTGTAAATGTTAGTGGGAGGGGAGCCGATTACCCGCGGCCTACTCGGGGTAAGTAGGGAAGGGATTGATGTTAAAGACAAGGCGTGGAAAGGGAAGGGGGATTGTGTAGGGGTCTTGGTTGGCTCTGCTGGCCTTTGCGTTTTGTCCTCAGCCGCAACTCGGTGTCCAGCTGCTGGGGCGATCTTGCTTTGCATCCGGTGCAAACCAGAAACGACGGCTTTGTGTGAAGGCGAGTTATTCTAACTGAAGGAAAACTAACTGAAAGAAAACTAACTGGAAGAAAACTAAATAGATATTTTGGAATCTGAGAGGAACTGATAGATAGGATAGAGAACATCAAGGTCTAGTTGAGATAGCGCGTCTCGCATCGGGATTTCTGGTGGTCTTCCTCGGGCCCTGAGGGTATCTTTCAACTTAATTCTGTGAGCCTGGTGATCTGGACACGCCCATACGAGATGGTCGATGTCCTGATAACCCTGCCCACAGTCGCAAAGGTTCGTATCACTCATGTTGATACGGTAAAGATGAGCCTTGCACGAGTAATGGTTCGACATAAGGCGGGACATCGTTCTGATGAATCCACGCGTCAAGTCCATCCCCTTGAACCAGGCTTTTCTTTGCACCTTAGGACGTATGGAATACATCCAACGTCCCTTGGAGTCGCCGACCCATTGTGTTTGCCAATCCAGAAGCGCACGCTGCCTCGGAAAACCGTAGCATTCTTGTAGGCTAATTGGCCTTTCAAAAATGTCTCCACTCTCAGCACCCTTCTTAGCGAGCAAGTCCGCTTTCTCATTACCCGGAATCGAGCAATGAGCGCGGACCCACACCACCGTGATGCTGAAGGACTGAGCCGCCAGGTTGTTTAAAGTCTTACGTATTTCCGTGAGGAAAAACGAAGACTCCCTGGTCGGCTTCAGAGACCGGATAGCCTCAACAGAGCTAAAGCTATCGGTGAAGATGAAGTAGTGGTCAGGTGGCATGGTCTCGATGATTCGCAGTGCGCAGTAAACCGCGGCTAACTCTGCGACGTAAACCGAACTCGGGTCCTTCAGCTTAAAGAACAGCTGATAAGATTCATGATATACACCGAAGCCCGTACAGCCGTCAAGCTTGGAGCCATCGGTGAAGAATCTGTTGTTTGGAGGAACATGGTTGTACTTTGATGCGAAGATCGACGGTACAACTCCCCGCAGAAGATGGTTTGGGATACCGCGAGTATCGGCTTTCATGGACGTGTCAAAGCCAATCAGGGTGCTGCTGGTTAACGGAGGCGTGCGCTGTACCGTTGTGCTCGGGCTCCGCTCCCACGATGACATAAAGTCATAATATAGAAGCATGCGCCGAGACTCAACGTGAAGGTTTAGCAACGTTTCAAAATTGTCAATTACCAGTTTATTCCTGTAATCACACCGGATCAGGAACCGGTAAGACAGTTCGTAGTAACGAGTTCGCAGAGGCAACACTCCCGCCAAGACCTCGAGGGTCATGTTGTGAGTTGAGTGCATGCATCCCAAGACAATGCGAAGACTTCGGTACTGTATCCGCTGGAGAACCAACAAGCGTGATTTCGCAGCTGTTTGGAAGCAGAAACTGCCATATTCCAGCACCGAGAGTATCGTTGTCTTGTACAGTCGAAGCAGGTCAGAAGGATGAGCACCCCACCGGTTGCCAGAGACGCTGCGCAGAAAATTAGTTCTTTGCAGGCACTTTTGCTTCAGGTAGTTAATGTGCTTCCCCCATGTTCCCTTTTGATCGAAGATGGTACCCATGTACATGAAGTGGTCCGACTGCTCGATAGTCTTTCCCGAAAGAGAAAGATTGAGCTGCGGCGGTTCATGCTTCCCCGTAAAAACGACCAGTTCCGTCTTCTCCGGAGAGAATTCAATACCCTTTTCAACTGCCCAATGGGCCAAGTTGTTCAGGGTATCTTGCAAGGGTTCTAGCAGATCGGCTTCCTTCTTGGCAGCGATTGAAACCACTGCGTCATCTGCGTACTGTATAAGGGTGCAGTCTCCGGTCAAGCAATCATCGATATCGCTGACGTAGAAGTTATACATGGATGGACTAAGGCGTGAGCCTTGTGCCAAACCCATGTAACTTATCCGGGTGATTGCCAGATCACCTTGCACAAAGTGCATGTGTTTTTCAGACAACAGGTTGATGAGGAAGTTGCACATCGTCGGATTGAGACCGCTCCGCCGCAGCTTTACTCCCAACACCTCGATGGAGACTGAATCGAATGCACCCTTGATGTCTAGGAAGACAGAAGCCATTTGCTGTTTTTTACCACGGGCTATGTCGATTCCTGTGGCCAGCAAGGCTAGACAGTCGCTTGTTCCCTTGCCTCTCCGGAAGCCATACTGCGTGTCTGACAGCAAGTGCTCTCGTTCCATCCATGGTTCGAGGCGGTCGAGGATCATCTTCTCCAGCAACTTGCGTAGACACGACAGCAAGCTGATTGGACGATACGAGTTGTGGTCGGACGCCGGCTTACCGGGCTTTTGAATGGCAACCACCCGGACCTGTCGCCATTCGTGTGGAATTATGTTCTGCTCCACCAACGTGTTGAACAGATTCAACAGACGCTGCTTGGCGACGTCCGGAAGATTCTTCAGCAAGCTGAACTTGATCTTGTCCGGACCAGGAGCAGTATTGTTGCCCGTCAATAGTGCTATGGAGAGCTCTACCATCGAGAAGGGAGGATTAGCATCGCTCCCATCAACAACGTCGAATGATGGTTGTGTCGGCACCGAGTCCGGGCACACCTTCTTGGCGAAATCCAATATCCACTTGTCCGATTTTTCCACACTCTCGTTCGGAACGGAACCTCTACGCATGGCCCTCGCAACGCGCCACAGAGTGCTCATGGACGTATCTGCTGGTAGTCCTTCAACGAACTCCCGCCAGTACATTCGCTTCTTTCGCTTCAGAGTATTACTGTACCTGCGATCAAGAGCTCTGTACTTTTGGAAGTTCGCTCGGATTCCACACTTGCAGAAGTCCACATAAGCTTCTGACCTGGCCGCCGAGAGATCCGTACACTCCTTGTCCCACCAGGGAAGTGGAGGGCGCGTTCGGATGTATGGTCCCGGGACGGGTTTCGTCTGAGCTTGTAACGCACTGTCATAGATCAAATTAGCCAAAAACGCATATTCTTCAAGCGGTGCCAACCCTGCTCGCAACTCAACTCCAATGGAGACTGCCTCCGCGTACTGTTTCCAGTCGATATTTCGCGTCAGATCGTAAGGCATCTCCACCGTTGTCGAATGCTGTGGGCCATGGCTAACCAGAATAGCGATCGGCAAATGATCACTGCCACGAGGATCTTGGAGCACGTTCCAGTCACAGAGAACTGCCAGACTGTTGGAACAGAGCGACAAGTCGATGGCACTCGCCTTCGTACCGGACGTGGTTGGCGTTGGTGGTGTTGCAATGCGCGTAACTTGCTTGTCCCTGTTTAGGAGGGTCATCTGGAAGTCGTCGCACAGTTCATGAATCAGGTATGCTTGAGGGTCTGTCTTGTGACTTCCCCACTCGGTGCTGTGAAGATTAAAGTCACCCAGAACCAGTCGCGGTGCCTGCAACAGCTCAAGCATACCCCACAACTTTTGTCGAGTTAACGACACCTGTGGAGGAACGTAGACGGACACAATGCAAATGTCCAGTCCTCTGATCCTGGCCTGTACTGCGACTGCTTCGATTCCTCCTAGCTTCGGGAGCGTGACCTTTCTAAAAGTGTGGCATTTCCTGATCCCAATCAGTACGCCTCCACCTCTATTTGGTCCTGCCCTGCTCTCTGTGATGATGTTGTACCCCCGGAAAGCTGGCGTCTCATCTCCGATAAGAAACGTTTCGCTCAGCGCAAACACATCACAGTCCCGTTCGAATGCGAATTGTTGAAAATCGTTTAACTTGGGGGTTAAACTTCTACAATTCCATTGTAGAAAGGAGATGCCGTTTTTCGTTTTTGGTGTATTACCCATCAAAGGAAATGAACGACAAGAGGGGCATCGTGCTAGCAAGCTGTTTCCCGATGTGTCTAGCGAGAGGCTCAAACCGCTTTATGATTAAACGCGTCGGTTCACTCACAAAAGAGCACAGCCATTCCACGATTGTGGAAAAAGGAAGGACTCCTTTGAAGGCATCGGTGATCGGATTCGGTTGAGGAACCGGTTTCAGGGGGATCTTTGGCAGCTTGGGAACGGGCTTCAGCGGCTTGGGAACGGGCTTCGGTGCCGGCTTCGGAGCGGGCTTACCCGACGGACCGAAAGGAAAATCCTCCTCGAAGTTCAACGAGTCACTTTCCTTACCCTTGCCGCCAGCGGCTTTTTTGGACTTGGAAGCCTTGTTGCGCTTCGGGTTTGGCCCGGAAGAGTCACTTTCCTCGTCTCTCTGGAAGAGGACCTCCACATCGGAATCTTCGTCCCCCGAATCTTCGTCCGCCAAAGGAGCGAAGCGATTGGGGTGGGTCACCTGACTAAGGATTTCCGCGAAGGACTTCTTGGAGCGTTCCCTCAAGGATCGCTTCATCTTGTCCTCGCGCTCCTTGTACTTTGGGCACTGTCGAGTTTTGTGCGGTTCCCCGCCACAAAGCAGGCATTTTTCAGCCTGCTTTTGGCAATCCACGTCCTTGTGGGGGCCGGCGCACTTTGAGCACTTGCTCTTGTTGCTGCAGTAGGTCTTGGTGTGTCCCAACTGCTGGCAGTTTTCGCAGCACATCACTCGCGGAACGTACAATCGAACTGGAAGCCGAAGCTTGTACAGCTCAATGTAGTCCGGCAGAGCTGACCCTGCAAAAGTCACCCGGAACGAGGCAGAAGGAATGAACTTCTTCTGGCCACCCTCGGTGGTGACGTTGCCCAGTTGCCGGCACTCGAGTACCTCCACAGCTGGAAGTTTAGGGTTCTTGAAGCGTCCCACCGCCCTTGAGAGGTCGACAAGCGACAGACTGTCATCGGTCACCACGCCGTCGATCTCGACTTTGTGGGCCGGAATCCAAACACGGTACTCAATGCTGAACCGCAGATCAGTAACGATCTGATTAGCTTGCACCGCGGAGTTCACGATCACGCGGAGCTTGCTCTTGTTCAGCTTGGTACATTCGACCACCCCAGGATAGTGCTTCTGCAAATCCTTGGTGATCTGTACAAAGTTTAACGGCTTCTGTTTGGGCCGGAAGAAGACCACCCATTCCGTTTGCGATCCCTCTTGATACTGACGAGGACGAGGAATCGGTTTTTGGGAATGAGGATTCAGGGGCGGGGGGGGATTTGGATCCGGATTCGGCACCGGTGTTTTAGGAGGAATTGGATCTGGATTGGGAGGAAGTGGATCTGGATTGGGAGGAATCGGGTCTGGATTAAAGGGAGGAATCGGTGGTTGAGGGGGAACCGGATTCGGATCTGATTTAGAACGCTTTCGCTTCGTCCTCTTAGACCCGTCCGAGGATCCCCCTTTACCGCCAGGATCCTTATCCTTCAGGAAGAGGTCCCTGTTGGTGGTGTTTGAAGGAACTCCCAAAACAGAGTCCTCCATTTCCACGTCCTCGTCACCCTCAAGGGTTGAATCGGAGTCGAATTCCTCATGGTCCGACTCGGTCGGATCCATGTTTGCGAAGAAACGCGATAAACTAAACGAAAATGAAAGTGATGAAACTAATCGCAAAAATAAAAAAGGAGAAAGAAAAAAAAAAAACTAACCGAAAAAAAAAACTATGAGAAAAAAAAAAAAAAAAAAAAACTAAACGCTAACAAAAAACTCGCCTTTCGCACTCACCGCCGAATTGGCCGCACTGGCTGCCGCCCGCAGCGGGATGCGCGGGAAGCTCGTTTTCGCGCGCTTGTTGTTGTTGTTGTGCTGCCTGCTGCCAGCCACGTAAACAACGGGGTTGTCTCCGACCTGGCCTGGCCGAAAACTGGTCCGCCGACCGCAGTCGACTCTCCGGGGCCGATTCCACCGACCAACGACCGTCTCTCGCCTCAGCTGCCTCCGCGGCCGCTGCTGCTCACTCCTCCTGCTGCTGCTGCTCGGATGCAGGAACTCGTTCCTCTTCCGCTGCTGCACCGCCGCCGTGTCCACGACGACCAGATTGTGGCCTCTCTGACCACCGGAACGGGCTTGTCCGCTCGCACACGCCTCGGAATCGCCGTGAAAAACGCGCCAAACACACCGCGAAAAAACACGACTAACCGCTGAGACTTCTGCCGGAGCAATGTTCTCAGACAAGTTCGAGGCTTTTGGATCAAGCTTGGAGCTGCACTTTGGTGTTGTTGTTTTGATTAAACAGCTGAATGGAAAAGTTGTAATTGACAGTGTACCTGAACCTGAAAAGTTTATATTTGAATTTAAAAATAAACAACATTTCGATTAAAAACATTTTAAAAGCGTCATGTACATTTCCGCAGATTATTGCCTATTCTAGTAGTTCCACAAAAAATGAGCAAAATTTACTTCAGTAAAGTTTGTTCAAAAATGATTTTAAATATAGTAACATAAACGAAAAGCGAATCAAAACAAAACTTAGAGGGGCTTTAAGAGGGTCTGAGATTCCGGCCATCCGATTTTTCTGGCTCAATCTTTTTCGGTGCCTTTCGTGTATCTAAAAAAGCCAGTTTCTCCATAGCATTTTCCATTTTAAAAAAATTGACAGCTGTCCATTCAACAATGGTACGTGAAAATTAAAAAATATGTATCTTATGAAGGAATGTCAATAATATGTGGTTTTAACTCTTCCGTATAGTTATCCTTAACCCTCTACAACCCAACCCCGCCTCTAGACGTGCTTCGATCTAAAAAATCGCCAAAAATCTATTTATCAACCATCTTTTCATCTTTAAAAAGCATTGGCAAGAAGAACTCTTAAAATTTTGGGAAATTTAAAGTTTGGAAGTTTTACTTGTTTTATGTGACTTTGCCATTGTTTTTAAAAATGTCATTTTTTAGGGGTCAACTTTGGCTGTGTTTTTTACTAATATTTCCTATATTTAAAGTAAAAAGAAGTAGAAGTAATTTTAATGATAATGGTGCCATTTTATAGCAGAAAATGTGAAAAACAAGCAAAAACGTGACTGTAAAAACATGTAAAAATTAGATAGGCAAAATGTTGTGATAGGAGCTGGTAGAATAGGACAAATACTACCAAAAACAAACATAATCTAAACAAGATAAACGCAAATAAAAATACTAAAAATAAAACAAGAAAACATAAAACAAGAGAAGTGAAGTTGTTCGTAGAACAAAAGTTGCTCAAAATGAACCTTCTGAACACGGGAAAAAAAAAAACAAAAAAAAATCGGCAGTACAGGGTTTATTGTAAAATATCAAAATACATTTTTTTTAAATAGCAGAAAATTTTTGTTTCTTAACAATGAAAATTCGCAAAGATGAGCACTTTTTTTTTAAATTGAAAAACTGCTATTTTTCAAAAGAATAATTAATTACTATAAATTGAAAACCTCGCTCTTTTTCAAAATTTAACTACAATAAGGCCGATGCAAAAAAAATCCAAGTTTTTATCCCTCGGCTCTGGCTGGGGTCGAGGGGGGGGGACATTTGCATGGAAAATGTGTTTTTAAATGCATTTTACACTAGGGGTGGGAGACAAAAACTTTAAATAAAATTTTTATAGCCTAATCAATTTTTAGTGACAAAAAGTGATTTTTAAAATCAGCAAAAAAAAATCCGTTTATAATTTACAGATGCAGATATTTGAATTTTCACAGAACATTTTTGTATGGACAGCTACTTAATTTGTGGATGGATATGGACAAACTAACGATGCAAATTGGCATCTTTGGGCATACAGAAAGCACCCAAAAAAATCAGCCTGAGCAAAATGTATAGACATAAAAAATTAAAAAAGGCTTTTTTCATATGGACGCTTCTCACTTCAAGAGAAGTTGTTGTCCTTAAATATAAAAATAAAGTTCAAAAAAGTTTTATTGAACATAGAAAACAAAAACTATGTTTTCTATGATTGTTATCATTAGAATATCCTGTTGTGCTTTTATTTTAAAATTGATTCCCATGGGAATTAAAAAATGATGATCAACATTCCAATTCCTCAAAACCATTGGTTTATACATAACGCTTTTTGAAATGTGGACCTCGAAATGTGAACTGAACATGTGAGATGTTGGAGTCGGACAATTTGGTGAAACCAGACGCGACTCAGCAGCCCTGTTCAATTCAAATGATAACTGATTTACAATGTTTTTGAAATATTTTAGAAACAAAAATCAAAATGTCTCACGCCTGGACAGAGAGTGATTATTATTGCAAATCAATGTACCTAAAAACGTTTTTCGTGGAAAGGACTCCTAGGGGGTCCTTTTCAAATATTTGTGATCTTGAAAATAAATACCTTGGGATTTTTGATTAACCCTCTACAACCTAGGTAATCCCGCCTTTAGACGGGCTTCGATTTAAAAAATCGCCATAAATCAATTTTCCAACCGATTTTTGATCTTTAAAAAGCATTGGAAAGAAGAACTCTTAAAATTTTAGAAAATTTCAGGGTTGGAAGTTTTACTTGTTTTATGTAACTTTGCCAATGTTTTTAAAAATGTCATTTTTTTAAGGGTCAACTTTGGCTGTGTTTTTTACTAACATTTCCTATATTTTCAGTAAAATGAAGTATGCAGTAATTTTTGTAGTGTCCCAAACTATGCATCTACGCATTTTTTGCAATTTTAATGATGATGGTGCCATTCTATAGCAGAAAATGTGAAAAAACAAGCAAAAAATTGAAAAAGTGACTGTAAAAACGTGAAAAAATTAGATAGGCAAAATGTAATTATATTAGGTGGCAGAATAGGCCAAATACTACCAAAAACAAACATAAACTAAACAAGATAAATGCAAATTAAAATACTAAAAATAAAACAAGAAAAACATAAAACAAGAGAAGTAAAGTTTTTCGTAGAACAAAAGTTGCTCAAAATGACCTCCAGAACACGGGAAAAATAAATATTTTCGAAAAAAAAATTGGGCAGTAGAGGGTTAATTTAACTTCTCGAATCTTCACCTAAAACGAAGCTTTTTGAATGATTGTGCGCTTCCATACAAATATGAAAAAAAAGCTTCAAATTGGGAAAAAATCCAAATTCCCTGGGTAAATTATTTTCTAGGTCACGGATATATCAAAAAGACCCCTTTAGAGACCTTTCCACGAAGATTATTTTTAAGGTTCATTGATTTGCAATAACAATCACTTTCCGCCATGGCGTGTGTCTCATTGTTACCAGAAGGCTTAACAGTAAGCGAAACAATAAGACAATTGGGATTCTGAAAATATCACGAAATTTGGACAAATCCAATGAAAGAACATTTTAATCCAACGCACACCCTTTAAAATGACAAAAGAGATCTGCAATAGTATATGTTTGATCGAAAATGTTTTTCCCCCTTTTCTGATTTTTTTTTTTAAATTAAATATGTCTTTATTGAACTTTCTTATAATAATTACATTTCATTTACATTCTAAGTGGTATGGCTAAATGCTCTTCATCTTTATTGTATTTTTCGTTTTATTATTAACTGTTCACATTCATTTATTTACTTCAAATTGTTTTACATTTTTGCATTGAATCAAATACATTTGGGTAAAAAAGAAAAAAAAATCACTTTAACAACTAATCCTAACTTAAAACTAAAAAAAAAGTAAATTCATTGAAATATTCAAAATCATTAGAACGAGTAAACTACGAACTGTATTTTAAGATGAATGCTCCAAGAGTTCTTACTTGTTCCGCACGAGTTTTGCACCCACGCAGAGTTGTTGTCATCTCGATGAAAATGTTCAGAAGTTCTTGTGGTGAAAACAGGTCACAACTGCCTTCACCCGTTGATGTTGGTTGGTTTTCCCTCGGTTGCTGACTGAAGCCTGGAGGTGTTGTATTCTCTGCAACTTTTTGCCGCTGATTCAACGGCAATGGCGGCAGATTTGGAACCACTCGAGCAGATCCCGCTCCTGGTGACGCCAAAGCAGGAAAATCCTCGTCCGTGAATGCTGGTGGTGTTTTGCGACGATTTGGTTGGTGCCTCGTCGTCGCTTGCTGCCGAATTTTTAAAAACTCAGCACGTTTTGGGCAGCTTCGATTCTTGGTAGAATGGTCGCCGCCGCAATTGAAGCGGCTGATAGTTTCGCAAGCTTGAGTTTTGTGCTCACCTCCGCAGGTTGCACAACGACTCTTGATGAAACAGTTCCTTCCACCATGTCCAAACTGCAAACAGTTCGAACACTGTGTCACGTCACGGTGCACTGGACGATAACGTTCCCAAGTCACGATGATATTGAAAATTGCCCGATGAACCAGGTACAGTTGATCACGATACTTGATGTCCTTGTTGTGTCTCGTCATCTTGAAGACTTCGATCACGATCAACATAAGAGTTTTGAGCTCTTCTTTCAGCACACTCACATCCATGTCGTACAGGCCTCGGAGGACCTGTTTCATGGGTCGTTTACCTAGATCGTCATGGCTGTAGTATTCAATCTTTGTGTTGTTCAGGAAATCCCTAACGTAGTTGTAATCCTTTCTGGTAGGTAGCAGATTTTTGAGTCCATCAGCACACAGGCGAATGGAAGCTCGTAAAGCACCAGATTTGATAAACCCGGTCAGCCACTTTCGCACCGAATCCGATGACGATGTTTTCACAAAAATGGGTGGCAACTTTTCCCGTCGTTCAAATTCTTCCTTCTCGCTCACGTCCACAGGGAGGGTAGCGAACTGGTTTCCAGACGAATTTTGAGCATCCTTGCTCAAACTGCCCGGCTTTGCAGGTAGCGCTTCGGCATTCTTTAGCTTCTTCAAATCTGCCGATCTTGCTAAAGGAGGACCGCCTCTTTTTCTTGCCGTGAGGCATTTTTTGCACTTTTTAGCACTTATTTGGTGTTAGAGGGACGCACGTCTAACTTGCTGCTCTGCTGATCGCAGACTCTGTTTTTCCTTCTTTAATTTACTTTACACCCCAATATCAAACTTTTATGAATAACCTTGCAAGGAGGTCTATAATCAATCATCATGTTTGGTTGAAACTACGATTTGTGATTTTTTTTATCATTGTTCCCCGTGTCTCACTGATGACTACTCTATCCTACATCTCTTAAGAGGCAGTATTTGTAAATATTGCTCGGTTTGTTCTAGAGGTCGTATCGAGGTGCTCCGATTTGGATGAAACTTTCAGCGTTTGTTTGACTATACATGAGAAGAACTCATGCCAAATATGAGCCCTCTACGACAAAGGGAAGTGGGGTAAAACGGGCTTTGAAGTTTGAGGTCCAAAAAACCTAAAAAATCTTAAAATTGCTCGCATTTCCGTAAAACTTCATCAATTCCAACTCTCTTAGATGCATTCGAAAGGTCTTTTGAAGCACTTCAAAATGTGCCATAGACATCCATGGTTGGTTTAACTTTTTCCCATAACTTTTGCAAATTACTGTTAAAAATGCATTTTTTTAAAACCTTAATATCTTTTTGCAACAGCCTCCAACACCCATACTTCCATAGGTCAAAAGTTAGGGAATTTCATGTACTATAAGCCTACGGTATTAACTTTTTGGCCAATCGCAGTTTTTCTCATAGTTTTTCGATTTTTCTATAACAAACATTTTACAACGTTAGTTTTTGCCCTGTAGGTCGCCATAGCGGCACTTTTTGGTCTCAATTTTGTCAAATTCGGAATCCTCGGACAATTTCACGTAAGTTAGAAGTATTGGAGTTGTAAATTTGATTGGAAAAAAAAATTTAATAAAACATTTTTGAAAAAAGAAATAGATCTTATTTACCCTGTGATCAATACGTCAAATGCTGTATCAAGTAGGCGAAAACCTGTTTTACCCCTAATCCAACAAATTGTTAAAAAATATTTTAATTCATTCTAAATGGCAATTTTTCCAATCAAATTTACAACTCCAATACTTCTAACTTACGTGAAATTGTCCGAGGATTCCGAATATGACAAAATTGAGACCAAAAAGTGCCGCTATGGCGGCCTACAGGGCAAAAACTAACGTTGTAAAATGTTTGTTATAGAAAAATCGAAAAACTATGAGAAAAACTGCGATTGGCCAAAAAGTTAATACCGTAGGCTTATAGTCCATGAAATTACCTATCTTTTGACCTATGGGAGTATGGGTGTTGGAGGCTGTTGCAAAAAGATATTAAGGTTTTAAAAAAATCCATTTTTGACAGTAATTTGCAAAAGCTAAGAGAAAAAGTCGAACCAATCCTGGATGTCTATGGCACATTTTGAAGTGCTTCAAAAGACCTTTCGAATGCATCTAAGAGAGTTGGAATTGATGAAGTTTTACGGAAATGCGAGCAATTTTAAGATTTTTTAGGTTTTTTGGACCTCAAACTTCAAAGCCCGTTTTACCCCACTTCCCTTTGTCGTAGAGGGCTCGGAGCACCTCGATACGACCTGTTACACATTGGTGAAAAACTCGCTCTTAAGAGATCATGTCCTGAAATGACCGCAATTTGACTAATTTGTTTACATCTCAAAACTATGATAGAAACAAAATCTTGTCGGGAACAGTAAAATCGATACATGCAAAAGATACATTAACAAAAGTAAAAAAAAAAATATGACGATCACTGATGTTTTGATCCAAAACCCTGAACACGCAGATAGCTAAAGAAAAACAACATCGAAAAGCCTTCCTCTTCTACTAAGCTCCCTCCCCGCTAATCCTCCAATGAAGCGCTATCAACGCAACAACACAACAAACAAAACGGAATCCGCCCAAGAACACTGACTGTGGCCTGCAAGGTCTTGTTCATTTGCGCGTCCCCCCCAAGAAAGCAACGAGTTGTCCGAAAGGACTTTGGACCGGCTTTATTTACGTCATTAGCTGAAGTGGTGGCGGCCACGGGACCCGGCAAAATATTCACAACCGAACCGGCAAACCACCACCAACACCAACGTGGATTCGTAACCCGAGGGGGTTAGTCCCCCGTTCTCCTTCTTCCTCAAGACGATGATGGGCAAGTGCAAACGGCAAAAGTCGACGGAAAATGCGCCGTACAAAAATAAAAACACACTTCTCAACGGGGGAGGTGTTGGTGTTGGTCGTTGAGAGACCGGTTGTTCAGAGATGAAATTCTGTTGAGTTAGGTTGTTGATATTGTTGTTAGTATGTCGTTGATTGGATGCTGACCTAGTGGCATTCGCCATCATGACCAACACCAGTTAGAGCGAACACGATTTGAACGATGTTTGTTGTGATCTCTGCACAAAGGCGACTTGAAATATTATCCAAAACATGTATTATTTCTTCAATAAGGTTCAGCCTAGGATCTCGTACAAGTTTGTTTGGAGTTAATACCTAAATCTAGTTATTTCCTGAAGTTGATACCTACTTACAGCAACTCGTTCAAGTCGCAAAACGACACGCTCGGTGCCAATTATCTCCCACTACAACCCTAGCCGGCAGCCCTTCGTGTTTTGGAACACCGTAACGTATAGAATAATCAACCTTTGAACCTGAGAAAAAAAAATGAGCGACACGACACGCCAACTTCATGGCTCTAAGCGTAATGCTCACTGAACGCATTGCATTTACAAGCTAATCTGACTGTGTAAACAGCAGGGCAGCACTGAGTGTGTGAGTTGCACATGACCCACGCCAGCAGCACTAACCTAGATTGGGTTTATTTATAACCTAGATTTATGAGATGTTTGTTTGTCGTCGCTGGCTGGTTTAGAAAATGGTTTTGGGAATTGTTCTTTTCGGGATAAGTGTTGGGATTGCTGCGTAATATTTTAACTGTTACATGGTGTAGTTAGTAATTTAATATTTTTCTCTTCTTTTTACAGGTAAGCACTTCAAATCGGATATATTGAGGTCCATTGGAAAGGGTAAACTACACAGTATTAAATATAGTACTTTTCATAACGGCCTTTGCTGAGCTGAATGACAAATAGATCATCGAAGCATAATATGACTTCTGTCACCACTCAGCATTTCAGCAAACACAGGGAAGATACGTTCGCCGACCGTCATGATAGGCGCTGTGTGTCGTCGACAGGGATGGAATAATCACACAAAAATATTTTTCGCTTTAGAACTTTCTTCATCCGCGAAAAAGAGAGGAAACGAAATACGCAAAAGATAATCGCTCCCGAACTATTCGAAAAAATCAATCAGTAGAAGATTGTTTGTGATTCTCACTGTTAGCACCACTTAAATCCATTTATTTCGTTATGTTTACAAACATTTTTCATCTACGAAGAGTGACATTACACCTGCAAGTGTAGTAGTGAAAAATCCGCCGAATAATCCCGATGATGATTTTTTCAGTTTCCTTTTAGGGACCATCCATAAACCACGTGGACACTTAAGGGGGGGGGGGGGGTATGGCGATTGTCCACGCTCCATACAAAAAAGATTTTTTTTGTATGGACAATTGTCCACGAAGGGGGGGGGGGGGTTCGAGATTCCCAAAAAAGTGTCCACGTGGTTTATGGATGGTCCCTTACCGATTTTTCGTGCGCGGGAGAGGAAAGCAAAGTTCTCTTCCGATTTTTTCTAAAATTTCGTTTTCGGCAATGATCGCTGACAGAAAGTTCTATAAAATATCGAACAGTTTCATTCAGTGACAGATCCCTTTTCAAGCTTTGTCTGTGGTAATATTGAATATTTGGCCTTGAAATGTTTGTCTTGGTTCCAAAATTTTCAAAATATTTTTTTCGAATAGATCACAAAATTCTACAATTGTTTCATTCTATGAAAAAAAAAAACAACTCGGTGGCAAAATGTTTGGCCGCAAAAATGAAAAATAAATACGGATTTTGGGAAATTGAAGTTTTGTCTCAACTACACCCACACCACAGAGTAAGATGTGTTACACCCTTACCAAAAATCATGATTTTTTGAGTTCCAAATCCCACTTTTCATACGATTTTTTCAGTTCAACCCATATAACCATTTTTATGGTTGTAGTACCTGAACTCAAAAAATCGTATGAAAAGTGGGATTTGGAACTCAAAAAATCATGATTTTTGGTAAGGGTGTACTCTGTGCTCACACATTTGTCAAAGACCCCTAATCGATCAGAAAATGCCTTCGAAAGATACGGATTTTTGAATATTTACGTACGATTTTTGTATGAGACAAAATGGCACCACACCCATCCCAAGAAGGTCATACAGTTCATCGACTGTATCGCGCCAAGTTGGGATAAACCATGTCTGCAAAATAACCCCTCGTCTTCCGATCCAATGGATACGAGTAATTTGTAGTATGGACAGTAACCAGGGTACATCACAAAAAATAATCTTCTCAGGTGGTTGCAGTGGGCAACAAAAAAAATTAGACGAAATGGCTTCATTGGTCTAAGGAAGGCCCCAATGAGATTGAGCTTAATAAAAAAATGCACAAATGCGGCCGATTTCCTAGTAAACTGCTCATGTTAGAAGATGGAAAGAGTCGTACCGTCCCTTCATCCAAAATATCGAAAAATGGACTTCGGACTCGTGATCAGAAACCACCGAAAATAGTAAAGGTATCGAGACAACTATTTTCCGATTTCATGCGGAGCTAAATGCATTTTTTTCAATGTTGTTAGGTCGTTATGGCCGCCATCTTGGATTTAAAATTTTCCAAATTACTCAAGAGTTTTTTGGAGTCTTATTTGAGCTCAATATAAGACAAAGATTTTTGCTCCCTCACTGAGGAGAGGCTATAAATCACTCGAAAGATGAACTTTTTAAATTGACCCCTTTTATTTATCCTTTCTCCTTTCGAAATGAAACGAGAGGAAAGTACTATTTGGCGAGAGTATAGACCTCTTGCGCTTACAACCACAACAAATCGTGTTCATTCGTTCATTGAAAAAGTTCATCTCATAGAGTGGCTTATATGGACAAATTACTGCCACTTAGTCACCGAACCTTGGTGACCGATACGGCTAAGGTGCAGTTCACTAAGCCTAAGGTCTTGGGTTCAAGTCTCGGTATCGGTACTTTTTTTTATTTTCAAGGATGAACTTTTTTGGAAAATGAACTCACGAGTAAAGTACTCTCGGTAATTTCGAGATTTATCCTCTCCGTCCGTTCACAGTACCATTTTACTACCAAACCATGCTCTTTATCCTCTCGTATGCCGATACCCGGTTCTGGGTGTACTTATGGACTCACTTGATTTTCTCGGCTTTGGCTGAACGAATTTTGCCCGAATGTGGTCCACTGATCCAGTTTTGGGTTCAACAGCTTGGTATTGAAAATTGTAAAGTTTTATTCAGTTGTTTAAAAGTTATGATAAAAACAACTGTTTAGGCCAGTTGCAAAGTAACCGCCGACCTTACAAGTCGCATTCTCAACGCCAGTCCGCAGTTTGTGTGCGCGTCGCCGCTTTTTTCAAAATGTGCACCGTAGACAAAAACAGTGTGGTTCTGGATTTTTGTCAACTCCAAAACCAACCAAGCCCAAAGCTTGTAAAAAAATTTCTCGCAGACCTTCAAGTAAACCAAGAAAACTTGCGAGCATTGCAATTATGCAATAGAAGAAGAATAGCCGTGCTGCAGTTCGCCGACTCAGCAATGGCTTCGTCCATCATCGACAAACCTCTGGTATATCAGGGTTGCAAAATCCCGATTTACCTGGACAACAACGCTACGGAAGTTCGTGTGCTTGACCTACCTCTAGGCATAAGCAATGATGACGTAGTCAAAGTGATGAGTAAATACGGCGAAATTTTGACCATCACCAACGACCGCTGGATTAACTTCTTCCCAGGGATCCCAAATGGAGTTCGGACCCTGCGGATGTTGCTGAAACAGCCAACGCCGAAATCAATCACTGTAAACAATGCTGCTGCAGCAGTGACGATTATAGGCAAAAAATCGCTTTGCAAACTCAAAGCAAAGAACAAAAAATGTGCGGATTCGAGTAAAAAGGTGAACCAAAAAAGCAGTACACCACCGATTGAACCTGAGCCAAGCAGCAGCAGCAGCAAAAGTAACAACAGTGAACCTGACCTATATGCAATGCAAACAAGTGAAATTGATGAAGAAGACAACGATGGATTCGAGACCGTGCTTTCTAAGCACACTCGCAAAACCCGGAAGCGCTTACAGGCATATTTGGACGCGGATGACGAATTGACAACAAAACGAAGAGAGATGGCTGCAGAAGAAACTGATGAAGAAGATGAAGATGTCATAAAAGCTAAATATTATAAGAAAAAGTGTTGTGAGATAACTTCTAAATCCCTGGAAGAAGAGGACGAAGATAAACTTGAAGAACTTGATAATTCACTCTTTAAATATTCTGCTAAATATTTGAAACATAGACAGAAATCGTTAGAAAAAAGGCATGGTAACAATTATTGAATATTGCCAGACAAGTGATTTTAAACTATGTAATCTTTCCTCTTTCACTATCCACCTTGAAGAGATGAATGCACAATGGTGTAAAGTCTCTATAATAAAACCAAAAAAAAAAAAAAAAAAAAAACTTTTTAGGCACCTACAAAAAGGGTGATTTTCAACGAAGCTGTCATTTTCTTCAAAGGCGGGGTCTTTATATTATTGACAAAAGGTCTGCATTTTTTTTGAAATCGGAAAATTTCGAATTTAGACGAAATTACCTACCATATAAATGAGAGCAGACATGCATCGGCACTAAGAGCTCTTCTTAACGGCACTCAGCTTGTTCTAGTTGGCATTTACGTTTAAAGTAATGTTATGCTTGTTGCCAGTTAAAAACGTCTTGTTTTTAGCTTAAATAATGTGTAGAAAACATTGGTTCATTGGAAAAACCGACTTCGGGTATATTTTCATGTGACTGTTCTCATAAGCTCTCAAGAAGAACTTCTTAAAAGCTCTTTGAGTGCACTTAACGGTTCTATATCTCACTTCGTGTATAATATAGCCTCGCAGGGTCTTCGGGAGCTTTGAAGATTAGCTTAATTAGTGTACTCTCATTACTGGCACAACATGCTGGGAGTCATATACGCGAAATGCCAAACAAGTTCTTCTAAAAGAGGAGTTAGAGCGGATGCACGTCTGAATGAGAGGAAGGCATCGACCACCTAAAAGTGGATTAAGTAACGTTTTGCCTTCCTCACCTCAATGCGGAAAGGCTATAAAATCACTCGAAAAATGAATGTCTTTATTTGACTACCTATACCCACCTTCACGTATACATATCGGCTCAGAATCATGTACTGAGCAAATGTGAGTGCTGGTGGGATGTTGATCAAAATAATTTTGCTTGATTATCTCGGTGCTGGCTGAACCGATTTTGACCATTTTGGTCTCATTCGTTCCCATAAACTACTATTTTTATATCATGACGTTTAGTTAAGTACTTCAAAAGTTACGCAAAAAAAACGATGTAGACTAATGTTCGGAAGATTGTAAAAAGGGTGGTTTTTGTAAAAAAAACCCCGTCATGTTATACATTTTTAGAAAGGTAGTTAAAAGATCTTTCCAAAACACTGAAAATCTGACAACCCTAGTCTAGTGTTATTGTTGTGGGGCCTCGTGGCGCGGTGGTTAGCGGCTTCGGCTGCCGATCCCTAAGTTGCTATGGGGCGCGGGTTTGATTCCCGCCTTATCCTCCTGGCCTTCTATCGGATGGGGAAGTAAAACGTCGGTGCATTTGCGTAAAAGAGGTTTTGGGTGACTCACCACACATAACCATCGGACGCCTAGAAATGAGCAGATACTTGCAACAGAGACCACAAAAAACCCGGGGGTCGTTAAACTGGATTGCTTTGCAAGTGTTATTTATACTTTTTTTGAAGGCCGGATCTCGGATATGTAGTTGAAAACGTTGTCTAGATGTATCTTGCAACCCATGGTTGGATGGGTAATCATAAGACCTTTCCCACGAATCCAAAATATTGAAGATCTGACAAACCTGTCAAAAGTTATGAACACTTAAATGTTGTTCATACATTTTTTGATGCCGGATCTCAGAAGGTTACCTGACGGCGTGCCTTCCGATCTGGGATTATACAGGAAGAACTTCTTTGTGCAATGTATTTCTACAAACCATATAGAACTGCAATATTTAATACCCCGTAATTTTCTTTCGAAGTCTTTCAGCCAACGATATGTGGTAAAACAGATAAAGATTAAAAAATCGATTCTTGCATGTTCTGGTGATCAATATACAAATCGGCTTTGAAAAGCTTGACAAAATTTTAGCTTGTTGCATAGCGAAATCTTCAGAAGGTTGAAATGTCTATGAAAAAGGTGATCTAAGATATCAACAAAGTTTGGAAAACCTCGTCAATGCGTCATTGGGTGATTAGAGTTTCCACCGGACATACATTTGTCACGACTTGGTTGCAAAAGTCCTTAAACTTAGAAAATCACCCGCCATAGAAAGCCAGCAGTGCAGTGGCCGGGGACTTTTCACGGTTAGGTGAATTACTCAAGGTCCACGCCGATAGGTCAACTCGGAACTGCGACGACTAGCAAGAACTAGCCAAAGCAGTACTAATTCAACTCTAGTCTCACAAATACACACACTCTCGTTCAGCTGGTTTCGGCGCAGACAACGACGACGACGACGACGACGAGAACATACCTCCTCCTGTTGCTTTGTACAAACTCGAACGCGGCGGCAGTCCTCCTCAGTCGAGTATTGTTGTCGGTGCAGTGCGGTCGTAACTCCGGGTTGTGTTCAACTAATAGCGAATTCCTCAACCACCACGTGCTGCTAACTCGTGTGGTTGTGTGCGTGCGTGCGTGAGAGTGCACGAATTTTCCGCTCGACTTTTCCGCCATAGAGTGCCAGAGATCAGCGACCTTTTCCCGAGTGGCAAAGTGTGTGCAAACAGATCGCGTGTTCTTAATGAGAAGCGAAGTGAGGAGAAACCTGCGGCTGAAGACCAACAGCTGACGTGATTGCATGTGTGAATTTTTGAATCCCCAGCTCAACGAAGACAACGAGAGTTTCCAAGAAGCTTTGAAAAATTCACTTTAGTGCGTCAAATCGCTTAACCGCTCAATTGTATAATCGGTACCGTTTGGTGTGAAAAGTGTAAGTTCCAAACGGAAATCGAAACTTGAAAAAGTAAGAAGTTCATTGAAAACCAGAAATCGTTCAACGAGTACAGAGTAATTAAGGGCCGTGTGTGCCCTTGTACTCCTTTATACCTGAGTCGAAGAACAACCAGTTCTGTTGAAGTTGGTGAAACGCACTTCGAATCGATGAGGTGGTGACCTCCAAGACTTGTGTTAAGGGCAGGTCGGGGGCAGGGGGGTACACGAAGACCGGGAAGAACCGTACGTAAACTTGTGTGAACGGTAGAAGTCTCGGTACAAAGATCAATCTCTAGCAAGTGAGCAAGTGATGAATGTGGTGGAACAACGAGCTCTGAGACTGAGAGTGTGTGTTGAGATTGTTGGACTTTTTTATGAGCTCGTTGCACTGAATGGAGTTTGAGCAACCTCATCATGCTAATCACGGAGAGCACAAAACAGGCAGAAGAATTGACTTGAGATACACAACTTGTGGAGTCTAACAAAGAACGATATATTTCATGCAGCAGATCGCAGAAACATTAAAACTCGTTTTTGCTGACATAAAAAAGGCTTGGAAGCGGATACCCTCAATCTTATATAAAAATGGGCATTTATGTTAAAAAATTGTTTTCAAAGTAATCAAACCTAGAGAGCCTGGATCTTATTAGAGAACGGACATCTCAAACCAAAAGTACCAATCGAAGCACGAGAACTGTCAAACGGAGGTACCAAACGAGCATAAGACAAAGGATTTTGCTCGATTGGTACCTCCGTTTGACACTTCTCGTGCTTCGATTGGTACTTTTGGTTTGAGATGTCCGTTCTCTAATAAGATCCAGGCTCTCTAATCAAACCCTTTAACACATTTATCCAGACTCGTTCATACGAAGTCCTCGGAAAAACTTCGGAACAAAAAGCTTTGATTATCCGGAGTGAAATTTTGAAAAGGCCTTCGGATAATCGAGTCTGGACTGTATTTTGAATGTTTATGAAATTCCAATGCACAGCACCGCAAAAACAACTGGGCAGGTGTATAATGCATTTTAAAACACTTTCTTCATTCAAATGTTGAAACCATGACTCGAAAATTCAATGTTTAAACATTTTTATTTTTTTGCTTGTTTTAACATTTACGGAGTTGTTCAAGTATAACGCCCAAACATTTTAGGGATTTTAGAGACCCCCCTCCCCCTGTTACGCACTATTCCTATAACTTTAACATGGGTGGTCACAAACCCCAGACCCGCCCTCCTCCTATTCATGAATGTAATTTTGAACAAACCCTATTCTCTGTTTATTATTTCAGAAAAAAGCATTAAGTAATTTTCAAATTAAAAAAAAAATCATTAAAAATTTAATCAGTCAAAAATCCAAAATTATCCAATTCTTAAACTCTAAATGATTGAAATTTTTTAATTTTTAGCATTTTTTATGTTTTGAATTTTTGAATTCTTAAATGTTAGCTTTTTTAATCAAGTATACAAATTTTAAATTTATTTTTGTAAATTTTTTTTTTGAGTTTTTCATAGTTTTGACAGTTTGAATATAAAATTCTGTAAAATTTTAACTTTAGGATAGGGTTTGTTAACAATTAGTGGACACCCAAGTAGAGCCGACGAGTATTTTTTACAAGTTTTCAATATTTAAAGACTATTTCATAACCCTTTGTACAGAACCATGAGATCTGAAGTCTGTCAAAGTCAAATTATGTAAATGTGTAATTTTTTGCATATCAATTAGTTAAATGTTTCACTAAAGGGACCCTCCATAACCCACGTGGACACTTTTTTGAAATCTCAGAACCCCCCCTCGTGGACAATTTCCATACAAAATAAATCTTTTTCGTATGAGTTATTTTTATAACTCATTACTGAACAAACATGCAATTAAGATGCTCAAAATTAGCATTTATTGCATGTTTAAGAAAACCTATTGCTCAAATACAAAATTTTCTTCTTTTTTTTGTAAGTAAAATTTATAGGGGTTCATTTTTGGAAAAGTTAGGATTTTCGTTGTCCTATATGGCACTATTTCTGAATTTTGAAATTTATAAGTTATTTCCGCAATTTTAACATTTTAACTTTAAATTTTTTGAATTCTGAAATTTTTAGATCTCTCAATTTTAAAACTTTAAAAATCTTTTGATGTTTTATTTTTTTATATTTTTAGATTTCTAAGTTTTTTATTTTAAATGAATACATTTCTATTTTTTTTCAAATTATTATGTTTTTTTATTTTGTATTTTCCAAGCACCGTGCGTGAACAAGTCATAGAAAAATATTTTCGTGATCGTTTCTTAAAAAGCGTTTTTTAACACCTAACTTCCATGCTCGGGAAAAAGGAGTATTTCCATACAAAGTCCCCTTTACTCTCGAGCTTGGGAGTTTCGTTGTTAATGGAGTCTAGCGTTCCTTCCGAGCTCCGTACTAAGCTTAAGGCAAAATGAGGCAAAATGAAAAAAAAGGTTTAACTTGTTGTTTTTTATTCCAAAATTGACAAACTTGCGAACCCAATAACTTTGTTGGAAATTATTTTGTAGAAAGTACTTTAGAAGATGAATAAAAAAATACGTTGACAGTTCCCGTACCCCCCGCTCTGGTTAATGTTGAATGAAAATGTATGATTGTAGTAAGTCAACTGTTCTGCCATATAATGCATTTAACAAAACTTTTCTCATTGAAATGTTGAGACTGTTAATTTAAATTTTTAAAGGACATAAACAAATTGCAATTGGCCTAATCTGGGTGATGAATAGAGAGAATGCGTAACGTGATTTTTGAATGATCCCACTTTGTTTACATCTACAAAGTAGGAGGCTGTTCAAGCACAAGCATGACTTTTTTCTTACTGGTAAATCAACTGTTTTATAATCAGTAGTATGTGTTTTATTTTGTCTAGTTTTTTTTTGTAATTTTTTTGCTGAAAAATTGTGTGTTTTCAAGTTTTAATCTGTTTGAAGAGGCTTTTTTTACGGGTGGCAAAGAACTGCGGCGAGAGTGTCATTCTGCAAAGTCGTGGATAAATTCCCTGGCTGATTTTAGAATCCTGCAGCTCTTCTCGTCCAGGGAAAAAACTTCGCTAATTCTAGCGAAGCTGATCCAACGAACAGTGAAGATTTTCACTAAACCAGTAGGTTTTCAAATTGAATCAAACAATAAAAACAGTTTCTGGATGGATACAAACGCATCGACTTCATAAACAACATCCATTCATAAATATGAAAAATGAAGATCCCGCCTTCAACTTTTTAAAGATTTTTCTTGACTTCAACTCCAGGCAACTTTAACAATTTTTTTTGGTCGACGTACTATTTATTTTTTCTAACATTCCCAAATTAAATTAGTACAGAAAATAGGTCCAAGAATAATTTTAAACTTGTACCATAAAACAAAAAAAAAAACAAAAATAAATTTAAAATAAGTTGAAATATTTAATTCTAAGCGTCAGTTCATTTTTACTTGTATTAAAAAACATTATTCTAAAGCACAATCATTTATTATTCATTGACAAAGAAAACTAAGTTAAACTTTTCAGTTATCGGCAATACCGCCACCGGCATCAAACGAAAGCGAAAACGAGAAAACGCAGAAAAATTGCCGACTCCAAGGCCATTTGCCATGGTCGCATGCGTTCACACCAGCTGAGTACTGAGCTGAGCTGGTTCAACTCCACCGATATTAACACCATAAGCAACGCATTGGCCTTTGCCGTGAAAATCGCTAGCGTGCGTGTGAAGATCAAGGTCGTTTGCGCTAATTTGTGCCAATAATTTGACGTGTGTGGTTCACTTTCTTGGTTGGGTTTTGTTTTCATTTCCGTTCCAAAACCGGCCTCTGACGTTCACTGGCTGGGAGTAATGCTTTTATATGGTTGTTTATATGTGTACTGGAGAAGAACGTTATTTACGCGCAGCAGATGATTGTTTATTTTCATTGAATCACGTTTGACGGGGCTCACGTGCACCTGTTATCAGTAATAGGAATGCCGAAGGATGCACTTGACGCTAATCAATGGTGCTTGTTGTAAATGAAGTAATGTGTTTATTTGGCAAAAAAATTAAAAAGATCTACGAAATGCCCAAGTTGCGTCATGTATAGCGAAAACGAAGTTGACAACCACTAGTGTCTTCCTTTTATCTACAAGGACTTCGCCGCCCTGGGCTCCTAAGTGTATGAAAGTATGGCACGGAGCGACGGCGCCGAATACCCATATTTACACAAAGAATTTTAGAGCGCCCGCCACGGGATTCGAACCGTCGACCTCTGGATTGTGAGTCCAGTGCGCGGTCCGATTGATCCACACGGGCGTCATGTATAGGTCATCGCTTAAATTTTAAAGTTATCGCATTTTTAGTGAAAAAAATTGTTGAATCAATATTTTTCTGCGTGAATTTAATTTTTCATACAACTTTTTCAAATGTTTGGCTGTTTTTTCGGATCAAATTATTTTTCCTTGAAAGGCAAACTAATCACCTTAGATTTGCGTTTTGAAAAATGTGGTTTTAGCGAAAACTGACGAAAATTGTCGTTTTGGGACCACCCTAGCACGGTGTAGGTCACCCTAACGACCAAACAAAAAAATGCGGTTCTAATTATTTCGGCTAAGGAATCCCCAGAATTTTTTTTAGCCTGATCAAAAATTTTTTTTTTCAGTTTAGGCTTTTTTCAGATTGAATTTATGATATAATAAAAGAAAGCATTGATTAAAGTTTTTTTTTTTTGTGAAAAAACACATCTCATATAATTTGATATTATGACGAATAAATACAAAAAAAGTGTTTAAAAATTTAAAAAAATGTGAGACAAGTGATGTAATTCATTTGGGTTGATATTTCATAAAATATTTCTCGTTTGTTGAAGCATGAAAAAATATGCCAAAACTACCAAAATTATCCTATAATTTTCGATTTTCTTCCACATTTCTTCATCATCGCCATGTCACCATCATGTCGAAACGACAGTCTGAACAGGGGCTGCAGTTTTTAGAGTTATAGAACCTTCAAAAATGGAAATCGATTTATTAATTTTTGTTATGCTGTATTTTGTATAACCAAAATCAATAAAAATACAAAAATTCAAATGAAAAGTGTTGAAAACAATAAATGTACGTTAATTTAACATTAAAGTTATTTTTAAAACGCATATCTCTGAAACGCTCACTTATACCACTTTATCTCCAGCAGAAGTGTCGCTGAAAGCACTTCTTCCAGTTTCTCGATCGCCTGTTTGTACTTTGTGCAAGTGCATCAGCAAAACAAGCAACAATTGAAAGAAAAAAACACACACAGACCCATTTACTCCAGGTTAAAAGGTTAACTATTAATCACAGTTTGTTGACTTGCCGTTTAACGGTTTGACGCGCAGTAGCACTATTTGATTGTGGTTTTGAAACAAATATTTTGCTGAATTTAAATAGGTTTTGATCTGTATGCATTTTTGCAGTCTTAAAAGGGATAATAGTTTTAAGGCCAAATTTCCTGTAATGTAATGCCACAACAATATTAAAAACTGCAGCATTTTTTTAAATATCGCTAATTTATAAGTTAAATCACTTTTATTGTTTAAGCGACTTAATCAAGCCTTTGTGTTTAACATAAAAAAATCCAAGACGTAAAATACCCCTCCTAAGGAGAAACCGGTTAAGCCGCAGCTGACAGACACAGTCATGGACAGTGATTGTCACATACCAGCAGCACTAGTACCGTTTTCGGTGAACTACAGAATACCAGTCCAGTCCAGTCGTTTGCCTTCAGCACGGATAAACTGTTTTTACAGGAAAAAATGTCTTATTTTATGGAAAGAGTGAATTACCCTTCTATTTGGTATTTCATAAATCGTTTCATGAGGGAATTTTTTGATTAGGGTGATTCCTTTTTATCCAATATAAGGTAAGGAATTTTGTTCGTCAGAATCCTTGAAAAAAATATTTTTCCGATGACAATGCAAATTATTGTCATACTTTGCAGATAACAAAAGTTTATTTTCGGATTTCCACCACAATGTTGCCTTAAAACTCTAAACCCCCTCAACATTTTAATCCCTTCCTCGTGGGACTTCTCCGGATTATCAATCAACCTTATCTTATCTCTAGTCCAACCCGGAATACTTTCGGGTCCAATTACCAAAAAAAAACAGTCTTTTCAATGAACTTAAAATGTTCAATGATCTAGTTTTCCGCCGATTACATTACAAAACAGAATAATCTCATTATCACCACCTCGTTTCTAATCTCCTCTTCCAGACGACGACTTGCCCCTGCCTGCCGGTAATTATCTGACGACGTCGAGCGCGGCCGGGCCATGGCTGAAGCCCATTCAGCTGTCGCGTTCTCGTTCTCCATCACCCACGAGGGATGGCACCTGAACTACGACCGGGAGGTGCTGAACCTGGTCTGGGAGTCCGGCCTCCGGTCCTGGAAGAAGCGGCTCGCGCGGTTTCGGGTACGTTTTAAATAATCAAATACCTAATTTCAAGACGATTTGTAGCACTGACAGTTTTTACGACATTCGGTTCATGTTTAACGATAAATCATGTCCCTTTGTGTAAACACATTTTCATTATTATTAAATCCTATTAACCAGTAAACAACTTGATGTAAACTCCTAGAAGAAAAAAACATCTGAAAAAAAATTGTAGTAGTTTAACCTTGTAATTGCTCATGAGCACTTTCTTAATAATAAAATTCAATTCGCTTAGTTTTTATAAGTAAATTATCAATTCACAATTTCGTATTATTTATATCCTAATAAACTTTTGTATTTTCTTTAAACTATGATTTATACTATAGTTCATTTTAATGTAATTGGTTATTCTAACAATGGATTTGGTAAGAGAAGGAAAAAAATAAAAATAAAACGTTACTTAGTCCACCCTGAGGTGGTTGGTGCGTTCCTCACATTTAAAGGGTAATGCTATCCAAAATAGACACACAGGGGCGGACCTTTCAGTGTTCTATCAATTTGACTCAATTTGATAGGGTTGTCAGATCTCCAATCATTTGAACTCGTTGGAGAGGTCTTTTGCATTGTATACTGTATTTACTGCATATAGGATATACGATATACGAGATACGTAGACCCACATTGGCTTTGATCTTTTCACAGTGGCGAGATGGCCGTGCGGGATGGGGCGCGGACTTAGTAAGCTAGATATACAGCAATTCCCCACGAAAACAGCATGGAAAAAAACAAAAGTCCTCAAAATTTTTCTGGGGGTTCCTTGGCCGAAATAATTAGACCCGTATTTTTTTGTTTGGCCATTAGGGTGACTTACGCCGTGTTAGGGTGGTTTGAAAAATGCCCATTTTCGTCGATTTTCGCAAAAACCACTTTTTTTTGAAAAATCATAACTCCTCGGCATTTTAACCGATTTCAATTGTCTTATACGCAAATGAAAGGTGATAAGTTGGCCTTTCAAAGAAAAATAATAAGAAGTTTCAAAAATCTAGCCTAACATATGAAAAGGGCGTATGAAACTTTAAAATGCCGTTTTGATGGTGTCTGGACAAAAGAGCCTATGTCTGAAAATATTTTTATCGGATTCCCCGGACATTTTTACATAACATACTAAAAAATGGGAGGAGTTCATTAACAGGATTCTGAGATATGATTTTTTGAAAATAAAATCCGTGTTTTTCGACGCGTCGCGCGCAAAAACCGGAGAATGACGAAATTGGCAAAAAATCAACTTTTTTCACTAAAACTGCGATAACTTTAAAATTTCAGCGATGACCTATAAATGTTTGGGTACCAATTTTTTTGTAATTAAAAGACGCAACTTTTGATACCCAGACATGTATAGGTCATCGCTGAAATTTTAAAGTTATCGCAGTTTTAGTGAAAAAAGTTGATTTTTTGCCAATTTCGTCATTCTCCGGTTTTTGCGCGCGACGCGTCGAAAAACACGGATTTTATTTTTACTTTTATACTAAGTAATTAGTAAACTTTATATTCAATCCAAATTATTTTTTTAATCAGTCAAGGATGCCTATTTGGAGTTGGGAGACTGGATTTATGGTGATTTGTCAACAAATAACTTTATTTATGTTAATTTTTCGAAAGGTGTACAAACTTTTTTTTGCACCTTTTTTGATTTTTGTAATAGTATTTGTTATATAACTGTTTATTAGGGTGGGTACGTTTTTCAAAAAGTTCTCGGATCAAGTTTTAGTATGGTTCCCCTTGTAGGGCATGCCCATCGGGACTTTCATGCCAAATATCAGCTGATTTGGTTGTAAACTGGCTGCGCGCATCAGGGTTAAAGTTTACATGGGAATTACTATGGGAAATTGGAACTTTTTGTTCAAACGCTCCTACAGGTCTGGGAAAATCACGCGCCAACTTTATGGTATGGTCAGGCCTATGGGGAATGGTCTGGAGAACACTTTTCCGAAGAGAGCATATGGATTCGTTGTCCCTAGACCTGGCGCATCGGCAAACAATCCGATGTCTCCGGAATCAACGGTTTTCCTTGAAAAAGCATCACATTTTCCTTAGCATGCTATGAAAGCTTGATGAACACCGCGACGCCATACGTCAGGTAGCTACCACGTGGTTGAAATATTTGCAAAAAAATACAAATTTGCAATGCAAAGATTCAGAATTCGACTAAATAATATCAGGATTGCTCGAAATGATCATTTTCTAGTTAAAAGAAGGTTTGCAATTGATTATTCCAGCCGTTTCTCGCCCACGTGGTAGCTGTCTGACATATGGCGTCGCGGTGTGCATCAAGCTTTCATAGCATGCTAAGGAAAATTTGATGCTTTTTCAGGAAAAACCGTTGATTCCGGAGACATCGGATTGTTTGTCGATGCGCCAGGTCTAGGGACAACGAATCCATATGCTCTCTTCGGGAAAAGTGTTCTCCAGACCATTCCCCATAGGCCTGACCATACCAGAAGTTGGCGCGTGATTTTCCCAGACCTGTAGGAGCGTTTGAACAAAAAGTTCCAATTTCCCGTAGTAATTCCCATGTAAACTTTAACCCTGATGCGCGCAGCCAGTTTACAACCAAATGAGCTGATATTTGGCATGAAAGTCCCGATGGGCATGCCCTACAAGGGGAACCATACTAAAACTTGATCCGAGAACTTTTTGAAAAACGTACCCACCCTACTGTTTATAGAAAACATCTTTTCATGAGCTTTTTGTAGCAAAATGTTCGGCATGAGTTTCTGAACAAAACGTAGTACTAGGTTTATGTCAACATTAAATTGTTTACATGTTTCATCACAAAATGTGCCTAGTGCCCATGGGGTGTAAATACTTTTTTTACATACATGTATCAGAACTGATAATTTTCGCTGATACGAGTCGAATGAAGTCAAGATGATCGAAATCCAAAATAAAATATAGATTGTATTTATGAGTGATTTTAGAAAATGCAGAAATACGATTTTTTGTAAATTTTCACCCAAAGTGCCCAAACTTCAACAGTTTGTAACTTTTGAACTCCGGGGTTTAGAGAGTTGGTCCAGAAGACTTTTTTTCATGTCTCGGTGAGATCTTTCGGAAAAAAAAGTCGGTTTCGTTCGTGTACATTTTTGAGCTCCCATACAAATTTGCTCATTCTCCTTTGGTTGAAAGTTGTTCTGCCTTGTTTTAAGTGGATTGGACTCAATTTTGGATTCATCAATTTTTTTTTCCTCAAATTGTTGTTCAGAGTAAGTTTCTTAGTTTTAAAATTATTTTCGCCTAAAAACTAGTTTCAGACTAAATTTGGTTTTGACAAGCTCTGAGTGAGTTTAAAGGTTTAGTCAAGCTTTAGAAAACGAACGCATGTGGCGCTGCGATCGGCAAAATGAGCCTCCTTATCCCTTGTTCTCTCGAGCTACTTCAAATGTAGTAGTAAATAGTACAACAAACTCCAAAACGATCCCAGCATTTTCAAAAGAGGTAACTTTAAACGTCAATCTTTTGGTTTGTCAGTTCAAGGTTTTAACATGATTTTCTCAGCCTTACGGTATAATGCAGATGGTCGTTGTAAAGCTTTATAAAAAGTTTATTGTTTGAAAGTTGATATTGTTCATTATTGTTAAACCACCTAAGGAAATTAATTTGTTTGAAAATTTTCTAAGTGGTCATATCGAAATATGTAATTTTTGTATTGCAAGAACTTTGGGAAAATTTTAATATTTTTCAAGTTCACTATTTTGGTTATTTGCTCACATGGATAATTTGTCTGCTTTCTGCTTAATTTTACATTTTTTTAAAATGTTGAACAAAATTTGTAAGCCATATCGAATGCCATATGGAACACTTTTCTTTCCTATGTTATTGGATTTTCTGGTAATAATTTTTGATAAAAAAGTTATTTTTCGAACAAATCTCTTTTAGCACCTATTTTGTGTTATTATAACTGCTAATGCAAATGTGTATGAGTTGTCTCGAGCAGGGTCTCCAGAGAGCTTAAAACAGAGAGTATTTTTTTTTCATTTCACTTTTTTGATTCTATTTGTAGTTCAACATCAACCCTTGAACAGAAACAAATTTCTCGAGATAACATCCAACGTCGGCATCAATCATTTCCTGATATATTGTGGTTGTTATCAACCAGAAATGGTTTTCGATTACACATTGTTTGATGTTGTTGTGACAATTCTCGCGCCAAAAATAGTACACCAATAAATCTATCTGATAATAATTCTCTTTTTTTGCTTTTCCCCTCTTCCACAGACCGGCGTCCGCAACGGAGTCTACCCCGCCCACCTTCAGAGCCTTTGGCTGGTGATAGCGGTGGCAATGGCACTCCACTTCACACAACGGCACGTTCCGTTCAACTTAGTTGGTAAATTTTCAGCCCTACTACCGGGGTAAGTTGAACGAGGTGACGTTCTAAACTGGCAACAATCTGACTTTGAACTTTTCTTCTCTTGTTGCAACCTCAGAGATACCGTGGGCTACCAAGTGACAGCATGCGGCCTGGCGGGGCTGTTCTTCTGGCTGTGCATCTGCTACACGATGCGGTACTCGCTGAAGCTGCTGCTCATGTACAAAGGGTGGATGTACGAGAAGCGAGCCCCGGGCAGTAAGGTCTCGCTGCCAACTCGGCTGTGGGCCCTGTGCGTGAAGGTGCTGGCCACGTGGAACAAACCGGGCCTGTACAGCTTCCAGGGATCGCTGCCGCGGTTGCCCCTGCCGGGCGTACAGGAAACAATGACCAGGTACCTCCGGTCGGTGCGACCCCTGCTGGACGATGCCAACTACAGCCGCATGGAGCGACTGGCCAAGGAGTTCCAGGCCGGAATCGCGCCCAAACTGCAGCGCTATCTGACGCTCAAGAGCTGGTGGTCCACGAACTACGTGTCCGATTGGTGGGAGGAGTACGTGTACCTGCGCGGTCGTGGCGCCCTCATGGTCAACAGCAATTTCTACGGAATCGATGCCATTTTCACGCAGCCCACCACCATTCAAAGTGCCCGGGCCGCCAGTGTCATCAACATGCTGCTGCAATTCCGGCGGATCGTCGAACGGCAAGAGCTGGAACCCATTCTGGTGCAGGGGCTGGTCCCACTGTGCTCGTGGCAGTACGAACGTATCTTCAACACCGTACGCGTGCCCGGCGTAGAGACGGACAAGATTGTCCACTACCAGGACTCAAACCACATCGTGGTGCTGTACCGCGGATGTTACTACAAGGTCGTCATCTACCACAACGGGCGCATCCTACGACCGTGTGAGCTGCAAATCCAAATCGAGGAGATCCTCAACAGCAGTGACAAGCCGCAGGCCGGCGAGGAGCTGCTCGCGTCGCTAACCGCCGGAGATCGTACCAAGTGGGCCAAGATCCGCGAGTCGGTGTTCGCCAAGGGTGTCAACAAGACGTCGCTGCACCTGATCGAGAGTGCGGCCTTCGTGCTGTCGCTGGACACGCTGCCGTTCGAGTTCGACATGGCCCACCCGGAGAAGCTGGACCAGTTTGGGCGGTACTTGCTGCACGGCAACGGCCACGACAGATGGTTCGACAAGAGCTTTACGGTGTGCGTCGGCAGCAATGGACGGGTAAGTGTACGGTAGACCATGGTTGTAGTACAACTATTCTCGAGAAGGTCATTTTGAGCAAATTTTAAGGTTTGAGAAAAATAATTGTTTTTGCCCCCTGATTTTTCGGACCGATTTTGAAGGGAGAGGCGACATAAACTTCGAAAAATATTTGCAACGGCCTTTTCAACAAAAAAAAAAAACAATTTTACGTGACAATAACTTGAAAACGGTGCACGATATCGAAATCAATGTTGAGTACTTTTCAGTTGTAAATTTGATTTAACATCTAAAAATGAAGTATAAACCAATTAAGAGATTTTTCAAAAATCATATTTTTTCGTAAAATTGCCGCATTAATGTTGACCAACTTATGCCGTAGCTCAAAGGATGCATTTTTTTTGTAAACTTAAACATATCCAAAAATTAGAATTAAAAAAAATGTGCTGTTCATTATTGGTTCATTATCTTCTTCTTCTTATCTATATATATAAAAAATTTCGACGGTTTTGTTCGAACGCGAATCAGTTCAATACGGAGCGTCGGATCGAGGTGCTCTTTCTTGCGTTGGGTTCGTATAAGTTAAGGAAGGTTCTTACGCCAAAAAGTTACAACTTTGGCCACTCTGGAACCGATTCCGGAAATTCTGCAGATTGTATGGGAAAAGTTACGTAAAATAAAATTTTGATCACAGGAGGCTGATAAGCAAAAAAGTTAAAAACGTCAACAAACGAAGAAAGGCAAAACGAAGTTTGTCGGGTAAGGCTTGTTTTGTATGAAAAGTCCAATTGACAAAAGGTTTTAAAGTGTTACTATTCTTCTACAACATAGCGGAAGACACCAAATCGATCAGAAGATCCTTTCTCAACATACAGTTTTGCCTTCCTCACCTCAATAAGGAAAGGCTACAAAATCACTCGAAAAATTAACTTCTTAATTCGACCTCGTAGACCTACCTTCACGTATACCTATCGACTCAGAATCAAAATCTGAACAAATGTCTGTGCGTGTGTCTGTATGTGAGTCCGTGCACACGATTATCTCCGGATTGGCTGGACCAATATGGACCGTTTTGGTCTCATTTGATTCGTCTTGGGGTCCCACAAGACCCTAGTTAATATTTTGAAGTTTAGAAAAGTACTTCAAAAGTTATGCTAAAAAAAGATTTTAGCTAAACTTCGGAAGATTGTAAAAAGGGTGGTTTTTGTAAGAAAACCCGTCATGCTATATATTGTTAGAAAGGTATTTTAAAGACCTTTCCAACACATTCAAAAGATTGAAGATCTGGCAACCCCATAAAAAGTTATGAGCACTTAGGTGTTATTTATACACTTTTTTTGGTCGGATCTCAAATATTTTGATGAAAAAGGTGTCCGGATCTATAATGCAAGCCATCGTTGGATAGGTAACCAAAGGACAATTCCAACGAGCCCAAAAGGTTGAAGACAAGTTGAAGATCTGACAACCCTATTAAAAGTTATAAATACTTAAGTGTTTTTAATACACTTTTTTGAGGCCGGAGCTCAGATATTGATAAAAATAAGTGTTATTTTTACACTTTTTTGGGGCTGTATAGTGTATTCACTATATGAATGCGAGGAAGGCACCAACACCCTTCAGGTGGATTAAGTAACGTTTTTTTAATATTTTAATTTTTCAAAGACGGTTGCCAACATTGTATGAAGACTTGTATAGACGAACTAATAATGCAAAATTACTTCTTTGGCCATAGAAAATATCTACGCCATGAATGCTGAATGCTCGCAAAAAAAAGTTATTTTCGGAACATCCAAATGGATACTGAATTACAAAATTCGAAAACATTATTTACTTTTTGAAGATATAGCCTGAAAATGGTTATAACTCGAGAACGGTACCGTTTATCATAAAATTTATATAGTACTAATTGATTGCAAACCCGAAAATTGTCGAAGAGATCATTAATCCTCAAGATGTCTTAATTAAAATTGATAAATAAAATTAACTTATAACTATGTCTAGAATTTACCCTTCAAATTTGCTTTGAATGTGATATGAAGTTTCACCAAAAAACGTAAAAAGGAATATTAATTCGTTAAAATGGATTTTTGCATCCACGGACCCCTCGATCTTTTAACTATGTTATTGTTTTTGACGTTTGACTGCTGTATTACTTGGCTACACTGCCCATGTTCGCATAAATGTCCCATATGCAAAAACGGCGAGCTGAGAAAAACGCACTTTAAGTTTGTCCCACACATAAGGCTACTTGTTAAGTTTTCGCGAAAAACTGGATTTCCTTCTGATTTCTAGAACAAAGCACTGGATGTTGTCGGCTTTTCTGAAAGACCACACGATTTTGAACCAAACTGAATCAATAACTCAAAAGCGATGAAAATGCATATGGGACATTTATGCGATCAGCGGTAGTACAGCCCAGTGAAATGACCCCCAGTTATCCAGCAACTACTGTATTCAGAAATTAAGTTTTTTCAAAACTTTGTCAAATTTTTTTTTTAAATCCTAGCATGGCCGAAATGAAACGTTCGTCCGAATAAAACACTTCAAAAAATAAAAAAAATAAAAACAAATGGTATGAACTTTGTCTAAATCGAGTTTTTGTGTTGAAACGAGAAAAACAAAATGCGAGATTTTTGTTTTCATGTACCTCTTTTTTTCTAAATTATCTTAATCACAACCTACAACTTTGCCGAAGAAACCAAATTGATCAGAAAATAACTAAAAGGATAAGGAATTCTAAAAATATCTAAACACTTTCGCATGGATAGAAGCAAATTTGCAGGGAGACTTTTATAGAGAAATAAATTATGCCAACTGGCAAATTTGGACATAAAGAATCGACAAGAAAAGTTTTATCCATATGAATTTAAAAAAAAACATAAAAACAAAAAATCATAAAGAATTGAGTCCTAAAAAATAACACCCAGGATAACACAACTTGACATTTTTGAAGCTTCAGTTTCGTCATATTTGATCTCCATGAACATGCTTAAAACGGCAAAATAGAGTTTTGGTGGATTCCCGGCCAATAAATAAAATTGTAAAGTTAGGATATAAATGCCATGGAATTATCTTAAGCAACCATGCGCACCCACGTTTATATATATGAGAGTTGCAAAAATAAGATAGTGCGCATGGTTGCTCAACATGATTCTATCATGCCTTGACGAAACTGAAACGTTTACTGACATCAGCTTCATGAATGTTGAGTAGGGAAATTAAGGGCAAAATTCTGTATCAGGCCAACTTTTGGTATTATTCTGATATTGAATAAAAATCGAAAACTGTCGAAATTGGGATACCAAATGTTGGTACAGTACTTGTTCGGTAACTGGGCTGAGAACGTAGCCCAGTCACCGAATGCTGCTCGCTAACTGGGCTGAACGAAAAAATACGAGGGGACCACCGATGCATCATATTTTCCTGATGAAATATTAAAATAAAAGTTACTCAAATTAATTTACAATGCTTGCTCTTCATATTTCTTTAATTCTAACTTAAAAAAAGTTTTTGTATTTATTGAAAATGATTTTTGCATCCATTAACCCCTTGGTCATTTCGGTTTGTTTTGGTTTTTTGACGTTTGTCTGCTTTTTAACTGGGCTACGGCCCAGTTAAAAAGCAGCCCAGTTAAACAACGCCCAGTCACCGCACAACTACTGTATTTTCTTTTAGTTATTAAATTCGCCTGAAACTATGGGAAAATTTTGATCAATTTTGCATTAAAATAGCATTTCAAAACAAATGTTTTAACTGGAAAAAATAAATAAAAATGTCTTTGTATTTTTGTTTTTCTTTTGCGATATTAATTGATTAAAGCAATTCTTAACATTTTTTTCAATTTTCCATTACAGATTGGCTTTAACTCGGAGCACACTTGGTAAGTTAAATCGTTGCCCATGTTTTAACATATTCAATAGCATCCTCAACCAAAAAAAAAATCTCGTGTATTATATACCATAAATTACACACCCAAATCCATAGTCCAATGTCCCACACGATCCATCCCGAGTGGATAGGGAGAACGCAACCAGCAAACCTCGATAGTGTTATGAATTGCAACATTCGTGATGATAATGTTCTCTTTCTTTTTTTCACATTTGTATTTGTCTTCCCAAAAAAATCCAACCAATTGGCTCATCTGATCCGTGTCGTCCATCGCCCGTCCAAAATCTACAAAAAAAAAACACTATTCACAAACCAAAAACAAAAAAAAAACATCTTCTATCAGGGCGGACGCTGCTGTGATGTCACACATCTGGGAAATGTTGATCATGGAAGAAACTCACCCGCGGTAATTGAAACACAAAAAGCGATCCCTTGTGGACGCGCGCTCCAACTTTCTGCACAATTACTCCCAAATTTGAACATTTTTGAGACAGCTTTTCCTGTAAATAGGCCTTGTAAAACCCTTCACACAAAATTGCTTCTGGTTGAGGGGCTTCTTCCACAAGAGAAGGGGGATGTAAGAAGAGAGAGTCCCAAATTTCTGTGTGATGGCATATACATATAAATTGATTGATTGTATTATGGTGCTGGTTGAATTACGAAATGTGCGCTTGAACGTAGATCCTAAATTTAGTCTGCTGGTTAGTTGCATTTTTTGTACGCTCACGAATACAATTCATTACCCTCTCACAACCTATCTGTTCCCATCCATTGTCTCACACATCTCTTAATAAGCGTGTAAAAATGCGCAAAACGTATTTAGTTGATTATTTATTCCATTTTCCGTTTTGACCAAACACTTTGAACCGACTCTACCAACGCGACGACGACGACCGATCCTCCAACAGGGCTGATGCACCTGTAATGGCGCACGTTTGGGAGAACATTGTGGCGGAAGAGCAAGTCCAGAAACGGTAATGGTGTTTAATCCACCCCCACCCCCCGAAAGCCCTCAATCCTGGTCTAATCACGTGGTGCAGCTAATTAACTAATTGGCGATAGTTGAATCAATCGAACAGACAAAACAAATTTATGTAACTAACCGCTGAAATTAACTAACATTTTTTCCAGAAATTCTAACTGGTTTGATTATAGTGTTTTGTTTTGACTAACATGTTTGCATGCATTTTGTAGAAGTAGAAATAATATCGAGTGAGATGCAAAGAACTTCAACTCTTAAACTTCGAAGTTCACAAAAACTCTATAGCAAACACGAAAGCAAACGCACTTTTTCCAAGCTCAGTATAGTTTAGGTGTTTCAATCCATGGGTACTTCCATTGAATAGGCTGCGGAGCTGGTAAGGAACGAAAAACTCCATATGAAAAGTTCTTTTGTTATGTAACGCACAAAAAAATGATTTCTATTCTAATTCTATAAAAACAATCAAAAGTTATGAAATTTGGATTAAATGGATTATTTCACTCCTGGTAGCTTCACAAATCACGTTTAATGCATCATTATTTGTAAAAATAGTGTCTTGTTTCGACATATTTACACTATTTTCAAAAATGTTTGTTTTGCTAAGTGACTATTTTGCCTTCCTCACCTTACTGAGGAAAGGCTATAAAATCACTCGAAAACTGAACTTCTCAATTAGACCTCCTAGACCAACCTTCATGTATACCTATCGACTCAGAATCAAATTCTGAGCAAATGTCTGTGTGTGTGGTGGGATGTTGATCAAAAAATTGTCACTCGATTATCTCAACATTGGCTTAACCGATTTTGTCCGTTTTGGCGTCATTCGATCCGTCTTGGGGTCCCATAAGTCGCTATTAAAAATTATGCAGTTTAGTTAAGTACTTCAAAAGTTATGCTAAAAAAACGATTTAAACAAAAGTCCGGAAGATTGTAAAAAGGGTGGTTTTTGTAAGAAAACCCGGCATGTTATACATTTTTAGAATGGTATTTTAAAGACCTTTCCAACGCGTCCATGACATTGAAGATCTGACAACCCTATCAAAAGTAATAAGCACTTAAGTGTTATTTATGCACTTTTTGGAGGCCGGATCTCAGATATTTTGATGAAAACGATGTCCGGATCTATCATGCGACCTATCTTTGGATAAGTAATTAAAAAGCCTTTCCAACGGGCACAAATTGAATTGGAGATTTGACTACTCTATCATAAGTTGTAAGCACATAAGTGCCCTGAAATATGAAGATCTGACTACCCAATCTGAATGAAAAAATAATGAGTCAAATTGATAGAACACTTAAAGGTCCGCCCTATTTTGGATAGCATTACCTTTTAAATGTGAGGAAGGCACCAACCACCTAAGGGTGGATTAAGTAACGTTTTTATAAAAGTGATCAAACTTCATGGAAACTATGTTGGAAAGGTCCCTTAAGTCCTTTCTTTTCTATTAAACGAATTGGCTTGTATTCTAAGGTGGCCCATTCTGCCCCGCACCCTGGAAAGTTAGTCGAAAAAACACATTTTTTGAAGTGCTTCAATAGTAGTTTATGCAACAAGTTTTGCAAAGAGTTCCATACAATTTTTTTTGCAATTCTGAAAAACGCCCTTTGAATGGAATTGTAAGTCAAATGTCCAAGCATTGAGATAATGATGAAAAGTATAACTTTTCCTAACAAGAGCTGAAAAGTTCTACTAAAGTAAGTAAGTATTTCAGTGCTGAAAAGTAGAAGTTTTCAGCATTTGTTTTAAAAAGAGTTACTATTCGATTCTGTTATTTTTGGTACAGAAAAGTAGGCTGTTTCGTCGTTCAAGAATGACAGGAAAATTAAGTAGTTTCACGACGGAATTGCAAAAACATAGTTTAAAGTCGTCTTTATCATCAACCAAGTATATAACATTGAAGTGTACATTCCAAAGCATAAGCCTACTACACTGAATTCATAAATTTGTATGTTTTTGTAAGGTTTCCGGTACATTTTACTTAGGCGGACAATTCTGCTTTAACAAAGCTGAGCAGTTCTCTACGTAATCGGTCTTTTTTCTTTAATTTTAATTTTTGTATTTTTGAATCCGGCTGAAACTTTTAAAAACAATATTTTCAAAAATTTAAAATAAAGACTAACATTTCAAATATTACGCCCTTTTGAAATGTTGGTCTTGATTTTAAATTTTTGAAAATAATGTTTTCGAAAAAAACGGAAAATTTTACGAATGTTTCATATTTTAACATTTTAAATCGGTTCATTAGTTGCTGAGATATCGACATTAGAAAATTGTGGGTTGTTTGGGTGAGACTTAGAAAACATTAATTTTCCTGTTTTTTAACCTTTGCATGGCAGTATCTCAACAACTAAGGGTCGTATCAACAAAGTTCAAAAAAGCAAAATATAGAGAATTTTCTCAGCTTTGAAAAAATATTTTTTTCAAAACTGGGCAAACATGGGCACTAATTTAAAAAAATGAATAACTGTGACTATTTTCAAAAAAGTTACCGGAAAATGGCTTTTACTTGAAAATGGTGCACTTTAGCAAAAAATCACTAATGTTCTTTTTGATTGCAGATTCGATTTTACATCGAAAAATGAAGTTGAAAAATTTTTGCGACCAATATTTCGATTTTTTGAAAAAAAAACTGTATTGATTCAAAAAATCTTAACTCGGTCAAAGATTTTTCGCCCTTTCTGGAAATTTCTGAAAAGTTGGCATTTGATGTCCTTTAAAACATATCAGAAAATTAAAAAAAATAAAAATAGTATTTTTTTTGCAAATCAAGTTTTAGTGACAAAAAGTGAAATTAAGAATCACCGATTTTTTTACCGTGTATCGTTTTTTTTTCAGTGTAGTCCATATCCATACCTACAACTTCGCCGAAGACACCAAATCGATCAAAAAAATCCTTCAAAAGGTAAAGATTTTCGAAATTTCGTATGGACAGCTGTTAAATTTGTATGGAAAAATATATGGACAAACTAATGATGCAAAATGGCTTCTTTGGGCATACCAAAGGCACCAAAAAAGTTTCAGTCGGATAAAAAAATACAAAAGCTCAGCTGTAATCGAGCGTCAAAGTGCCGACGAGTCAGCTCTTCCGCTGCACAGAAATTTTATCCTATTTTTACTACCGTAAACCAGGGTGACATTAATAAAATTTCAATTAACATTAAAATATGTAATTAAGAAACGGATTGTATCTGTTCAAGTTTGCGTATTTGGCAAACTGGCAAACACGAAGATGTGCGAGTTTGTTTGTCATAGTCTAATACCTCCTTGAAAGAATATCTTACACTTATTGAGTATTCAAATTATTCCATTTATAAACATTTTTATAATTGTCAACTAACTATTGAACCTATTCAAAATCAGTTGAAAGCTCCTAAACTTTGAACACTTTTCTATCTAGCTCAGTATCATTCAATATCGTTTTACTCGTATTTATTTTTTGTATTTAAAAAAAAACTTAATTTCCTTGATAATCTATTGAATTTTTAATTCATTTCCGAACTGAATTTAAATTTGAATTTTAAAATACAGCATACTTTTATACAGGGGTCCTGATTTTCGGTTAAAAGATCAGAAATGACTCACTCGAACGAATCTATGACTGGAACGCACAACCATTCGCGAGTGAACACGACCCACTAGCTGCCAGCGCCTTGGCAAACCGCGTCACATAGCGAAACAATTACTTCTTTAAATTCATTGCCTACTCCGTCCGTCGACCAGAGTCACAATCGAATATGTTCAGAGAGGAGAAAGTCTAACAATATAACTGCGATGCGCTCACTTGGCCTGCACTACCACAGTTTGCCGTAAATTTATATTTAGCAAGGTGGAAATTGCTGTCAAATGTGTCTTTTATGTTGTGTTATCAACAAAGTTGCAACACATTTTTGATAACATTGATTTTAAGCAGTTAAATAAATGATCAAAACAAATCCGATCGCCGATTATTTCGAGTCAGCTTTGAGCGGTAGAACGCAATCGGTCTCTCTGAGCCATTAGATACTACGCCGACTCGATTTGGAGGTTAGAAAAAGGTGCACTGTTTACATGGACCATGTAAACAGTGCACACGAGCTGTCAAATGACGTCACGGCGTAAAACATAATTAGGTTTTACGCCGACTCGATTTTTAGGTTAGAAATTTGACAGTTCGGCTGCACTGTTTACATTTTTTGCACGTGTGTCTAAGTAAAAATGTGTGTGCGTGTGCGCTCGTGACGTCACGCTGTAAAACCTAATTCGCTGTTCTACCCGATTGGAGTGATAGGGAGAGCGAAGCGAGAGTATTCAGTAGCGATTGGTGTGGAAGTGGCGGGTCCGGTGGTTTAGTGGTTAGCGTGGTAGCCTCTAAATCCCAGTATGGCCTGGGTTCAATCCCAGACGGACCCGGTGGCATTTTTCGAGACGAGATTTGCCTGATCACGCCTTCTATCGGATGGGGAAGTAAAACGTCGGTCCATTTGCGTAAAAGAGGTTTTGGGTGACTCACCACACATAACCTTCGGACGCCTAGAAATGAGCAGAAACTTGCAACAGAGCCCACAAAAGACCCGGGGGTCGTTAAAGTGGATTGCTTTGCTTTGGTGTGGAAGTGATAAACGGTAGGAATCGGTTAGAGCAGTTTTTCGTCGCGTTCGATTTGTGATCGCGAGTGAATGAGTATTTTTGGAGCAATGAGGACCCCTGCTTTTATACAATGCATTGCCATTTTAAGCTTGATTTGTACGACGACATAAATTTTGAAAAATATTTGCAACGGCGTGATTTATGATCAGGGACCAAAATTATCACTGAAAACAGAGTTCACGGGTCGGGACAACTGATGTGTGTGTTAGCGGAGAATGACACTTATGCTACTGGATTTTTGTTATTTATTGAAATATGTTAATTTTTTTAGTTCTCTTTTTGAGTTTTAGTTGTAACTTGACAGTTATTTCGCATGCCTTCGTTTGTTCGCTAACTTTAACCGTTACTAATTAAGTATCCAGCAAAAAAAAACTAAAACTGCTTGTTTGCCTATACTGCACGCGTAGTGTCTCAAATGTTCAAACAAATGCACGATCTGTAGGAGTACACAAAAGTGAAACCCCGTTAAAACAAAATTATCTTTCCCAAAATGATACAGATACGACGAGAACGGCAACACCCTGGGAATTCCTGAGTTTGAACCACCAAAGCCGAAGCGATTGGCGTTCGACCTGGACAATCCGGTCGCGCTGGACGCCATCCAGGAGGCTCACCTGGGCGCCCAGCAGCTGTTGAATGTAAGTTAATTTGACAAACATCTGTAACAAGTTGAGTAATATGAGTTTTGGTTGATTTAGGACGTCGACCTGCGCATCTTCGTGCACGACGCGTACGGCAAGGGACTGATGAAGAAGTGTCGCCTGTCGCCGGATGCGTTCCTCCAGATGGCGCTGCAGTTGGCCTACTACCGGGACGCGGGCAAGTTCTCGCTCACGTACGAAGCGTCGATGACGCGGTTGTTCCGCGAGGGTCGTACCGAAACCGTGCGTCCCTGTACGATCGAGTCGTCGGCCTGGGTTAAGGCGATGAACGACGCGAGCGTGGGCGCCGAGGAGCGCGTCAAGCTGCTGAACGAAGCGTGCGAGCGGCACCAGTTGGGCTATCAGGACGCCATGTGCGGCAACGGCATCGATCGGCACCTGTTCTGTCTGTACGTCGTGTCCAAGTACCTGGAGGTGGATTCGCCCTTCCTGAAGGAGGTGCTGAGCGAACCGTGGCGGCTGTCCACTAGTCAAACCCCGCACGGCCAAACCGCCAAGATGGATCTCAAGAAGCACCCGAACTGCATCAGCGCCGGCGGTGGCTTCGGACCGGTCGCCGACGACGGGTACGGCGTATCGTACATCGTGGCCGGCGAGGACCTCATCTTTTTCCACATCTCGTCCAAGAAGACGTGCGGTTCGACGGTGAGTTTAATCTTGAGTCTAACTTAGCTTTTTTTAAAACTTTTAAATTATATTTATAAAAATGTTCAAGGCCGGATAAGAATTAAAATGAAAATCACTTCTGGAACTCATTTTTTTTTTTTTTTTTTTTTTTTGGAGGGTGGTCCAGCCGCACATTGTTGATGTTGAAACCTCTAAACTGGGCCCTCGTCCTGTCACGTCCGTCAGTAGTCTTGTCGTACATTACAACTAGAATCAGATCTGCCAATGAATTAGTACACTTCGACCAAATAAACACTGACGCTGTATGGATCTGACTCTAGAATAAATGCACAGTTGTGTGTTATTGATAAGTCCAACTTATTCAATTATTCATTTAAGTCAAATATTCATTTGCTAACTACTTTGGATTGAAAATCTAAATTTTAATCTAAAATCCTCTAAACTTAATGTTCAAAACTAAACGTTCCTTTAACTGTTGCAGTACTACTTCTATAAAAAAAACAATACAAAATTGTGAACTAATGTACAAATAGGATAGAAATCGCGATTTTAAAAAGAAATGATCATTTACGTCAAAAGATCCGTAGTTCCTCGATTCGCAACAATGGTCAATACAACCATAATCCGAAAACCGTTAGTTCAACAGATCAACGAATTTTGTCCGATATCATTACATTATTGATTGATCGAGACTCTATGGACAATTTGACATAAAAGAATGCCTAGTATTCTACATCTATCAAAGTTTATTGACAGCATTACTCTAACTTAACAATTGCAACTAAATTTATCATCAAATAGATTTGGAAAAGATACAGATTTATTTTAAATGCTAGTGCTAAGCAACAAATCAATTGTACTATCCTAAAGTCCCACTTAAATCCCACATTGTGATAGTGAAAAAGTCACAGAAGCAGCGGTGTCTTGTGCAATTGTGATATTTTCACTATCGGAGAACTACCTAGTTCACGAAGACAGCTTATCGGTCAACGCTTAAGCCCCTGGGGCTGCGACAAAGCGAGTTCTCGTAGCATGAAGCGGTGTCCATAGTGCTTGTAAAAAAGAATGTATACCCAAATTTTAACTAATGCACTAGGATCAAATCATGCCCCTTGACTTTACAAGGCCCAGGGGAAAATCACTTCTGGAACTCATTTTATAATGTTAACTGGGCTGGCATTTATAAAAATTCAATTTATTTTACAAATATGGAAACCCTTAACAAAATTTCTACCAAGGTTGTTAACGACAAAATTATAGAAGTTTCATAACGATAATCCATCGTTATCGTTGATTGGATAATGATAATCCTTCGTTATTGTTATTTCAATAACTCTATCGGCGATAATATTATCGACGATAAAGGACAATAACTAATTTTTAATATATATTTCTGAAATTGACATAATCTAACCAAATTAAGTTTCAAAATATAAATACTCAAAATACTCAAATACCATATTTTTCCGAATTTTTTTCTTTTCGCCGTCTTATTTTTTATTGTCGAGTTAAAGTATGAGCCTTAAACTGGCGTTCTACGCATAATTGTCCCATGTTCAAAAAAGTGCAACTGAGAAAAACGCGATTGAATTTTTTCCACCGTTTTTTGTGATTCTACGCATTATTGTCCCGTAGATCCCAATTTACCCCAACGGCAGTAAATTGATTGAAACAAGCAACCAACCTGAAATTGATTTAAGTTGATCAGAAGTTGTCCAAGATCTGGCGTCCCGTTTCACCTTAACAAAATACATTCTTTAGCGGTATACGCACTTCCGAAGAAACCGGTCAAGAAAAATTTCAAATGGGCAGCAGCGGCAGAGAAAACAAGTCAGAGAGGGTGAAGAAAAGCCCCAAGAAGTAGTTTCCTCTCCTTTGTTCTGCTGTTCGTAAAGCCATTACTTGACCTAAGAGATGCGTATTGGACCTTTTTTTGTTAAATGTTTGAGTGCAGTCCAATTTTAAACCCAATATGGCGGTGATGAAATATATGGTACGTTCGTTTGATGGCTAGCTCCACACTGAGTGCCGCACTCAGAGCTGTCAAAGTGTTTCTTTGAAGAAACTCGCGCTAGTTCCGCACGAGTTTCGCCGCCATCTTGGAACTGAAACTCTAGTGCCGCACTCGATATTTTTTCAGTTTCATGCGAGTTCCACGCGCACTGACAAATGACGTTCGATTGAACCAAAACTGGCACCGACGAGTGCGGCACTCAGTGCCGCATCGGCTCTTCAAACGAACATACCAATAGAGAAATGCATTACAGGGTGGCTACTCAAATGCCATTTTCAAATTCCCGCCTTTCAACGACTTTTCCAGAACCTCAAAAAGTAGTCAAACATGATGTTTTGTTACTTCGTTTTAACCTGGGGGGTGAATAGGACGGCTCAAAAGCGGAACCGTTTTGAACTGTCAAAGCGGACTCATTTTACTGTTCGCCAGAAGCAGCAAGTATTTTAATCGAACATTTGGGAAATCATTGTAAAAAGCAAATGTGGTTTGCTGATTTTCTTTTTCTTTTAATATTTTCATAATATTTTTTAGCTAACGAACCTTTTGTGATTATTCTCGGAATTACTAGAACCATTGCCAGTAAAATCGTCGTCGAGCACAGAGTCATTTTATGGCCTCTAAAATGTAGAATTTACTTCTTTTTTTTTTTAGAAAACACACATTATTTTTAAAAAAATTCAACTAAATCTAATTTAATCAAAAAGTTGTTCAAAATTGGCATAAAGTCAAAAATCTGTAAATATCTGGCACAGAGTAGGATGATTTTATTCTGGCTGACACTTGAAAAATCTGGCATCTTTTGTTTTATCTGGCAACATGGCAACCCTGGTCCAGCCATTCTTTCTCCAATAAACCCACTTCCTGCTGGCTAATTCCTTTTTCATCGCCTGTCTGGGGTCGTTTTCATCAGTTGATTCCGCCCGAATGGTGGGCACGACTCCCTTTTTCTAGTACAAAGCGTTATTTTTTCCAGACGGTGTACTTAAATGTTGGGGTTAAATTGGGTAGTAAAGCCCTTTGTCATTTTTTATGTACAACGGTAAAAAAAACGATTAAATACCATTTCTAATAACGTTTTTTTTTTTCATTTTTGTGCAAAAAAAAAATATTGACAAGACAACATTTTTTCGATGGATCAACTATGGTCCCCTTGGAACGAGCTGTCAAGTAGGAGCTTTTCTGCCAAGAAGGGCCGTGAAGGGAATTTTAAAAATTTAATTAAAAATCAATTTTAAATCCTTGGCGGTCGTTCAAAGGGTCATTGTACTTAGAAAAATAAGCTTTACTGCCGTTCTACGCATAATTGTCCCATGTCAGTTTTGGTCGATTTTGACTTTATGACATTTTTTAGTTTAGTTTGATGTGTACTTTAAGAAAAACACATAAAATCTGGTACTTTGTTCGGAAACTCATTAAAAACAGCACCAAGTCTGTTTGTCCCATCGTTAAACTTCTACGCATAATTGTCCCACCAAGTATTTTCTTACACGGAATCATTAGTTTAACTAAACATTATGTCTTGTTTACCTTTTGTAAAGCAAGAGAATCACGAATAAAGGTGATAAACTGCTAACTGGGGTGATTAGGGACATATAGGGCAAATAGGAACCCACGGGACAATTATGCGTAGAAACACAGAAATCGGTCGAAAAATTTCAATCGCGTTTTTCTCAGTTGCACTTTTTTGAACATGGGACAATTATGCGTAGAACGGCAGTTTATCGTTGTGAACAATAATATCACAAATTTAAGCTTAATTTTTGGACCCAATTACAGTCCAGACTCGATTATCCGAAGCCTCGATTATCCGAAGTTTCGAATATCCTGTGTGGATCAATCGGACCGCGCACTGGACTCACAATCCAGAGGTTGCCGGTTCGAATCCCGAGGCAGACGCAAAAATTCTAAGTGTAAATATAGCCCTCTCCCCGTGCCATACCTTCACACTTAGGAGACCCGGGAGGCGGAGTCTTGTCGCAAACGAATACACACCTGTGGATCCGTTGACGAAACCGCAAGGTTTAAGAGGGCCACATTATAAGATGTTACGTAGATTCCGTTGTTATCAATCTGATTCTTGGAGGGCATGTAGGGAGTGTACTAATGAATGGAATAGTGGAATAATCCCGAATGTTTACGTTTTGGTTTTATGCCCTAATGAAATGTTTGGCTCGAAATATTTGCTGGAGTGGTTCTTATTGGAAATTTAATGTACTTTCCAAATTAGTATAAATCTAGAGTTTTTTTTTTTTTTTTTTTGACAGGTCCTATAAACATATGAAAGATAATAGTTTATAGGACCTTTTCAAATAAAAGTCTAGAAATATTGGTACCTTTTCCCACAGATTTTAAAGTTATCAGCATAAAACTGAAAACATATGCGTACAAACATTGTCCCGTCAAGAAAGAATCGGTCATTAGGTAACAGACAACCAACCCCCAATTTGAACTAAAATGGGGAATGGAGATCTCGAATATGATGTAAAAATTATTTTCTGCAAAAAATATACACTAAGCTTTACAAAATAAAATTAAAAACATCTTTTTAAATAGTTCGATTTAACAAACAATCTACAAACAATTTTTAAATTGTACGTCACCGAATAATACGTCAATTCTCGATTAAATTTTCAAAAGGCCCTATCTGCATAGGAAACCCATGAGGGATAGGTTGTTTTGAAAATTTAATCTAGAATTCAAATTTCAATTCGGTTTGAAAGCCCTTCCCAAAGCATCGTTGCTTGGATGGCACGCCGGCGGTAAGAAGTAAAAATACGCGATTGATAAGTCCTTCTCATAGCGTCGTAGCTCGGAAGGCAACGATTGTTTCACTTTCTGGTCATATCATCTACCAAGATGAATCCTGACCTTCCCTTTCCTTCCCCTACTAACACAATTCCCCCACTTCCCGTGATGCTTGAAGGAGATGCTGTGGATTCAACGGTCTCATGCGGTGTCAACAGTAGAGGGTGACGAGCGGAAATTCCCGGGAAAAAATTCTCGGGAAATCGATCATTTTTGGACCTCTCGATTCCCGGGAAATTCGGTCGAGACTCCCGGGAAATTTTAAACTTAAACTATTGAAGCAAAATTATATAAACTAATCAAGAATTATTTGAAAAATTCAAAATTGTTTGGAACATTGGATGTTTAATGTTCGATGTTCAAGTTCGAATAAGCCAGTGTTTCTCTAATCTTTCTATTCATATTTTTTTTTTAATTTTAACTTGTCAAAAATTCCAATAATTATAATCGAGAGAAGACAAAAAAAATTTGGACCCCAAAATTTACCTTAAAACATACTTTGCAGTTACACCCCAGAAATGAAATTTAATGTTTTTTTTTTTTATAAATCCAGTGTTTTTTAACTGTCCTATAAGATATTGGGTTTCATATGTTTATAGGACGTTATAAAAAAACTCTAGAAATATTTTTTTTTATTTATTATTTCTAAAAGGTTATAGCTTTTTCATGATAAGTTCAAATTCCATATCTTTTCTCGAGCATAGCAATGCTTATATATTTTTTTTAATTCTTAGTACCTAAGGTAATTTCGCTGTATCAAGGTAATTTCTTTTTTTTTTTTTGTGTAAAAGGCCATTTTATGTTTCACATCAACCTCAATATTAATTATATTTTGTAAAAAAAAAACTCTGGAGCGGTAATCTTTGTAAAGTTAAGGTTCGCCAATTGTAAACACTCCAGTTTTCCTGATAACTGTAAATATGTATATCTTAAATTAAAATTTAAAGTTGACCTTAAAAATGATGAAAAAAGTTTAAATTGTTGTTTTGAGTCGTTATTTATCATATTGCAAGAATCTCGATACTGTGAAATTATATATTAGCAATGTTTTTACTTCACAAAAATTTAATAAACATTTGAAAAATCACTCAGTGCGAATTATGATTCGTAAACATTTTAAACTATTAAAGTAAACTTTATAGTTCCTCTAAATTATGAGGATACTTAATTTAACGAATGAGTAACAAATTTTATACTTTTCTTTTTAAATTATGCCACTATTGGCATAGTAAAAAAAAACTCCCGGGTCCCGGGAATTCCCGGGAAATGGCCAAATTCAACTCTCGATTCCCGGGAAATTGAAAATCTCGAGAATCGTCACCCTCTAGTCAACAGGTATAGAGCGACAAACTTTATGTCTGATGAATCTGCAACTTCAACTATCGGACTAACATTCCTACCTTTGTTGAACTGCATCTCCTTGGGGGGGCGCCGGTATTGACTTGAAGCAGAGATCTTCAGGGGTTATACAGTGAGGATGATTAGCTCCCACTATTCATCTGTTGGTTCATTGTGTAACTTCAGCTGATCCGTCAATTTGCCGTCAATAACGGAGTAGCAGCTCATTGGCAGTCAACCATGCTCATGCTCATGCTCAGTTCGATTTAACAAAAAATCTAATAATTCTCTCTCTCTCAACCCAAAAAAAAACAGAGCTCAGAGCGGTTCGCCCAGCAGATTGCGCGAGCCTTGGACGACATGAAGCAGCTGTTTGAGCAGCACCGGGCACTGCAGGCGCAGAAGAAGGGTGTCACCAACGGAACGGCCAAGTAAAGGGAGGATCCCTCTCGTGACATATCCACCACGAAAGCCGCCTGTAACCTGTAACACACAGTGAATCACAAAGTTTTCCCGTCTTTTTCGGTTCGTTTCTTTTTTTCTTCTCTGTCGTCTAGTTTTTAATTTTGTTATCACGCCAAGTATTACCACCTAGGTAGTGCTCGGTACACTTACGTAGCATGTATTTATGAACTAACATAACTTTTTATTAGCCACACCGATTGAGTATCGAACCAACATGTTAAGTTTCGAGGCGACTGTTGTTGATGATATTAGCATCGTAATCATGTTTTCCCAACTGAGCAATAGAAACTTTTTAAAACTTACAACAACAACACCGAACTATTCTGTCCATCAGAGCCTAGATCTAATTAAAACCCGTTCAAATCTGGTGGTTTCGAAACATTTTGAAAGAGCAAACAAAACTAGTGTGAAACTGTATTAGACTGTTGTTTATAGGTAATTTATTAGTTTTGAAGACAAACAAAAAAGAACTGCAATGTAATCGTGTAAAAGAATACAAAAAACTGGAGGCAATCATTTTTTCCTGAAATAATAAGGTAATTTTAGAGACCAACACATAGCAGCAGTAGAACATATTTGTCAGTGATAATTGCAAAAGGAAGAAGAAAAAAAACCATTAGTGATAGTGAAATTTCGTTCTGTTTTTGGTGATTGATTAACTTTTCCTTTAGCTTTAGTAATCCTAGTTTAACAAATTGTCTGTAGGTTTAGCAAACACACAACCCTTCCCAAAAAAAAAGACGACTAAAAAAAGCATCATCGAAAATGTGCATCCAAACCAAAAAACAAACAAGTGCAGATTTATTTCTTTATTTTTCAAAATACAAAAAAAAAGTTCGGTTTTAAAACAGCCAAAGCCCCCACCCTAAAATTTAGAAGGGGGAGAAGGGGGGCACGATTGATGCAATTATCAATGCAGCACTAGTGCATGGAAGTAACGCGAGGATAACTTTAGTGCAAATGATATTTTAATAGAAGCTACTTTTTAAGCAAGTGTAACGTTACACACATAGTGGAATGTATTTTGCCAAACGATGATTTTTTGTTTGTTTTGTTTTGTTTAGCAGGCTGAGCTGCCGGTAGGCGGCAGGCTCGAAGATGAACGTGCGTTATTGTGAGATTGGATACAAATAAAGAGTACTAAACTGTAAAACCGCTTGTTTTAATTGGTATGGATTGTAAGTTTTCACAGGACCTTGGAAAAGCCTTGAGAGCAGTGAGTACTATCACAATTTTCCCATCGTTCCCTTTTCCTAATTTCAATGCTGTTGAAAATAACAATAAAATAAAATAAAAATAATAATTCTCTGAGATTTTGGTCATTCGCTGCTTTTTTGAATTTTTAAATCCGGCTGGAAATTTTTTGGTGCCTTTGTCATGCCCAAATAAGCCATTTTGCATCATTAGTTTGTCCATATAATTTTCCAAACAAATTTGACTACTGCCCATAAAAATGTTATATGAAAGTTCAAAAATCTGTACCTTTTGTAGGAATTTTTTGATCGATTCGGTCACTTTTTGTCACTAAAACTTGATTTACAAAAAAAAAACACTATTTTTATTTTTTTTATTTTTATATGTTGTTTTAGGTAACAAAAAAGCCAGCTTTTCAGAAATTTCTAGGCTGTGCAAAAAAGCTTTGAAATATTTGTCGCCAAAATTTTTCAATTTAATTTTTCGATGTAAAATCGAATTTGCAATGAAAAAGTACTTTAGTGAAATTTTTAAAATATTCACCGTTTTCAAGTAATAGTCATTTTAGGATACTATTTGAAAATATTCGCAGTTATAATTTTTTTTTTTAAATGAGAGCACATGTTTGCCCACTTTTGAAAAAAAAAAAGAAATTGAGAAGCTGAGAAAATTCTCAAAAATTGAATTATTCGCTCTACAGCATTGCCTTGGCGTTCTCGATTGCGAGATTCCTACTCGAAACTAGGTGTCCGAAGGCTTGATTGTTGAGGCAATTGCAAACCTCTTTTTTTGGAAAAGCCATAACAATAAGGCCGTTGCAAATATTTTTTGAAGTTTATGTCCCTCGACTCTGATCGAGGTCGAGATGGGGGTGGGGGTGTTATTTAAATAATTCTTAGTTAGTTAATTATTTCCTTTAAAATTTTGAAGTTTTTTGAAAAAAAAATTTTTTGCCCCCTGATTTTTCGAACCGATCTTGAAGGGGGGAGGGGCGACATAAACTTTAAAAAATATGGTTTTACCAATTTAAACAATTGAGAAATTACATTTTAGTTCCCTTGATTGTTTTAATTTTGAATTTTAAAATGCTTAAATTGTGACTTTTAAAATTCTTGAATTTTGAAATTTTGAATTTTGAATTTAGAAATTTCGGATTTCTATAATTTTTGAATCTGAGTTTTTAATTGTTTGGATTAAAAAAGCTATAAAAATCAAAAAAGTGTATGGATTTTTGAATCTCAGAAACTTTGAATTTCGAACCTTTTTTCCCCCAATAATGTATAAATTTAGAAAACTGGCAAGAAAAATGTCTTTCTACGGTTTAAATGCCATCTAAAATTCAATGGCGGAGAGCCAGCTTCAAGCACGGGAACAAGCTCCAATAATCGTTTCTGTTACATCCAATGTCTATATCCTCGGGAAAAGTTTGAAATATGATTCACTAGATTTAAAATTGAATGTATCCAGTATAAAAAAAAACAATAAATAAGTTTATTACATGACTCAAAACTGAAAACTGAATAAATATTCAGATCCGTTAACTGCCGTTCTACGCGTAATTGTGCCATGTCATTTTTAAACGATTTTGACTTTTTAGCATTTTTATGTTTGTTTTGACGTATACTTTCAGAAAAATACATAAAATCTAGTACTTTCTTCGGAAACTTATTAAAAACAACACCAAGTCTGTTTGTCCCATCGTTGCGCTTCTACGCATAATTGTCTCACCAAGTATTTTCTTTCACGTTATCATCAGTTTTACGAAGCATAGTGTCTTGTTTACCTATTGTATAGCAAGAGGAACACAAATAAGAGTGGAAAACTAATAACTGGGGCGAATAAGGACATATAGAACGAATAGGGACCCGCGGGACAATTAAGCGTAGAACCACAGAAATCGGTCGGAAAATTTCAATCGTGTTTTCTCAGTTGCACTTTTTTTAACATTGGACAATTCGACGGTAACATTTCAAAGTATCTGCCATAAGCAGTTCCCGTTTATATAGCCCTGTCAACCTGTCAAATAAAAGACTACATGAACCTCGTGACGAAAAAAAAGCAACATGAAAAAAGCGCCATGTACATTCGGCGAAGAAAAACGAATCATAACAAAGCGCCCCCCTCGGTGACAGCAGAGTGATATAGACGTTGGTGATTTCAAAAGAAGTTATGTTTGTTTTTCTCAAATAAAATTACGGAAATAATGTTCTATTGAATTTGGATGATCAAGTATCAATAAAAGCAACGTTTTTCATCGTTTGTTATCATTAGAACATCTTATTTTGCTTTTATATTAAAATATTAGACCTTAAAAAAAACAACTCTAGATATCTAGGGTAACAAATTCAATAATCAGCAATAGTTCTCCAACAATGTATGTAACCATTTAAATTATTTCGTCGAAATGTGGGAACGTACAAAATGTAACGGACAAATAACATTTTCGGCATAAATCAGCTTTTATTTATTTTTCCTAGCCATCACACTAGAGAGGTCCTCACTTTTTATTTTTCCTTTTTTTTTCAAACCTCGAGAGCAACACATTATCCAATATTCGAAACTCAAACGTGACAGTTGTGAACAAGAAAATGTATTGTTTAGTTTAGTTATTTACCGGACAGATTATTTTGCACCCTAATAGTTGTCACACCTAAAAACAAATCAATGTGATTTTGGTAAACTCGCCAACGCGAAACATGATGGAAAAAAATGTGTGATTACGGTGACAGTCAATTCATTACTTGCTGATTCGTAGGACTTAACCCATTGCACACACACACGCGAGCACAACCGAATCAATTTGAGAACAGTGCTAGTTTTCGTGTGTAGTTTACTTAAATAAGAAGCTAAAAGAAATAAGATTGGACGAAAGTTAATTTCAATCGTTCAGGTTTATACAACCGATCAAAAACTCACCTATAGGGATAGCCTTGTGCTTTGGATCTGAAGATCGAGAGGATAAGCGAGAAGAACACCGCGACCAGCACCAGTCCGACCACGGCGGCGATTTTGCCCTTGCGGGCGTCGGTTTGCCAGCCCGACTCGGTCAGCAGGATCATACCGGTGACGATCATGGCGTTTAAGAACATGATGATGTACGTCTCGATCACCAGCTGGCCCTGCGAGGACCCGTGGATGTACGCGATGCCGTGTTGACCCTTGTGCACAAACGGTGGGCTGCGGATGTGGTTCCACATCTGGCCGGAAACCATCGCGAAGCAGAAGATAACGGCCAGGAAGCCCCACATCTGCTTGTTGTACAAAAAGTCCAGATTGTTGCGTCGCAGGTACAGAAAACCACCGACAAACGCCGTCAGCATCAGGATGGCCACAGTGGCGGAGTAGTTGGGCGGGCGGAAGATGCGGATCTGAACGTCGGTCCGCTCCTGAATCCACTTGCCGATGACCTCGGCCGAGACGCCCACCCGCTGGATGTCCATGGTGTCGGCCGGTTTTGGCTTTCCCTTGGCCGGGAAGTGAATGAAGACCGGGGCCGTGTTCAGACGCAGCATCTGGAACACGTCCGAGCCCTCGTCAAAGTCTACCATGGCGAAGAACAGCTTGTTCGAGTAGACCTGCGAGTATCGGTACGAGTTGGCCACTATCGTGTACTCGTCGTGGGCATGTCGACAGATGACACACTGCCGAGCCGGGGCCATCGCCGTAAACATGATGACCATCGAGTAGTTCCGGGGCACCGATTTGACAAAGTCCCGGAAGCGGTTCCCGTTGAACCGCATCACCGGCCGCTTGGCGTTCATCTCCAGCAGCTGTTGGACCTTCTCCGACAGTGGCTGAGCCTGCGAAGGAAAAACCAAAACAAAGTCAGTATCGGCATCGCGGTTGTGCAATTTTGGTAGACGTGGAAGCGAAAAATGGCCCCGCACCGAACTGGAAAATAGAATAAAGTAAACACACAATCGATCGACACTCACCGTTCGGCCCTTGGTCTGGCTGTCCGCATGGTGGAACAGGCACAGTGAGATTGCAATCAGAATTGCGATTTTCACCAGGATTCGCATGGTGGCGGGGTGGTCCGGTCGTTCCGGTGGACTATCGATTAATCGGGGAAAAGTACAAAATAATTTAAATTTTCTCCGGCAGCAATTTGCGGCCCCGACCGACGACAACGAAAATTGAACTGCAGCTGAATGTTGACGTTTGAAGTGACGTGTCGGTTTGGGAAGGCGCGATGACAGGTGGTGGGCGTTATGGTTTTTTTTTCGTAACGCATACCGGTGACGGTTCCCAGTGAGAAATTTGTTGGACCGATTGCCGGTTGAGTAACGGTCTACAGTCTACGAAAAAAAAACGAAGTTGACTTTATAGCTGTCGGCCACCAACCACTAGTGTCTTCCTTTTTATCTACAAGGACTTCGCAGCCCTGGGCTCCTAAGTGTATGAAAGTATGGCACGGAGCGACGGCGCCGAATACCCATATTTACACAAAGAATTTTAGAGCGCCCGCCGTTGGATTCGAACCAACGACCTCTGGATTGTAAGTCCAGTGCGCGGTCCGATTGATCCACATACAGTCTACACCCTAACTGAAAATCATGATTTTCTGAGTGCAATATCCCACTTATAATACGAATTTTTCAGTTCAACCCATATAATAATTTTTATGGTTGTAGTACCTGAACTCAAAAAATCGTATGAAAAGGTGAGATATTGAACTCAGAAAATCATGATTTTTGGTAAGGGTGTACACTGAACTCCCGGTGGTTCGTCACATTTTCTTTTGAACAGTTTTAGTTGGGTCTTAGATTATTAATTACCTAGATGTCTCACTTCGGGATTTTTCCATACATCCAGTTGGCGACACCCCTTTAGCGCTCCGAGCGCCACCACAGTCAAGTTACAGGTACTAATTTGGTAAACAAGATCGTAGTACTCAGGGCACTTTCCTGTTTCAAAATGGTTTTTCTTTTTGACAACAAAGTGTCACCAATTATTGAGTTCGGAATTTCATTCTCAATTCTCGCTTCTCGTTACACTTCTGAGTAAAGAATTCGAAACTTGCACAGTGCCACAAAAATACAGGCACTCTCTTTCTATCTACAGACATGGACCACGGTGACCTCCCTTTCGGCGGGTCGAATCGGACAGGATGTCATCACGTCCTCTGTTCGACGAACAAGCCATGGCATGGAGTGCCATTTCCTCCCTAGGCAAGCAAATGAATGCGCCTAGACGTTCATGCCGCCGGAGACCGGTTTCGCATGGGTCGCCACAACGTTGAAGAAGGTGTCGTTGAAGCTGACGTAGATGTAGGCCAGTCCGAATACGTCCCAGCCCTTGCAGAACTGCGGTCGTAATGAAACCTGGACCTCCTCCTTAACGGTTTTTTTTTCTTGCGAGGAGCCATGCAGGTGTGAATTGATAGCACGGCCTCCCGGGTGGTCATCCGAAGCCTCAACGTGACCTGAAATTACAAGAATAACCCCGAGCTGTGGGAGGAGTAGAGGAGCATCCAGCATAAGGTCTACATCTCGATCAATGACATGACTTTTCCAATGTTCAGAGCTATACTTCGGAGAACATTCAAGAAAAAAGGAATTTTCAAAGCAATGAAAACTTATGTGAACCTTTTGCACGAACTCTGCAGGGTTCACAGTAAAATAATAAAATTCAATCTGGTCGTGAATTTGAATATTGTGAAAATGATGGATTACTTAGCGTGCTTGTAAAACTGAAATATAAACAAACTCAGTATTTTTTGTAGCTTTATATTCGTACTTAACAATTCATTTTAATTTTTTACATAAAATTGTCTTCCGAATGCACTGCCTCTTGGCAGCTCAGCGACAGTTGGCATAGTCATTCGAGGAGCAAGTTTTGGATGGCTTCGTGTGTCGCAGCGACATGTGCTGCTTGGCAACATCCGGCTTATGCTTCAGATTGGCTTCGCGTTCTCGTTTCTCTTGAAACGCCTTCTTCGTCGTGGTAGAAGGCTCAACGGAGTCACTGTGCGACGCCACGCTGGAGCCGAACATGCAGAGGCTGTACGCGAAGCGCAAGCAGCCTCCAGCAACGAGCAGCAGCGAAAGTGACCTAGCCTCCGCTTGGGCGGAAAGCTCCAAGTCTACAGCTCGAAGCGGACTCCCGTTAGCTCGCCGGGCGACTTGGCACCATCGAAGAATTTGCCGAGGAAATGTTCGTTTCTGATTGACTATTTTTAAGGTGCGTCTGGTCGAGCCAGTGGCAGCAGTTAAATTTTTCCGACTGTGACTTCTTGAATGTGGTTTAACCTAAGAGCAGAACGAATTTTTAAATTTGAGGCATTTTTGATAAAACTTTGGTTTTACTCACCTGCCATAGTCAACATAAGCCGAACGGTAGGTACCACCGGAAGGTTTTGAAACCGTTGAAACCTGGTGACCAGAGTGTACAAGACCTCAAACTAACGAACTTCCGGAGCAACGATTTGGATGGTCTGTTTTACCAAATCTGTACCGGTGACGGCAGGATTACGAATTATCGCCGGAAAGCTGGTGGGACCAACAAAAAATCGCGAAACGGCAAGATTCACGGATTGTCGGAATGTTTTAACTTGCTCACGAGAAATTGATGTGTCAAAGTTTGCAAACAGAGGTTGCTATGATAATTCAGAACGCTGAACTGAAACTGGGGGAAACAACTTTTCCCTTCGGAAATATCCAAAATTAGTACCTGTGAATTGCCACCAGGTGCAATTTTGGCGTGGCGGTAGTGTCGCCAGCCCCAACAGGGGAGTGGCATATCTATATATATATAGTCTATGGTTGGGTTTAGAGCTTTAAATGGCCTAAAAATTAGTCTTTTTTAGACTTTTCCCGGCTTTCCGTGTAGCAAGCGTGGCCGAATGGTTACGCTGTCCACTTTGAAAGCGGATGATCTGAGTTCGATTATCATCTGCACCAGCCTTCCGTCAGCTGGGGTAGTAAAACGTCGGGCCCGGCCTTAGTTGTTGTTGATCCTATAGAGTAGAAGATTCCTTGGGGTAAAAACCCCCCTCGCGAACAATTTCCATACAAAACAATTTTTTTTTATGCAAAATTGAATCGCTTTGCGGAAAACCGTGTTGGTTGGTACGCTCCCAAATATGGAGGGGTTGTTTGGGGGCCCAAATGGAACCGAAAAATGCATGTTCTGAAAAATGGATCATGTTGGCCACCCTAATATATAAAGATACATGACAATATGTAAAGAATTTAATTGGTTTCCGAAAATTTTCAATTTCTAGCATTTAATTTTGTGACCTTGGAAATGTTTTGAAAAATGATATTTTAGGAAATACAAAACAACATCCCGTTAGCTAAGAATATATAATTTTATTGTGTAATGGTTCACTATTTTAGCTTATTATTACATAAAAATTCATAACAACAACGTTAATGTAGATGTGTATTACAATATCTCTAATAGCATTAATATTCATCTTGCTAAAATTACAATTTGCCGATTTATTACATTTTGCTGTAACTAAAACCCTACAAGCGTTCGATGCGGCGCGATACATCTCAGAGTTTGTACAAAAGTAGACAAAACAAACAACACATCATTAATACACATTTTCTCGTAATAGCTGAGCGTGCACTTAAGCTTACCGGAATGCTTCAAACAATATATGAATATTTAAACCCGAAATCCTCGCAACGTGGCAAACCGCCAACCAATTTTGACTAGACTTTTTTTTTCAAACGAAACTCAATTTGATCTGCTAGGGAGGGGGCATGCAAATTTTCTGATGATTCTACTTCGCAAACTTAAAGTTTAATTTGTTCGATTTTTCTTGTTCGATTCCGAAGTGGGAGATGGGGTTCACGATCGCAGCAGATCCGCCAGGGGGTCATCGGGCGCGGGTGCCGACGCTGCCGCAACGATGGTCGGCTTGTCGGGCTTTTTTGGTTGCGAGGAGGTCGGTTTTGGTGCAGCTTCTACGGGAAGGAAAATGTTAGATGATTTTTATTGCGAGCTGATTAGTTAACTTACTACTCTTCGTCCCAAACAGGTCATCCTCGTCGTCATCGTCGCCGTCCGAGGTGCCGAACAAGCTTTTTGTAGCCGTTTTCTTCTCCACCGCTTTGGGAGGGGGAAGCGCCTTCTTTTTCGAACTGCCGAAAATGTCGTCGCTGTCCTCGTCCGAGCTGAATATGCTCTTGACCTTCTTTTCGCTCGGTGGTTTCGGTTTGCTGGGTTGCGTTGAAGTCGCAGCAGGCGCCACCCTCGCAACAGCAGGTTTGCTCTTCGAGAACAGGTCATCGTCGTCGTCGGACTCGTCGAAAATGGACTGCTTGGGGGGGACGGTTGATGGCGTCGGTTTGGGTGGAGCTGGAATCTGCGCGACCTGCTTCGGTGGTGGAGGATTCGTTGGGGCAGTTTTGGCTAGCTTGCCAAACAGGTCATCGTCGTCCGTCTCGTCATCGCTGAAGAGTTTGGACGAGGCTTTCGGAGTTGCGACCGCCACGGCGGGCTTCTTTGGTTCTAGTGCTGCTGGAAGCGGCTTGCTTTCCTCGAGGTCTTCGTCCTCAAAGAGTTTCGGTTGGGCGAGTTTCCTCGTCAGTTCACTGGCCAGCAGCTGGTTCGGGATCTGTATGTGGGCTGCGATCACCTCCACGTGCTGGGGCTTTACCTCGGAACCAACGACCACGCGAGTCTCCTTGGAAGATTCTTCAGCGGGAACGTCCTGCTCCAAACTGCTTTCGTAGTTCGCCCTCCGTGTTTGCCGCGAAGGCGGTTTTCGTTTGGTTTGAATCTTCGCCCTGCCTTTGTTCAACTGGGTCAACTTTCCCGTCCCAAGCTCCGGCTCCGCCTGCGGAGGTTTCACCTCAGGAACTTCCGGTTCGTCCGGCATAGCCGGCGCTGTCGCAGGCCTTCGCGCTCCCGGCAGCAGCGCGTTCACGTTGATGTTAACTTTGGCGCTCAGCCGGTTGATCTTGGGCTTTTCGCGCACTTCCTCAACTTCCCCCTTCTGGCGCATCTCGCCAATGATGGCGGAAATTTTCGTTGAAACCGGCGGCGTCGGCTCCTGCTTGCGTTCGTCGACTTCATCCCGATCGTCCGGCGGTGGTCCGTCGTCGTCCATGAACAGATAGCGGTGGTTGGGTTTTGCGGCCGCGGCGTTCCCACTGTTTGGTCGAGATCCGAAAATATCTTCGGCGGGATCGCCGCCAGCGGAGGGCTGCTGCTGGCTAGGACGAACCTCGTCGAACTCATCGTCATCCGGCGGAGGCACGTCGTCAAACAGTCCGATGGAGTTGAAACTTAAGGCACTTTTTGGTTCGGGGACGGAGAGATTCGCAGGAGGTTCAGCAACAGTCTCGATTTGCGGTGGTTCTTCAACTTTCAATGGCTCTTCTAGCTTTTTCTCCGCACCACCGGAAATCGTGTTGGTTGTCAAGAAGTAGTCGATATCGTTGGAAACGTGTGGGAATTCATCGTCCGGAGGAACGTCCCACGGTTCTTCTTCCTCGGGAGGTTCGTCCGGAATTGGAGGTTTCTCTCTTACCGGAGAAACCTCTACAACTGGAGTTTCGATCTTGCTCGGAGCAACCTCCATAACAGGAGGCTCAACCGTCCTCGGCAGTGGTTCCGGTTCTTTCGCCTTCTCCACGACGGAACCAAACAGCGCCTCCTCGTCGTCTTCTTCGTCGCTGTCCGAATCAAAAATTGACTTTTTCTTGAGGATCTCCGCCCGAATGCTCGGTTGACTCGCCGGCTTGCTACTGCTGCTTGAAACGACCACCGGAGGCACCTCATCGCCACTGTCTTCATCGTCAAACAGATTCACTTTAGGCTTGAAAGGCGTCGTAGACGCCGTGGGCTTAAACATCTCCTCGTCGTCCTCTTCGTCAAACAAGTTAACGCCTTTCTTCGGAGTGCTGACCTCAATCGACGGCTTCGCCGCCACAAGTACCTCCTTCTTCACCGGACTGGCCACCGGAGTCGACTTGATCCCAATTGGTGGCAGCACCAACTTCCCACCAGCCACCGGTTTCTTCCGCTCTCCTTTGGGTTTGAAAATTTCATCGAAATCATCCAGTGGAGGTTCGTCGTCAAATAGATTCGCGATTCGGCGCGTCGCGCCGTTGACGGACTGCTTCACCGGAACAAACAAATCGTCTTCGTCGTCGTTGTTGTTCAGCGCATCGTCGAGCTTCTTGGGCTTTGGTTCGCTGCGATTGAAGTTGTTGTTGAACGAATCATCGTTCCCACCGTCGTCGTCACTCTCGATGAACAGATTCACTGGTTTTTTTGCCGCCCCAGGTTGACTCGTAGACGGGGTCACGTCCGAATCCGCCGGAGGCGGTTCGTCCTCAAACAGATTAACCGTCTTGCGAGCCTGTTGCTGCTGCTGCTGTTGCGCGTTCCCCCTGAAGAAGGAAGAAACCGGTGGCACGACCGGTTGATGCGTTGGCGTCGATTCTTCCTCGTCCGACTCCTCGAACAGATTCGCCACCTTCGTCCGCGACGACACACTGTACGTATCGTCCGGCGGTGGCTGCTCCGGGAACAACGATGGCGGTCGGAACGCAGCCGCCGCCGCTGGAAGAACAGGCACCTTGGCTTGAGGCATTTGCGGTCGCCGTACGCTGGACGTAGCCGAGTGAACCGACATCGTGTCATCCCCAGACACGCTCGGATCAACCGACGGAGCCCGTTTTCGCCGCGGATCCGCGTGCACCCCCCAAACCGAACCCTCCGACTCCGACGGCGTGTGATTACTGGTCGCCTGCGACGCAAACATCCCCGTATCGTCCGTGTCCTCGCTCGAGTCCGAGTACTGCTCCTTGCCATCATCCCCGTCCTCCTCCTCCTCCGAATCGATCAACCCGGCGTGCCACTTTTCCCGCCACTCCCGCGACCCAATTATGTGCGGCAACGGTCGCCGTATATACGGATACTTCTGAACCGCCCGCAGCACCGTATTCCGCACCGCCGCCGCCTCCTCGTCCTCATCCTCGCTGTCACTGTCACTACCGAGCTCAACGGTCACCTTCTCGAAGCACTTGTACATGTTGGTGATCGACTGCTCAACCGCCATTTGAAAGACGTCAGCGTGCGGAAGTCGCTCGCCCGGCTCTTCGACCTCCTCCCGTACCGAGTAGAAACTCTCGTCGTCGTCTTTGACGCGGTTCTCGACGAACTTTACCTGCTGAACGCCGTTGAAGGTGTTGGAGGCGTTCGCGAACCGGATGTGCGTTTCGTCGAGCTGGAGCAGCAGCGTGCCCAGGTTGTCCTGCGTTTGCTTGCACTTTTGCTCTAGGTTCTGCAAAAGGAAATAGAATCCGCATTTGAAAAATTGTAATTTGTTGTTTTATTGGGTACGATAACTTCTTAGTTAAACTATGTATCAAGTCAAGGAAGGAACTAGCCTAAAATTCACATTTGATCCAAAATAAACTAACAAATCTCAGAACTAAATTTAACTAAATTTAATATGTATATTTCTTATTTCCAACAGTTCCAATCATCAAAAAAAAACTAATTTCAAGTTATAACTATTTTTAAGTATTATTTTGCCTATAGTCAAGCTTCTTTTTTTTCAGAATGACGCATTTTGGCGCAAAACCAAACAAAGCATTACATATTTTCAACTACATTTACTGAAAATACCTTCGTGTTTTTCGGTATCTGTTTTTAGATACAGTGTACTCTCTAGTTGTCGATATTGAAGGGACCGTCGAGAGCGGGAGTTATCAAATTATAGAACGGAAAATCAGAGCAATCTATTTGAAGGGACTGAAAAAATTATTGACAGCTGGAGCAATATTGATATCGAAAAGATCGACAGCCAGAGAGTCCACTGTATCTCAGTTTGAATTTGACAGTTTTTAATCAAATTAGCTATTTACCAATTTTATTAGGAATCATATTGAAAACGAGGTTAATTACGGTAAATTAATGAGTGACTTAATTGATATTAAGAGTAAATATATTGTTGATGAAAAAAATCACGACTTACGTTTTGTTTGGTTTTGCGCCAAAATGCGCCATTATAAAAACATAGTACTCAGCACTATGGCTCAAAAGCACTTTTAAAATAATTATGAATCTTTTGTAAAAGAAGTTCGCAAGCGAAAATGATTTTTTGCGATTATTCCATCCCTGCAAATCAGTACAATCAAATAATTTACAAAACCAGGAAAGCTCTTTGCTGATACAATAAAAATAAAGCAGACTTGGAAAATATCAAAAATGTCCAAGTATAAACAAAATTTATCACGACTGATAATTCGATTCTGTGTTCGGCTATTATTAACACATTAAAATTCAAATATTAATTGGAATACTTCAGGTATAACAAAAATGTTTCTTTTTTTAATCAGCCACATTGAACATTGAAAATTTACATCAATTTATCTACCCAAGGCACGGCTCTAGTTACCCGAAATCATAATTATCAAAATTGTTCAACTAGCCAAGCTTGAAAAATTATAGCGAAAAAACTGCAATGTAAAATTAATCAATCATTGAAAATCCGTATTATTATTTTCTTTTTGTAATTCATAATTACAAAAATGTTATAACAGATCTGATAGGAAGATGTAATGCAGGATTACGTAATCCTAAATTACAGACAATCAGAACATAATACTGGAATACGAAAACGAAATGTAAATTCGATTAGAATAGGCACATTTTTCCAATTACTGCACAATTACATATTCAGATTTTCTCTTCTATAAACATTCATTCAGATAAAATATTATTGAATTTCGAATCACAATACGCGATTTCTCAGCTCAAGCACTGATCGACTTACCTTCGAAATTTGCACCATGTACTGCAGCAGCTGACCGTCCGACTCGAGTGACCACTGAGGAATCCGCTTCCGCAGCTCATCCGGTGGCAGTGCCTGCAAAAACAGAGTTGATTCATGGTGAAAGACGGCACACAATTTGTGAAATCAAACGATACGAGTGCAGCCACGATAATAAGGTACCATTTTCGATTCGAGCATAAATCAAACGAGATGCAACTCAATTGGAGTTCGCGTGTACGACCACCGTATATTAATGGCCAAAGAAAGTCTAAACAACTCAATCAGCCCCCTCGGTGAATGTGTGCAGCTCGTTTTGTGCTACGACGGCCCCCAAAATTAATTCAACAATCGTGCTAGATTGATTAAGAGCTACCCCGCGGTGCGGAGTACACTAAATCAACTAGCGCGATGTTCCACTCAGCTGAACATTTGGGAGAGTTTATTGTGGATCCTCCTCCTCCTCCTTCAATTTCCAAATCGGTTCCAACCGAAGCAGATTGCAAAACAGCTGAGCCAATCGAAGAAACTGGGCAACAAAAGGCGAAGCCAATCAAGCGCAGGAATTTCTCTGACCGATGTAATCCCAACGGCATCCTTATCAGTGCAGGGATCGTTCTTCTTTCATTCTTCTCATCCGGAGGCCACTCAAGATAAAGCAGAATGAGCTGGCAATGGGGATGAAAGCTGCGTAATCGTTTATTATTCCACGATAACTCACCATTTTTTGATGTGACAATGTTCACCGATTGATCGCGAGTAATCTGCCGTACGTTGTGAACAAGGTTTTAAAAGATTTTGTGTCGAATTTCACTGGAAAATTTCGAGCGAACTTTGTTTTCAACTTTTCATTTTGTCGAATCATAACAAAAAAAATCTGACATGTTTCCAAGGAACTTTGACAGCTCTCGGCTGCAGGGTTGGCCAAAGCGTTACGAAAAATGGGCGGCGTTACATTACAGCAAAAACAAGCAAAATAATGTTATTGTCCGTTTCTTTTAAAGGTACACGCCGCGCGGCATTTCAGAATGTGCCATAAACATTGTTGCCAGCGATTTTCTGCACTTTTCGTGCAATAAAAAACATACCTGGCAGCAATGGCAAGCGATTCGAAGAAGAAGATAAACAAAAACAAAACGCGCAGTATCAGATTTGACAGCGCGCATTTGCTGAAAGTGCGGCGCGTCGTTTCGAGGCTGGTATGCCGCGTGTCTTTTTCGGGAATACGGGCAATAATGGGACAAAGCCGAAGTCCAGAGTTTTTTTTAAATCGAGAACTTAAAAAGAGAGATGTGAGCTGGTAACATGGACACGCAGAAAAATATTTTGTAGAATCAGCCTGTACGAGGTTTGTTTCAACAATTTTTTTGTTGAATATAATCAACGCCGATTTTGCGTTGAAACAAACCTTGATTTTCTCAATTCCACAAAAATCTATTGTTGTTTTGAAAAAGTTGCTTTGACGTTTAGCGTTGATTCAACAAAAATCTTGATTTTCAAAAATCAACAAAACGTTTTGTTGATTCAAATATGCCTTATTTTTCTGCGTGGAGTGAAACTTTTGAAAGTGCCAAGGTAAACTTCACAGCAACTGCAAAGAAAGTTTAACTCCATGTTGCACTTATAATTTCTCGATAGGTCCTATAAAATATCGAGAAATCGAGAAATTAAAAAGAGAGATGTGAGCCGGTAACATTGAGTTAAACTTTCGCAACTGTCATGGTAGACTTCACAGAAGCTTGACAGAAAGTTTAACTCCATGTTGCACTTTTAATTTCTCGATTAAAAGCGCAACATGGAGTTAAACTTTCTGTGCAGTTGCTGTAAAATTCACCATGGCAATTCAAAAAGTTTAACTCTAGGGGTTAATCACTTCGAGTATACTGCATACGCTTATCATACGCACATAATATTTTCATTGTCGTATTGACGATATAGACCCCATATTCGTCGTATTTGAGGTCATATCTACCCAAATATCAGCGTGAATATCATACTCGCATAATACTCGCGCAGTATTCCTTGGCTGCATACCGTATCGACTCCAATATTGGCTTCATATTGGTGCAATATCAGAAGTGAATTGCCCTTTGGTTTAACTCCATGTTTCCGGCTCACATCTCTCTTTTAAATTTCTCGATATTTAAAAAAAAAACTCTTCATATTTAAAAAAAAAACTCTTTAAAAAACCTATTCAAAAAAAACCCCTTGAAGTGTAAACAAAAAGTCTGTCCTGCTTACGTCAGTGGATGTTTACATTTGGAACGAGCTGGACAGACTCTTTGTTTACACTTCGGCTTTGGCCCATTTACTTTGTTTTGCTTGAAATAGGGTCCTTAAGTCATAAGTTCATTTCTAGCGAGAAATTAAAAGTGCAACATGGAGTTAAACTTTCTGTCAAGCTGCTGTGAAATTTTTCATGACAGTTGCTAAAGTTTCGCTTACCGGCTCACATCTCTCTTTTTAATTTCTCTTTTTTATTCAAGTGCCCAAACACATAAATGATTGAATAAAACCACATCATAGATCTAATTGGTTTGTGTTTCAACATCAATCCAAATCACTATCAAATGCAAGTGTTTGGGCGATTAACTTTTTGGTATTTTTTGACACGTTATTGTCATTCGGGTGGCTCAAGCTTTTCAAGTGTTTTGCTCATGAATTTGTCCCACTGTCTTGAACTATTCAAAGTGATGAGGAAAACACTTGAAATTGATCTTAAGATCTACACAAAACAAGCACTATTCAAAGTCAACGTGATTTTCCACTTGAATTTAATGTGTTTCACTGATTGATTTTAGCGCGACTTTTATCGATGGCTAGAAGCGAGGCTAGAACAAGTAGCACAAAAAACTCTCCCGTTTTCAATTGGTCGGCCGGCGCAGTGGTAGCGTGCTCGACTAGCAAGCGAGAACCTGTATATCGCTTGTACGTACTATTATTTTTCAACACCATTTAAAATTCAAGTGTTTGGCTATTGAAATTATTTCATGGCCAATCACCGCAATTTCGAGTGTTTTGCGATTGATATTTGAGTGCTCTGTACTGCAGGGTCAGATCATGTGCGAAACACTTCGATGCGCTGTGTGAGTTTTGCTCAGTGTACAATGTTTTGCTAGAATTAAAAAAACTCTAGATTTCCAGATTTTTTTGTAAAAGTCCTATAAACATATCTAGAGTTTTTTTTGAAAAGGTCCTATAATTAGTCCTATAAACATATTAAAGACAATAGTTGACAGGACCTTTAAAAAAAAACCTTGAAAAAAACTCTAGATATGAAAAACAATAGCCTACAGGACAACCCGCATAATCAAAAACCATCGGGGGAATAGTCCAAACTATATTACTACTAAAAGAGATGTAGTTACCACATACTTAACCATTATCATATAGTTACGGCACTATACAAAACCATAACGAAACTGATCGTCAAATGATGACGTTTTTATTGAAGTAAATCTAATGATTCTAACTATTTTTGAACTATTTGGGGTACAATAACCTTACACTAAACAGTTCGGATTGTTTAGACAACGTGACTCAACGAAAAAATGTACAAGTCCAAATAGTTCAAACAATTTATCAACTTTATTGAGAACAATATAGCAAAATTCCACAGATTTTAGATTTTTACAGTCAGAACCTGTAAGAACTAAAAACCTACTATAAATGCTATAGTAGAACACAATTGATGGCGGCCACATTTTTTTCGATAAGTTTGTATAATCCAAATAATTTGTCAACTTACATGAAGTAAAATTACTATACACCATACTATTTTGAATTAAAAATTTCTATAAGTCCAAATAGTTCAAACAATATTTCAACAGTATGGAGTACAATTACAGTTTGTTATATAATCCAACTATATGTTAAACGATTGGTACAAAAAATTCAACTTTTATCAAGTAAATTGATCACAGTCGATTCCTCTGGATGATAGAGAACCTTCAACACCACCACTTCTCCTCAGATTATCAGAAAACTCCCCAAAAGAAGAAAAATGTTACGAGGGCTCATGAAATTGACTTTCACTATTCCAGAAAAAGTAAGCATGCTGTTCTTACCATACACCAAAAATATGTGTACTACATGGTGGACTATTACTGTTCACTATAAAATGAGTCAATTGTTTGGACTACTTGGACTTATCGAAAAATACTTGCCCCCGAGCTTGCTCCCTTCTAACACAACATGTCACCAAAACCACTGAAAAACCACCATCAGATATAGATCAATCGGATAAGGCGGCAGCAGTTCGGCAGCAACGTAAATAACATCACATATAATGGCGGTAAACATTCACCAACTATCGATAGAACTTAAAAATCAAATTTGATTATATCCGAAGTAGTTATCACAACAATTGTAGGGTTCATTTTTGCGGTCTTTTTTAAAGTGTCGGCAAAGTAGTGTCGGTAAAGTAGTTTTTCAGAAACTATATAGGGAATAGTCAATTTTTTGGGCAATGACTATTTGACGTAAAATCCAAGTTTATAAAAATATTTACATATGTATGAAAACCTCATATAGTTTTCTGCCTAACAACTAATTTCTCATATAGTAAAATCGACCAAAACTATTTTGGGAATGGAATTAATGGTTTGATATATCGTACATATATAGTTGGGTTACAATTTAATGAATAGTAGAGACCATTTGATAAATAGTTGAGTAACTATTTGTCATAAAGTAGTTATATAGTTCATGACTATGCGGGAAGCTACAGGACCTTGAAAAAACTCTAGATTTTATGTACAACGGTAATAAAATACGTTTAAAATTTAAAATGGTGAACAATATTTTCACCAATATATGCATAATTTTAGGAGTTCATTAAATAAAAAAAAAGATTATTTAAAAGTTTTACAGATACAGATATATAAATATAAAAATTTTAATTAAAATTGCTAAGACTAAATGAGCGTGTAAACTAGCAGCCGAGCGGTGAACATCCCTAAAAATTTCGTAACGCTCTTATGTCAAACAGTGAAAAATTTGATCCGATTTCAGATGTTTTAAATTTGTTGGTCCATATTTTAGTTGAAAAACAGCTTAAAGTTGCTGTTTAAATATAATTAAAAATGCTGCAGGAATACGAGGATGATTACTTCCTCGAAGAGGATAAAATGTAAGTATTCCGTATATCTTGAAACAATTATTTTTCCACTAATTTTCTGCACGCAAATTTGTGACAATGGATGTTTATGTTTATGAATTTTGTTTGAATTTTCATTTTTTAATGTTTTGTGGTTGTATCTTTTTGTCCAACAAAAAATACTTGATTTTAAACTAGTTTCGATAACATTACCGCCAGACAGGAAGATTAAGCAAGTAATTTTCACGTTATTTTCCCCACCAATATGGTACGCACACACAATACTTGTTCCTTATTTGGGCGCGGTGACCTAAATCGCACTCCTAATAGCCCCAGGGAACATGTTCCGTCCGTCGTGGCGCCGTCTCCGGACGACGGCGGGGGCGACGACGAAACGTCGCTACTGCTCGGTCCACTCGACGGCAGTACCGATTCTTTCGTTGAGCGCGAAAAACCGTCCGAATTGTGAGTAGGATTTACCTTCTTTTTTGTTACGTTTTTATGAGCAAAGATTTAAAGATTTACAATTCTATTGTTAAAACGTGGATAGCAGCAGCACCACGGACAGTGCCGGAACGGGCAGGGTCAAGGACGAGATTGCGTTCGTGTCGAACGATGACCTGCCGGAACCGGTGCTGTACGCTGACGGTTGCGTCGACGATACCAAGATCATTATGCTCTGCCAGAAGCAGGAGATGGAGCGATTGTAAGTTCTGTTGAGTTTTGAAAATTTTGTAGAATTTATCCGGTAGGAAACGCTTGATTTTCGCGAAATTTAGAAAAATCTTATCTGTTTCTTTATGTGTTAGTTATTGTTGCTGTTTGTGTCATTTAGTTGCATTAATTGTGTTGTGTTCTTGAAACTGCGTTCTACTAATCCTAATTCATAACCCTCAACTAACACGCAAATCAGGGGAATGACCGTTAGCTCAGGGACGGTCATAGTCAAGAAAGATACTACTAACCTGATAGGAATAAGCATCGGTGGAGGAGCCCCGCTGTGCCCTTGTCTGTACATTGTGCAGGTCGGTGAAGTCGTCGGAAATTAGTCTTCAAATACTAAAATCTTCCCCTTTCTGCAGGTATTCGACGGCACTCCGGCGGCAAAGGAGGGAACTCTCCAGTCCGGAGACGAACTGCTCGGCGTGAACGGTGCCTCGGTCAAGGGCAAAACCAAGGTCGAAGTGGCCAAGATGATTCAGGCAGCCACCTCGGAAGTTACGATTCACTACAACAAATTGCACGCCGATCCAACCCAGGGTGAAACGCTGGACATTGTGCTGAAGAAGATGAAGCACCGCCTGGTGGAACGAATGTCGAGCAGCACGGCCGACACTCTGGGACTGTCGCGAGCAATTCTGTGCAACGACTCGCTCGTGAAGCGCCTCCAGGAGCTCGAGCGCACCGAATCCATGTACAAGGGACTGGTAGAGCACGCCAAGCGAATGCTGAAGGCTCACTTTGACGTTCTGCAAACTTACCAGCAATTCGGTAACATTTTCGCCGCCATCAGCGTTCGCGAACCCCAACCGCGAGCTTCCGAGGCGTTCCGCATCTTCAGCGAGCTGCACCGCAACTTGGAAAAGGACGGCATCAAGATGATCAAGAGTCTGAAGCCGATCCTGGCCGACATGGGCACGTACCTTCACAAGGCCATTCCGGACACGAAGCTAACAGTCAAACGCTACGCCGACGCCAAGTTCACCTATCTTTCGTACTGCCTCAAGATCAAGGAAATGGACGACGAAGAGCACAGCTACGCAGCAATCCAGGAACCGCTCTATCGCGTTGAAACCGGCAACTACGAGTACCGCCTTATTCTGCGCTGTCGCCAGGAGGCGCGCGTCAAGTTCGCCAAGCTGCGCTCCGACGTACTGGAAAAGATCGAGCTGCTCGAGTGCAAACATGCGCGGGATTTGGCCTCGCAGTTGCGCAAGTTCATCCAGGGACTATCGACGCTAGCTTCTGAAACCGTCGAGCGGCTAGAGTCAATCCCGAACCTGTTCCCGATCGAGGTCGACCTCAAGGCGAGTGCATTCCAGTACAAGTCGGCGCTCAAGTTCCAACCGGAGGAGGAGCTCGAAGAGGAAGTGCACCAGGCGGAGGAGGCCATCGAGATTCCGCCGGCCAAGTCGTCGAACGGAGGACGGGACACGATTGATGAACTGTTGGCTGGTTTCGAGGAAATTGATCTAAACAAGAGCAGTGCTGCTAGTGCGGCCGAGAGTAACAACGATCTGTTGGTGGAACTTGGGCTGGCCGATATCGACTTGTCTGCGGGAGCGTCGACGATGGGAGCGAACCTGCTGGAAGATCCGCTCATACCGGATCTCGGAGATTTTGGTAAGTAAAATGTGGTGGTTTGGGTGCAGTTCTACGGCTATTTATGTTTGTCTTGTGTCATGTCAATATATTTATCCTAATTGAACAGGTGTGAGTTATGAATATGAAAGAACATTCCATCCTTGATTATAACTGGTGAACGTTTTAAGGAGAAGCTCAAATTAGAAGCTTGAAGCTGTCTCTCACCCTTGTTAACCTGGGTCGACCCCGGATAGCTTGTTCGGTTATTCTAGGTAGAGTCGTCCTCCTAGGAACCTTCTTCGATTGAGTCGGTGGGTAGTTGTACTCGCAATCCAAAAGATAAAAAGTGGTGGATGAATCTGTTTACCTTGATACACACGTAACGTCTTTCAACGATGTGAGTTTAGATTAAAGCTACAAACAGGGTCTACCTAACGCTGTACAGGTCCTTGATACTCCCTGTAGCTCTTTACGGACACGAAACCTGGAAGCTGAAGGAAGCAGGTTTAGCGTCCAGAAAATCATCAATTAGTTCAGCGTTGGGTCGATAAACCTGATACAATTCTCATGAAAATGTCGTTGAAAAGCCAATATTGTTGCAAATTTGGATGCACTACTATAGTAGGCCATGACAGTTTTTAGCGTGACGTACTTTATGGATGAAGCCAAAGTCGCACGCATTCAACAGACAGTCTAGGGACCATTCAAAAATCTTTTTTATGGAACGTGGACAATCGCAACCCAAGTTCGTCTACCGGCCGTGTGCAAAAAGGTAAACAAACCAACGTCGTGTCGACCGCCATCGTTCAGGGGAGCGTGAGCGCAGACGGCATCGACAAAAAGTTACTACATCCCGGATATGTTCCAAGATCACCAGTGCGAACCCGTTCCGGTACTTCCGGTGCCACAACCAGTGGCACATCAACATCCGCCAACATCCCCATCAGGAACGAGTTCCAGATGCTGAGCGACGACGAAGAAAACAACAACAAACGGTAGCAGCACTACCGACGACGACGACGAAGACGATGGTCGTGCACGGAAAAAAGAGCCGACGTCAAAAAAGAACAATTCTCCTACGGAACGAAGACCACCTCCAATTTTTGTTTTGGACACGTTGGCGGACGATGTTGACGAGTTTCTGGAAGGCCTCGGATATTGTCTGAAAATCGGCAAGTCGTCAGTGCAAGTGATCACACTAACCAAAAAGAATTTCGACCTGGTGCTTGAAGAATTGAAGCGTAGCAACTTCGCCTTCTACACATTCAACCCCGAGAAGCCCCCTGTCAGGGTAGACTTGCAGGGTTACCAAGACCGTCCGGTTTCCGACCTGAAGAAGCACCTTTCGGATCAAGATTCAAGACCTGCGGCGGACTAAGACGTTGGACGGTTTTTGGGTAAACTGGCGGTTTTACGCCAAGAACCCGACGGACGTAGCGCAATGCCACCGTTGCCAGAAATTCGGCCACGGCTCGCGGAACTGCAACCTCCGGCCCCGCTGCGTGAAGTGCGGTGAGTCACACCTCTCGGAGGCGTGCGCACTGCCACGAAAGGCGGACATGGGGGACAAGGCAGAACAAACCAAGCCGCGCGTAAAGTGCGCGAACTGTGACGGCAACCATACCGGCAATTACCGCGGATGCGTCGCGCGCGAAGCCTACCTCGAGGAGAAGGAAAAGAAGAAAAAGAAAGCAGCAGCGTCCCACTCTCCTCAGCGAAGTACGAGCGCAGCCGTTCCTGCAGCTGGACAGCGTACGGTTCCAGCGGAAAACTCAGCGTTCCCTCCTGGTTGGGGGCGTTCGTTCGCCAGCGTGGTCGCTGCCGGTAACGGCAATGCGGCCCAGCAAGAAGTCACCGGGGAAGATCTCTTTAACCTGCCGGAGTTCTTTGCTCTCGCGGGGGAGATGATGACGCGGTTTCGGAGCTGCCGGAATAAGGCGGAACAATTCCTGGCCCTTGGGGAACTGACTTTTATTCTAAGTAGTTAGTAAACTTTATATTCAATCCAAATTATTGTTTTAATCAGTCAAGGATGCCTATTTGGAGTTGGGAGACTGGATTTATGGTGATTTGTCAACAAATAACATTATTTATGTTAATTTTTCGAAAGGTGTACAAACTTTTTTTGCACTTTTTTATTTTCGTAATAGTATTTGTTATATAACTTTTTATAGAAATCATTTTTTCATTAGCTTTTTGTAGCAAAATGTTTGGCATGAGTTTCTGAACAAAACGTAGTACTAGGTTCCTGTCAAACTTTAAATTTTTTACATGTTTCATCACAAAATGTGCATAGTGCCCAAGGGGTGTAAATACTTTTTTTACATACTGTACTAGATTTTTTGTTATTATTTTTATTATAGTTTATTATTGACACTTTATAATAATTTGGCATTCGTGTCATAAAGATTTTTTGTGTTTTTCGAAAAGTAAACGTCAAACTAAACCTAAAAATGACAAAAAGTCAGAATCGACCAAAAATGACATGGGACAATTATACGTAGAACGGCAGTGCAGCTAACTCAAATCCCGAAAGTCCACAAAGTCGCTTAAGCGTTTGTAACGAAACCAGTCTTTCATAACAACTATGAAGTTGGAACGCGATTAAGAAGAACTTCTTCTCGTTGCAATAAAACAAGTGTGTAGTGGGATTAAATCCTTGTCAAGTTTATTTTAAATTGAATACTCTACGTTACGTACACATTTTACACTGTGTTGTAAAATCTCAAGTTATAAACCCCATTGGACCAGAACATATAACGCTATAAATGAGAATAAATAAGACACAAAATTACAACAACAAAAAACCGCCTCACGAAACTCCCGCCCGCACCAGCTCCCCTTCCGGCCTGTACACGTACTCCATCATGGCGGCCCCCTCGTGGTTGTGGCCGCCCTTTGCCTCAAGCCGCTGGAAGACCCCTTCAACGGTGATGTGCGCCGTGCAGGTGACTCCGTGCGCGTCCGATTGCAGCAGCTTCGAGCAAATCCACTGACTGACGCCGTACTCATCGATCGAGGCGAACGAGTAGCGATGCTGTTGGTAGAAAAGAAGGTACGCGCCGTCGTCCTGTTTGGTGGTGTCCTTGAGAAAGTAAAAGGGCATTACTTTGCCTTCCTGCTTGTCGTAGATTGTGGCGCGTCCCAGGGTGAAATTGAAGAGTTGTTGCTTGAGTATTATAAGGACATCCGGTGGGGGTTCCTGGGTTGGTTCGTCCGGTTCGGAATCGTCCGAGTCGGGGAGGGTGTCTTGCTGTACGGATAGATCGATCGTGTTTCCGGGGAGGATGATGTTGCGCAGCTGGGAATCGGTCAGAGGTTGATCACAGTGAAGTCCTTTGTGAAGGAATGACTCCATCATGCCGTTGATGATGAGTAAAGCAGGACACATTTGACCGTTGGAGCCGGCTTTGACGCAGGACCAGCGCGTTTCGGTCTGGTTGACGACCTGGTTCAGGTTGTAGATGTGCTTCCGGTAGACTAGCGAACGACTGTCAAAGTAAAGACATTTGCGAGAGAGAAGTTCAATCGTCTCGATGGCCGCGCTTGTAATGCTACGAACTGAGTATTTGATAAGATCACAGTCGAAAATGGGTGCTGGGATGGCTGGATGGGTGTGCTGGATGCTGCCCCACAGTTCGGCTCGTTTTGCGTCCGGCGAAATTTGCACCATCGCGTTGCAATTGTGCAGGCCTTCCCAGATGCACTTCCAGAGCGTTGCGCCTTCGCCCAACCTTAGATAGTACTTGTAACCGTACTGTTGAAAGCAGACTTTGAACAGGTTTTCCTTGATCTTGAGAATGTCGTAGTTTCGACCGGAATCTTCCACCGCCATTTTGGCGTATATTGCCGGTGCTAAATGTTCCGTGCGTCTTCCTCTCAGCTTTTTGAACTCCTCCTCGGGCAGCGTTTGTTCACGGAACTCCGTTATCAAATCCCTCGCATCAACGCCAATCTTGCTCGATTTGAGCGCTTGACACACTTCGCGATATGCCAGTGGTGCATGACCATGTTCAGCACTTGCCAACGAGATGAATTTAAAGATTCCGATAATCTCCACCCGGGATTTGCATTTGGCCACATTGCACACCCACTCGCTCGTGTCGTTCATCGCGTTGATGCTGCGCAGTACGTATCGCTGGTTCTGGTAAATCAGGTGTCGTTCGTTTTGCTTGTTCAGGCCTGATTCTCCAATCAGCCAAAACGGATCTTCGGTGCCGTCGTCTTGGAGGAAATTTCCCCTTCCGAGAGGACACTTCAGAAGGCGCGTTTCCGGCTCATGCGGATGAACCATGCCTTTCGGAAAGGTCGCAAACTTTGTGTTGGCGTCCAAGGTTATCGTGTGCCTAAAAAGAAAACATACATTAGTAAATTTTACGACATCATTCCTCAACCAAACCACTCACTTGCAATTGTGCAGCACCTTCCACTCGCAGTTCCAAACGCTGGTGCCGTCCTTTTTCTCCGACGTAAACACAAACCGGTATCCGTCGACTACGATTTTCGACCGCCCCTTAATTTCTTTGATCACTTCAAAGTTACGCTCGTCGTCGGCCACCCTCAGCATCCGGAACATGCGCTGGCGACCGTTTTTCGCAAAAGCCACACTCGAATTCGTAAACTGCGGTTCGGGTTCAACCTTGATCTGCTTCGGTTCGACGACCTGTCGGGGTGGCTTTTTCCGCTTCTTGGACTTGCTCGAGCCCTTCGTCGGTTCCGGCTCAACGCTCATCACCTCGAGCAGCGACTCCGGGTCCGGACCGGGTTGGCGAACTTCCTCGCTGGTTTCTTCGACGGACACGTTCGCCCCCGAATCGCCAATGTCCAGCAAAATTTGCTTGCTAATTCGCTTGAAGGTGGTGAAACCCTCCAGCTGGGTGTGGCACGACGGACAAATCAACGCCCCAAAGTCCTGGTAAAAGCTCAAGCTTACGCCCACGCACTCGGCGATGATTTCGCTCAGCGGGTTCTCCGGTTGACCGTTTGTGGGGAACACGTTGTACATGTTGCTCTTCAGGCCCAGACACAACCGACAGTACAGCTCATCGGCTGGAATGGTTCCCTCGGGAAGCTGCTTCAGGAACACATCGTTTGCCTGTCCTTGGTGGTAGAACCAGTTGAAAGACTGAAGCTTTTCGCCACAATCGGCGCAAATTCGGGTGTTTTTGTCATCTTCAGAGTTTGTCTACAAAATCGAAAAAGACATTCTGTAAAAAATATTATCAGAAGAGAGATGCTGATAACTACTCACCACAATCTTGAGACAATCCCGGATGTACCGTCGCAGTTGCCTGGCCCTCGCATCCGTCGATATCAGGCTTGTCAGGGGACGGTCGTCGGCCTGGCAGAGTGTGCAGCTGGCCGGTGGTTCCAGCGCGTTGTTCGCAGTGCTCATTTTTGCAGTTTTCAGGCAAACTACATACCAAAAAATTGCATTTTTCGGGACAAAAAGAAGATCCAACTAAAATTGAATGAAATTACGAGTTCGTGTTAAAAAAAAAAACAACAAAGCAAACGCAAACAAAAACTTCAGCGGTTTGACAGTTTGTGTAAACACAGCAGGGTTGCTTCACAATCCGACAAAAGCTCTGGTTTATGAAAAATCTGCATCATTACCATCACTACAGACTTGCCAAGGAATTGCAGAAAACGTACACTCAAAATCAGAAGTACCCCGCAAAAAGGGTTCTATCTACCCTTTATCTGTCATCCCAAGGAAAAAAAAACCCTTTTTGAGGGTTACTTCCACCCTTTTTTCAAGTTTACCCGTCGTCACCCTTTTGCAAAGGGTTACTACCGGTAAACTTGAAAAAAGGGTGGAAGTAACCCTCAAAAAGGGTTTGTTTTCCTTGGGATGACAGATAAAGGGTAGATAGAACCCTTTTTGAAGGGTACTTCTGATTACGAATTTTTCAGTTCAACCCATATAACCATTTTTTTGATTCTAGTACCTGAACTCAAAAATTCGTATGAAAAGTGGAATTTTGAATTTAGAAAAGCATGATTTTTGGTTAGGGTGGAGACTCAATGACCATTTTTTCTGTGCATTAAATCAACGGTAAAAAAAACAAGATTAAAAACCATTTCTGATCACATTCTTTAATTTTAATTGAAAAAAAATAAAAATATATTGACGAGACAACATTTTTTCGATGGATTAACTATGGTCCCATTGGAACGAGCTGTCAAGTATAACCTTTTCTGTCAAGAAGGACCGATAAGCTATTTTTTTAATTGATTTTAAAGTCCATTTTAAATTCTTTGCGCTGCCCATGGTCGCATGAATGCCCCTATGTAAAAACAGCAAGCTGAGAAAAACGCATTTGAAGTTTGTCCCACAAATAAGGCTATAGCATACGCACTTCGGATGGAACCGGTCAAGAAAATTGCAAATGGGAAGCAGCGGCAGCGAAAGCAAGCCCGAGAGGGTGAAGAAAAGCCCCAAAAAATTGTTCCCTCTTCTTTGTTCTGCTGTTTGTAAAGCCATTTCTTGACCCCTTTTCTTGGGAGGTGCGTATTGGCCCTAAAGTATGTTAGGGTGTCGAGCCAAAATTGGGTCCTAAAAAGAAGCTTTGATTGCTGATATTATTGTTTACAGCGATAAAGCTTTTTTTTTTTCTGAGTACAATGACCCTTTGTACGACCACAAAGAGTTTAAAATGGATTTTTAAATCAATTTTGAAAAATTAACCTCGCGGTCCTTCTTGACAGAAAAGCTCCTACTTGACAGCTCTTTCCAAGGGGACCATGGTTGATCCATCGAAAAAAAGGTTGTCTTGTCAAAAAAAAATTGCATTAAAATAACAAAAAGTGATCAGAAATGGTTTTTAATCGTGTTTTTTACCGTTGTACATAAAAATTGACATAGGGCTTTAGTACCCAATTGGGTACTAAAGCCCTATGTCAATTTTTATGTACAACGGTAAAAAACACAATTAAAAACCATTTCTGATCACTTTTTTTCATTTTAATGCAAACAATTTTTTTGACAAGACAACATTTTTTCGATGGATCAACTATGGTCCCCTTGGAAAGAGCTGTCAAGTAGGACCTTTTCTGTCAAGAAGGACCGCGAGGTTAATTTTTCAAAATTGATTTATAGGACCCAATTCTCGGTGGGAGGAGGGTGACGGACAGCCCCAAGAAAACGCTCAATCTCTTTTGTTCTGCCATTCGTAAGGCTGATTCTTGGCACGTTTCCTTTGGAGGTGCGTATTAACACAAGGCAAGTCAGGGGAGGAATTTCTTTCACAGTGAGTAAAATGCATCTCTTTTTTTAAACATAGTCTTAAGCATCTATATTTCTCTTTTCTAAACATTCCAAAATAATGTTGTTACAATAAAAAATAAAAAAATAAAAAGAGAACTTAGCGCTAGAAACATAAAAATAAAATAAAGCAAAATGATCAAAAAACACTTTGTTGCTGTTCTTCGCTCTATCTTTCTTGTTTGCTTCACTGTTCTAGCTCGTGTGTAATCTTACTTGCGTTTTCTTTTTGCTCTTGTATATTTTGTTTGAACCACCTGTGAACAAGCGATTTTTTGTTTCAATTTTTTTTTCATCCGCAGATTTACAAATAATTTTCACTTTCTCTCGGGTGTTTGATTTTTTTTGTTGTTATTTTATTTTGCATCGTCTTCTCCAACTTCTCTTCAAAGGAACAATTGTTTTTGCTTACATTTATACACAATATACAAATAATGTAAATCATCACCTTAAACGTAAAAAAATAATATTATATGTGTTAGGTATCAGAGAATCTGAGAAGCTGTTTTTGTTTTCTTTATTTCTTTTTGTTTTTCGTAATAAAAACCCTGATGAAAAAGTTCCGTTGGAAAATTATTCGATGAAATGCGTTCTTTTTTTTGTGTTATCTTGAAGTGTTGTTTTCACACAATGGAAGGGAGAAACAGTAGCTGCGGCGCGTGTGGTTGTGTGTGTGTGTTGGTGCGTAGAAATCTTGAAAAGTAGGAGGTGCACACTACTGCTGCGAATCTATTGGGATTTTTGGGTGGCGGAAACGGGGAAGGGATGGGCGGGGTCAAGTAAATGTAAACCTAGGTTAGGGTTAAAACTAAACACTGCGTCCTGCAACGTTTGCTCGCTGCTATTGTTCTGTTGCCTTTACTTTACTTTTCTTTTCTTTTTGTGAAGATGGTGTGTGTATTTGTGTTGCAATCCTCACGTGCGATTGTTACCAACACAGTTAAATAAATACAATACGTTTTGTTGTGTGTGTTTTCGCAGGGGAGCGGGCGCAACACAATCACCTATTGTTTGACCTGCTCTCTGGGTAATGCATTTTCTCTGTAGCTCACTCGTTCTCTCTCTTTCTACTTGCTTGATTTGCTTGGTTTTTTTTTATCAATATGTTAGGTAAATGTTGGTTTGCTTAGTTTAATAGTTGTAGATTTTTTTAAAATGATTTTCATGTGTATGTGTTTTCAAGCTTCTTATGACGTTTAATGCGGTATGTCAAACCAAAAATTAATTTACTAGAGCCAAACGTTTTGTTTTTTGTTGTTACTTGGGTGAAAAAGGGGAGTAGAGGGGTTTGTGTTTGTATTGATTGTGTAAGATTAGCAAATACAAGTGTATATGTTTAGGAATTGCTGGTTTGTATTTGATTTCTCGTTTTACCAAATGTTGGAAAGTCGCAACAGCGTTGTTCTGTTTTGCTTTTTAGTTCTCTTTGTTTCAAAAATTTTGTCTTCAGACTTTTTTTTAAATAAAAAAATAATATTTAAAACAATTTCACAGAAATTAAATTTTAATTTCAAGCTTAATTGCTTTATTCTCCTCTCCTGTTTCGTAGTATTTCGCTTTCGCACGTCACTCCGCTTAACCTGTGTCTCTGTCTTCGAAGGAAATAAATAATTAATGCTTTAAATATTACTTATTCCTAGGGATATTTGATTTGTTTCATATCGGTTTGGAAAATTTTGAACTAAAATTTCATTATTTTGTATTGTTAGGTTTCCAATTTCGTTAGTCGCCAAAAGTTTCTTATTCCTCGCGCAGAGTGTGTGACGTTCAGCTTTGTGTTTACCACACCAGCAAAAGCTCTCTCTCTCCTGCAAGAAATGCTCTCTCGCGCAACATCAACGAGAGCGGGAGCTCTCTCTCTCTGGCTAAGTCGCGCTCTCGTGACATGAGCAAGCGATTACGGGAGCGCAATTTTGCAAAAGAGAGAAGATTCTCTGAGTGCGCCGCACAGTGCGAGTCGTCAACTCTCTCGCACGAAAAGGGAGTTCGCATGTTGGGATGTTTTTTCTCTCTGTTTGTAAGTGTGTGTGAGTGTATTTATTTTCTGTCTTTCTGTCGGGGTCGAGACGCGTCTCGCGAGTTTAGTCGTTTTGTTTCAGAGATTGTATGCAGACAATTTTGAGTTTTAATTTTAGTTTGACATATCCTTATTTATTTTTTATGCACTTTTTTTTAAATATGGATGCGCTTCTCTTTCTCGCGTTTTTTTTGTTTGTTACCGTACTGAAAAATCGCATTTTAGTCTGATTTTTTGGATTTGTTTTTTCTTTTGTTATATTTTATGTTGGTAAAACTGGTTCAGGACAATAAGATATATCAGGCATTATTGGGCAGTATTCATGTTATTTTCCGCTCACGCGTTCCTCTCGCCACGACTTCGAACTGTTTGTTAGTTAGCCCGTAGTAAATGTTATTCTTGAATATTTCTCCTATCGTCCACTATGCTTCTTAGGTTTTTTTCTTCAATCGCTCAATCGCAAAAAAGTTGTAATACACACGGTCAAAAAAGATGCTTTTAAAATATTCTGAAAAAACTAGCAGCTCGCGCGAACTCTTTTCGCGCCGACTGTACTTTTACTGGTATTTTTTTTTACGTTACAAATCACTTTAAATTTACGTTTCGTTTCAATTACGTTCTTGTCACCACGTTTTGTGTTGGAGTTTGTTTGTTTGTGTGTGTGCTTGTGTGTATTTTTGTGGTGTAAAATATCCGTTAATATTTATGCGATGGTCTTCTAGAGTTCGCTTCCCTTTTTTACTTTCTTCTTTTGCTTCTCCTTATATAAAATCATAATATTTGATAACATTATTATTAGTAATATTACGACTTTGTTTCTCCGCAGACTGACTCTGAACTTACTTGTCTCTGTGTGTTTATGCTTTGAACTGAAAGCAATTGTTTTGCTTCGATTAGAAATATTCACTTTTGGAAGGGGACTTTTTACTCGGGCGAATTTTCCTTCATCATTTGCAATGTATTCAATATGATGCAGATGCTTTCGTTTGCGTGTTGTGTTTATGTATGTGTGTGTGTGTTTGATAATGTATGTGTGTTTAACAATAGATTTTTGCTTCTTCTTTTTGCCTTAATCGCCTTAGTCAATGAATATATAAGTAGTTTGATGAATACAAAAAATCAATTCAATACATTCAGTTGCTATCTTTGCATGTTTTGTTTTGTATCAATTTACTTTAAATCTGAACTCGTAAATGTATGTGTTTGTAATAGTAGTAATAATAATAGTATTAATTATTATGTTTTTATTGATAAAGAGATTCGAGCTATATTCTGATTCTGCCTTTTCCATATTTTGTTTCATATATTAATGCGATTTAAATACTTATAGATATATATACCGTAATATTATAGCAATATTTTATGTTGATTTTCTGTTTTCTTTTAACCTTCCTCCTCTAAACTCTACGCGTACTCCCGCTTCAAATGTGTAGCCAAATCAAACAATAGATTTATACACGCAGACGTAACCTTATCAGCTATATATTTAATGTATATAGATATCGAAGCTGCAATCCCAAATTCATGCACGTTCGCGTTAGCCTTACACACTTATCGTAAAGTAAATTATTCTACGCTGTTCAAGTTGTCCGAATGATGAAATGCCTTCCCTCTAATGATCGCCGATCAATGCTGCTAGGAATCTAGGATTTTAAAGCCAACCGAAAATAATTTTCACTAAGCGATCACAAAAAATAAACAAACAAACATATATTTTCTACACTCTCTTTTAAAGTTCAATTTTGCCTTAATTTTTTCATTGATTTACGTTCCCACTGTCGCCGCCCGCAATCTCAAAAGTTTACAGCCGAATTTGATTCGAAAGCATTGCGCGCGGGAAGTGTGGTGGTTTGCTTGCAGCACAGGATTAGCTATAGTTTTTCACACGAGTTTATACCAATTTGGTTGGTTTTGGGGGTTTGAACCGACGATCATTTTGTTTCGCTTCGAAATTGTTTTCAAAATCAATAAACGATTCCGCGCGCGGTTTGAAGCTGAAGCATGATTGTTGGGTTAAAATTTGATTGATTTAGAGAACAGAAAAAATACTTTTTTTTACAAAAAAAAAACGTGTTGATAGATCGTTTTGGAGTTTGTTGCCAAAAGGGTTTGTTGCATTGATTAGACATTCGGTTCTTACTTAACTATAAATCATTTCCCGGGTTTAAACACCTTTTTCATTATTATTTTACTCTAAAAGAGGCTATTAGACTATGGCAAACAAACAAAAGTTTGTTTGTTTGTTGTAGTCTAATAGCTCCTTAACTCACTCATAACATAACCGATAAACAACTTCATGTGTATTCAGACAAAAAAAAATGACCGATTTTTTTTTTGTAATTTAAACTTAAATCACTCGAATTTGGTTAAAATCGTGTTTTCTCAAATAGTAGTAGCAGTTTACTCAACATTTGTGCAAACTGTTCGATAAACTTTGAGTGAATTTCATAATTGAAACTTAAATTTTGATAATTCATTTAACACACATTTATCACACTCTACTAAATTACATATTTGTTTCCAAATTCGTTTAAACGCATTTTTAGTTTTGACACACATAGCCTTTAAATTTTGATAATTCATTTAACACACATTTATCACACTCTACTAAATTACATACATGTTTCAAAATTTATATTAACGCATTTTTAGTTTTGACACACATAGCCTTTGAAAGGCTCATCTTTTATAGCAGAGCTATTATGATTAAAATTTTGTTGAAATTGGCTCTACCAGAAATGAGTGTTTGCCCTTGTTTTGAGTGGATTGGACTCGATTTTGGGTTACAAATTTCCTAATTTCTAAACTTGGCTCTTTCCTCAAATTTTGTTCAAAGGAAGTTTCTCAATTTTGTAGTTATTTTCTCTCAGTTTAAGTTTTGTTGTTTTGTTTGAATCTATTCAGAAATGAGTCCAGACTCGATTATCCAAAGTACGAGCAAAAATTTCAAAACGGATGGCTGATTTTTTTTTCGTTGCCGTTACCGGGTTGTTGAGCTAAAATTTTACTCAAGAAATCGAAGTGTAAACAAAGAGTCTATCCTGCTCGTTCCAAATGTAAACATCAACTGACGTGAGCATGATAGACTCTTTGTTTACACTTTGCTTTGAACTTGAACTATGTATTCAAAGATGGCGGCCAACATGGCGGTGTTGATAAATTGAAAATTGGTTATATAAATAACAGTCTTGAATTTGATCTTAAATAAACATCTGGTTAAGGAGGTATTAGACTACGGCAAACAAACTCGACCTTTTGAAAACTAGCCCGAGGTGTTTTTTTGACTCGATTATCCGATGTTTTTTTGGAGACCATTCCAAGAGTTTTATTTGAAAAGGTCCTATAAACACAGGGAATCTAAGGGCTTATACTGCCGTTCTACGCATAATTGTCCCATGTCAGTTTTGGACGATTTTGACTTTATGACATTTTTAAGTTTAGTTTGACGTGTACTTTAAGAAAAACACATAAAATTTGGTACTTTGTTCGGAAACTCATTAAAAACAACACCAAGTCTGTTTGTCCCATCGTTAAACTTCTACGCATAATTGTCCCACCAAGTATTTTCTTACACGGAATCATTAGTTTTACTAAGCATTATGTCTTGTTTACCTGTTGAATAGTAAGAGAATCACAAATAAGGGTGATAAACTGCTAACTGGGGCGATAAGGGACACATAGGGCGGATAGGAACCCACGGGACAATTATGCGTAGAAACACAGAAATCGGTCGAAAAATTTCAATCGCGTTTTTCTCAGTTGCACTTTTTTGAACATGGGACAATTATGCGTAGAACGGCAGTATAGGACCTTTAAAAAATTGCTCTAGATTTTTATAATCGAACTTAAGATAAGCGAAACATCGAATAATCGAGGCTTTGGATGATCGAGTCTGGACTGTATACTCAAATATCAGTAAATTTCGCTTAAAAATGGAGTAGAAATCCTTAAAAGTTGGCCGGAAATAACCGTGGTGACTATTGCAATCGATCGTAATATTTTGAACATATTTCTAGAGAAATTTCTATTGTGGATCGAAAAATCACGACCGAAATCAGCAGTAACAACATCAAAAATTAAAAAAAATTAAGCATTTAAAAAAATTAAAACTTTAAATTTTTTGAAAAGAGTTATGAAATTTTTAAAGTTAGAATAAAATTCAATGATTCAAAAATTAGAAATCCAATTTCATAAAAAAATAAATGCAATTTTTTATATTTAAAAAAAATTACTCTGGAAACTTTTTTTATTTCTATCATTTTTAAATCTTTTTAAAATTTGAATTTATAAATTTCTTATGATTAAAGAAAATTATTTTATTTTTATTTTATTTTCTTTTGAAATTTTCGTCATTTTTGAAAACTCGCTTCGAACATGTCTTGAAATTTTCTCGATTGTCAGTTGTAATTTGTCGATGGTAGATCGAGAAATTACTATTGAATGATCTCAATCTACTATCGACAAATTACAACTTACCATTGACAAATTACCATCGCAATATTTCGATTGAGAAATCTCGATCGAGAGTCGAAAATTTGCCCAAAACCAAGTGTGTAGTTTAACTAAAAACTTATTTCTAAATAATTTTGGTTTTGACAAGATCTGAGTGAGTTTAAAGTCCTTTCGAGCTTCAGAAAACGAACGCACGTGGCGCTGCGATCGGTTAAAAGAACCACCTTTCGCATTGTTCTCGCGGAGCGATTAAAAGTCACGCAGAAGTTGTTTTAACGGCGTAGTCGAGCTATTTCAAATGTTTTAGTAAATTACAACAAACTCCGAAACGATCGCAACATTTCACAGGGTTAAAAAAAAAAAGGAGTTAACTTGAATCGCCAATCTATTGTTTTGTCGGTTTTAACATGATTTTTTCTTAGCCTTACGGTATAATGCAGATGGTTGTTGTAAAGGTACACCTTTATGTTTTATTTGCGTCCATCTCGGAGTCTCTCTCTCTGTACAATGTGTATATGTTTCACGTTAGTTTTTTTCTTCTTCGCTAGTCAACATACGTGCTGCTCAGGTGTTTTCCTCGCGTTCTATACTATATGTCCTAACACGCGTGTGTGTCTGTGTGTTGCTTATTATTTTGATATTCACGTTATCAATTCTAGTTTAGCTTGTTTTTTCTTCTCTACGTTTCCCGGTTTTCTTCACTCGTGACATTCTGTGTGTTTTAAAAATCAAAACAAAGAAACTATGCGTCTAATAAAAAGGGGGTTTGGGGAGTTAAACAAGAGTTTTGTGGGGTTGAATGTCTGCTCTAAAACCTAACGCGCGAGCGCGGGAAATTAAAAACAAAAAGTATATATGAAAAATAAAGATTGCCATAAAAATCACAACTTTGTATAAAACGAAAAAAATATACCGCGGGATGCATTGAATGACGATGTGTGTGGAAGGTTGTTTCATGTATAACTGCTGGATCGGGACGAGAGAAAAAAAATATATCTGCTACTGCTATAAAAATAATTAACAAAAAAGAAAAATGCTCCGTCCAAGAGGTTCTTATCGGCCGCCAATGTCCGCCTGGTGGTGGTACTTGATGATCACGTTCTTGCTAGCAGGGGCGGCGGCGGCGGTGATCGTGGAACTACTACCAGCTGATCATGAGTTCTGCTTGACGACGATCACGCCCGGCCGGCACTGCTGATGCTGCTGGAGGATCTGCGAGGCCGTCTGCTGGGCGCTCGGAACGACGACGGTGGCGGGACTCAACGTGGGCGTGATCGAGACGGACACGATCGCCGGATGGCCGCTGGGGTTGCTGGACGAGGCGGAGGTAGCGCTGGACGCGGCAATGGTGGAGGTGGTGTTGGAGACGGCCCCGACGGCGGCAGGTGCCGTCCGGAACTTCAGGTACGGCTCCAGCTGACTCTGGCGGTGATCGCGCTCTTTCTGCTTGCTGGACGTGGTCAACGCAAGCGGGACTTCCTGTACGGCGGCCGGTCGCGATATCGTCAACTGCTGCTGCTGCGGAGCGGGGATCACCGAGTCGAACGCATCACCCTCGAGGTGCCGTATGGCCTCCACTATCGTCTCCAGGTTGTGTCGGCAGGTGTTGATGCGGGAGTTGTTTTGCTGTTGATGCTGCTGGTTCGGAACCAGTTTGCTGCTGTTTGCGGCCAGGTGCGAAAGGTGATCGTCGTTGACGACGATCGACGAGGGGGAGTTGATGCGTTCGACTTCGACCTTGGGTTCGGCCTTGATGGCCGCCTCCAGGATCGTCGGGAAGCGGTTCTTCTTCGGGGGCAACGTGACCACCGTCGTCTGCTGTGGCGGCTGCGGGAGTGGCAGGGGCTCGATCGTTGGCGATCGCGACCGTGATCGCTTGATGAATACCTTCTCCTCCTTCAGCGGAACAATGTTGAGAGTCTTGGCGATGGGCAAGATCGTTTCCTCGATCACCTCCTGGTTGCAAACCGCAACCAGCTGCTTTTTGGCGATGATGCCGCTGTCCAGCGTGATCAGCTGCACGTTCTCCATCTTTGTCGTCGGCTTCGTCGTCGTTGTCGTCGTCGTCGGAATCGCCGCAATTTCCTCGATCGCCTCGTTCGCCTCGACAATGTCCGGGTAGAGCACTCGCGCCGGGTAGATCTGTCGCTCCAGCGCCTTCAACCGCTCCTCGAAGATCGCCTTCTGCCGTCGCTCGACCTCCAGCTGGTGTTTCAATTCCAAATAGTCCTTGGCGCTAACGCTGATCGTCGGTCCGGCCACCGCTCCAACCCGTCCATTTCCGGCCGCCGTGATGATCGTCTGGCCGGTGGCGTTGTTCACGACCTGCATGAGACTAACCGGCTCCGGCGACATCGAGCCCAAACCCTCGTCCGACGAGTCCGACACCGTCATGATGGCGTCGATCTTGCGCTTCTTGGCCACGGTCGTGACCGGAACGATCGTCGTCGTCGACGCTACAGTGGCCTGCTCGGTCGCTGCCACCGCCTGGTCCTGCTGGTCACGTTCCCGGTCACGTTTGAGGGCGCAGTTCTGTGACAGCAGTCGCGTCTTCTCCTGCTCCAGCGCGTAAATGTACTCGGCCGTTTGCTGCAGGATTGCCGCCTGTTGTGAGAGGGAGAAAAAAAACAAAAGTTAGTTTCATGTGCAAAGTGCAATGCAAAGCCGGTTAGAACCAGCTCCACACGATGCACGGCGTCATTGCATTGACTGTGGTCATGATCGCGGCCCGCCGGTGTCGCGTACTAGCTAAATATATATAAATTCTATAAATATATAGCCGGTTTGGTACGGCGAGTGCCGCTAACTCTGGGCGGCGATTTGAATAATTACTGTTTCTCAATCTGAATAATTTAATTATTTAGCAATGAGGATTTCTCGAATAAGATTTAAATAGTTTGATCACTGTAACGAGTGAACTGAATTGAAATAAAAATCTTTAAATCAAAATAGGCACTGCCAATGCAGGGTTAGCATGCAATAAATACGCACTCTTCATGCGTGCCACTTTGAATGCATTTCGTGCAAGCAACCACAAATGTGCAATTTTCTGTTTGGGTTTTACCCATCCTCCGTCAGTTTCTGTCTGTCTGGGACTAGGGCAAGCGAAGATAGTAGGCATCGCCAAGCCAAACAGAGGAGACGCGGGGAAACAATGGAGACGCGGGGTTGTTTTTTTTTTAAATTTCAGTAAAATGTTGGGATGTAAACAAATACCAAATAAGGCACTTAATCAAACCGAAGGACAAACTTTATGAGAATTATTGTGTTTGAATTTGGTCTCAAAAAATACATTTTTGCAACCTAACAAAAAATATAAATTCGAACCCAAAATATTTAAAATTTATGAAGAAAAATATGTTTGTACCGAACTACTAAAGGAGGTGTTAGACTATGACAAACAAACAAACTCGCACTTTTATGTGTTTGACAGTTTGCCAAACTTGCAAACTTGTTTATGGCAACTCGCAAACGAAGCAAAATGTATGCAGGCTGACGTTTCTGACAACAAACGCAGCCAAACTACCAAACTGTCAAAAAGTGCGCGTCTATGTGTTTGTTTGTCATAGTCTTGTGCCTCCTTAAGGCTTACAAGTATAGACTTGAAAAACCTGTTTTTTCCAATCTAGATGGACTCTTTTCATCTGAACATATTTTTAGTATAATATGCTAGTTAGAATGACTCTCAATGAAAACAAATAAATCTAATATCTCGCGTACTTTTCCAAAAGGTCCTTTGTACATAGGAAACCCATGGCGCATTGGTTGTTTTGAAAAAGAAATCTAGATATATTGTTTGACTTCAATAAAGATTACGACATTGCTTTGCTTTTTTCATTAATATGCCAAGCATGTTGGTCAACTTATGGCTTATTTTTTAATGATTTTTTTTTCCAAACGCAAATATTTCTAGAGTAATTTTTCAACACAGCCCATTTGCTATGGGCTTCCTATGCAGATTGACCTATTGAAATTTAAATCGCAAAATTCAAGGAATAACGTCAAATCCTACATTTTTGCCTTCCTCACCGCAATGAGGAAAGGCTATAAAATCGCTCGGAAAATGAACTTTTTTATTCGACCTCGTAGACCCACCTTCACGTATACCTATCGACTCAGAATCAAATTCTGAACAAATGTATGTGCGTGTGTATGTCTGTAAGTCCGTGCACCGAAAAATATGCACTCGATTATCTTCGGACTGGCTGAACCGATTTGGACCGTTTTGGTCTCATTCGATCCGTCTTAGGGTCCCACAAGACCCTAGTTAATATTATTATGTTAAGAAATGTACTTCAAAAGTTATGCTAAAAAAACGATTTTGGCCAAACTTAGGAAGATTGTAAAAAGGGAGGTTTTTGTAAGAAAACCTGTCATGCTATATATTGTTAGAAAGGTATTTCAAAGACCTTTGCAACGCGTTGAAAAGATTGAAGATCTGACAAACCCATCAAAAGTTATGAGCACTTAAATGTTATTTGGACACTTTTTTAGGCCGGATCTCAAATATTTTGATGAAAATAAGTGTTATTTATACACTTTTTTGAGGCTGTGTGTATTCACTTTATGAATGCGAGGAAGGCACCAATCACCTAAAGGTGGATTAAGTAACGTTTTTAAACTAATGATTAAAAGCCAATTGTGAGAGTGGTGGTCCAATAGTTGTTTCGTTGAAATGTTGAAAATTTGGCTTGTAATTTAAATTTTTACATATTTTTTAGTTTGCGCACCGTTCTCCTCGACTTCGTCCAGAATCGAGGGACAAAAACTTTGAACAATATTTGCATCGGCCTTATTTTAATTTAATTTTCATTATTTTGCAACTTGTTAGGAGTATGTTTCAGAGTAAAATTGTCAATCTATTTCCCTCCTTCTTTCCGATCAAGTTACTTTTTTCCAAGTTCAGGCATTCTCAGTTCCCCAATCCTTCCCGCGATTATAACGCTAGAATGTCTAACCAACAAAAAATCAGTGCGTAAGCGCTCCCACCACCTAGAATCAAAAAACTCCCAATTCCTTTCCTGCCCTCCCGGTAGCTCCATTTCGAACTGAGAGAGAAAGTCCTCTCCAGAAGGTGGGCCGCCCACCTCCCCCCACCGGGAACAGAACGCACCAGTAGGATCCACCCCAAAATTAGCTCCAATCAAAATCTGAGTGAACCCCAATTGACGGCTCTAACACGGCGGCGGCACGGCCTTCAAATACGAAGGGGGAGCCGATTCCCAAATTTGTCCAACCAGGCACGCAGCAACTCCCGGAGCGCTCACAGAGCGTGCCCGCCTCGTACGCACTTCAAAACGCACACCTTTTCCCCGCGCGCGCGTTTGTTCGGTCTATTTAAATTTTTAAAACCTCGACCGAATGCATCAAAAACTCGGCGAAGAAGACGCGGTCAAAATCACGGCCACGAGTATGCGTCGTTACTCTCACTCCCTCGGAATTTTCCCCCGAAAAAAGTCGGAGATCTTCGTCGCGATACCTCCTCCCGTCCTCGATTCCGTTGCGTAAGGCCGATCTCAAGACATCACGCACACGCACCGTCAAGAAGAAGAAGTTTGAATGTTTTGACCGTCCGCGGGTCTTTTTCCTTTTGCTCGGATCTTTCTAAACACCAACCCGTTGCGTTGTGCGTTTCCGCCCCTCCGAGCTCCGAAATCCCGCGGAGTCGTAAATCAACGCACATTTCTCTACGAGCGTTCAAAAAGTGCGTACACAAGCTGGGCGCTGGTTCGTGGTGATGGTCAGTTCTTCGGTCTTCTTTTTTTGGGTACGATCAAATACGCATGTGTGGCTTAAGTCTGTGTTTCGTAGAGTTGTTTTTGTGCGTATCTTGATTGCTCAATCAGAACATAAACACGAAGTGGAAGCGGACAGGATAGGACGATTGTTAACATCTAGAAATTTAGTCTTTTCGATTTTTTTTTGTGATTTTCTTCTTTGGTTTCATTTGGCTTTGTCTTTGCCATGAGTTGATCAAAATTTGTTATGTATTTTGCAGTTTCATAACATTATTTTGTTAGTGTTTGAAGGGCCAAATTAGGCTCCTTTAGTTCAATACAGAACTTATCTAATTTGTTTGCTTTTCTTCCCCCGTTTGAGCTTTTTTTTTCATAAAAAATGTTTACGAAAATCATACAAAACTTCTACGCTCTAGAAAAAATATGAATTAATGATGAATTTCATTGAAAATTATTTTATTAAAATCATTGAAAAAACACAGTAGGCTGCAATATTGCTTATAGTTGAACCAAACCCGAAACTTTTTTTCAGGAAACTTGTTTTGCAAATTATTCTCTACAATGTGATTGTTTCGAAAATGTTTTAAAACTATAATATGGCAAATTACTGAGAAAATAATTGTGGGAAACCTTTTGGGTAGTAAAAAGCATTTTAAAAAATAATCTAAGTTAAGCATTGTTTAAAGCTCCGGGCATAATGTTGCTGAAATTCCATCACACATTGTACAAAGAAAATATTTTTATTCGGTCGTCTTGGTTTTCTTTCCAAGGTTTTTCCACTTTTGACTTTGGGATAATTTCAAAGAAAGCTAGAAATCTGGTAAATTTTGTTTGAAAACTTTCTATTAGAGATTAAATATTAGTGAAATACGGTAAAATATGTTATTTAGAGTCTCTAAAGGCATATTCATAAGAAATTTGATTTTAATTTCGTTTGTAGTTTGTTTTAAGTACATTTGAGCTCATTTAATATAACTGTTTTTAAGAATGTTTAATTTTCAATATACACTGCTATTTCTACCTAAGGGCCAATGCGCACTTTCCAAGAAAAGGGCCAAGGGCACATTCTTTTATCTAAGAAGCTGTTTCCATTTTGGCTTATTTTTTTCGAAACCTTTATAAATATGAGTAGCTTTGAAAATTATTACAAAATTCTTGGTTTCAAATAATCTTCTCCAATTTTGTAATATTTAGCAGATTATGTTTTTTTTATGGAGATTCTTTCAAAGTCATTCTTTTATAAATTTCGGTGGGTTTTTTGTTATCTTTGAAACGTAAACGGATCCCCGAATATCTTAAACAATATTTTTACTGTGCGTTTCTATATTTTCCAACAAAAACTGTTATCATTTAAATCAGTGAATATTAATTTTTGTGAAGCTTGGCTGAGAACAGGAACAGACAATAGATTCGGAGCATTAATTTTTTTCTTCATTAAGTAAAATCGTGAGTATTATTCTTCTTCTAAAGAGAACACAAGGATGGCCAACCCTGGTTATAGATTATGCAACCTCAACTGTTTAATGTTTAATTTAATAACAACAAATTTTGGAAACAAGTAAAAAAACAAAATTTGCCTGGAAACATTAAAAAACACTCGCAAAAATAAAAGATTGTAGACTAGGCCTAGACTTATTACATAAACATATTTTTTAAGCATAAAAAATTGAAAAAGGTGAGATTAAACAAGAGAAGTTAAGCTATTACTACAGATAAAAAAGGTTTCTCTTACCCTCTGTTTCTGAAAGTTGGTCAGATTTTTTTAACAGCAACAACTTTTAAAATCATTTGAAAACTTAAAAAGGTCTCAACAAAAATTGTCACTTTGGAAAGACAACTTCAATCTTTCCAACCTTGCAACCACCCAATGATTTCAATACTTCCAAAATAAAACCCAAAACTCGCGAAACGAAACATTGCTGCATCGAGCTCGCGCCCGAGTTCAAGGTTAATTAGTTTGGCATGAGTTCCCAGCACACCAACTCTGCGGTGTGTGCAGCGCGGAACCACCCTACTGCGAGAGCCAACCGCGCGCGAAAGTGCTAATTTCGGGTGCTAATTTATTTCCATACTCTTGCTGCTCGGCTGCCCGAAAAGTTCAATGAATCCAGAAGAAGAAGAAGAGAAAAACCTCTTCCATCATCTTGAAGAGGGGGAAATCCGACTTTTTTTTTGGTGGGGCCAGGAGAACAGTTGAAATCTATTCCGCAATGGAACCAATTCGTTGGGAGGCACAAATTACTTCAACTTCCTTTTTTGTTGATGTTTCTTCTGTATTTTGAGATGTGTTCCGGTTAATCGTTTCCTACTGTTCCAAATGAAAATCTAACTTTCGTAAACTAACTCGCGAAGTTTAGTGACAACTTAATTGTTGCATACAACTTGAACAACTAAATCCGAAAACTGCACGCAAATGAATAAATTCGATCAACGACATCTGGCAACAAAAAAAAAAAAAAAAACGTAAATACCTAGAAGATTGTTAAATCTCTTGACATGTTATCTTTCTAGAAGAATCAATTTAGCAGGTGTTTCTAATCAGATGTTCGTCAAAGATTTTCTCATTCCTTAGCTAATCCAGGTCACATATAAGTGATTTGAAATAATCGAAATGCCATCGCGATGAGGCCCAAACGTCGTATAACGTTCTAACAGCTCTAAACTGCTATCATAAACTTTAGAAAGGAACCACCACTCGATTACGATCTAAAGCCGCACCAGCTGGCCATTGCCATCGTCTTGGTGTACAAAATAAACAAAAAACATCAACAAATTCATGTGCATTTTTCAAACTTCTACAAACATTCTAGAACGCGTTTGTAACACATTATATCGTATACGCGATACACGAATCGATTCCATTCATATCTGTACGCACACAAATACATTGATACGCCACCACCACTAGAAGCAGGTCGGCAGGTGAAGAAACTCTTGTCCTTCAACCGGCCAGTGAGCATAGTTAATCACAGCTGCTGCTGCCCCTGCTGACCAGCGTGGTCTTATGGAATTGGCTGGTTCACCGGAGCACATGTTGAGAGGTTCAATCTTTGGGCCAAACACGGGGGAGGTTGGTTGGTTGGAGGACTGGGGGTTAGATTGAATGGGGGATGTTCTGGATTTTCACTTAGATTTTTACCCTAATAAAATCACAAACAACACTTAGATTTCTATAAATACCTATTTTGTTTTTATAATTTGTAAATAAGAGTATTTAATTTAGAATTCAACATTTAAGTTTGAACACGTTTGGTGAAAAACAGGCTAAGATAGGACAAATTAAGGATTAATGGTTCGTAAGTAGCATATGTAGTTTCACCACTTTTAAGACAATGATTTAACTAAAACGATAAGAGCTTTGGTGTCATAAGAACTATTTTTAGTATTTAATTTTACGTGTTTTTGGGCCATGTCAACACTAGGGTGGTCTTAATTTATCTCATTTTTCAAATCATTGTCTTCAGACCCAGATGAGATAGGGACATACAGTCAGGCCTCGATTATCCGAAGCCTTGATTATCCGAAGCCTCGATTATCCGAATTTTCAATTATCCAAGGTTCGATTGATTCGATTGGTTCGATTCGATGAGACTTCGGATAATCAAATCATGAACAAACATTTTTTATCGATTTTTGTTATATTTATTTTCTTACTTCAAAAATTTAAAAATTAAAGTTCTGCGACCCCATTTTAGTCAAATTTGAAAAGTTCCCACTGAGAATTTTGGCTCGAGCCTTCAACATTTAATTACCGCCATTTTGGCCGCCATCTTGGATTTCAAAATTCAAAATAACCTTAGAGTAGTTTATGGGTCATGCCAAGGGTACTGAAGCTTTGCAATCAAAAATAAGACAAAGAATTATTTTTTTCGTGATTTCAGTATCCAAAAATTGAATGAAAGTTTATTGTGAGTTTTTTCCGTAAACAGTGTATTTACCATTGACATCAAACAATTTACTCATTAATTTATCGAATATAACCCCGTTTTCAATATTATTCCGTATAAATTTTATAAACAAATATCTAGAGTTTTTTTTTTAAGGTCCTATAAACTATTGTCTTTCATATGTTTATAGGACCTATTAAAAAAAAACTAGAATTGATTAAAAACTGTCAAGTTCAAATTAAGATATCTAAAAACAGACACGGAGATATTTTCGGGAAATGTAGTTGAAAGTGTGTTCTTTCAGATGCTTTGTTTGGTTTCGGGTCAAAATGCGCCATATTGAAAATAAGGAACTTAAAAAATAGGCTCAAAATCACTTAAAAATTGATATAACTCCTCAATAAAGGCTCAAAACATTTTGATGTCTTCGGCAAAAATGTGTAGTTTTATGTTATGAACAACTCTTCATAACATATTAGGCCGCTAAAATGCTAACCTTTTGAGTTATCACATTTTTGCAAAAATGGCGTATACGCCATCTCGTGCCATCAATAACTTCAAAAGATAGCCCTTATCAAGTGCAACAACGCTTCCAGAAACACCATTTGGCTAGGACGTCAAATAAAGGAGTTAACAATTTATCCCACTTAAGTTTGCTATCCAAACACTGTGCAGTCAGAGATTTGTTGAACATCTGACAGTTTATCAAAATTTTAAAGTTACTTTTAACAAATATAGATATTTAAAACAGATACACAGCAAAAAATCCGATTGTAAAATCGCATGCAAAAGCATGCACATCACCTTCGTCAAAAAAGACACTTAATGTTAAACACTGCATGTACAATTTTTGTAAACACAAAAAAAAATTGCAACCGACGGGATTCAAACCCAGCACCAACAGTAAGGACTGGCGCCTTAGCCTACTCGGCCATCAGACCGATGAAGAATGGAGAGAATAAACGCATATAAGAGCTTGACATTTCAGTGTGTAATATTACATAAAATTTCATAAAATAATGCAAAGTTTGTTTTACACCCAGGTTTTTTACACGCAGCTGGATTACTATCTTTTTTGCTGTGTATGTCAGGAGATTAAACCATCACCCAGTTGTAAAGGAACCAAGAAACCAAGAAAATTCCGTGCCAGTTTTTAAATTGAAGGAACTCACAGCAAAATGTGTGATTTGTTCATCTAGCAGTGTCTAAGAAGAAGAAAGCAGAATCGTGAACACCAACCTTTAGCAGTGGGAATTAATAATTAAAACAACAACAAAAAACTCGCTTCTGTATAAAATATCGATAATCAGGTGTTGATGAGATTCATTAATTCGGGTTTGTGGAGGGAAACTAAAAACAAAACAGAGCAGAATGTAAAATGCCACTGCGTTCTTGTCACGTCAGTCTGTTGGAATAGAAGCAAAAGGGGGGAACCCACATTTTGGCCGAAAAAAGAAGCACTTTCCCAGGTTGTTAAATGCCTCCCGTATCATTAATTGGTGTGCGCTCTGGATGGTTTCTTTATCTTGTTCCAGGCAGTTAATATTATAATGAAAACACTAATTTAAAAATGCGTACATTTATGCTCCCATAAACAGCGAAAATTAGCAAGTCACACACACGATGAGTGCAAAAAGAAATCTTTAAATTTGATTCAGTATTTTCACTTTAGAATTTTTGGATCACGGAGAAAAATCTGTTCTCAAAGTCGTGAGAAAGCGTTCATAAAATTCGGAACCAGGAACAAATTTTTAAAATTGCGTGGAATTTGAACATTTTGTTCTTGGTTCCGAATTTCGTGAACGCTTGTTCCCGCTTGTTTGGAAACTGATTTTTCTCCCTGTCGACAATTCGAGTGCAGCTCTAACGGTAAAGTGACAGTTCGGTGAAGACACGTTGCGCCCGTTTAAATCCCAGTGTGGATGATGTTTTTTTGGCAAACATTTAAAGCGATTTCATAATGACGTTACTGGTGGCCACGAAGGCCTCCCCCCTGAGACAGTCGTCAACACCTCGGACAGGGGGTCTGGTAATCGTCGGCATGTGCCGCGACGACCATACTGGTCAACTCAAAGTGGCCGTTTGTCACACCGACCGCGGTGGTGGTTCAGCGAATTGGCAAGTTCACGCGCACGGCACACCGTAATTAAAAACAAATATTGAATTGTAAATTAAACGATAATGGATGCACACGCGTTAGATGACCGGACTCGCGCTCCTCGTGGTCTGAGGGTTGCCTAATGGACGGGACTTGCAACTGCAGCGATTGCAAATGGATTACGCATGCTTAAGAATCAACAAACGGGGAGAAACTTGTTTGGATTTGCAAAAGTCTGTCTCGCTGTTGGTTGTTGTTTAGGTAGAATGTTTGAGGGAATCTTAAAATTGAATCTCTGTTTAGATTGCTAGTTTTAACTCACAAACAAAAATTAGTCTACTCACAGAGTGCGACCACGACGCTCATCACTTTTGATCAACAGGGAAGAAAAGCATGTACGATTTAAGGGCATTATGTTCTTGGTGTTACCATTTTCCTCTCAATCCAAATCGAGACTATTTCACTCTATCTTGGGTGTATGTTTCGTGAAAATCAATATCGCAACCGCAAGTTTGAGCTTCATCGTAATACTCGTCTAATCGTGTAACATATGCTTCAGCATCTTCTACCCTTCCATGCAGATTCCAATCTCCGTAGACATCTCGAAACATTCCGGCTAGACGCACATTCCTACGTCGAATGCCATAACGTCGCAATGTCTGTCGGTTGCCGCAAACTAGGGGAAATATCCACCCTGTGTTAGTACTCCACACAGCATACGCAGCAAGATCCCGTCTCCCCATCCCCCCATCAAAAATCAATCAAGGATGTCTCGGATGACGGGGTCGCCGCCGCCGGCTGACGAAGGTCAACCCGCAAATAGACCCCGACATAGAGGGGCCTCCTTCGCGTTAGCGTCTGTTGTTGACTTCCGGCAGGATATTCAGCATCTGCAAGCACATTCTTGTGTCAACATCGTCCCCCTTTCCCCCCTAAACAATCATCCCGGGTAATTAGTTGCGCCTTTTTTCTCTTCTTATTTAAGCGCCAAAGTTTTCCGGCGAAAGCGTTTCGTCCGAAAAAGAAAAGCTTGACCACGTGAAAAGGGAAATTTTGTACTTTTTTTTCCTTAGAGGAAAAACAGGGCGTTGTCTGAGGGATTTTCTTGCTGCCTTTTGCCTGGTGTAACGAGCCACGGCGAACAGAAGTTGCATAGTGTGCGACAGTACACGCTGCCGTCTGAGGTTTGAGTTGGTAGACAATACTGTGCTCTGGTTGGGGACTATTCAAATATTACGTAACGATCTCCTTCCAAGAGACTGGTGACGATTCAAAACAAGCCAGGAAGAGTAAAATGGTCTTGGTTTGGATTGAGAGAGTTATGAAGGAAATCGTACCAACCGCATTTGCCATCAACTTTTAAGTTGAGAGTAAAATGCTCTAAACCTTGCTCTTTATCCTTCGCGTAAAAATACTTTTGAGAGGCTTTTCCTCTTGGTTAGACTCTGCACATTTTTGGGTTTGAAAATCCTAATAAAGACTCGGTGAACTGATTAACGTTCGGAACAAACACAGATCTCTTTTTTTCGCCCAACTGAACTAATTTGTAATGAGAAGAATTTTGACTAGTCTTGATAAAATTATGAACACTTCAGATGTTTGGTACAAACAGACTAGCTTATTTTTTTACAACGGAATTGATTGAAATTGTAGTTAAAATGTAACATTGAAAAAAATATTGTTTGAAAATTTCGTTTATTTAAATACAGTCAAGACTAGATTATCCGAAGGCCTCGAAAAAATGTCACTTCGGAAAATCGAAACTTCGAATAATCGAATCACGAAAAAACATTTTTTTTCGTTGTCAAATTTTGATTATCTAGCTTAAGTAGACCCCTAAACTACGCCAAAGTGATTTATTTTTTTATCCAAGATGGCGGCCAATATGGCGGTGACGAAATATTGAAAAAATGCATCTTATTATTTAATAGGCAATCAACTATTCAAATTTGACTAAAATAGTGTCGAAGAACTCGAGTTTGATGGTTAAAACGAGAAAAAGACAAAAAAATTGGTCGTGATTCGATTATCCGGAGCAGAGCTGAAAATGTCAGGGGTCATGACGCGAAAATCGGCGACGCTGACACGAATTTTTGAGATCCATTCACTGAACCGCAAAACCGTGACATAAACAAACCCCGCGCAGTCGTGAGTGCCCTAGCTCATTGAGCAGCTGCAATGCGAGGCAGTAGTCGACCAACGCTCATTCGACGTTGCACGCACACACATAAAGAAACAAGTTTTTATACAAAAAGTTTGTATTTATGCGTGGAAATGTAATTTTGAAGAGTTGCTTTGGAGAATTTGAACGGTTCGCGTCGCGGTCAACAAGCCGGATTTTCGTTGCCGTTTCCGTCTTTGTTTCCCCCCCGATTGTGTGTGTATTTCGACCCGGGTGATTTCGGGATGTTTGACAGTTGCTTTGGAGAATTTGAACGGTTCGCGTCGCGGTAAACAAGCCGGATTTTCGTTGCCGTTTCCGTCTTTGTTTCCCCCCCGATTGTGTGTGTATTTCGACCCGGGTGATTTTGGGATGTTTGGAAGTTGTTTTGGAGAATTTGAACGGTTCGCGTCGCGGTAAACAAGCCGGATTTTCGTTGCCGTTTCCGTCTTTGTTTCCCCCCCGATTGTGTGTGTTTTTCGGTCCGAGCGGTTTCGCGTTTTCGCATTTTATTTGGTTTTATCTTTCCACAGCCGGCTGTCTAAGATTGAATCATTTATGCTAAACTCAACACCAAATAACCGGGAATAATCTCATCCGCATCCTCCGACTATTTGCCTTGAGAATGCATAATACACCACATCATTAAACAAAATTTATTGATTATTGGGTCGCATCATCATCCTTTATGATGAATCCTGGCCATTACCCTTTCCCACTAACAAAATCCCAAGTAGAAGTAGTTTTCCGGCACACGTGGGGGTGTGGATATCGTATAGAACCCACCCTTTGTAGCAACCTGTGCTAACTAACATTCCCGTCCCAATCCCCCCGAGATCTACAAACTGACATGGCGGGCGCCGTTGGTGGCCAATGACTGTTACCTATTTGCTTCAGATCTAGTTTTAATGATCTTGATGTTTTATCTTTTCAACGCATTCATACATGCTGTTGATAAGGGAAACGCCATTAGATCGTTTAAGCGTATGGTCAGTTGTATTGATAGGATATTACGGTCCTGTTCAGCAACGGAGAAGGACAACCATGGGTGGTCTCTCATGCTCATGCTCATGCTCATGCGTGGAAATGTAATTTTGAATATAAGTTATGGTTGTTTTAAGTGTTTTGCACAGTCTAAACCATTTAATTGTTTGAAAATTGTCAAAATAGTGTTTAAAGAGGATTTTACGAGTCAGTCATATGACACGAATTGAGTGAGTGTAGCTCATTTTTTCACGTCTCTCATTCTCCAGCAGCCGACCGGCACAAGTCAGGCGGCAGTGGTTGAATAGACACAGTAGGCTTGCAGTCACATGCTAGCAGTGAACTGACATTTTGGTTTGCTTCATGTGTACGCTGGGTTGTAAACTTTTTGCAGGCCTGATCCGGAGTCCCAACAAACCTTCGGATAATCAAAACTTCGGTTAATCGAGGCTTCGGATAATCGAGTCTGAAACGTAATTGGACTTTCAACCCAAGAATAAATTGCACAAAATAACTATTTTTCAAATTCTCTTTTTTGGCAATTTTGTGGGCTATGACATAAGTTGGTCAAAATTAATTTAAAAAAGTAGTTTTTTTTTACTTTATTTTTGTATGTAAAATCAAATTTGCAATTGAAAGTATTTGACAAAAAGTTCCACGAAAGTTTTTTCTTAAAAATTTGACGCCTATTTTTTCATGTTTTATTTTCTTTCAGATGCTGTATCTCAGAAACAGCAAAGTTATATAAATTTCGTCAAGTCCAAAAATAGTTTTTTGCGCAATTATTTTTTTTTGTGTGAAAGGTCCAATTGAAAAAAAAACAGGTATTCTTCTATAGTGTGACTTTTTCTGAAAAGTTCTAAGCAATACCTACAACTTTGCCCAAAACACCAACAGTTTTTAAATATTTGTTTTAATATAGCCTTCTTGTATGACGGTTGACATCTTTTTATAGAGACTTCAATGGACGAAAAAATTATGCAAAATGATTTTTTTTTTGTCATAGAAAAAGTACACACAAAGTCAAAACATACAAAAACCAAACTTTCAAAAAAAAATCATCCTTGAGAAAACAGATTAGAGAATAGAAAGACTAATTTAGTAGAAAGAAGCAATTTTGCATCATTAGTTTGTCCATATAATTTTTCATAAAAAAATTGGTAGCTGTCCATACAAAAATGATGTATGAAAATTCAAAAATCTGCATATTTTGAAGGAATTTTTCGATCGATTTGGTGTCTTCGGCAAAGTTGTAGGTATGGAAAAGGACTACACGGTATGATACACGGTAAAAAAACAATATTTTCAATTTTTTTAAATCAAGACTGACATTTCAAAAGGGCGTAATATTGAATTTTTGGCCTTTTTGAAATGTTAGTCTTAATTTAAAAAAAATAACTAACAGATTATTTTTCATAACTTCGAATGAGAACTTGCTGCTCACTTTCTAATGAGCTATGCATTGCTTGATTTTAAAAGGAAACGTTTTTAAAAGCTGTGATCCGATGAGTCAACATTTTGGTATGAATTCAAAAGTGTCAATATTCAAGTCAAATCATGTAACACAGGGAAATTCTGAATCCCTTGAAACCTCTCAATTTTTATAAAATAAAACCCAGCAAAAAAGATCAAACCTCCCCTGACCTACACTGGCTTTTAATCCCACAGCATTGCAATTTTCTCAACCAACCCAACCCTAATAGCTGACGCATTTTCATTTTCTCCCATCACCAGGATACGATGCTCCGGATCCTCGTATACCTCTCCACCACCAACTCCAACCAACTTCATGCTCCCCGCGTTCCAACGAAAGCTCTGCAGCAACTCGGCGCTCTCGGTCTAGAGCAGTGTCTCCAACCCGGTCATGTTCTCCCCTCTCCCGCCTCCCACCCAACATCGGTTCCATGTTCCTCCGGCGCGTCACCGCGGCTGGGCCGACCAATCCCCAATCCACACTGATTGTCTGCAGTGGGGGGCTCTGCTGGCGAAAATGGCGTGGCGTCATGTCTGTGTCGCAGAGGTTCCAGCTGTTTCCACCAGACTCCGGGGCCCGCCGTTCCGAACCGATTTTTCTCGTCCTCGTGGCTATATACCTACTCGGCGATGACGGTCGTCGATGACTGTTACAGCTGTGTTTGTGAGGGTGACCCCCCCACCTCTCAACATGTGTTCGCCCTTACTATGCCATTGGCATCTGTGCCAGCAGTGTGTCCTCTGGAAGCGTTCCACTCCTTCGACCAGGCTGGCTGGCTGTACGTCATCATTCATAAATGGAGCCTCAACGCGCATGTCGCGAGGACCGTCAACGACAACTCCGACCGGAGGTAGGTATTCCTCCTGCAGAACGCTGCCAAGCTGGTCCCCAGCCCCGCAGCGCGTCGTCTTTGTGGGAAGAAGAACAAGAAGCAGTGTTTCCTGGCTGGGTTGAAGAAAGGAACCCCTGCTGGGAACGCCGAGTGGAGTGAGGAGAGTACTCTCCTGGTGTACTACTACAGGAATCATCTGTTCGGTCGGTAGTAGCGCGCACGAGCTTTTCTTGGTAGACATATAGGAAGGATAGCTATACGGTGGTGGTTGTGGGGGAGATGATGCGGGACTTTTCCCGGTTTTTCGACCGAACCACGACACGTGTGCACGTGTATGAGTTGGTAAGGAAGACACAGCGATTTGCATCGTGTACGAATACTACGGAAGATTGGGTGTTTATAAACAAAACACGAATTAGTTTATAGAACATTTTTTGAATTTTATTTGTTGGTACTGAAAAGTACTTTTTGCAACTCCGGCGTGAAACTGCTTAAAGACGGCATACTTTTCTCTACCACCTAACAGAATCGAAAAGTAATACTTTTCGATACAAAGACTGAAAATTTCTACTATTCAGCACTAAAAAGGGTTCTGGAAATTGAACTTTTCAGCCCTTGTATCACTTTTATATATATGTTATACATTGTGTATACTTTTAAATATTGTTTTAATTTGAACGGTGAAGTGATTTAACACATGAACACATGACTTAGAATTCCATTCAATTGCAAAAAATGTTTTATGCAACTCGCTGCACTTGATTTTTTCAACACTCGTCGTATTTATCTAACTCGGAAAACCTCGTTGGAAAAATATACGACTCGTGCTGAAAAAGTCTTCTGTTTGCAACTTGTTACATAAACTACTATTTTATTGCATTATTCGTTGAGTCTTTGAGGTCAAATATGACTCATACAACATTCTAAGGGCGGATTCAGATTCAGGACATGATAAAACAAAAAGTGACTACACATTTTTAGAACTTCGTTAGGGTACATAGCAAAAAATCTGATGGTAAAATCGCATGCAAAAGCATGCACATCACCTTCGTCAAAAAAGACACTTAATATTACACACTGCATGTACAATTTTTGTTATCACAAAAAAAAGTTGCAACCACCGGGATACAAACCCAGCACCAACAGTTAGGACTGGCGCCTTAGCCCGCTCGGCCATCAGCAAGCACGGCGCGTTGGCGAAGTGGTGTATGGTGTATGTACACGGTATGCGAAAGAGCGGGGTTCGATTCCCCGGCGCGCCAGATGTGCGGTAGCTTTTTCCTCGCACTGTTAATTTCTGTACTCATTCGGCTTGAAGAATTAGCATGATAAATTAAGAAATCGCGTTGCCCTTTGCTTAGGGTAAAACAAAAAATCTTAACCTTAGGCTTTGTTGATAATTAGACACATTCAAATGAAGATGTCTTGAGTTTAGAGAAAAATACTGAGTTTTTTTAAAGCATTTTGTTGCATATAATTTGGCTAGCGCTTTTTCGAGATATTCGAGTAATGTCATAAAATCATTTTTTCAAAACGAATATATACGTTTTAGAGCTCAAAAAGTGCTCAAAACATCATTAATTTCCAAAACATAGCCCTTAATTGCTACGACAAAAAACAGATTTTGGTGTGTTGCTAATGCTATAATTTATAAAATTAGTCGTAGAAGTAAATTACGAGATAAAATTTTGGTGTTTTCGAGTGGCTTGGATTAGCATGCCTACACGGAGAAAAAAGAGTTCCCAAAATCGTGAACAAGTCGTTCATGAAATTGGGAACCACGAACAAAGTGTTTAACTGTCATGGTGCGTTTTTCAAAATCGATTACATGAATGCGTGCTCACGATTTTGGGAACTCTTTTTTCTCCGTGTAATAACTTTCTAAAAGAGAAGAAAATTTCGAAAATATTCCTGGAACGTTAGAGGTTCTGAAACACCCTAATCGTGAAGCACCCCCATTTTCAACCAAGCTTTTGCAACAACTCTTCTGATTGGTGAGCTCAAAAATTTTCGTAACTGTGGATTGGTACTTTTGTTTTGAGATGGTTTTTCTCTAAGAGATGGTAACTATAAACTGTCATTCTACAGTGACGAAATGGCCTACTTGTCGTCACCAAAAATAAAAGTGCTGAAAAATTTATTATAGCACTTATTTGAGTGTTGAAAAGTTCGAATTTTAAGTACTTGTTTGGGAAGGTAATACTTTTACAATGATTTTTTTAGATGGTTTAACACACGGACGCCAACTTCAAGCAGAGAAATAAAAGTTTCATTGAAAAATCTTACACTAAAGTTTTTTTTTCGGAATCGCATACAATGTTGCATGCAAATTGTTGCAAAACTCTTTTTTGCCTTCCTCACCTTATTGAGGAAAGGCTATAAAATCACTCGAAAAACGAAATTCTTAACTTGACCTTATAGACCCACCTTCATGTATACATATCGACTCAGAATCAAATTCTGAGCAAATGTCTGTGTGTGTGTGTGTGTGTGTGTAGGGATGTGGGTCTGTGCACCAAAAAATATGCACTCGATTATCTCAGCACTGGCTTAACCGATTTGGACCGTTTTGGTCTCATTCGATTTGTCTTGGGGTCCCATAAGTCCCTATTGAAAATTATGAAGTTTAGTAAAGTACTTCAAAAGTTATGCTAAAAAAACGATTTTGACTAAAGTCCGGAAGATTGTAAAAAGGGTGGTTTTTGTAAGAAAACCTGGCATATTATACATTTTCAGAAAGGTATTTAAAAGACCTTTCCAACGCGTCCAAGACATTGAAGATCTGACAACCCTATCAAAAGTAATAAGCACTTAAGTGTTATTTATGCACTTTTTGGAGGCTGGATCTCAGATATTTTGATGAAAACGTTGTCCGGATCTCTCATGCAACCTATCGTTGGATAGGTAATCAAAATACCTTTTAAACGCGTCCAAGACATTGAAGATCTGACAACCCTATCAAAAGTTATAAGCACTTAAGTGTTATTTATGCACTTTTTGGAGGCCGGATCTCAGATATTTTGATGAAAACGTTGTCCGGATCTCTCATGCAACCTATCGTTGGATAGGTAATCAAAATACCTTTTAAACGCGTCCAAGACATTGAAGATCTGACAACCCTATCAAAAGTTATAAGCACTTAAGTGTTATTTATGCACTTTTTGGAGGCCGGATCTCAGATATTTTGATGAAAACGTTGTCCGGATCTCTCATGCAACCTATCGTTGGATAGGTAATCAAAAGACCTTTTAAACGCATCCAAGACATTGAAGATCTGACAACCCTATCAAAAGTTATAAGCACTTAAGTGTTATTTATGCGCTTTTTGGAGGCCGGATCTCAGATATTTTGATGAAAACGTTGTCCGGATCTCTCATGCAACCTATCGTTGGATAGGTAATCAAAATACCTTTTAAACGCGTCCAAGACATTGAAGATCTGACAACCCTATCAAAAGTTATAAGCACTTAAGTGTTATTTATGCACTTTTTGGAGGCCGGATCTCAGATATTTTGATGAAAACGTTGTCCGGATCTCTCATGCAACCTATCGTTGGATAGGTAATCAAAATACCTTTTAAACGCGTCCAAGACATTGAAGATCTGACAACCCTATCAAAAGTTATAAGCACTTAAGTGTTATTTATGCACTTTTTGGAGGCCGGATCTCAGATATTTTGATGAAAACGTTGTCCGGATCTCTCATGCAACCTATCGTTGGATAGGTAATCAAAATACCTTTTAAACGCGTCCAAGACATTGAAGATCTGACAACCCTATCAAAAGTTATAAGCACTTAAGTGTTATTTATGCACTTTTTGGAGGCCGGATCTCAGATATTTTGATGAAAACGTTGTCCGGATCTCTCATGTAACCTATCGTTGGATAGGTAATCAAAATACCTTTTAAACGCGTCCAAGACATTGAAGATCTGACAACCCTATCAAAAGTTATAAGCACTTAAGTGTTATTTATGCACTTTTTGGAGGCCGGATCTCAGATATTTTGATGAAAACGTTGTCCGGATCTCTCATGCAACCTATCGTTGGATAGGTAATCAAAATACCTTTTAAACGCGTCCAAGACATTGAAGATCTGACAACCCTATCAAAAGTTATAAGCACTTAAGTGTTATTTACGCACTTTTTGGAGACCGGATCGCATGATCATCTCATCTTATCTCATAACATTTATGCGACCTATCTTTGGATAGGTAATTAAAAAATCTTTTCAACGAGCACGAATTGGACTGTTTTGTGTCTATTTTGGATAGTACCCTTTAAATGTGAGGAAGGCGCCAACCACCTAAGGGTGGATTAAGTAACGTTTTTTAACACGAGTCGTACATTTATCCAATGAGGCTCTACAATTTAGTGCATAAACTGCTATTTCCAAGACTATTTCAATAGAAAAGTCAAATTTTTTGTTATAAACATCATATTTTATCACAATAATTTTAGTCATAATCTGGATACATGTAACACGTTCTATTTTCCATGAAATAATAAATAATAAATCTCTTCTCTTCTCTTTGATATTCAAATAATGTCAGATAATATAAAACAAGACTTTGAAGTGAAAAATTTAAAATGGTTGCCAAAACTGTTGTTCAACAAGTTAGCTACTTGGGAATTGATGTAAGGAGAGACATCAACATTTATATGAACTTAACATAAATAAGAACCCTTCACAAAGCAATTCAATGCCAAAAAGGGAATCGGTTGACCCTAACGATACCAATGTACCTTTGTAGACTAAGCTCTTATAAGGAATTTTTCTGTGTATGGAGCCAGAGAATACCATTTAAGAAGGGCGTGAAAGATAGAGCTTGATTAATTTGAATATTGCTGTTTCTCCGTTGCATTGTATCATCAAGTGTCCAAAAACTAGTTTGTAAAAAAATTAACTGTGAGATTTTTAAATTAAATGGTTGAAAAGGTAACTATACTTTTCACAGTAATTTTTTTGTGGAGATAGCCTAAGATGTAAAAAAGACAGGGTGGAATGTCTCCTAAAAAATACACAAATCATTTAACATAAAAGTTTCTAGATAATTATTCTTAGTCTTATCCATTCGAAGATACAGTAACTTTGAAAATATTTCTAAAAACACGATTTTTGTCAGTTGTACGTTGTTTTTTAGGTTGTTTTTGTAATTTGTTTTAATTTAAATCAAACTCAACAGTAAAAGTCTTATTTCCAAGAGAATCGCTCAAAACAACAAAAAAGAATCCTTTCCAGGACGAGCCCAAGCCCAAGGCACCCAATGTCGCCAACACCAACACACACGCACCAGGCAAGGGTGGTCTCAGCAGCACCCCATCCCATGGCATGCCGCGATCGATATTTCAGTCACCCAACCCGCCCACCCACAGTCACAGGAACCAGCTGAAACCCAAAGTGGAAAACCAGCTGAACGGAAAACCTCGACGACGACGCGCCAAAAAGCACTCACTTGGACGACGGATGCATGTGTGAGGGAGAGTGAGAGAATTGCGGAAAATGTTGCGCTGGAGAGGGTGGGTGGGAAATATCGATCGGTGTTTAGGGTTGGGCTGGAAAAGCTTCACCGGGGCGAGTCGCAACAAATGTGCGTTGCGTGTGTAAATTTAGACGGGAAAAAGGCGCGCGATTTTTTTACCTTTTCATTCGTCTTGAGTTTTCACTCAATGGGCAATGATTTACTTGGGATCGTATTGGAAATTTATTAGATTTTTTTTTTTTACTGGGAATAACTTCCAACTCCACAATTGCTCTTAAATTTTGGCGCAGAAAAATAATTGGAAAAGTTTTGCTCGTAAATTTCAGGAACGCACAATGAGCGCGGTTGGTGGTTTTGAACAATGTTTGATTAACTTAAATCAAGTGATAAAGTGAAGTTTGAACAATTCGGTAAACATCACGAGCAAGTATGTAGCCAAACAGCCTAGTTGTCTCAATAGTATTGCGTCAATACAAATTCATTAATCTTGTTTGTGTTCATACATACCAACTGTTTCAAAATTATTACATATCAGAAGGTACAAACCTGGAAAGAAAAGGGAAATTAAAGTTAGTAGATGTCCAATAAACATTTTATCGAGTTTTTTTTTAAGTCGTGTTAATCTAAAGATTTTGTTTGAGTTCGTTCTGATTTTCCCAAAAAAAAAAAAAAAAAACGAAAAACCGTATTACATTACAATAGCACTAATAATTATTTCCCACTGAATGGACCCAAGCTCACTGGCGCCAATCACTCAAGCGTCATAAAACCGCAACAGGAGTGCCCACAACCAAGAAGACGCCAAGACGAGAGTTACGAGCGCGATCTTGGGCGCGAAACCCCACGGGAATCGGCGAGGTTCCCATGCTCAAGGCTAGTGCTTTCGAGCACCGAAAATTACGTTCAAAATTTATTGAACAGCCACCACTTGGCCAGCCGGACCGTTGACGTCGTCGTCGTCACAATTGGCTCAATCCTGCTGGACGCAACGCTGCTGCTCTCTGGCACCATTGTACACTCAGGTAGTTTGGAAGATTAACCTCATAAAAACTGTTACTTGAAAACGGTGAAATTAGTTTGACTTTTGAATGGCACATTTATTTTTCATAAAAAAGGATTTTAGTAAACAGAGTTGAACTCATTTTCAATATTTTTTGAAGGTACCTTCAAAAAATATTGAAAATGAGTTCAACTCTGTTTACTAAAATCCTTTTTTTATGATAAATAAGCGTGCAAATCAAAAGTCAAACTAATTTCATCGTTTTTAAGTAACAGTTTTTATGAGGTTAATCTTCCAAACTACCTGAGTGTACAAAGTCAGTCTTTTAATAAATTAAAAAAACTGTTACACTGCCCATGTTCGCATAAATGTCCCATACAGGTCTAGAGTTAACCGGCTTCGTGGCTTAATGGTTACGGCTTCTGTCTCCCAAGCAGAAGGTTCAGGGATCAAATCCCGGTCGGTACCTTTGAAATTTGGAATCAGGAATTTGAATATGAATAAAAACTAAAATGAATCAGGTGGGATTCGAACTCACACCTTTGGATTGGTGGTGGTCTGGGACGCTAAGCAGTCGGCCATCAGAAGGTTTACACTCTAGCAGTGAATTGATCCGTAGTGTTGAAACATGTTATCTCTTCTTCTTATATTATTAAATACGCGCTGATCCCTGATTTGCCTGAGGGGATTGGAAGTCTAAATATAGATCGAGTTTCCTTCAGATGCTTGCTTCTATGTTTAGGCGGGGCCGAACAATGCCCAGCGACCTCGGAATTGGACCGCAAGGAGCTCTGTCATTCTGAAATGGGTCGTTGGAAGCAGCGCGAGGGCTATCACCACCTAATACCCGGGACTGAGATAAGCTGTATCAGCATTCGGCATGTACGCAGTCTGATACAAATTATACTTTCCCATAATTTCGCTACCGGTTAGCGGGTACTGGATTGGACCACACACACACACACACACACACACACACACACACACACACACACACACACAATTGTTACAGGTCTAGAGTTTATTTAATAGGTCCTATAAACATATAAAACACAACAGCTTAAAGGACCTTTGAAAAAACTCTAAATCACAAAAATACAAAAACAAGTTTGAACAGAATTTTTAATCCGACAAAGCTTATAAAACGAGTATTTTTTCACAGAAAAAAAGTTGTATTTTGGAAGTTGAAAATTTGGTTGGTTGAATATTACCACTTTTTTGAGTAGTTTTACTTTTAAAATGTGTAAAAAATGTGGGTGATTCTTTTTTGTAATTCGTGATAAAAACATTTATTTAAAAAATATACTTTTTAGAGTAATAAATAGTTACTATTTATTCTAAATTGAAAAGTATTTTCAAGCGTATCTTATTTTTTCTTAACTTATTTTCTTTGAGCACAAAACTTTTTTTTGAAATTTAAATCTGGAATAGTAGTTTATGCAACAAGTTGCAAAAAGAGGATTTTTTCAGCACGAGTCGTACATTTATCCAACGAGGTTCACCGAGTTGGATAAATACGACGAGTGCTGAAAAAATCAAGTTTTGCAACGAGTTCCATACAACATTTTTTGCAATTTCGAAAAACACCCATTAAGTGAAATTTTAAGTCGAATTATCATGTTTTTTGTCAATAAATCGTTTAAATCAAAAAATTGTTGAAAAGTGTTACTTTTCGAAACAAGTGCTGAAAAGTTCAACTTTTCAGCACCCATTTCAGTGCTGAAAAGTAGAACTTTTCAGCATTTATTTTGAAAAGTGTTGCTATTCGATTCTGTTATTTTTGGTACAGAAAAGTAGGCTATTTCGTCGTTCAAGAATGACAGGAAAAGTAAGTAGTTTCACGACGGAATTGCAAAAAATCTTTTTTCAAAACAATTTATTTACTCATTTAAAAATTTAAAAAACCCCATGAGTTTTTTTTAAAATCAAGCATATTTTTCAAAATTTTAAACAACAATTTGATTAAAAAAATCTTTCCAAGATGCAGATTTCCAAAATTTACGGCTGCCAAAAATATATGGATACTCGAGTGTTTTGCAAAAAAAAAGAAAAAAAAATACAAAAGTATTTTACAAGTTTTCATTTGTGCTATGCCTTTTTCGAAAATACTGAAATTCAACCTATAAAAAAATAGAAAATGCGTTATTTTTTAACAAATGAAAGTAATAGTATCGAAAAATCCCGGAAATATACAGTCATAAATTTTCATTATTTTGGAGTTTTTTTTCTAAAACATTTAAATGTTTTAAAATATTAAGCCGTCATCATCATCAAAATACTTATATTTTTTTAAAATAGAATTTGAACATTATTTGAAGTACTGTCAAAAATCTGAAAACAATTTTGAATTTTTAGAGTGAAGAGTAATTTTTTAAACGGGCTAAAAATACTTATTGTAGACATTTTTAACTGACAGGCTAGATTTGTCAATTTCAAAATCATGTTCATAGAAAAATGCCAAAAATATCTCGAATTCTTCCATTTTAAATATTTAAAATTGAATCAATTGTAACCGAGATATTGTGAGTTGAAAAAAGAGAGCAAATTAGGTGACAGCGAGAATAAAATTTTAGGCTTTATCTCCTTCAACAATGTCAAAAAAGGAAAATTCTTGGAAATTTGCTAAAAACTGACCATTTTTCGAAAAAATACCTGAAGATTCCTATACCTATTTAATATGCAAATGTAGCACTTTATCAAAAAACTGTAAAGTAATTTTCAATTTGCCAATTTAATTTTGCCTCTAAAAACTATTTTTGAAAAAAAATCAACTCCGGAACCAGATTTTGCACCATTCTTAACTCTGGCGAAAAAGATGCCTTAGTCCCCTAAAATAAATAAAGTATTTTGAGAAGCCAACTTTTTTTTGTTCAAAAACTGAAATAAAAAATCAGGAGTTTTTTCCTTGTGCAAAGTTTTTCTGAAAAAATTTCATCATTATCATAACCGATCCCTCCTCAAGATGTTTATTTCCAAACAAAATTGTATCGAAGCTGGTATGGAAAAACTAAAAATGCGAAATGGATTTTTATGACTAAATTCATCATTAATTTTGTAAACTTTATCGGATTTTTTTTTTGCAAATTTTAATAATAAATTGAGTACAGATAAAATTTCAAAAAATTAAGAATACAAAGTTTTTTAATCAAAATCAGTGTGGCCACCAGATTTGGATTTTCAATTTCCCGGTTTTTTCCCGGTTTTTCTCCCGAGGCCAGAAGGATTTTTTCCATATAGTTTTAAATCAAATTACAATGTTTTTTTTATAGACTGACGTTAGTATCAAAATTCTGTTTGAACGCATACACAACGTATACATTTGGTTCAATATTTCTATTTCTCAAGAAAGCATTCAAATTGAGTACAAAAATTAAGAATTAATTTAATTTCCATAATGCTTGTGATCATCTCCATGCTCCACAATTTTTCTTAACTTAAAATCAATAAAAAATCTTTTGTATTAAATTTAAGAATTACATAAATTATTACTGGAAAGCAGGAAATCGAATTTACAATGTTAGGTATGAGTATGGGTAGAAAAGATTTGCAAAAGACAACAATATTTATGCCAATTCTCTTCAGTTTTCTTTGAAAAGTGAGTTTGAACACAATTTGATAGGCATTTAACTATTGAAAGATTCCCAAATAACTATATATAAAATATCTTAAATACCAAATATTTAAGACATTTTAAAATTATACAAAAGTACTCAAATCTGATTTAAAAACAGAAACACAAAGTTTCATAGCAATTTGTCCTTAATAATTTGTTTGACTGAGAAAGCCAATAATCATCTTATTAAATAATACCAAAAACAGATTTTTTAAATTCCACCAATTGTTTTACAGTAAAAATTGTAAACAGTCCGTCTTGATAATCCGAAGGTTTGAACAATAAGAAGCAATTCGTCTTTTTTATTTTCTCACTTTTAACATCAAATTCGAGTTCTGCGATTAATTTTAGTCACTGTTGAGTGATTGCCTATTAAATTTAAAAATGCATTTTTTTTCAATATTTCATTCCAACCATTTTGGCCGCCATCTTGGATTTCATAATTCTAAATCATTTCAAAGTAGTTTAGGCTGGTACAAATTTTATTTAAAGTTTTTGCCCGAAAAATCAGGGGGAAATTTTTTTTCAGCAAACTTCTATATTATAATGAAAATTTAAGTGTAATCAACTGAAATCAATTTTAGATCCATTCCCCTGCGTTCAGAATAATTTTTAGCATATTTGGGTTGATCTAAAAATCATTTGAATTTTTGAAAATTTTGATGCTAAAATGTTTTTTTTTCGCTAAAATTTTTGTTTTCGTCAAATCTTACATTTTTTGAAAACTAATGATTGCAAAACAACTGAACTAGTGTAAATAGTAGTTTATGCAACAAGTTGCAAAAAGAGGATTTTTTCAGCACGAGTCGTACATTTATCCAACGAGGTTCACCGAGTTGGATAAATACGAAGAGTGCTGAAAAAATCAAGTTTTGCAACGAGTTCCATACAACATTTTTTGCAATTCCGAAAAACACCCATTGAGTGAAATTTTAAGTCAAATTTTCATGTATTTTGTCAATAAATTGTTTAAATCAAAAAAATGTTGAAAAGTGTTACTTTTCGAAACAAGTGCTGAAAAGTTCAACTTTTCAGCACCCATTTCAGTGCTGAAAAGTAGAACTTTTCAGCATTTATTTTGAAAAGTGTTGCTATTCGATTCTGTTATTTTTGGTACAGAAAAGTAGGCTATTTCGTCGTTCAAGAATGACAGGAAAAGTAAGTAGTTTCACGACGGAATTGCAAAAATGCATTTTAAAACACTTTTTCCATGCAAATGTTAAAACTGTGGCCTTTTATTTCAATATTTATATTTTTTTTTTCCGAGGCCTTCGGATAATCAAGTCTGAACTGTATTCTAAAAAAAAGCTAAGCTTTTTGCACCACGATTTTCGGTACGCAAATTTTAGTATCTTCGAAATTATGGGAACTATCGTTTGTTTATTCCCTAAAGTTACTGTCTACAAAAAAATAAATAAAGCGTATTTTGACTCTTTTTAAAATCATACTGTTGAAGGGTGAAATCCGTAAGTTTGACAATTTTGTAATAAAAAGACAACAACTTCCTTGGCTGCTGTGCACCCTCAAGTTGATATGTAAATACATAATAAAACAAATGTTTATTGTGCTTATGAAATTCAATACTTATTGAAATAAGACTTCAAAAATCATAGCGCTGAGTAAATTTTCTATTGACACGCGAACTTGATCGGAAAAATTGCAGCTTATCAAACATTTGTTTTTTAAACCGGGTCCGGTGGTGTAGTGGTAATCGTAGTTGCTTCTCCCCCCTCGCCAAAGATATATATCATGGGATACTCAACAGAAAAAAAAAACAGCCAAAGCCTAGTAGCTCGAGTCTATTACACAAATTTAAACATTATTTTCCCGAATTCTTCATTTAGAATAACTAGAATAATATTTTTATGGAGAAAAGTATACGTTGAAGTCATTTAATAGTAATTTGTTGAATTTTAACTCAGCTTAATATATTTTCCCGGTTTGTCAGTCGAATTCCCGAGTTTTTCCCGGTTTTCTCCCGGTGGAATAAATTCCCGGGTTTTTCCCGGTTTTCCCGGTTTTTTCCCGAGGTGGCCACCCTGTCAAAATTCATTACCATTTCAAAGAACTAAGATGTTCCAAATTCAAAAAAGGTAGGAAAACATTCAAAAATTATGTTAGAGAAGTATGCACGCTTTTTTTTTTAATTAAATGTGCCCCTTTCCCAATACAAAAACTAAGTTTTTTATGTAATTTTTTGTTTTTGAATCCTGATTAAGAGAAAAGCATTCTCAACTCTCCGTTTTCTCATTTGTATTTTTAGCAAACATTAAATAAGACGATTTTTTCTTCAACTGAGTTTAAAGTTGTTTACCTCTCTGCACTTCACGTTTGTAGCGCACAAACCACACACACCAAAAAGGAAAGAAAGAAGTTTGGAGTCTTCCGTCCACTCCACCTGACTCTCCTGCTTCAGCCTCAAGGGTTCAAGCTAGCCATTAACCTGAACTCCGGCGAGGAGGTGCGGTTGATTATTTTCCCCCGGCCTCCTCCATTTTTTGGCCGATGCTCATTTCAAATGGTTTTGCGGAGATTTAAATTTTAAAAGCCCCCCCTTATTCGCGAACGAGTTTCTTCCTAGTACACCTGGGCAACTTTGGGATGATTTCGCAACAAAGTCCATTCATTCGAACGAGGGGGGAGGGGGTTAAATTTGCTAAACTCTACAAAGTTAGGCTAGCTTAGAGAGTTGTTGATGGGGTAGGTTGGGGGCATCTGGAAGGGTGCGTGAGATTAAGGAAGGAAGCGCGAAATGAGAGCTTTCAACCGTCGAGGGGAGGAAAAGCTCAAAAGTAATACTCCACGGAAGAAGAAGCCCATGGGATGGGAACGAGGCAAATCATTGCGAAAAGGCTGTGCAGCAGCCGAAACCGGGCGAGGTCAAGTTCAACAGGTTTTTGGGCAGATTTTGCGCGCCAATTGAGTTTCGGTGGGAATTCGAGTTGATGCCAAGTTTGGAAAGTTTGCGGGTTGGGACTGCAAGTTGGGCGAATGTTGTTGATTGCTACAATTTATTTTGATTGTATGTTCCCAAACGGAAAAACTATGACGCTAATGAAATTTGAGTACTTTTTTATTACTACATGTGTTTCAAGGATCTTCCATGCTGATAATGGCTTTTGAAATTTATATTTTAAATTTGTTCCAATCTGCACTGAAAATAAATGTCATCTAAAATACTTTTCTATGCAGCAAAAAAAAAAAAAAAAAGGAAGGCAAAAAAAACATAGCTTTATGTTAGGGACACTTTTTAAATTTAAGCCAATGCAAACAGTTACAAAAAAGAAGAATAAACTATATTTTGTTTTATTTCGCATCAAAATATAAAAGTAGAAAAATAACAGTGTTCAAAAATTACAGAAAGTGACTTAAAATAAAACAAAACAAAATTTTGCAACAATGTTTGAAACAGTTGCAAAGTTTTTTCTGTCCATTTTGCTTAAGTATTAAAAAAATAACTGGTCAAACTTCAAATCACAAAACAAAGACTAAAGGGGTTACACACATGTAAAAAATCTCAAAATGTAATATTGCAGAAATCCACTTAAAAAATGATTTTCAATCACTCCTGAAAGTGTCATAAAGATAATTCATGATTTAAGTGAGTAACAGTCGATTTAAGCTCGAAATTTTGCTATGTGCAAAGCAAACTATCAAACTTCGTGAACGTTTTTCTCTGAACATCAAGTAGATTTACGGGTGCCACGATATCTCCAGATGGGATGGACCAAATTGGCTGAAATTTTGGGTGAAGACTTTCAAGATAAATCCCGTGTGCAAGACAAAGTCCGAATTAGAAAAATTGCATTTTCAAAAAATTCAAAAATCAAAAACTGGCAATTTTTTATATAAAAAACATAATAGTTTTTTTATTTTTTTTGAATAAACTTTTTGAAAATCAGCCTTCGTCATGCACACGGGACCGGATAAATGAGGCTTCACCAAAATTTTGAGCCGACTTGGACAAAACAGTGTTGAGATATCGAGGCACCCGTTTTTTGAAACAGCTAACTTCAAATAGCTAAATCTCGGCAATGATACAACCAAATGTCTTCAAATTTGTTTTGTTAATAGATAAAAATGTATATTTTTATGCCCTGGAAACAGATTAAACAAAAGTTTGAGTTTTTGCTCATAATAATCTCTGACATTTTTTGCGATTTACATGTATGTAACCCCTTAATTTATTGATTTTAAACCGAAGAACCGTAATTTTGTTGAAAATACATAATCGTCAAATCTGCACCAATTTGTTTTTTTATTACGTGGGTCATGTTTTGTCACCCAAACCAGCCTACTTTGATTGAGAATTGAAAACTTGAAAAACAGTTGGTCGATTTTCATAAAAGGTTAAAAAAAAGTCAAATATAAGATGAAAACTTTAAGGTGTAATGGAAATTAATTTGTAACAAACGAAACTACATATAATGAAATGAGAATATTACCTCGACGAAGTTATTTTGATCAGTTTCTGACTTAAATTCTATCTTCTAAGATTTTATGTCAAAAAATGTTGAAATTTCCAGAAACTGTTCAATTTGTCATCCTTTTGTACTTAATTGTACTTGAATTGATCCCTTCAAATTGCTGTTTTAAACTTTATTTTCATTGTGTAGGTTAACGGGGATTGCTTAAATTTCAGCCCACCTCTTGGCCTTCTACATATTTTAAATTATAAAATCATACAGCAAATGTTCAGATCGATTTTGATTTTGAGATTGTTATTGTGATTCTTTTCATTAATCGGAACATTTTTACTGAAGTTAGAAATCACGAATAATAACATTTGAAAATTACAAAAAAATAGGTTGTTTCTTAGCATTAGTTATAATCTGGGAAATTTACAAAACATACATTAAAATCAGGTCAACAAGTTTTGGAAAAGCAAAACATGAGGAAATTTCAATCATACTTTGAAAGAACATTTTTCATCAAACAAACTACTGATCATTTAAACATGCTTTAAACATATGACTTTATTTTAAAAAGAATCGAAGATGGACAAAAATAGACACTATTCTACTCATTTCAATAATGACAAATTTAAGAAAGCAATTTTGAGATATTAAAAGGATGAAAATAGACAAAGTTGGACTTTTTAAATACTTTTCAACAACACATTGCAAAAAATATATATACTTCAAAAAAAAAAAAGCAAAAAAAGATTGACTGGATTGTTTTTTCATTGTTGATTAAAACTCGACTACAAAATTGGTATTTGTAGGGATTTTTAATTTTGACAGTCTTGCTTTTAACTTACAAATCTGCTAAATACACCAAAATCGATCAGAAATACCCTTTATCAAGATACAGATTTTAAAATTTTCACAACACTTTTGTATGTAGCAATCAAATATGCAAGATGGATCATTTGTGCATAAGAAATGGATGGATAAATTTTCAATCAAATTAAAAAAAGAATGGTTTACATAAGATTGTAATTTCAGTCCAGACTCGATTATCCGAAGTTTTTCCAAGTCATTCGGATAATCGAGTCTGGAATGTAACTAAAAATTTCTATAAATTCCGAATTCATATGATACTCAAACCGTCAAACCAATAAGTTTCGATCACAAACCGGTGCCCTTCAAACTCCCTTTTTACGAATGTGCGTGCCCAATCGATTACCTCTACAATCCAGGCACTTCACGTGCGCTTTGACTCGACAATTTACTTTGCCCGAGGCAGGCCAAGCTCTCCGATGCGCGAAATCGGCATGTAAATACACCGTTCAGGTGATAATTACATTTAATGAGATACCATTCCTCTCCACCTGCAGCACACCATTCCGCGTTTTGTTCCTCATAGTACATATCATTCATGGTACCGTCGATCGGGGCGCTGAAAGCTTCAGGCGAGCCCAAAATGCGGCGAGCTTCTCGTCGTCGTGTCTTCGGCTTTTCCACGGATCAACGGTCTGCGTACCTGTTACCTCGATTTCGGACGCCATAAGCTTCTGAACCTGGAAGCCTCACCGCGCGCGATTGACGTCAGCACAAGATGAGCCGAAGCTCGTATTTCGGCCTCCGCCAGGTCAGGTGAACAACTCGATTGAGCGCACCTGACGCGAGGTACAGTTGTGCCGGGCTGTTCAGTCCGCTTTGCTGAACTCTTCCAGAACCAAAACAGAACACGGATAACTACAGGCGAGGCAGGGTGGTGGTGTGGATGGTATGCGTCCGGAATCGATGCATGGACGATGCCTCTTTTACACAAAACAAAATATTTCCAAGAAGTCAAAGCGCGTGGTCAGGAGACCCTAATAAAAATATCTGCAATGAGCGCGTTCAGCCGAACCGGCTCAATGTAAACAACACACAAACTTGAACTGTTAACAGAGCTTTCCAATTATTAGAACATCTTATTACCACTGTACCAAGACGGTTTGATGGTAGAAGAGAGTCAGAGCGCAAACACTCTCTTCATCGTTGCACTCCCTCTCTCTTTAGTTTTGCATCAAGTTGCAGAAAAACTGTCAACAAGTGTTATCATACCTAACAGACGCACTGCATGCCGATAATCTTTGGTTTGGGTGCAGCGCAAATGGACCGCAAACCGGTCAACCCCAAGAATTCCTCGGATTGGTAATAAAATAAAAGTTGATGACCGGGCGTGCTCGCCCGTGTGTGTGTGAGTGTCTTTGGCGCGCGCAACATAACCGCAATTTTTCGCGCCAAATGGCGATCACTCGCTGATTCATGGGAACAAAAGTGCATATTTATTCAACAAATGTCGGATTGTCTCTTTCGGAATCGGAATTTCAAAGCTCCACGTCAAAATTGGCGAATCAGCTGTTTGGGTGGAGCGGGTTTGGTCCCGTTTTTTTAACTCTTGCCTTGCTGGATTAGTGGGTTCTGGAAATCGTCGATGGGCTAATTTCGTCGTTTGTAGACCGCGAACCTTTGATGGGGGAATGCTGTAGCGTCAGCGGTTCGTAGAAGATCTAACAGTGAGTATTCGTCAGAACTTTGCAGACAACAACACCCACGTGAAACAAACATATTAAAATTTAGTTGATTTGATCCACTTTAAAGTACCCTCAATTTGTGTAAGAATCTTAAATACATATGTGGTCTGAATCAAATAATAAAAAAGCAGGTTTTTTTTTACAAATTTAGCAAATAAAAATTAAAGTTTTCCAATTTGCAATTCTGTTACGCCAAAGATGGTTTGCTTAGTAAAAATGCAAATGGTCTTAGTTTGGTACCCTTTTACCCGAAAATGTTCACGTGGTTCATAAGTAAACTTTAGTTCTTTTCCTTGAAAAAAACTTGAGAAAATATATTCTAATTTTCCAGGTCCAGAGCAGAAAGGAAGTAGGTAGAAAACCTGACTGTTTCAACATAAAATTCATTTACGTGGGAAGAAGTTCAATTATATCAAAACTATTTTTGATTCATTCAATTTCCATTATTTTAAATTTGAGATGCTTTTATAAAGAAGACAAATAATAACTTTGACTTTCTACAATAATTAAAAGAATTAAAGGATCTAAAATATAAAAACATTTGCTACTGCTTATTTCAAACGGGAACATCAGCTTTGTAAAAAAAGAATGTGTTCCTCTCACACCTTATTAAAACTGTAATTTAAGGGAAATTAATACACCCTTTGTTTTCAAAACTCTTTTGGCTTTTTTTCTTTTTGCCTTCCTCACCTTACTGAGGAAAGGCTATAAAATCACTCGAAAAACAAAATTCTTTATTTGACCTCATGTATACATATCGACTCAGAATCATATTCTGAGCAAATGTCTGTGTGTGTGGTGGGATGTTGATCAAAAAATTTGCACTGGATTATCTCGGCACTGGCTGAACCGATTTTCGATCCGTCTTGGGGTCCCATAAGTCGCTATTGAAAATTATGCAGTTTAGTTAAGTACTTCAAAAGATATGCTTAAAAAACGATTTTAACAAAAGTCCGGAAGATTGTAAAAAGGGTGGTTTTTGTAAGAAACCCCGCCATGTTATACATTTTTAGAAAGGTATTCAAAAGACCTTTCCAACGAGTTCAATAGATTGCAGATCTGACAACCCTATCAAAAGTTATAAGCACTTAAGTGTAATTTATGCACTTTTTATAGGCCGGATCTCAAATATTTTGATGAATACGTTGTCCGGATCTCTCTTGCGACCTGTCGTTGGATAGGTATTTAAAAGACCTTTTCAACGAGTTCAAAAGATTGAAGATCTGACAACCCTATCAGAAGTTATAAACATTTAAGTGTTTTTTATGCACTTTTTAGAGGCCGGATCTCAAATATTTTGATGAAAACGTTGTTCGGATCTATCATGCGACCTGTCGTTGGATAGGTAATTAAAAGACCTTTTCAACGAGTTCAAAAGATTGAAGATCTGACAACCCTATCAAAAGTTATAAGCACATAAGTGCTCTGAATTATGAAGATCTGGCAACCAAAGGTCAAAGGTCCGCCATTTTGTATCTATTTTGGATAGCATTACCCTCTAAATGTGAGGAAGGCACCAAGTAACGTTTTTTCATTCAAACGTGCTCAAATTTGGTGGACTGGTAATACCATATCAATAGGCAAGAATCTGGATTTGCGTCCAAATCGGACCACCCGCTCCTTGTTGACACCACCCAAAGTTTTGGAAAAAATAAAACCTCAATTTTTTAACTGCAGTACCTAGGAGCGGATGATCCGATTTTGACGCAAATCGAGATTCTTGCCTATTGGTATGGTATTACCAGCCCACCAAATTTGAGCTTGATCATAAAATGTTGTTTTCAAATTTGCAATTTTGTTGTACATGATTGAGGTGAAACGTGAAATGACCCATATGAAGTAGTTCTCCAATTTCCGCGAAAGTTGCGTTCGAAAGTTTGCTTTCAAGTACAGTCCAGACTAAAAGCCTCGATTATCAGAAGTTTCAATTATCTGAAGTTTTGTTCACAGGGAGAAAAATCAGTTCCCAAAATCGTGAACAAGCGTTTTTGGACTTTGAAACCATGAACAAAGTGTTCAAATTGCATGTTCTAGTACTGTATGGAACAAACAACAAAAAACTGGTGGAAAATATACATTTTAATGGAATCATTTCTACACAGCCGCACAGGGTTTAACCCATGGACATCCGGATTAGCTAATTTTCAGCTTAAACTACCCTTCTAAATCAACAAGCATGTGCTCTCCTCCTTAGATTTGGGATACAAATCAACGCCAGCAGCGCTTTTTACCACGCTCGAACCGTTCGCTCCGTTTCGCTCCACGAGCTTCAATCCGCGTTAGCTCTCTGCGTTCTTTCTTCATTCATCTCCTCTACTTTGCATCTTCTTTTTGATGTCCAGTTTCGGAAGCACAATTATTTAATTTTCCTTCTGGTCTGCTATTTTCTTCATTTATATTTTCGCTAGTTTCTTTTCGCAACCCCTTTCCGCGCCCAATTCCTCCTTTTGCCACCTGGTTTCCTCTTCCCACCCACCCTGTTCCACGTGTTCACGCAGCACCAATCCCCGCGCCTCGCACACACAAATTGATTGATCCGCAAGAAATTGCGCAGTAATTTTCTTCTGGTTGTCTGTGTGTATGTGCCTCTCTCTCTCTCTCTCTCTTCTGGTCTCATGTTTGCTCGGTAGAGTGCGCGCGCTAAAAGCATACTTCTTCCTCTTCTTTTTCTTCTTCGCTGTGGTGTTTGTGGTCTTCCTCTTCTTCCTCAGTGTTGTGAATTCGCACAAAACGCAAACGCCGAAACACCGAAACTTTGCACATACACACACACTCTCTTGTAAATACGCACACTGGCATGTAGGTCGGTATCGCGAAAAGCAAAGCAAAATAAAAACGTGCCCCCCTCTGAACCCCCTTTCCCCTCAGCAGAGGGGGGTCTTCTCACCCGAAAAAAACAGCCGAGAGAAACCACAACAATCGGCCCCAAAAGTAAGCTTGGGTTGGTGTGCGTTGTCTGCGTTAGTATTCGCACAATCACGCACACACACATCTAAGTTTGCAATTTTGTTTGCCAAAAAAGAATCAGCAGCATAACAGGTGGAGGTTTACTGAGGGGGGAGGTGGATCCGTGGGTTGAGGATTGGGGTAAGCAAGCAAAGTAAAAAAAAGTTCGCAATAATTTGATTCGTGGCGCGAAACGACCGCGAAAAAGTAGCAGCATAGCAAGCGGCGTGTACTGGCTGGTGGAAGCTGACCAGAGGAGTTCAATATCCACTTTTTGGTGCTGCCCTGCCGCGTCTCCCCTTTTGTACCACGCTTCCCTACAACTATGAACAAGGCCTCACGTTAGTTAGAGAGTATGGCTGGATAAATGAAAATGTCTTAAACTATTGTTTTCAGTGCCTTCCAAGGTATGACGCTATGAGAAGGACTCGTTTTAAGTTTGTAATCGCCAATAATTCTCTACCAACTCACACGAAATAGGGAAAAGTTGGCCCGACCCCTCTTCGATTTGCGCGAAACTTTGTCCTAAGGGGTAACTTTTGTCCCTGATCACGAATCCGAGATCCGTTTGCTGATATCTCGTGGCGGTACGACCCCTTCAATTTTTGAACATAAAAAATACGTGTTATTCAATAATTTGCATCCTGAAAAGGTGATGAGATGGAAATTTGGTGTCAAAGGGACTTTTATGTAAAATTTGACGATTTGATAGCGTACTCAAAATTACGAAAAAACGTATTTTTAATAAAAGACACGAATAAAAAAATTCAAAACTCTTGCATTTTTCGTTAACCAACCAATTTTGGAACATGTCGTTTTAAGGGAAATTTAACGTTCTTTTCGAATCTACCTACATTAACTCACCCAAAAGGGTCATTTTTTCATTCAGAACAAAATTATTCATTTTAAAATTTCGTGTTTTTCTAACTTTGCAGGGTTATTTTTTAGAGTGTAATAATGTTCTACAAAGTTGTAGAGCAGACAATTAAACATTTTGTATATACAAAAATAAGGTAGGTTTGCTTGAAATCATCACGAGTTATCGCGATTTTACGAAAATATAATTTTTAAAAAAGTTGGTTGTGTCGATTATGGCCGTTCACGGTCACCCTCGACAGACACGGACGACGAAACAAAGAGAAACGCAAAAAGTAACCTCTTCAAAAAATTTTTTTTCGTAAAATCGCAATAACTTGTGTTGGTTATAAGCAAACCCCCTATGTTTATATATAGGGTTAGTGAAATTTCACGATTTCGCGGACAGCGTGAAATCCGCGAAATTTGGATTTTTCCGCGAAATCCCGTGAAATTTTATGTTTGTGTGAAAATGTGACGATTTTACTCAAAATAATTTATCAATTTCAAAAAGGAATACAAATAATCTAATGAACTACTGTAGAATTAAGCGATTGAATATCCTGGTTTAATTACTAATTTAAGGTTAGTTATTTTTGACGATTTCGTGGACGGCGTGAAATTCGTGAAATTTATCACTTTTCTCAAATCATTTTTTGTAATAACAACTTAATAAATATTTTATCCAAAAAGACTATTTAATAAAACTTTATAAGTTTTCAATTAAAAAGCTTGAATATATATATAAGGGTGCCCAGAAAAAATGACCCCCTGCCCCACAAGCGGAAAACAGTTTTTGGGTTATTTTAAGCATCTGTGTAAATTTTGAGCGAAATTGGTTGAGATTAACCCATTGATACTCGAGCCTAAAGATGGCGAAAAACAAGTTTTTCATACAAAAATGACTTTTTTAGTCGCTAATAACTTTTCAGGCTTGAGTTTTACAGCTGTGGTGTGTTCTACAAAGTTGTAGAACATTAAATTTTCAATTAGAATCTCACTTTTGAGAATGTTTTGATGGAAGTAGCGTGCCTTGCAGACAAATCCGTATGAAAATTAAGTTTTTCATATATTTTTTCGATTTTTCCCATACAAACTTCACCCTCGAGTATCAATGGGTAAATGTTGACCGATTTTGCTCATATTTGGTCCAGAGTCCTAAAATAGCTCAAGGAACAATAATCAGCTTGTGGAGCGAGGTTTTGAGAAAAAGTCCCATATTCTGGGCCCACTAATATATATGTATGTCCATTTGAAGAAAAGTTCAGATTTTTTAGTTTTTTTTTAGAAACTAACTAAATTTAGTAATATTTTCATTCGCCGTATTAAAAATTTTACTACTATTTTATTTGAAAGATATAATTTTGGAAGAAATTAAAAGAATCAAGTTTTGTTTTATTCAAAATAAAATGAAAAGTATTTTTTATCTTTGGAATAACATTTTAAAAACATATAAATTCGTTTTGACCCGTTTAATTTTAACGATATTTGTTTATTTGGGTGGATGATTCCCGTGAAAGTTTAAAAATACTACTTTTTTGTTTTCATTTCTCATTTACAATAAAAATGTCGATTTTGTTAAAAAAAATATTATTTTTGCGAATTGATTTTAAATTTAGTTTTTGAAAAGTGAGCTAAAATCCTTAAAAATATGTTTAATGGGCTAAATGTCGCAGAAAATTCAATTTATTTTACTCATTTTGACTGGACAAGATTGTTAAGTCTTGCTTTGATATGAAATTCAATAAAATGTAAAATAATATAACAGAAGCAAATTAGCGAAAACATTTTAGATTTATTAGTCGAATATTAAAAGAGCAGTTCAGTAAATGAGAATATGCGTGCCCTACATTTTGTTTTAAAATATATATAGAGCCCATCCATAAACCAGAAGGATTTTTTTTTTTGTAAATGAGATGATTTTTTTTTGTCTCGCATTCAAATTTAGTGAAGATTTTTTTAGTTTATTGAAGAATAATACATAATGAAGCATAAAAAGTAGTTTCTGTGATTTCAACATAGGATTTTCAGAGTTATTTTAACATTTTTCAAGTTCCGCGAAGTTTGCGTGAAATTTGGTATTTTTAAGTTGAGGTCCCCGTGAAATTAGCAATTTTCGAGCGTGAAAAATCACTAAGCCTATTTATATATCAACATTTTTGTAATTGTCTACTCTGCAACTTTGAAGAACATTGTTACAGTTTGAAAAATAACCCTGCAAAGTTAGAGAAACTCGAAGTTTTAAAATGAAAAAAAATTTCTAAATAAAGAAAAATGACCCTTCTGGTCTGGGTTAATGTAGATTCCAAAAGTACATTAAATTTCCCTTAAATTGGCATGTTTCAAGATTTTTGACTGTTAACGAAAAAATACAGAGTTTAAAAAAAATTAATGTATTTTTCGATGAAAAAATCGTTTTTCGGAAATTTGAGTACGCTATCAAATCGGGTGGACGGATTTTTGATAAAAGTCCCTTTGACATAAGATTTCAATCTCATCACCTTTTCAGGCTGCAAATTATTGAAAAACATGTCTTTTTCGCGAGTTCAAAATTGGAAGCGGCACGCCCCTCCGTTATGAGTTATCAAAAAACGGACCTCGGATTCGTGATCAGGGACAAAAGTTACCCCTAGGACAAAGTTTTACGCAAATCGAAGAGGGGTCGGGGCAACATTTCCCGATTTCGTGTGAGTTGGTAGAGAATTACCAACAGACAAACTGAATTCGTTTGTTAGGTTTAAAAAAAACATTGTTTTCCAAATATGTTACCGATTTTACTTCTGAGATGTGAATGACAACTGTAATTTTTGCAGCTACACATACAATAGAATTTCTGCCAGAGTAGTAGAGAACAACGCTGAAAACAGCGAAAAAATTCGCTAGTTTTTCAGCTGTCAAAGAATAAAGTTGATTTGGCGCAGCTACTGATTTTTGCGAAAAAAAAATCGCTTGTTTATAGAATGTTTTGGTAAATATCAGCAAAATCAAACCAAAAAAATCTCTTTGCTGATTTGGTGTCTGATAGTGTCTGAGCCTGAATTTTACCAGTTTTGATCGAACTCTCGTGATTCATTCTAGCTAATGCTCGATTAAATTTGATATTTGAACGATAAAAAATCGCAAGCCACTTCGAACAACTATTCGACGCTAATGCAAAGTTGGCGCCACTAATTGACTAATTGGAACAATCCGGACACATCTTTCGTATCTGAGCTGGAGATTACAGAATCATAAAACTGATTCGCACAGCGCACATTCCGCGACGTTTCCAGAAATGTCCCGTCCGGTTTTGCAGCTCGTCGCAAGACCGGTTTTGCTGCCCGCAAAAACGTCTCCAAGAGTTGCTGCTTTCCAGCCTGTTTTCGTCTAACGTCCTTGACCGTCGTCGTGTCTTATGCGCTGCTGCAAAAACGCATCCGCTTCATGGTAGTCGAGAAGAGCCTTTTAAAACTACTTGACGCGCTCTTTTCTTCAACACAACGCAGCAGAGGAAGCAAACAAAGATGGCGTCTTTCCACGTTGCTTGAAGATAATTGATTTGAGGTTATGGCCCAGTGGTTTCACGTGTTGATAAATGTGCTGCTGCTGCACCTCTGCTGGGCCATTTAAACGCAGCTCTGCTTGGTGGTGGCTTTTTGGCTTGAAACCATGAAACATGTGGTCTTTCGCAGACCATGCTGCTCGATGCTTCCAAGCGAAAATGTTTACGGTCTCTTGAGCACCTGTGTGCAAGTGCATTTCTGTCTGCACGCTTATATGTGTGTATGCACGTCCCGAAGATCTTGCCTTCGAGGGCCGACGACGGCATTCAGAAGTCGTGAAGGCCATGCTCCACCGTTGAAGGTTTTAAAGGGGAACCGCGCGGGATAGCCGCGAGCTGCACGTAAACAGGCTTGCTTTTGTTCCTCTTGCAGAGAAACTGGTCGGTTAATGCTCACTTTGAGTTTTGCGTAAAGGTTCACCCAAAGGAAAAATATATCTCAAAATCTGCAACATTGGATTTGCTGCAGAAAATGTCATATTTTATAACATTTTTTGCACCAAGCCCGTAGATCATTTTTGCCCGCGTGTAAAAATTTCAGCGATCTGCAGTTCTCACCAACACATATAATGCTAGCCCGTCCCCGAGCAACACTCCAAAGAGAAGCGTATGTTGGTGCTCTTTCACTCACTTTTCATCAAGCGTCCATGGCGCGGTGGTAGCGTGTCGGATCAATAACCAAGAAGTTGGTGGTTCAATCCTCGTTCTGCTTAGTGTTTTTTTTGTGAAATACAACCAAAAAGCCGTCGATAATGTCGATAATTGTCGGTAACGGGCAAAAATGTCATACTCCTATATCGCAAAAAATGCATGAGGACAGATTTCATGCAGATTCTGATATACTTTCATGCCGCCATGCATCACAATCATGCGACTGCCAGTTGGGTGTTTAAAGTCCCGACGACTTGCGTTTCATGATGTTTAGTCGATTAACCAAATCTCGCACTGTATACACAGTCCGATCAGATTAACGACCCAACAGCTGGTGATCAAACTCGAGTAGTCGCGATCAGCGGAAATCCGTCCTCCGTGCTTTTCCTCTTGGTATAACCCCCTTCTGGGCGTAAAAGTTGTCCAAGAGTTAGAGACCGTAAGCTGGAGATGCTTCGAATATTTCAGTAGATTCCCGACGCTCGACGAAGCTAATCCAGATCACCGCTCTCTACGGTAGAACAACACTAACGCAGTTCATACAATGTTGCAGAAGGTCGTCGGTTCATTAGCATAATTTATTTTCGCTAGTGAATTAAATTTGTGCTCAGTAACGCAACGAGAGACCACTACAGTAGACATGCGAGAGGGTTGGAGTTTTGTTCGGGTACCCGTTTGCTTTCCCGACTTTGGCGACATGTATGTTTCTTATTCAAAATTTAGAGCTCTTAAAAGATTTATTCAGGTGAAGACATCTTATCCTGATTTAGTTATAGCTAAGGTTAGTAATTTTTCACGATTTCGCGGAACACGTGAAATCCGTAGGATTTCGTACTTCCTGGATAACACGTAAAATTGATTTTTCTCTATCCAATATACGAAATTTGCAACATTTAAAAAAAATAAATCGATGAGTAATTTAAATATGGCAAATACCAATTTTTGTTGAAGGTTTTTGTCGTCTGCCTTGGCCGAGGTTGAGGGAAATTATTCTAAATTACAAGCCTACTTTTTAAAAGTGTTAACTATATTTTTAGATGCCTAAACATTATTACAGCATCTGTCACAAATTGTGCTATAAAAACAAAGAATTTATGAAAATTTTCTTTCTATCCGACAAATTCCTAAAAATGGTGAATATCTATTAACAGGATTCTGAGATATGATTATATATATAAAAATAAATATATCAGAGTTCGGTACATTAATCAACATGAAGCACCATGCGTCTCCATTCAAATGTACTGGGAACTCATTTGGATGGAGAAGCATGGTACTTTAAGTTTGATTGATGCACCGAAACCCGATACTATTTTTCAAAAATCTCAGAATTCTGTTAAAAGGTATTCTTGGATATATTGCGAAAAACAATGTGAAAAACGAAACGAAGTAAAAATCCATATTTTGCCAAAATTTAATAGTAGCCTTTCTATCATGACCAGAAGAGTAAAAAACATCCATGATATCGAAAAAAATTATTGCAATATTATGCGTTTTGACAAAACATGGGAGCAATTCTCTACGAAATCGGTTGATTTTGGCCATTTTTATTTTTTGTATTTTTTTACTAGGCTCAAACTTTGTGGGGCCTTCCCTATGACCAAAGGAGCCATTTTGTGTCATTGGTTCACCCATAAAAGTATCCATAAAATTTAAAAATGGTACGTAAATATTCGAAAATCTGTAACTTTTGAAGTAATTTTCTGGTCAATTTGGTGCCAAACATTCAATATTACGCTGTTTTGAAATGTTAGTCATAAAACAAAATTTTGAAAATATTTTTTTCGAAGAGATCGTAAAATTTCCCGAATGTTTCATTTTTTAACATTGAAAATCGGACAATTAGTTGCTGAGATCTCAGCAACCAGACGTCCAATCTTCAATGTTTTTTAGACAATTTTATAGAAAATTTTCTGAACTTTTAAAAAAACAATATTTCCAGAGAGTAATACTATTTTTAAAATTCGAAAAACTGCAAATATTTCGCTGAAATCAAAATTTCGGTGGTTATATCTTGAAAACGGGTCACTTTATCAAAAAATCTGTAAAGTACTTTTCGATTATTCAATTTTACATTTAAAAAAAAGAAAAAAAAAATGTATTCATGAATTTCGATTTTTTTTTTCAAAAAATCACTATTTGTTTCAAAAATAGATAACTCGGCGGTCAAATTTTTGACCATAGTTGCGGGTTTTTGTCCCCTAAAACATATAAAAAAATCTCAAAAATAAAAAAATACGGATTTTGTGAAAAAAAGTTAATAAAAAGTCGTCAAAATTTATTTTTTCCGTGTACCTTTTTTTCTGAATAGTCCTCAACAATGCCTACAACTTTGCCTAAGACACCAAATTGAACAGAAAATTCCTTCAAAGGTTACAGATTATCGAATATTTTTTTGCCCTTTAAGGTGATGTCGTTGATCATTTTCGAAGAAAATTGATCATCACTCTAAAATGCTCTGTACTCTTAACAAATTTCTGCACCAAAATGAATGAACATGTGCCGGTTGTTGCCTTTATTGAAGCCACTGAAGGAATTTTTGGTCTAAGTCAAATGTGTTTCAAAATTTATATAATTTTGTGGTACAATCATTGACGTCCTAGTTGGCAATCATTGATTAATGACGATTTCCATAACTTTGCAAGGAATGGTATAATCGTTACCAAAAGGAATCAGCATGTGTAGGGCACTATTCTAAACAACTTGTAGAGGAATTTTGTCAAAATATTGATACCGACGCAAAATTTATATCTTTGAACGAAAAATCATGGCAATTATGGAAGACTTCACGTTAAAGCGAATATTTAAAAATAAATGCTCGTATTAAAATTTGTGTTTGAAGCTAAATTTAAACATTTTTTTATACCACCTGACCAATTTTTTTTTGTGATGTCTAGTAATGCCGTTGAAAACATTTTTCAAAGTTTATGTCACATCCCCCCCTCCCTTGGAAGATTGTCCTGAAAAAAATTGTAAAAAATGTGTATAAGTAGAAGTGCAATTAACTGAAAGCAATCTTGAATTTCATTCACCTGTGTTGATAATAACTTTTTACATGGTTTGGCTTGTTTGAAAATGTTTAGAATATTAAATAAAATTCAATGTGCAATACTGCAAAAAGTAGGTTTTATCGCAAAAAATGTTTTCTTTAAAACATGGTTTAAAAAAAACCCCTTTAAAACAAGGATTTAAAAAAAAACAGCACTTTTCCCATCAAAACGTACATCTATTGCTAGGCATTTATATTTTTAGAGCCACCAAATATTGGAAACGGGACGCCAGTTGTTGGACAACTTCTGTTCAACTTAAATAAATTTCTGAACTCGACAGATTGCTTGCTATCGACCGTGATCTTACAACTTTTATTTTTTACATTAAGACTTTCCATCATGTTTGCATACGTGTTTAAATTTATTAGTGTTATACCTTGAAAAGGGTAAACACGATTCACCATAACCACTACGAAGTACACCAATTCCAATTAGTATTCCGGTAGCACTGCCAGGTTTTTCCAAGTGTTTTTATTTTCTTTATTACACAGAAGCATCACTTCCCGGAGGTTCCCTGCTCAAAAACCATTCCAGAAAATGCCCCAAGGCATAAATACATCAATCGACGATGACGACGACAGCGTCGAAATAGCGGAAGGAAGTAATCAAACAAGAACAAGAACGCCAAGTCGTCCGGTTGGGGTGCTTCGCTTGACCACGCGGTTCAACCGCCGACGGGGCTTGGTTAGCCCCCCAAAGTTCCGCGCTAGCCTGCCGGGAGTCCATGCCATCGAAGAGCACAACTTCCTTCTACCAGAAGAAGCTCTCCAAGTGGCTGCTCGCTGTGTTATTTGATTTATTTTTCGTATCTCTTCCGTTTACTTGTGTGTTTGTTCGAGTGTGAGTGTGATCCGACACCACTACCAAGCGTGGAGTCGGTGATTGCGGTGTTAACTACCACCAAGACGCCATTAAGAGACCGGCTGATGATGATGGCCATTAAAAACCTGTACGCTGGAGCAGAGCCTTAACAGCTTAAGGTCCACCGCACTCACACACCGTGCGCGTTTAAGGTGCCTTTCGCACACCACCACTAAGCCGGTATACCGGCCGTCATCTGACTCTCTTCACTTCGCTGGAAGAAGTGTGTTTTCTTCTCAGCCGTTTTTGTCATGACTGTACTTTTCGTGTTGTGTGTTTTGTTTTGCGCCGTTCACCACGAGGTGGCGTGGCGTTCCTTCTTGGAGAGGCCTTTGCGCGCGATTTGTCCGTTGGGGCTTGGGGGCCCCCTCACGCACACATACTGACCTGCACGTTGAAATGCCTTGCGGAGTGGGATTTCGGTACGGAGACGGCGACGAGTCACCTGCAACGCCAGCTCAGCTGAGAACGATCGAGGCCGGCCGAAGTGGCCGGCGAGCACGCTGGGCACACGATGATTGTTATTAGAGAGGTTTAGAATTTGAGTGATAAGGCCTCGACGGCGGCGCCACCACTGGTAAAACACTTGTACCGACCTGACTCATCGGGGTTCGTTGGAGCAGCGCAATAATAATGGGGTGAGGCTTTCGCAAATCAGCTGTAGTGACAGTATTGTATACCCCGCGGGAAACAGTTGGGGCTGTGAACAAATCTTGTGCTGGCAAAGTCGGTTCTGATAGCTTCATTAACGAAATATTTTGATTTCGTTTGACTGATTTAAAGGACCATGAAGAAGAAAAATGTATATCTTATTTTGTTCCAAATTATGGAATTAAAGAGTGTAATAATCAGGATGTACACAGAAAAAAAAGTTGAATTTTGGAATGTTGAAAATTTGGTAGGTTGAATATTACCTCTTTTTTTGAGTAATATTACATAAAAAATGTGTAAAAATGTGAACCTGATGAATATTCATCAAAAACTGATGAATATTCATCATTTTCTGGGGTAAAATTAATCATTTCTTTTGCCACAAAATCTGTCACCATTTCCTGATGAATATTACCATCATTTTTTTTTTCTGTGTAATTTGTAGTAAGCAAATTTTGTTTTTCTTGAAAAAGTTTTTTTTTTGTTTACACTCATCCCTCATTTTCGGAACAGTTTACAGATCGGCCAATGTTCAAAAAATCATGAAAATCGATAATTGAACTTAATGGCTCACTTTTACCTTCATTTTAAAGCTTTTCTTGCGATCTTTCGAATGCTGTATCAAACAACTTAAAAATTTAACTTTTACATCAAGTTGAAAGTTGACCCTTGAAATCCACAAATTTGGAACACTTTTTTCTTACGGATGTAAACAAACTTTGGTTCTCTCTAGGAGTACATAATTTTTACAAAATAATGACTTCACACACTGCAACCAATAAAACTCATGCTTAGTAATGTTTTATGAATGGTCTAATAACTTTTTTTTGTGAAAACATCAGTTAAACTCAGGTGTTCCACAATTGTGGGAGGCACAATAACATCCCACAATCATGGAACAGGCAAGTGGAGGCAGTGTTTTGCTGCTCTGTATAAAATTGTCTTGAAATGAAAATTTTTGTTCAAAAAGTACTACTTTCACTAGTGAAATAGCAAAATGATTTTTTAAAATGTCTGTGAAAAAGTCTGTGTATGTCTGTGTCTTTGTCTGAAATTCAAATAAATCAATTTACAGTCATAGAAATCTATCAAAAATAGTGTTTTTAAGCATTTGAAGACTAACGAAATAAGTTTCGATTGATATTTTAACAAAATAACAATTAAATGAAGTTTTTTAAAAGTCTGTGTACCTCAAAAAATGTCTGACACGAGCTCAAATGTCTGTGAAACACAGACAAATCTGTGTATCTGGCATCCCTGGTCCAAATGAAGGTCCTAAAAATAGCGGGGTCGACAGAAGAGTTGCATTTTGCATCCTATTGACAAATTACCACAAAAGTGTTCCGAATATGTGGGATGACTGTAGTTCGTTAGTATGGTTTAAGTTGATGTCATTTACTTTTCTAAGAATGAAGGATGTATTAGACTACGACAAACAAACAAACTCGTAAACAAACTTTTTGCAGATTCTTTGTTTTGTTAGTTTGCCTGCAATTGTTTGCAGAAACGTTAGCCTGCATACATTTGGCTTTCTTTGCCGCAAACAAGTTTGCGAGTTTGGCAAACTGTTAAACACAAAAAAGTGCGAGTTTGTTTGCCATATTGTAATACCTCCTTGACTGTCAATGATGGTTCTGGACAAAAAAAAACAGAAATAACAATTTTCAAGAACTTGAAGATATTGTTCAAAATGTATTTTGGACATGAAGCACATGGAATCCAAGCAACCATCGAGATAAGGGATTCATCGAGCAAGAGAGATCATCTTGGAATGAAGAGCTTCGAAGTATGCAGTTTGAAGCGACTGCGGAAAACTCAATAGTTGAAGCAATAGCCAGATTGAGAAGATTCCCGACTTGAGTGTCCACTAGGATGACTATAAAAAAAATCGACAACAGGGATACCCCTTGATTCGATTCCTTAGACAAAAATAAGAAACTGTGAAAATTTTGAGCGAAATCGGTTAAGAGCACGATCTCTTTTTATCGTTGAAGTTGGTGAAAAAAAATCTTCTCATGAAAAACGTCTTTTTTAAATCGTTAATAACGCGTCAGAGTTAACTCGGATCGTTTTGCGGTCTTCCACAAAGTTGTTTGTCATAATTTTTACATGAGAATCTCTGATCCGACACATTTAACGACACCTTTTGGCGAAATTTTGAAATTTTTGCTTCAACGATAAAAAGCATCCCTTAACCGAATTGGCTAAAAATTGGCACAGTTATTTTTTTACCTATAGAATCGAGCCAGGGGGTATCTCTTACGATTTTACAAAATTTTCATTTTTTCTTGTCACCCTAGTGGCCACACTGAAAATGTTCATAATAAAATATTTTCTAAAAAAATGAGTTTTTGCCAACAACATTTCGAGAGGAGCTTCGTTTTGAGTCTTGAATATTATTTGAAGTAATCATTTCTATTCCACGTTTTGCACAAATTTAGAGCATTTCCGATGGCAACGTTTAAATATTCAATGAAAAAAATATGATTTTGCTGATGACTTAAAAAAAATCTCAGGCTTGAAATTTTTTAGTTTTTTGTCTTCCTAAACTTAATTTAACCAGAGTCGAGTAAGACCAAACGTAATTTTTGAAAAAGATTTACAAAAAAAACTTCAAAATATTTTTTTTGTCTCCCTAAACTTAGTTTAACCAGTGTACGTAATTTTTGGAAAAAGATTTACTAAAAAATCTCCGAATTTGGAAATCAGTGGGTCTTTCTCCTACAACACACAGTGAATCAGAAAAAGTTGCCACGACCTCTCTACGATTTCCGCGATACTTTGCTCTAATTTTTCTCAGGGAAGCATATGTGTTTTGACAAAGGTTTAGACCGGTTTATTTTTAGTTAGTTTTATTTATTTATTTTTTACATTGCTAGTTTAGTTTGTTAGCTAAAGTTTGATTGTATATATATCTATGTCATTTGGATTGTAAAATCTGTTGAAAATAAAAAAAAGAAGAGGTTTTGTGCCTATTTGAGAAGAACCCATCGGTAGGCGTTCCACTCAAACGGGCTTTTCCCTCATATAAAACATAAAAAAAGATTGTTTTAGTCCTTGATCACAAATCCCAGGTTGTGGACGGTGTGGGGCGGTACAACCACTTCATATTTTTATTTTTTACTGAGATACGTTTTTTAGAGTTATGAATTTGTCAAAAAAAGTCTTTGAAAATTGTAAAATGTAAAATAAAAATAAAAAAAGGTTTCAAAATCATTCCCATTTTCTATTATTAAACCGTCAAAAATCGAGAGGAATGTAATTTTATGATAAATGTAATATATTTTTCAAACTGTCATAACCCAGGTGGGGTAATTTTGCATTTAAAATAGAATTATTTATTATAATTTTGTGTTTTGCAACTTTACAGGGTTACTTTTAAAAGTGTTAGTGAAGATTTAACAGTTTTTTTTTAAGAATGCACCCCCAAAACTAGATTGTGTGCTTTAAACAGTTTTTTTTAATCCGGCCTTTAAACATTAGTTGTGGCTCGTGCACTACTTGAATTTAGGGAAGTCACAAATTTGGGTAAATCAAATCACTATAGGTGGATTAGGTCAATAAAAAATGTATCCTCTTTTAACCAACAGCTAATACGTGGGTGGTCAAAACGGTAATCAGTAACTTAATAATCCATTATGTCCAATTATGAATTCCTATCATCAATTCTTGGTTCCAAAAGTTAAACCACCTCTAAACCTTCTCCATACAGAAACACAGAGAGTGATTTATCGGCATCAAATTTGATTATTGGTAAATTTATTCCACTGCTACAGCCCGATCGATCCTATCTCCCCATAACCAAACCAAATTGCTAACATTCTTTCAATCAGACCCTCACTTTTCACCTATACTGCTACTACGACTACTAGCCGCACACGTTGTCCCTCGACGTAACCGTCTATCCATCAAATGCAAATTTATTCCACAAACAACGCATTAGCATTCCGCACAGAAACTCGCTCTCCTCTCTCTCTATTACCTGTGCCCCAGTCTTAGTCCCCCCCTCTTCCCCGGGTGAGGGTCGTAAAATCAGCCCATGGGCTATCCAACAACTGAAACAACAAACCTCCTCCCGAACCCATCCCTCCCCCCTGCAGCTGCCAAAGGACAACCACTCTCGCGATACAAATATGTATTTATTAGGTGTACGTGGTGATTTTGCCGCCAAAAATCAATCACAAACAAAAACAAGTGGCCGCGGCAAAGCAAAACAGCCGAAAAACAAATTTACCTCCACGTTGGAAACCCGCAGAATCGGCAAACACTTGACTGATGATGGTGTGTGTATTATATTCATCGGAGCTTACACGTTTTTGTGGTACATAAAACAAGAAAGGTAGATGATGGAACAAGTCCTGGAAGCAAGAACTGACATATAAAACAAAAAGAAAAAAACAGAACTTAACAAAATAACATAACAAGTAAATTTAACAAAACTAAAAAAAAAGAAATTAGGAAACAATAAACATGACAAAAAGCGAAACGAAGTAAATGCATCAAAACGACATAAGCCAAATTCACACAACAAAAGACAAACCACCCTAACGATCTGCGAAAGAAGTGTGTAAGCCATCGACAGGTTCTTCAACCGAAGGAAACGTGAAAGTCTTGTTAGCCAAAATGACGAGCACGACAAATACACGCGCGGGCACACGAAGCTGGGTTGATTGACATTTTTATACGTTTTATTAGTTGCTGCCGCCGCCACCTTTGGAGCATACCAAATTTGTAGCAATTTTCGGCAACACTGCTGCGTCATACTTTGTTTACACGTTGCTGTCCAACGAAAAGCTCAGCTCGTTTGATGGAGGAATTTTGTGATGTTGTTAGTACGTGGTAGTAGATATTATGTTAAAATGTTATTGTGATCATAGATGCCAGATGCACAGATTTATGTGTGATTCACAAAAATTTGAACTTGTGACAAACATTTTTTGAGGTGCACAGAGTTTTTAAAAACATCAATCAATTAATATTTTGTAAAAATATCAACCGAAACTTATTTCGCTAGTCTTCAAATGCTTAAAAACGCAATTTCCGATGGATTTTCATAATTGTAAATTTATATATTTGAGTTTAGACAAATGCACAGACATACACAGACTTTTTTACAGACATTAAAAAAAAGTTGCATCTCTGAGTAATTGAAATAATTAACCTATTTTCCGCATAGTTTCATTCTAGACTGAATCATTCAAACTCTTTTTAACTTTGAAAAATAATAAGGGTAAAATTCAAGTGCAAACGAACTCATCTTCTATCTTTGGTGATAATCTTTTGAAATAAAAGATAAATTGATTGATTTCAAGAATGAAAAGCGTAGAGCATGATTTTATTCAAGGTTGTCACCGGTAACCTAATCGAAAATCGATAACGATACCGTAAACCGGGGTGACATTGATAGGATTTCAATTTATTTTTGGAATATTTTCCAACTGGTAAGATTTTTCTCAAGATTATCAATTTTAAAATATGTACTAGGGTAGGCCACAATTGTGTTGAAAAAAAAATAGTTAAGCCGATGCAAATATTTTTCAAAGTTTATGTCGCCCCCCCCCCTCCCCCCTTCAAAATTGGTCCAAAAAATCAGGGGACAAAAATTTTTTTTTTAAGCTAATTAATTATAAAGAGCTTTTTAAAATGAAATACATAATTCTAATAAAGCATATGTATGTACCCAAAAACGATTGTAAATTTTATTTCACGTTATTGTTCTAAAAACTTTGAAAATTTTGCTTCAGCCTTATTTAAATATTTTAAATATTTGATTCAAAAAGGAAATCTTTGGAATTTTTGCTGAATTAAAATTTTGGGACAACATGTCGGAAAAAAGACATGAAACTTCAAGAAAAAATAAATAATTTCAAAAAATTCTTTGATATTTTACAAGCGTTTTGTGAAAGTCTTTGATTAAATAATTTTTGAAAAATAGGCTTGACAATTATTTTTTTTGTCTAGTTTTGTTTGCTCCCCCTTGACCTTGACTAGACCCGAGGGGAAAAAACGTTAAATAAAATTTGTATTAGCCTCTAATTTGAAATCTGGGTGCAAAACAACGCAAAATTTGTATATATTATATCTGTACATATTACAATTTTTAGTGCCATGTACTAAAATTCTCACAAATTAGTGATTTTAAACACTCAAATTTTCAATATTTACTATGTGGGTACAATTGGATCTTAATTCATGTTTACTGTTTTACCATTTCTAATGTAAAATACTTCGATTTCACAAAATACTGTTTTTGCTAAAATTTTCATAAATTTCGATACATTTCGACAGAATCGCAAACTTTTGGAAAATTTTAGTATTTAACTATATAAATTGTAATGCACTGAAAGAGATTTAGATCTCACTAATACATTTACTAATAATCTTCAGCGTGGCGCTTTTCGCAGACGACCAATGTTATCAAATTTTGTGATGCTAAGACAATTAATATTGTCTGACTTCGAATGACAGAGATTCTGTCAATGTTATAATACGATCGTTTGAGTGTTACTTTTACCACACAAAAAAAAGTTGAATTTTGGAAGGTTGAAAATTTGGTACGATGAATATTAACGCTTTTTTGAGTAATATTACATAAAAAATGTGTAAAAATGTGAACCTGTTGAAAATTCACCAGTTTCTGATGCAATATTACACATTTTTTTAACACAACATCTGTCATCATTTCCTGATTAATATTACCATAATTTTTTTCCGTGTAAGACTCAAAAAAAATTTATCAAGAAATAAGTGATGTTTTTAGTAAGACATATTTGGTGAGAGCGTTTTTTTCACTGATATGTAATAGAAGAAAAGGAAATGTCGTTCTTTTTTGATATTATCCTCAGATGCCCGTCTTTCAATGTCAGAGGTACTGCCAACCTTGTCAGCAGATTTGGCTTCCCCCTTGTTTAAGTGTTTTCACCATACCACTAGCAGTTGATCTAGATGTGGCTCCCATCCATCACTCGCCGAAAAACGCACTCACCTGTGAAGAGAAATAAATAAAAAAAAGAAGGTAATTAGTGCTCCGTCTACCGGCTTCAATGCAAAACTAAAAACAGATAAAAATCACGCAAAAGTAAATCATTAGTGAATCTTTTCCGGTCGTAAATAACTTTATAATCGAGGAGGCCGTAACAGAGCTCTAACCTTCGAACGGCGTCTGGCCGCACGTTCTCTCTCTGGGACCGTCTAGGGAGGAGCAATTGTCACGACCACACCGACCACAATCCGTGTTGACCGCAGCGCTGGTTGGGAGTTGATGAAGACATCTTCCCATCGGGGCAGTACGTTCCCACCGCAGCCCCGTATGGGGGGAGCGTTAGTCAGTTGGGAGTCCCCCGGGGAGGAGGTAACACGACCGGCAGAAATCCGAACTCGGTGAGAAAAACGCCATTAATCGAATCTCATTAGCCGGCGGAGCGGAGATCTTCTTCGGCGGGGTGGACGATCCTGGATGGATGCTGTAGATCCACAAGGAGTAAGGGTGGGAAGTGTTGCCAGCAGTGAAAGAGCGCTTCATAATCGAAACCGATCGTGACTAAACTGTTGACAGTGTCGACACTCTGCTCCGCCGTTAGGGATGCTTTGTGAGGAGCTTGTGTGAAGGAGATGAAAAGTTAAACGTGAGTTATGGTCAAAGTGTCAACCGCCATAACAGTGAGAGGTCGATAGTTTTCAACGTTGAAACATATTCGCTTAGTTTCGAAGTCTAGCGAGGACCAACAACAGATTATAACTGCATTTTTTTTCTATCAAAAGCAACGACATTACCAGCACTCCAATCTCGACTCTTTCAACATCGTTTACGACCGCGACATGTCATCGCACGATTCTTAAAACACGCCGTTCCGCCAACAGCTTCAACACTCTTATCAGCATGTTATCAGCGCAAATCCCTACCCAGAATAAACGAAAACGTGTCAACCCCGGGTTGCGCGGTCGTCCTCCTCCGTCCTCCCAGCTGTTGATGGGGTTGTGCAACAAAGTTACGCCACAACAAATCCGTGCTCGTGTGTGGGCGCGATTAGCGCGATAATCTAATTAGAGTCAGTCACAAGGTTAGGGAGAATCAGCTGACGCCGATGCGAACTTGGCGCGAATCTCTCAAGCGTTCAGATCGCGTAGATCTTGCCAAAATTCGCACCAAGAACGGGCAACGGGAACTCCCGACAGGTTGATGGATTTGATCGAGCAGCGAATGAAGAAATTACCGTTTTTAAGCCGGCAATGTTGATCAGGTCTTACCCACGGGGTATCGATGAATGGCGATTTGTTTGGGTTAGTGTAGAATGGAGCGCCAGAGTTTATATTTATAGACTCAGCTGATTCGGTCGTTTGTGCGGTGGAATTTGAACCGCGAATGCAAACAGGTTTCGGTTTACTGGTTTTCTATTACACCCAAACATAACATGGCTGATATTTTATGCGACTTCAAATTTTAATAACATTGATTGGTCTTTTAAACTTGATATGACTCGATGTCACCTATACAGCTTTCACCCAAAGGTGCAGTCAATTGGTGAAATGCACCATCGAGAACAATCAGGGGGCCAACTTGGGAGAAGTAGACTGACTGACTGACTGAATCCGGAAAATATTATTAGTTGAGTGAGTGTAAATTCGATAATTTCCTCTTAAATATTATTTCTCTGAAAGAACATAAACTCTAAACTCAATAAACAAACGAATAAATTATTATTTTTTATTTTAAAAGGTATTTCAATATTTATTTCTCTGGTTTGTTTGCAATTCGTCGTAACAGCCATCGTGACTTCCGACCATTTTTCGATTTTTTATGAAACAAATCAAATTTTCGTTGTTTTTCAGTAAAGAACAATTCTAGAGTTTTTTTTTCTAATAGGTCCATAAGAACACAATAGTATATAGGACCTTTAAAAAAAACTCTAGAATTCAAAGCATTTTATTTGATAATTTTAATAATCGACAAACGGCTTCGTTTACAATTGGCACTTAGGACCTTTTAAAAACTAACCCGATATTTATAAATAAATGAATAATATCATACGATTTTCACTGTTAAAAATTTGATGATGTCAGATAAATCATGATGAGATGGTTTTTTTTTAAATAATCCAGAACAAATTGCCCTGCAGTTTATTTTTTATTTTTTATGAATGTTTATTAATTGATAGTAAATATTTGGTACAAAAGATATTTTAAATAATTGTTAAGGAAACTTTCACCAGTAAAACACCTATCAAAACGTGTTGATCTTTTTGATTGCAATGACACAAATTGAACATAGGTAAAATATTCTTGATTCTCTCTGGAGTTGAAATATTTTCAAAATTTTGACTTTAGATTTGTAAAATTAGATCTAGGGTTTTTTTTTCTCAAAAAATATTTTCCCTAAAAGAGCACTTAGCTAGCAAAATCTAAACATAGAAATATGTACCCTCCCTGCAAAGGCTTATGAATTGATGTCAGTTGAAAGGTTCTCCAAATCTCTGAATTTCACGCAGAAAAATAAGGCATATTTGAATCAACAAAACGATTTTTGTTGAATCAACGCTAAACGTCAAAGCAACTTTTTCAAAACAACAAAAGATTTTTGTGGAATTGAGAAAATCAAGGTTTGTTTCAACGCTAAATCGGCGTTGATTATATTCAACAAAAATTTTGTTGAATCAAACCTCGTACAGGCTGATTCTACAAAATATTTTTCTGCGTGTTCAAATGTAACATGCTGGAGCAGAACTGTCAAATTCTTATAATATAATAATGAAATTGCATTGAAAAAGTCTAATATTCTACTGGCAAACAAATTTTTCACAAGCAATCACTTTTTGAAAATAATAATTATTTAGTTCTTTTTGGTTTTAAATTGTAGTTATTTTATTTTACATTTTCAGTAATAGCATCATTAAAATACTATTTCACACAAGTGGCAGTGCGTGGCCGAATGGTTACGCTGTCCGCTTTGTAAGCGGATGATTCTGAGTTCGATTCCCACCTGCTCCAACCTTCCATCGGATGAGGAAGTAAAATGTCATAAAGTGTTTTTGACTGTTCCAAAGTTATAAATAGCTCAAATAAAAGTGAACAAGCAACTCTCCATTGTTGATACATCTGAAAATGTTGATTTAATAGCGGAAAACGGAAAAAATTATGTGAATTAGTCGAACGGCTTAGAGTGATTAAAATGGGTATATTACTTAATGCCACTCAGCAGCACTTTGCCTGTGTGCTCTCTTGTACTATCTAGATAGGAATCCCAGCAAGCTTAGTATAAGAAAGCACACCGGCATCGATACTGAACTCGACAGTAAATCAGTTAAAATTGAATGAATAGTTTTTTTTTTTCATGGTGTGCGTAGATCTGTAGTTCACGAACATGGCTCTTAATCCAAATCAAGACCATTTTACTTAAATTAAAGCGTTGTGGACACAGTGTGTTCCAGAACACCTGTCAATCTATGTTGATGACAGAGAGAAAAGCGCCAATGCATGCAGCGCATTGTCAAACAAATCCAGCTAATTACACGCTAAGCATTGTTCAAAATTAATGGAATATTTAAACTAATTGCTCCAACTGCTGTTTTCATTTTATTTACCCAATGCTAATAGCTTAATGAACTAATTACACACGCAGTCGGAGGGGGCATTTCGTGGGCGTCACGATAAAGATCGCGTGGGGCTTTTTTGTGAAGCTTGGGAAATCATGTGGCCCTGTGAATTTTTCATCATGCCCGCAAAAACACCCTTCCTCGTCCGGACTCATCTATGGGAAATTCAAGGACAGTAGCGATCACCTAGTTGCAATTCTACAAGTGGCTCGTTGGTCTAGGGGTATGATTTTCGCTTCGGGTGCGAGAGGTCCCGGGTTCAATTCCCGGACGAGCCCAATTTTTTTTTCACGCGTCATTCGTAGATTTTGTAGATTTTCTCACCCTTTTGCTCCAGCCAACCTAGAGATAGAAGCCCATTGACCGTCTCTGACGCGAGCACAATTACCAGGTGACGACCGTGTAATCAGGAGGACCGCGCGCGTACGAAGATGAACAAAAAAACCCCTCGACCAGATTCGTAATCATCGCGTCAACGACAGCTGGCCTGACGAGACCACAAAGAGCCTTAATTCAATTGTCCGCGGCACGGCGAAATTATCGAAATCACACATATCCGAGCGGACCGTAGGCAAACCACTGCCGCTGACCGGTCTCGATGGACATGGCCGCCCTATCATCAGCTCAGGAGTTCAAGAAGGTAGCGCAGTACAACCGGGCAAAAACCGGCTTAGAAGTCTGCGTTATTGCGTCGTACCGCGCGCGCGCGATCATTCACACCGAAATTCCTGACCATTTTACGTGGGGGTCCCCCCCCCTCCCCTTCAGCACGAGGGGCAAAAACAACATCTCGATGGGTCATTGGACCACGCTGGCGACTCCGCTCAAGAGAGAGGGTAAAAAACAGTACACAACAGTTTGAGGAGGTTCGTCACTTGGAGCGTTGAAGTTGGTGGCGCGGCCTCTAGCGGTCACGGCCGGCACACGAAATTCTTTCCCCTCAAATACACAAACACACACGCACACGCACACAACCCCAACGACCCCAACGGGCTCCAAGGGGCCGGGAGGCGCTTTCTGTGGTCATAAAAGGAGAAACCCCGAATGAAAGCAAATTCGTGGAGCGCGGAACCGTTGTAAACACCGGCGTGGTCTTCCGACACATTCCAAGCTGCGCGCGAGATTTCGGGGGGGCTGACGAAGAACTGCTATGTTTTTGGTGTGGTCGTTCATTGATAAGCCGTTGATCCCCGCTTGATGGCTTTAAATTTTGGGACGTTTCTTGGAGAACAGCTGTTTCGATGAGTCTGTGTTGAACCTCTAGGATTTCAAAATAGTTCGAGGGGCTCAACCCCATTAAAACATCGTTTCATGAACATCTAATGACCCAACGTCTCCAAACCGCGTAACGCGACCAGCTGCGCGCGCCCACCATACGACCTCCACCAAAGACAACGAACTCTGTGCAGCGAGATGCAGTCTACCTAGCGCAAAATGTGCAACCAGTTAGTCTAGAAATACCAGAGCACCTCTACGGCACGGGGGCACCCTTGACTAACACCGGATCCCGCCCCGTCCCGCAAGACCTCGCAAAACCGCATTCCATTCTCCGAAATCAACCGCGATTGATCTGGCGGTGGTGTCTCGACAGTCCCGGTTTGTTGATGCAGTCTATTGACGCGATGTCGTCTGTCCCGGGGACCAGCTGTAGCCACAAGCGGTGAAGGTTGCCTCTGGTTGAAATACGAGGGGGGCGGCTGGGACCACGTGGTGCATCGAACGTGCGCGGTTGCAACTTCTTCGAGTGGAGGAGACGGTCGGACGGAGAAAGGTTTGCCCCGTGATGTTGTGTCGATCGTGGGTTGACATTATACAGTGCCTCCTACTCGCGCCGCCCGGTAATGGTAATAACGTGAGAACAAGATAAACTGCATCGGGTGGGCGATAAATTATGGTGATCGCGCGGGGTTGATAAGCATAACTGGGGCGACGCGGACGAGGGGCCCTCGGAGAAATTAACCCTTGAACGGGGTTAATTGAGTGGGTAGAGTGAGCGGTATTGACTGGTAATTGATTTCTGTTTGGGTTAGGTTAGCGTATCGGATGTGAAATCCTTTCTACGAATCAATATTATTGAAATTAAAAATACTATACTTTGACATTTTTTGTCTGCATCTAAGCAAAAGATCTTGGACAACCAATTTGACTACCCAAAGTTGTTTCGCCGAATGGACATTCCGCTAAAGATCTTTTAGCTGAAAAGGATGTTTTGCCGACGGTCGTTTCGCCGAAAAAGAACATTGGGAAAAATAGTACCGTAAAACGGGGTGACTTTGATAGGTTTGCGATTTTTCCGCAAAATGAAGAGTACTATTAAAATACGTAATGAATTATTTAGAAACATACTGACCGTGGTAGAGAAGTGTTCAAAGTACCACAAGAAGAACTTTTCATAAAATTTTGACAAGGTTAAAAAGTTAGTTAACTATAGTTAAGAAAATGATGATGAAAGTCATTATTTTAAACTTCTCAAAGTGTCATGATTTTCTCAATGAACATGATTTTTAATCGGAAAACGGAATGCATTTTCGGATTCTTTGGACAATTTTCCACTAAGAAAAGGTTAAAAAAGGTTTTTAAATAATAAATAATTTGTGTTTTTGAAACACACTTAAAAAAAATCTCCAAATTTATAGGCAATTTCAGTTGAACAAATTTCATGTAAAATGTGAAAACTTGTGATTCATGCTTTGCATTCAGTATAAAATGCAATATAAATCGATAATTTTATAAACAAAACTAGTTTTAACAAATTTCAGGCTAAATTCCGACTTTTTAACAATTTTACCTAAAATTTATATGTTTATTGCTAAAAAGCTTATACAATTAGTTAAATAAATATAAACATTGATTTTTTTTCTTAAAAACTATATCAGTTACTTTAGTGATGGTACATTAAGCGTACAAATAAAGTTTGAACATCTTAAATATGATTTTAACAAGAAAAACTATGACTATCAAAGTCACCCCGGAATTAAAACTAAGAATTTTTAACGTAACTATTTTTCTAAACATTATTGAAAAAACTTTTTTTCCGAAATAGTGCATGGACTTTGTGTAGTCTACCCCAGTACATGTTTTAAAAATAATAATCTTGAGAAAAACCTTACCTGTTGGAAAATATTCTAAAAACAAATTGAAATCCTATCAAAGTCACCCCGGTTTACGGTAGTTAAAAATAATGTTGAAATAATATTTGCTTGAGTTTTTTATTTATTTAATTTTTATAAACAAGCCGGGACCGTGGTGTAGGGGTAAGCGTGGTTGCCTCTCACCCAGTCGGCCTGGGTTTGATCCCAGAAGATCCCGGTGGCAAATTTTGAGACGAGATTTGTCTGATCACGCCTTCCGTCGGACAGGGAAGTAAATGTTGGCCCCGGTCTAACCTAGAGGTTAGGTCGTTAGCTCAGTCCAGGTGTAGGAGTCGTCTCCCTGGGTCCTGTCTCGGTGGAGTCGCTGGTAGGCAGTTGGACTCACAATCCAAAGGTCGTCAGTTCGAATCCCGGGGTGGATGGAAGCTTAGGTGTAAAAAGAGGTTTGCAATTGCCTCAACAATCAAGCCTTCGGACATTTAGTTTCGAGTAGGAATCTCGTAATCGAGAACGCCAAGGCAATGCTGTAGAGCGAATAATTTGATTTTTTGAAACATGACTAGTTCTTTGAACAATTTTTTAGACGATTTTATTCATTTCTGGGCATTTTTTTCAACATTACCACTTCTTTAAAAAAGTTGTTTTCGAAAAACAGCAGTTTCTTTATTTTTTACAATCTTTCAAACAAGACCAGTTCTTTGGACTATTTCAAAATTATTTTATTCATTTCTGGGACTTTTTGCATTCTTTTTAAAATGGCCAGTTCTTCAAAAATGAATTGGTTTCTAAAAAAAAATGTGTGGTTTTTGTTTTCTTTTAAACATGAACAGTTCTTTGGACAATTAAAAAAATGTTTTTTTTAATTTCTGGGTGTTTTTGCATTCTTTTTAACATAACCAGTTCTTTGAAAATAAAGAAGTTTCTCAACAAAAAATATTTCTGAATTTTTTGCATTTTGCAAACATGACCAGTTCTTTGGACAATTTTAAAGATAATTTTATAATTTTCTGAAAGTTTTTGCATTCTATTTAACATTTCCAGCTCTTTGAAAAAAATATTTATCTAAATAAAAAAATCTTTATTTTATGCATTCTTATAAACATGACCAGTTCTTTGAAAAATTTATAAGGCTGGTACAAATTTTATTTAAAGTTTTTGTCATCCCCCCTTCAAAGTCGGTCTGAAAAATCAGGGGGCAAAAAAAAGTTTACCAAAAAACTATAAAATGTCAATGAAAATTTAAGTGTATTTAGCTGAAATCTATCCTGCGTTTAGAATCATTTTTAGCATGTTTGGGTTTAATCAAAAAATGTATGAGTTTTATTTTTTTCACTTAATTTTTGTTTTTGTCAAATCTTACATTTTTTGAGGACTAATGATTCCAAAACAACTGAACTAGTGTAAAATGCATTTTAAAACACATTTTTTCATTTAAATTTTGAGAAAATGGATTGTTTCAACTTTTAGATTTTTTATTTAGTTAGTTTTATTTAAACTTATTTCTCTGATAAGATAAGAACAAAAGCAGTTTTTGAAAACAAATAGGTTTTTCAAAAAATATATTTTATGAGTTTTTGCATTCTTTTAAACATGAAAAGTTCTGTAAATAATTCGAAGAGATTTTTAAAATTATTTTTTGAATATATTTGCATTTGTTTGGCATGAGTTATTCCTTTAAAAAATACTGACTGCCAGGGGCGCTGACTTTGGGGGGGCACGGGACCTTTTGCTCCCCACAAAATGTTGACCCTTTTCCCTTGGTGAGATGAGCTGCCCCCCAGAATGCTCCCTAATACTCAGTCAGAAATCGGCGCCGCTGGCCGGCTGGCAGCAGTTTTGCCTTCCTCACCTCACTGAGGCAAGGCTATAAAATCACTCGAAAAATGAACTTCTTAAATACACCTCCTAGATATACCTTCACGTATACCTATCGACTCAGAATCAATTCTGAATAAATGTCTTCTGGAAAAAGTCTGTATTAATTATGTTGCTGAATACATCATTTTGTCTAATGTTGGCATATGAGCACTTTAAAATTCAATTAATTTCTCCTTTATAATGGAGAGTTCGTTAAAAAAGAATTGAAATGTTGATAATAATAAAATTTAATAAAAAAAAAAATAAAAAAAAATAAATAAAAAAAATTATAGAAAAAATTAAAAAAAACTCTTAAATTAATTTGTAAATACAGACTAAAATACAACATGAATATGAGAAAGGCACCAACCACCTTAAGGTGGATTAAGTAACGTTTTTTTAAGTTTTTGCATTCCATTAAAAATTATCATTTAGAAAAATTATTTGTCTGATAATTTGTTTTTTTGTAATGAATTTGAAAAAGGCAGTTTTAACATAAATTCAGTTATATTTTCAATTATTATATTTAGTCAGCCAAATATAAATACAAGCAATCCCTATGATCTTTAAAGCAAAAAAAAAACTTTACGGGAAATGTTCATTCAGCGAAATGACTTACAGCGAAATGTACCTGATTCAAAATTATAACATCGATTGACCGTTATTTTGCTACATTACAACGACATTTTATTTGCATTGTGGTCAAATTAAGGCGTTAATTACCGTGGAGAATTTCCCTTATCCCAGGAATCCCAGGGGAAAATCCTTTTCGTACCCCTGGTGTCTAATCAGCAATATACGTGTAAAATTTTCTTTATACCCTTAATCTAGTGATAATCCTTTTCCTACCCCTTGTATCTGGTGAACATTGAAGTGGCCGAAAATAGACGTGGAGAATTTCCCTTATCCTTAAACAAGTTGAGAAATCTTTTCCATACCCCTTGTATTGGTAAACATTGGAGCCACAGTTCTCAATCCACGAACAATGATCTTAGTTTTTAAAGACCCAAACTTTAAGTGGATGCTGCAGCTTGAATCATTCGTAGAGTTTTTGGAACCATACACGATTGTCCAGGTTTTTCTCACGAATAATTTATTACTGAGCACTCCAAAGGCCAACAAAAGGATTCAATCAAATTATGATCTCTTTGCTTATTTGATTTAAAGTTGAGTTTGTAGAGTTCGCAAAGATGATTTAGCTCAATTATTTCAATTCAACTTTGCGACACAAGATATTTACAACTGCATCCCTCGCTCCAACCACAGGTCGTGAGTCACAACGCCTCACACACCGCACACCATTCATGAATTGAACGAATGAATGAAGTAACCCACCATTGAGAGGAGAGCAGCGCCTGTTAAGAGAGCAAATGAAACGTCGTCCTCCGCCAGGCCAGCAGCTGATGATGGCGCTGAAATTACATTTCGAATCCTCCCCCCAAGAAAGGCCATTAAATTGAGATGTTAAGCAGATGAAGGCTTAATAAAATCATCGCACCAAGTCGCGGGCACGATTTCTGGGGTCTCGTCACCCACGCGCTACGTGACCCACCTCGAATTCAAATCAAAATTAAAGCGCGGAATTCACACCAGAATTCTTTCAAATGAGGGGTAAATCACGCCAACCAGCAGCAGAAGCGGGTTGAGGAGGTATAACGGCTCGCACGTTTTTAATTTGGAACATTACACCGGTGAAATTATCTGCTGCTGTGCACTTCACTCTCGATCTGAGGGGAAAGTAACCCTCAACTGGAAAAAATTGTCTTTTCTTGATTTGTGTGTTAAATTTAAGATTTTTCAGTAAAGCTTTTCCAATAATTTCAAAAATAATTTTATGTTTCCTTTTATTTTTAGTATTTTTCCTGTAAATTTGCTGTAAAACGAATTCTACAACAGAAATTTCAAGCAAAGAAGAGGGTTATCCACCGGAACAAACGGAGGGGGCCATCTGCCGGCCCCGGCCAGCTTCAGGCTGGCATGAAAATCCAACGCCCAAAATGTTGAGGAAAACTTCTCGCCGATGCTGAACGCCCGGTAGAAACCGTAACTCCCGCTCTTTTGCGTCTTCTTTTCGACACAAGAGAGAGAGTCTGCGCGCGCTTTCCACCACTGGAGGGGTGGGCACGGTGGATTCTTTGGAGAAAATCCTGATCTTTTATTCGATATAAAAATAATAACAACATTTTTTTGTTCGAAAAAAAAAATATTTTGAAAACATTTTTTTCAAGTAAACATTTTGCATCAACCCACCGCGTTGAAAGGTATTGGAAAAACCGCGCCAAAACACTTGCAAAAAAATCAAATCAGCACACTTTCCCCGGAGCTCATTTTGGCGGGAAAGCCCCAAACCGATTTGCCCCACCACACGGGGGGAAGGTAGCCTTCGCGCGATAGCGGAAAAACCACTTTCAAGAAAACGTGTGTCACGACCACGAAGTGTGAGTTTTGAAAAGTTGAGCTGCCGAAAATACGCGCGAGTTGACGTAACAACAAAAATAACAACAATTTACTGCAACTTTGTGTTGTTTTGTTGTTGTTGCGATGAAGCGGTTTTTTTTTGCGGTGGCTATTTTTAGCTTTTTGTCGGCATCTTTTCTCCAATTTCCACCGATGACGGTGGCGAAACAGGTGGTTGCCACTTTTGGATTGCTGCAATGGGGTATGAGTTTTGAGGGTTTTTTGACCAGATTTTTTTTTGAAATATACGCGGTTTGAACTTTGGGATCTTTGTTAAATTATACTTAATTTTTTTAAATATAAACATAGTAGAATATGGGCCTTGAACAAACAAGATTTTTAGACAACAGAAAAATAAATATTTATAATAAAACCTTTAGCGATCCTTTGGGGAACTTCCATAAAAAGTGACTTTAAAGTTATTGGGGTCGTTTCTGATCCCAAACTTAAAAAAATAACAAAAAAACCAGGTTATGTCATGCAAACTTCTTTGAAAGTAGAGTTCAACAACATGATACTTCTTTGTCCTTCACTACACCAAGTGGCTCGTTGGTCTAGGGGTATGATTTTCGCTTCGGGTGCGAGAGGTCCCGGGTTCAATTCCCGGACGAGCCCATATTTTGTAAGGAAACACAATCCTGATTTTTTTTCATTTTTTCAATCTTGATCTTGGTTGAATATTTTTTATTTGGCACAGAACCTATGTTTGACTTATCAAACTTGATTTAGCAATTCGTTGTGCTCGTGTTATCTTGTCGCACGTGCTTTTCGGGCCAAATTGAGTTAAGTGTTATTTTGTGCAGCTTTCAATGCCTTACCTTTTGACCTTCACAGATCGTAAAAATTAGATTTCAATCCTTAGATATTCAACAAAAAACGGAAAAACTCCGAGCATTGTTGTCCCTATTTAAAAAAAAAAAAAGATCTGATTATGCTAACTTGACACACCCTGACACTTGCTGCAAGTGCGACAACTAGCCAGAGGGAATTCAGTCAGAAGACGTTTCGACACACGTACATGCCCGACTACTGTTAACATTTTAAATTATAACTCGGGACTGCAGCAAGCAAATTCAACCAAACTTCGGGACAATGTACAGTACTTGTTCGGTAACTGGGCTGAGAACGTAGCCCAGTCACCGAATTCTGCTCGCTAACTGGGCTTATCGAAAAATAACGAGGGGACCACCGATGCATAATATTTTTCTGATAAAATATAAAAATAAAAGATACTCAAATTTATTTACAATGCTTATTTTTCATTATTCTTTAATTGTGACTTGAAATTCCATAAAAGCTTGAAACAAGTTTTTTTTAATTTATTGAACATGATTTTTGCATCCATTTACCCCTCGGTCATTTCGGTTTGTTTTAGTTTTTGAAGTTTGTCTGCTTTTTAACTGGGCCCAGTTAAAAAGCAGCCCACTTAAACAAAACCCAGTTACCGATCAACTACTGTACATAATTGAATATTAATGTAACACAAACGCAGCCAGTCCGAAGAAAGCATACTGAAAAGTCTTAGGGTTCGATGATGCCACAAGCAGTTTTCTGTACACAAATGTTTTAAAAATCTTGGAAATCTATTATATCTTTTTCCCCATTTTTTTAAGGGGTTACATACATGTAAATCGGCAAAAATGTCAAAGGTTGGTTTGAGCACACACTTAAGCTTTTTTCAAAATATGTTTTCAGGGCATTAAAATATACATTTTCATCTATTAACAAAACAAATTTGAAGACATTTGATTGTATCATTGCCGAGATATAGCTATTTGAAGTTAGCAGTTTCAAAAAACGTTGTTTAAAAAAAAGATAAAAATATTTTTCTGTTTTTCATATAAAAAATCGCCAGTTTTTAATTTTTGTATTTTTTGAAAATTCAAAATTTCAAAATCGGGCTTCGTCATGCACACGGGATATGTCTTGGGAGTCTTCACGCAAAATTTCAGCCAATTTGGTTCATCCCATCTCGAGATATCGTGGCACCCGTAAATCAACTCGGTGATTAGAGAAAAACGCTCAGAAAGTTAGACAGTTTGCTTTGCGCATGGCAAAATTCTGAGCTTAAATAATCTATAACTGAGTTAAATCATGAAATATCTGCATGAAACTTTCAGGAGTGATTGAAATTCATTTTTCAAGTGGATTTAATAAATTTTTGGTAATATGAAATTTTGTGATTTTCTACATGTATGTAACCCCTTAAGTATTATTAGGGGAAAATATACCCTTCCTCGGCCCATTTCTATTATAGGCTTATCAGATTTTTGATCATGAATTACAGCTTTCATGAAGTGTTTTTGACTGTTTCAAAGTAATAAATTGCTTAAATAAAAGTGAGCAAGCAATTCGCTATTGTTGACGTATCTGAAAATGTTGTTTGAATAGCGGCAAACTGCAAAAGTGACGAGAATATGTCGAAAATTTCAGTGTGACGAAAATAGAAAATTATGAGAAAAACTTATCAAAAAATCTTTTTTCTTATTAGTCGAGTAAGACTGTAGATGACTTACCATAACATTATCTACGGAAAAGAACTTAAGCAATGATTATGAGTGAAATATATTACTTAAATCTTCCAAATAAAATAAAAACTTTTTAATTAATTTTAATCGACGGAGACCATCAAACCAAATCATTAAATTTCATGATTTTTTTTAGACTCTAAATAAATTATTTGTGAAACAAAATTTATACACTCTTGAATATTATAATTTGGAGGCCACGTGGTTTATGCACGAGCCCTTAACAGTAAATAACTGCAAAATAAGTTAAATTGTGTATTTAATTCCAAATCCTCAACCTGCGACCAAACGAGAATTGATAAATTGGGTTTTATAAAAAAGCGGGCTCGTCCGGGAATTGAACCCGGGACCTCTCGCACCCGAAGCGAAAATCATACCCCTAGACCAACGAGCCACATACAAATAAGGTGGACTCTATCCTTTAGTTCATATTGAAGTGATATTGAGCGGGAGGTATCAAATTATAGAACGAAAAATCAAAGCATGCTACAGGGATGCCAGATACACAGATTTGTCTGTGTTTCACAGACATTTGAGCTCGTGTCAGACATTTTTTGAGGTGCACAGACTTTTTAAAAACTTCATTAAATTGTTATTTTGTTAAAATATCAATCGAAACTTATTTCGTTAGTCTTCAAATGCTTAAAAACACAATTTTTGATAGATTTCTATGACTGTAAATTGATTTATTTGAATTTTAGACAAAGACACAGACATACACAGACTTTTTCACAGACATTTTTTAAAATCATGTGGCATCCCTGGCATGCTACTTGAAGGGACTCATAAAAATATATTGACAGCTGGAGCAATATTGATATCGAGAAGATCGACAGCCAGAGAGTCGACTGTAAATTGATCCAATTCTTCAAAGTTTGTTGGAATTTAAGCTATTTTGACCTTTTTTCATCGTCTCAATCAGTGTAATGCTGGCAAAGGTAAATAAATTAATTCACCTCACAGACAACACGCTGATTTATTTGCCACTAATAATGATATCCCGCTAATGCACCGCAAATCGCTCTACAAATATGCCCACAAATCGGCGTTCAATCAATCGGAAACATGCGAGAACCTCTTTTGCTCTCTGTACCAACGCGCGACGGTGGAGAGCGCGCCCCCCAGCAATGGGTAGCAACAGCGGCCAGATAGATCTATCAAAGTGGGCGGTAAAAGTGCAGGCCATAAAAACACCACGATGCGGCCGCTCTGCAGCAGCGTCTACAAAGCTTGGCCAACGAAGCGGATCAGCAGATGCAATTCCGCAACATTGTTGCAACTGCGTGCAAACGCCATTGTCGGGTTTTAGAGGAGGGGGAAAATCCCAAAGGGTTGTGAGGGGAGACGCGAGGTTAAGTGGAAAAGGCATAAACAATGCAACGCGATCGCGGTTGGCTGGGTGAAGTTCGTGGGAGCTGCAGCTTTGCCCTTTGGGGGTGTATCGCAGCGAGCTTTGCGATCGTCCTGGCGGTAAGGGAAGATTCAAGGGGGGGATTAGAGGAGAGGTTGCTGTCGGAGGTCAGGGTTACTTGGTTGAGACTGAGACACGCGAGGGTGACTGCATCAGCTGAGAAAATAGAGAACTTGTTTTGCTTATTTGAAGGTTAAATTGAATTTTTGATTAAAAGACTTCGTGCATCATAAGTTTAAAATCGACGTATCATGGTGAATATCTGATCATCGACATCGACCCGTACAGCAGACGGCCGATAGTAAACAGATCACGAAAGAATTGAGAGCTCTCCCGGTATGAAGATTAAGTATGAAGCTCAAGGATAGATCTTCCTGCGGTACTGCAAACCCTGAACATGGTTTTCTAGGCCTTCCGCCAGCGATCAGCTGAAGTCTACGATCCAATCCAAGACACCCACCATGTGCCCGGGACGCCCTCAGGACAGAATCCCACCCTTCCAACATTGTAGCAGCAGCTCTCTTCATTACCACCCAGAAGTTTATCGCGGGACCTCTTTATTCGCGCGAGCGCCCCTAGATAGCTGGGAACCTACCCGCACGAGGTCTCCACCGTTGATCTCGAGGTACTCTTGCTGCCGGGCGAAGAAAGTGCACACACAATCTCTGTGATTGCGCCGCGGCCTAAAGAGGAAAATTGTTGAGTAGAGCTAATTAATCTCGATTCGTTTAGCCGCGGCTAATGGTTGACTCCACGCGAGGAAGCGGGGCGCCCTCTTCGGGAGATTGATTCTGTGAGCTCGCGGCAAGAGCCTTAACAAGCCGGAGCGAATCTCGTAATGAAAGAGCAGCGCGCGGCTCTCTGAATCGCTCTACACGCGGAAAGGTAATTTATACGTGATAATTGCCGGTTGGTGCGGAACCTCGTTGAGGTACCAGCTGTTCTGATTCTTGGCGGACTAATCGAAAAAGTGTGTGTAATTAGTTCCCATTAGCGCGCGGGCGTGGGTGTACGGATAACGATTTGTGCCAACTTCCGGTCAACCACCTGAGGAATGTGCGAGACGTTCCACGGAGGGGGGAGAGAAATCACGCTGCCAATAGATCCGCAACTGGCAGGCAACTCCATAAATGGCAGAGGCACTTTCAAGCGGATTTTTGCGCCGTGGAATTTGGACGGACAAAAGTTTCGCGTTTCTCACGATTTCGATGGGCCGCCGGAGGGGTGAAGCTGTGCGAATTTCGTGCTATTTTTTTTGGCGAGGTCGACTAGTCGCGAAACGATGGAATTTGGACCCTTCAGTGGTGGCTACGGAGAGGTGGGTAAGTTTTGGCAAATACCGGATGTGAACTATTAGTTGAGCATGTCTAAAATATGGACCTTCGATTAACATATAAAAAAAAATTGAGAGTCAAATGATTCCAGGGTAGTAACTTAAATCCTATTTTCAAATTCTTGAATGTTTTTCGATTTTCCCACAACCTCAAAAAAAGGCAGAAAATTAATTAATTGTTTGTAAAAAAATTAAATGAATTGAACAAATTAAAAATAAACATCTGTTAGCTTTAGTAAAACATAGAGGTGGGCCAAATCGCACATTTTGAGGAGCCACTAATTTTCGCTCGCTCATTGAAATGAACCGCTCTTTTGAACGCCTCTTTCGCTCTTTTTCAAAATTTTGTTGAAAAGGCTATTTTAAAGAATGGTGTAATTTTTTATGTTTTTTTTTATTAAACTTTAATATATTATTAAAAAAAAAACTATAAACGAGAAGATTCTCTTGAGAACCAAAGGTCTAAACGTTTGAATAATTGGGTGCGGGGTGCACCCAAAGTTCAATCTAGGATTTTGGAGAAAATTGCTTTTAATTGTACGGAATTGCCTTTATTTCTGCTAAAAGTAAACAAATTTTGATGTTTTATTTTGAGAAAATATTCTGAGAACTTTTTTCTACATTCTGATTTATCAATTAAGTCTACAAATTCAAAAGTTTAATTGTGTAAGAGGAGTTGGTATATGGCTATTTAGCAGTTTTTCGGCAAAATTTTCCATGATCGGCATTTTAAAAATTTCCTCAAATATGTACTTGGGTAATTCTTTAATGTATCTTTACGATCAAAGGAATGAAAAGTATTTTATTTTGTTCAGAAAATAATTCACTTTATAAGTAATTAATGTAATTGAAAAAGTACACCGTGTTCACAATTCTGACAAATTTGACATTAATCAATTAAATTCTCGAAAACAAATTTCTGGCTACAATTTGTTGGAAATTCAATCAATTATATTTTTATAAACTTAAAAAAAGATAAAAGTTTAGAAATCGTTCCATCATGGGACGATTTTTTTTTTCAAAAGACCGGAGTTCAAAAAGAACCGCGGCTCTTTTTTAGTGAGCCATGGTTCGTTCCATTTTTTAGTGAACCGGCTCTTTGAGAGGCTCGCTCTTTTTTTGCCCACCTCTATAACATATAAACTTGACCACAAATTCAAAAAATATTTTTCGAGGAGCATTTTCATGTTTTAAAATGTAAAAAAATTAAAACAGTTATCTACATTTTTACCTATAATTATAGAAAAGGATATCATTCACAAAGAAAATTTCTCTATTTCCCGACTTGAGTGGCCACCCTTTAACAAAGCTTGAAAAATGATCGATCACTGAGAGAAATTGCTGATATTTTATAGAGCTCCTCGGGAGTCAGCTATAACCCAGTCAAATCAATCCGAATTCTGAAACGGAATCTAATTAGAATCGTATACAAATTCCGTTTCAAACGCAACAACCGGTTCGAATACGGAACCGGTTGTTGCGTTAGAAACGGAATTTGTATACGATTCTAATTAGATTCCGTTTCAGAATTCGGATTGATTTGACTGGGAATCATCGTTGAATTTTCACTGACGCAGCGCCGGTCATGATCGTCATTTAGATGCGACCGTCAGTTGACACACACGAGGTTGACACGAGACAATGCCGAACTCAACACTCAAACAGCCGGGCGATACGAAGACACATGTTCTCTATCTTTCTCGCTTTTCTCATCTCTTTCTAGCTTGTGCGAGTAAGTGTGGTGACAACAATCAGTTGAATGCAGTCATGGGGCCAAGTGAACGGAATATTGGTAGAATTCAAACGAACGAGCTCTGCGCGGCGCGAATGAGAGAGAGAGTGGCGAGAGTCAAATGACTGTGTGAGTGACTTTGCGTTGCGCTCATTCGTTCAGGTGTGTGTGAGCGAGAGCAGGGTATCAAAGTCAGACAGACGTAGCGACAACGAAAGAAGATATTAGTCAAGTGTCGCAAAAAATGTCGATAGAACACAAGCGTTGCCTGTTAATGGTCTCGTTTTTTTGAGTGTTTTAAGATATCACCAAGAGCATATTGCACTTGAATTTTTAATCTGTCATGTGGCAATATAATTTTTTGATGATGATTTTTTTTTCTCGCAATGAGCACTTCTCATCCAGTAAAATTTGGTAACTTTATTTCACAACGTTTCTCCAACTCCAACGGACTTTTTTCCAACTCAAAAAGTACAGTACTCAAAAACTACGATCCTCATTCCTTGCAACGGTCAACGAAAATTCGAAAACCTTCCCACACTCGTTTTTTTATGCTCGACGTTCTGTCCCAATTTATGCTGCAGTTGTACCCGTATTTCAGGAGGTCATTCGCCAATTACGTACACACTCCGGACCCCCCCCCCCCTTCTCTGTATGTAATCAAAACAATCCAGCGTGTGTGGTGCGCTCTTCGAAACTGGTTTTCACACACTCATAATTACGCGCCCCAAGAAAGCCCTGTAATGAGGTCCGAAGCGGTATTGCTACACGCACCAGATCCTTGGGATCGTCCTGAACCGCGGCGGTCGTAATTTACATTCTTGTACGTACCAGCAACGGGGTTTCGCGCAGAGAAAAAACCCAAGAACCGGTTGGTTCATTACTTTTTGGCGCGCTCCTCGGAGCTTGCTGATAAAAACAAAGGCGTAAAAGCCTTCCAAAATAATAATTTTCCACCGTTTCGAAGTTTCGAGAAAATTGGTCCCGCACATCCCACACACACACAGTATCATTCATCTTTTTTTTTTGGTTCGATGCAGAAGACTGGGATTTGGAAACCTCGATTGCGATCACTGATGGCGAAACGGGGAACAGATGTTTCGCGCGCTTTTTTCCTCCGTTTGGAAGAGTTAAAGTGAAGAGAGCAGCATGTTCTTTGCCGCGGAACTCACCATCTGGCCGGAGTAACGTGATCTCGGTGAGCAGCTCTTGTTGGTTGGGTGGTTCGAGCGGGGAATTTGGAGCGAGTTCTGAAGCTCTAACCAGGTCAGTTGGAGGATTTTGGAAAGTTTTTTGGAGTTTGAAGATTTTAATGTAAAATTTGTTCAGCCACAGTAGTGCAGAGGAAAAATATGGGGTTGAAAAAATGTCGGTGACAAGTTTCGATCCCTAGATCTTCGGCTTGTATCGTCTAAAAATGCAATTAATACGATTCCCGAAGGCCGGCTATGCAATTATGGGAAAGTATAATTTTTAAAGTACTGATTTTGTTTTTGCATAAAAACAGTTCTTCCAATTTCCACAGCCAATGACCCACTTCCAATTTGGTGTCAATGTCGCAGAATCAGTTTAAATTATTCAACTGCACACACGCACTCCATTTCCAAGTTCCAAAGTAAACATTAATTCCATTGAAGAATCGGCACCAGCCCATCTCCCTCCGCCAGTCAGCGTAGGTCCCACAGTCAGTAATACCCAAATGCATAATTGAAGTGTGTGTTGTGTTTTTAAGGCACACGCACTGGAAATTTCCCTGCGTGCGACGTTCGATCGGGCCAAAAATATGGAAATCGTATTATTACATATTTATGTTCTCATGCCGCTTGTAAATTTCGCTCGAGGATGAGTCGCGGCCAAGAGTCAATTTAAATTTTTATTATGTTTACTCTTTGTGTGCGTTCGAGAAATCAATTGACTTGCCGCCCCCCAAGAAGGTGAGGGGGGTGCCACAAGTGTCCCAATTGTGTAATTTTCTGTATGAAAAATGTCCTTTCAAGCGACAAGGGTCCTCTCTTTTGCAATGACACTTTGCCGCCGGAGGCTCTTCGAGGAAGCTTGTTTGTGGTAAACGTACACACGGAAAGTTGGAAAATAATAAAAAAAAAAAAACCACAATCAGAATCAGCGAATCATTCCGTGTATCACTAGTAATTGTTGACTTTGGAGGTTTTTCAACACAGCTAAAAAAGTAGTAATCCAGCTGCGTGTAAAAGGCTTGGGTGTAAAATAAATTTTGCATTATTATATGAAATTCTGTGTAAAAAAAAAAAAAAAAAAAAAAAATATAAAAATAAAAGACCTACTTGACCGAAATGTCAAGCTAATATATGCGTTTATCCTTCCCATTCTTCATCGGTCCGATGGCCGAGTGGGCTAAGGCGCCAGTCCGTACTGTTGGTGCTGGGTTTGAATCCCGTCGGTTGCAACTTTTTTTTGTGTTTGAAAAAATTGTACATGCAGTGTGTAATATTAAGTGTTTATTTTGACGAAGGTGATGTGCATGCTTTTTCATGCGATTTTACCATCGGATTTTTTGCTGTGAAGTGAAACACTCAAACAATAAGATGAAAATTTTCTGAACCCCTGTAGATGTTACCAACTCGTAGATTCTTTTTTGTAAAATTTATTGTGTTTATAACATTTAAATTGAAAACATCTTCAAAAAATCAACCTTCAATATTTGTTTGATAATTCCAAAGTTTTATCCACTGTGTTCCACCTCAAAACAAGGGTGCTTAAAAGCAAACTGCGTCCTTCCCCGGTTGAGAGTGGGGGCGAAATTGGCGCGATCGTGATAAGGCACGAAATTCATTTCATTTCCATTATCCTTGACTTAATGTTGATGCGGCTGTGCATGCCAGCGGACTCCCCCAACGGTTTATGGTGGTTGAGCCCGAGAGAGATCTCTTTACGGAAAGTAAAGTAATCGAAACCGGAAATGGAGCTGATTTTTTTTTCTCCTTTACCGATTATGGTTGTGATTTTTTGACATTTAGGCATTTTATGTTGAAAAAATAGCAATGTTGGCGAATTATGTTTATTTCACAACTCGACAATTATGAAGTTGATGTCAGTAAACGCTTCAGTTTCGCCAAGGAATGATAGATTTAGGCTCTCTGAACACGCTCCAATCGACAGAATTGAATTTTAGTGAATTCCCTACCAATAAATAAAATTGTAAATCTCGTTTATAAATCGACACTGTCGTGCTATCTTGTCGCACCCACGGTTTCGAAGTTCTGAGAAAAAACGCGTTTTAGTGTTTGACATTTGAAAAGACAAAAGCGAGAGCACGCAATGTAAACAATAACAAACACGTTTTGTTTGGCGGACCATTCTGTGCATTGTCCCGAAGTTTGGTTGAATTTGGTTGCCGAAGTCCTGAGTTATATTTACAAATGTTTACGGTAGTCGGACTAGTACGTGTGTCAAACGCGTCCTGACCTGAAATCCATTTGGCCAGTTGTCACACTTACATCAATTTTCAGGTTGTGTCAAGATAGCACGACAAGATTGAAACTTCTTTCATATGAAAAGTGGCAACAATGCACGGAGTTTTTTCGGTTTTTATTGAATATCTCAGTATTTAAATCAAATTTTGGGGATCGGTGAAGGTCAAAAGTTGAGGCAGTGTGAGCTGCGCAAAATGGCTGTATCATTGCTGAGACAAAGCTATTTAAAGTTAACAATTTCCAATATCAATATTTGATAGCAAAATTGTGGTAAAGACTCGTTAAACCGGACCCGTGTGCATGACAAAAACCGATTTTCGATTTTTATTAAAACAAGCATTTAAAATCGGGCTCTGTCATGCACATGGGCTATGTCTTGAGATTTCTGCAAATTTGGTCCATCCAATTTTGAGATATTATTGTGCCCGAAAATCAACATGGTGCTTTGAGAAAATTCTCAACAAGTTTAACAGTTCGGTTCGCATGGCAAAATGTAAGCTTGAATCGTCTGTTACTCACTTAAATCATGGAATATCTTAATGAAATTTTCAGGAGTGATGAAAATCATTTTATAAGAAGATTTTTTAAATTTTCTGTGATTTTAAATTTTGAATATTTCGAAATGTACAGAGCAAAAAATCCGATGATAATAATCGCATGCACGTAGGTTTGCTATACTGATGGGCCACTAGGGTGTAGTATGATTGTATGGAAAAAAATAAAGTTGTTCAAATTTAGTGAGCACAGCAACTTTTCAGTTCCTTTTGAGGTCCTAAACAACTCCCCAAAGTTTGAGAACGATTGGTTAATTCCCCACTTTGCGCAAAGCGATTCAATTCTCCATATAAATTTGTATGGAGAAAACCATTTCAAATTCAAAGTATTCATACACAGCAAATAATCCATTTGCAGCACAGCAATTTTTCAGTTCCTTTTGGGGAACTAAACAATTCCCCAAAGTTTGAGAAAGATTGGTTAAGTCCTCACATTGCGCAAAGCGATTTAATTTTCCATATAAATTCGTATAAGAAAAACCATTTTTTTTAGTTTTGATACAGCGTGTTAAAAACTCCTCTAAAACGTGTTTTTTGCTCAAAAATCACGTTTTAGACGAGTTTTGAGGACGCTGTATCTTCATTCAGGAGCAAGTTAACACTACTTAACCAATCTTTCTCAAACTTTGAGGAATTGTTTAGGACCCCAAAAGGAACTGAAAAATTGCTGTGCTGCAAATGGTTTATTTGCTGTGTATGAATACTTTGAATTTTGAGCTTTGATTTCACAGAAATTTTCACTCGCAATAGAAAAGACTCGATATTTTTTCATAATTATTATTTTGATGAAAAATACCTCAATACAAAATACAAATTCCTTTAAAAATAAGATAAAAATTGATAACAATTTGTCAAGGATGCAATTGAGAACAATTTAATAATTGTAGTTTTATTTATTGCTGTGCTGCAAATGGTTTATTTGCTGTGTATGAATACTTTGAATTTTGAGCTTTGATTTCACAGAAATTTTCACTCGCAATAGAAAAGACTCGATATTTTTTCATAATTATTATTTTGATGAAAAATACCTCAATACAAAATACAAATTCCTTTAAAAATAAGATAAAAATTGATAACAATTTGTCAAGGATGAAATTGAGAACAATTTAATAATTGTAGTTTTATTTATTTGTTGTTTTTTTTTTTTGCTTAACAGCTGAATATATATCACAACATGAAATAATTGTGAACTTCAAATGAAATACAGGTCGGTTTGATAAGCTGTTCAAAAAATGTTAACCCTCTACAACCAACACCCCACCTCTAGAGGGCTTCGATCTAAAATATCGCCAAAAGTTAATTTTTCAATCAAAGTTTTACCTATAAAAAGTATTGGAAAGAAAATCTCTTACAATTTTAGAAAATTTAACGTTTGGAAGCAATTTTTTTAGCAGTTAACTTTGGCTGTGTTTTTACTAACGTTTTCTATATTTTAAGTCAAAAGAAGTACACTGAAACCCCGATGGTTTGACACCAACTGTTGTCAAACGAACGAGGTCACGTTTTAGTTTGACACCCCTTTTACACGGAGTTCACACACACTACTAAACGTTTGTTTTGAGAGTGTGCGTGAGCCGGGGGTTGAGTGTATGCAGTAATTTTTGTAGTATCCCAGACTATGCCTCTACGCAATTTTTCACAACTTATATGATAATGGTGCCATTCTAGACCCAAAAATGTTTAAAACAAGCAAAAAATTTAAAAAATGACTCTGACAACATGAAAAAATTAGAAAGGCAAAATGTAATGATAAGATAGGATAGGTAGAATAGGCCAAATACTACCGAAAACAAACATAAACTAAACATAAATACAAATTAAAAAACAAAAAAAAAACAAACAAGAAAGCATAAGGAGAAGTATTTTTTTTTTCGCAGAACAAATGTTGCTCAAAATTACCTCCTGAAAAAAAAACGAAAAAATTGGGCAGTAGAGGGTTAAGAAATCTAAGGACATTCAAATTTAAAATTATGTATTCAAATTTCGTAAATATCAGGAGTAATTGTGTGTCCATCAAAAACCAGATGCTTTAATCAACCAATTCTGTCCTTCATTCTAAACATTGAGACAACAAAATTTCTTATCGGTCAGCACATAACCTGGAGAACTGATTCGCTTTTGTGTGTGCGAAAACTCCTTCCACGCCTACGTCTTCAATGACTATTGTGGAAAAGACTGCAACCACATAACACTCCAGCCTGCTTTGGGTCCAGCAAAAATGGCAACCCACCTGGTTGGTGCTCCTGACCCTTGACATTTGACATTGAACCAAAATAGGAATAATTACACTTTTCGTCTGCATGCAGGACTGGAGTGACTTCGAGTGTGGGTCGATTCCCTCCCGGACGGAGGAGGTGTCAACCCTGCTGCCCTTTAACTGGCCAACATTTCGGGTGAGCGTTTCTCGATTTCCTCTGAAGGAGCCCGTCGTCGTCGAGACTTTTTTTTTCTCTCGTCCAACTCTTCGTCTGGTTTTGGTTCGACTGTGGGTCTGAACTGGAACTCGTTATGCTTTGGCAAGGACATTCGCGCGTTACGTAACTTTATGCTAACAAGCCAAGGGCGCCCACCAGTCAGACGCGAGAGATTACGGGCGGGAGACGGCGGTCCTGACAGGTTGGCCAATATATGCCTCCTCCTCCGTACGTACGTACGTGTTGGCCGTGGCTGTCGACTGTTGCGCAACCCGAGATTGGAAGAAGGGGGCCCCGGAGGCGGCTCGGTGATAGCTCGGCCCACTGTTCAGGACGTCGTCGTACATAATTTCTGTTCTTGACTTGCACAGGGAACGAACATGTTTCGCATGTCACAAGGAATGGAACAATGTGTCTCTCGACGCGAAGGCTTGCCGGTGGTTGACAGGGCGGCGGCCCGTTGATAATGGCAATCCCACGTTCTGGGAGCGACGACGACGAGACGCGCGCGAGTCCTTGAAATCTTCCATATAGGCCAACGACGATGGCGGGGGCACAAGGTTCTCGATGGAAAGGTTGGTACCATTTATATTTTTGCAAGAGATTTCAGAGGTTTTAAGATTTAACGAAGAAAAAAACATCTTCAAGTCACCCTCCAACCATAGAAAGTTTTAGCGGTCTTGGCCGTTGCTCAACAAGTTGCGATTGCTTTGCAAGCGCGTTCAAGGATTTGCTTGAGTGGGACCAAAACGGGACGGGATGAAATAGGGTAGTTCCAGCCAGGCAAAAGTTTTCATCGCCCGTTTAGGCAACTGTTGCATTGGTGAAGAAGGAGTTATTGGTTCTTGTAGGAATTGAAGTACTTTTAAGTAATTCAGTTTCTGATGTATATCAAGCGCCGAATAAACAAATTAAATATTTTACAAAATATTGATTTACTTACAGTTTGAAAAATAAACTAACAAAACTTACCTGGAAGGAAACAAGAAAGAAAAAAACATTAGATACTGGTCAAAAATTGGTAATGTTTAAGATATTGACTAACTCAAAAAAAAAATTTGGTCGAGACTCCCGGGAAATTTTATTCATATAAATATGATAGCCAAATTATATAAACTAATCAGAATTTTTTTTGAAAAAATCGAAATTGCTCAGAACATTGAGTGTTCAATGATCGATATTCAAGTTCGAATAAACCAATGCTTGTGTAATCTTCTGATACAGAAAGTGTAATTTTTAACTTGTCAAAAATTCCAATAACTATAATTGAGTGTAGCCAAAGTTACTTTAAAGCATACTTAACAGGTACACTCCTGAAATGAAAAACTTTTTTTTTTAAATATTATTTTTATTTATTATGTCTAAGAGGGAAAAGCCTTTTTAAGATAAGTTCAATTTCTATATCATCTCTAGAGCATAACAAACCGTACAATTTTGTTTTTTTTTTTAATTCTAAGTAAGTTAATTTCGCTGTATCAAGGTAATTTCCTTTTTGATGTCAATAGTAGTTTTGGGTTTTGCATCAACCTCAATATTAAATTACATTTTGGAAAAATAACTCTGCAACTCTTTGTAAAGTTTAGGTCCGCCAATTGTTGAAATTCTGGTTTTCCGGATAACTGTAAATATTTCTTCATTTAATATTTTCCAGGTAAATATTTCTTTATTTAATATATACAATTGACCCAAGAAGGAAAAACAATTTTAAATTGTTGTTTTGAGTCGCTATTTATCATATTCAAATAAAGATACTGGGAAATTATATATTAGCTAATTTTAAATTTTTAAAAATCTAATAACAAGTACATGCAAAAAGCTTCAGAGTTCAGAAAAAAATATTAAAATGTAGAACTGTGAACTATAAAACGAGGCTAATAAAATTAACGTTTCACTGAATAAGTTTGAATTAATTGTAACTGAATTGGTTGAAAAGCAGCAAATTTATTACATTTCTGTTAAATTATTGGCACTATTGCATAGTTGCAAAAACTCCCAGGTCCCGGGAATTCCCGGGAAATAAAAAAAACAACTCTCGATACCCGGGAAATTGAAAATCTCGAGAAACGTCACCCTCTAATCAGAATACCACATACATTTTTATAGAGATTTACTGCCCCTGTTTGCAGAAATGAGAAATATTTGCTCTTTCAGAAAAACCAAAAATATCCAAAACTTTGTTCCAGAAATTTAAACATAACACGTAACCTTATGTGAGGGACACATTTGAATTGCGTTTTTCTCAGCTTGCTGTTATTGCGTATATGGGACATTTAGTAGATCATGAGCAGTTCAGAGATGGTTGAATATGACTGAATCTGAAGGTCTTAGTGGTAAAGTATACTATAAATAATATTTAAAAACAATTGACAAAATAGTTTGAATTTAACTTAATCCACAAATGCACTACTTTTTTCGAACATTTTTATTTTTCCCGAATTTAGGAGGTCATTTTGAGCAATTTTTGTTCTGCGAAAAAGTTTACATCTTTTTTTTATTGTTTTTCTTGATTCATTTTTAAGTTTTTTAATTTGAGTTTTTCATGTTTAGTTTAATTAATTAATCGTTTGGAGTCAATATTTAAATTTAATTCCAATTTGATATTTTTAAACAGGTTGAAAACAGGTAGAAAAATTTATTAATTATTATTAAATGTTTTATTACTCGTATTAATAGTACTTTGAATATCAATCAATAGCACGAGGTTTACCGAGTCGGATAAATACGACGAGTGCTAAAAAACAAGTTTTGCAACGTTTTCAAAACCAAAATTAGGGAAACCATGTCCAAAGAATTGAATTTTTGCAGAGGTTTTTTTTTCTCCGTTTGAATATTTTTTGATTATTTGAAACTCCAAAAGTTGAACTTATCAGCACTAAATTGGCAGCTGAAACAGTATTTTATTCAACAATTTGCAAAAGAAGATTTTTTCAGCACAAGTCGTACATTATTTAACGAGGTTTACCGACTTGCTTATAACATTTTTTTTTTATTTCGAAAAACGCTTTTTGAATGGAATTTCGTGTCAAAGTATGTTCACCGTTCAAATCAGAACAATATTGAAAAATGTTACTTTTCAATACTATTCTAGTGCCAAAAAGTTCAACTTTTCAGCACCCATTCCACCCATTTGTTATGTTTGGTAGAGAAAAGTAGGCCGTTTCGTCGTTCGAAAATGACAACAAAAGTTAGTAGTTTAACGACGGAATTGCAAAAAGAACTTTTCAGTATTGTTATTTTCGGCGGTTTATGGATTTTCAAGGCAAAAACACATGAAATATCTAAAAATGCATTCCTGACTGTACTTTATAGTTTATTTTTCTGAACATGACTAATAGTTTGTTTACAAATACGCTGATTTTGGGTTAACGAAAAAATAAACAATTATGATTTGAATTTAAAAATGCATAAAAAAAGTACTTTGAAGCTGACTATGAAAAACCCATCAAAAACCTAAAGTATATGATTAAAATAACATCAAAAATGCAAAAAAATAATGCATGGTTATTACATAAGTTAGCTGTGTGCAAGAATAAAACCCATCAAATCATAATCCGCCCATGCATACGAAAGCTAATCCAGCAGCGATAAACCACCACACAATTAATAATGCAACAATTGCCTCGATTGATCGACCAAAGGCGGCAAACAACAGTAATTACTGCAACTGACTGACCTCTGCCACTACACTACTGGTCTGGTCAAGTGACCAAGCCATCCGGCCTTTCCCTCCCCCGATTGACCCCAATTACTTTTTAATTGTTTTTGAAACATTTTCCACGTTTACACTTTCATGACCTGGGAAATCATTCAAAGTGCATCGAGCCCCTTTTATTCCTGGTCGTCGCAAAAATGGGGCCACCGGCACGTCCTCTCCCACCCCAGCAGACAGACTCGAATAATTATCGCAGTTATCGATTTTTCATCTCACAAAACCCGACCCGACTCTCGTACACGAGATGCAGCTTTTCGTACAATAGTGTCGGAGTTTTTTTTGTTGTTGCTTGCACTGCAACTGCAAGCTCTTTCTTGCCCACACCAGACTACTGCATTGGCAAGAGCCCACCAATACAACGGTGTGCAATTTTCCCGTTCCCGAATTCTACGAGAGTTTTATGTACTTTTCCTGATAAATGAAGGAAAAATCCCCCACCCCCCGGTGTCTATGTATCGCCAACGTTCCAGAACTGCAACACCAATACCAACACCGCTGGCTCGTAGTTTTTCCTGCGAAGGATGCTGCACTACCACCCCTGAAGTTATGCAACGACCCCCCAGCTCCAACTCCTTGTCCAGTTGCAGAGAAATTGTTGGAATGAGACCGGGGATTTTACGGTGAACCCGGAGATTGTACAGCGTAGAGCGGACCTTGTAGTAAATATCAGCTGCTACAGCTGCGCCGTTTGCGTTTCGACGACGAGACACTCCCCGGGTTGATGAGCTCGGAAAAGTGCGGACACCGCGACCCACCCCGATTCCCTGAACTCCTTTTATAAAGGAGGTAAGTTTTGAAAAAAAAATCTGAGCGAAAGACGATAACCAAAATCTACAACAAAGACATTTTAATATTCTTTAAGTTAATTCAGCAACGACGGAAATCAAACATACTAAGACGATTTGAAGAACTTACTTTAAAAAAGTACTTGAAATTTGATTCAAAATTAAACAACTGATAGTAACTGACGATGTGCCAACCGAGCTATGCCGTTATGGAAAGATGAGTGAAGCACTGTTTCAAACCTATCAACATTTGACGCCCCAATCCCACGAAAATCAACTGACCACGGCTGTCATTTCCATCGCCGACGACCCGTAAGAAATTACAGCCAACCCAACCGAACCGATCCTGACCTTCAAACACCCCACCCCTCCAGCCAAAGAGCAATAAAACTCAATTAGTGTCCTTTCCGGCGGCGGCGGCGACGGAATGCCACATTGGGAAAAACTCAATTGACCACCGCACACCAAGTCGATTCCGCCCAATTTCCTGTCTAGTCCGGGCGCTCATGAATGTTGAGGATTGTTGGCGGCGGCCACGTGGTCGAAAATGGGAGGACTTTCTTGGGGTTGTTTTTCTTTTAATTTTGAGACGAGTAAATTATACATTTTTTCTTTCTGGCGATGGTTGCGTTACAGAGAAGCGAAACAGCTTGGATTAAAATGACGACGGATTGTCTGGTTCAGTGTGGCGATATGGACTTTGGACCAATCGATTTTTCAATATTTAAAAAAAACCGCAACTTCAAGTAAAATATATTGCCAAACATATACTTAGATTTTAGACAGCTTTTGCTCTTGGGTACTTTTATGTTTCTATGTTTAATGTTTTTGTAGAATCCCTGAAGATGATGTCAAATACATCGAAACGTCGGAAGTAGAACAAAAACGGATCGTTTTTGATTAATTATTTACGACTGCTAAGCCGAAAACAGCCATATTAACTGTCCCAGTCGAGATAAACGAGTACGTTAGATAACTCATTGAAAAAAAAAAAAACAGAAAATAAATATTTATTTCAGAAGAACTTTCCTTCGCTTTACTTGGAGATGGCGAATTTGGCGAATTAAACACTGGTTTTCGTCATGTTTAGGGCGTCCAATTTTCCCGAGTTTTGAATTCCCCGGGAAACGAGAAAAATATTTTTGAAATTCCGGGAATTCCCGGGATCCCAGGAATTTTTAAAATAGTTATAAAATCTATGTTTTCATAATATTTGTTATGAATTCATAATATTTGTTAAGCTTAAAATCGTCGAATCAGCTCAATAATATTGATTGGTGATAATCTAAACTTTAATCTAAACGAGGATAACAGTTTTTGAAAAGATAAAAAGAAGTTATAAATGGTTGTTTTTGTTCTTTGTTGTGCTTTGGATGTTTATTTCCAATGTGATTCAAATTAAAAAAGGCTTTCATAAAAATATTTCATTTACAGTCCAGACTCGATTATCCGAAGGCCTTGGCAACATTTTACTTTGGATAATCAAAACTTCGGATAATCGAATCACAAAAAAAAAGTTGTCTTATTTTTGATTGTTGAGTTTAAGTATAACCCCTAAATTACTCTTCAGTGATTCAAAAAAAATTAATACAGGATGGCGACCAAAATGGCTGTGCTGAAATATTGAATATATGCATTTTTCAATTTAATAGGCAATTAACTATTCAAATTTGACTAAAAGGAGGTCGCAGAACTTGAATTATATGTTAAAAGTAAGAAAATTAAAAATTAGGAAAAAACTTTTTTTTGTTCCTTATTCGATTATCCGAAGTCCCATACAAACCTTCGGATAATCGAAACTTCGGATAATCGAGGCTTCGGATAATCGAGTCTGGACTGTATATATTTTTTTAAAAGGACATGACTAGAAAAGCTTGCAAAATTTCTTTGAAAATGTCTATAAAAACAAGAAGCAACAACAAATAAAATGATGCCAGTCAATGTAAAATTTTAAATATGTTTTAAATTTCATGTTTTATATAAACCATATTTCACATACTATCTTAAAATTACCACCGCCAACTGCACAGAAAAAAAAATCATGGTAATATTACATCTGGGAAGGGGTACATCTTTTATGTCAGAAAAAAATGTGTAATTTTACCTCTGAAAATGTGTAATTTTACCACTTTTCTGTTGTAATGTCGCTTTTTCAGTCTAAATTGAGGTAAAATTACATCATAAAAGAGGTAATATTCAACCTTCCAAAATTACACCTTCCAAATTTACACAATTTTTTACTGTGTGGGGACTACAGTCTGAACAGGAGATTTTAGAGCAGTAAATTTGGAAATCGGTGTATTAATTGTTACACAGCAAAAATAAGTTGAATTTTGGAATGTTGAAAATTTGGTAGGTTGAATATTATTCATTTTTTGAGTAATATTACTCAAAAAATGTGTAAAAATGGGAACCGGATGAATATTCATCAGAAACTGATCGATTATCCTATCTATTCTTTATCGGTCTGATGGCCGAGCGGGCTAAGGCGTTAGTCCTTACTGTTGGTGCTGGGTTTGGGTCCCGTCGGTTGCAACTTTTTTTTTGTGTTTACAAAAATTGTACATGCAGCGTGTAATATTAAGTGTTTATTTTGACGAAGGTGATGTGCATGCTTTTGCATGCGATTTTACCATCGAATTTTTTGCTGTGTGGGATTTAACCCGTAAAAAAAGATTATTTCAAAAATGTCACTTTTTGAGGCATTTTGGCCACTGAAGCGTTTATTTTCAACATCATTGGCGTGTAGGCCAGATCCTTGCGCATCTTTTGGTATATATAACATTGAAATTTGGAGCACCCTGGAGCTCGGTACAGACCTTCAATGTTTGGCATTTTTTCGAAAAATCGGCCCCGGCAAAAAAGATATGCGTCGCGCCTCACGACGCCCTGGACGCCATTTGATTTTGCCGTAGCCGATTTTTCAAAAAAAATGCCAAACTTTGAAGGTCTGTACCGAGCTCCAGGGTGCTCCAAATTTCAATGTCATATATACCAAAAGATGCGCAAGGATCTGGCCTACACGCAAATGATGTTGAAAATAAACGCTTCAGTGGCCAAAATGCCTCAAAAAGTGACATTTTTGAAAAAATCTTTTTTTACGGGTTAAATCCCATTTAAAATTGAAGGGCGGAGCGCCAGCTCCTGTTACGTCCAATCAAGCTCATATTTTGGATTTGGGCTTAGTATGCCCACCGGAACAAACCCTTGAATGCCCGCCAAAAAGTCATTTTTGTTACACTCTAATATTCATCAAAAACTGATGAAAATTCATCATTTTCTGGGGTAAAATTTTTCATTTATTTTGCCACAAAATGTGTCACCATTTCCTGATGAATATTACCATCATTTTTTTCTGTCTTTTTAATCGTTACATTTGTCCTGATTTGCCCAAGATGCCGGTGTTTGAAGGAAAATAATTAAATATGTCATTTTTTCAAATTTAAAAGCATAAATAAACGTTAATATGATACCCAGTCTTTTAAAAATATATAAAATAAACAGAAAATATTGTAATGCTGATATATGTCGAATACAATTTTTAATGCTTTAAAATTCTTATCGATTAACTGATTATTTGTGATAACTATGTATGAAGACCATAATTTGTCTTTTTTGCAATTTCGGGAATTCCCGGGACAAATTATAAAAAAATCCCGGGATTCAGGAATTCCCGGATTTCGAAAAATCCCGGAAATTTTGTCCCGGGAATTCAAAGAATGAGCGCAGTAGTCATGTTCATGCAATGTTTATCCAAGTTCAAGTTGCCTAGAAATCGATAATTGATAATAGAACCAACTTTATCTGAACCAGATTCTCAACAACATGGCAACCGTCACAACATGGACAAAGATAGGGGTTTTGGAAGACGGAAGTTGTTGATGCTCGACTTTTTCAACAGGACAAGGGAAAATCTCCATGGTATCCTCAAGTAAGTTTCGCTTCGAGTTGGGCGGTTTTTGGGAAGGTGAACGGTCTCCAGGTGACTTTAAGAACTTTTAGACAAAACAAAATCGAAAAAAAATACTCTCAAAAAAATACAATCAGAAAAAACAACACGTTTTTGCTCGCGCTCGCGGGGGTGTGTACATAAACCCAGCAGCGTGGTCCACCATATGGTTCTGTTTGCTGTTACTGATGGTTTATTGCATTTCTGTCTAGCCGCCCATACTAATTGTAATCAGGCTTTGAACACCGAGCCTCGGAACCAGGTCGTCATCGTTTGCGTTTGGCCTTTTGTTCGCGTTCGCGAATACATAGTCCGCTACACTCCCACACACCCCCAACACCAATTAAGGTGTCTGGCAGGCTACATGCTGATTGTTACACATTTGTTGCACCTTTTTTCCCCGGGTCACACATGTCCTCTCCCGGCTCAAATTATGTCAAGCAGCAGCTTCGTGACCAAGTCGGACTTGATGCAATTTGCGAAATGCACTCACAACATACTCAAGCACCCCTTTGCTTACTGGAATAGCTCAACCAGCTAACCAACCGAGTGTGTGTTTTATGTAAAATAGTACAAAACGGTTGCAATTATTCTATTAGTCGGAGTGTGACTCCACGCCGCCGCCGCCGAGAGTTTGCCCACTTTTCGCGCCCAGCCGCGTGCGGCTTGACGAAGCCCACTGAGCATAAATCATAGTCGGGGGGTAGAGTTGTGGAGTTGGAAGGGCTTTTACACGTATGCGATTTTATGATTCATTAGAATTTGCACTCGGCGGCGGCCAGTAGCATGTGGTCACACGAGGTAAGTTGACGCTGCTGTAAGTTGAGGGCACTGCGCTCAAACTACGGTGACAAGTTACTTCTACTCAAGGGGTATTCTATATGGTTCGGTCCCTTGACGTCGCGGTCACTGAACGATGCGAGCTCGATTTGCGTTCGATGGTTCTTGGTAAACATTGCCGCGCCGTGTAATTGGTTGTGACATAAAGTTCTTTGGAAACATTATCGTGTTTCGTTGACATTTAGCATGATTCCAACGGCCAAACCATGTGAAAATAGCTTCAGAAAGGGTACCAATTTGTCTTTCGTCTGCCATAACCGAAACAAATCTACCCGCCAAATTTTCCCAATCTCTGCAGGTTACCTGTCTTCCTCATCTGCTCTGATGAAGGAGCAGCGCGGTCTTTTACCCGTGTGTGTTGTTCCCGTGTTTTTGGGGCACGCGCGTTGTGAAGGAAAATTTTTGCGCGCCCACGACGACGACGACTGGCTTTCATAGTGGGTGGCCTCCCCCTCGGTCCCCCACACCATGGTAACCCCCCCGGGGTTATTGTGAGAACAAACTCCTGATGCTGCAGCAGGAGCTTTCTCTCTGTACCGTTGCCCTGGCAACGGGTGGAGAAATTATCGATCCATGGGGGCTTGGAAGAAGGGGACGGGGAGGTCAACCCCGAACAGATGTGAGGAAGCGCATCCCAGCTGGGGAGGGGTAGGTCATAGAAGGGAAATTCGGAGAAGTAGGGTGGGGGGTTGCAGCGACGAAAACATATGCGAAAATTTTACGGTCGGTTGTACCGTCGGATGATGAGGAAACTAAAGGAGAGAGATAGATGGGGTGGTAGAGGTGGATCGTAAAGATGATTTTTTCATGGGATTATCCTTTTTCACCCGGACTGGCCAGCCAGCATAACATGCGGAGCGAGTTCAGTCGCTCGCTCAAGTGGAAGGACCTTCGATGAACGATGTTATGTAATCCTTGCTCGCGCGCGCTGATTCATTGCGTTGGAAATCCGAGCTGCGGTGATGATGATGTTTTTGGAGTGCAGCTTCGATTTGAAAACAAATTGGGATTTCCAAAGAATTGATTGACTGAGAATGATTCATGGTTACATTTCAATATCGAAGGCAGAAAATGGATTTTGGGATAATGAGATTTGAGATTCCAACAATATTTTTTCGCTGCACATCAAATATTTCGACTCTATGTATAGGAAACTTTTGTAAGCCTAGTTCTTTAAAAGCAGTAGATCGGAGTTCAAATCCCGGCTCAGATCAACACAACTGATGATCGTTTCTCTTCTTGATTTCATTGCTTAGTAAAGGAAGATCATCATCACAATATGAACCTCATCACGACACATTTTGAATTGTCATTTAAATTGTAGAACAAAAATGTTCTTGTCCAAATCAGAATTGCTCTGATTTGGTCAAATTTCGCCTGTAAATTCCTTGTCCAAAAAAATTAGACCTATAGTTTATTGTTTGCCAAAATAGGGTGTGCATAAAAAATGAATTTTGACATTTTTGCATTAAAAAAAACACATTTTTCAAATTATCGTGTCCTCAGAACGGCTCAACCAATTTTGGCTCGCCGAGTTGCAAAAGAAAGGTGACCTTTTTATGAAAAAAAAAAAAAATAAAAAATAACAAAGCTGAATACGCTTACACTGCCCATGTTCGCATAAATGTCCCATTTGCAAAAAGAGCATGCTGAGAAAAACGCATTTGAAGTTTGTCCCATACATAAGGCTACGTGTTAAGTTTTCGCGGAAAAACTGGATTGCCTCCTGATTTCTAGAACAAAGTACTGGATGTTGTAGGCTCTTTTGAAAGAGCACACGATTTTGAACCAAACTGCATCAATACTTCAAAAACGATGAAAATACATATGGGACATTTATGCGATCAGGGGCAGTACAGATATAATGAATTTAGTATTTGCTGATTTGAAGAACCTAAGAGCTCCCAGCTCACAGCTGAAAATAATTTTCGGAATATTTTAAGTAACACATCTCAAAATGGTAAATATCCATGTACAGGATTAGGATTTTAAAACATATGACCTTGAAAAAAATTTGATTTCGATAACAAAAAAAAAGAACTAAAAGTACCATCGAATTGAGTTCTCCCAGTACATTTCACTGGAGACCATGACGTAAAAAAAAAATACAACTCCAATAAAAATAATTATCCATCCTTTTCTTTAGACTTTTTGATCCACAAAGGGTCTCAAAAATCACGGCTTTTTTTTTTGAAAATTCTCGAGGATAAAAGATGGAAATATTATACATTCCAGAACTTAGGGTACATGTATTTATTTTGGTTCTACCTCGGCGGAGATCACTCAACCGGATCAAATGTAGAAAGTGTTGAAAAATTAGTTTATATTTTAAGAGTGTAACTATTGGTGTGTATTCTTACAACTTTGCTGAGTTGATCAAATAATCTTTGCTGAACTGATCAAATAATCTTTGCTGAACTGATCAAATAAACTGACAAACCTATGATATAAAATTGCTTCGGGTGCGGGACATTTCGCCGACGGTCATTTCGCCGAATGTCGTTTCGCCGCATGGGACGTTTCGCCGAAATGACAAAAAATCGTTAAAAAAAACTAAATAAAAAGGGCACAAATAGTATTAAAATATTTAAAAAAAATTTAATGTTTTAACCTTTGAGGGAGCTTTGGCATTCTTTTTTAAAAAATGTAATTTTTTGTTTGTTAGTATGTTATTTTTATAAGTTTATGCATTATTACATGCATAAACAATTGATTAAAAATTTATCGAATTGAAGAAAATTCTGTGAGTTTTTGCATTCTTTCAAACATAACCAGTTATTTAATTTCAGCATACAATTTTAAACAATTTCTGTGAGTTTTTGCATTAATTTCTGTAAGTTTTTTGCATTCTTGTTTTAATGTATTATTTGAATTATTTCTGTGAGTTTTTGCATTCTGTCAACCATGAGTAGTTCTTTTAAATTTCTGCTAATAACTTTGATTAATTCTGTTTGTTTTATCATTCTTTGTTTTTTAAGCACTTTATTTGCATAATTTTTGGGAGTTTTTGCATTCTTTCAAACATGAGCAGTTCTTTTTTTCTACTTATAATTTTGATTATTTCTGTTTATTTTTGCATTCTTTGTATTTTAAGCATATTTTTCAATTATTTCTGTGAGTTTTTGCATTCCTTGAAACATGAGCAGTTCTTTTAACTTTCAGTATATAATTTAGAATGGTTACTGTAAGTTTTTTTCATTATTGTTTAAGTAAATAATTTCTTTCAAACATGAGACGTTCTTTACTTTTTAAGTTATTATATTATTATCTTGCAATTCCTTCTCGAGTTTGCATGAGTGAGTTACAAGATGGCACTGCAGCGAAAAAATAGCATAAATTATACAAAAACTAACTTAATCCACCTATGTGGTTGATGCCTTCCTCACTTTTTACCAACAATGGGTAATATGCGTGGTTTGGACACATATTTCAGCTATTTTTTTAAATCTAGAAAAATACTGGACTCGTTGGAAAGGTCTTTCAATAACCTAACCAACGATGGGTCGGATGTTGGATCCAGACATCGTGTACATACATTTAAGTGAGATCCGGCTTCGAAAAAGTACATAAATATCTCTTAAGTGGTCATAACTCGAGACAGGGTTGCCAGATCTTCAATGTTGTGGACTCGTTGGAAAGGTCTTTCAATTACCTAACCAACGATGGGTCGGATGATGGATCCGGACATCGTTTACATACATTTATGTGAGATCCAGCTTCAAAAAAGTACATAAATATCACTTAAGTGGTCATAACTCGAGACAGGGTTGCCAGATCTTCAATGTTGTGGACTCGTTGGATAGGTCTTTCAATTACCTAACCAACGATGGGTCGGATGATGGATCCGGACATCGTTTACATGCATTAAAATGAGATCCGGATATATGTGAAAACACATTTTTATACATAACTTTTGAACTAGTTATCGAAACTTCAAACAATTCAATAGCGATGTATGGGACCCTATACCAAGTCGATTGCAACTGGTGTGTGTGTGTGTGGTCCAATCCAATACCCGCTAACCGGTAGCGAAATTATGGGAAAGTATAATTTGTATCAGACTGTGTACATGCCGCATGCTGATACAGCTTATCTCAGTCCCGGGTATTAGGTGGTGATAGCCCTCGCGCTGCTTCCAACGACCCATTTCAGAATGACAGAGCTCCTTGCGGTCCAATTCCGAGGTCGCTGGGCATTGTTTGGCCCCGCCTAAATATAGAAGCAAGCATCTGAAGGAAACTCGATCTATATTTAGACTTCCAATCCCCTCAGGCAAATCAGGGATCAGCGCGTATTTAATATGAGAAGATAACATGTTTCAACACTACGGATCAATTCATTGAAAGAGTTAAAATCTCTTGATGGCCGACTGCTTAGCGTCCCAGACCACCACCAATCCAAAGGTGTGAGTTCGAATCCCACCTGATTCATTTTAGTTTTTAATCATAGTCAAATTCCTGATTCCAAATTTCAAAGGTACCGACCGGGATTTGATCCCTGAACCTTCTGCTTGGGAGACAGAAGCCGTAACCATTAAGCCACGGAGCCGGTTGAATGAGACGTGGTTCTCTGTATGGCTTTTTGCGAGATGAGAGCAGAGGACAACAATCATCTCAACGTTTCCACTTTACCCGGGCTAACGACCGGCAGTTCCAGTTCACGATGATTTCCCTTCATATGTTAAAAACCACTTATTATTTTGGCACATATTCCGTTTGTCAACGTTTCCTGTCATTACTGGCGGGAAAAATCTACGTGGAATCAGCTGTGCAGACCTCATGTGTGACAGGAATGCAGGTTGAGCGACTCCCACGGGCACCAAGTCGATTGCAACTGGTTTGATCAAAATCGGTTCAGCCAGTGCTGAGAAAACTCAGTGAGAATTTTGGTCACATACATACATACACACACACACATACACACACACATACACACACACATACACACACATACACACACACATACACACACAGACATTTGTTCAGTTTTCGATTCTGAGTCGATATGTATACATGAAGGTGGGTATTTGAGTTTGTAATAAAAAGTTCATTTTTAGAGCAGGATTATAGCCTTACCTCAGTGAGGAAGGCAAAAAGTCATTATTTTAGGAAATTCGGCGAATCGTCCATTCGGCGAAATGACTTTCGTCGAAATGTACCATTCGGCAAACCGACATTCGGCGAAATGACTGTCGGCGAAACGACAATCGGCGAAACGACAATCGGCGAAATGTACCAGATCCTAATTGCTCTATATTAAAAGAAAGCCAAATATGTATCATGAGGTGTCTGCAATAATTATTTTTTGGTAGCAAGTATTATGCACATACCAAATTAAAAAAATAATCCTCTACCGTAAACGTTGCACTGCTCAGAGTTATCCCATCACAAACCCAGATCTGTGTTTCCCTCCAAAAATCATTCCTTCCCACCGTTCACAAAGAGTCCCATTCTCACACATGTTGCCAAAACTCCCACAAGTCCCCACACCACCCACCTCTAAATGTAACGTTACACGATAGATACCTCTTACAACAGAGAGGTGGAAAGAGAGAACGAGTATGAGCAACAGCCTTCCGAAACATTACATCACTGCCAAGTGACGCTACCAGAAGCCCATGCGCCCACGAAAATCCTGTTGCTGGGAAAGTTTTTGGAGGGAAATACAATGTTTGCAAACGGTTCTGTGGGGGTGGGGGCGTCTTTTTTCAGGGTATGGGTGGAAAACTGTTACATAAGCGCCTGCCTGCTGCTGCGAGAAAGGTTGGGATGCTGGGCTCCAAAGCTTGTGTTTACATAAAATCAGCTAGATGGAACGAGATGGTATCGCATCAGAAATAATCATGTTATTGTGTCAGCCATTTCGATGCAATCTGTCATACATTTGTCAGGACTTGTTTGGATTGAGACCTCTCGATTTTGCGAGGGGTTCGACTTGACATGCGGAGATTGAAAGCGATATTTGGGCACATTTCGATTGATGATGGGCGAACCAATTAATCGAATTTCATGTTTCCCTTTACATTTCATGGAATTTTATAGAAACGAAAACACTGTTTTCAACATTGTAACGTGTTGCTTCTGGACCAAAAAGGGCAGTCCGGAACCATCTGGAAAGTCCCCCAACAAAACAGTAGTGTTGGTGGTGGAGTTCTCAGCTGCTGGCGGGCGCGTGCCCTGTCCTTGTAAGTGTGCAAGGATGTAACGGAAAAGTACCAGGATCCCACGCGATCCGGCTGGTAGGTCGTTGGACGGTTGAAGTGAGCGCGCTGAAGAAGCACGTGGGAGTGTTGGGTGGGTTTGCACCCACCACACAAAATTGCAATGGAAATGTTTCGCGGGGAAGTTTTGCAGCTTGAGAGTGTGATACTTTGGTGAAATTGAAGCCGAGATGAAAGTGTCTGCTTTGAGAACTTTTATTTTTGGGGTTGTTATTGTGTTGGTTGAATGCTCCGTACAGAGCTCCAGAATCTTTGAAACTTGTATGGCCATAACTGAAAAGGTAGGGGAAATATACCCATTTTAATCACTCTAAGCCATTCGACCAATTCTCATCATTTTTGCCGTTTTCCGCTATTAAATCAACATTTTCAGATGTATCAACAATGGAGAGATGCTTGCTCACTTTTATTTGAGCTATTTATTACTTTGTAACAGTCTAAAACACTTTATGAAAGCTGTAATTCATGATCAAAGTGCTGATAGGCCGATAATAGAAATAGGCTTAAAAAGGGTATAGTTCCCCTACAAAATCTTGGCTTGGATTACTCCAGTTTTCGTCAAATCTAGCTTACATTTGGGATTTAGGCTAAGTAACCCATACAATTCAGTCTTATAATGGAAAGCGAAAAGTTTCAATTAATTTCAGTTCTGTTGTGGAGGCTCGTTCGTGGTCTGGACTATGATCTATAACACACGATTTTAAGCAAATCGTCAATCTTTTTGATTCTTTGATGTCAAAATCATTCTCTCCTTCCAAATCGTTTACTCTCAACCATCAGCTGTGGGTGTTGTGAATGAGATGACCAACTGCTTTATACCCTTTTTAAATTAAGCATACACCCAAAGTTAAAGACCGAGGGGATAGTCCTCTCGAAAAGAAACGTGAGGAAAGTACTATTTTGCGTGAGTAAAGACCTCTTGCGTGTTCATTCGTTCATTTTTTTTTTTTTTTTTTTTCATAAAATTATTTTTATTAGGTCCTTTTCGGTACTGGGACCTGGTTAGGACCGAGTCGGCTTTTGTAATTACATTTGACTTAATAATTACAGAGGATCTTGTGCTCATTCGTTCATTGAAACAGTTCATCCTATTGAGTGGCTTATATGGACAAATGACCACCACTTAGTCACCGAACCATGGTGGCCCATACGGCAAAGGCATGGTTCAATGAGCCGAAGGTCTTGGGTTCAAGTCTCGGTACCGGTACTTTTTTTTTTTTTGATACACAGAAAAAAAAAAATCATGGTAATATTACATCTGGGAAGGGGTACATCTTTTATGTCAGAAAAAATGTGTAATTTTACCTCTGAAAATGTGTATTTTTACCACTTTTCTGGTGTAATGTCACTTTTTCAGTCCTAATTGAGGTAAAATTACGTCATAAAAGAGGTAATATTCAACCTTCCAAAATTAAAGCTTCCAAATTTACACAATTTTTTTCTGTGTAGATGAACTTTTTTGGAAAATGAACCTATGAGTAAAGTACTCTCGTTAATTTCGGGATTTATCCTCTCCGTCCGCACACAGTACCATTTTACTACCGAACCGTGCTCTTTATCCTCTCGTATGCCGATGCCCAGTTCTGGGTGTAGGACGTTTCATCTTGTCAGGGAACAGCGACAATTTTACGCCACAAAAGATTCAGCTATTTTCAACATCCATCTTACCAACCTCTGTCAGAGTTAATAAAATCTTCAAACAGAACCGAGTAATTGAAAAAATGCAAGACCTTTTGTTTGCCCTCCTAGTCAGTGCTGTCTTGAAGATGGCCAAGTCGGAAATGCAATTTATTTCCAATTTGCGGCCCGTAATTTTCCGCTGCATCTTCCAGAGTGGGTAAGGAAAAGTTGCGTGTGGGTGATGCCTGCCGGACACGTCTCATACGCATAAGGTCGTTAAGACAATGGCACTCGAGGGTGGAAAGAGAGCTACTAACACAAACGTATAGGAGGAGGAGGGCAACAAAACACGCAAATTTCATTCATGATTTTTCATATCGTGGCACGGAATCGTACATCGTTTTATGCATAGAGTGTATAGTACTGGGTATAGGAAACACCGGAGAAGTGCACATCATAAGGCCCAGTCATCTGTTGGTAGGTTGGCGGGCGAGAGACGAGGGGTGAGGTTAGGTATAGAACGTGCAGTGGGAAAGTGGGTTGATGGGCGGATTGCATGATGCATTGCCGACAAATCGTGGGCAGTTTGGTTTTTAAGAGCGGCTAGGGTAGTGTGATTGATACTGAACCCAAAGCATTCATTGAGAGAATAGAGCTCTCAATCAGAATTGAGATCATTTGATTTCTGGCTTCGATCCCGCAATCATTGACTTGCAATATCGTGCCGTTACAGTATCGGCTAGCAGGACTCTCTCAAATCAAATCGAGAGCATTTTACTCTCGACCGTCTGCTGTTGTGCAAGGTAGGGCAACAAACGCTCCCTGTACCCTCAAGCTATGTAGCTATGTGTCTGGAGATCGGATGCGATACAGCCCGGGAAAGCCAATTCATTATGAATGGCGGCGGCGGTGGCAACCGATATTCAAGTGCACAATCCGAACGAGAGAGGTGTTCGTTTTTTCGTTCTTCCTCTCTTTTCGAGAATCAAATTATGAAATGCAAATGAACGGAAGAATACTTTAGCTGGCGCGGGCGGTACTACAAATTTTATGCTTTTTCAACTCTGAAGCTGGTTGCATGTTGGGGCCAGATTACATGCTATCAAGTTTCGCGGCGCTCTTGATAGCATCTGGTCGAGCCACGTTGAATTTTTAACAGCTTCATAAAACCGAAGGCCTCCCGGCTTTCATAAAGTGCAATTAGCCGCAGCTCCATAACACATTCATCCACATGGTTCATGACACTGAGCTGAAGAAAAATAACGCTAAATTAATATCGAATAATTTGCCTAAACGAGCGATGCAAGTTGCCGGCTAGCAAGCATTAAAGCAGCATTAATGCGATCCATTGTCCGCGCTGGGATAAGGGCGATCAGTTTTACGGCGTTGCAATTAAGGGACGGAGTAAAAATAACGACTATTTTTTATGTGAGAACGAATATCAAACTCTATCACACGTGAACTCGGCTGATCTACTGCGCATAACGCCGAGGGTAAAATGCTCTCGATTTGGATTGTGAGCTGTCAGCGCCGAAGATTTCACCTAAGAGTAAAATGCTCTCAACGGTAAAGTTGCTTATTCTCTGTATTTATACAATATTACACAGCAAAAAATTATGTAAATTTGGAAGCTGTAATTTTGGAAGGTTGAATATTACCTCTTTTATGATGTAATTTTACTTCAATTTAGACTGAAAAAGTTACATTACACCAGAAATGTGGTAAAATTACACATTTCCAGAGGTAAAATTACACCTTTTTTCTGACATAAAAGATGTACCCCTTCCCAGATGTAATATTACCATGGTTTTTTATTGTGTACTAGACTACCCGTTTGAGAGCATTTTCCTCTCAGTTTGTTGCTCTTTCGAGTGTGGAAAACGGTTGAGAGTAAAATGGTCTCGATTTGGTTTGAGAGAATTTTGGTAACATTGAGAGCACAATGTCCACTGATCTGTTGATCTGTTCATAACCACATAGTGACGTTCATTGGCGTTGAACCTCAACAAATTCTTTGTGTCGTGATGGCCGATACTGTAAAGGCATCGATTTGCAAGGTCGAAGATTCTGGTATCGAGCCCCGTTATCAACGGGTTTTTTTGCGCAAGTATTATTTTTAGCATGAGCCTGAGATATCTTAGCTTAGTCCATTTCTAACTGCCACATCACTCTCTGCATTCAACGACCACCAAGCACCAACCCCGTCATCGCTCATTGATGTCTGCAGCCGCGATATTACTACCAGTCCTCAGTGTCGCTGTTGTATTTACTACCGAGTGCGCGCACCCTCGCTCGCGCGACTGAATGAAAAACCGCGTGATTTTCATTCATTTTTGTTCGACGCCAGATTCGTCTGGCCACACACCTGATGCACGCGAGCGAGTCGGCTCGCAAAAATGCAGTTTTTCAGAGCTGGTGATTCGTTAACCCTCTGCGGGGTTGTGGCGGAAAGTTTGGTGGACACTTGCAATACTTTGGTTGGAATTCGCAATACTCGGTTTGAAGCGTTGACGTCAAGAAATTGAAAACTAATTTCATTCCAAAAAATGAGACAAATTTGCGACATTCGAGGGTTAACCGCCCCTTAATCAGCTGCACTACTACTGTAGACGGGGAGGAGGAGAAGGAGGAAACCTCGCGTAAAGAAATTAATTCCGCTTAATTACTTTGAAATTTCAGCACGGCGCGACCGAGAACGGCGCGTAATTCTCGCGGACTGGTTCTAAATGGCGCGCAGCGTCGTGAATCACTAATTGAATTAGATATGCCACAATTCAGGGAATGTTAATGTCTCTATTGAATGCAACGCGCGCTAGCAGCGATTGAGCATTCCAGAGTCGTAGAGCGCAAGTCGTTGTACCTTGATCTTGATCTCGGGCGTTTTGCGCACCCCGTTGTAAACTGGGATCTTAAGTCGTAGATAATAATTGGACAACAATGACCTACTTGAGGGCGCGGTATCCACAGTTGGTCAAAGTTGTCAGAGAAGTTGGCTTATCCAGTTTGCTGTACAGAAGGAGATATCAATCTGAGCAAGGGCGTCTATACGAATCATTGGCTTGTAAGTATTGAGCAAAACAGAAATAATGCGACAACTCTTAGTAATTTGTCCCAAACTACATGGTAGAACGAAACTCTCGCGATAGATTCTGCGAACAAGTAAAGAATATCTACGTAAACAAGGGCGTCTAATTGTAACAAAAAACCGCCACAATCTGCTCCAAACTTTCGCTTGCGCACGCGATCAAGTCATGTGCTCACGAGCTGGGGTCATGTCCAAAAGTGCGGGACAATGCAAATCCCCCCGCCTCAAATGCCACACACGGTGACCTGGCACTGACAATTGATCAGCCGGTGACGGACGGATAGAGTCGTCAGGCGGTCATCAATATGCAATCGGGCGGCGCACGTTTGCATACAATAGTGGAACCTTACGTTTTTGTGGTTCCAACAAAGTCAATACGTCGTCGCAAAGTCCCAGGAGTTGAACTCCCAGCTGATGTCATCGCAAGACCCGAAACCTGTAGCGCAACAACAGTGCATTTGTTTACAATTGCGCGTGATCTTTCACAAAATTTCAAATGCCAAGACCACTCTATCATCGGCTGTTGCTACTGCAGGCTAGCCGGATGACGTGATTCAACAGCTGGAGACCTAGATTTTCGCGAGCTCGAGAATCAGCGGTTGCACAGAATCTCTGTATACACTCGCGCAAAAAACAGCTGCCGAGCGCCGGGGGTGAGGTCATTAAAGATTAATCACTTTCCAGCGCGAGCCGGATTAGTGTAAGCTAGAGTGTAGCTAGGGGTGCACGGAGAGAAATCGGCATCGGCAGCTTGTCTTGTCAGAGAAGTTGACGTTTTCAGTTTAAAGTACTTAAGAGTTTATCAATGTGAACAAGGGCGTCTATGTGATACTTCATTTGTTTAAATTTGAGTGAATTTGAAGCCAATGTCGCTACTCTTTCACAGAACTTCTAACGAACTTTTAAAAGAAGTTGATGGTTTCAGTTTGCAGTACTCAAAAAGATTTGAATGTGAACAAGGGCGTCTATTTTCTGTCTGTTACAATTTTTGTTGAATTTGACCTCGCCTTTCAAATTAATCAATCAATACAGATTTCTGTCCGTGTAGTCTCGACGGTGTCACGGAATGTTTTGCATTGCAGTCGCACACACTCACCAGCAGACACTAGTTGAACGTTCGTAATCTCTAAATATGGTCAGGGTGCATTGTTATTGCGCTACCCAGCTGGATGCAACTGATCTCTGGCGATGACTCGAACTAGAACCTGCTCGTATGTGTATGTCTGTCTACCAGTGTGTTTATAGTTTTGACCATGGTTGACCTAGTCGCTTCGCTAGACGACGCCAAGCTCTACAGAGCGCCGCGTACATCACGTTCGCCGATTGTCCCTGGTCAAGAATTGGGTCGTCAAAGCCGTCTACCGGCAATCAACGCAGGAATCGAGCCGCGACAAGTCGCGGTGGCCAACATTCCCACCGAGGGAAAGGTTATGCAAATTTTTGAGCGCAACCCGTAATCCTCCATTGCAGTTGTTGGCGTGCAGCCGTTTTTCAAGAAATTGTACATCGCTGACAGTTCAATTGCGCGCGCGTGCTGTCTTTGGGGGGAGAACAAACGGCTCGTTTGTGTTCAATTCTCAAAGTCGGTGGTCGTCAATGATAATAAATGAAGAAATATCTCTTCCCAGACACATTGTCCCGGGCTCTCGTCTGGCAGCAGTGCTGCCAGCGACCCCTCCGGCTTACACGAACGTTGTAAAGGAGCGCGGTTTACGACCAGCCGCGAACACTGCTGGAGCCAGAGTAACAGCTTTTAACACATCATTTACAATTGCAGCAGCATTCTGCGTCATTTGTTTTAACTTTACCCCTCCTGCGCTCCTTCGACTACTCTTGAAGCAGACCACCGCTTTAAATGGGATGTCTTATTTTTAACTCCTTTTTGCAGATCTTATAAAAAGTTGAAGTGGTGTCCATTGGCTCTGAAATTCGATGCGAATTCATTTATCCTGTTAGCAGAATTGAAGAAGATATCAATTCAAACAAGGGCGTCTATGTAAATCTCTATCGAAGTACTTTAGCGCGAATTGCATGGCAGTGAGTTAAACGATATCTACGTAAACAAGGGCGTCTATTTGGTGCTCTGTCTTGTAACAAAAGTCTGTCACAAATCTGTATAAAATCCTAATTATTCTGCAATGCAATGAAATCTATTGATGAACCAAGGGATGGACACTCGCAAACGCATTACAAAAGTGCAACTGTGCAGAGAGAAAAGCGCATCTCGGCGATGCGGCGGTGGAGATAGCCAACCGACTTCGCCGTCGTTCAGGGACGTTCCGCTCGGGTCGCCGGCAGCCCTGCTGCCACCCGTCCGTACTATGTGTTACAATGTTGCAGTTCCTTTGAACGGCGGCGCATTCAAATAAGTGTGTACCGAGGGGGGAACCTTGCCCGGGCGAAAGAAAAGGAACTCTATAGCGAATAAATAAATAAATTAGTATGTAACCTCGTAAATAATTCCACTACGGGGTGTGTGCGTGCTAGATGGGGTGATGGGGGACAGGCTCGGTGTACCTTTAAGGAAGCCATACGCCGAAGACGGTTCCGCACACTGGGTAGAAGCTAAAAAAATACCCTCTCGGGACTCTCGGGGTGTCTACCCAGAGATAATTAAATCATCAAGACCGGCGTGGTCGGCGGTGGTGGTGACCACACCCGAAAGGTCAGACTCGGGAGTCGACGGCAAGAAGTGCATATGGAGCCAACGCCGATTCTTCAGCTGTCCAAAAGTTCACCATAAATTACGTACACGCGCGCGCGCGTTGGGGGCTAACTGGAGCGAACGGGCTGGGGTTTTTTGCTCGACCTCCTGGAGCAGTGATTTACGTGCAGTCATTAGCGCAAAACCGGGAGTCGTGTTCTGGCTGGAAATTTTGAAATTTTAAATTGGAGAGGGGAGAGATACAAGTGGGATGGTGATTTTCACACGAAGCGAACTGGAACTCACGTTCGAAGTTGTGAAGAGAAGAGCATTCAAGATTCTATAGTACGTCCAAGTTTAAATTGTACATTTGAAAGGGAAAATCTTTGACAGCGAATGCCACTATCCGTTCAAAACATTGAATTACAGATGATCCTCCACTGTTGTAAAACCGGATTTGTTATGTAATTCGACACATTGTGCTTTAAATTGAAAACAGTTCAACGAATCATCTCTGCGGTAAACTTTACAAGAGTAGGGCTGGCCGTACATTGGTAACTCTTATCTAAAGAGCTCTGGTTTTAATCTCGATGTAAGCAAATCTTTTTTGTTGTAACAATTTTTTAGGAATGTATAACAAAAGGTTGACAGACATAAGGTCGAATAGACAGAAGGTCGAATGCCAAAAGGTCGAATAGACAAAAGGTGGAATGGACAAAAAGTCGAAAGTGAACAAAAGGTCGAATGGACACAACGTCGAAAAGACAAAAGGTCGAACAGGTTTGAGATATTCGTTAACATAAAACATATTTTAAAATGAGCCGAAATCAGGATGACCTCTCAAATCCCATTTTCAAATTCCCGACTTTCAAAAAAAAAAAAAAAAACATGGCAAAAGTTAAAAATAACTTTATTTAAAATTTTATCCTAATTTTTTTTATCAAAGATTTAAACATGATTATCAAAAAATCAAAATATCTAGGATTTCGCTTAAAAATTGTTTCCGCCAAGTTCCCTTCTTAACATTGTAAATTTTGATATTTAATTTTCCAATGTTTATCTAAATATATAATATTATTTTTTGTAAAGAAAACATCAGTTTGATAACATTCCATGTTTTACCACATATTTTAAGCGAAATGTTTGAAGAGACAAATTCTTAAAACATATTTGTGATAACATAACGATGCCCGTGTGCTCTTTTGTTCTATCTAGATAGGAATCCCAGCAAGCTTAGTACAAAAGAGCACACCGGCATCGGCAAACCTAAATTCCTTGGATTTTTGTTTAGCAATTTCTATATTTTTTCATGTTTAAATAACGTGTAAAAAGTATTTCATTTCCATTTAGACCGAAAAACGATTGGATTTTATTTAATACTATTTTAAGGGAAACATTTGGAAAAACAAATGTTTGAAATAAATTCATTAATTTAGTTTATTAATTAAAAAAAATTATGTTGGCATCGTTTTTTTTTCTTATATTCAAGCTATGTGACCATTACCATAACAAGAACAAAAACTTTACTCTAGCCATAATAGTTGAAATTAGGCTCTATTTTCATATTAGTTTTTCATTACGTTTGTTATTGTTTTTGAAGTACAATGTTACCTCTTGTTTGATAAACAAAAGTAAATGAAAATCATTTGATTCATAAAAAAAATATTATGAAAATCTGTGTCAAATTTATTAGAATTTCTTATGTTTCAAATAGGCTTTCCACTCTCAAATAGATTGAAATAGTGAAAGAAACCTTGAATTAAAAGTTAGATACTAAAGACGAATTGAGTGAAATTAAATTTAAACTATTATAATCAATATTATAAAATTATTCAAAGGTCGGAAATAATATTCAAACAGATATGCTTGGAATTCCCGACTTTTTGACAAAAAATCACAAATTCTCGACTTTTTCAGATTTTTGGCGGATTTTCGCAAATTCCCGACTTTTTCCCGGCTTTCCCGATTTTTTTCCCGACTTGAGTTGCCACCCTGCTAAATCCATAAATCACTAAAAAAAGCTTTGAAAACGTATTTTGAATTGTATTCTGTTAATTTCACTTCTTTTTTCATTAAAATGTATACACAGAAAAAAAATCATGGTAATATTACATCTGGGAAGGGGTACATCTTTTATGTCCGAAAAAATGTGTAATTTTACCTCTGAAAATGTGTATTTTTACCACTTTTATGGTGTAATGTCACTTTTTCTGTCTAAATTGAGGTAAAATTACATCATAAAAGAGGTAATATTCCACCTTCCAAAATTAAATCTTCCAAATTTACAAAAAAAAAATTCTGTGCAGATTATTGGAGTTATTTTTTAAAAGGGGTTAGGATATCAGATTGTTTTGGCGTTACTTTGCCAATCTATGGTCTTCATTTTAATTCCTGATTGAAGATGTTTTTCAGTGGATTTGCCTCGCTCGTTAAGTTGCCGGGGGCGCCAAAATTACCATCCCTCCGCCACTTCTAATTACCTGGTTCACACTTGTGCCGCAGTGTACAACCCAACGCCATCAATCTCAGCTCAGAGTTGACAGGTCCACCCCCGCGCGTTGCCGCCCATCGAACTCACAAAACAATGAAATTGCGAGCCCCAAGTGGTGAAACAAATTGCCGACAATCAAAATTACCTACAATTTAATAATAAAATCTTCATCACCTGCTTGGTGGCGGATGGACCGTGTCAAGCGCACCTGTTGGAGAGCGTCCTCCTACAAATGGTCGTCGCAACAAGTACCCTGTCCTCACACCCCCTGATTCCTCTACAACAGTAGACTGCATCGCTCGAGATATGCAAATTCATTGAAGAGATTCGTTCGTTCGTTTTTTTTTCTTCTTCTGAGACTGCTGCTACCTCCACTTTTCGCGCTCGGAGATGGGATCAACCAACCAGACACGCTGGTTGAGCACTCAGTCTTCTAGGCCGCCGTCGTCTGAACGACTATGACGGTGCACCGGATCGACCGGCCGGCCGGGGCTGCAAAACCTGATTTTGATATCAACTTTTTCGAGACGGTGAGAAAATATGCACAACTCAAGGTGAGACCTCCTCAACCCCGCGCCATCCTACCCTACCACTCGTCCTGGGGCAGGACTTCAACGATCGTAATTAAAAAGCCCGACACTCCCGAGGAGACGACTCCCGGAGCGGGGACAATGACTCCGGTGCGTGGGAAGTCCCGCCCATTTCTGGAGTCACTCAACCGTGCAGCACACACCCGAATTTGCACACCGAACGAACGAATCTGTGTCAAGACCGCGCACTTATCGCGCAGGTAAGCATGCTCCTGGCGTGCGTTTTTTTTTGCCCGCGGCAAGTCGTCATCGCGTACACCGCGCGCGGCGAATTGTGGTTTGTTTACTGTCTATTTTTATCCGCCAATTTATGACTGGCTGCGCGCAGCACACCGTGAATGGGAAATTCGCGGGCGCGAAGAGGATGTTACCGCCCGGGGTCGTCAAAAACAGCTGCGAGTAGCAGTGATGAGTCACCGACACTTGAGTGGATACGAGCTCCGGTTATGGTTGCATTTGTGCTCCGTTAGAGGGGGACAGTACACCCAAACGAAGGGAAGTCAGCACGTCACATGAATAACATGGGCTGAGAGTAATAAGTTACAATGAACGAACTGGGAGTATACTGCACGAGGCTGAGTGCTTTTCACTCTTGTTCACTCATTTTCAATTAAAAAAAAAACAGAAAGTCGAAATTCGATACCGAGACCTCTGAATCAACAAATCAGCGCCTTTACCGTTTCAGCCATCTCTAGAGCGTCCAATTTCCTGTCCCGGGAAATTATTTCCCGGGAATTCCCGGGATTTCCCGAAAAAAAATATTTCCCGTTTCCCGGGAAATTTGTAAATTTCCCGGGAATTCCCAAAATTCAAGCGGAAGTATAAATTTTCTTAAATTTTTGGAACTATTTTTTGAAAATGGTCTGAAAAATAATAAATGAACAAACTCAACATGATTTTGTTCAATTAAATGTATTGTTTGGTTTATATATAATTAATCAGATTATCCGAAATTATGATATCAGAATTATTTCTGATAATATTATTTTTTGAAGCAACTGGGAATAGATCTTGCTTAATTAGTATTAAATTATTACAATTAGTTAAGCTTTAACAATATTAACTCCTTACCTCCAAATTAAAGTTGAGATTTTTTTACGTTTTTGTTTACCATGATAAAATGAGATAAAAATCGAATTTGTGCAGAAAGAATTAATTCATTTGGTTGAATACCTAGTACTAAAGAAATTACAATTTGCAGTAAAAGAATTATGCAGATTGTGCAACTACAGGTGTTAGAGGGTTAAATGTGAAAAAAAAGAAGACTTTTTGTGGAATGATATTAATTTATCGTATAATTTAAATCATGTTTCATAATAATACAAAAAAAATCATTGAAAAAATACTTTCTATTGTTTGTTCTCAAAAAATGCTAAAATATATTCAAAGCTTGCTTCAAATATTTAAAAACATTGGGTTGTTTGGAGTAAAACCAACACTAAAAAGCTTTACCATTTGTTCAAAAGCTGAAACCAGTATTTGTTATGAAAAACATAATTTCTGCATGTTTTTTTCTCATTTCAATAAACTGGTCACAGAGGCAAGTTTAAAATTTCTCATCAAAAAATACCAAAATACATTTTCTTGTAGTTGAATGATTTTGTACATGCAGTCAAGCTGTTAAGGTACCACTAAAGCCGAAATCTGGTAAATTTTCTGAATTTTTGCCAACACTTCCAAAAAATGTCGCGCAACATAAATTGATGTTGCAAGGTACCCAGTCAATACATTTCGATTTCTGAAACAGAATCTAACTAGAATCGTATACGAATTCCGTTTCTGTGCTCGAACTGGTTGTTGTAGATATGTTGGGATATCCTAGGTCATCAAGAACTCCCTAGAGTTGAGGCCTGTGGGTCTTCCGCCGTAACAAGCAAGAGGTTATTTTCGATTCCGGAACAAATGCGAATAGCTTCAGTGGGTATGGTTGACTACTTTGTTGATATGTTGGGATATCCTAGATCATCAAGAACTCCCTGAAGTTGAGGCCTGTGGGTCTACCGCCGTAACAAAAAAGAGGTCGATAGATTTTGAATCTGGATCATATGCGAATAACTTCAGTGGGTATGAAAGACTACTTTGTTGATATGTTGGGATATCCTAGGTCATCCAGAGCTCCCTGAAGTTGAGGTCTGTGGGTCTACCGCCGTAGCAAGAAAGAGGCCGATAGATTTCGACCCAGGATCACTCTTTGGAGTTGAGGCCTGTGGGTCTACCGCCGTAACAAAAAAGCTGTCGATAGATTTCGACCCAAAATCATATGCGATATGTTGGGATTTTGTAATTTTGCAATTTTGTAATTTTGTAATTTTGTAATTTTTTTAATTTTGTAATTTTTTTAATTTTGTAATTTTGTAATTTTGTAATTTTGTAATTTTGTAATTTTGTAATTTTGTAATTTTGTAATTTTGTAATTTTGTAATTTTGTAATTTTGTAATTTTGTAATTTTGTAATTTTGTAATTTTGTAATTTTGTAATTTTGTAATTTTGTAATTTTGTAATTTTGTAATTTTGTAATTTTGTAATTTTGTAATTTTGTAATTTTGTAATTTTGTAATTTTGTAATTTTGTAATTTTGTAATTTTGTAATTTTGTAATTTTGTAATTTTGTAATTTTGTAATTTTGTAATTTTGTAATTTTGTAATTTTGTAATTTTGTAATTTTGTAATTTTGTAATTTTGTAATTTTGTAATTTTGTTATTTTGTAATTTTGTAATTTTGTAATTTTGTAATTTTGTAATTTTGTAATTTTGTAATTTTGTAATTTTGTAATTTTGTAATTTTGTAATTTTGTAATTTTGTAATTTTGTAATTTTGTAATTTTGTAATTTTGTAATTTTGTAATTTTGTAATTTTGTAATTTTGTAATTTTGTAATTTTGTAATTTTGTAATTTTGTAATTTTGTAATTTTGTAATTTTGTAATTTTGTAATTTTGTAATTTTGTAATTTTGTAATTTTGTAATTTTGTAATTTTGTAATTTTGTAATTTTGTAATTTTGTAATTTTGTAATTTTGTAATTTTGTAATTTTGTAATTTTGTAATTTTGTAATTTTGTAATTTTGTAATTTTGTAATTTTGTAATTTTGTAATTTTGTAATTTTGTAATTTTGTAATTTTGTAATTTTGTAATTTTGTAATTTTGTAATTTTGTAATGTTGTAATTTTGTAATTTTGTAATTTTGTAATTTTGTAATTTTGTAATTTTGTAATTTTGTAATTTTGTAATTTTGTAATTTTGTAATTTTGTAATTTTGTAATTTTGTAATTTTGTAATTTTGTAATTTTGTAATTTTGTAATTTTGTAATTTTGTAATTTTGTAATTTTGTAATTTTGTAATTTTGTAATTTTGTAATTTTGTAATTTTGTAATTTTGTAATTTTGTAATTTTGTAATTTTGTAATTTTGCAATTTTGTAATTTTGTAATTTTGTAATTTTGTAATTTTGTAATTTTGTAATTTTGTAATTTTGTAATTTTGTAATTTTGTAATTTTGTAATTTTTTTAATTTTGTAATTTTGTAATTTTGTAATTTTGTAATTTTGTAATTTTGTAATTTTGTAATTTTGTAATTTTGTAATTTTGTAATTTTGTAATTTTGTAATTTTGTAATTTTGTAATTTTGTAATATTTTCTTATTTTCTTATTTTCTTATTTTCTTATTTTCTTATTTTCTTATTTTCTTATTTTCTTATTTTCTTATTTTCTTATTTTCTTATTTTCTTATTTTCTTATTTTCTTATTTTCTTATTTTCTTATTTTCTTATTTTCTTATTTTCTAATTTTCTTGTTTTCTTGTTTTCTTGTTTTCTTGTTTTCTTTTTTTCTTTTTTTCTTGTTTTCTTATTTTCTTATTTTCTTATTTTCTTATTTTCTTATTTTCTTATTTTCTTATTTTCTTATTTTCTTATTTACTTATTTTCTTATTTTCTTATTTTCTTATTTTCTTATTTTCTTATTTTCTTATTTTCTTATTTTCTTATTTTCTTATTTTCTTATTTTCTTATTTTCTTATTTTCTTATTTTCTTATTTTCTTATTTTCTTATTTTCATATTTTCTTATTTTCTTATTTTCTTATTTTCTTATTTTCTTATTTTCTTATTTTCTTATTTTCTTATTTTCTTATTTTCTTATTTTCTTATTTTCTTATTTTCTTATTTTCTTATTTTCTTATTTTCTTATTTTCTTATTTTCTTATTTTCTTATTTTCTTATTTTCTTGTTTTCTTATTTTCTTTTTTTCTTTTTTTTTCTTATTTTCTTATTTTCTTATTTTCTTATTTTCTTATTTTCTTAGTTTCTTATTTTCTTATTTTCTGATATTCTTATTTTATTATTTTCTTATTTTCTTATTTTCCTGTTTTCTTATTTTCTTATTTTCTTATTTTCCTGTTTTCTTATTTTCTTATTTTCTTATTTTCTTATTTTCTTACAATTTTACAATTTTACAATTTGACAATTTTACAATTTTACAATTTTACAATTTTACAGTTTTACAATTTTACAATTTTACAATTTTACAATTTTACAATTTTACAATTTTACAATTTTACAATTTTACAATTTTACAATTTTACAATTTTACAATTTTACAATTTTACAATTTTACAATTTTACAATTCAAGCGTCCACCAGCTCAACGGATCAACGGACACTTCAGTGCGTTCATTTTCCCGTGTGTGGTATGAACACTACATCTTCGGCCATTGGCCAACTACCCTCCGGAATTCCGACGACCTTCTGCTGCTGTCAATTTCGAGCTTGTGCCGGAATCAACGGACACGGAATTTTTCCACTCCAGTCGGTGATAAAGGCACTAAAACTCTTCTCCGTAACTCCGACGTCGAGCCGGCACCAGCTCACTCCCCTTTACCACAAGCACTATAACACATCTTCGGCCATCGGCCAACTCTTCTCCGGAACTCCGACGGCCTCAGCGGCCAACGTGCTGGTGCCGGAAGCAACTTACAGTTCGAGCGGTCATTCCACTACCGCCTGTGGAAGACACCGCAACTATTCCTTGGCTGCTGGCCAGGTCTCAAAAACTTCTCCGGAACCGTCGGCGAACATCCGATTCCGTCACTTTTCACGTAACCAATCCGATTTTGCAAAACAACTTTGAAGATTTTGCAAAGCACGACAAAGAGCAACATCAAAATGTTGCAAAACAGCACCTGCAACAAAACAAATCGCAGCGCAACCTAAAAGTGCACACTAAAAAGCGGTAAAGCAAAATTGGAATGTAAAAATATAAAAACTTTTCAAGAAATATTGCCAAAATTTAGAACATAGCAACAAACAATTTTCGTCTAATGATTTATTTTATTGCCCCCAAGACTGCAATACCATAACAGTATGATTTTTGTTGAAATAAAGCACAACGTGGGAAGCCAATGCGATATTGCATTATTTTTTTCCACAGTGCATGATACAAAATGCGAACTTGGCAAGGATGCCGACATGGCGGCTTGTGCCCGGAACACGGAATCTTTTTATTTCAAGGTGGTGGCCACTTAGGAATGGGATTCCGGCAGTCTGGAGGAACCATTTTATTCCTTGAAATGTCTTCTTCCCGGAGATATAAATATGAGCTAGATCTATAATGCCGTTTCAGCGCAATGGAGCTTCAAAGAGTTGAAGATTTTGAATCCCATACTATTTTATTTTTTTCACCGATTGAACCTTATTGATTCCAGCGTCGTGAAGAAAGTACTGGACAGATTTTCTCCGTTTTGGTGTTGATTTGTTCGTCAGACAATTCTCTTCCCGTAGACGTAAAAATATAAGAGTTTGACAAAACTAATAAAGAGTTACAGCGATTTTCGCAAAAAAAAAGTTAGGCGAAATTTCCGGCTTGTGTGGAACCTTAAATCACTTATTTAAACCATTAATGTTGATGTCCTATACAATTTTGTTGTTTAATATTGAGTAATTCTCGCTGAAAGTGGACCACTATTTACACAAGGTGCTAAAAAATCAAAAGCAATGTACTTTTCCAATAGCCCCCACCAAGTTATGAAAGAAACCATGTTTGGTTGGTTAAATTTGTCCTCACCTCGGCGCCACGAAGCTAACACATTTTTTTAAATTGGTAATTTTGTGACTTAGACGCGTCCACAAAATTGCTAATAACTTTGCAAAACTTCAACGAACCCTTAATGTTTAGGGGTGTTTTGGAAAGGAAATGAGCAGAGCTTTCGAATGCACTTGTCGGAAAAATACCGTTCCATACATTTTTTAGCCACAAAACACCAATGTATTTTTAAAAGTCATTTTTGAAGGCCGGCGCCCCGCTTTATCGAAAAACTGACAAATCCATTCGAAAGCTGAGACCATTTCACATAAAGGACCAATATATCTAAGGTGTATGTTCCTCCTATCTTTTTTAATCTAATTTTGATTCTGCGAGCGAAGAACTCCGTTCGCATTTCGGGCACCCAAAATGTTGCAATTTGCTTGCCCCAATTTAAGGTTTTGTCAAAAATATAGGTGCTCACTTTTTAAATGATAGTTTATTGTCCAAAGATCAAAATGCACTTTCGATAATTGACCAATATTTATGTTTTTGGGTTCTCCTAGGCAATTTAATGTCGAAAAATTGTTTTTTTTTACTTTTTTTTTTGTAAAATGCTAACTTACAATTGGGTGGACTTTTTTTCAGTAGAAATAATGAATGTAGCATGTAGGAAATTTCACCACGGAAATTTTTCTCTAAAAGAAAACGTAATTTTGATACTCCAGTGCCAAGATATTTTAGTTTTAGTGAGAAAAAAAAGTGCCAATTTTACTAATTTCTCGGAATCAACAAGCACGACCTATTATTTACATGCGGCATATGTTTTGGAGGCCAGAGTATGGTTTCTTATAGTTATTTTGGTCGCTGAATTCGGACTTACAGTTAAATTTGGAGCCACGCCCAAAAGTTATTTGCGGTAATATGCTGTAATTTTAATCGCTAGTGAATTCGGTCATATTTCATCTTTCGCTCACCTTTAATTGATATTTTACTTACGGATTTTTTTATGGAGATTGTTTTTTTCAACTTCTGATTGTTTTGAGAGGCCCCGTGGCGCGGTGGTTAGCGGCTTCGGCTGCCAATCCCTAAGTGGCTATGGAGAATACATGCAAATAATATTTGAGCGTGGCTAAAATATCTCTGTTCACTGCTTATCTAAATTTTGATTCCAGATCCAAATTCAGCGACCAAAATAACTATAATAAACCATACTCTGGCCTCCAAAACATATGCCGCATGTAAATAATAGGCCGTGCTTTGCAAAATTGGCACTTTTTTTCTCACTTAAACTAAAATATCTTGGCACTGGAGTATCAAAATTACGTTTTCTTTTAGAGAAAAATTTCCGTGGTGAAATTTCCTACATGCTACATTCATTATTTCTACTGAAAAAAAGTCCACCCAATTGTAAGTGAGCATTTTACAAAAAAAAAGTAAAAAAAAAACAATTTTTCGACATTAAATTGCCTAGGAGAACCCAAAAACATAAATATTGGTCAATTATCGAAAGTGCATTTTGATCCTTGGAAATAAACTATCATTTAAAAAGTGAGCACCTTTTTTTTTTTACAAAACCTTAAAATGGGGCAAGCAAATTGCAACATTTTGGGTGCCCGAAATGCGAACGGAACGCTTCGCTCGCAGAATCAAAATTAGATTAAAAAAGATAGGAGGAACATACACCTTAGATTTATTGGTCCTTTATGTGAAATCGTCTCAGCTTTCGAATGGATTTGTCAGTTTTTCGATAAAGCGGGGCGCCGGCCTTCAAAAATGACTTTTAAAAATACATTGGTGTTTTGTGGCTAAAAAATGTATGGAACGGTATTTTTCCGACAAGTGCATTCGAAAGCTCTGCTCATTTCCTTTCCAAAACACCCCTAAACATCAAGGGTTCGTTGAAGTTTTGCAAAGTTATATCCAATTTTGTAGACGCGCCTAAGTCAAAAATTTACCAATTTAAAAAAATGTTTTAGCTTCTAGGCGCCGAGGTGAGGACAAATTTAACCAACCAAACATGGTTTCTTTCATAACTTGGTGGGGGCTATTGAAAATATACATTGCTTTTGATTTTCGAGCACCTTGTGTAAATAGTGGTCCACTTTCAGCGAGAATTACTCATTAATTAAAACCAAGATCATAACAATTTTCAATAAAATTAAAATTTCCCGGGAATTCCCGGGATTTCCCGGGAAGTTGGCTGAAAATTTCCCGTTTCCCGGGACCCCGGGAAATTGGACGCTCTAGCCATCTCGGATCGAAGATCAAGTAATGGTCATTAGACATTATAAGCAGGGTTACCAGGCCTGAACAAAAAAAAATCTGGCAAAAGCTGGAAAAAATACCTGGCTAGTCACTTTTCTCAAAGTAATAAGCGAAATAGTGTTCAAAAATAGTGTATTTTCACTTTTTATGCATTATAGCTTCACAATATAAACATCATACGTCAATTCAACAAAGTCTGGAAGAAATAAAAAATAAAATTTTACAAATTGCTACTCAAAAAAACTGGCTATGCCAGATTTATCTGGCAACCTGGCATATAAGCCATTTAATGGGATGAACATTTTCAATGAACGAATGAACAGAATTTTGTGTTGGTGTGCGTGCTTGAGGGTTTTCCTCTTGCGGATGACATTATTAACTTATCTGTCATCTTTTTTCCAACAGCGTTAAAACATTTTATAAAGTCTTGTTTTTAATCATGATTTTTTTTTAAAAAAAGCTACCTTTGTGGTTTATAGTTTTTTAAACGATGACAATTTTCGTGATCTTAAACACTTTTGTGTAAAAATATTTTTTTTCTGTTTTAATTGAAAAATAAACATAATCAGTCTTTTTTTTTAATACAAACCTACAACTTTTAATAAACAAAAATGGATATTTTGCGCTAGAATTTACTATGGTACCGGAGTTATAATTTTCTTAATAAAAATGTAATTTTTGGAAATATTCCAAAGTTTTGTCAAACTTAAACTATTGATGCAAAATAAAATTTGCCGTCAAAAATGACTCAACACATTTTTAATAAATTCCATTGTATAAATGTTATATGCATATTAAAATGAAATTATGAAAAAAAAACATTTTTTGCAATTTAAAATATTGTATGAAACACTTCTGCAAAATAAAACTGTTGTGAAATTTTCTGATACTTTCAAAATAAATAATTTAGGAATTTTAGAAACAAGAGAGTAATCTTTTGAAAAGTCTAAAAAACTTATTTTGGACATTTTCAATTGTTAGGCAATATATTAAAATATAACTTTTTTATTTGATAAGAACATATAATTTCATAAAAGTTTATTTTTTTACATTGAAAATCAAACAAATAATTTTAGTAATATAGCGAAAAGAAAAATAAAGGCTAGTTAAATAAAACTGAGAACCATTATTTTTAACAAAATTTAAACTTTCACAGGCAGTCTGATCAACAGAGACAAAAAAAAATATAAATTTTAAGCAATTTTCGTAGCTTTTCGAAAATATGTGGGTGTGGGTGGGTTTCTCCATGAAATGTTTTTTAATTGAAAAAAAAATGAACATTTTACGAAAAATTTCATCAGAAAATGTCCATACCTAAAAACCGGTGTACATTCTCAAAAAAAAAATCGTAAATTTTGATTGCAAATTAGATTTTACAGATTATTCTAGATAATTTTTGAAATTTGTTTGGACAAATAGTCCAATCTTTATCCAAATATCACAATTATTTCAATAAATTATAGCTTCGGTATCAGATTTTGCACCGTCCTACAAACATCTTGCCCAAAAGATTTCTTTATTGCCCTCTTAAACATATAAAATAAATTCGAAAATAAAAAAACGTATTTGGAGAATTACAATTTTCAGAAATAAAAAGTCAAATAACAAAAACGGATTTTTTTAAATTTTGCCTATTTTTTCTTTAAAAAAATCAAATCTGCAATTACAACTTTTTCAGATTAGAAAATCCCTTTCCGCAGAATAGTTTTGTATTGTATGAACAAACTAATTATGCAGAATTGAATTTTTGGACATAAAGTTTCATCTAAATAAATAAAACAAAATTAAAAAATCTTTAAAAAATTGGGGATTTTTTTTCTAGATTTGCTGAACAAAATATTTCTTAGGAAATAAATCAAAACTATTTGAAAAAGATAAAAAAAACATGTTTAAATCAGTTTTTTCTAAAATCATAACAAAAACATTTAACAGGAGACTTCGCAATCAATTATGGATTAGTAGTTAATAAAATCCATTGTTATAAATATTTAGTTTTTTTCAAAAAACCAGATAATATTTTCCAGAGAATGCAAACACTCAAAAAAGACTCAGATTTTTTTTTACGAATTCGGTAATTGAAAAATCGGTAAAGTTTAGATCGGTAAACCATCTGTCAAAATGAACAAAATTTTACCGAATTTCGGTTGTACGATGAACAATAATGAACTTCATTACCGAATTTCGGTAAGTTTTTACCGAATTCGGTAGTTTTCAGTTTACCGAACTGTTCAGCAGATGAAAATTCGGTAAACTTTACCGAATTCGGTAAAAAAAATCTAAGTGTCATTCAATCTTACAATTTCCAACATAAAAATAAAAACCAGTTCCAGGTATGCAAAACTCAATTTAATAAAAGTGCAATCTGCGAGGTTTGCTGCCCGTGGCGACCTTTACGCACATTACCGGTTTAACGCCATCGAAAAAAACCACTCGATTCGCCCCATTTTCGCCAGTACACGTGCAAACCTTGATCCGATGCGTGCTTCGTTCATTTGTGCACACCGACTACTGTACGCACTCGGCGAAAAAAAACCCTCAAAAGCCACCGAAAGACCGAAGGTCAACCGGACCCAGACGATTTTTGCACACCACCGAATTTCATTAAACTTTGCAGGTTTTGTTGTGTTAGGTTTTTTGGGACGGTCCGTTCCACCACATCAAACCAGCCCTAATGTGACGTTTAATGTGCGGTGTGCACTGGAAGAAGTTTGCTCGGAGTCAACGCGAACATTTGTTGACGAATTTTTGAAACTAGATATTTCCGATTTACACAAATGCGGTGTAAACAATAGTTTCAAATTTGTCAAAAAGAGGTTTCAGTTATGGTAACAATATTTCCCTCCGTGTCTACGCAGCATAACCTTGATCTCCACCTGAGTACACGTTGATTTCCCTAGCTCACAGTAGAACTTCCTCGTTTCTAGGCGATCAGCAAGGGTTCAAACTCGCGGTGGAACGATGACTTCACCTCCGAGGTCTGGCAACCTTCGACGTTTAACCCCCACATCGCAGCACGATGCGTGAATATTCGCCGAAACATCAACAAAAAAAAAATCTGTCGGAACAGACAAAAGGACGGCACATCGAATACATGTGTGTGTGTACGAGTCAGACACGCACAGCTCATAATATCTGCCAAGGTTAAAGTCGGGGGGGTCCGCTAATTGGCGCACATGACGGAGGTTTGCTGAAATTTGGCTGAATTCAGCTTAGCGCAAAACTGGCAGCAGGGGACGACGACCTTGAGACCGCGATCTGGCCGGTCATCTGTTTTGGCCGGGTCAGGTGTGATGTTTTTTTTTTAAGTTGGCTGCCGAGATATAAGGCAGAGTGGCGAATAGAAACGATAGGCTTCTCTAAATGGTGGTTCATCAAGTGAAGTTGCAATTTGAATAAAGCTTACCAAAACAGTTTTTTCTAGATATGGGTTCTAGTTATTGGCTCCAAAAAGAAGTAGTGGCTTACCTGCAAGAAGAAAAACAAAATAAGAAAGATTAGTATTATTTCTTACTAAAACATGTTGAACATTTAAGAAAAGTACGGTGCAACTTTACTAACACAAGTTTCAATGTTTATACACTGAAATAAAAAAAGTACCCAATTCCTAAATTCTAGGAATTTTGGCTCCTTTCCTTATTTAGTAATTGGGTTTTTGGTTTACTAAATAAGTAAAGGAGGCAAAACTCCTAGAATTTAGGAATTTTGTACTTTTTTTTTTCAGTGTAGCAGAATGCCGAGAGCAAAATGGCCTCGGATTTGTCTGAGAGAATAATGGCAATCGCGAAAGAGTTACATATTTTAAGCATTCTATAACTTAGTGGATCGTGATGGCTAATCCTGTAAAGGCAAAACATTGATAAGTCAAAGGTCGAGGGATCAATCCCCGTTATCGACATCGTTTTTTATAGATGCCATTTTTTGAGAATGAGCTTGACAGTAGAATGCAATCAGTTTAATATTTTTGTCCTGAGCTGCCTTCGGTGTATTGTTAAACTTTAATTAAAATGTGATGGAAATGCGGTACACGTTCTACAAACTTGCATGCAAGTAGTTTTCTGAGAAATTCTGCTGCAAATAAGACTTTTACGATCGTTTGAATTGATACTTTGGATATTTTTTCTATGGGTTAAAAAGGTAAGTAAGGCTCATAGTAAAATTCCAGACTTTAATGAGGTCTGGTCTGGTTCACTCGCTCCCTAGACGAAACTACTACCCAAGTGCACTCCATTACCGCTGGCAGCCCGAGTTGCCAGCTTTAAGTTTGTATGCACAGCTGAGATGTGTTAGCGCTCCGGCTATAACTTGGTTATTGTTGCGGTGTGTCTTGCCACGACGATGGCCAAATACATTGTAGCCTCCAACATCACGACCAACAGGCAGGCAACAATGTGTGCGGCGGTTTATGGGATGCATCCTCTCTTTTAATGACACAAGGGTGCAAGTGTTTCAAGACGGTACCGCGCAAGAGAGTGTGTTCGTTTCTCTGACTGAGAGCAATCACACCTGTCTCAATAGTGAGCAATTTGCAAAATTGACAGCTGTAATGAGATCGCTTATAGTCACAAAGTTTCTGACTTTAATACACACAGTAAACCTCTTTGTTGACTTGTTTTAGATTGATACACCCATACTTGAGAGTACTGGTATCGAGCAAACGATCGAGAGTAAAATGGTATCGATTTAGTTTGAGAGGTTTTACGTTACACCGAGAGCATAATGCTCTCAATGCGTGGTGGCCGACATTGTAAAGGCACGGTCATAATAAATCAAAGGTCGTGGGATCGATCCCAAAGTCGGCATTGCTGTTTTTGCACTGCCATTTTTTCTCAGAATCAATATGAGAGCAAAATACTCTTAGTTCCATTTAACTACCAATTTGAGAGCTCTCTCCTCTCAGTTGGATGCCGATCAATCGAACGCTTTCCGCGTGGGGGCGTTTTCCTCTCAACTCATAAATCGCGTCAAGATCTCCGCTGCATCTCGTGCAAACTGCACCGTCGTCGGCACGACTGACGGCGGAGGTTCAACCTATGATGTGTCAATCAGCCTAGGTCTAGGTTCCGGCGCACGCTAGAGGAGGGCAGCAGTCTGCCGTCTCAAGGTTCGAGGATGATGGACGACCTAGAAATGGGCCGCCCGATCAACCCCCACTCACATGAACTAGAAGTTTTGAAGTTCGTGCGAGCGGGTGATTTAAAAAATGGCTTGCCGAGAAGTTTCTTCTCCGCGACGACCGGCCGGCAATCACGAGAAGCTCGCGCGCGCGCTCGTTCGCGCCAAGATAACGGTGCTTATTTTATGAATGAAACACCATTTTTGAATGAATGAAAATCAACGCGCGGCTACCGAGCGGCGGTGGTGTGGGACTCGAACGCTCGAATAAAAATGAATGAACAGAAAAAAAAGAGCGAGGCGTTTGTTGTGATGTTGTTTTGAGCCGCGGCGCGGCCTAGGCGAGCTTCAACCTTCGCGGCCAGGTATCGGCGAAGGGTGGCCTTTACAGCTAGTCACATTTTTGCCTAGCGCGAGACGTGTCGTATTTTAATCAACGTCCAAGAAAGAAATCGAAAGCTAAATTAATTCAAATTGGCTGTCGCGACAGTATCGGTGCGGGACTTGACGAGATCAGCTGCGTTGGTGGGATGCACTTGCTCGTAACGTACTTTACGTTGCGGCTACAAAGTATTTTTAATGGTATGCAAATCTCGGCATCATTTGCACCCACAGCAGACGGTCGAGAGCGAAATGGTCGCGATTTTGTTTGAGAGGTTTATGGTCATCGAAAGCACAATACAGATTTACCCATGAGTTACAGATCTACAAACACCACCACTTTGTTGTGTTGCAACTGATTTCTTAAACTTCAAACTCATTGAGTCATGGTGGCCGAAACTGTAAAGGCGCGATTTTATCAACTCGAAGATAGCGGGATCAATTCCCGTGTCGCAACTTTATTTTTTGCACGAGTTAAGTTTTTTTAACTCTTTCCTCTTAGTTGGGTGCTGCACAGCTTCGCTAGGAGATGTACGAGAAAAGAGCAAATCATTAAACAAAAGTTTCATACTTCAAACATTACTTTTGTATTATTTCCACGACGAGTACTCTCTTGTATTACAACGAAAGCTAGCCCTGACAGTCGTTCAAAAAGTTTCTCGACTTTGTTGCATCCTTTCTCTTGAATAGCATTGAAGCTGCTCCTCCCCGAACGCACAGCGGCTGCCGCTGATAGTCCTCACAACTCTCATAAAGTCCACTCTCCGGGGTTTCGTACCCTTTCATCGAGTACTCGCCGCTCGTCTGTGTCCATCAGACCGAAGACCATCTAGCCGGCAGGCATTATCGAGCGAAATATGGGGTGATTAAAATTGTTTTATACCGTCCCGCCCCCCTCCCCCCTTCGGGGGGGTTCCTCAAGATGTAGTACACACAACAAGTCTGCCCAGAGTTATGAATGAATTGAAAAGTCAAGAGGGGCCTTCACTTTCCCTTGCCATCTAAGGCTTGGCCGAGCTACTGAATATCTCTGGACCGGGCTTGCTCAGCGAGAGCAAAAAAAAAAAGAAGTCAGCCTCCTCTTCAGCGATGACAACCCCCGACGACGAAGATGAAGAGTGATGGTGTCAGGAAACCGTAGGCAAGTTCTTTCAATGGAATTCTTTGATTTATGGGAAAATACGCGGCGCGACAGCATGATTGCACACTGCTGCGGTCGGATTCCGTACAGGGACATCGCACAGGGTGACCTACTTTTTGGTGCCGGCCGGTTTGTGATAGCGAGAGCAGCAGCTGCACTGCTGGAAGTGCAGTTGGACGTGCCAGTAGTGCGTTTGGGGTCAGGTTGGGCGTAACGTTGCAAGTTACTGGAGAGTTGGTTGAATGAGTTCGATATTAAACTATTTCAGCCATTATTTGAAATACTGCACATATTGGCTATCAAGACTACATTATCCGGATGGTCCATTACTGTCAATACCTTTTGGATCCACACCGATTTACTGGACGAAACAATCCAGAGGTTGTTACTATCCAGATATAACTATATCAGTACAATCCGGATCCAAATAATACCAGATAACATAATCCGGATAATAATATGCAGATTATTCCACCTGAACAGAAGTACCTGTGCAACACCATCTGGATGACAATACTTAGATAATACTCGGATGTAGGCGATACTATACCAAAATAATGATAGTATAGGTATTGTGTTCTACAGTCTGGTATAGTCCGGCATATAATAGTACAAATTCTCCAGACAGAACAATCTAGAGGACCTGGATCTGGACGATACTATCCAAGTGGTGCAAGTGGAAGATACATTCCGAATACATTTTAATTGGAATACACTATCTGGATAACAATATCCAGATCCAGATGATACTATCCGAAAGATACCAGTTAAGTAATAGTATCGGTTTAATCAAATGTTTCAATCCGAGAGATAATAAAATCCGGATGATACTAGCCTGATAAAACTATCCAACAGTACCAATATAAGTATAATACTTTACGAATTTTACTATCCGGATAACCTGGACTATACCATCCGAAATACAATCTGTTTGAATGATACTATCTGGATAACATTTCTGGATAAAATCCCAAATCTTGATGGTGTCGAATGATACCAGCAATGAAATAGTTTAAAAGTAACGCTTTATCGGATGATAGAATATGATTCTATCCAGGATCATACTATCCGGATAGAACTAATCAGACAAGTGTCCCTTGAATTGATGGTTTTTTGCTCCATATTTTCACTGGTAAAATTTTAAGCCATTTGAAGTCACATTTCGCTTGCTAATCGTTACCTCTACATGGTGCAGCGTTGAACACCGTACTCAGTCAAGTACATACCAAGCTCGTAATTACCAGCTGTGCCAGCGGTTCATTCTCTCCGTGCACCATATACCGGGCAAATAATAGTAAATAATAATGGTTAATAATGATAATCGCAAACGCAGAGAGAGAGTAATTGTTACTACCAGTTGACATGATACTCTACATGAAGCTCTACGTTGACTCGGTTGAGCTACCCTCCCGAGAGGGGAGGGGGGGGACTGATTCTCGTCTACAGTTTATAATTACGCCCATCATGTTTTGCTGCGTTTTTGTTGCTGCTCGCGCACTTTCATTTCCGAACATAAATGCTATTCTAGACTGCTGCTCAAACCTGGCGGCGGATCATAATGCATCGGAGGTGCGCGCAGCGTTTGGAACGCTCTTTAACTTCGGTGTAATTAGTTGAACCGTCTAACCAGAGCGGACTCGACATGGGGGTACCTCCTGTTTAACTTTAACTGCTCACAACAGGTGAATTATGGGCGCTGACGCGTTCGAACTTTGAGTCTGTGCAGGGCTTGTTCTATGTGGCTCTCAGGGAGCTAGTGGTGAAGTACCTGTGTGTTTTCAGCTAACGTTACGATATACTAACCCTGGTGATACTGTAGGAATGGAAATATAGCTCAAATTCGGAAACGCAGATTGTCGTTAAAATGATACAACATAGAGAGTTTCCAAATCAGGGCTCTTGGGGAGCTAGTGGTGAAATACCTACGAATGTTCAGTTACTGCTACATTTCTTTAATATTACGACTTAAGACACCAACTGACAAGGTATCATCTAGTAGTCATCCCCACGAGCTACAAGAAAATCCATTACGTATTCACCGCACGTAGTTCTTGCTCTAATTTAAGGTCCCCTACGGACGACCATTTTGGAAGTCAACCTAAGTCCCATTAGGGCTCATCCATCCATCGGTCCACTTTGCCAACCGGGAAATGTTTTGACGAATTCGCGCTACTTTTCGCACCTACATTAGCCCGACCCTGATGCCTATCATCAAACCAGAGGGTCATTTGTACCTAATTTCTCACCAAGGTTCTCCGGAGTTTGTTTCGCGCTCTCACTCCAGGAATTTTCCGTCACCTCCGCGGCTAATAACAGTAATAAACGGCCACTTCTTCGGCGTACACACACACGCGTCATTTAAACTGTTAGCTGATGAGCCATTATGACTGTTATTATCAGCAATTCATCATCGCGCAGAGTCCGCGAGTGGTACCCGGAGGGCACCCACCAGATGATCCAGTTTCTTGCGCGGTTCCAATTTATATGTATGACTTTTGCTCGCGAATATTGTACCACCGGCAACCCACGAGCAGAAGAAAAAGAGAGTGCAGGGTTGGCATCCAATTAATTTCTACGCCGCGAAAACTGCATTATGAAGAGGTATTGCGGCAATCGCGGTACTGGTTCACGTGCTGCGCGCACGCGCGCCCAGCGCAAATGCATAATTCATGATGCACAGAGAGCAAAGTGACGACGGCTCCTAATGGGAACCGAGTTACCGGATTTCCGTTCCGGACGGCAGGAATGCGGCCTGGACCGGATGTCTCTTTGGTGCGGACAATGCGATTTACTTGTACTCTCATTAACTCTGTAACATCGAAGGACGGAAGACTCGGACAACGGGAGTAGCGATTGATTGGGCAAGGGGGTATGTTGTAGACATGACCGGAAGTACTCCGGTATCAAAAACCATGAAGTTTGATGCCCATATTGACTTAACTTGGAGATATTTGAATAAATGTTATGTGTCGGAACATCCCCGAGGGTATCTGGCCATTCTGGGCTGTGGATAATTGAGTCCATCTAAATCTTCTTTGGGTGTATCAGGAATCAAGACAACAGTGTTGCCAGTCTACAATACTACTAGTTGGGTTCAAATTGATGAACATTACATTATACCAACCCCGATGACATCTTACGAATAGAAATCTAGTTCAGATTCGAGATCTGCAGCATATTGTGTTTGAATGATCCAAACAGAGAGTGTCCAATTTAGGGCTCTTGGGGAGCTAGTGGTGAACTACCTACGAATGTTCACATAATTGCTACACAGGCTAGAATAGAGAACAAACCTGAGCTGCAATTTGCCACTTTGTACTACAAATTGATGTCAGTGTCGTGCTTCTGCAGTCCGTCGAAAGTTTGTTTACAAATTTTGTCGCCTTTTGGCGAGGTATTGTGTCAATTACATTGTACGCCGGAAAGCAGAAACTTGTTGCTCTGCAGAGCACACCTCGCCAACTTGTTTCACACCTCATGCGGAAGAGCTCTCGAAGCTATCACCGATAGCAAATTGCTTTCACGCGTGCTGCTCGTTTGCATACAGATGGCGGCCCTTCTTCACCGCTGGTCAACATCGGCTTCGGCGGCGGCACCCAAGGTTGTCCAGCTTCAATCGCTAGCGCGCGGGTTCTGAATAATCATAAATTTTCATATTAAATGATTGCTTTCCAATTGAGGTGTACCGTAATTACGACTTGAGCACAGTGAAAAAAAAAGTTTCAAAAAAAAATCGCGAGATTCGATCCGACTCCCTTTGATTGACGCACGCGACCTTACCAACTCGGCCACAAACTGACATTCCACGTCCAATTTAGCGCCAATTTCCCACCGTGTCTACACCCCTGCAGGCGAAGCCAAACATGTGGCCCCTCTGCTGCAATCGTGGTGTAATTTAATTTTGCAACAAAGTTGCAGGCAGAAAGCGCCGCCGCCAGCCTTACAGATGCAACGGATATCAGGTAACGTCAGACGACGGCGTCCCATGACGGTAATGGGGGTGTCAGAACGATTTGATCCGACAATTTATTAAGTGCGCGCGCACCCTTCGGACCGGATGACAGGTACGGCGCGGACTTGACAGGCTGCGACGAGGTTCATGGCTGGTGAGTCTTGAAGATGATGAGATTTTATCGTGTTCGAGCGAAATTGGAGCGATTTTTCACATGGGAATTACAAATTAAACGGCGTCTCTAGAGATAACAAACAATGTTTGTGAGGTTTACACCCAAAAGAGTTGTCTTTATAACAGTGAAGATTCTCCATCTCATCTCCACCGCGCACCTGGGATAAGGAAGTGTTGATGTTCCCCTTTTTTAAGAGGATAAGGGAAAATCTCCACATTTGCAACTCTTATGAAACGAAGTATTTTGAAGCGAATTTGGGGGTTCTGATTTGGGTGTACGTTCCTCTATAATCCATTAGTCCACTGCTCAACGTTACATTGATTCGTGAGACTTTTAGCTCCCCATACCCTCGCGGAGGTCACGACCAACTCTACGGACTCCAAGGTCCTTCAGGGCCGCCACACACAGCGCTCCCAACCAGCCGAGACTCGCGCTCATAAATGTTGTTAATCTCAAAGTATGCTAATTAAAAGTAATTGACAGTCGTAAAACCGCCCCCCTAGAGCAGACCGGCCAGCCCCCTCAGGCGGGATTTGCATTCTCGTGGCCCGGCGTTCTGATCTCGATGGAGATTAACCGAGCTGCCAGTGCTGCCAGATTTGACGGAAGTTCCGTTCCCAAGTAACATTTTTTTCCAGGAGCTCTACAAGAGCTCTTCAAGATAGCTACAGCATAGCAGTTTGGACCGCGGTAGGATAAAATTATCTTCAAAACTTCTTCAGGAGTTTGGAAGAGTACTTGAAGAGAGTTTTATCCTACCGCGGTCCAAACTGCTATGCTGTAGCTATCTTGAAGAGCTCTTGTAGAACTCCTGGAAAAAAATGTTGCTTGGGTTGATCCCTCACAGCAAAAAATTGTGGAAGGTGTAATTTTAAAAGGTTGAAAATTACCTCTTTTATGATGTAATTTTACCTCAATTTAGACTGAAAAAGTGACATTACACCAGAATAGTGGTAAAATTACACATTTTCAGAGGTAAAATTACACATTTTTTCTGACATAAAAGATGTACCCCTTCCCAGATGTAACATTACCATGATTTTTTTTCTGTGCATGCCAATCATGTAGAATGCAGCAAACTTCTTCAAAGCAAAAAAAACTCCAATTTTCTGGCAACCCTGCCATATCTGGAGCCCCCGGACCAGCTGACGCTTCCACCTCTCCGGAGGGGCTTGGAATTCAATTCCCGCTCTCGCTGGAACTTGTAAATAAAAACAAAGCTGCGCAAAAACAAGCGGCCAATCGCTCGCGAGTGTGGCCGCCGGCGGAGATAAAGATTTACAACCGGCGATATCGCGCGCGTCGTATAGTTATGATTGCCTGGGCGCGAAACGAGCGCGAATGCACTGAAGTGCGCTCCTCCTCCTCGACAGGGCTGACCTGCTCGTACTCGTGTGTAGTGTAAAACCAGGTGATTTCAGCGAGGGGGGAAACCCACTCTGTGTTTAATTACTTTATAGATTTATTGGCGCCCGTATTTGTTCTGCGCGGATCGCGGCGTTCCAAAGTACGGAATTTATGGGCAAACCGAATTTTTTGACATTCAAAGCGACTAAGAAATCAAAACATCGTCACGTCACCAATTAGGTTTTACACCGTGACGTCATTTGACAGCTCGTGTGCACTGTTTACATGGTCTTCGTCGATTGTCGACGAATTTCCCCGAACAAAATCGACGACCGCATCGAACTGTGCTAAGTCCATGTAAACAGTGCACTCCTTCTAACCTCCAAATCGAGTCGGCGTAAAACCTAATACAGGTACTGCTGGCATCAATTAAAGGATGAAGAAAGAGAGAAAGAGCAAAGGAAAGGAAGTATTTGCGTTCTGCCTCTCCACAAACATCAAGTCATCGTGGCGCAGTGGTAGAGAGTTGGTCCATAAATCAAAGACCAGTGTTCCGAATCTCGCTTGCAACAAAATGCTTTTTGCGCTCGTTTTCTAAAGCGTTTGCACATCAGCTTTTAAAAAGGAGGCTAAAACGAACTTAAAATCGTAAACTGGCCAGACCCACTACGTTAAGATAGCCGCAGAGATGAATCGTTGCAACTTGGTCGACTTGAGACCAACATCCTTCAATCCACAAACTTCCCAATGATTTATTATAGCCAAAGACGTACTTCAGTCCACCGTCTCTGGTGATGACGACGTTACCGCGACCAAACTGACCACGCCAACATCGGCCGGAGTCGCGTGTAGGTGGCACTCGAGGTGTGGGAACGACGGTCGTTCTTTTGCCTTCTACGGCCATGTTTAGCTCCAGGATAGACCGCGCGTTGCAACCATCGCCGGAGTTCACTGGACCGACGACGGCGGTAGAATTTAAATTGGCCAAGCTGCCAATAAATATCGACTATAAATAGTCGCGACTCAGAGAAGCCGAGGAGGCCCCGCAGGGGTCGGCCGAAGGGAAAGGATTTGTAATTAAAAATTGAAATAAATGTTGCCACCCTGACCTAGGGCAACAGAGGCGCGGGCGAGTCTGACTTGGGCGAACGTGAAGAGATCTCGAGAGCTCGCCCCGCGCCACTATTAATTGGATGTAAATAATTGAAATTTAAATTCCTCGCGCACAGAACCGACCGACCGGCCGGGCATAGCGAACATCCAGCTGTAATGCTGTTAACACTGGAACGCCCAACGCATGTCCAACTTACACGGACTCCCAAGCCTCCCAAAAAAGTTGGAACGGTAACTTCAACTCGCTGGTTCTCGGGCATAACTCAACCAATCGGGACGATTCTTGTTTCCAGTAATTTGTAAGAATGTCTAGATGATCCTAGAACTTTGCAGAACTTAATTTGATCAAATCTGTAATTTCTGCGACCGAAAACATCGTTCCACCTTTTTTCAAAACGACTGCCTCCGCGGAATTTTTGGCGAATTTTTTTTTGTACGCTAAAAAAAAAGTTGGAACGATGTTTTTAATCGCAAAAATTACAGATTTGATCAAATTAAGTTCTGCAAAGTTCTAGAATCATCTAGACATCCTAACAAATCACTAGAAAGAAGAATCATCTTGATTGGTTGAGTTATGCCCGAGAACCAGCGAGTTGAAGTTACCGTTCCAACTTTTTTGGAGCCTTGGGCGTTGGAATGTTAATGGAGTTGCGAAGAAAGCGTTTGGAATACTTTGTAGAAAGAAGAAGGTACTGCACACAACGGTTGTGGAATGCAACTAACCTCTGCTGGGAAGGTAGATCTGCAGAGAGTTTTGCATTCTGCAGTTATGTTCACCGGTGGAATGTCGGAGGAATTCCTTATACGAACGTGAATTCCGTAAGGGTGCCCCCCCCACTCGCAAGTGGTAAAACGTTAGTGCCAGCTTCTTGGAAACTGGAACTTTTAAAACGGTTCCTTAAAATCATTCCCTGGAAACTAATTCCACTCCTCGCTTAGATGACTCCATCCAGAACCCGTTGCTCGCGATTTTCCTGAAACTGTGTGACTAGTACTATCAGCGTTAAGCCTTAATAGAGTCACTGAGTACGTTGGAAGGAATCTGGCTAAACAACAAAATCAACCGGCAGCCGGGAGAATGCGCGTTTATTTAATTGCTTGCCGGGTGCACATTCTTGCATAGGGCACAGTGGGTGCGGAAATGGTCAAAATTGGGAGAAGAAAAAAGTGTGAGTCATCTCTCCAATTTTTTTAAATCTTTATAGTTATGACTTCAACAGGTTCAAAAACAAGCGTTTGAACGAAAATCAACTTTTATTGGAAAAAAAAACTCAAAACAGTGCACCAAATAAAAAATTTACACAAAAAAATAATAAATAAAAATCTTATTTTTAAAATTTCGAACAAAAAAAAATTAGTTTAATTTAGAGATGCTTGGAAATCCATGATTTAACAAAAGATGGCAACACTGTAACATTTAGGACCAAAAAAATTATGTTGTGTCCATTAAAAAAAAAACCAAAGAGTCATTTTGTCCATTTCTTATTTTTAAAAGTGAAAAAAAGTTATTATTATTTCAAAATAAAACCATTTTTTTATCAGTATCAATAGCTTCAATTCCAGAGTTTTTTTTTTAAAGGACCAATAAACTATTGTCTTTCATATGTTTATAGGACCTAATAAAAAAAAACTCTAGAATTTATCGAAGAGAACAAAACATTCAGAAAATCCCTTCTCAAGTTACAAATTTCTTAAAAATTTTGACTGCATTTTTGCATAAAGTCCCATTTTTTTTAAGCTGATCATGGTTTTGAGTTTTATAACTTTATTGGTTTAAAGGCTCATTTTCAAAATATTTTACCATAAAATCAAAAAATGTTCAAGACATAATTTTGGTTATATCGGTTCAATACATAATTTTGGTGAATATCGGTTTAGGCAAGTAGTCCATTTGTGGACTCAAATTAAAATTTTATAAATGGTCCCGCTTGATTGAAAATTGAATAATAAGCTCTGGAAAATAAATTTGAAACAGTAGTAAAATTTTATTTGAAAGAGTTCTTTGAACAAATGGAATCCTATAGCTTAGAGAACCTTTAAAAACCATTAGAGTTTTCTGTATTTATTTTACCCAAAAATCTACCAAAAATGTTAAAAGAAAGCTAGAAGGATATTTTTTTTGTCGTATTAAATATGATTTTACAGGAATTTAAAAAAATATCTGGAAAATATACTAATTAAAGTAATCTGAGGAAAGTGTTTTTTTTTTTTTTTTAGCAAAATTAATTAACTGGTTCTTCTCGGCCGTTACCGATGTCAAAGCATTATTTTAAAATATTGAAATAAAAAAAGTCACATTTTTTTTTCACGCTATAACAACTGTTATAAACTGTAACTACAGTAATCAGTCGAACATTTTGAAAATTTCGATTAATTCATAAAAATAATGATTTTCCCAAAATTCGAAATTTGTTAAAATTTCAAAATGATCCTAAAATTTTTAAAAGCTTTAAATGGCACAACAATTTAAAATTTGTTAAATATAAGGAGTGCCCTAATAGAATGAAAATGCTAAAATAAACATAATTCAATAAACTTTATTAGCTCAATCAATCGTGCAAGTTTTTTTTTTTTTTTTTTCAACTTAAATTTCTACTTTATTTTTTTTTTAGTAGGAGGAGAGACTAAAACTTGCAATGAAATCCGAAAAACAAACTAACGTTAGCAGCATGAACAGATTCGAAAAAGGACATAGCAGATCATTACCGATCGGAAGGCATGCCGGCGGGCAAGTTTAGTTAAAGTTCAATCTCATGACTCGCCAACGGACAATCGATTTGAAAATTGAGCATGTCATCGACATGCATGTTTCAACACGACAGAAAATACATTCGTATAGTAGCGTAGCTCGGAAGGCACGGCGGCGGCAACTCGTTGGTCTTCAATAAATAACTTGTTTTTGTAAGAATATTTTGGTCATAATACGGCATAAAAACGATTTCAAAAAAGTGTGTTGTCTAAACTATTTTAAAACCATATTTTTACCACCGTACCCAAGAGTTTTTCTCACAGTGCGGCGCCACCGCCCATTAGCTAGGGGGGTAGGGGAAGAGGTACCAGTGCGTTGGTACGCGAGAAAAGATTAGGTCAACGTAGTCGTCGTTGGTGGGTGCTCGATTACAATTATCAACTGGATTATCACGGCAACATTGTAAGCGCTGGCAACATTGTTGCACTGCCCGTCGGCGGCACAGTGAGCTTTCCCGCGATCTTGCCGGGAAGATTATGGGGAAAAATAAAAGTATTGTTTCGCTACAATCGATTTGAAAAGGTGGTTTTAAGGAATTTTAGATAATAGATTGAGATGTTATTTATAGATGTTTATTCTTCGAACATCACGCTGTGTCGCGCACACTTTGTTGCAAAACCTGAACCTGCCCCAAGAACCTCGGTACTTGTAGTTCACACACTTGAACTCGACTGTGTCGAGGGGTGCGAAAAGTATGCAAACATGTGCTGGCAAGGGGGCTCAATCAATATTGACGCGGGCGGACCTTGATTAGCTATGGCATTTATTAACGTGTTGAAGCAATTTTCATTCCTGACATGAAGTTCGCGAGGGGAAAATCACTTTAACCTTAAAACTGAGATGTCGTTGGAGCGGCAGGACGATTAGAGTGATATTCAAGGCTCTAAATGTTAAGGTTGGCCCTCATGTGTAATCGTGACACTCCTGCTTAATTTTGTTGCATAAAGGTTTCAGAAGTGTTTCACAGAGGTTTGCAACTGTTGTAAAACCGTTGTGAAACTTACACGCTACATAAGTTTGTTTCCAACCTTTCTTTCAAGGACCTTGTATCAAAAATCGGTCTAAAAACCGGAAAACAACCTGCAGGTGAAGAGTGTCACTCTCAAGCGGAAAAGTTTGCAATTTTTGTCAAGATGTTCCAAAGTTTCGGAGTACCAGAAACTTGACAACTTTTCAGAACCACCTACCTTGCTCAACTTTTCGCCCTCGTGGTGTGGCAGCATCTGTCGCAAGCTCTGGAAGCCGGCGTTTATGCTCTGCATGCGTCGCCGCTCGTTGCTGTTGGCGATCTCCCGGCGCATCCGCTTCTCGTCCTTGTCCATCGAGATGGGACCCCCGGAGCCGGGTCCTCCCCCGCCCCCCTCCTCGGTCGTGACGCGGCAGAATCTGCGGAAGAAAAAAAAGAAGAAAAGCGGGAATCTAGGTTAGGATCGCTCACTTGTCGTGTTGGGGCTAGATTTAAGTCACAACAAATGCCGGTTCGGGGCTGGGATGTTTTGAGAAATTGGTGGTGCTAGCAAGAATCCGAAAATAGCTTGACGAAGGAATCTGTGTCAGCGGAACAGGAAGTGGGGTAGTCGATGGTGGGCCGACCGGGGCTTTCTTCCCGGCTTGGATTCGTTGAGTGTCTGTGTCATTGCTGATGGTTCCGAAGAAAGTTCCCAAAATAGCACCGGGATTGGATGGTACGGGTGTGGCAAAAGGGTGTGTTCAAGTCTTGGAAATTGGTAGCAGAACTTGAAAAAGTTTGTGTCTGTGACTCTATGCTACATTTTATCTCAAGCGAGGCAATTCAAAATTGTGTTCTTTTCTTTTGTGGTTATTTTTGTTGCTAAAATATAGGTGGAGTTGTTCAAAAATAGTTTTCGTGAAGATCTATAAGTATTTCACCGTAACAAGCAAGAGTTCGATAAAACTTGAATCCGATTCTAACCCGCACAATTTTAATGAGTATAATATACTACTTGGCTGGTATGTAAGGGTGTCCTGGGTTATCCAAGGATGGCTGGAGTTAATACCTGTCGATCTCCCGTCGTAACAAGCAAGAGGTCGGCGAATTTTGACCCCGAATCATACCTGCATAGCTTCAGTGAATATGGTAGACTACTCTGTTAGTATGTTGGGTTGTGCTGGGTCATCCAAGCGGTTCCTGAAGTTAATACCTGTCGATCTACCGTCGTAACAAGCAAGAGGTCGGTGAATTTCGTCCCAGAATAATACCCGCTTAGCTTCAGTGAGCATGGTAGATTAGTTGGCTTATATGTTGGGGTGTCCTGAGCCTTCCACGACCGAATGGCACGTGATTCGCATCAAATCCTAAAAACGACTCTATTTCCCAAGCATAACCACTCATCGACCGATTCAGAGTGCACTTGAAAATCTCGCCATCGAAAAGACTTTTAATGAATGAAAACCGCCCAAGAGAAAGAGAGCATAAGTGGGCGCATAACTATGTTGCAGACAGACCCTCACTGTTGGCCACTATCAACACGCTGGCCGGCTGGCTGGCCCTTCGAGAGGGAATCTGAACAAGTGCGTGCATTCATCAGCTCTGCTCTGGTGCAGTTTTCGAAGGGGAAAGATGCACTTGGCCAGAGGCCGTGTAACGAGTGTGGTTTACACGCCCAACCCACACCCCCCGTTGGCGAAACCATATCGATTCCAATGGGCCAAGCTTTTCAGAGCGTAACGTCTGGGAGAAGTTTATGTCTTGCTCTCGCCGGGCAAGTACTCCATCATTACACCGTGGTGCACATCTTTGCAGATCGGTTTAACTCCTGACGAGCCTCTTTGCGCGCCTTTTGTGGGTACAAGTTAATTAGCTTTACTAGAGTAGCCGGACGCCGGATGCTAATTAGGCAGTGAAGGCTATCTTGGAGCTGATTGTAGTGGATGGGGCCCTTTTTATCATCCGCGGGCACAACAAGTGAGAGTGATTTCATGGGTTAAATGGACGGAAAGGGATAACATGCAAAAGCTGTTTTTTTTTTCGTTGCTAATTTTATGGTTGAACAGGGTTCTTTTAAATTCTTATCCATAATTAAAATGGTGTGCCTTACTTCCGTTCGAATCAAAAAGTAAAGCAAAGAAAAAGTTCCTTGTTTTTGGTGGAAAATAGCAAAATGCTCTTAGACATATTTATAAACATTTGAGCTGTTTCAACAGCTATTATCCTCACATATAATTCATAAGAATCAGAATAAATGTTACACTGTCTAATCTAATCTAATCTAATCAGACCCTAGCGCAGCCAATCTTTCGAAGGGATCCTGGAGAGTGCCTTAGGTTAGATGACGCCTAGCACTCTTCTTGTCATTTATTAACATTTGTAGTGCGCCATTGCATCACAATGCATTGAAACATCACAAGTGTTAAAGCGGCCAGGCCTACTGCGTAAAGCCGTATCGCAGAGATGACTCGTAATTGGGTTGAGTTTGAGCACTGAGTGTTCGAACAACAACACAATTCTGAATCGACAGGGGAGGAAGAAGCGACACACCACCATACGCTCCGAGATTTGGATGTATTCGTTGGGAGCACCATGCTAAGAAGGTTTGGTACTCCGGGACTCTCTGGGATGGGACATTGTATTTCCACGAATGCCCTGGACACTATTTGCCGTGGTTATAGCGCCACAACTCGCTCTCTGTAACAATATTCCTAATTTCAGTTCACGCTCACCAAGTCGTCATGGCCTAGTGGTTAGCATTTTTGCTCACCAATCCAAAGGACGGAGGATCGAACCCCGCCTCGAGCAACTATGATTTTTCGTTCATATTCATCATTTCAAATTTTTGTGTTCTTAACTTTCTCGTTGGGAGCAGATAGGAATCGAACCCAGAACCATTCGCTTACAAAGGGAACACCGTAACCAGTCAGCCACGGCCGCTCCCTCAGAATAAATGTTACACTGTAATCATTTTCTGAAACATCTCTTCTGATTTTCTGAATTTGACTCATTTCCTTTAAACATATTTCAACAGAAGACATTAATATTTTATACAAAAAGCCAGATAGAGTGACTTTTTTCTCTAAAACAAAACATAATTTTAATACAAGCTTATCTGAGACTAGTTTTACGAAAAAAGATCGTAACCCAATGTCAAAAACAGACCTTTACTTAAGAAATTGATATTCTGCGGATAAAAACACCAATTTCGTTCTTTTCAAGAAATTTTAGGTCTAATTTAGATTTATTTTATTCGAATTTTATGCCTTTATAATCGATTTTATTATTTTTAGAAGATTTTTTTTCAAATCATGATTTTTCCTCAAATTATATCTTTTTGAAATGAAACTCTTTATTAAAAAATGGCTTTAAACAAAAGAACTCAAAAGTATGTACCAATTTTGGGTTATTTATTTTCTTGTGACAAAAGGTAAATTAAATTATCGGTAAGTTGTTAAAGAGTTAAACTGAAAACTTTTTTTCGTAAAATCGCGATAACTCGTGATGTTTATAAGCAAACCCCTTATGTCGATATATCAAAATTTTTGTAATTGTCTGCTCTACAACTTTGTAGAACATTGTTACACTCTAAAAAATAACCCTGCAAAGTTAGAAAAAACACAAAATTTAAAAATGAAAAATTTTGTTCTAAATGAAAAAATGACCCTTCTGGGTCAATGTAGATTCGAAAAGTACATTAAATTTGCCATAAAATGACATGTCCAAAAATTTTTACAGTCGAGTAACGGAAAATGGGAGAATTTTTAAAACTTTTTTAGTGTTTTTTTCGATGAAAAATAAGTTTTTTCGGAATTCTGAGTACGCCATCAAATCGGGCGTCTAATTTTACATAAAGCCCCTATGACACCAAATTTCTATCTCATCACCGTTTCAGGCTGCAAATTATTGAAAAACACCTCTTTTTTCGCATGTTCAAAAATGGAAGGGGTCGTACCGCCCCTCCGTCACGAGATATCAAAAAACGGACCTCAGATTCGTGATCAGGGACAAAAGTTACCCCTTAGGACAAAGTTTCACGCAAATCGAAGAGGGGTCGGGGCAACTTTTCCCGATTTCGTGTGAGTTGGTAGAGAATTACCCAATTACAACACTTGTTTTTTGACCAATGTTATGCGTTGATTTGACAGTTTATAAAAAAACTTCATTTTTTCTGTTTGCTTTTCGAAAAGGTTTTCGACATTTTTGACACGATTTTCAAAAGATATTTTTTCGAAAAATTGGCAACACTGCTAAATGAATTTAGATCAACTTTTGCCACAGCAGGATGCGATTGTTTTATTTCAAAAATAGTTAATATGCGCAATCCAATGTTTGGTGTGAAAACTCCAATTAAAACAAGGTTATTTTTTGTTTAAATTTGTAATTTTTTTTTTTCGCTGTACCGCGATAGCTTTTAAAAAGGGCAAAACCTTGGATATACTTGCTTTAGTGACAGTTTACGTTGGGTAGACACCAAATTGATCATATAATCCGTTCTCAATACTTTTGAATATTTTAATAAATTTTTGAATATTTTAATGGACAGCTGCCAAAATTGGAACACACAAAGTTTCATTCAAATAACTGCTCAACAGTTAACAAATTTAGAGTTAAAAAATTGAATATTTTTAATGGTTTTGAGATGATCTATACAAAACTGGTTTAAAATGGCCCAATTATATAAAATTCTTGTAGAAATTCAAAAGGGTTAAAGAGTAAAAAAAAGTAAATTCCGAATACAGTCCAGACTCGATTATCCGAAGGCCTTGGACAAATTTAACTTCGAATAATAGAATCTTCGAAAGATCGAATCACAGAAAAATGTTTTTTTGCTGTATTATTTTTGATTGTCGAGCTTAAGTATAACCCTTAACCTTCTACAACCCAACCCCGCCTTTAGACGGGCTTCGATTAAAAAAATCGCCAAAAATCTAATTTTCAACAAATTTTTGATCTTTAAAAAGCATTGGAAAGAAGAACTCTTAAAATTTTAAATAATTTATGGGTTGGAAGTTTTACTTGTTTTATGTGACTTTGCCAATGTTTTTAAAAATGTCCTTTTTTAAGAGGTCAACTTTAGCAGTGTTTTTTACTAACATTTCTTATATTTTTAATAAAAAGAAGTATGCAGTAATTTTTCTAGTGCCCCAGACTATGGCTTTACACATTTATTTACAATTTAAATGATAATGGTGCCATTTTATAGCAGAAAATGTGAAAACATGCAAAAAATTGAAAAATTTACTGTAAAAACATGAAAAAATTAGATAGGCAAAATGTAATTATAGGAGGAGGTAGAGTACACGGATATAAAAACTACATTTTTTTTTAATTTATTGGAAATCAACGATTCAAACTTTACCAAAATTGGGTCGTGAGAAACGAATTTGGTGTTAAAGGAAGAACATAAAAAAAATAAAAAAATGTTCTTGAATATCCGAAGTCCCATGAAAACCTTCAGACAGTTAAATTTTGGATAATCGTTACTTCGGATAATCGAGTCTGGATTGTATAAAATTCCCATGCGGACTCATTTATGAATATTTTTCAGAAATGTAAAAAAAAAAACGTGCCGTATTTTTCAATTCCTAGAATAATGTAGCAAATAATATTAATGTAGCATAAAGTACCATAATTTTTCAAGTTAGCAACGGCTCAGTTTGAATGAATTAGACAGAAGAGGGACTTCTTCAAAAAAAAATTTGACAAAGGATAAATCGAGTGATTTTTTTTTTATTTTTGTTCAGTTTAACGATATAATTTTCTGTCTTACTACATAAACTGAACAATCTCTACGCATAAAATTCCACAACATAAGCCACCAAAAATCCGCTGACCACACGTGGGAAGGCTCACATCAATCAAAACCAGCAAACCTCTCGGAGACCGCGGAATGTTAGTTATTTACGCACAACACAAGTTTTTAAAAGTCTGGAGCAACATTTGAAAGGGGCGGTACGACATTGCTCTTACGGCCTTTGATTACACGCGTTTAAATGGGACGAAAGGCCGTAAGAGCAATGTCGTACCGCCCCTTTCAAATGTTGCTCCAGAAGTCTAAACCTCTTTCTCCCATTCTCTCCCGCGCTCTCTAACTCGGACACGACTCAGCTGTTGTTTGGGGGGGCCGTGGGCTGGTGTGCGTAAAAGTGCGTACGGGCATTTGTGTGTTTGTGGTGGCGGCGGCAAGCTCTTTAAATCGCCCACGTGCGTCGCGTTTTTTTACTTTCGGCGGTGTGCGTCTGACCGTCTGACTATGCGTTATTTAATCGGTTTGTGAGGTTATGTTGATGGTGTTTTGGGGATTCCACCGCGAACAGGGGGGACCCGGTCTCTTTCGGTGTGCGCCGCTGAATCATGGTAAAATTCCGTTGCAGTGAGTTTTTTTTTCTTTCGTTTGTGTTTGGTTGGGGAATTTTCCACTTTTGTTGTGATTTGCCTGTACGCATACACCTAAGGCGAAACTGGGTGGATTAGCTGTTTCACCTAGTTACATGAAAAACTTCCAAATTTGACAAATTGAGCTTGAGTGGATACTTGTAAATGAATTCTACTGAATATTGATTTCGTGTTTACACTTGTGCCACCCCAAGTTCAACAACATGTTATTATTTGCACAAATTCCAACGTGACACGTGTAGTTCAGTGATGTGTACAACCAGGGTAGTGGAGGCGTCGCACAAATGAAACCCAATTATCACCTGGCTAATTGGAAGAGAAGTGAAACCGCATGGTACACAGCGAAAAAGTAATTTACCATGATTTTTATGTAACTTTACATTGATTGTTGTTTAAAACCAAAACCTCTCATTTGAAACCAAATTCACGATCACTTTTTTACAGTGCACTGTCTATTTCGTGCCTTCCAATTAACCAGTTCAGAGCCAGTCGCAGTGTGCACCGCAGGGACAATTATCTCCCTATTACAGGTTCCATTTGTCACGCTGCTGCTGCGCAAGTGACCAAGAGCTTCATTCATAAAAAAATATGTGCGTCCTTGGCGATTGATTTGTTTGCGCCATACGCATGGAAAAGGGGAGAGTAGTCACTTGTAAGAATTATGATCTATCATTTTTTTCAAAATTTCTTTTTTGTTCAGTGTTTTACATGTTTCAGTCTTTTTTTTACCTTTTTATTATTTTATTCCTTTTAATCAAATTTATAGACACTAAAACTAGAACAAAACCGTTTAAAACTAATTTTGAAAAACATAAAAAACACTACAAATACAAATTTAAGTTAAAATGTAAAGTGTTAATCATTTTCTTTTCTTTTTCGATTATCCGAAGGGCATCATACAAAATTCGGATAATCAAATAGGGAAAAAATATAGATTTTCTAACTGTTATCTGATAAGCCCTCATTTTTCAACTCACGATACAGTCCATACTCGATTATCCGAAGCTTCGATTATCCGAAGTTTCGATTATCCGAAGTTCGATTATCCGAAAGTTTGTATGGGACTTCGGATATCGAATCACGAAAAAAAAATGTATTTTTTTTATTTTCTCACTTTTAACATCAAATTCGAGTTGATTGCCGCCATTGTGGCCGCCATCATGTATTTAAAAATCTATTTTTTTCTTGATTCGATTATCCGAAGTTTCGATTATCCGAAATGAAATTTTGCCAAGGCCTTCAGGTAGTCGAGTCTGGACTGTATTTGGAAAAAAATTAGTTCGATTTTCAAAATTAAAAATGAATCTTTTGCTCTTTTCAATGAAAAATATGTCGCAATTTAAAAATCTGGCATACAATTTGAAAATGTCCAAAATAAGTGTTTTAGTTGCTTCAGAATATACAATTTGAATAGAGCAGGAAATTTTACATTTCACAGAATCTACAGGATCCATGGACATACGCTCCAGATCAGAGGTAACTGGTAGTTTTTAAAAGATGTAATAACATAAAACACTTGGTAGTTTATCATAACTTTTGAAGTCGTACCAAAATTTATAATTTAATTTGTTCACAACAAAAACTCCGATGGTAAAATCGCATGCATTCACGTCACCTTTGTGAAAAGACACTTGATATTACACACTGTATGAGCATTTTTTGTAAACACAAAAAAAAGTTGCTACCGTCGGGATTAAAACCCAGCACCAACAGTAATGACTGGTGCCTTAACCCGCTCGGCCAGATGGAGAATGAAAAGGATAAACAAATACATCAGCTTGACTTTTCCATCAAGTAGGTTTCCCATACTAATGGACTACATAATTTAGGGTGTAAAATTACATACATTTTCATAGAATAATGCAAAATTTATTTTACATGCAGGACTTTTACATGTAGCTGGATAACAATTTTTTTTTTGCTGTGTTCACAATAAAATTTCCTTAGAGAGTGTAACTCTTTCTAAAGGCAGGTGTCAGCTCGAACTTCAACTATAAAAATAAAAAAACTTCTTTCCCGTTGCGGAGTCTTGAACAGTATAATTTCAAAATTAGTAATCATCCCTCGCAACAATGTCGCAAGTCGCAACTTTTTAACGACACAAAACTGGCCGCAAATCGATCGACATTCCCGGGCTACCTCCATACCTGCCCCGCGGAAAAGATGATTTATGATCCGATCCGACACAGTAGAGTTGTAACTTCCCATGTAACGGTAGAGGGGGGAGGACGTGAACTTGTTTTATCGCTTTTAATGTGCCATTAATGCGCGCACTAGTTTGTATTACTCTGGTGGCCAACGTCGCCGTTGCATGGCTGGTTGATGTCGCGTAAATCATCTTTCACGAGCTTTTGGCTGTTTGGCGGAGTTAACATCGGCAATTCGGTTTCAAGGGTTTAGAAATTGCTACCTTGTAGCTAGAGCTCCTCGGTGAAAATGCAAGTTTTATGTTACATTTTTTTTTTTTTTTTTTTTTTTTTTTTTTTTTTTTTTTATTTTTTTTTTTAATACCGAATTTCGCACTTCACAGCATTGCTTGCCGGAAACATTCACCTACCCTTATAAAGGGTTAGGCTCGGTCGTGGGATTTATTGCGGGTGCAATTCTAATAGACAGATCCCAGTGAGCTAAGCTCTTTTAAGGGATAGTTTGCCTTTAAGACTACACTTAAACTATTAAACATATAACTAGTGTGATGGCGGATTTGTTGTGATGTTGGGTTGCGGTCGGTGATCGACCGCTGGCGGTGGGCGGTTGGCGGATGGCGGTTGGCGGTTGGTGGTGGGCGGCTTGCGGTGGGCGATGGGCGGGTGGCGGTGGGCGATGGGCGGCTTGCGGTGGGTGGCGGCGGGTGGGCGGTGGCGGAAACGAGAAAGCATATATTTTTTTTAGTGTGAGCTTCTTGGAAGGTAGTGTAACACTTTTGATTTGAAGAGCGCGCGTAAGGATTTTTTAAATTGGATCAGCGTGGGTGATGCTTTACAGGGTGGTGGGAGGTCGTTGTACAGCTTACTTCCGATGTGTGCAATCTTCTTTCGGCCAAATTCTGTTCGAGCTCTGACCAGGTAGAAGTGTCCAGCTTGTCTGCTGGAACGGCCTGTGTGCATCCTTTGCAATACCAGGCTGATGTCAGGAGAGTTAATGTTTTTCCGAATGTGCATTAGCATTTGGAACTCGTGCATTGCTCGAACGGGGAGTATGGAATCGTTTGGGTCATTGTACAACAGACGGGTGGGATAGAGGAAAGGTTTGCGGAGCACAATTTTGAGACATCTGTTTTGGATAACTTGCAATTTTTGAAGACACGACTCTTGGGCATGTCCCCAGTTGGCGATGAGGTATTGCAATCTAGAGTGGATCATTGCAAAGTACAGCTTTTTCAGTGCAGACGTCGGCAGGAACGATGAGGTTTTCCGAAGTATTCCGCAAAATGAAGACAGCTTCCGCTTCAGTAGATCCACATGTGCTGACCAGCTCATCGTGCTGTCCAGCGTTAGACCGAGGAATTCGAAGCTAAATACTTCCTCGACTACTCGGTTGCAGACTACAACAGGATCATGCACAGGGATGGGAATCCAGGGCGAGTGGATCAGCATAAACTTGGTTTTTGTTAGGTTCATTGACAGAAGGTTGGTGCAGAAGTAGTCATTCAGTAGCTCAAGGTCCACTTTAATCCTGTGCTGCAAAGACTCGACTACTGCAGCATACTTTCCACCAACACCGTTGTAGAAGATCGATGTGTCGTCGGCGAACAAGCGTACCTCACCGGTAAGGCCCAGTGACGGGAGGTCGTTTATGAAGAGCAGAAACAAGATTGGTCCTAGGTTGCTTCCTTGGGGCACTCCGGTTGTCACAGGACTCAGCTGACTCCGAGATTCACCAATAGTCACAAATTGGGATCTGTTGTCCAGGTAGCTTTGGATTAGGGATAAGGCAATTCCTCGTATGCCGTACATCTCTAGCTTCTTCAGCAGCAGGTTGTGGTCGATCGTGTCGAATGCTTTTTTTAAATCAATGAAAAGAGCGCCAACTACATTCCGGCTGTCCAGGGCATCGTAGATACTTTCCACTAGGTCACACGATGCTGTGAGGGTGCTCATTCCTTGCCTGAATCCGTACTGGTGCTTGTAGATCAGTCCGTGCTTGTTAGCAAAACCAACAAGTCTGCAAACTATCAGTTTCTCGATAATTTTGTCAAGAACTGACAAACATGAGATGGGTCGATAGTTACTAGGGTTCTTTAAATCGCCAGATTTGTGGATTGGCGTGACTCTGGCAACCTTCAAGCAATCTGGGTATGCTCCTGTATCAACGATTTCATTGAAGATATCGGACAGCAGGGCCGCAAACACATTAAAGTGTTGCTTGACAAAAGTAACAGGAATGTTGTCGTACCCAGCGGATTTTTTGGAGTCTAGACCGTTAATCAAAATTGTCGTTTCAGCAACAGTTGCAGGATGTAGAAAGATGGAGAATCGGTGTCTACGTAGGGTTCCAAATCTGTAGATGTCGCGGTCACTATTCAGGGTAGCGGCCAGTTCTGGTCCAATGTTGCAGAAGAATTCGTTGAAAGATTGACATATTTCAGTCAAATCTGAAATCACATTTCCATCAACAAGTAGCTCTTTCGGTTGAGATCTGCTGCGCTGCTTCCCTAGTACATCGTTGATTACCCTCCAAGCAGATTTTTGGTCACATCCGGAGAGGAGACGTTCATAGTAGTTCCGCTTAGCAGCTTCCTTCTCTTTTTGTAGCTTTTTGGACACGTGAGCCAACAGGTCTACTAGCCGTGGGTCGTCGCTGTTTCGTCGCTGCTTTTTCAGTGTTTTATCCTTGATTTGGATCAGCTTCCAGACATTGAAAGTCATCCATGGACAGTTACCTTTCACCTTCGCCTTTATCGTTACTGTTTTCGTGCATTGCTCTTTGATCAAGTTATAACTGTTCATCACGAACAGAAGTTTCTCGTTTGCAGTCAGGTGTGGAGACAGCCCTGCCAGGGACTCAGTGAACTGTTGGTTTAGCCGTGCGTGGTCGACGATGTCCTTGTGGAAGGTCTGCTTCACCAGCTCGCAGGAGTACTTGAATGAAGTTGCGATCCAGTTGTGATCACTCAGATCATTGCAGATGGTTTCATTGAAGACACCGTCTGCAAGATGTTCGCTGCATACCACGTGGTCAAGCACGTTGCCGCTGGCTGGCCTGGTTACCGATGTATTGGTTACTACCATGTTGAGAGATGATAGCAAGCGAGAATATTCACAGACCACGTTGTTTGTGACGATGTTTATAGGGATGTTCATGTCACCAAGCACGATGCATTCCTGGTTGTTGGGATTGGCTGAAAGCATTTGCTCAAGTTCAGAAAGGAAACGAGCTGCTTCAAACGCTGGTGGTCTATAGATCGCGTGAATGTTCAAGTGTTTACCCCGAGAAGAAAGTTGAAGATGAATGTGATGAAGACCATCCAGGACTCGGTTCTCCCGGACTTCTACATTCAGATCTGCTAAGCAAAAGACAGCCAATCCTCCACCAGCTTCTTTTCTACACGAGAAGAAGCTTCTGTACCCAGACAAGTTGTACAAACTTGTACGATCATCCTTCAGCATGGTTTCGCCGAGTACAATAATGTCGATGCGTTTCCCGAGGCGTTGAAGCAGTTCACCCACACAGTCAAACTTTGATAGTTGATTGATGCCTCGAATGTTTAGTTGAATGATGTTTAAGGAAGAGACAGGAGAGATATTTTTATTTTTAATCCAATCTTCGATACAAGCAAAACTAGAGTTACAATTTGTAAACATTTTATAAAACAAAATAATAGAACAAAATGCTCTGCAGTTGATCTGCCGTCGAAACTGCGTGTTACAGCTGCTTCTGCTGCTTCGGAGCCGGTGCGCCGTTCAACGATAGCATGGTGGAGTTCAACAGCGATCCATCGAGAGGGCGTTTGGGGTGCTGGTGCTGGAGTTTCTCAAGGTCCTTGGCGTTACGAATTTTTTCAACCTTCGAGTTGTCGGTGGCCCTGACGAGGATAACCCCATCGCGACCAGGCCAGACGAACTTCAAATCTGCTGCTTCCTGGACCACCCTCGCCTGCTTCAGCAACGTCATTCCAAACGACGTCAATTCGTCGCGAAGAATGATTCTGCTGCCTCCTGTGCCAGTGTTGTTGGAGCCGATTGTTGATGAGAGGAGTAGACCGTGGCATTTCTTCTTGGCGAAGAGTTCTTCCTTGTAGCTTGTGTCGGAAAAGATCACCTTTATCGGGACCGGTTTGCCAGTCTGCTCCCCGTCCTTCGACACCAGCCGCTTCGTTTCGACGATAGCATCTTCGGGCAGCGTACATTTCACCGCCAGGGCGATATCAGTGATCACCTTCTTTAAATCCTCATCTTTGGAAGATGGAACTCCTAGGATGACGGCGTGTGTGGCGAGGGCAGCACGATTGAGTTGATCAAGCTGCTTTTCCAGGTCAGTGATTGTTTCATTAACTGCAAACTGTTCCTCCTGCAAAACTGCGACATCGTTCTTCAGCAGCTGTTGATCCTCTTTGATGGCTTGCATCTCGTTCAGCAGTGTGTCGACCTTTTCAGCGAACGAGTTGTGCGTGCGTTGAAGCTCCCCAATGGTGTCCTGTACCTTTCGCAGCTCAGCGGAGGTGCCACGAACCTCGGCGAGCACCTTCCCGATTTCCTCCATAATTTGGTTCTCCATCCCAGAACTCGTGTGCGACGAAAGCTTAGCACAATCCAGCGAGCAAAAATACTTTTTTGCGCGCAGTTTTTCGGCAGCTACTCCGTACACCTTTTTACAGCTCAGATGCTCACACTTCATACAGTAGTGACACAGGACAATTTTGTTTTGGTCGTTCTCTTCTGTGTTACATGTAGCACACAGGAATGCACTATTCTTCATGGTGGTAGTGTCGAGTGTGGACGCGGTAGAATGACGAAGTAGATATTGACAGAGAAGACGGCGATCTAGTACTGCACAAGCAAATGTGGAATTAGTACTTGCACATTTGACTGATCAGATGCACGAATAAAAACAGTAAAGAGGCGGGTGAGATTTCCGAGTAATGGCGACCAATTACCAACTTTCGGAGAAATTAGAAACGAGTTCACCTTTTTGTCCGGGCAGGGCTGGTTTAGATAACGCTTGGTCCGAGAGATATCAGCGGTCTCCTTCTTTTGGTCACTGTCGTGGTCTGCTCTGGCGCGAAGTTCCGCAATTAGATGACTTTTCTGTCCGCAGCTCAGGAACACACCTCCAGCCGTCTTTGTTTTTTATTTACCTTTACGGTATTAACTAGCTCAAACGTGCTCCGACTTCCTCAAATACCTTGGACCTGCGTTACAAAAAGGGTCCAACCTTGGAATGCCCTCCGGTGCGGGGACGTCCCCCCAAAACAAGTAGGCGTGGATTTGAACCCCACAAAAATAGCCGGCACTAGAAGTTGGAAATACCGCGCCGTCTGCCGTGGCGGCTCAGCTGTTTTGATGTGAGTGATTATGTGTGTGTGAGCGGTGCGTGTATGCTAATGTGGACGCGTGCGTAGTCTTTGAAAACGCACATGTCGATGGGAAGAGTAGCCGGTTATGGTGGTGACGCGACAGAAGTCACGTAGCACAAATGCGATGTGACGTTATAGCCCTTTGGGACCATCTACGAACCCTGCGGTTCATGGTCATGAGTCATGACCCTTATTTGGTTACACCCAAACCAAATTATTACTACAAAGCGATGTAATCTCAAGGTGATGGCATAGAATTGCAGAATTACTGCAAATGAAAAATGTGGGCTCAGAGAGAACAACAGCGAAGAGCATGTTTGCGTGCTGCCTCAGCTCTACCAACGAGCTATTGTGGCACAGTGGTAGAGATTCAGACTCTCATACAAAGTGCTTCGGTTCGAATCTCAGTGTAAATGTTAAGTTTTTTTTTGTGTTGAAATGGACACATTTTGAAGAGTTAAAAATAGACGGGCATCTACCGGCGACCTCTGAATTGCTAATCCAGTGCGCGGTCGGGTTGTTCTTTTCAGACATTTAAATAAATAAAACAAATGCATTTCCAGTTTAAATCCACGTGCACTTTATTTACACACTGGATTCGCAGGGCATTACGATCGCTATCGAAAAGAGGCTGACATTGAGAAATCATGTCACTTGCTGAACAACCCAGCCATACCCCATGGCTCTACAAGGACCTCCACCATCCTGACCGATAAGAGTCGATATGCAGTCCACCAGGGTAAGGAGTACAGAGTTTATTCATGCTGCCGGTGACGGCCATATCTTTCGCCACCATCGCGTCCCTTCGTCACCCAGGAGCCTGAACCACCTTTCCCCACAGCTGTCCACCCAATAGTGGGGGTCTTTTGAGCTGTAGCCGCGACAACTCCGCATATAAATTTATGCGATTTCCATTTATTTTTATTATGCTGCACTCGCGCGCACCAGCTTCGCGGAGGTTGGATGTCCCTGACGAGTACATTCGCGCGATGTAATATGCGGTGCATAACTTTGGTGTCTGGAAGAAATCCGATACACGCTCGCTCTCTCTCCTGAGCGGGGCGACTTCAGGGGCGACTACTGTATAGTACTTGCTCACTCTCGCTCTGTTTAGTCTGGAGCTTCTCCGAATCATGTCTGTGCTTCGCACATGAACGTAACGTGCCATCCACTCGGGTAGGATATTGCACACATGCACTGCAAGTCACTACTCCGTCACAACCGCAGAGTTCAACTTCCAGCTACGCCCATGCGATCCCAGGTCGTCCTCCGCGAGAGCCCCGGCTGATTGCCGCGGCAACCACACCGGCAGACACCGGCTGCCGACGGCCATCCACCACCTCCTCCACCATCCAGCGCGCACTTGCACCGAGAGTGCAGCTCGGCTCACAATGCAATGGCGCAGACATGCGATTTGTGGTCCCGTGTGGCCGCGATGACCCAGTTTCGAGTTTCGTTTCGGTCGTCTGGCCCGCCGCCGCCGCCGGGAGAGGATTGCGAGCTGCTGCACCGGGGGTCTGCAAATACTCGCACTCTCTCTATTTCTCTCTCTCGCTCTAGCTGTGGTTATGCACGGAAAAAAATGCAGGGTATTTTATTCGATTTTCCTCCATGTTCAGGAAATCTATTTGAGCAATTTTTGTTCTACAAAAAACCTACTAACTTCTAAGAAAATGAATGCTGCCAGCCCTACTGCGTTGTGTTTGTCGCAGAGAGCATTCTGTGATCGGATCACATTTCACAGAATTTGAAGGGGAAGAGGGGTGCGTGGACATACCGTAACAAATAGTGTGATTTATTGGTGCTATATGTTTCTGAAGGTTGTGTTCAGTGTAATAATATATTGTTAAATGAAATATAACAAAGAAATATAATACATAACTATAGTTCATCTAGTAAATAACCTTCGTAATCAAATAAATGGTAATCCTAGCCGAAAAATCGAACACCCCCAAAAGTTCAGGTGCATGCTCATTTCGACTTTAAAAAAACGATTTGTTTTCTTAGATTTTATGGATTCTATAACAAACGGTTGGATTGAACTACGTCTTTACCATCTAACACCCAGATCTGATGGCTTATCGTACAAAAGTAAATGGTTAAATTTTGCTACAATAATGGAAATCATTTTCAGATTTTTTTAATTTTTCAGTGATCGAAAAATGTGTAAGTATGGAATGTGTAAAATTTGATGGTGTCTTGGACAATGTTATACTATATACCTAAGGCAGTTGCACATATTTTTCAATGTTTAAGCCCCCCCCCCTTCAAAGTCGGCCTGAATAAAACTTCTAAATTTTAAAGAAAATTAAAGTTTAATCAACTGAAACCCAGTTAAAATGCATTTTCCTGCGTTTATAACCCTATTTAGCATGTTTGAACTCCTTTGAAAACGTTTTTAATTTACAGTACAGTACAGTCCCACGAAAAGTTTTTTTTTCGCGAAAAAAAAAATTCCGTCAATATCTCGATATTTTGAAAACTAATGATTGGAAAGCAACTAGACGCGTGTAAAATGCATTTTAAAACACTTTTTTCATCCAAATGTTGAAACCTAGGCTTGTAATTTAATTTAAGAAATGTAATTATTATAAGAAAGTTCAATAAAGACATATTTAATTAAAAAAAAAAATAGGGTGGTAAATAGAGTGCCCAGAAAAAAAACCCCTGCTTCGCAAGCAGGAAACGGTTTTGGGATATTTTAAGCATCTGTTCCAATTTTGAGCAAAATTGGTTTAGAATAACCCATTGATACCCGAGCCTGAAATTAATGAAAACAATTTTTTCATATAAAAATTACATTTTTTATTTGCTAATAACTTTTCAGGATCGAGTTTTACAGCTTTGGTATGTTCTACAAAGTTCCAAAGCATTAAATTTCCAATGATAAACTTTTGGTTACTCATATTTGGTCCATAGACGTAAGTTAGCTCAAGAAAAAATATTAAGCTTGTGGAGGCTTTGTCCCGGCATTTAAAATCTTACTTTTCAGGAATATTTTTGGAATTTTTTTCCCTTCTAGTAAATTGAAAAGTTCTATTCTAAAAATCAGTTTTTTAACGTAGCAATAAGTCAGCGATAAGATTTAGAGAAAAATGATATTCGGAGCACTTCTAGAGCTAAAAAAGCACATTATCAATTTGACTTAATTTAGAATCGAGCTATTATGGTTACGGGTTTCGCCTTATGAGCAAACGGTGATAAGTTCGAATCCTGTCTGACTCGGCAAAGTCAGATTCCCTTCAAAGAGTAAAAATGCGCACTGGGAATCCTAACCGGTAGAGAATGGGTTTCGACTAGTGGCCCTTTTTCATTCGAAAGGGGTGATCTTGCACTACAAACGCTGAAGAAATCATGGATGTTTATTTCCTTTAAATTCAAGATTTTATATTTAAAAATGTCTGTCGATGTTGTTACGTTAGATAGATTGCCAAGAAAATGGTACCACCCTAACAAATTTCGAAAATTGTTCAACTATATGTTTTCAAATGTAATTTTGCCCACTGAATCTGAATCTACCTTCAGAATTGAGCCAACGTGACAAAATATCGTTTTATTTTTCATGAGTAAGGATTCTATTGGGTTTATATGACAATTCTACAACACGATTTGATAATTTGTTGGTATAAAAAAATGTATTAAAAAATCCATTATTTGGATTCATTTTCAAAATATGGTTTTGTTGACCTAACTCAGAATTTTGAAAATTACTTAAATAAAATTTTATTTTAAATATGAAAATTATATTTTCCGTGTCCCCGCTTCTCCACCCCGTTGCACTCGAGACTTTCGCGCGCGCTTTCCGAGTGCCACTGCACCGTCGGTACTCTTGCCGAGCTGCACATGCTATACCCGGTGTTTCTACTTCTCTCGTTGCTGCTTTCTTGGTCGCCTTGCCGCGCTTTTGTCCGCTGCGCGGCGCTGCCGCGACGTCCTGCGCATAATGGCCATGCTGGATGTCCTCGCCGGTATATGGCAAGTGACTTTCGAAAAGAGACGCCGCCGCACAGACACCTATTTGGGCATCGCCACTAATCAATGCATGCGGTGAATACAATGTTGCAAGCACGTTGAATTAATTTCGATGTTGGCGGGAATTTTGAATTACCTGAAAGAAGAAGAAGGAGAAAAGATTTTATGAGTTTTGCTTTAATTTTTTGAGGTTATGTAATGGAAGTCTAAGGTTGAAGCTATATAGCCCCTTTTCTACAAAGAACAGGTCCAGCGATGACCCTCAGTTGCAATAAAGTCGTGGCCAACGCAAATTGGCTCACCTTGAAGACCCTGCACGTCGCAAAACCCTTCCTCCTGTTCCTCCCATGGTTTGCGCGAAACCATTAAAGGACACAGCTCGGTGGGCGAGCAATCCACTGCACTACAGTAATGATGGATCGTTCTCAATTTACTGCCGCGCACCCTTCCCGGAACCTCTTCCAAGAGTTGCTTATTGAAGGATATCGCTGCGGTTTGACTTTTGCCCACTTTTTGTGCGAATATCTATTTTTTTCAATATCAGGCAGGTTTTGCCACTAGATGGCAGTGTTAACTTTGACGCATGTTGCATACAAGTTTACATTATCGATTTGAGTTGCATACAAGTTGCACAATTGACAACTGACCCGGCCAGGATCTAGCAAAGTGCCGCGTTGAAAGAAATCGAAACAACACAAACTGATTGAAAGGAACCGCCAGTTAACGCCACGGTCAACCGGTCGTTGACCGTGGATTTTGTGCACAGGATTTCGAAGAAAAATTGCACCACTCTGTCCCGTTGATTGCATTACGTGGCGCAGTGGCATTTTTCATGTAGGTCATTGCTAAAATGATAAATTGACATAATTTTGGACTAGCTTTGGCTTAAAAAAAATTAAATCAAGCTACAGTAGAGCTTCCAGCAATCCACAAATCCCACCCACCGCAAATTTTCGCCTCACCCCCGCACAGAAAAACGCGCGCCAACGCAGCCAAAACCCACGTGGCCATTTCCATCAGCCCACCCTTATTTCGCAGTGGACCCACCACTTGAGATTGCGATCACGTTTCGCGAGCATAAAAGTTTTCCCCCGGTCCGGCGTGGGATGCTGCCATGGAAATGATTAACGCGAACCAGGAGGAGAAGGCAGCTGACGGTGGCGCCCACGTGTGTGAGGATTTCTTTCTTTCCCGGGCTGAAGCAGAGGGTCTCACAAGGCCTGCGAAAATGCAGTGCAGCTCAGTTTGACAACAGCTGTGGGGGCTTGGCCAAGGGCTAGGCTGTGTCGGAAGAAAGACATTTCGATTTGTGGCCACGTGAAAGTGTGGGGGACACGTGATTGCAATGGGTGACTGAGACCCTAAAGAAAACGTTATAATTAGCCGGAATTTTAAAAACATGGACATGTTTTTTTCAAAAGAGAAGATTTCTAAAAAGTTTCAATTTTTAACATTGAAAATCAAATCCAAAGCAATAGCGATTCAAAAATGAAGGCTAAACTAATAACATAAGAAGGATATTTCTTCATTGTATTTTTTTAATTCTTGCAGGGTCAGGAAAAGAAAATTGTAGTGATTTCATAAACTATTAAATAAAACTGGGGAATTGCAATGGACAAAACTTTTTTTTAAATTCAACAATTGGAGAAAAGGGTACAGAAAGCAATAACTTGAAAACGTTTATTAAAATTTTACACGAAAAGTATTTTCTGATTGCAAATACATTTTTAAACTAAATTAATTAATGTATTTGCAATACTTTTAAAACATTAGTTTAAACTATAATTAAAAAATATGACTACAAAAAAAACTTTTTTTTTGAGGTTAAACTGGTTGAATTTATCATAATCGACTAATTAAGAAGAAAGCGGAAAAAAAGATTTTTTATTCCTTTGATCTTTGATTTACATATGAGGGTAATTCTCTACCAACTCACACGAAATCGGGAAAAGTTGCCCGACCCCCATTTAATTTGCGTGAAACTTTGTCCTAAGGAGTACGTGTTTTGTAAATAATTTGCAGCCTGAAACGGTGATGAGATGGAAATTTGGTTTCAAAGAGACTTTTATGTAAAATTGCACGCCCGATTTGATGGCGTACTCCAAATTCCGAAAAAAAAACCTATTTTTCATCGAAAAGAAAACACTAAAAAGGTTTCAAAAACTCTGCCATTTTCCGTTATTCAACTGTAAAAAAAATTTGGAACATGTCATTTTAAGGGAAATTTAATGTAGTTTTCGAATCTACATTAACCCAGAAGAGTATTATTTTCATTTATAACAATAAAAAATAATTTTAAAATTTCGTGTTTTTTCTAACTTTGCAGGGTTATTTTTAAGAATGTAATAATGTTCTACAAAGTTGTAGAGCAGACAAAAATTTTTTTTTATATATAAACATAAGGGGTTTGCTTATAAACATCAAGAGTTATCGCAATTTACGAAAAAAAAGATATCGAAAAACGAAACGAAAATATTGTTTTGCATTTGAGTTTAGGATGGTGCACAATCTAGTTTTGGAGTTACGAATTTTGGAAAAAAAGGATTTTGGAAAATATCAAACATACGATGACACAAAAAAAATAATTTTAGATAAAAAATCAAAATTGCAATCGAAAATCTATATCTATTGAAGAAATTTTCTAATTGGTTAAGTTGTAGGTAATGATGAAAGGTCAAATAGTCAATATAACGCCATTTTAAAACGTAAGAGTTGATTCCAAAACTTTAAAATATTTGTTCCGAAAATATCAGAAAATATCACAAATGTTTAATTTTTTAACATTGAAAATAGAACCATTAGTTGAGTTATTGGTATTAAAAATAAAAGGCTGTTTGGATGAAACTTTTCAAAACATAAATTTTCTTGTTTCTTTATCTTCTTTTCGTTGCATTTCAGCAATCTTTGCGTTTTAGGTAATTTAATTAGAAATTTTCTCAACTTTTAGAAAAAATATTTTCAGGAATGGACAAACATGGACATTATTGAAAAAATAACGAAAAACTTGAAATTTTCAGTTAAAATTTAACTTTAAGTGGTTATATCTTGACAACGATTGACTTCATCAAAAGAATCTGTAAAGTACTTTTCGATTGCAAATTTGATTTTATAAAAAAAGCAGAAGCTACAAAATTGGTTCTGGTAAAACAAAATTAATCCTTTTTTTCTTTGAAGATCATAACAGAATTTTGGAAGTATGGGGATTTTTTTAACTCTTCCAATAAACATAATTTTGAATTATTAGAAACAAGTCTAACATTTCAAAACATCCAAAATAAGCGTTTAAAGGCTCCTCTCAAATATAAAAAAGGTAAATAAGTTTCGATTGCAAATTTGATTTTGCATCTTAAAACCAATTTTTTAATTTGTATTACCATATGTATGATATATGCCAAAAAAAAATATTTTTTCAAAAAATCGATTTTGCACTGTTTAAACTGCAAAAGATACATTTTTTGGTGCCGTCAAACACAAAAGAAATTGAGCATGAGCATGAGCATGAGCATGGTTGACTGCCAATGAGCTGCTACTCCGTTATTGACGGATCAGCTGAAGTTAAACAATGAATCAAAAATGATCAGTGGGAGCCAACCATCCGTTCACTGTTTAACCTCTGAAGATCCCTACTTTATTAGTCAATACCGGCGCCCTCCCAAGAAGCCTGCAGTTCAACGAAAGGGAGGAATGTTAGTCCGATAGTTGAAGTTGCAGACTCATCAAGCACACAGTTTTTCGCTATATACTTGTTGATACCGCTTGAGACCGTTGAATCCACAGCATCTCCTTCAAGCATCACATGATTATTTTTTTTTGGGTTAGTAGGATAAGGTATTGGCTTTTCGATGCCTCCCGAGCTACGATGCTATGGGGAGGACTTTCATAACAAACCCGTCGGCGAGCCTTCTGAGCAACGATGCTATGGGAAGGTCTTTCTGGTTAACAAACAAAGTCACTCACACACAATTATTTCACTTCACTATTAATTAATCCAAAATGTCAGTGCGTCTTTCGATCATTATATAGAAATGGCTTTTTCACCATAAAAAATAAAACCTTATTCGAAAAAATATACACAATTTACCCGACGCCGTGCCTTCCGATCAACGATGATATAGGATAGGCTTTGAAAATCACAAAACAATTAATTAAGATCACAAAAAAAATCATAAAAAACACCAATTACTCAACGAAAATTACGCTCAAGACACAAACTATTCAGAAAGTCATGCTATTATTCGATTACCACAATCACTCACCCCACACGAATAGCGACACAAAAGCACATCAAAAAATTAACCTGCATAATCACGATTTCGCGTCCCCACTTCCAGCGCACCAATGATGCTATTATTCGATTACCACAATCACTCACTCCATACGAATAGCGACACAAAAGCACATCAAAAAATTAACCTGAATAATCACGACTTCGCGTCCCCACTTCCAGCGCACCAATGATGCTATTATTCGATTACCACAATCACTCGCCCCACACGAATAGCGACACAAAAGCACATCAAAAAATTAACCTGCATATTCACGATTTCGCGTCCCCACTTCCAGCGCACCAATGATGCTATTATTCGATTACCACAATCACTCACTCCATACGAATAGCGACACAAAAGCACATCAAAAAATTAACCTGAATAATCACGACTTCGCGTCCCCACTTCCAGCGCACCAATGATGCTATTATTCGATTACCACAATCACTCACCCCACACGAATAGCGACACAAAAGCACACCAAAAAATTAACCTGAATAATCACGACTTTACCGTCAAACACAAAAGAAATTGTATAATAAAAAGTCTCTTGTCACATGTCATGACAAATTCCAAAATATGAAATTTAAAAAAAAGTGTAGGCCTGAAAAATTACCCAAAATCAATGAATAAGATTGGAAATTTTGTATTATCCGCCAACAATTGATTGCAGAAGGCTTTTCAATAAAATTTCATGTTTACAAAACTTTTAATACTTTTAGTTAATTAATAATTGAAAAAGGAGACGTCGTTCCAACATGTTTGTGTAGGCCGTAAGAAAAATCAAATTAAGATAAGTAAATAATACTCTGGCATATTTCAAAAAATCAGAAATCTGCGCAAACCACCAAAAATGTGTGCCTCCACCAAGTGTTTTTCTAACCTCAATTGCACACCAAACCATGTTTGGGCGCAAAACCCGCGATATCCCCGTTGACACTCGACGCGCGAGTTTTCTTAAATTTACTCCACGCGCGCTCTCGAGTTGACCTCGTTCCCGTTAAACCAGAAGTGCAAAAAAAGACGAAAAAAATCGCAGTACAATAAACAAACAAGTGAATAAAAAATAAACACGAAACAACAAAAAAAACCGTCCACAGCGCGAAAGAAAACTCCCTCGCACTTTGCTTCTAAATCCTTGAAAGAGAGTGTGTTTGTGTGCGAAGGGAGAAAACACGCACACACACACAAGTTTAATTCGACGCTGACGAGACTTTGCGTGTGCAAAAATTTTGGCGAAAGCGAGAGTTTCACCACACTCGCTAGTCGTCAAAAATTGCGAAAATTTAATTTTAGAACCGAGTAGCCACACACGCCACCGTTCGTCACTACACCCAAACGGGAGAGTACTCGGGCAACTTCGTTTTTCGACGAGCCTGCGTCGGTGGCTGCGTTTTGGCGCTTTGTTGCGTTCAAGCCAGCGTAGCATTGTGGTAGAGATAAATAATGCAAAGCAAAGGGATTGGGATCGATTCTCGGTTATTGAACTTTTTTTAGACGTTCATAGTTTGGGTGCGCAACGGTGAATCATCCGAACCTGATCCAGTGTGTGTGGAGCACGGCTACTTGGCCGCCCCAGAAGTGGTCATCGGGCGTGACAGTTAATTAGCTGCCGCTGGTAATCGTCATGTGAGTGGCCACGTCCGGACGACTCCAAGAGTGCCAAATCCGCTCTGTTCCGGTCATCATGGGGAGTTGGCAGTTTGCCAGGCGCCACTGGTCTTCTCGGTGTGTTTCTGGGCGGAACCACCACTTGGCCAGAAATAGCCCCAAAAGAGGGGGCGGCCATCAGCTGACCGTGCTCAATTTTGAAGTACCGCCGTCGTCCGTGCGGGTTAAATTTAGGACCGGCCGGCGGATTCCGCGTTAAGTAACACATTTCGGGGTGCAGCGCAGCGCTACAATGTTTGTCATGTGGCCGAAATGTAAACAGAAGCTGTGCGTCCTCGACGCAGTTGTCGTCTTAAGATATTCAACACGGGGACGACTTTGTTTTGTTTGCGCGCACAAAAGTGATGTTCCGTCTGGGAATGCGAGACAGTTATGAGTTTTTTCGGGGGGAGAATTTGTAGTCCACCGAGATGGACGGCCGGCCGGTCTGTCGGTGAAGCTATTTGGGCGTAACGGCTCAGGGATCATCTCGGGGCAATGTCTAGGATCTTCTCTAATTGAACTAGTTTGGTGGTTAGCACCGTTGGACCAGTACCGGCGCTCGTCACAGTGATGACGGGTGATCCAGATCATGCGGTATCAATTAGCACGGTGTGGTTGGTCGTGACGAAAGTAGTTACGATTACCGAGGTTTGGCGAAGCTTTGGAATGAGTATTCTTCCCTAGTATAGTTCAACAGCCATATGCTATCATAACTTTGTAATAATCCAAACCCAGCTGCTTTCTACGGTAAAAAGTTCAATTTGCTCAAGAAGATAGTTTTACCAATTCACACCTGAGCAACCGCTGCTGCACTCTCGTTATCTCGCCAAAGTGCTAATCAGATGCTACAATCCAGAGCAGCAGTGCTGCCAGTTTGCTCTAATATTTAGCTCAAAGTCTTCTTTTCAACCGTTTTTTTAGTTCTCTCCTCCAAGCGTCACCACCTGCTACAACCCCGAAAACACGTGCTTTTCCTCTGCGGATACATATTCAAACATTTTGGATACGTTCGATTTCAACCCACGTGCGTTTGCTGGAAATCCGTGCTCCACACGCAGTACTGCGAACATCTGTCAAAACCGGAACCGATAGATTCGCGCGATCCGACAAGTTCCACGCTTTTAATGCTATAAACGCAAAAAAAAACGCCATTCCCTTGAATCACGATTATAAAATCTATTTAAAATTTGGTGCGTTTGAATCATCTGACGCGGCTGGCCTCACGCACACACACTTGTATGCCCAACCGGTCTGAATCGGCTGATTTTTGCAAACCTCAACACCCACCCCCAGCCAGTCAGCCTGCCAGCAGCTGCTCGGGTGCGTTAGTGTGTTGGAGAGGGATTTTTTCTCTTCGATCGACGACGACCACATGGTCCACCACACGAATGTGCGGACACAACGCGAATGTGCGTTCGTCGTTGGCAGTTTTGGGCAGTGCACAGTGGGTTTGACATTTCGATAAAATTAGGATTCAATATAATAAAATTGCTTAAATTTAAAGGATTGGCTTTCAAATCTACTTTCTATTTTACCTCCTTCCTTATTTGCAAATGCTGCTCTAAAAATTATTTTAAAAATCATAGGACATTTTATTTGACTAAAAAACAATAAGGTCAACTTATACTGTTAGTCGTTTCAATGAAATTACAATTACAATTTTAAGTTATTGTGCCTTACAAAAAATACATTCAAAATCAAAGAACTCAATTTTCAAACAATAGTTTTTCGAAAGCATGCGCCATAAACTGAATGTACCAAGAAATTTAAGCTTTTCTGAATATTATTTCCAAAGATTATTCAATCTTTTGCATTCCGCTTCATAATTTTTACCTATTTTTACTCATTAAATTTTTGGCTTTGCAGAATCGTAAACTGCACATCAAATTCGAAGTTCTAGCTCGTTCTTGCTCAAAAGATCGTCAAGTCCTTAAGTCGAATGCTAGTGCTAATGAACCTTGTGGCTTATCGTTTAATAACTCCAAAGTGCACTATCGATAGACTGCTCTATTTTAGGTTCAATACCCGAGCAGACGGAAATAACTCAAGAATTAAAAAATTTGATGTTTCAAAATACTAGGACAATAACATTTAATGTTATTTAAAACAAGATTTGTTATTCGTCGTTATGAATATTTTGTTATTGGATTGTTATTGTAATAACAGACTAATAACACTTTTAGATATTCTTCGAACAAATCTTTGTTATTATTTTTTTGTTATTTTAACAACTAATCCGATCATCCCAATAACAGTTGGAGGTATATTTTTTTAACAACTAATCCGATCATCCCAATAACAGTTGGAGGTATTCTTCCATAACAAAAAATGTAATTAAAAAGTTGTTTTGGCTTTCAACCAATATCAAACCAATAACAAATTTTGTTATGATACCATAAACTGTTATTAAACCCTTATGCAACAATTGATTTTTCAAGAAGATTGCATAACACTTTCTGTTAATTTAACAGTATTTGTTATTGAAATGGTATGAATTCTGTTATTACTGTCTACCCGGGTATAGACTAGCATTGAGACTGTACTCTTTGTATTTTCCAATAACATAAATCCAATATGTTTTTCATGGATTAATTTTAGTTACATTACAACCACTTTTTTATCCGTGGCATTTTTTTGTTGTTACGCATTTTCATTTACATCATACTACTTTAAAAAAGAACTAACTTGAATTAATTTGTCCACAAAGTTATTTGAACGGCGGGCAAAATGTGAAAAATAGTTTCATAAAAAAAATGAAATTAGGTACTTTATTTCAATCTACAAGACTTCAAAATACATCTGATCTGAAATCTTTTGAAACATAAGGGATTTCTGTGTCATTAAATTATTATAAAATACAAGCCTTACCCGACAAACTTCGTTCTGCCTTTTTTCGTTTGCTGACATTTGTAACTTTTTTGCTTATTCAGCCTCCTGTGATCAAAATTTGGTTTTACGTAACTTTTCCCATACAATCTGCAGATTTTCCGGAATCGGTTCCAGAGTGGCCAAAGTTGTAACTTTTTGGCGTAAGAACCTTCCTTGGACTTATACGAACCCAACGCAACAAAAAGCAACTTGATCCGACGTTCCGTGTTGAATTGATTCGCGTTCGAACAAAACCGTCCAAATTTTATATATATATAGATAAAATGACAATTTGCCTATAGTTTGATTTAAATAAAAAAAGCTTCCATACAATTGTTGAAATTTATTTAAATCAGCAAAACTAAAAATTAAACTGAAACATTTTATTTATAAGGCTCTTGTTGTATTTTTCATTTTCAAACAAGAAAGGTTGCACAGCTGCAAATATTTTCGTAAGAAGTTTGTATACCACGGTCTTGTCAAGGTTGAGGGGTAGTTCAACATTTTTAGCTGAAGACAATTGTAATTTTACAAATTCAATGCAAGTAAAATGCAAATATTTTTACAGACAGTTTTTTGGTAAAAAATTTTCATTTAATTTTGAAATAAAGTTGAACAATCATGATAAATGATTGCGAAAGAACTTTCCATTTATCATTCCTCCAATTTCAATTAAATATCAATAAAGTTTGCTATGCAGATTCAGATGGGAGTGAATCAGAATCTCAATGTCATGCCACACTAAGAAAAAAACGTGTAATTTTCGGTCAAATAAGATGCACATAACTGGAGCATCTAATCAGACCTAAATTTGTGTTAAATAAGACGTAAAATTACACGACCAACTATCATCCATGTTCGTGTAAAATTACATTAACATATTGTTTGGTGGAGAATGATTCTAATAGGAATCTTGTTGGATAAAAAGAAACGTTTGTTTATCTGAAGTTTATGATTTTATTGCAACACATTTCAATTCATCACACAATTTCACTCACAGCCACTAATTGTCTTATTTTTCTTCCTCGCATTTTCACCAAAATTTAATCTATGGCTTTGTTCCATTACAAATTTTCCGGCATGCCGTTTGGAGTGTGTTGGCCACACAACTGGATGCTTGCCATGCTTGATGGAACTCACTTCTTGGGCACTACGGTTTTGGTCCACTCCGGGAACATCCTCTTCAGTGGACCGAACTGGAACAGGAACATCGCCGATTTTTTCTTTGAGCACGATGATTTTGTGCAACCTGCGACAAACCGCAACGAAACGGAAAACGTCAAAACTATTAGTGTTCTATTTTGCCACCTCAAGAATGCTTACCTTTCTCATAGATTTGAGTGCCGAGAGCAGGTTCAGGCCAGCAAAGAAAAAAAAAATAAGATAATCTTGACGAAAAATGCTGATGCAACAATATTTTTTGCGGCGTCAAACATGGCGAACGTTTTGACGTTTCGCCACTCAGACAAAAGTGTAACGGCTAAAGCTCGTGAAATTAGGTTTCGTTTGATGTAAAATTACATCAAATTTGATGCTCCAGTTATGTGCATCAAATAAAACGTGAAGTTGGGTTATACAGTATGTAAAAAAAGTATTTACACCCCTTGGGCACTATGCACATTTTGTGATGAAACATGTAAAAAATTTAAAGTTTGACAGGAACCTAGTACTACGTTTTGTTCAAAAACTCATGCCAAACATTTTGCTACAAAAAGCTCATGAAAAGATGATTTCTATGAAAAGTTATATAACAAATACTATTACGAAAATAAAAAAGGTGCAAAAAAAGTATGTACACCTTTCGAAAAATTAACATAAATAATGTTATTTGTTGACAAATCACCATAAATCCAGTCTCCCAACTCCAAATAGGCATCCTTGACTGATTAAAAAAAGAATTTGGATTGAATATAAAGTTTACTAACTACTTAGTATAAAAGTTTATATAACTCTGGAAATTCTATTTAAAACTTATCTAAACTTAATTTTGCAAACTTTTAATTCAACTAAATGTCAATATATTACCATAGAATTGCTAAATAAACATTTTGGAGTGAGTATAACACCGTTTTGGGGGTATTTATATCGATAGAATAGATTTTTCGTTGGAATTTCATACCAACCCGGAATTACGTCGTAGGAAAATCCGCCGGCATCCGAACCGGTCCACGATTCACAAGTCAACCTATGTGGAATCGGAAAGGGCATAAAATTTCCGATCTTTTGATACCCAAACATCTAGGTTTTCTTTAAAACCTACGTTTTTAAATACCTGGGCAAAAAGTAAGTTTGATCCACGAGAACAAAAATTACGAAATTCCATACATTTTTGGCAGGTTGCTCAAACGAAACCATAACAACGTTTTTGCTTAGGTATTTAAAAACGTAGGTTTTAAAGAAAACCTAGATGTTTGGGTATCAAAAGATCGGAAATTTTATGCCCTTTCCGATTCCACATAGGTTGACTTGTGAATCGTGGACCGGTTCGGATTCCGGCGGATTTTCCTACGACGTAATTCCGGGTTGGTACGAAATTCCAACGAAAAATCTATTCTATCGATATAAATACCCCCAAAACGGTGTTATACCCACTCCAAAATGTTTATTTAGCAATTCTATGGTAATATATTGACATTTAGTTGAATTAAAAGTTTGCAAAATTAAGTTTAGATAAGTTTTATATAGAATTTCCAGAGTTATATAAACTTTTATACTAAGTAGTTAGTAAACTTTATATTCAATCCAAATTCTTTTTTTTAATCAGTCAAGGATGCCTATTTGGAGTTGGAGACTGGATTTATGGTGATTTGTCAACAAATAACATTATTTATGTTAATTTTTTGAAAGGTGTACAAACTTTTTTTGCACCTTTTTTATTATCGTAATAGTATTTGTTATATAACTTTTTTATAGAAATCATCTTGTCATGAGCTTTTTGTAGCAAAATGTTTGGCATGAGTTTCTGAACAAAACGTAGTACTAGGTTCCTGTCAAACTTTAAATTTTTTACATGTTTCATCACAAAATGTGCATAGTGCCCAAGGGGTGTAAATACTTTTTTTACATACTGTAAGTAATGTAATTTTAGGTTTCGGATGAGGTTATGGTATACCAACGAGAATTTCATCAGTTTACGTCAAAATAAACATAATTTTACATCGAATATACGATTACATGTTTTGGTATTAGGTTTAATATACGATCACGTCAAATGTAAAATTCCAAATTTTTTAGTGTGTGAGTTTGAATCCCGATGTGAAGGGTTACGAAGTTCAAAATAAATTTGAAGCACAGCCCAACAAAAAAAAATGGTGCATTTTGATTTTCAAATTAATATTAAGTACTTATATTTTTACTATCTTTACAGTTTTTGACTTGAGTCGAAATTCAAATTTTAATAACTCATTTCCAAAATTGTTTGATGATAATTTTAACGAAATTTACTATTTTCAATCACATTTAAACATGTGAAATTTTTTGAATGAGATTGCATTTAAACAAAATGTTTGTGTCATGTAATTGGGATCAAAGTATTGATAAATCATTGGTTTCAAAAAATAAAAAGGATAAAAAAAAGTTTAACGGTGCACATCAACCAGAGTTTTTGTACCAAGATTCTTGTTACAGACATTTTAGTATCTTCAAAACTAAAGGAACTATCGATATAATTTTTGATTCATCCCCTAAAGTACAGTCAACCAAATAATTTAAAACAAAGTTTGACTATTTTTTCAATCAGATTTTTGCAGGATTGAGTCCGTAAGTTTGACAATTTTGGTATAAGCCAATAACTTCCTTGGTTGCTGTGTACCCTTAAACTAAACCTTCATTATTGAAAATTATAAATTTACTTTACGGCTGAGTTAAAGGGCCATTTTACATGATCAACCCTCCTAATGTCTAGAGTTTTTTTTGATTAGGTCCTATAAACATATGAAAGACAATAGTTTATTGGTCCTTTTCAAAAAAAACTCTGGATGTGTTCTCGAGCCATACAAAAATCACTTCGCCAGCGACATTTGGTCACCCCTTACCTCAATTTTAGGTGGATTAAATCAGGATTTTGTTCCGAAATAAAAATAAAAACTTAAAGAAGAAATAAATTGCGTTCAGTTTTTTTAATTTCCAATAGATTTTATGTAATTTTCAATTTCCATTTCCAATTTTATATTATCGACATAAACTTTGAAAAATATTTGCAACGGCCTAAACCACAACAAAAAATCGTCAAAATCGACAAATCAGCACCGTTTTAGCTGAAAACTCAAATCAGATTGATTGGTGAAACTTTTAGATTGTAAAATTGTGTAAGTTTTTTATGTCGTTTAAGGCAAATTTGAATTTTATAAAAAAAAATATCTATTTTTTTTTGATAAATCGAAACATTTTTAATATAGTTTTGGGCTTGAGAATAACTCTGAGGGAATTAAAAGAATTCAATTTAAATTATTCAAATAATATCAGCTCCACCGTGTCTCCCCAAATCCGACGACGACCACAAACGAACCCTCAGTCAAACGGATGCCGACACAGCAGAGAACTCATCAGATCCCCTCTCCGCTCCCCTCCCCCAAAACCATGCGTTAGCTCCAACTTCAACTCTCCGCTCTCCGTGTGTTGGTCTGTCTTTCCGTGCTGCCAAAAATAGCCCCCGCACGCCGCCACACGCACTCACACAACGCGGTCAAATCGCAATCCTTCGCACATGTTGTCCACCACCACGAACAAACGCCGCGGCATGCTTCGATGACGACGACGCATGGTCGTTTTGCGTCGTGTTGAAGGTGGGTGCGGCGCGGCGGCGACGACGTTGGTGGAGGTGGGGACGCACGGCTGTGCGAAAAATTCTTTCGCTTCTTTTTGTTGTTTTTTTCCTTCTCTCTGTTTGCTCTCTATCGTTGTGTGAGTGTGTGCGTTGGACGTCGCACCGCAGATCCGCGAAATAAATTTCGGCAAAGAACCTTGAAAAACATTTGGTCTATTGCGTTTTATTCTGTGTGAGCGCGCGTGTTTAGGACACAGTCGCACACGCACACACAAACACACACGCGCGTTGAGTGATCTAATTTCGGTTCCGTCATGTGTCGACACATTTGTCGGTTCGGAGATTGACAGGTCTCGGTGTGCTTCGATTTTTTTTTCTGTTGTTGATGTCGTTCTTTTGTTTGTTCGAGAAAAAAACGTAGCGCTAGAATGAGGTTAGGACCCGTGGCGTGCGTGTGCGCTTTTGCGACCAGACTAATTAAGCTTTTTCCTTGACCTAAAACGCGAGCGAATGGGAAATCTCGTGGTGTGGTGAAATCACCTGGGGCAGGTTCGGTTTTGCAAGCGAATTCGAGAAAAGTCAACTGCAAAATTATGTAATTTCTCGTATCTTATCTTGACGAGTGTGTTTTTAATTGCAGCAAGATTTGTATCGATATTTGCAATCAAAAACGTGGTTATGAAGGTTGAATCACCTATTTTGAGATTGTTTGTCCAAAATTAGTTATTTTAGCCTTGAAATGAGTAAATAGAATAAGTTTTTTTTAAGGATTTATCATAAAACACATAAAACACAAAATAAACAAATGCACTTTTAACATCAAAAACAAACAAAAAAGTATTCCAAGTTCGCTCCTTGTACATATTGCATACATTTTTTTGTCAATTTTAGTAAGTCAGTTATGCGAACAAACATCTGTTATTCTGATTAATGGATAATTAGGACTTCTTTGAATCTAATCAGTTTTAATTACTTAAATTAATTTTATCTGTGAAATTTCATTTTAAAAAAACTTAATATTTATGTTATGTCTTTTAGTGTTCAAAATATGCCAACTTTTGAAGCATTAAAATTAATTCGTTCAAATTTTTACTTAAAAAGAATTTTACGAAAACAATCCTTGTGTTTCTGAAGAACTTTTTTAAAGATCATGAGTTTCCTATAGTGATAGATCCTTTTGGTTTCTACAATCGAATATTTAAAAATTTCCTAATTTTAAATGATGAGATCGAAATAATCATATTTGAAAACTAGTTATAAATTCTGCTGAGCATAATGCTGGCATAATGTGTCACAAAATACCTAAAACATGATTAATTGCATGAAAGCTGTATAACTGGGATACATGTTCCGTAGACAAACACAATTCTGGTTACAGAATTCGATAGAAAGGTTTGAGTTTTTATTTTATCTTTTCAAAATTTTACAAAAAAAAACAGCTAAAGCATTTATCACCATGTAAATCATTAATGTAAATTTATACTGGAAAAAAAACATGTACATTATATAATATTTTGAAATATATTTTTTAATTTTGGGATCACAGAACTAGATGTCGAACATATTTTAAAAATTAACAACTGTGTTAAATTTCATCGAAATTTTTAAAATTACTCATTTTTTTTTCTATTTGAGATCGATTTTATAATATTTTCAAATAAATTATGACTGATGGTTTACCGATTTACATCATTATTCAATTTTTGAACAATTAGGTACTAAAGCCCTATGTAAATTTTTATGTACAACGGTAAAAAACACGATTAAAAACTATTTCTGATCACTTTTTTTTGACAAGGCAACATTTTTTCGATGGATCAACTATGGTCCCCTTGGAACGAACTGTCAAGTAGGAGCTTTTCTGTCAAGAAGGACCGCGAGGTTAATTTTTCAAAATTGATTTAAAAATCAATTTTAAACTCTTTGTGGTCGTACAAAGGGTCATTGTACTCAGAAAAATAAGCTTTATCGCTGTAAACAATAATATCAGCAATCTAAGCTTCATTTTAGGACCCAATTCAAGCCGTAGAAAATATTTTTTCTAAGTTCATTAAATCAAATCAAATCTAATTTCATGTTGCCCCTTAAAATCAGGGGTGCAAAAACATATTATTTAAAAAAAAATCATAATTTTAACGGAAACATAAGTCTAATAAGCTGAATACAATTTCAATTTTTGCTTTGATAATAGTCATTTGCATGTTTGAGCAAATTAAAAAATATTTTTAATTCCACGGCAATTTTTTTTTGCGCTTGCAGATTTCGTCATTACTGGACTATGAGACTACAACAAACAAACTCGCAAACAAACAAGTTTGCGAATTTGTCAAACGGGCAAACACGAAAAAGTGCGAGTTTGTTTGTTTATTTGTCATAGTCTAATACGTCCTTTAGATATTTTGAAACCTTTTGATTGCAAAACATCTGGGCATGTAAAATCATCATGTAAAATGCGTTTTAAAACACTTTTTATTTTCAATCAAATGTTGAATCACTGACTTGAAAAAAGGATTTTTATTTTTTTTATTTGAAATTTTTTTTATGAATATGCAACAATATTTTAAGACTATTTTGTTTTAAGCTAAATGCAATATTTTTAGATTGTAGCATAAATATGGTTTTAAGCCAATATTTGAATGTAAATTTAAAAAATTTAAAAAGCGAAAGAAATTTTGAATTAAAATTTGCTCATAATGAAGGAGGTCGAGAAAAAAGAAAGAAAAAGGAGCGGTGGAGAATTAAATTACACAAGAAACTTGCCAAAATATTAACCTAAGGTACAAAATTCAATCAACAGGCTAAATATAGCACCTTCCATCCTAAACAAGCACAAAGTGGTACCGTTTGTTTGTGTGTGTTCGTGCGTGATTTGCTCAAAATGAAGCCACAACATTTCATTCATTTTTGATAACGCAGTTATCTGCTGGGCCTCCTCGCCAAAAATAAACACATTTCGCAGATTGTGGTTTTATTTGGCTACCCCCCTCAGACAACGATTCAGGAGCGCGCGTGTGTGTGTGTGGGTAAATATTTTGGACGGTATCAATATTTGAAAATTTGTTGATTTCCAGCTAAGTTCATTCAAGCCGGCTCATAATTAGTACCAACCTTATTGGTCTAATTTTATGGAAGTGGCTTCCCTAACCAGAAATATTAGGTTAGTTTCAATTACAATTTTCAAGGGCAGTGTTGCCAGAATTCTTTAAACTAGATATTATAATCAATTTTTTTTGCCGCATTCGAAATTTCACAATTAAGAAACAACTTCATTAGAATTAAGGTGAACACAATTACTTACAAAACAAAATGGCTATTGTTTGACCATAACCAACTTTTATGTTTCCGACAATGGCTCAGGAACAAAACACTAGATACACAGTAAAAAATAATGTAAATTTGGAAGTTATAATTTTGGAAGGTTGAATATTACCTCTTTTATGATGTAATTTTACCTCAATTTAGACTGAAAAAGTGACATTACACCAGAAAAGTGGTAAAATTACACATTTTCAGAGGTTTTTTTCTGATAGAAAAACAAAAGCCTCTGAATATATATCAGAAAAAGTGTAATTTTACCACTTTTCTGGTGTAATGTCACTTTTTCAGTCTAAATTGAGGTAAAATTACATCATAAAAGAGGTAATATTCAACCCTTTCCCAGATGTAATATTACCATGATTTGTATTTGTGTATTTGAATACACTAAAATCATTTTTAAAAGGTTGAAAAGCGTAGAACTGACATCAAACACTGTCGATCCAGCGGGGTTCCACTGTGGCAATAAAGCCGTCCTCCAACGCGTCCAATTGTGTAGTCGGTGTCTCCAAAAAACCCACTCTGCTCGGAAATCAAAAACTTAGTCATCCAATTCTAAGGAGGGAGAGACCCATTGTCAGCTCGTAAATCACTCTCACTTTTTTTGGGACCGCGCGCGGCCAAGAAAATTTGTCACACGCACACGCGTCGTCGTCGTCGTACAAATCCGTTCCGTTTTGGCCGCCGGCGACGCACACCCACCCGCACATGTGTCATTTAATCGGATGGTATTAAATTATCCGAAAATGGAGTCCCCAAGTGTCAGGGTCAGGGTCAACGAGAAGAGAAGTTTTCAGTTCCGGGCTTGAACTCAATTATTCAGGTAATCGGCTTTTTAAGCGGGGTCTGACGTTTTACCTATGAGTGTATTAGTGATATCAATATTACTCCTGAAAATCTATCATTGATGCAATACCTCGCGAAAGAGAGATGAGAGAGGCGTTCTCTTTCGATTTTTGTTTCATTGTTCACTAAGAGGAAATATCGGAAAAGAGTGAACCGCTTTCTGCTCACATCCAACAATTTTGTTCGCTAAAATAGCTAAATTTGAGCTAAACTGGCAGATTTTTTTTGACAAATTTAAACTGAGTTTTTTCCCAATTTAATAATTGCTTCAGTCTTTCCGTGCCCAAATTACTTCCCCTTCCAGACTATTTATGTGACAACCCCGCAATCGGCGGGGGTGGTTTCGTTCTCCGATTATTTAATTGTCGGCCACCAGGTCCAAAAGCGGTCACCCCGCCAGAACGCGCTCGGTGATTGTCTAAATTTAGAGCACTCTCCGGGTATTGTCCTTGGCCATTTCGGAGCGGCGGAGACTCAAAAGTCGGCGGGATCATTTGTCTCGCCCGCGGCTGGTCGGAGTGTGGTCTTAATTAAATTAAATCACTACACTCATTTGGGTGATCGTTTAGTTTCCAAGAAGCGATTTGAGTCACGTTTGGTAACGGGTTTGAACGCCATTGGCGAGAGAAGTGGATACAAATTACACTACTTTATCAGAACTGTCAATATTAAGTGCCTCGGTGTCTGGCAATGGTTTTCAATCTTGAACCAGTTGTATTCGATACGAAATAACTAGGGTAGATGGCAGCACTGCAAAGTGCCATTAACATAGGATTGTTGCTCAAACTTGACTTGGTTTTTTTTACTCAGATTTATGATTAATCATGCTAAAAACCTATTGAAATCAAACTGAGAGATAAATGCTCTCAGTCTGATAGTAAAATGAATATATTCATTATAAAAAAAATAGTTTCGAAAACGGAATTCGATCCCGAAACCTTTGACGTGACAAGTTCGTGCCTTTGCAGTATCGGCCACCATGAGTTTGGAAGGGTTCAACGCCAACAAATGCCATTAAATGGCAAAATGCGTACATCGTTGATTCGAGAGCATTACGCTCTCGATCCTACCATAATTCTCTCAGTTCAAAGTGAGACCTTTTTACTCTCACTTACTAATTTGGGCGCTATTAGAGGCCAATCTTGGCAGAGTTTTTGTCTCAAAACTTTTGGATTTGGGTGAAGTTCTCAACTATACGCAACTATAAGGGAAACTTCAAGATGACATAACTTTCACCAAGAAGGGAGAAAATCACAGGATGCGCACACGTACCCATTACGGATCCGGCGAATAACACCTTTTAAAAGGTGGGGGTGTCCCATCAAAACGGTGATCATCACTTCGATGGCAGCAGTACTTGGCCTCGCAGCAACTGTTACTCGACTACGATTTAGTACCAGCCAGCCACTACTAATCACCATCATTTCTTCGTGCTACTCACGTCCTCCTTACCGAACCAACAGCTGGTCCGCCTCCCTCCTCCAAGCGATTCCAAGCGATATCCGAGAACCGGCCGAGCAACGCGACGTTCATCTCAACGCCCATCGCGGTAATCGCTCGCTGAGCAAGATGATGATGATGATGGCGGTTGGCACGACCTCGACAGTGTCAAGAGGTCCTTCCGTTGCCGAGCTGCTGTTTGGGTGCGTAGAACGAAGAACCTTGAACACCAGTTGTGTCTGTCTCGTTTGGCCTAAATTGCACACCCAGAAATTGCGACGTCCGCGACGTCAACGCGTCGCACGGAGATGAAAACCGAAAGTGTGATGAGATAAAGTTTCGCTTGTTTTGATGTTCTGACGTTGGGAGGGACTAATTTTAGATCTGCGCGCTGCACACGTTATCTCGGGCGTAGGATGCTGCTCGCGAAGGCACAAATATGTGAAAGCATTTCTTGATTCAAGTTGCGTGCGACACCGCACAAGTGGATCGATTACTGACGAGATAGAGGTATATTTAGAGGACAAGTCACTTTGACGAAGTCTCGCCGATCTGGGGCACGTCAAATGTATCGTTTTGGGGGCTGTCTAGTCTAGGGGAGCGTTGATAGAAATCGGCTGCTTTCAAGTTGTTGCAATTTTTGTTTAATTTTCAGTAAATGACACGGTTTGAAGTTTGAAAACGAACACCTAAACGAAATACATCTGGCAAAAGTTTTGACTACCAAATCCTAACATTTATTGATCACAACTCTCAATGTCCGGGAGTCCATGGGGATATTCCGACAATGGGACATTCATCGAACCACGCAAGTTTGGACTATATGGGTGTCAAACTTCTTGTTTTCGATACCGGGCATGACAATTTACAGTTGGACAGAATTGGATTGTCCTAGAGCTTATTAAACTTCTGGCAGTATTTTTTGTAATTCTGGTCATGCTAATAACATAACCACCAACCCTTTTAATTTCTGATATGTTGAAGCTGATTAAGAATTTTCTCATTTGAGTGTGCAAATTACTCAATCAGTTCGCATCTTTGCACTCTTGTTCTTTTCTGCGGAAATCCCAGAACCATCATCGTCGGCTTTAATCCAAGCCGTGTATCCACGGTGACCTACTTTAACGGTCCAAATTATCGCGAAGAAAGTTTTCCGAAGAATTTATCTGTGTCCATCGGAAGAAGAATCCCGATCCTTCTCGAAAAAGCTGCCATTTTTTGCACTCCTCAGAAAGCTTCGCATCCAGGTATCAATCCCCGTCTTTCAAGATTTTTTTTTTGTTTCTGTTGCAAAATCTGACTTCTTCCTCAGTCGGCTTGTTTTTGACGGTTCCGAGCACGTGCAGGCTCTTTCTTCTTTGCTATCGCGCGAATCTTCGTCGCCGGACTTCCCAGAAGTAACAACAACAAAAAAGCAGAGCAGCGCAAATCGAGATAAATATTTGATGTTTTGCCTGAAGATGTCGGCGTCCATTTCTCGAAACATGTGGTTCGAAGAACCGCCAAATTTGGCTGCCTGCAGTCATGTCGTACAAGAAAATCATGCGTGCGAGATTGCACAAATGTTATTTTTGATTCGCATTTCTTTTGCTTTTTTTGTTGTGTGAGTTTGTACAAACTCCCGAAAATCACAACAGAAACAAGCATGTCTTGTTCGCCTACCGGGGGTTGTGCAGTACACAGATGATGAAGAGATTTCCCCGCGTAAGATTGTGATTTTACAAGATCTCTACCGGAGTGGCATCAGCTCGAAGGATGATGAGACAGAAGAATTGCGTAAACATCTGCTCCCTGCACGGATTCCAGGAAATTGTTCCGTGAACACGTGTTTTGATAGACAAGGCAGATGGAAGATTCTGAAGCTTGAAAAGTGAATTTTTTTTTAGCTTGATGATCTTTTTTAAATAAACCTTCGGGAATGAAGTTTCTGGACATCTCGAGATTTATTCTCTCCTTCCGTTCAAAGTACCTTTCAACTACCATATCGTGAGCTTTTTCCTCACGAATGGCGCTGCTCGGCTGTGAGTGTAACTCAACGCTGGTAATAGATAGGTCGTCTCACCTATAAGAGAAAGAAAAATAATTTATTAGTTAACGTAACAACTCAGAAAATTATTCAATAGTTATAGTTTTGATCTTGTAACCAGGGTTGTTAAAATATCAAAATATCAGTTCTCAGCAACAACAATTATCCCGCCTGAATATTCATGCCTCAAATACAACTGCTCTTCTCTCCTTATTGAATCTCTCAGCGCCGAAAAAAGCCGAACACGTTTTCGTGTTTACCCACTCGCGATTGACATTTTCCTTTTCTCTCTCATTCTTGCTTCCACAATCATCCTAACGCAACAGCGTTTAACCACAAAAACCGCCACAAAACCAATTTTGCAAACGCAGTTTAACGGGACGTCATGCGTGGTTGGTTCCTAATCGCCATCTCGCGTTCTCTCATTGCAGTTTTCGGAGAGATTGAGAGACTCAGCGGTGAGAGCGCATAGTCGGGGAAAAGGGAAGGAGTGATAGAGAGAGAATGACATCGCTGGGAATCACGAGACACAAGAAGAGATCTCACAAGCTATAGTGACGGCCGCTTTACTCTCGGATATTTTTGGTGCAGAGATAATCTATTGATAGCTTTTCTATCACTCTTTTGCAACACTGCATGTAACCATAACCCTTGAATCGTGATTTTTTTTAAATAAAGCATCACCCTAATTTTTAACAGTCGTGAGTCTCACCCTAATTTCCGACATTTCCAGAATCTCAAATAATAAATTGTCTATAAATAAATATTTAAAAAAATTAAAAGAATTCCATCTCTATCCAACATCTTTTTCAAACCCTTTCAGGCCTGAATTAAAAAGAAAAATAGTTAATGATGCAATTTTTTTCCATCATTATCTATTTCATTGCACAAACAAGCAAATATTCACTGCAAAAACAAGCAAATATTGCCAAACTCATATTGGGTTGGAATATTTTATTTTAATAATTAAGAAATGTGACAAAATGAAACCATAAATTTACGCTTGTCGAAAAATGAAAATGAATTTTAAAAAATATGAAGAAAAACTGTTTCAAATGCATGCCATCAGAATGATGAATAATGTTTAGGAATTTAATGTTTTAAAAACCTGAACCTTAAATTTTCTGTTAAATAATAATAACAATTTAACAGCAATTGATTCGAACATTGCAAAACAAAAAATTGAAAAAATATTGAAGAGTTGAAAAATATTTTTCCCTTAAACATGCTTACATGCAGACTTTTCAGTAAAAAAAATCACAAATTCTCGATTTTTTCCTGACTTTCCCGATTTCCCTACTTGAGTAGGGAACTCTGCTCAGCCCATTAACCCTCTACAACCTAACCCCGCCTTTAGACGGGCTACGATCTAAAAAATCGTCAAAAATCAATTTTCCAGCCGATTTTTGATCTTTAAAAAGCATTGGAAAGAAGAAATCTTAAAATTTTAGAAAATTTCAGGGTTGGAAGTTTAACTTGTTTTATGTGACTTTGCCAATGTTTTTAAAAATTTCATTTTTTTAGGGGTCAACTTTGGCTGTGTTTTTTAAAAACATTTCCTATATTTTCAGTAAAAAGAAGTATGCAGTAATTTTTGTAGTGTCCCAGACTATGCCTCTACGCATTTTTTGTAATTTAAATGATAATGGTTCCATTCTATAGCAGAAAATGTGAAAAACATGCAAAAAATTGAAAAAGTGACTGTAAAAATGTGAAAAAATTAGTTAGGCAAAATGTAATTATATTAGGTCGTAGAATAGGCCAAATACTACCAAAAACAAACATAAACTAAACAAGATAAATGCAAATTAAAATACTAAAAATAAAACAAGAAAAACATAAAACAAGAGAAGTGAGGTTCTTGTAAAACAAAAATTGCTCAAAATGACCTCCTGAACACGGGAAAAATAAAAATGTCCAAAAAAATTGGACAGTGGAGGGTTAATAAACAAAAATTGGACCCTATATCCTAATGTTCACCACTAAGACCTTTTACCCTACAATCTTCAATGAAATTTTGATTTTTGCCTTCCTCACTGAGGTAAGGCTATAATCCTGCTCTGAAAATGAACTTTTTATTAAAAGCTCCTAGACCCACCTTCATGTGTACATATCGACTCAGAATCGAAAACTGAACAAATGTCTGTGTGTGTGTATGTGTGTGTGTGTGTGTATGTATGTATGTGCCAAAATTCTCACTGAGTTTTCTCAGCGCTGGCTGAACCGATTTTGATCGAACCAGTTGCATTCGACTTGGTTTAGGGTCCCATACATCGCTATTGAATTGTTTGAAGTTTCGATAAGTAGTTCAAAAGTTATGTATAAAAATGTGTTTTCGCAAATATCCGGATCTCACTTAAATGTATGTAAACTATGTCCGGATCCATCATCCGACCCATCGTTGGTTAGGTCATTGAAAGGCCTTTCCAATGAGTCCAAAACATTGAAGATCTGGCAACCCTGTCTCGAGTTATGACCACTTAAGTGATATTTATGTACTTTTTAAAGCCGGATCTCACTTAAATGTATTTAAACTATATCCGGAACCATCATCCGACCCATCGTTGGTTAGGCAATTGAAAGGCCTTTCCAAAGAGTCCAAAACATTGAAGATCTAGCAACCCTGTCTCGAGTTATTACCACATAAGTTATATCTGTGTTTTTTTTCTGGATCTAAAAAAAGCTGAAATGTGTGTCCAAACCACTCATATTACCCATTTTTGGTAAAAAGTGAGGAAGGCATCAACCACATAGGTTGATTAGGTTAGTTTTTAAACTTAATTTTAAATTGTTTTTTTTTTTTCTTTAACAAAACATTAAGCTTCCTTTGCTGCAAAGTTCGAAAGTAGGACAAATTACTCAAACTGTTCTCCGAATCTCCAAATCTCGAAGCCTCCAGTCTCTAGGAAATCTGTTTCAAGATCAAGTCTAGGTTTGATGAACGGGAGTTGAACCAGGAACTTTTTAGACAAATTGTAAAAAAATTCGGTCCAGCTAGACGCGAAATGAAACGACCTGAACCACATTGACCTTAGTTATCATTTTCCGCGTAGCTTCCTCGCCATAGTTCGCTAAAGAAAACCAAGTCTCGCACCGGGGTGCGTAGTCTACATTCTCGCAAATCCGTCTGATAAGCCAGCTTTTCGGCGCTTCAAGGTTACACACCGTTGGCATCTTCTACGAACATCACCCAGTAGCAGCTGATAAGCCGTCGTCGCCGCCGTCTGACGTGTACCGTTTTGTTTCTAATCCAATTTGTTCGTGAGAACACGTCGCTGGCGCCAACGAGCCTACCCTTAATTAGCCTGACCGTGATTCCTCGAACGCACGACGGAGTTCAACAATGCCCGCCCTCTCTCCCCTCTCTAATAACTATAATAGACCCCGGCGGCGGCGTCGGTAAACGAAAACAGCAAACGAAAACAGAGTGCGCGTCTCCAAGAGAGTTGCAATCATCATCGTCATTAGAGAGCCCCCCTATTTCTGCGATATGATTCGACGCAATCAACAATAACAAAACAATCGCGCGACGACGCCGAGGTACTCTCTCACAACTACCACTACTGCTGCACTACCTCCAGGTCTCCGCGCGGAACGTTCCGGTTCGCAGAGTTCAAAGGTACAAAACAACAACGCAAAAAGCGCGCGCAAGTTCTACGTGCACTACGTAAGTGCCTAGATAGTACTAGGCCGCATACTATAGAGTGCCGTAGTACAACCGGTGCACCTCGTGTGGTGAATTATTCACAATAGTAAACACACTCACCCAGCTGACGACGACGACCTAGCAACGTATGGCGCTTAGGTGGCGCCCTCGTACCCAAGTTCTACCTCCCCCGGGGCGCGTCATTAATATCGCTGCTGCAGGGTCAGGAGACCTCCGCAGGTTCTTGTGCGCAGCAAAAACACGTGCCCCGACCAGTGTGCACTGCAGGTAGTGTGCATTCGGGCGACTAGCGTGCGGAAACCTTAGAAAGGAGCCCGTCCGTTCCTACCCCCTGACCTACCCGGGCAAAAAATGCAACTCAAAACACATGCAACTGCGACGGACATACAAGACAAGCCTGCAGGCGGGGTGTTGTCGGCCGCGCCAGACTGGTGGCTTACACCCAAAGGAGAGACGGTCGAGAGAACAATGGTATCAAATTTTACTGGGAGAATAACGCTCATCCCGAGAGAGTAATTCTCTCAAGTGTTCATCCGCTCATTGAGTGACTTATGGTGACAAATTTCCTTATAACGTTCATCGAGCTGTGGTAGCCGATACTGTTAAGGCACAGAATCAACGTGTCAAAGATCTCGGGATCGATTCCCGACATCAACACTTTTTTTTTTGCTTGGCGAACTATTTGAGAGAAAAAATCTCTCGTAAGGAGCCTCAGTTTTGAGTGTAAAAAGTGCAACGAAAGGCGAAAATTGATGGCGCCAGTTTCGCGTTGGTGAGCACATACACGCACACATACGTGGAAGATTTGACGAGCCAGGTAACGACGAGCCAGGAATGGAGACTCAGAATCTCGGATTACCACCACGAGAGTTTGTTTTGGTGGGATTCGCGGGTTGGACTGAGCTTGAAATTTGCCTTAATAATTTTTTTCGACCTTTTCAATTTTAGCAGAATAAATTTTAAAAAAAAATTACTCAATCCACGTTTAGGTGGTTGGTTTTGATAGGGTTGCCAGGTCTTCAAAATGTATGGCTTATTGGAGATTCCATTCAATTACCCATCCAAAGATGAGTCGCTTGATAGTTCAGGACAATATGTTTTACAGAATAGCTGAGATCCCGCTCTAAAAGTATATAATAGAGAACTTAAGTGCCCATAACTTTTGATAGGGTTATCAGATCTTCAATTTTGTTGGCTTATCGGAAAGGACCTTCAAAAACCTTTATAAAAATATATAATAATAATATTCTGGACTTTAAGCAAAATCGATTTTAAGCATAACTTTTGAAGTACTTAGCTAAACATAATAATTTTCAATAGGAACCTATGGGACCCCAATCCGGATCGAACGACACCAACCCGGACAAAATCTGTTGAGGCAGTTACGAGATAATCGAGTGCAATTATTCTGACATTGACTCAGAATTTGATTTGAGTCGATATCTATACGTGAAGGTGGGTCCAGGAGATCTACTTAAGAAGTGCGTTTTCCGAAGGAACGATGCTTAAATTTCAATCAGACTTAAACTTGTAGAAGTTCAAAAGCCGAAAATTCAAAAGAAACTTTAACTTTTAAGCTTTTTTATAAAACATAGTTAAACTTCATTCGAATTGCGTCCAATTTCCCAAACTTGGTCCAGAAACGTGAACCCGCCAAGAACCTTCCCGCACCAGCTGCTCTGCTTCAAGGCTCGCATAACAACGCTCCGGTATCAACTTTCGCGCAACAAAAACATCAACAACACACACACTGAGCAATGCCCCCCTAGAATGTGTACCGAGAGCATGTATCGTTTAGCGTCGCCCCTGTACTCAGTCTGCTTTTGCCAACCCTGCCACCTCAAATTACAAACAGATGGAATTATCAAAGCCTTACATTGCTTTGACTGGAGACCTCCTACCCCATCCACCCCCACCACTTAATTCAGTGGCCAACGCCAAAGGCAACGATTCATTCTCCCCCCTTTTCCCATCATCATCATCGTCGTCGTCAGTGGAGTCATTGTGAGAAGCAGCAACAACATCAGGGGCAATAATTCGTATTAAATTGCATGAGAACGAAAACAAACCGCCCTCCAACTTCCCTGTCCCTGTTCTAACGTTGAACGTTGCACCCAAACATTGTAGTTACCCACCTTGGGTTGGCGTGCAGTCTGGTGTTTGAAACAGCTAGAAAGAAAGGTGCATTCTTACGTTGCACTCAAATGTTACGCCAACCGAGAGGAAATAGCTCTCAAACTAGGAGTAAAACGGTACACTGCACGGACTGCACGAAGAAACGGTTGAGAGCATTTTACTCTCAGTCGTCCCCGAGTTTGTCTGAGAGCATAATAGTAATCGCGAGAGGATTATGCTCTGGTGAGTTCATTCGATCGTTGAGCAGTTCATCTTAGCTGAGTGCCTTTTATATCGACTTATGATTTTCGTAAATTCATCGCGTCATGGTCGATACGGTTAAAGCAATGCATTGATGAGGCAAAGGGCGCGGGATCGAATCCTGACATTTTTTACGAGTAATCTTTTTTCAGTATGAACCTGAGAATAAAATTCTCTCGACCATCTCGTGCCTTCTGCTCTCAGTTTAAAGGTTCTTTCCCCTGTTTCAGACAGAATAATTCAATTTGTACTACATTTAAGATCAATATCGCAGACGGTGTTCACATATATAATGGCTATAATTGGCTTCCAACAAAGTTGAAAATAACCTGCTATCAACCATTGTCACCGCCAGTAAGTGCACTAAAATTGAATCAGGCCACCGCTCTAACCACCTCTCGCCACCAGATCAAAAAAGCCCAAAACCACCGAGTGTGAGCCCGAAATCTACGTCGAACGCGGTAGATATCGCTGCCACAATTCTGGTGCCAGAAGCTAAAAATAATCACTTCCTCCCGCGAGTTCCAAAATCCAAAACCATTACCAGGAGTTAACCCACGTCGTTTACAGAAGCGCGGCTCGAGGCCTTTAATCACGGAGACGTCTTCGTTCTCTCCATCCGTCGATCGCTTCTTCTGCGGCCATATTGCTCTAGGTCAATATACTACACCCTGCAACGACCATGCAACTGCACCGCCGTTTTAACGCGTCATCGTCGTCAACAATCAACGTCATCAACGACGGTTGCACCCATCCCACAGCTGAAAGCTGCACTTTTTTTTAGACCTTGTTTCCCTCTTGTTGTTGTTGTGTTGCTCTCTCACTTGCGTCCTCCTCCTCACACATGCTGTTTATTATTATTGTTATTGTTGTGTTTCGCCCACTCGTTCCCTCCCGTCAACTTCCTTCTTCGACTCGAAAAATTTAAAAATAAATATATCGTACTTTTTTATTTTTATATTCATTTCAGTTTCCCCCTCTCTCTCGCTCCTCACTACACCTCCTTTTAATAGGCAGAGTTGTTATTATTTTCGATTCATCCTTTTCAACTCCTCCTCGCTCGATGTGTCGCGCACAAGTTTTCATTATTGTTTCTTTTTTTTTGTGCCTCCTGCGACGGCGTCTTTCGATGCAATTTATTATGTCGCAGTAGGTACTGCACTGCAAGACGCACACGCGCTGCGCACAGTTGAAACGAATGTGACAATTTGATTTGTTTTCAGCTTCTCGAAAAATTTGACAACACTGTCTTAAGTTTTTAGTACTTGAGGCATTGTTGTAAACGGAAAGAAACATCTAAAATTGAGCAATTTAAATTGGCTAGCTTCAAATTTAAGAAACAGCTATTGTTTCGTTAGAATCAGATAGAATCAGGGATGGAATAATCGCGAAAAAATCAATTTCGCTTGCGAACTTTCTTGACCCGCGAAAGAGAGAGGAGGCAAATCACGCAAAAGAAAATCGCTCCCGAAATTCTCCAAGAAAATCAATCTGCTGATGATTTTTTGTGAATTTCCTTGTCAGCACCACTCAAAAATATTTATTTAACTTTGTTTACACACATTGTCCATATACAAAATGTGACAGGTCATTTTTCGACGTGTGACGTTACACTTGCAAGTGTAGTATTGAAAATGATGTTCCGCCGAATAATCGAGATGATGATTTTTTTAGATTCATTTTACCGAACTTTCGTGCGCGAGAGAGGAGAGCCATGCTCCCTTTGGATTTTTTCTCTGGATGAACATCCAAAGATTTTCTTTTGATGATGATTATTCCACCGCTGGATAGAATTTTAGCTAAATTTAAGATTCTTGCGTATAAATTATCTGGAATGCTTGTAACTAATCATAAATTTGAGACCAAAACGAAGCAAAACTCTTTATGATTTTTTTTTGTACTTTAGTATTTTAGTATTTTAGTATTTTAGTATTTTAGTATTTTAGTATTTTAGTATTTTAGTATTTTAGTATTTTAGTATTTTAGTATTTTAGTATTTTTGTATTTTTGTATTTTTGTATTTTAGTATTTTAGTATTTTAGTATTTTAGTATTTTAGTATTTTAGTATTTTAGTATTTTAGTATTTTAGTATTTTAGTATTTTAGTATTTTAGTATTTTAGTATTTTAGTATTTTAGTATTTTAGTATTTTAGTATTTTAGTATTTTAGTATTTTAGTATTTTAGTATTTTAGTATTTTAGTATTTTAGTATTTTAGTATTTTAGTATTTTAGTATTTTAGTATTTTAGTATTTTAGTATTTTAGTATTTTAGTATTTTAGTATTTTAGTATATTAGTATTTTAGTATTTTAGTATTTTAGTATTTTAGTATTTTAGTATTTTAGTATTTTAGTATTTTAGTATTTTAGTATTTTAGTATTTTAGTATTTTAGTATTTTAGTATTTTAGTATTTTAGTATTTTAGTATATTAGTATTTTAGTATTTTAGTATTTTAGTATTTTAGTATTTTAGTATTTTAGTATTTTAGTATTTTAGTATTTTAGTATTTTAGTATTTTAGTATTTTAGTATTTTAGTATTTTAGTATTTTAGTATTTTATTATATTAGTATTTTAGTATTTTAGTATTTTAGTATTTTAGTATTTTAGTATTTTAGTATTTTAGTATTTTAGTATTTTAGTATTTTAGTATTTTAGTATTTTAGTATTTTAGTATTTTAGTATTTTAGTATTTTAGTATTTTAGTATTTTAGTATTTTAGTATTTTAGTATTTTAGTATTTTAGTATTTTAGTATTTTAGTTTTTTAGTATTTTAGTATTTTAGTATTTTAGTATTTCAGTATTTTAGTATTTTAGTATTTTAGTATTTTAGTATTTTAGTATTTTAGTATTTTAGTATTTTAGTATTTTAAGATTTTAGGATTTTAAGATTTTAGGATTTTAGTATTTTAGTTTTTTTTCAGAATGTGAAAAATCCTTTTTTCAAAGATTTGAGAAAAAATAAGCTTAAGTAATCAAATAGCTGGATAAAAATTAAAATTTCTAGCATTAAAAATAAAAAAATCAAAAATTACAGCTACTTTTTCAGTTTTCAGAAAATATTTCAAAATGTCAAATCCACGTTTTTTTGTAATTAAAAAATATTGTAAAGAAATACATTTTACGATAAACCTCCCTCCGGTATAGTGTAGATATTTGAAGCAGCTTTCCGAACATTAAAAAAATGGATGTTCTGGGAACCCTGCCCAATGCCGCGCTTCGTTTGGAGACGGTGATTTTGGGAAATTGCAGACTGGATTTCGTCATGTAATTGTGATGTTTTTCTAGTCCAAGGTGCCTAGGAATTGGAAACAAACAAAGGGTACGAACCATGATGACTGAGGGAAAATTTTCATTGTTTTCTTGAAAATGCATTGATTAGAGTTGCTCATTTTTAGTTATGGTAAAAAATCTAGGATGCGCTCTAAGCAAGCGTTACGACCATTGGCATAATTGGGTTGAAAAGTGAGATTTTATTCTTAAGAAAAACAATCTGACAACCCTGTCAAAAGTTAAAGACACTTTTCAATTTTAAAAATATTTTGTTCGAAACCGTCAAACTAGACAAGACTTGTCAACCCATCCGAATTTGGACAAGTTTTGTGGACACCATGAGTTAATAATGTCTCATTTTCTGGAAACTTTACCAACTCATTTTCACCGTGTAGCTGCTACTTGCGCCTCAAGTTGCGTTTATACGCTCCGCTGCAGTGAAAGACCACAATTAGACGTGGCAAGCGGAGTGGGGAAGGGGGTTGGGGTTATTTCTTCTTTTGCAGTGTGCAAAATATGGTCTGTATATGATTATGATGATGACTGTGACTTGGGTGCGCTGACTGACATTTATGTCATACGATGTTCCGTTGGGTGAGCATAAGAAGCAGCGCGCCTCAAATGGACCACAACGTCAAGGGCAGAGAAAAGCTGTAATTAGTGATGTTGAGGACGCGGGTGTTGCTGGTTAGAGTTTATGGATTTTGAAAAGGTTGATTTCAAATTTAATTTATTTTTTTATTTCAAATGGTCGCATTACTTGCCTAGGGCGTATCCTATTTTTCCAATTGCAGTGGAAGCTACGTTCCTTTTTTTTCAAATTTTGATCAGGAAGGTGTTTAAGTAAGATGCTCTATGAATATTACCATTGATCACAATACTTGCTTAGGGCGTATCCCAAACGAAGTTTCTAGTTTTTTTAGGACGAATGATTCATCAACATCAAACATGTTAAAGATTTCAAACTTTCTGAAGTTTCAAAAAGTTATTTTGCTGTTGAAATGATTTCTTATAACTAGTTTTAACAATTGTATCTTGAACAAATCACAAAATCCGCCCACAAATTCAAGTTTCCAGGTCATATCTCAAACCAAAAAACAAAACAAATCTCACCCACCATCATTCACAATCACGAGAATCGCTATCCCATTGAAGCCTACCGCCGATAACAACAACAAAAAACACATTTCCCTCTGTCGTGATAAGCCACGTGGAAGAGGGGCGGCTCGGTGGGGGTGCAAAACACGACCCACGCCGTGATAGTGGAGCAAGGTGAACAAAATGTAAACAAAACATCATCGATTGGTTTGTGTGATGGTGGCCACGCAGGTAGCCCCAAATACACAAACACACACCGGAGATCGATACACTACCACCACCAGGAGTCACTCGAAGGGTGAAATTGTTGTTTGATTTAAGGGAGGAGGGTTGGAAAAATGTATCACGCTATGCTAATGAATTGAATATCCACACCCACACATTGGTGAGGCAGTTTGTACTACCTGCTGAGAAGGGGGGAGAGGGGGGGGGGGGGTAATCGGTCATAACATTGCACTATTTTTATGTTGGCTCCAACCCCCAACTCTCAACGTCATTAGAAAAAATGGATCAAGATAAGGTGGGTGCAAGTGAGGGTGGGTGTAGTTAGCATACACCTAGGCAGACGGTAGAGAGTAAAATGGTCTCGATTTGGATTGAGAGCTAACGACCTCGAATTACCGATCTACGCACATATTATTTTTATTTATTTTATTTGTGTTATATTATTCAAATTAGTGAATCTTGGTAGCTGATACTGTAAAGGCACGAATCTGAGATGTCAAAGGATTCGCGATCGAATCCCGCTGCACTTTTTTTTTGCTAAAGAGTTCTCTCAGTCTGATAACAATACCTTTTAACTCTCCAAGATGGTTTAGATTACGTGAAATATCTCGTGAAAATGTGATTTTCATCAACGTCATTTTGAAATTGTATCAATTGGAAAAAGTAGAACTCTGACCAGCTTCGCGGCGTTCCAGAGAGCAACCTCCAGAGTACACCTCGTGCGCGTACAGACCTAGTCTCGCGCGCCGCAAGCACACTTCCGTAGAAGAAACGAAGAAGAAAAGTCGGAAACACGTGTTCCGAACATGTGCCGTCGCCGCAGGCAGGCTGATCGTCAAAAGGGGTTCAGATCAGGCGGACGACTCTGTTCTAATAATACGGGGTTTCCCCCTTTTTTTTTTTGAATTCGAAATCGATATTGCCCGAAGGTACGCGCGCGCTGTAATGGATCTTTTAGTGCTTCATTTCTAACCTCACTTTTATTCGGCGGCCAAGTTTGTAACTCTGGTGAACTCCGGCAGCAGTGCGCTGCCTATTGAATAATTCATAAAACGCGCGTTTCGTCGATAGACTTTCCTTCGGCGTACACACTATAAAACGCTCGTGTGTATAAAGCGACGCCAAGACTAACGCGAAAAAAAAGGTCAACCACACGCCGTGGTCTCCGCCAAGTCGGCTGCCGAAGAGTGCAGGCTGGGCGGGGTCAGGGTCAGGTGGTCGATAGACTCACCCCACCGGTGGCGGCGACGACGGCTGGACCGGTGGCCAATTCTCGGCCGACCGACGTGACTCCATGTGATATAATTTATTCAACCTGAATGCGCAGCGTCATTCCGAGGGAAATGTAAAAGACTCGAGCGCTGTGGGGAACCTTTGCGACTTTAAAGAAGCGTAATGCAAACCTAGCAATCCGAAGGTCATCAGTTCGAATCCCGATGTTCAACCTTGCTTTCAAGATCTTGCTTCTTTAGTAGTTGCGACAGTTGAGTTCGCTCAAATCACAACTACAAATTCAAATGCATTTCCTTCAACGACTCGAGGCTCCTCCGACTCCACACGAGTCTCGTCTCAAAGGTTGTGTGGATGTGGATCATTGGCAGGGAATACCAAGAGTTCCGAAAGCACGCGTTTCGTTTGGGGTAAAATTGAGTCATTCAGAAGAGTGTGAGGAGGCATGCGATGATCCGTGTGACCATTAAGGTCGCCACCGCGCCGCCGACGGTTCAGGTGTAACTGATGATCTATTTTTTGTCCGTATTGATCCGAAGAGAAAGGTTATTTTAAGGAACCAAACGCTGGAACCAGACCAGAGGTCCATGAAACTGACACGAAAAAGAGTTACGTAATAAATGGTCTCCAAATCGACGTCGTCGTGCTATCATGTCGCACCCGCCATTTTGACGTTCCGAGAAAAACGCGTTTTAATGTTTGACCTTGAATAAACAAAAACGAAAGCACGCAATGTAAACAATAACAAACACGTTTTGTTTGGCTGACCATTCTGTACATTGTCCCGAAGTTTGGTTGTATTTGGTTGCCGGAGTCCCGAGTTATAATTACAAATATTTACGGTAGTCTAGCTTTTACGTGCGTCAAACGCATCCTGACCTAAAATCCCTTTGGCCTTTGTCGCACTTACATCAATTTTCAGGGAGTGACAAGATAGCACGACAAGATTGAAACTACTTTCATATGAAAAGTGACAAAAATTTTCGGAGCTTTTTTGGTTTTCATTGAATATCTTAGGATTGAAATCGAATTTTGGGGATCTGTGAAGGTCAAAAGATGTGGCATTGTGAGCTGCACAAAATGGCGTTCTTGACTCAATTTGGCCCAAAATGCACGTACGACAAGTTAGCACGACGGCGACGAAATGGTTAGATTTTTATTTTTCAGTATTTTAGTATTCTAGTATTCTAGTATTTTAGTATTTTAGTATTTTAGTATTTAAGTATTTTAGTATTTTAGTATTTAAGTATTTTAGTATTTTAGTATTTTAGTATTTTAGTATTTTAGTATTTTAGTATTTTAGTATTTTAGTATTTTAGTATTTTAGTATTTTAGTATTTTAGTATTTTAGTATTTTAGTATTTTAGTATTTTAGTATTTTAGTATTTTAGTATTTTAGTATTTTAGTATTTTAGTATTTTAGTATTTTAGTATTTAAGTATTTAAGTATTTAAGTATTTAAGTATTTTAGTATTTTAGTATTTTAGTATTTTAGTTTTTTATTATTTTAGTATTTTAGTATTTTAGTATTTTAGTATTTTAGTATTTTAGTATTTTAGTATTCTAGTATTCTAGTATTTTAGTATTTTAGTATTTTAGAATTTTAGTATTTTAGTATTTTAGTATTTTAGTATTTTAGTATTTTAGTATTTTAGTATTTTAGTATTTTAGTATTTTAGTATTTTAGTATTTTAGTATTTTAGTATTTTAGTATTTTAGTATTTTAGTATTTTAGTATTTTAGTATTTTAGTATTTTAGTATTTTAGTATTTTAGTATTTTAGTATTTTAGTATTTTAGTATTTTAGTATTTTAGTATTTTAGTATTTTAGTATTTTAGTATTTTAGTATTTTAGTATTTTAGTATTTTAGTATTTTAGTATTTTAGTATTTTAGTATTTTAGTATTTCAGTATTATAGTATTTCAGTATTTAGTATTTTAGTATCTTAGTATTTTAGTATTTTAGTATTTTAGTATTTTAGTATTTTAGTATTTTAGTATTTTAGTATTTTAGTATTTTAGTATTTTAGTATTTTAGTATTTTAGTATTTTAGTATTTTAGTATTTTAGTATTTTAGTATTTTAGTATTTTAGTATTTTAGTATTTTAGTATTTTAGTATTTGGGTAATTCTCTACCAACTCACACGAAATCGGGAAAAGTTGCCCGACCCCTCTTCGATTTGCGTGAAACTTTGTCCTAAGGGGTAACTTTTGTCCCTGATCACGAATCCAAGGTCCGTTTTTTGATATCTCGTGACGGAGGGGCGGTACGACCCCTTCCATTTTTGAACATGCGAAAAAATATGTGTTTTTCAATAATTTGCAGCCTGAAACGGTGATGAGATAGAAATTTGGTGTCAAAGGGATTTTTATGTAAAATTGGACGCCCGATTTGATGGCGTACTCAGAATTCCGAAAAAACGTATTATTCATCGAAAAAAACACTAAAAAAGTTTTAAAAATTCTCCCATTTTCCGTTACTCGACTGTAAAATTTTTTGGAACATGTCATTTTATGGGAAATTTAATGTACTTTTCGAATCTATATTGACCCAGAAGGGTCATTTTTTCATTTAGAACAAAATTTTTCATTTTAAAATTTCGTGTTTTTTTCTAACTTTGCAGGGTTATTTTTTAGAGTGCAACAATGTTCTAAAAAGTTGTAGAGCAGACAATTACAAAATTTTTGATATATAGACATAAGGGGTTTGCTTATAAACATCACGAGTTATCGCGATTTTACGAAAAAAAGTTTTGAAAAAGTTACTTTTTGCGTTTCTCTTTGTTTCGTCGTCCGTGTCTGTCGCGGGTGACCATGAACGGCCATGGTCAACGACGACCAACTTTTTCAAAACTTTTTTTCGTAAAATCGCGATAACTCGTGACGTTTATCTACAAACCCCTTATGTTTATATATCATTTTTTTCTAATTGTCTGCTCTACAACTTTGTAGAATATTGTTACACTCCAAAAAATAACCCTGCAAAGTTAGAAAAAACACGAAATTTTAAAATGACAAATTTTGTTCTAAATGAAAAAATGATCCTTCTGGGTCAATGTAGATTCGAAAAGTACATAAAATTTCCCATAAAATGACATGTTCCAAATTTTTTTACAGTCGAGTAACGGAAAATGGGAGAATTTTTAAAACTTTTTTAGTGTTTTTTTCGATGAAAAATACGTTTTTTGGAATTCTGAGTACGCCATCAAATCGGGCGTCTAATTTTACATAAAAGTCCCTTTGACACCAAATTTCTATCTCATCACCGTTTCAGGCTGCAAATTATTGAAAAACACATCTTTTTTCGCATGTTCAAAAATGGAAGGGGTCGTACCGCCCCTCCGTCACGAGATATCAAAAAACGGACCTCGGATTCGTGATCAGGGACAAAAGTTACCCCTTAGGACAAAGTTTCACGCAAATCGAAGAGGGGTCGGGGCAACTGCTGAGTGAGTTGGCGGAGAATCACCCATTTTAGTATTTTAGTATTTTAGTATTTTTGTATCATTGCTTTTTTGAACTTCTGTTTTTGAAATAGGATGAAATTTAATATTCAAAAATAAATAACTGATAAAAGCCTATCAAGCATCAGGTTTTCTCTCAAAAATGATTACTTTTCCGAGATCTTCTACAAGAAAGCACTTTGCTGGTACCACCACCACTTGAACTGTCTTCCGCAGAATTTTCTATTCCAATGATCGCAGCTCTGCCTCTGACTTCCCACTCCATTTTCCCGGTTCCTGCCTTTCCTTCCTGCTTTCACAGTCCCCCACTCTCGCCGTAGTAAAAGGCCCTTTCCTTCCTCATCATCATCGCAATCTGCGCCTTATTATCGCACCAGGTCGTCTTCCCTTCCAAGGTCTCCACCGACTGACTGACTGACGGCCGTCAGCACGAGAACTCGCCGCGAAGAAACCCCTCTCCACAGCTGTGAAGAAGCGAAGAAGATCCAACCAAGTGCCGGGAGCTCATGTGCAAGGTGCAGCGATACGGAAGAGCGATTAGGGGTCGTGCATAAACCACGTGGTCTCCTTAGGGGGGGGGGAGGGGGTCCGAAATCCAACCGAAAAAAACCATGAAAAGCCATGGGGGGGAGGGGGGGGGTCGACGGCTGACCACGTGGCCTTTAAAAAAAAAGTCTTCATAAAAAAAAACAAAAAATACGCGCTTTGAATTTACTCACATGCATACATTTTTTGTTACACTTCAAAACCATACAATTATTGTGTTTAAAATTATTACTTATATTTCAATGTCATAATATTTTCCAATTCAATATTGAATTATATATTTCGGCAGATTCATATCAATACTTTGAGCCTGTTATTGAATGTAAACTTTTTAATACTCATGTAACTACGTCTTGCAAAAGTTTAAAAGCTGTTAAAAAATAAAGTGACAGTATCCAAAGTTAAAATACCCTAAAAAATGCGAACCCAAATGCAAACACAATTTCATTTTTTTGTTGATGGTATCAAGTAGCTAAAAATGTGCTTGCAAATTTGCATTGAAAGTAGATGTAGTCTTCGATAGTTCTATTTTGGAACAACTTAAAAAATAAATATTGCTGACAATTTTATAAGATTTTCGTAACAAGGCAAAAAAATAAATATGTATTATAAATGAAGTGTCTAAAAATGATTCTCTGCGAAAAAAAAAAAATTTCAAAGTCTCAGATCTTAGCTAATTACCGTAGCTGGTCCTATAAGTGATCGAAGAATCTTAATCGAAAGATTTCCTTTTGACACTTAAAACAAACTCAAGATATCTTGTATCTCCTCTCTCATGCAATATTTTTTTAAGTACAAAGAAACTAAAAACCCCAATTTCAGGATTATCGCGCAAAATTTCAGTTTCACTACCTCATTTGCAAGTGAAACGTCTAACATTAAAAAATAACCAGTAACGAAAAAACGAACGATACATACTTTAAGATTCACCAAAAAATTTGATGAATATTTTGGTCTAAAATAGATTCCTTATTTCATGGGTTACACAATTCGGAATGTTATATTACATAACATTTCATAAAATACACGCTTACTATCCATCGTCAAAGTTGTAGGTATTTTTTTTTGTTTTTTTTTATGTTAATAGGGACCATCTCTTGAGCCAAAGAGAAACATGGGCAAACATTTTAGATTTTTAGAGAAAAAAAACGAGCTTCAAGCAAACATTGTTATTGTTTCTCAATTAATTTAAAGATTAAAAAAATAGGGGCCAAAGGTGCCCTTTCCTGAAAATATTAGTTTTTCTTTAAGCTGAGAAAATATACTATACCCTCAACTTCATATTTGAGATAAAACCACTCAAATATATAGACACATTAAAATAATTTAAGTTTTAAAGAGTCACTTAATTTTTAAATGCCGATATCAATTTGTGAAATAAATTTCAATACAATGCCGTTAAAGATCAACATAAATAAATCTACTTAAAAAAAGATGGAACGATATTTTCAACTCGCTGGTTCTCGGGCATAACTCAACCAACCGGGACATTTTTTTTTTTGAGTGAATTATAAGGATGTCTAGATGATCCTTAAACTTTGCAGAACTCGATTTGATAAAATCTGTAATTTATGCGATCAAAAACGTCGTTCCAACTTTTGTTTGCTCTAGTAAAAAAAATCGCCCGAAAATCCGCGGAGACAAGCCCGAAAACCTGTGAGTTGAAGTTACCGTTCCAACGTTTTAGGGAGGCTTTGGCATCCGTGTATATTGGACATGCGTTGGGCGTCCCAGTGTTAATAATTTCAAAGATATTGAAAAGATTGAAAAATTAACTTATTTAATATTTTTTTTGTATTTATTTTGAGGTAATATCTCAGCAACCAAAAGTTGGATCAAAAATCTTAAATCGTAGATAATTGCCTATTTAAGGGTGCACAGCAACGAAGGAAGTTGTTGTCTTCTTGTTTCAAATTTGTCAAACTTACGGACCCAATCCTGCAATAACGGGATTGTAAAATTAGTCAAACTTTGTTGTAAATTGCTTTGTGGACAGTACTTTAGGGGATGAATAACAAAATATTGCAATAGTAATTGTAGTTTTGAAGATACTAAAATGTCTGTAATACAAATCTGGGTGCATAAGCTCTGGTTGATGTGCACCGTTAAATAACTGAAAAAAAGTGTAAAATAAATTCCAAATTTTAGCTCAATCTTTTTTAAATTTATCAAAACACCTAGTCGATAGCAAAATCAATTTAAAGTAAGAGTAAGACTTAAACAATTTGGATGTCTATGACTAAAAGAATGATTTTTAGCGCGTTGTCTACAACTTTTCTAAAGACACGAAATCGATTTTCGAGCAATTCTATACAAAATCGGTCTTTATTCTTAAATTTTTATTTTTGATTTTTTTAATCCGTCTGAAACCTTTTTTGGTGCCCAAGCCATTTTGCATCATTAGTTTGTCCATATAGTTTTCCATACAAATTTGGCAGCAATGAAAATTAAAAAATCTGTATCTTTTGAAGAAATTTTTGGTCGATTTGGTGTCTTCGGCAAAGTTGTTGGTATGGATAAGGACTACACTGAAAAAAATGATAAATGGTAATTTACTTTGCTGATTTTTAATTTCACTTTTTGTCACTAAAACATGATTTGCAAAAAAAAAACTATTTTTTTTTAATTTTGCCAACTTTTCAGAAATTTCCAGAACGGGCAAAAAATCGTTGCTTGAGTTATGAATTTTTGAATCAATACTGATTAAAAAAAACCGAAATATTGACCGCAACTTAATTTCAATTTTATTTTTCGATGTAAAATCGAATTTGCAATCTAAAAGTACATTAGTGAAATTTTCATAAAGTGCACCGTTTTCAAGTTATAGCTATTTTTAGGTAACGTTTTTTAAAAAAAGTTGCAGTTATTAATTTAAAAAATTTAGTGCCCATGTTTGCCCAATTTTGAAAAAAAAATATTTTTGAAATGCTGAGAAAATTCTTTGTTGCTGAGATATTGCCATGCAAAGATTTTAAAACAGAAAAATTGATGTTTACTACCCAAACAACCCATAATTTTCTTATGTCGATATCTCAGCAACTAATGGTGCGATTTTCAATGTTTATAAATAAAACTTTCGTGAAATTTTCCGATCTTTTCGAAATCAATATTTTCAAAAAAAATAAATTAAGACTAACATTTCAAAAGGTCGTAATATTGAATGTTTGTCCCTGTCTCTGATTCTTGTATGGAGAAAAAAATTACATTGCTCGACTTTTTGGGACAAACAGAATCATTGGAATCAATCATGCTTAATTAAAAAGAAAAGTTGCTTTAGTTTGGATTTTTATGAATGTTTGGAATAAAATAAATATTAACTAGAAGCTTTCATAACTAGATATTTTCCTTAAAATAAAATGAAAATATTTTTTTCCTGAAACAAAACTTTTCTATTTAATTAATTTTGATTTTAAGAAAATATTTAAAAGCGCATTTAAATTAAATCATGAATGCTGTTTATATATCAAAATAGCTTTAATTCTTAAAGCATATTTATTCTGGATGCAATTAATTGCACTGCAATTCCATAATTTTGAATACATATGTTTTACTAAGTTGCTTGTTTTGTTGAGAGTATTTTTTACTTTCTGTACCATTTCAATAAATTGTTATACTGTTACAAGCCTTACCCGGCAAACTTCGTCCTGCCATTTTAAGGTTTCCTGACGTTTCTTGCTTGTTTGCTAATTCAGCCTCCTGTGACCAAAATTTGTTTTTAAGTTACTTTTCCCATACAATCTGCAGATTTTCCGGAATCAGTTCCAGAGTGGCCAAAGTTGTCACTTTTTGGCGTAAGAACCTTCCTTGGGCTTATACGAACCCAACGCAACAAAGAGCACCTCGATCCGACGTTCCGTATTGAACTGATTCGCGTTCGAACAAAACCGTCGAAATTTTTATATTATGCTGTTATTATTTACCTTAAACTTTGTGATATCATACTTTTTTCACACTTTTAAGTGAATTTCTGTTTTTTTATATATAATATTAAATTGGTTTTAATGGTGTTACAGCACCTACACAAATTAAAATGTTTTCTATTTGACCCAATGTCACCCCCTCTAAAGGGTGAGTTCGAGTTAATTTTAAAACGATTGGCATTTATGAACGGTGTGATTATACTTGCCATATTCTGGGAAAATGTTGGTAAATTCAGGAGCATTCCCCAACATTATTTATTTCGATATAATTTGAAATGTTTTTATTGTGTTAAAATAACAACAGTAATTTCGTTTTTTGACCAAAAGTCACCACCACTGACGGTACATCATTTGTGGATAAACATTTTTGAAATCTATACTTATTTTGTTTTTTTTAAAGATTTTTCACCTGGGAGGAAAAAGCCACGTGGCCACATAGGGGGGGGGGGGTTGGCGTGAAACCACGAAAAACCATGAGGGGGGAGGGGGGGGTCAAAAATTCTCCAAAAAAAGGCCACGTGGTTTATGCACGACCCCTTACCACCGTCTTTGCTGCTGTGGGGATGAGGTTGTTGTAATCCGGCGTTGAAAAGAACTCTTGAGAGGGGAAGCAGCAGGTACAGTTGCGTCGTACAAAGCAGAACCTCTCGGCGAAGCTGACTTGTACACGCAAGGCGCGTTTCTCTTCTCCTGGTAGATTGGAGCGCCCGATTTGGGGATGTACCCGGATCTACGCGCCGCGTAGGTAGTAGTTATTCATGCGCCAGTTCCGGACGGGTGTTCGTCATGTGGCTGCTGCATTCGTCACATTTTCCCAAGTCAGCTGAGCTGGGAGCTGCCAGTGGGGCCCGAGTTTCATTATCATCAATTTATCAACGTCACCGTCATCGTCAGCACAGTCATCACAACGCCGGTTGACGGCGAGCCGACTGATGCTGGAGTACTGAATGATATATCTCGCCGCCACGTTCTCCGGCAGGTCGCGGGAAGGCCGCTGAGTTACGGTTGCCGCCGCCGTACTACGTACTCCTCGCTCTGCGCGGTGTAAATAATAATTATCGTTCGTGTTCTAAAAATAAACCTGCCGACCGACACAACAATCTGATTTCGAAGCGGCTGATTCTGGAACACAGCAACAGTAACAACTCATCACAGCTGTTTGCAGCGCGCGGATAATTGCGAGCTGGATAGACGGGAAACAGCGGAAGAGTCAAGCGGACTGTGTGTGTGACACCCAGCTCGTAACAATCGTCGTGACACATGGAGCAGGGGAAATCGATGGGGTCGTAATTGAGGAAACGTACAGAGGAGTAGTACGGGAAGAACCTTCTACGTTCTGAGAGAAGGTTCGCGGGCGAGTTGCCAACGAGACAGCTACTTGGAGCAAATTGAGGAGCTGGAGGCAAATATTGAACTAAACGGATGTGTGATTAATGTGGAGGTAAAGTAACGGATTTGAAGGTTGAGGAACCAAAGGTTATGTCAAATACTCGATTGAAAATACCTTTGTGATATTTTCCGAAATTTCGGCCAGCAACCTTTTTTTTTGTTTTACATTTTGTGGTCGCACTAATTGGCGTTTCTAAACAAAACTCCATACAAATTTTACAGCTTAACGTTACAATATATGCAAAAACATTAAAATTTCATACTCAGGGATAAAGTTATGAAATTTTTAAGAATAAAAGTGGTGTTGACAATAATTTTTATTATTATTATTTTTGTGTAGAAACTTGTTCCAAGCCAAAACATCGTAAAAAGTAAAATTCTTATGAGAAATGCAATGCACACATTTGGTGGAAAATAGGTGTTTTCAAATGTAAATTTTGATTTAATTTTTTTTTATATATATTTTTATTTCAGAGATCAACAAGTTTCACACTTTCATTTTGTGCCATTTAAAAATTGGTCGCATTTGCTGAGTTGTTGTCTCATTTCTTAAAAGAAATACAATATTTTGGTGATGTAGAGCAAACATATTTTTTTTCTGTTAGCTTTTCTTTCAGGAGCTGTATCCCAGTAACCATTGTTCCACTCTTTAATATCTTTGAAGCTAATTTATAGGAAATTTTATGAACCTTTCTTTAAAAAATATGTTTAGAAATGATCAAGCTTGTTCATGACCCCTAGAGGTAAAAAAAAAAACGGTATAAATAAGGCTACCAACTGTACGGATTTTTTTCCTTACCATACGGACTTTTGAACCATTTCGCGGATTTTTAACAGGCCGGAATTTTTGTAGGGAATTTTACGCATAATACGGATTTGTACGGAATTTTAACAACTTTTTAATCATTGAATTGCTTTTTTGATGTGGTCAAAGCTTTTGTTAACTAGAAATTTTTATTTTTCTGTGAGTTTGATTTAAAAAGGGAGAGTTTTCCGGCGTTTCCTCAATTCAAACCTGATTATCAATGATTCTAGAGATTTTGAACTATTGTCTTTCATATGTTGATAGGACCTTTTAAAAAAACTCTAGAATTGTTCTTTTAGAAATTCCTTACTAAATATATTTATCCATTTCCAAAGGCTTTCTAAAACTTGTGAAAACATTTGAACATTTGAATTAACAAATCTAGAGTTTTTTTTAAAGGTCCTATAAACTGTTGTGTTTCACATGTTATAGGACCTTTTCAATAAAAAAAAAAAACACTCTGGAAAAGTGTTCGTGAAAACACTAAGAACGATATTATTCGTAAAAGCAAACTTGACATTTCGTAAACTTTTAAAAGTTTAACAAAAAAAATTGAAGAACATAATGATTTGATTCAAATCACGGTTTATTTTATGAATACTTTTAAACGTGCAAGTCATAAGCACTCTGATAGCATTTTGTGAAATTTGTTAGCTGTAAAAACGACACAGTTTTATATTTTTAATTCTCAAATTTATTAAATTTAATTTATCTAAATAATTCATTGACAGTTTTTGTTATACCATTGTGTCATATAAGCAAAGTGTACGGACTCGGCTCAGCAAGAGTTGGTAGCCTTAGGTATAAAAAAAAGAACAAGTGGCTACAACTTCAAAACGGAGCACGATATTGAAATTAAAGTGCTTTTTGATTGCAAATTGGATTTGACATTTAGTAATAAAAGGGCAAATACTGTATTTTTTCAACGTTTTTCAAATAACATTTTTTTCGAAAATAAATCAGCACAATTTTGCGAATTTTTTCCATTGCTAAATAGATGGCATATTACTTTTCATCTAAAACATATCCAAGGTAGAAAATGAGTACATTTTTTGTGTTTTTTTCTGAAAAAAAAATCTAAGCAATACCTACAACTTTGCCCAAGGCACCAAGTCGATCTGAAAATGAGTTCTCAAGATACAGATTTATGAATACGAACAGCTGCCGAAATTGTATGGAAGAACCAATAATGCAAAATGACTTGTTTGGTCATATATAAAGTACACACAAAATTTCTCCCGAATCAAAAACTACAAAAAATCTTATTTAATAAAAAATGCACATTCTTGTTATTTTTGGGCAAAATCATCAAAAATAGTAAAAAAAAGGTTAAATAATGTATTCTAAAAAGTTTACAATCTGTTTGTTTTTATGAAAATTATTTTTTTTTTAAATAAAGTTCGTACTCAACTATTCTAAACCCCAATTATTCAGAAACCGAAAGTTTCTGAAAAGCCTTCGGGTAATCGAATCATGAATTTAAAAAATCGGCCTGTTCGTTGTCTGATATTAAAAAAAAAAATGATGCATTATCCCAATGCCACAATCTTAGATTACACTCAATTGTTTATATAAAAATGTCATGATTCGATTATCTCAGGTGAAATTTTGGTGAGGACTTTGGTTTATCCTTGCCCTTCGATTTTCTTAGAAAATTTTCAAGTAGGGAATAATATTTAAAAACATTTGTAACTGCCTATGTTTTCAGAAAAATGCTCATATTTAAGAGAAAAAATCACGAAGCAACCAAGTACTTAAATTGAGCATTGAGATTCTTGTTCAATTTCAAAAAAGGACCTCACTGCTAAAGTTTTGAAGAAAGCTCATAGACATTAAATTCAATGAACTCCATTTCTGCACATCTTTTTGCATTTCTTACTAAAGAAAGGTATAGGATTTGCTTTTGGATCCGACTAAAGATCGAGCTTCATAATCCGATAATTTCTCGAGAAATATTCATTTTGAAAATCTGCACAAAAAAACAATACAAACCCGTTCAAAAAAATATTTAAAAAAAGAAAAAAAACTAAGTATTGAAAATAAAAAAAATAAAAAAAAAACTATTTTGAGGGTTCTACTAATCCTTCACTCATTGATGTTTCTGGGAATTCATTTGTGATTTTCTTCTTTTTGAAAGAATCGAACAGCAAGACAGGTTGATCCCAACCGCAGAAGAAATAACCAATTTTCTGTCTAAACCTTTCCACCCATGCCGTCGGGTCTGATGTGTTGTATTTTTCCCCTTTTCAAAGTAACATCGCTCGCTACCAGGCACGAAGGAAAGTAAGTGCCTTACGATTTTTAGCTCTTTTTTTTTTCCTCTGTCTCAATTTTTACCCATTTTTCGACCCGTCTTCTCTTTTTATTACCTCTATCATTTCACGCCGCCACCGAATCGACACTCCGACACGTCCAGCATATGTTGGCCTGATACATCGGGAAAGGAAGAGCGGAACCCCCTCGACTTTTTTTGTTTAAAAGAGGCCAAAGAATTGGGAGGGGTTGCACTCTTTGGGTAGCATAATTGCATTAGGTGTACCATATTATTGGGTTCCCTCTTCTTCTTCGTTGGGTGTTGTTTGTGATGCACCCAGAAGTTATGACAAATAGCTTCTCTTTTTTTTTTGCTGTACATAAGGAAATGCGTCTTTTAAAGGGTCACCCCCCTGCTGTTTGAACGTATGTTTGGCGAGGGAAAGTGAAATTTGCTCGGCGAAATGGGAAATTTAATGTTCGTGAAATTTATTGCTCCCAGAAGAGGTAGAAGAAGGGTGGTGGTTTGCAATTATTAGGTTTCACTAACGCATTTGTAAGGTATGTGACGAGAATGATTTATTCATTTCTATAGTGAGGATATAATAAAGGTATTGAATTACATGGAAATTCCCTGGCTTGGAAATGTAATACGAATTTGATTTTTGCACTTAATTTTAGAACATTGAATTCAAAATAATAATAAAAAAACTTTCGTCATCCTACACAAATGTTAAGTTATGACACCGACTGACAGCTTTTTTGGCGAAAATCTCTACCGATCTCTCGAAAGAACATCAACGAGCAAACGATATTTTTATGATATTCTCGGTCAGCGCCATGATTTTTTCACAATGTTTGCAAGCATTTTTGATATGTTAAAGGTGCAGGCGTTTTTCCTACAATTTTTTGGTGATAATGAAAATCTTCGGAAAATTTTGAAACTCAAGATTTGAGGATTTAAAGATTCTGAGATTTTAAAATTTATCGATTTGAAGATTTAAAGATTGAAGATTTGACGAATTGAAGATTTAAAATATCAAAAAGAAGGTTTCTGATATTTAAGTTAACAGTAAAAGTATAACATTTCATTGCATTTTTTATGTTCACATTCATATTTTAAGTGCTTCCAAGCTAAGTGCCTAGTCAAATCTATTAACATTATAACTGCAAGCAGTACAAGCTGCTCAAACCCCGTTTCAATATTCTTTCTCAATAAATCAACGTGTGTCCAAAGAAGTTTGCCCCCACCTTTTGTTTCACGATAAACAAAACAATAAAAAATCGCACATAAAACCGCGTCTAACCTCGAAGGTAACATCGCGCGCACAACAACAAAACTACGACTACGATGTCTCGTGAAGCTTAAAACGCTTGCCTGAGGCTTTCAAAAGTAGTACAACCAACTAGCAAACCAACAACATTTTTGAGACATACAGAATAGTCATCCTAACACATGGAAAAATCTAAAAAAAAAAATTTTATTTAATTTTTGAGGCTAAACTTGTAATTCAAAGCATAATTTTCTTATTTTTAGCGTAGTAATTCAACCAAATTTTACCGTGCACCTTTGTTTACTTTTAGTAGAACCCAAACCCCCGAAAAAAAACCGTTCACCGCCAACTGCGCAGTTTGATCCAGCAAAAACAAAGTTGTCCTCCAAAATCTAATTTGCGCGCCATCTTCCCCCAAAAAAAACAAACAACAACAGAACGCCACTTCTCACAGTGTGTGTGTGACACCTCTCACGTCTCACGCGGTCTCAGCTGATTAGTGAGATTCTAATAGGCGAGGGTTTGTCTTTTTCCGTCTCCAAACGGAAAACTTTCCACACGAAAAGGAAATTACATTTACACGTTTGAATTTGTTGTTTGAGAAAAAAAAGAGTGAGTTGGAAGGGAGAAACAGAGAAGGGAGAAAACAAAACACAGCTGGAATGGGAAAACAAGGGAAGAATCTTTCGAGTAAGAAAAAGGGAAGCTAGAAAGAAGACAACAAAATAATAAAAAAAAGCACGATGATGAATACATTTGAGAGGAGCACATTTTACTAGCGCGCAGGTTACATCGAAGGTTTTGTGTAAATTTGTCTGGATGTGTGTGTGTATTACAGGGTAGGATATCGCGTTCGTACACACGCGCCGCCCGTCTGTATACATAATAGATCGACAATGAAAACAAGTAAGCGAGAGAAGGAGAAAAAAACAACAATTACATAAACATATGGTTGTAAACATCTGATTACAATACTGTGTACACTTTTGGGCGATGGACACGACGACGACTCCTCTTCTCGTTCTACCCTCCAAATTTACACACGCAATCCGCGCCGTCACACCTCTACAGCCAAACATTCACAAACACCACCACCGAAAGGAGCAGATAAAGCAGCTGGAACGAGACAAGGAACAAACTTTCTCGTGTTGTCGCTATGTACAGGGTTACTACTACCACTCTGCAACCGACAGGTACCCGACACAGCTGCTGAATGAGTAGAGGCTAGGGGGATACAGCATCCGAGCACACAGCCAAAAGCCAAACAAGAACCAAGTCAGATGGGAATCAAGAGTTGGAATGAGAAGTAGGGAAAAAAAACATGAAAAAAAAATCTTCCGAAGACGAACCCGACTGGTTCGGGAATCGTTCGGGAGACCGAAGGACACACTGTTATGGGGCGAGTTGCTGCCTTGTTGCTGCTGGAGAGGTTTTTTTTGTAAAGAATGTTGTGGGCTCAAAGAGGTCTGAAAAAATATTAATTTGTGTTTCATACCACAATTCCGGAAAAATCTTTCTAGGGCTTATCTTAATCTTTATTTAGGCAATGCAAAATTTTGTTTGAGACTTTTCTCCAGACCCTTATCCTCTCTCCCAACACACTTAATAAGGAAACGATGTTCTTTGTCATTATCATATTGGTCATGCCAGTAACATAAACCTTACACACTTTATAAATATTTTTTTCGAAGAAATCAGAAAATTTCAAAAATGTTTCATTTTAAGCATTTAAAATAGGACCATTCATTTCTGAGATATTGGTACGGTCCAGACTCGATTATCCCAAGTGTCGATTATCCGAAGTTCGATTATCCGAAGGTTTGTATGGGACATCGGATAATTGAATCACGAACAAAAAAAATGTTGTCGTTTTTTTTCATTTCCTTATTTTTAACATCAAATTCGAGTTCTGCGAACCCGTTTTAGTGAAATTTTAATGGATGATTTGCTTGAAAAATGATCCGATGCAATTTTTAAGTATTTTTCTGAGGCCTTCGGATAATCGTGTCTGGACTGTATTAGAAATTAAAAGACTGTTTAAATGAAACTATAAAAACTTATAATTTTATGTTTCTTGTTTCTTTTGTTAGCTGTATTTTAACAGGTTTCAGGTCCACTTTTCCATGGACACTATTTTAAAACATCGAAAAACTGGAATGTTTCAGATAAAATTGAACTTTAAGTGGCTATATCTAGAAAACAGTATACTTTATCAAAAAATCTGTGAAATTCTTTTCGATTGCTAATTTAATTTCACTTTAAAAACTGAAGACAAAAAATTAAAGTAAAAAAAATTCTTCAAAAAATCAAAACTTGGCGGCCATGTCCCCAACAACTTTGCCGAAGGCATCAAACCGATCAGAAAAAATATTTTTTAATAAATTTTCGAATATTTACGTACTATCTTCAAAATGTCTTGAGTTTTTTTTAAATAGGTCCTAGAAACATATGAAAGACAATAGCTTATAGGAACTTTTTCAAAAAAAAACTCTAGAATGTTTTCTTTGGTTATAGAGCATTTCCAGCTCAAATCAGGAATTTTTCTGGTACTTTTGTACCCGACCCTCTCCGATTTCAATGAAACTTTTTAGACATGTTATCCTAGGCCTATATAAGCCATTTTTGTGTATATGGAGCCAATAGTACTCGAAAATAACATTTGAGAAGGGCGTAAGGTATTTAAATATTTTTGTATTTTGCAATTTAAAAATTACTGTATCTCGAAGCCATTGCGTCGTATCAAAAAGTGGTCAAAGACAAACTTGTAGGAAATTGGACGGGCTTTCTGAAAAAAATACACTGAAACAAAAATACACGCCACTTCTATGAGATTTTTAGATTTTTAAGTCTAAAACTTAAATTTAAAGGTGTTGTCACGATTTTTTTTCGTTCAAAAAAACTGTTTTTTGAAAAGTGGTCTAAACGTCAAAATTTTGAAAAACCCATAGTGGGAATCGATTCCCCAGACAATTTTACATAAAAGTCTCCATATTGACCATTATCCTATGTCCAATCCTTGGGAAGATACAGCGGTTTTAAAAATAAAAATGTTGAAAAAATAGGTTTTTTGGTGGTTTTTGGCAATTTCTATATGACAGACTTGGTTTTTCAGTCTCGTAAATATTTTTACCGGAAAGCTCGTCCAATTTCCCATAAGTTTGCCTTTGACAGCTTTTTGATTTGACTCGTTTTGATATTTACGTAAGCTAATTTACTATCCAGGTTTCTACCACACTGAAAAAAATATTCCCTTTTCAGTTATTAACAATGTAATTAAGCTTATAACTGTAAGCCCTTACATCCAATTGAAATGCTGTCAAAGGCAAACTTATGGGAAATTGGACGAGCTTTCCGGTAAAAATATTAACGAGACTGAAAAACCAAGTCTGTCATATAGAAATTGCCAAAAACCACCAAAAAACCCATTTTTTCATCATTTTTATTTTTAAAACCGCTGTATCTTCCCAAGGACTGGACATAGGACAATGGTCAATATAGAGACTTTTATGTAAAATTGTCTGGGGAATCGATTCCCACTATGGGTTTTTCAAAATTTTGACGTTTAGACCACTTTTCAAAAAAACAGTTTTAGTAAATGATTTTTGTATTTTTTTAGGAGAGACATACCATCCTGCATTTTTCGTCAGTATTTTTGTAACATCTTAGGCTATTTCCTCAAAAATTTTGAACGAAAAAAAATCGTGACAACACCTTTAAATTTAAGTTTTAGACTTAAAAATCTAAAAATCTCATAGAAGTGGCGTGTATTTTTGTTTCAGTGTATTTTTTTTCAGAAAGCCCGTCCAATTTCCTACAAGTTTGTCTTTGACCACTTTTTGATACGACGCAATGGCATCGAGATACAGTAATTTTTAAATTGTAAAATACAAAAATATTTAAATACCTTACGCCCTTCTCAAATGATATTTTCGAGTACTATTGGCTCCATATACACAAAAATGGCTTATATAGGCCTAGGATAACATGTCTAAAAAGTTTCATTGAAATCGGAGAGGGTCGGGTACAAAAGTACCAGAAAAAATCCTGATTTGAGCTGGAATTGCTCTATAGGGAAGGACCCCAAAAAGTTTGAGTCAGTTCAAAAAATAAAAAAAATAGAAAAGCTCGAAATTGGCCGATTTCGTAGAGAATTGCTCTGATTAATTTAATTTGAAAGAGATTTTCGTGTGTTTGTTTGTGGTTACCGATCAACTAAACTATTGCTTTGATTGAGCTATAAAAAACCAGAATGATATTTTTTTTGTAAGTTAGAAAAGAATACGGCAATCCGTCTACTTTAAATTAATTTAAGGAGAAGTTTTTAGTCAACATTTCCCAAAAATCATTGGATAAAATATGTTTTAAAACGATATGTCTACAGAAAAAAAGGAAAGTCTATCTATTGTTAGCTACGTACTAGGTTACATTTCATGATTTTTCCATGTATTCAATTGGCCGTTGCAAATATTTTTGAAGTTTATCAACATTTGAATTTAACAGTGTTTTAAAATGCATGACACACCTGTCCAGTTGTTTTGCAATCAAATGTTTCCAAAATTTCTAAGCATAGACGAAATTTTTGTTTTGCGAGAAAAAAAAGTGTTTGCGGTGATGAACGTAAGTCCGAATAAGCAAAATATAGAGAATTTTCTAAGCTTTTCAGAAATATTTTTTTCAAAAGTGGGCAAACATGTGCACTAATTTAAAAAAATGAAAAACTTCGACTATTTTAAAAAAAAAGTCACCTAAATATGGATTTAACTTAAAAACAGTGCACTTTATCAAAATTTCAGTAAAGTACTTTTTGATTGCAAATTTGATTTTACATCGAAAAATGAAGTTGAAAAATTTCTGCGACCAGTATTTGGATTTTTTGAAAAAATCAGTATTGATTAAAAAATTCATAACTCGCTCAATGATTTTTTGCACAACCTGGAAATTTCTGAAAAGTTGGCATTTTATGTCCTCTAAAACATATCAAAAAATAAAAAAAAATTAAAAATAGTGTTTTTTTGCAAATTGAGTTTTAGTGATAAAAAGTTAAATAAAAATCACAAATTTTTTTTTACCGTGTATCATTTTTTTTCCAGTGTAGTCCGTATGCATACCTACAACTTTGCCGAAGACACCAAATCGATCAAAAAATTCCTTCAAAAGATACAGATTTTTGAATTTTCATACATCATTTTTGTATGGACAGCTGCCAAATTTGTATGAAAAATCATATGGACAAACTAATGATGCAAGATGGATTCTTTGGGCATATCGAAAGCACCAAAAAAGTTTCAGTCGGATTAAAAAATACAAAAAAAAATCGAATGACCGAAATCTCAGAGAATTGCTCTTATCCGAAGGTTTGTATAAGTCTTCGGATAACCAAATCATGTCAACACATTTTTTCGTTTTTTTTTTTATCATTAAATTCGAGTTTTGCATGGGGTCGCAGTCAAATTTGAATGGTTGTTTGCCAATTAAATTAAAAAAAATGTTTTTTTTTTCAATACTTCATTCCCGCCATCTTGAATTTTAAAATTTAAACCATTTTAGCGTTGTTTAGGGGTGTTACTTGAGATCCAAAACCAAAAATAAAACAGCGAAAAAAATCGTGATTCGATTATCTGAAGTTTCGATTATCCGAAGTGTCATTTTTCGAGGTCTTCGGATAATCGAGTCTGGACTGTACCAATAATTTACTTTTTTTTACATATTTGAAAAAAAGTGAGGAAAGCCCCACCCAACACATAGGTGGATTTAGTTTGTTTTTGTTACCGTTATTATTTTACCCATAAAACAAGGGCATTTCTGTCTATTATTTTTCAAAAATCGACAAATTTCTTCAAAATTAACCTTTAGCAAAGTAGCAACCCGAACATTCACGCAAAACCCAGCTGTTTCACGTCAAAACAAAAACCATGTGGTTCCCAAAACCCTGATGCAAATCTTCGCTTCCACTGTTTATACCGCGTATCATCCCCTCGGTGCAAGGTATTTCACAACACACGCACACCCGAAACCCACTCTCCTTCCATGTTGCAACATGCAATCCCTCCATGAAAAGCGAGCGTCCAGAAAGACCGAGAAGGCAAAACTTGTTCCCGCACACTCATTCCCTCGCCACACAATCAAGGAAGCAGGAGAGACTACACCGAGCCATCATCGTCATCGGTGGGGGGATTTAAAAGGCTCTCGACCACACCATCAAAGCAGGACGAACCCTGGTTGACGGTTCATTCATGTGTAGTGGTGATACATAACCTACAATCAGCCCACGAGCAGCCGAAGGACGCCATCAACACACAAGCAGGGAGACTGCGGCGGGTTCACACAGCCCAAAAGGATAAAGCGAAAGGAGGAAGGTACAGAAGGGACGAAAGAGCGTGGAGTGGATACACAAACACAGCGACGAGAGAGCAGAAAGAGGTACAGCTGGAAAATTTCAAGTGCTGAACTTTGCGTAAAATGTGACACGACGACGACGACGACTAGCTGAGGATGTGGAGTAGAGAGCGATTTGTAGGACCTGTGCAGCGGCGCAACAGCAGTGGAAACAGCAGGCTTTGACCGCGTTGAGGTTCTAGCTGATGAAGAGACTATACGAGCGCGAGCTTGGGTACGAAACCAGCATCCTGGAATCGCAGCTCTCGGGGAACAACAGCAAATATCGATTTTCCTTCATTCAGCTGAACGAACGAACGACGACGACCAGACCAGACGCGCGATAGCAAGGAAAATGTGCGAAAAGAACACGCGGTTCTTTCGGGCGACGAGTCCTGGTCGTCGTAGTTGGCCATGTGAGCGCAACGCAACATTAGGAGTTGAATAATTTTGGTCACGTTTCGGCCTGCTATGTGCTATGAGCTGAGTCGTTCTACCGCAGAGCGCTCGTCAGAGCATAGAGGTGTGTTTATACATGAAAACGGCACATGTTCGGGCTGCGAAATCTAATTAGACTATTTTGAAAGGGGAGGGGCGGGGGCTCGGAAACGTGTGTGCGGCGGCAGGACCAAGATAACTTCTGGAAGCTTCATCTGGAGACCACTAAAAGAAGCTGGAAGTTGTACGCAACAACTATAATAATAATTATTATTTAGGAATAATCCGGCCCTTTTTGAACCTTTTGTTGTTCGAATGATGGTTTGCAAACATTCACGGGCTACGAACGACCACACTGTGGAGTCTTCGAAAACATTTCCGTAGAATTAGTTTGAACTATTGATAAGTTTTCAATTACATTATAATGGCCTGATAACCTATTCGAGATTCTTAGAACGTTGAGAAAAATGCTACAAAGTTGGTTTATTTAAAATAAATACTTAGAAAATCTCGAAAATTAAACTCTTTGAATAAACTTTAAATAACCATTATTTGGACAAGTGAGATTGATTCTTTTTTTTTTGCAAATTTGTATGACCCATAAGTAGAAGGTTCAGGAATCCTCTTGAAATTTTTACTTAGAATAACTTCGTGAATCAGGTGGGCCTCGAACTCACACCTGGGATTTGGTTTTCTGGGGCGCCTAACCCGTCTGCCATCAGGAGGTTTACACACTAAAAGTGAATTAATCCATTTTATATTCTAATTTTTGGATAGAAAATTTGCTAGAAATAACTAGTTTACAAAAAATAATTAGTTTATTTGATTTTATTCCATGAAATTTTGTCAATTTGTTCTTTACAGCATTGATTATTTTTACAAAAAGTGAGTTTCACTGTTTCATAGAAATTACCATTACAATTTTTCATTATTCAATGGATTTTCAGGCGTTCGAACAAAACCATTTTTTTGAGTTAAGTGTAGAAAACCATCAAACCCTTCTACTTTCCCTAAAGAGTCTACATGGTTTATGGATGGCCCCTATACATTCTTAGGCAGTTTTAAAATAAAATAAACTAACTAACTAATAAACCTCCGTGGTTGATGCCTTCCTCACAATTTCCATATTATATATATTGAAAAAATTGAAATATAGGGTAACCAGATCTTCTGAGATGTTGACTTTTAGAAAAATCTTACTATTTCTATTCAATGATGCGTACAAGAAAAAGTACATAAATATCACTTAAGTGGCCAAAATAAGATATAAGGTGACCAGATCATTAAAGTTTAATACTCTTTGGAAAGGGTTTTCAATTACCAATAATGTGTCATAAATAAATCCGGACATCATGTTCATCAAGTTTACAAAGATACGGCTTTTAAAAAGTACATAAATATCAGTTATGTGGCTATAACAAGAGAATGAGTGACCAGGTATTGATTTGTTTTAACTCATTAGAAAGTTAATCCGGACAACGTATTAATTTAGATTTCCAGTTATCAGACTTTAAAACAGTTTATGTTACATAAGTAACTATACATTTTGATAGGGTTGCCGTGGGTTCATAAAAGTTATAGCTTTCTATAAGACCCTTAGCCGGACTGAATGCAACAGGGTTGGCTTAAACAAATCTTAAACTTTTGGTCACACAGACATTTGTCTAGTTTTTGATTGTGAGTCGATAGATGTGAGGCTTTCAAGGCCTAGTGAACAAATTATAATCTAGGCCTTCAAAACCCAGCTATAAAGGAGGTACTAGACTATGACAAACAAACAAACTCGCAAAGAAGACAAAATGCATGCAAGTTGACGTTTCCTCAAACAAATGTTGGCGAACGAACAACGCAAACTATCAAAATGTGCGATTTTTTTGTTTGTTTGCCGTAGTCTAATATCTCCTTAAGTCGCAAACAAAACTTTTGCTGGAAAGAGAAAGCAGATCTGATGCAAATAAATCAACTTCTGTGGCACTCAAAGGTGTGAACGTGTTAGTAATTTTTTTTTACTAGAAAGCCTTTTACATGAAGGTGGGTCTACGAGCTTAATATAAGAAGTTCGCTTTTTGAGCAGGATTATAGTCTTACCTCAGTGAGGAAAAACAGGAAAGCTTCGCACAGAAACAATTATCTTCTTTTAGTTTCTTTTTTACGTTATTTTAGTTCACAACATAAATACAAGTCTAAGAAGGGATTGAAGGCCATTTTTAAATAATTTACAATTTCGTTGAAATCGGATCAACATAATTGTCCAAAAGTTCCTCGCACTTCTTTAAAAATTAAGGTTGTATTTTTTTCCTTTGCAATTGATTTTGAGAGGAAGACATCAATCACTGAAACTGTTCTGGGTTGAGTTTGAGCTAATTTTTTATTCGGAAATCTTTCAGGTATGTGTTTGGGCAAGTCTACTTTATTTTGAAGCTTTTTTTGTTTTTGTTTTTTTATTTTGTTTTAAGGTGAAACGGGAAGACAACGCTAGTTTTTAAACCAAGTTTTAAGGAAAATGTCGTTAGTTAAACAAAAGACAGACGATAAATATAACAAAAGCAAGCAATCTGTCGAGTTCAGAAATTGATTTCATTTGAACAGGAGTTTTATAAGAAATCTCGAAAAAAACACACGCTCCGCAACTCGAGTTTTGAAGCTCAGTTTTAAAGAAAATACAGCTAAAAATAATCCTTAAAAATACTGCAGATTTTTAACTTAAAAAAAGTATGGACGATTGTGGTAAAATCAAGGCCAAAGTTGCTCTCCAAAAAAATTGTTTTAGACAATTTCAAGTCAAAATTTAATTAATTTTTAATTAAATTAAATTAAATTAAATAATTATTGAAGTTTAAGTTAATAGTGGGATTGACCAAATATATTTTGTGAGAAGTATTTTCACTAATTATTTATTTCTGACCAACATTAGATAGTTTTGAATTTTTGATAACTATCTGTTATTACAATTTGTATAATCAGATGGAAAATTAAGTCTCGTAGTATTGAGTAATAAAAATGATTTAGATCCGGTTTGTGATCCAACTGAAAAAAAAAAACAATCGAATTTCACCCACCTGACTGCATCCTCCTCGACGATGACGTCCTGCATCTGTTCGTCGCCCTTACACCACACGTCGACCGACATTGTTGCTGTTGCGTTGTTGTAAAGTTGTAAATTCTCACTCCGTTTTTGCACTAGCTGCGCCTAATATCACCACCTCTGCGATATTCCTTTTTGCGCGTAAACTAACCAGCTTTTTCAGACTTCAAATCACCACACCTTAGAATGATGGCTACGAAAAAAAACACACACTCAATTTCACCCAATTCACTTGTGATTAACTTCCCTCTCTTCTAAATTCTTCAGAATCACTTTTTGATTGCCTTCAATTTGGCTTCTTTTCTTCTTTTTTTGCTAGATGAAACTTTCGTCGTTGATTTCTCAGCTGATCTTTTCACTTGACGACACTTCCAGAGCAACATTTGAAAGGGGCGGTACGACATTGCTCTTACGGCCTTTCGTCCCCTTTAAACGCGTGTAATGAAAGGCCGTAAGAACAATGTCGTACCGCCCCTTTCAAATGTTGCTCTGGACTTTGCTGTTATTCTCACTTTTCCACTTTACACTCTTCCACTTTCATCACTTTTGATTCTCGCTTTGCTTTTGTTTTGTTGTTGCCTTCTATGTTAGACTGCCGCGTTGCGTTGTGTGTTGTTTGTTATTGTTTTCTTCCTTAGCCGGTGTGTATCATTCCCTTGCGTGCATACACACACACTCAGCTGTGTAACTCGTTATTATCAGTAACTGTTGTTGCTGTTGTTGTTGCTACTAAACGAGAGCAATGGCGCCGCCTTGCACCACTCTCACTCGCTGCTCCCAACTCACTCTCCCCTCAGCGCACTCACTCGCTATTTGCACAACGGGCCTGTACTGTACCTTGCGATAAGAGGTACCCACTCCACGGCGTTGTGTGGTAGATAAGACACTCACACTCCACACTTCGGATCTAGCTTTTTCTCCACAGGTTGCCTCCGTGGATATCCGACGCTCCGGGAGCGATTCTTGCGTTTCCTGCGCCGATTGGGCCACCCGGGACCTCGTGACCACCGCACTTGACCAACTTCCGTTGGTTTCTTCTTGATATTGCGCCGCTGAATGCTCTAGCTGCGTATCCTCACAGGTTCCACACTCACTGCACGGTGACCCCCGCCTGCTACGACGACATCCAGAACTTGGTCGCGCGCGCCAAATTCTTAACCTCTCGCGCTGCTGAATCTTTTTCTTCTTCGTTTTTTTTTTAACGCGAGACACACTTGCTTGCTTCCCCCCTTCAAAAACACACTCAGCAGGAACAAATCCGCGCGTTGTACACCGCCAAGACACGAGCACTTTGGCGAGCGAAAAATCCGCACAACACTCTGCGTCGACTTTCGGCCGATTTCTGGTGGCGGGAAACAGCTGAGTCCGTAGGTGACGCTATGTTGCTGTATTGCTACGCCCATGGGCGGTAACGAGAAAAAGCCCCCGTACACCACGCAAAACACCCCAAAACCGACCGGAAACGCTCGCAAACCCCAGAAAACCCACTTCCGGCGCACTTTTTCACACAAACCCCGCCCGGAAACGGTCCCCCTAGGCCCAAAATCCGCCGGATCTAGTTTCGTCTCGCGTAGTAAAAAATGCGCTACGGCCGCAGAGACGCGTCCGCTCGTGGGCGAAACAACGGGAAACGACGAGCGGGGCGAAGAACGGCGTTGCGTCTGTATTGGTGTGCGCAGTAGGCGCACCGAGAGAGAGAGCGAGCGAGCGAGCAGCAAATAAATTACGTCTTTTCTTTTGAACGCGCGGGCGAGTGTGTGTGTGTGAACCACACCGTCAATGTTGTGTTGCGAGCGATCATCGAATCATCACTGACTGCTCGGTAGTGGTGGTGGTGAGGGGGGCTTCCCCTGGCATCATCGGCGGTCGATGGAGTACATAAGTCGCGGCCCGAAGCAGAGGGAAAGAAAGAGAGAGCGCGCGAAACGCGAGTGTTCGTGTTTGCGACGCGGCGCGGGGTGCGTTTAGTGGTGCAAGCGGGATGCAAGTCTGGCTATGCGAGAAGCAAACCACGTGGTTTTCGCTGGGAGTTTTCGAGAGCTTTGGGGAATGGAGGAGCTTTTTTGACAAAATCCAATTTTTTTTGTTTCTCAAACTGAATAAATTGAAATTTGTAAATTAGATATTTTTTTTGCAGCATAGTCAGACGACTTAATTGTCAATAGATTTATTTAAATTCATTTAGATTTTTTTATGGTTTATATTTATTGATTTTTTATAAAGTGTTTTTTGTTTGGAATCATTCTTTAGATAAGAAATGCCTATTACACCGACCAACAAAATTTCAGCGCAGGCTCAACACGAGGGGAAGCTTGAAGTTTTTGGTCCCAAGAAACACGTGGATTTTAAATATTTCAAAAAAAAAATTAGGCAGGGCCGAATGGTATTTCTCCCTGGGCCCTGCCTAAATATTTTTGAAAAATTCAAAATGCACGTGTTTCCGGGGACCCTAAACTTCATGCTTCCCCTCGAGTTTAGTCTGCGCAGCCATTTTTATCAATTTTTGTAGGTCAGTGTTAGTAAAGTTGTTTGAAAATTTGTATTTGTATTTTATTTTTCAAATATATACCGAAGGTACAACCATTTTTATATACATTGACTTAAATGACTTAAATGTTTCATTAAAACTAACAACTAAATTAAAAACTAAAACGAAGTAATCTAAAGAAATAAAAATGTCGATAATTGCTCATATACCTAGGTGGTGCTATTAAAAAAATAAAAAAGTTTAAAAATTTAAATTACAGGCCACGGTTTCAACATTTGAATTAAAAAAGTATTTTAAAATGCATAACTCATCTGTCCAGTTGTTTTGCAATCATAAGTTTCCAAAATTTATAAGTATTGACGAAAATTTTACATAAACTTTGACATGACATAAACTTTGAAAAATATTTGCAACGGCCTTATTTTCTGAAAATTTTCTGGGGACCCAAAACTTCATGCTTCCATTTTGTTGGTCGGTGTAATAGGCATTTCTTATCTAAATAATGATTCCAAACAAGAAACTCTTTATAAAAATCAATAAATATAAACCATAAAAAAATCTAAATGAATTTAATTAAAATAAAACTATTGACAATTTTCGTCAAAATAGAAATTTAACAACAAATTCCTAAAAAAAAACCTTTAAAATTTAAGCACTCATTATTTTGATTCTGATTAGAAAATAAAAACGAAGTTGACTTGCTAGCTGTCGGCCACTATTGCTAGTACCAACCACTAGTGTCTTCCTTTTAACTACAAGGACTTCGCCGCCCTGGGCTCATAAGTGTTTGAGTACGGGATTCGAACCAGCAACCTCTTAATTGTGATTACAGTACGCGGTCCGATTGATCCACACGGGATGGCCATTCCGATTATGTGTTTTTAAAAAAATAACCGAAATCTTAATACAGGGTGGCCACTCAAAGCCCATTTTCAAATTCCCGACTTTTTCCCGACTTTTCCAGAATGCTCCAGAAATTATTTCAAACATAACACTTTCTTTAAGAAAAGTCAATACTAATCACCGAGAAAAAATTCTAAATGAATTTAAAAAAATCCAACTATAGGCAATTAGCATAGCATAGCATTGGTGTCTACCCGTAGTTGCTACTCTGTTATTGACCAGGACCTCCAAGAATTGCTCCGTGGACCACAGATGAAGAGTAAGAACCAATCATCACCACTTCGCAACTTTCAACTGTCCCTATCATGCTAGTCAATCACAGCGCCGGCCACGACCAGTGGTAAGACACGGGGGAAGTGGATAGGAATTTTAGTCCGATACTTGAGTGATGAAGACCGCTAAATCGGCTGCGTCTTCGACAAAGTATCACGTGAGGTTTGAGGGTGTTAGTAAGATGGGTGTGAAGCCAGGATTCACCGTGGTAAGTGATGCGGCCGGTCAAATCTATTTATAGTCCTTAATTCTTCGTATGTTCTTAGATTCATTTTTGGAAGCTTTCCAATTCGGTTCACCAAGCGAACCCCGCCGCGAGCAAATGAATTTTTCGTTCATATTCAAGTGTTCAGAATTCCTTCTTTCCATAATTTCTCGATAGGAGCAGATGGGAATCGAACCCAGAACCTTCCGCTTACAAAGCGAACAGCGTAACCATTCAGCCACGCCTACCCCTCCAACTATAGGCAATTTTTGTAAATACAGAAACTGAACAACAAATAAAAAAATACTTCAAAAATGGAAATTCATTATTATGATTCAGAGTAGAAACACAAACAATTAGTCTTTGAAATATAATCGAAAGATCAACAATACTTATAACTTCCATGTTATTTTTTAAATTGGCAAACGTATACTTTTTGATACTTCGTTTCAACTGGAAATGACAAAAAGTTAAAGATAACTGAACTTAAAATTTCGTTCCAATTTTTTTAAATTTCATCATCATTTTAAATCAAAGAACGATTTAAACATAATTGCTGTTATTATTCTTTCAAAGGATTTAGAAAAATGCCAAGGAATTCATAAAAAATGTTTTTGCCAAGTTCCCTTTTAAATTTTGTAATTTTTGATATTGAATTTTTTAATCAATGTTAATTTATGTAGTGGCCATTATTAAACTCTTTTTGTTTATCAATGAAAATTCAGTTTGGTCATAGTTTTAAAACGTAAAAAAGTTTTTCAATTTTGGATTTTATTCGATATTTAAGTTTTCCGAAAACTGAAAATCAAGCTTTATCTATAGTAGGTAATTTTTCCATACTCTCAAAAAAAGTTCAAGGGCAATATTTGAAAAAATAAAAACATATTATAAATTACTTAATGAATTTAGTTAAACAATTAAAAATATGTACAAAAAAAAACATTGCCAAACTCATGTTGTCATAACTCTAAGCTGGCCATTAGGCTCTATTTTTATATTATTTTTTGATTAACTTTAAAAAGTGCAACTGAGAAAAACGCGATTGAATTTTTTTAACGATTTCTGTGTTTCTACGCATAATTGTCCCGCGGGTTCCGATTCGCCCTATGTGTCCCTAAACACTCCAGTTAGCACTTTATCACCCTTATTTGTAATCCTGTTGCTATACAACAGATAAACCAGACATAAAGCTTCGTAAAGCTAATGATTCCGTGTAAGAAAATACTTGGTGGGACAATTATGCGTAGAAGTTTAACGATGGGATAAACAGACTTGGTGTTGTTTTTAATGAGTTTCCGAACAAAATACCAGATTTTATGTGTTTTTTTTTAGTATATGTAAAACTAAACTTTCATATGTCAAAAAGTCATAATCGTCCAAAAATGGCATGGGACAATTATGCTTAGAACGGCAGTTTACCTCTTGTTTGATAAAACATTAATTAATAGAGATCATTGGATTCATAAAAAAATATTATGAAAATCTGTGTCAAAGTATCCAATATTCATTAAGATTTTGAATGTCTTAAACAGCTTTTCCATACTCAAATATATTGAAATAGTGGAAAGAATAATAAATTTAAAGTAAGTTACTAAAGCAGAATTCAGTATATTCAATTGGAAAATTGTAAAAAAAAAATATTCAACAGTTGAAAAATAATTTTCAAACAAGTATGCCTAGAATTCCCGACTTTTCCCGACTTTTTCCCGATTTTTTGCGCATTTTGGCGAATTCCCGACTTTTTCCCGACTTTCCCGATTTCCCGACTTGAGTGGCCACCCTGTTAATAATATTTGTACCCTGTAAAAAAAACACCCTACTGTTCCCAAAACTAAGTTGGTTTTAGTCGGTTGAATCAACCGACGGAGTTGGCTGAAGAATCGGTCAATGGTGCACCCAACTCTTATGGAAACTTAACACAGACGATATTCGACGGATCGGTACACGGAATTAGCCGACTTGATCTGACGAAATTAATCAATTAGTCGGCTGATTAAAAATACTCGTTCCGGGGGGCCCTTACTGGAACCCGTTGGTCAATCCGCTGCATATAATGAATACTATTGTTACATACCTTAAAACTCCTGACTGTTTTTTCCGGCGGCAATCTTGATTTCGCTACGGCATCTGAAAATAAAATAATGCTCATGATTTATTACCTGCTCTTTTAGAAGTGTCCGACAAGGTCCAGGACGGTTCCGGATGTTTTCCTTCAAAAGCTTACCACATATTTCATTGCAAAAACTTACCTTTCAATGGATTTCCACAAAATGCTATCAATTTCACTTCGTAATTCACTTGTTTCCTTTGCCGAAAAAAATAGCAAATATTTTCACTAAGTCCATTTTGTAAACAATACGCATCCAAACTTAGTCGGTTAATTGATCGGCCGTTTTTGGAGGCACCCGATTTCGTTGGTTGATGGCTCAGATTGAGAACTGTCATTATTTTTACAGGGTATTCTTTCAAATAATTTTAAAAATATTCAGGAATTTAAAAAAAAGTTTTTTTTTCTAAGTTTCCAGTTTGATAAGACTTTATTTTTTACCAATTTTATGTGAAATGTTTTCCCGACTTTTTGACAAAAATCACAAATTCCCGACTTTTTCTCAATTTTTAGCGGATTTTGGCGAATTTTCGACTTTCCCGATTTGCCGACTTGAGTGGCCACCCTGGCTTAAAAATACAAAGGATGCAAAAATTCACTGTTATTTATATAACGAACGAAAGGAAAAATGTCGGGAAAACCTTTGATTTTCGTATGGTCCTCAGGATCATTTTTCCATCATTACTGAAAAAAATATTTTTTTGAAAATTCAGTCCTGATTGGGTTAAAGTTTACGCCCTCGCAACTGAAAACAATCAAAAATGCTTTTTTCTTCATTGATATTTAGCATGTTTGGGTTCGCTTAAAAATATTATGAATTTTTATGAAATTCCAATGTACAGCACTACAAAAATTATTTTTTTGCAAATTAAAGATTGCAAAACAACTGAACAGGTGTGTAATGCATTTTAAAACAATTTTTTTTCATATATTGAATCCATGGCTGGGATATTTTTGTCCCCCTCGACTTAGGTCAGATTTGAGGGACATAAAATTAAAAAAAAATATTTGCACAGCATTTTTTTTTTGATTTTTTATTCGGTAGGAAAAGCCACCAAAGCAGTAGCACCAAAAACCTACATCGTTTTAATACAATATACAATAAATTTTAGTGTTAACAATTATGTATTAAATATCCGGTCAAACTCCATTGGTTTCCACCTGTGAAGGAGTTTGGTTGATCCTGGCAAGAGAAATCTGAAAGGATACAAAAAACAGAGCATAGATTATGGCGATTAAGGCAAAATGATATAATAAAGCCTTATTGAAGTTAAGACCAAGCCACGTAGTCCAGTGGTAACGCTTCCGCCTCGTAACCACCTCCTCGAACGCTCTAGTACAATGACACTCATCGTTGATTACATCATTCTGATCAGCTTCCCGGGAAAGCCGTTGGGAGCGTTATTTTATTACGTAACGCAGTTAGGGAGGGGAGGGGGTGTCGGTGTCTGTTACGAAATGTTACGAAAATTGGGAGACAGGGGGGGTAGGAGGGATGGCTCATCTGTTACGATTTGTTACAAAGGGGGGGGGGGGGGGGGAGGGGGGTCAAAAATCCCAAATTTTGCGTAACGTAATAAAAGAACGCTCCCGTTCTCGTGCATGTTTTTCCATAGCTCTTCGCGATCGACCGAGTCGTACGCTGCTTTGAAAACGTGAACAGGTGGTGCGTCGAATCTGGTACTCGCGACACTTTTGGAGGATTTGGCGTAGCAAAAAGATTTGATCAGCAATCGATCTCGATGGTCCGGTGTTCAGATTCGGTTGAGCACGGATTAACTTGAAGCTAAATTAGCTCTTGAACTTGTACCGCGGTGACTTTTGCCGATTAGACAAATCAGATAATCTGCAACATAAAAGAACGAATACAAGGACTTTCGGATAACAGTACACACAAGCCACACGCACTATTTTCAAGAAATATTACTTCCTTTTGCTTTGTATTTCTTCCATGTTGGCTTCTACACTCTAAATATACTTTTACTTTTCTCTTTCTCCTCGTAAAAAGATACTCCAATAAATTCTGAAACATTATACTACCTTAGCGTTTTAGACTTTTTTACCTTTATACAATTTCGTGTATACTTTTTATACGTTTTGTATCGCTTGTTTGCTTGATGTTTAGACACTGTGTAAGTAAACCTATCTTGATAGCAATTCGAGCAACTTCTCTCTCCGTCTCTACACACCAAACTTGAGGCGACTTTCCACCCGTGACCGTTTCGCGCTCCTGATTATGTTTCCCTCCCCCCTTCATCTAAGTGGTGTTTCCTTCCATGTGTTAGGTTTTTGGTAATTGCTTTCTTTCTTTTCCCACACTTCCCTGCCTCACACTGGAAATGTTCATTTCGCGAAAAAAGAAAATCTAACTCTCCCAACTGCACTACGACACAAAGCTTTGGAATTTACCGACACTATTTGATAATGATTAAAAAAAGAGACTTCGCTTTCATCACAACAGAAAGAGTACTTGGTTTAAAAAAAAAGAGACCTATAAACTTTGCTACACGGAAAAAAATCTACCAATAAAAACAAAAAAAAAAAAGAAAAGCTTCCCTAAATAAACGCCAGATTTGTGGCGGTTGCGACTGCGCTCGAATCAAGCACGCGGAGACATAAATTAATACTCTTGGATTGTGGCGGCGGCGGCGGCGCGACGATTGCACGCCGGCCCGCTACAGAAACTTCTTGCCCAGGCTGGACTTGAGCAGCAGGCGCGACTTGCTCGGGTCGATTTTGCACTTGAGTTGCTGGATGAGATCGTAGATTTTCAACGACGGGCCCACCTTCATGTTGAGCAGCGTGATGATGTCGTCCTTGCTGAGCTGCAGCAGCCGCTTGCCGTCGACGCCGTTCGCGAGGAAGGGCTCGCAGTGCACGGAGCAGTCGTTCGCCGTCAGGAACATGGCCACGTCCTTGACGTCCCAGGCGTCCGGGTTGATTTGGCCGCCGGCCGCGGACGCCGCCGCCGACATTGGCTCCGGCGAGCTGCTGCCTCCGTTGTCATTGATTAGCCTTGGAATGATTTTCTCCATCTCGATGTCGGTGATTTCGGACGGGGCTGAGGAGGGGTTGCCGGTGGCGCTGTTCGATTCGCCGTCCTCGTCCTCCGTCTTGAGGTCCGCCATGTCGTCGTCGTCGACGCCGAGGCTCTCGTTGGACTGGTCAAAGATGGGCCCGAGCAGGGGCTCGTGCGGCGGTTCGTGTTTGATCGAGAGCAGGGACGCGGACGTGGCACCGGTTACGTGGTGCGTGTCCAGCGTGGGCGCCGTCACGGGCGTACTCTGGTGCTGCTGCGTGTACTGTATTTGGTGGTGGTGAAGGGAGAGGGATGCGCCGCTGTCGTCTTCCTCGTCGTCGTCCATTTCCGCTAACGAGTAGGGCGCGTTGCTGCTCTGGCTGAGCAGTTTCTGCTGTTCAAATTGTTCCTGCTCTTTCTTGATCGAAGCCGTGCGGGTCGTCGCCACTGGGTGCACTGAAAGGAAGGTAAAAGGGAGTTTAGCTTGAAATTCAAGTCAGGCAGCTTCGTCATTCCAACTTACGCTCGGACACGTTCAGCTCGAACTTCATGGTCTTTTTCTTCCGTTTGCCCTTTTTGAGAATTTTGGGGGAGATTTTCTGCGCCGGTGGAACCTTCGGCAGTACGCGGGGTCCCTCGAGCTTGTGGCCCACGAGCACGCACCAGCCGATCGGATAAATGTCCGGACTCTCGCTGTCCAGCCACTGGTCGTACTCGTCGTCCCAGCCGTCAAAGTGGACCTTGAGCAGACGGCCGACGACGCGCGAGATGGTCGCCACGCAAATCAGTCTTGGGTCCATCAGATCGGCCGACTCCAGCTTCATGCCAACCTTGGGAAACAAAAAGCGAAATTTCGTCACAACGCCCTCCCAACCAAATTGTTCAAACCTCACCTTAAACTTCTGCCGAATCGGATCCCGATGAAACAGGTCCTCCGTGGCCGGCTTGCTGTCCGTGTCCACCAGATACTGGTCCCAGGTGAACGTGGTCAGGTCGTACCCCTTGGGCGGCGTCAGCGTGATCTGGTTCACCGTGCAGAATCCCACCGGGAAGATGCACGGCGACTTCTCGTGGTAGCAGAACCAGTCGGCGCCGCTCACGTCCGGATCGTACGAGTCGATGCGGATCATGATGTAGCCGAACTTGAGCACCGACATCACCGTCGCCACGCAGATCGACGACAGGTTCAGCGGGTCGACCGCCTCGAGCTTCATGCCCTCCTCGAAGCCGGTCTGCTTGCCCTCCAGGTAGTACTCCTCAAAGTGGAAGTTCGTCTTGAACAGGTCCATCGTGGCGTCGTCCTCATTCGGCTCCAGGATCTGGTCGCGGGCCGCTGTAAGGCAATAGAAACAAAAACAACTTTTGGTCTCTTTTTCCACAAATAATTTATTTCCACGTCAACACAATGTCTAACGACTGGACCGTCTTCCCCTACGGCGTCGTCGCGCCAACCGTGCTACCCTCACAAACGGCGCCTTTTCCTGATGGGTCATCCTACGCCAAACGCGGGCACCCTCCACGGTTACACCCACCGGCGATAGATCGCGGTGGTTGGCCCGGAAGTGACCCAAATAGTTGAAGAAGGGGTTGCGCGTTATCCTTCCGGTTGATCTTGCTCGTGGCATTGGCATTGTAGCAGGACTCGGATTGGCGGTGATTGAACAAGTGCAACGCGGGGGTTCGGGCTTGATCAGGAACAGGGCACGGGCAGTTTCTGTAAAAGTGTCCATGTTTGTGCGGTTCAAGGATTTCCGTGATGTTGCGTCCTTCTGCATCAGCAAGTGACGTGGTTGTCCGGTCGTCGAGAAAAAAAGCATGGGTTACTTAGTAAATTTACTTAGTCAAACCATTTTAAACAGTTTTTTGACGCCGTATTTCCCCTCGGTCGTGCTTGATTACTTTCACGATATTAGCGTTTTTGCAGTCTTGGTACAACTCAAAGTTTATGCGCCTGTGCCAACGGTCTCCTACTAGCTTGCCGCTGAAGATAACATGCAGAATTCTCCGCTCGAAGACCCTAAGTGCTCTCTGGTCAGCCTTCTTAAGCACCCACGATTCGTGATCGTAACTAGCCACAGGGAGTATCAGCTTCCTCCACTGAACGACGTTCAATACCAATGAAAGCCGTGTTCTACCATAACCTTCCAAAGGTTCGTTTCTTTTAACTGAATCACATGCCGCCTTGAAGTCGATGAATAAATGGTGTGTTTGCAGGTTGTACTCCCGGAACTTGTCGAGAATTTGTCGCAGAGTGAACATCTGATCCATAGTTGACCGAGCCGCTCGAAAACCACGCTGGTATTCGCCGACAAAGGTCTCGTTCATCGGTCTCAGCTTGCTCCACATAATTCGGTAGATTGCTTTGTGATTTTTTATACTGCTGTATTGATGTTCGACCCAACAAACAAGCCGAGGTACACCAATTTTGCAGAACCTCAAAATGGTCACGATTGGTTTTACGCGAGCCCAAACGCCTAACACTTGGTCTTCACCACTTTCAGCGTTAGTACAACCTTCTCGTTTCTTCAACCTTCTGCTTTGCATTACTTATTAAAGTTCTTGACAGGGGTGCCCACGGCTTACACGTTCGTCTTCCGCATCCACAAAGTCTCATGGCCATACAGAATTACCGGTTTATTCAGTGTTTTGAACATCGTTAACATCGTGTGGCGTTGCACTCGATCCGATGTAAGGGTGCTCCGCAATCTAAAGTACCCACGGAAATACGTGTTAGAAACTCTTTGCTGGAGTCGTTGTCGGCGCTTCCATCTTTCTCGATCTGCGCTGCTACTCTACATTTCTCCAGGTTACAGATCTTCTAGATGTCACCATTCACTTGATCGTCCCACCGTGCGCGCGGTTTCCCTACTATTCTGCCTGTTTCGCCAGCTGGTTCAGCGCGGTCAAAAAGCAGTCTGACAGGCAGGCTATCGTCCATTCGGGCGACATGGCCGGACCACCTGAGCCTCCCGATCTTCGCCTGGGTGGCGATGGTCGGTTCTTAAAGAAACGCGTGCAGTTCGTGGTGCATGCGTCTTCGCCACACTCCGTCAGACACCTGCACTCCACCGTAGATCGTTCGTAGCTCCTTCCGTTCGAAAATTCCAAGGGCACGTTCGTCCTCCTGCCGCATGTCTCGTGGCCATAGAGGACTACCGGTCTAATCAGTGATTTGTACATCGTCAGCTTTGTGCAGCGTTGCACTCGATCCGTGTGAGGGTCTTCCGTAATCCGAAGTACGCACACGAACGATCCCCAGCAATAATACGAGTCCGGATCTCTTTGCTGGTGTCGTTGTCGGCGGTTACTAGCGATCCCAAGTACACGAACTCGCTCGACTCCTCCAACTCATCATCGACCACAGCTAGAGGGGTGAGAAAGTTGGAGGCCGACGTAGTTCGAACTCCTTCATCTAATGTACTACTTTTTCGTCGTATTCATGCCAAGTCCTACGCGTCTTGCTTGTACCTTCGGTCGGGTGTCATCTTTCACCGTCTACAGGTTTCTTGTCACAATGTCGATGTCATCGGCAAAAGCAAGCAGCTGGTAGGACCTGATCATGACCGTGCCACTCGTGTAAATGTCCGCTCTTCGTATAATGCCCTCAAGGGCGATGTTGAACAGCGCACAGGATAAACCATCACCTTGCCGCAGCCCTCGGCGTGATCCAAAGGGTACCGCTGATTCCCCCGAAACACGCACGTGACACATCACACCATCCAAGGTAGCCTTGATCAACTGAATTAGTTTATCCGGGAATGCGTTCTCGTGCATAATCTGCCATAGCTGCTCGCGGTCGACTGTATCATAGGCCGCCTTGAAGTCGATAAAGATGTGATGTGTGGGCACTTTGCACTTTGATCTTAGAGACCGCAACCTGCCGATTCCGAGCCTGCCTGTATCGTTCCACTCGTTTCCTCTCGTCGCCTTGTGCAGTTTCTTGTCGTAAGCTGCCTTCTTCTCGGCGGTAATCCGTTGGCACTCGTCGGCCTACCAATCATTTCGACTAACTCGGATCGCACTACCCAGCGCGGCTTCCGCTGCACTGATGGTGGCTGAGCGTATGCGGCTCCAACCAGGCCGATTATGTCCCAGAAGTGGCGATCGCCGTATCAGATCTCCAGGTCTACTTTCCGTGAAGGCTGTACTGGAAGAAGCTACTGCGTATGATCATGTTTCTGGAGGTCTCGTTCGTCTGTTGACATGAGCGTTGAGATCGTTGAAGGTTGTGTTGACGTCATGTTCGGACACTTCTTGTACCCTCACTTAAGAAGCTAGTAAAAGATAAACTAATAATCAATATTAAACCACTCACCATTCATCCGCTCCATGTACTCCTCGGGCGCGGCCAGATTGTGGCCAACGGTGGTGGCCCACCCGACCGGGTGGATCAGCGGCGAGTCCTCGTGGCACCAGAACCCGTTGTCGTCCGGTGGACTGTCGTAGTACCGCACGTACAGCCGCTTCCCAACAATCTTGTTGATCGAGGCGACCTTCACCTGGCTGATGCGGTTCTTGTCGACCACCTCCAGGTTCAGCCCAACCCGGAAGCGTGACTTGAAGCTTTCGCTGATCTTGTTGTAGAACGTCGAGGGCAGGGTGCGGGCGTTGGACAGGCGCTTCACGAGGAACTCCTTCCAATCTTTGTAGGGCTTCGCTATGCTCCGTGGCGGGATCAGCGGTTTGCCCCGGGTGGCGCACCATCCGACCGGGTGGACCTCGGACGAGCACAGGTTCACCCAGAAGTCCTTCGAGGAGTCCGTGTCGAACCCTTCGTAGCGGAGCAGTGCCTTGAAGCCGCAGATCCGCAGCACCGTCGCCACCCAGAACGAGTGCGGCGCTCCGCCGATCAGGGCCGACTGCTGCGGGTCGCAGTCGGTGTTCTCCACCTCGACCTTCATGCCGATGACCACGTTGGGCCACATGTCGTAGCCGGGAGCGTGCCGGAAGCACGTCACCGGTGCCGCAAAGAACGTCGGATCCGACAGGGCCGGTGTCCAGTCGAACGAGTTGATAAACTCCGACGGCTTCCGCCGGATGCTGATGATCCGTTCGTCCTGCGGACAAGGCGATGGGAGACGCGTTCCCCGCGGAAGCTGCGGAATCTCGTCCTGGGGAACGATCTCGTGAGTGATAGTTTTGTCGCTATTTACACCGTGATTGCTATTGTCGCTTCTGGAGGAGGAGAGAGAAAATGAAGGTTAGACAACTTGCAATCGCAGGACACCTCTACCCGCGGAACTTACCCAATCTGAGACATTTTGAATCGATAGTTGATATTTTGTACTTGCTGCTGTTGATGTTGATGATGCTGTTGTTGTTGTTGTTGTTGTAGTTGCTGCTGCAGGGCCAGCTGTTGCTGCAGTTGGAGTTGCTGTTGCTGAAGTAGATGTTTGCTGTCGATGAGTTCCTCGGGGATGGCCGCGGCCGCTGCCGACGTGGAACCCCCGTTCGAAAGCTCGTCGTCCTCGGCGGCCGAGTCGTCTATCAGCTGTTCGGGCGGAAGGGCCGACGGATTGGCCAGCGAGGGAATGCCGTCGTCCAGGGTTGTGGTCGTGGAACCCGCTAGGAGTTTACCGACGGAGGAAGGTGCCGAAGGACCGCTGTTGCTGCTGCTGCTGTTGTTGCCACCGTACAGACGTAACGCGTCGAACGAGCGGGCACAGGTCATGCTACAGAACCGGCGCTGTTTGGTGTAGAACGAGTGCTTCACACCTATTGCGCCGCACTTTTCGCAAATTGCTGGAGGGTGGCGAAAGGAAAGAAAAACATTGAGTTTAGAATTATTTTCATGAAACGGATTCATTCTTGTAACTGCAGCAACTACAAGTTCCAAGGATAACCGAAAGCTGCGCTGCTGTTTTGAGTCCATGTTTCATTTAACGTCTTTTGAAATGCCTCTCTTTTGAAACATAAATATCCAGAGTTATTTTTTTAAAAAGGTCCTATAAACTATTGTCTTTAATATGTTTATAGGACCTACTCAAAAAAAAAAAAAAAAAAACTCTAGATGTCTACGATCTTAAGTAAAACGTCTGTTTTTTTTTCAGATCAATTGAAGATTTAGGTTTTTGTTATGTTAACACTTAAACGCTTGGGCATTCATTTGACCCCTGTTTTGCCTTCCTCACCTTACTGAGGAAATGCTATAAAATCACTCGAAAAATGAACTTTTTAATTAGACCTCCTAGATCTACCGTCATTTATACATGTCGACTCAGAATCACCAGCTGAGCAAATGTCTGTGTGTTTGGCTGTATGTAGACATGTGTACCGAATCAATGTCACTGAAATATCTCGTCACTGGCTGAACCGATTTTGACCGTATTGGCCTCATTCGATTCGTCTTGGGGTCCCATAAGTCCCTATTGAAATTTATAAGATTTAGTAAAGCACATCAAAAGTTATGCTTAAAAAACTGCTGCATATAAATTTCACAATTTGCAAAAAAGGGTGGTTTTTGCATGGAAACCTGCCATATTATATATTTTTAGAAAGTTTCTGAAATAAGCTTTCTTGGGGATTAAGAATTTTCAAGATCTGACTTACCTATCTATAATTACAAGCAGTTTAAAAAATGCTCTGAATTTACATAACCTCAATCTATTTCCCCACGGAAATATGTACAATCTTGACAAAAAGTCTGCAGGTAGTCTGTTTTTTTACTCATCACTTATTTTTATTAGGACCTCTTTGGTGTTGCGATCACGTTAGGGACGATCCATAAACCATGTGGACACTTTAGAGGGGTTGGAATTACTCTATAAATGAGAGGAAGGCACCAACCACCTTAAGGTGGATTAAGTAACGTTTTTTTTTCTTAAAAATCTTATGACTTTTAGTAGAATTGACCAATTTTGATGCTTCCGGTTGCAAAAGATCCAGATTTGTCTATATTTTAAACTATCAGATGGGGGACAAATATGGTCCACTTTTACCGGAGATATTCCGGATTCCGATGGGGTACCTCTGCTCTACTATATGGGTTTTTGGTCAATATAACAAAAACTTTTTCACAGAACAATGCCGGAAATGATGCAAAACTGCAAGGCATCATCCTAATACATCATAAAATAAAATATCATGTAGCATTTTTTTATTTATGCGCCTGTACTTGTCAAATTCTTGGTCAAATTGCCTTGACGGGATTCGAACTAACGACCTTTATATTGTGAGTCCAAACTTTAAATTAAATTTGTACCAGCCTAATCGAAGGTACTTAAATTATTTTAAAAATAATGATTGCTGAATAACAGGATTGGTCAAGGGATTGGTTGTAAAATGCCTTAAAAGGTTGAAACAATGGCTTGCAATTTCATTTTTTTTTTAATTTTTCGTCCCCCTTCTTTGATTTTGCTCAAAGTCGAAGACATAAACTCCAAAAAATATTTGCAACGGCCTAAGTTAACCCTCTACAACCTAATCCCGCCTTTAGACGGGCTTCGATTTAAAAAAAAAATCGCCGAAATCAATTTTTCAACCAATTTTTGATCTTTAAAAAGAATTGGCAAATTTCCTGATTTCTTAACGTCCTAACTTCCTAAACTCCTAATTTCATAGTTTCCTAATTTCCTAACTTCCTAATTTTCTGATTTCCTAACTTCTCAATTTCCTAACTTCTTAATTTCCTAATTTCCTGATATCCTAATTTCCCAATTTCCTAACTTCCACACTTCCTAATATTCTAATTTCCTAATTTAATTTCCTAACTCCCTAACTTCCTAATTTTCTAATTTCCTAACTTCCTTATTTCCTAACATATTATTTTCCTTATTTCACGATTTTCTAATTTCTGAATTTCCTATTTTCCTTATTTCATAATTTCCTAGCTTCCTAATTTCCTAATATATTAATTTCATAATTTCTTAACTTACTAAACTCCTAATTTCCTAGTTTCCTAATTTCCTCATCTCCTAACTTCCTAATATCCTAACTTCCTAATTTCCTAGTTTCCTGATATCCTAATATCCCAATTTCCTAACTTCCTAATTTACTAGTTTCCGAATTTTAAAAATTTCTTTATTTCCTAATTTTCTAATTTCCAAATTTCCTAATTTCCTAATTTCCTAACTTCCTAACTTCCTAACTTCCTAACTTCCTAACTTCCTAACTTCCTAATTTCCTAATTTCCTCATTTCCTAATTTCCTAACATCCTAACATTCTAATATCCTTACATATTAATTTTCTTATTTCTTAATTTCCTTGTTTCATAATTTCATAATTTCCTAATTTTCTTATTTTCTTTATTTTACTAATTTGCTATTATCATAATTTCCAAATTTCCTAATTCCCTTGTTTCCTAATTTCCTTATTTTATAATTACATAGTTTTTTAATTTCCTTATTTCATAATTACATATTTTTTAATTTTAGTTTTTCTTGTTTTAGAATATAAGAATTTCTAAATTTGCTTTTATTTATTGATTTCTTAATTTTGTTTATAATTGTTGTTAAAAGTTTTTGAATAAACATTTTTAATCTATTTAATTGTAAGTTTTGAATATTTTTAATCTTTTTATTTTTTCCTCGAAAGAACCTCAAGCGCGCACACCGTCAATCGCGCTCATACCGAACTGTCAACCGAGCTGTCAACTTTTCTTGGGGGGGTCACGAAAAGAACACGCAACATTTCTTGACCGCGTTCCTCTCGATCAGCATACCGTACTTATAGCGCCACAACTCGCTCGAATGTCAATTTTTTTCAATACTCTTAATTAGGAATTTGTTGCATGAGAAATGGAAATTCCCCATTCCACAAGTTTTTGTTTTGAGCCAAATGTGATAAGTGAACAACATTTAATAATGCTTTTCAAACGTATATCCAACCAAACAAGAACAAAGGAGCAAAATAAACTCAAACCGCAACAAAATAAAATCCGTAAATTCCCAAAAATCCAACCTACCCATTCCATCGCGCTGGATCGGAATCACCGACGGATCGATGTCGCCCTTGTACGCGATCGGTGTCTTCAGGACCAGCCCGGGCCGCTTGACGGGTTTAATCTTCTTGTTTGGGAATCGGATGGCCGCCGACCCGCTGCCGCCACCGCCACCGGATTCTCCGTGTCCGTGCTGGGAACCACCGGAGGACATCATGCCACTGGCGGACGCCGCCGCCATGTGTTCCGCCATGCCGGCCAGCTTCATGTCGTGGGTCGGACTAGAGGAACCGTCGTCGTCGTGCACGTCAAAGTCGAGAAAGTTGCCCTGCGGTTGGAGGAGCTGGGCTTCGTTCATCAGCTTGTAGCTGAGCAAGGTTTCCTGGCCCGTTACGGACAGGAACTCGTTGGCGTCCACCATTCGTTGGTACTGCTCGTACGTTTGCATGGCGCGCTCCTCGTCGGTCAGTCCAGGCTCATCGTCGTCGTCGTCGACCATGGTCGGGGGGCCCGTTTCGTTGGTGGTTCTTCCGGCGGCGGCGGCAGCGGCTCCAGCTGCAGCAGCTCCTGCGGCGGCCGCGGCAGCCAGCTGACCCGCAAGCCCACTTTGCTCCAGAAAACTGTAGTTGCCCATGCTGAGCTGTTGCTGCAGCTGAAGTTGCTGCTGCTGGAGATTGAACAGCTCCGGATTGGTGATGGCCAGCTCGGGATTCGGGAGGGCCGCGAGGCCTCCGCCGGGCGTGGGAATGGCCGTCACGTGGCCACTGTAGTCACCGATCAGTGATCCGATCGCCGGGTTCATGTCCTGTGTTGATTTTTGTTTTGTGTGTTGACGAGTGTTTTTTGTTGGGTTATTCAATGTGTTGTGTCCGACCCAAAATTTGACGAAACGTAAATCAAAAAAGAAAAAAGAGAATAAAACAAAAGGAAAATTAGACAAAACCCCAAACAAAAGTGCTACTCAACAAAATAAGTTACGAAAAAGCGCAAACTAAAATACATTACAACGAACACACACACACTCTTGAATTACGGTATTGATGGAGGAGGTCCTCTTTCTGCAAGAGCACTTACCATTGACGGGGTCGGCTGGGCAATGTCGTCCATCACGGCTGGCACCGGCTGTCCGTACATATTGGTCAGGTTTTCATCCAGTGGTGAGGCGAACTGTCCCATCCAAACCATAGTACTAAGTTCTTGCGGATTCATACTAGGTATCACTTGGTTGAAAACTGAAAGAGGGAAATAAAAGAAAAAAAAAAGATATTTAAGTGTCTTGAACTAACAAGTTACTCCGTGTATGAACCTGTGCGTTTCAGTAATCTTTTCATAATTGGTTGACACGTAACAGTTGCGAAATTAACCTTCCCAGTACAATGACGCACATTCCTAATAATTTCTTCATTCTTGCAAAACCCTAACATTTCCCCCCTCCTCTGAATTACGTATCACGTATCAACAGAACCTATCTCAATTACGGGGTCGCTGACGTTTATCGTAATTTTCGCTGCAAATAACCATCTTGCATCAAAACATCGTCGACCTGGTGGAAGGCACCGAAAATGATGCACCCAAACCAAGGCAGACACTGCCGAATTTGAGAGAGGAAAAGAAAAGAGGGTAGAGTTCTTTCAATGCTAGGGAAAAGGAAAAAAAAGGAACGAATAATGTTGCTATTCGGCGGCATCTGCAGACTGTTTGATATCGGTGATGGCTTTTATAACAACAACAAAAAAGTGTGTATGCGTAGAAGGAATAACACGAGAGAAGTGTAGAAGGGTCAGGGATATTCGAGGTACGCGACACTTCAGGCGGCACCTGCTGATTTTGTAGTAATTAACAATAAAAAAAGGAGTAAAGAGATATGAGGTAGAAATAACAATTGCGTACTACCGTTCACCTGTGTGTGTATTTCCAAACTATCCGCCGGCCGGCAGAGAAACTATGGGAAAGTATAGTTTGTTTCAGACTTGTATAGAGTTATCTAAGCCCGATCTTACGCACACTTGCACGCAATTTTTTTTTGCTGGCCGGTATAAAATTTAACCTCAATCTTTTTCGTGTACGTACACGCAACACATGCGCCCGTAGATAACTCTATTATGCTGATACAGTTCTGGAGCAACATTTGAAAGGGGCGGTACGACATTGCTCTTACGGCCTTTCGTCCCATTTAAACGACCAAATAAACACTGACGCTGTATGGATCTGACTCTAGAATAAATGCACAGTTGTGTGTTATTCATAAGTCCAAAATGTTCAATTATTCATATAAGTCCAAATTTTCATTTGCGGATAACTACCTAACTTGAATTGAATACAAGATTTAAAGCAAGCTATCCGAAAGCTACACTTATCTCAAATCCCCGACATGTTAATTAAAAGCCAAAAAAAAACGTTTCTTTTAAAACCTGTCTGGCCGCTTTAAAAAAAAAAAAAAAAAAAAAAAATAATAATAACAGTCCTTATATTACAAAACGTGAATTGAAAAAGAGACGACCATTTGATCGTCAGAATTCCAGTAGATCCTCGTTTCGCAACAATGGTCGATACAATCATAATCCGACAACCGTTAGTTCAACAGATCAACGAACTTAGTCCGATATCATTTCACTATTGATTGATCGAGACTCTACGGAAATTTTGACAAATCATAATAGTTTTTATGGTACTTGAATGAAAATCACCGATTCTGATAGAATTACTAAATTCACGGTTACTAATTTTGTCCCTGAATAACTAAAGGCAAAGTATAAAAAGTTGATATTTATAGTTAAAATCCTAAATTCTACAAAAACTAAATTTAAAAAAAAACCCGCATCCTAACCTGACACCCACATTAAGATAGGGAAAAATCACATATGTAGCGGTTCATTGTACAAATGTGATATTTCCACTATCTGAGAACCTCCTTGTCTCGATGACAGCTTACCGGCCATCGATTAAGCCCTGAGACTGCGCCAAAGTGGGTTCTCGCAGCATGAAGTGGTGTCCATGTGTAAAAATGGAAGCTTCAGCAATATACTGAACACTTCGATTTTAATTCCACATCGAATCAAATCATACAGTCATCCCTCATATTCGAAACAGTTTACAGATCGGCCAATGTTCAAAAAATCATAGAAAATCAATGATTGAACTTAATGATTCGTTTTTACCTTCATTTGGAAGCTTTTCTTGCGATCTTTTAATGCTGTATCGAACAACTGCAAATTTTAACTTTTATATAAAGTTTTTGAAGAAAAACTTTGACCCTTGAAATCCACAAATTCGGAACACTTTTTTCTTACGGATGTAAACAAACTTTGGTTCTCTCCATGAGTATATATTTTTTACAAAATAATGACTTCTCGCACTGAAAGCAACGAAATGCAAGCTTAGTTATGTTTTATGAATGGTCTGATATTTTTTTTTGTGAAAATATCAGTTAGATTCAGGTGTTCCACAATTGTGGGAGGCACAATAACATCCCACAATTATGAAACAGGCAATTTGGAGGCAGTGTTTTGTTGCTCTGGATAAAATAGTCTTGAAATGAGGTTTTTTGTTCAAAAAATACTACTTTTACTAGTGAAATAGCAAGAGAATGTCCAAATAAAGGTCCTAAAAATAGTAGGGTCGACAGAAAAGCTGCATTTGGCATGTTATTGACAAATTATCACAAAAGTGTTCCGAATTTGTGGGTGTTCCGAATATGTGGGATGACTGTACTCTTTGCCAAACAAGCATCAAACCTATGACACTCATTATGACAAAGCCCAGGGACATTAAAAAACAGAATTTTTTGAAAACTTATTCCAGCAAAGTCTTAGTCACGACTTGGAATCAGATGATTTTAAAGAAACCGACAGATTTTCTAACGTTTTTAATGGGTTATAACGAGCATTTCCTTAACTTGTTACACTTGCCCCACTTTCCCCTATGTAGCGGTTCATTGTACAAATCGACGGTAACATTTCAAAAGGCATCATGTACATTTTGACACTTTCTGGGTTATTGCATATTCTAAAAGTACTCCTAATAAGCTACCTCTGTGTGTGTGTGTGTGGTCCAATCCAATACCCGCTAACCGGTAGCGAAATTATGGGAAAGTATAATTTGTATCAGACTTTGTATATGCCGAATGCTGATACAACTTATCTCAGTCCCGGGTATTAGGTGGTGATAGCCCTCGCGCTGCTTCCAACGACCCATTTCAGAATGGCAGAGATCCTAGCGGCCCAATTCCGAGGTCGTTGGGCATAGGGGGATGGCGTCGCTATTTTTAGACCACGTTTTCCACTTTTGCTCATCGAAACCGACTACTTTATCGACCTAATTTTGCTGGGCGAGATAGGACGCCGTCTATTTTTAGACGATGACTCAGCACTTTTACACTCTTGCGCTTAAAAAAACCAGGTGGCAGCACGATGTAACGCCACGTCCCTATTGTCCGGCCCCGCCTTAACATAGAAGCAAGCACCAGACGGATACTTGATCTATCTTAAGACTCCCAATCCCTTCAGGCAAATCAGGGATCAGAGCGTATTTAATATGAGAAGAATACAACATGTTTTATAACCTTCAGATGGCCGACTGGTTAGAGTCCCAGACCATCAATCCAGAGGTGTGAGTTCGAATCCCACCTGATTCAGTTTCGTTTTTGTTCCAATTCCTGATTCCAAATTTCAAAGGTACCGACCGGGATTTGATCCCTGAACCTTCTGCTTGTGAGGCAGAAGCCGTAACCATTAAGCCACGGAGCCGGTTAAGTACTCCTAATAAGCTACCTCTCCACCAAAAATGAGCAAAAGTTACTTCAGTAAAGTCTGTTTAATCATGATTTTAAATAAAGTAACATAAACAAAATCTCTGCCATCAGCAGTCCCTGTTTATATAGCCCTGTCAACCTGTCAAATAAAAGACTACATGAACCTCGTGACAAAAAAAAGCATCATGAAAAAAGCGCCATGTACATTCGGCGAAGAAAAACGAATCATAACAAAGAGCCCCCCCTCAATGACAGCAGGATGATATAGACGTTGGTGATTTCAAAAGAAGTTATGTTTGTTTTTCTTAAATAAAACGACGGAAATAATGTTTTATTGAATTTGGATGATCAAGTATCAATAAAAGCAACGTTTTTCATCGTTTGTTATTATTAGAAAATCTTATTTTGCTTTTATATTAAAATGGGAATTGAAAATGGATGCTCAACATTCAAATGCGCTTTTCTCAAAAAGGATGGTGTGTACATAATGCTTTTTGAAATGTTGGCATCGATTTGTATCCATGGATACGCAGTAAACGTGCATCGATTGGCTTAAATTCAAAATGCTCTGAACATGAGTTATTTACTAAAAGTAATTCACTGATTTAGCACGTAGTGTGCCATGAGAAAACAACAGGTGGCCTAAGTATTAGAGGATGAGCTAGTTTTTTTTTTTTTTTTTTTTTTTTTTTTTTTTTTTTTTTTTTTTTTTTTTTTTTTGGGAGGGTGGTCCAGCCGCACATCGTTGATGTTGAAACCTCTAAACTGGGCCCTCGTCCTGTCACGTCCGTCAGAAGTCTTGTCGTACATTACAACTAGAATCAGATCTGCCAATGAATTAGTACACTTCGACCAAATAAACACTGACGCTGTATGGATCTGACTCTAGAATAAATGCACAGTTGTGTGTTATTCATAAGTCCAACTTATTCAATTATTCATTTAAGTCCAAATATTCATTTGCTAACTACTTTGGATTGAAAATCTAAATTTTAATCTAAAATCCTCTAAACTTAATGTTCAAAACTAAACGTTCCTTTAACTGTTGCAGTACTACTTCTATAAAAAAAACAATAAAAATTTGTGAACTAATGTACAAATAGGATAGAAATCGCGATTTTAAAAAGAAATGATCATTTACGTCAAAAGATCCGTAGTTCCTCGATTCGCAACAATGGTCAATACAACCATAATCCGAAAACCGTTAGTTCAACAGATCAACGAATTTTGTCCGATATCATTACATTATTGATTGATCGAGACTCTATGGACAATTTGACATAAAAGAATGCCTAGTATTCTACATCTATCAAAGTTTATTGACAGCATTACTCTAACTTAACAATTGCAACTAAATTTATCATCAAATAGATTTGGAAAAGATACAGATTTATTTTAAATGCTAGTGCTAAGCAACAAATCAATTGTACTATCCTGAAGTCCCACCTAAATCCCACATTGTGATAGTGAAAAAGTCACAGAAGCAGCGGTGTCTTGTGCAATTGTGATATTTCACGAAGACAGCTTATCGGTCAACGCTTAAGCCCTGGGGCTGCTACAAAGCGAGTTCTCGTAGCATGAAGTGGTGTCCATAGTGCTTATAAAAAAGAATTTATACCCAAATTTTAACTAATGCACTAGGATCAAATCATGCCCCTTGACTTTACAAGGCCCAGGGAAGTATTAGAGGATGAGCTAGTTATGTTTAAAAACAGATGCGATATAGCCTCAATTCAAATAAGGGTTCAGTTTCCTTTAGTATTTTATGTCAAAAATGATTAATTTCAATATTTTCAGAAATTCAATATTCTTTCTTCACAAAAACTGGAATATCTCAGCTCAGAGTTGATGAAACTTCAAAGTTGCTTAGACAAAAATCTTCGTCGGAAAATTTCCTACACAAGACGGCGTCCTATTTCCTACATAATACATACATGCATGTATCTTTACAGATGAGGAAATTTTTGTGATCAATACTGAGGGAAAAGATTGAATACAGTGATGCGGAATCAAATTACTTTTTGACGGTTTGTTTTATTTTATGAATTATTGGTCATAATTGATTCGATTAGTTTAAGCGTTAGGAGAAATTTTTGGTGCGTATATCGTTTTACAGAGTGAACCAAACAAACGCTTACGACTGAAAATGGATGGCAACATCCAGATGCTTAGAAGAAAAGCAGCTGACAAAAAGGGCTCCCGGAAATTCCAGAAACATGGTGAGATCTATCCAAACTGAAACTCTAAAAATTTGCTTACTTATCAACAACCAACAACCAATTTAGGCGGGGCCAGACAATGCCCAATGACCTCGGAATTGGACCGCAAGGAGCTCTGTCATTCTGAAACGGGTCATTGGAAGCAGCGCCTAACACCACCTAATGTCCGGAACTGCGATAAGCTGTATCAGCATAAACCAAGTCTGATACAGATTATACTTTCCCATAATTTCGTAGCCGGCCTACGGATATTGGATTTGTTAAACACACACAATACTGAGGAAAAAGATTGAAAAAAAGTAAAGCTAAAACTCGTATTTTTCTACATTGAAGCTACCGGGAAAGTGAAAACAAGGTTTTAATAAAAAACCGAAACGGTACATTAACTTGTTTATTGGACCACAGTCCATCATTATCTAATCAGGCTATATAAAATTTTAAGATTTTTCATTTTTACTAAGCAGATTTGGTGAAATAGTCGAAAAATTTGATTTTTTTTTTCAAAAAATGCCCAAGGAACATGGTAAACGATTTTTCCGAAAGTTTTCATGTATGAGAGAGTTGTTTCTAACATGATTATCTATCATTAAATGAGAACTGATCACATTAATTTCCTCGACTTCGTGTTTTTTGGGACACACTAATGCGCACGCTGATAAATTTATGATTTTGAAGACTACAATAATCAGTAAATCAATTAACCTTAACGGAGAATTTCTGAAATTTGTAACTAGCTTTTTTTGTTCGGTTTAGAGCTAGTGTTTTAGAATTTGTTAGTTTATTTTGGATCAACAAATTACAAATTAAATTAGTAAGTAATGTAAACATTGCATCATGTAAATTTTCATAATCATATTATGATTGATTAAAAAACAATGATGTTCATCTAAGTGAAATCTGGCATCCCTGTCCGCGCTGCAGCCAGGACAGGAACAATGTGTGCCTGTGTCTGAGGCAGATGCAATTAAATGCTAATGATTTGCGTTCCTTCGCGAAGCCAGAATGTTTGTCCCCTTCCGGAAGTGGATCTTCCACAATCGGATTCGGATCCGCAAATGATGTTCTTGCGATTTTTGCACAACAAATCACTGTTTGGCCTTCAATTTCCAGAATATTCACGTAAATTTAGCCGTTCAAGGGGCAGGACAAAGAAGGGATTCGAGGGGGGAGCAAAAGAACCTGTCAAAAGCTCCCCGTTGGATATGTTGCCACTTACCGTTCATACTTCAACTAGCTACACATAGCTTTGGGGGAAGGTTCTCCCGGTTGTTGTGACAAGATGCTTGCACAATGTTTTCTTGCACCACACAATTCGGTGTCCTCCTTCTCCTCCACAGCTGCTGCTGCTTCTTTTGCGTTCCCGTTCCGGGGTTCGAAAATATTCTGCTTCCAGTCCGAGAACGACGCACATACACACTCACACAAACACAAGCAAGCGCGTTCTGTCAGTCCGCACCACCACCAACCACACAAAAGTGAGCAGCCAAAAAAAAAGGAAGAAAAAAAAAACTTTCCTTCAAGGCGAAAATTTTGTTCCGGCCGCCGTCGCAAAACCCGGTTCCGGAACCACTCGCACTCTGCTGCCGGCAGTGGCCACCGCACGCGGAAACCGATTCGGGCTAGAATTGCGTGCCGAAAAACGCGAAAAACTCGTCACAAAATTTGTCCTGCGGGCCGACGACGGTGGGCTTCGAAAACGAAATTAGAAGAAGGAAAAAAAGAGAGGCAACAAGAATGAAACCGCCAGTCGGTGTTGCCCGATGGCACGCAGAGAGTTTGTTGAAGTTTGAGCTTGAAGGTGGGCAGGGTGGCCAGCAGAGGGTAGACATCTGTAAGCAAAAGGGAAAAGTCTGTATCAGAGAGTAAAGATCTGTATGAGCCGGGGGAAACATGTTTGACACATTGCACGTTTATTCAAAATATATCTAACAAGTAATTTGTGCTTAATAATGACCTGCAAGTCTTTCTAGCACTGGGCCTGTTGTTAAATTTAAATAAAAAATAACGAGCTCCTCATCACAGAGTAAAAAATCAAATAAAATAATTCGCTCTACAGCATTGCCTTGGCGTTCTCGATTGCGAGATTCCTACTCGAAACTAGGTGTCCGAAGGCTTGATTGTTGAGGCAATTGCAAACATCTTTTTACACCTTAGCTTCCATCCACCCCGGGATTCGAACTGACGACCTTTGGATTGTTAGTCCAACTGCCGCAGTTCTAAATTTTGAAACATATGAAAATTTTCGCAAGATTTCTGCGTTGACAGTTCCAAATGGGGAATCACAGCAACCAACGCAGCTCATTATAGATACTCGCAGGAAAGTCTGCGTATCCAGCTTTTTAAGCGAAAATGGTGTTCAAATGGTGAAAGCCCGAAATGTAAAAATCACGCAGTGGTACCAACATTACGAAAAAAGTGTGCCATGGAATGACAGCCGCATTTTTTTTTCTAATGTTGGTGCTGTTGTTACCAAAAATCATGATTTTTTGAGTTCAATATCCCACTTTTTCATACGATTTTTGAGTTCAGGTACTACAACCATGAAAAATGGTTATATGGGTTGAACTGAAAAAATCTTACGAAAAGTGGGATATTGAATTCAGAAAATCATGAATTTTGTTTAGGGTGTATATATTATATCTAGAGTTTTTTTTGAAAAGGTCCTATTAGCTATTGTGTTTTTTTGATGACATCATAACATCTGCAAGAAATCACAAACATCTGCAAGAAATCTGTCTTGCACATAAATGTCTGTATAAAGTTTTAAATGAGCCGATTCAAATCATTATTCTGGCAACCAGCGTACCAAGGAAACGTTCTTTTATTACGAAACGCAGTTTGCGAGGAGGGGGGGGGGGGGGGTCGAAGGCCATGTTACCCTCCATACAAAATATTTAAAATGTGTATGGAAATTTTGTTACGAAAGGAGGGAGAGGTTTAAAAATCTTTTTTTGCGTTATGTAATAAAAGAACGCTCCTTAAGACGTTACGTAAAGCCAGAAACTATACATTTTTCCCACTGAGAATTTTGGCTCGAGCCTCGAGTCGATCTGGCTCGAGATCGAGTCTGAATCGAGTCGAGGCTCTAGCCAAAATTCTAGAGTAAATTTTCAAAAGGTCCTATGTGCTACAACCTCAAACTGAGTAATTTGATGACAAAGTTTTGCTGGACATTTTCAAATCCCATTTAAACAAGGTTGGGTATTTTTCAATTCTAAAAACGCGCAAATGAACCTAGAATGACGCTTTTTAAGTGTACTTAACGGGAACTACCAAAAGTCTAGTTGAACCTTATTTCTGAATAAATTTGTTTCATACGACCTTTGATTGCACATAGGACACGTTTCATAGAACAATTTTTGCAGATAGGATTAAACACATTGGATCTAATGCGTGCAGCATTGCACAAAGGACTTTTCTAAATTAAATTAAATCTTTATTTAAAAAGATCAACAAACTTTTTATGATTACTATGTTTACCCAATCCTCGCGCAACGTGTTGGCAACAGCTGATCGAGAACATGAAATGTTTCAACACGCTGCAGCACAAGAGAGAGAAACCGTTAGGAGAAAAAATCGACCAATCAGCGCTCTCGTCGTCAGCTGTCAGATAGGTGCTGGCAAAACATCCTATGCGACAATGTAAACAATATTTCTCAGTGGGTTTAAACTTTTAGCAGTACACGCACATTCAAAATTACTTAATTTTTGTCAAAACCTAACCTTGCTGATAAAATTTAATGAGCAAGGGGGCATTTGTCAGAATCGAGTGAATTTCACTCAAAATGGAGCACCCGCAGTCGAGCAGTTTTTGACAGTTCGCTCCATAAGAAATACTTGTAGAAAAAAGCAAAAACTCACTCAGATCTGGGTAAATATCACAACATTTTCGTTACAACTGGCGTGAGAGGTAACCACTCTTACCACTATGAAAAACAGACTGTCTAGGGGAAACAGACTGGCCAATGCAAAATAAATAGGCACTGGCAACCAATGTTTTGCGCTTGCAACACTGCCAGTTTTGCTGGGCGTAAAGGGCGTTTGGTGTCCAGCGCGTTTGGATCTGTCAAACATTAGCCAATCTGTTTCCTAGACAATCTGTACTATAAAACCGATTGCTTGGTAGTTTGCGTGAGAGATAACTCTATTTGCTTGATTTTAAATGTGTGTTTGCAGAAATTGTTTTAATGTATTGTCCGTTTCTTTCAAAGGTACACGCCGCGTGGCATTTCAGAATGTGCCGTAGGCATTGTTGCCAGTGATTTTCTGCACTTTTGGTGCAATTAAAAACATACCTGCCAACAATAGAGTTATCTACGTGCGTATGTATTACGTGTACGTACACGAAAATAAAGTGAGGTTAAATTTTCTCAGCCAGCAAAATCAAATGGTGCGCTAGTGTGCATACGCGAAACGTCATAAAGCTCTATTCCAGGCGAATCGAAGAAGAAGATCAACAAAAACAAAACGTGCAGTATGGGATTTGACAGCGCGCATTTGCCGAAAGTGCGGCGCGTCGTTCCGAGGCTGGTTTGCCGCGTGTCTTTATCGGGAATACGCGCAATAAATATTCTGATTACGATTCTGACCCCTTTGTTGGGGTTGATCGGTTTTAACTTAAAATGAATAAATTTTACTCACTCAAATTTGGACTATTTCACTTATGCGTGCAAAGCTTGCTCTCTCTCTGTTTGTTGTTGATCTCAACTCTCTCGATTCTCTCGACGACCTTGAAAATTTTGACAGTTCCGTTTTGACACTGCCCAAACAAAAAAAAAAGTGGTCCGGTCGCGGGACGGGGTCGCCGAGATTCAAAAAAATCGATTTTTCCTGTTTTGCGCGACAACTCTGTGCTGTCCGTAGAAAAAGTCTCCCGAGGTCATTTCCCGATGGGCCGTTAGATTGACCAAACCGGTTGTTTGCAGCGCGTGTTTAAGTTGGAAGAGAGTTCGGCGTTTTCGGTTGGTGGAACCTACGTTTGAGGGTGTAAAAATCGATTCTGGTTTCGGGTTCGTTCGATCGATCCGTTCTCGAAAGATGAGCAGCGATGAGGAGATTCTGGTTGGCGAACTGAAAGTGGTGTACGATTTTGTGACCCGGGCCAAGTTCCGAAAGGCGTTCGAGGCCCTGCAGAAGCTGCTTCAGCTGAAGACACCGGAATTGACCGAGGCTCCACTGGCCGCCGCCGGCATCGAGGACAAGGACTCGGCCGAGGAGCTGTTTCTGTTTGTGGTCAGCAAGTACGCCGATCAACTCGAGCAAGAGGAAAAGTTCCAGGAGGTGTTCGAGATCATCGAGCAAGGGTTGGAGCTTTTCCCGGAACATCCGGAACTGCTGAACGAAACCGGCGTCCGACTGCAACGGTAAGTTTAGCTTCTTATTGGTTTGAATTAGTTTTTTATTATTGGTTCAAATTTTAGTTTGTAACATGGAAGAAATACGAAACTTTTTGAGGACAAATCTTATCGGAACGCTGCCACGGCATGGCCACAAAGCAGCAGATGCCTTGGTGCAGCAGCTTCACAGTATTGAGCGTGGACTCAAAACAGGATTTATTTGGGACTTTGCGTGCTTCAGTGCCGCACAGGCCAATGATTTGCTAACAAAGTTGAAAGAAGCTAAACTTGTTAAATATTCCCTCCTCGCATTCCAAATTGGAGAAGATTTTGGATTCTTTGACGGTAGTCGAATTGACGAGATCAAATTCGATAATTTCGCATTCATTGACATCTCCAATCACTTGAACTGTCCCGTCGTTGTTGAAAAGTCTTCCCAAAACTCTCAAACCATTCAGCAAACCCTAAATTCAATACGTGCCCAAATTCAGCACTCAATTCCAAACGAAATTCTCACGCTAGATTTCGATTCGACCGTGCATTGCATTCCCACGGTTTTTGGTCTGCTTATTGGCTACCCGGTCGTTTACTGGTACGATGTTGCACAATCGGATCAAAACTGTCTGTCGGGAGTGCCACTTACAGTATTCCAGGTCGGATGGCGTCCTCAGTCTGGGCCAAACTTTACCACTCCCGCCGTTTCCTTTAGCGTTCCTTGTTGTGTGCTCGAAATTGTGCAGACCAGTGTAGATTTGTGGAAACAAAAGGTCGCCGATAGTGAATTCCATTTTACAAGCTTTAGTAAAACCTTAGACACCGTAGTACTTTAATTAGAATTGTGATTTTGGTGTAAAATGTAGCTCTAAATATACTGGAAATTCATGCAATGGGATCGTGAACATTGCCTTTCTTATTTTTTCTTTTAGTTTATATCACACATACCTCACATACAACTCTACTACCTATTTTGCCAAGCATATGTTAAAACTTAACTTTTCCGTGAATTCTTTGGCGCCATCGACAAATTACGTAGCATTTGGCTAATTTATGCAAACATTAATTGTGTAGATTTATCGTGGTTTGTCATAAATTTCAATTTCATGAAGTTTGATATGTCGCATGTTAGGGTTGCTTGCAAATTCCGGAAGTCGACGGTAACATTTCAAAAGGCATCATGTACATTTTGACACTTTCTGGGTTATTGCATATTCTGAAAGTACTCCTAATAAGCTACCTCTCCACCAAAAATGAGCAAAAGTTACTTCAGTAAAGTCTGTTTAATCATGATTTTAAATAAAGTAACATAAACAAAATCTCTGCCATCAGCAGTGCCTGTTTATATAGCCCTGTCAACCTGTCACATAAAAGACTACATGAACCTCGTGATGAAAAAAAAGCATCATGAAAAAAGCGCCATGTACATTCGGCGAAGAAAAACGAATCATAACAAAGCGTCCCCCTCAATGACAGCAGGGTGATATCGACGTTGGTGATTTCAAAAGAAGTTATGTTTGTTTTTCTCAAATAAAATTACGGAAATAATGTTTTATTGAATTTGGATGATCAAGTATCAATAAAAGCAACGTTTTTCATCGTTTGTTATCATTAGAACCAGACATGCATCGGCACTATGAGCTCTTTTTAACGGCACTCAGCTTGTTCTAGATGGCATTTTCGTTTTAAGCAATGTTATGCTTGTTGCTAGGTAAAAATCTCTTGTTTTTGGCTTGAATAATGTGTAGAAAACATTGGTTCATTGAAAACCCCGATTTTAGCTATATTTTCATGTAAATGTTCTCTTAAGCTCTCAAGAAGAACTTCTTAAAAGCTCTTTGAGTGCAATTAAGAGCTCTTAACCTATATCTCAGTTGGGTTTCAAAATAATCTCTCAGGGTCTTCGGGAGCCTAAAAGACAAGCGTAATTAGCGTATTCTAATCACTGGCACAACATGCTGGGTATCTTCTAAGTGAAATGCCAAAGAAGTTCTTCTAGAAGAGGAGTTAGAGCGGATGCATGTCTGATTAGAACATCTTCTTTTGCTTTTATATAGAGCGTCCAATTTCCCGGGGTTACAAAATTCCCGGGAAACGGGAAATTTTTAACAAATTTCCCGGGAAATCCCGGGAAATTTTAAATTTATCGAAAATTGATCTTATCCTGCTTCTGATTAATATTTTGCAACAAAATTGTATAGAACAGCAACTTTAATGTTCAAAATGAGTGTGGGGGTCAATTAATGGCTTGACTGCTTTTCAAAATCATACAACTTTATAAAAAATATCGAAATTTTCTAATTTTATATGCTGTCTTTCAACTCCTACCAAATAAAAAAAAATCAATTGATTTTTTTTTGTTGAGAAGTATTATTTTATAAATCAAATTTTGAATCAGTGAGTAATCAGTGAGTAAAATCCAGGCTTCTCAACCATAAAAATGCTTTTAAATTTGTCTCTGTTTCAAGGGAATATGTTTAAGAATAACGTTGACTCATAAAGCAAAAAAATAAAATCATGCAGTAATTATGTTTTTCATGGCAAATAACTTGTTCTAGACCGCAATTTTATCAACAAAACTCATTTTAACGATTTTTAGGCAAAATTTTGACTTTTTATCAATTTCACCTATAATTTATATTGTTAAAAAGCTTAAGCTTAGTAAATTTACACATCGATTTTTTTTTCTTCTTAAAAACTTATCAGCAACCTTAGTGATTGTGTAAAATTTTAACACTTTAAATATGATTTTAACAACAAATACTTTGTACAAAGTCACCCTCAAATGCTAAATATAATTTTCAACGCCACTATTTTTTCAAAAACCATTGAAAAAAAAAATTTCCCAACAAAAATGCATGGACCAGTTCCTTTTTTTCAAAATAATAATCTTGAGACTAACCTTACAAGTTGGAAAAAAATATAAAAACAGAATGAAATCCTATGATTGTTACCCCGTTTTACAATAAATATTATCTGAAATACACCTGAAATGAACCTGAATTTTCCTTATTAGTTCAATATGCACAGTAGATTAAAATGAATAAAATTAAGTTAGGTTCTCTAATTTTTTTTAAATAAATTTTCAAAAAATTGGGACCAAAAAGTAAGGAAAATGTATACTTCCGCTTGAATTTCGGGAAATATTATTTTTCGGGAAATCCCGGGAATTCTCGGGAATTTTTTTCCCGGGACGGGAAATTGGACGCTCTTCTTTTATATTAAAATGGGAATTGAAAAATGATGCTCAACATTCAAATGCGTTTTTCTCAAAAAGGATGGTTTGTACATGATGCTTTTTGAAATGTTGGCTTCGAAGTGTCCCCCAACGAACACCGGTAACCGGTTTTGGTGTGACCAAGTTTGTTCAGAGAACAACAGTATGATTGATGGTTAAATCTTTGAATTTCATAAAGCTTTAAATACAACATGATGGGGTTTCATCAGAATAATCAAGCTGACCACTTTTCGGTTACCCGCGAACCGGTTCCAGGTTAACCGGAACAGGATTCCAAAGTAGTTCGGTAGTTGAGCAATTCTCTACGAAATCGGTCTTTCGTCAATTTTAATTTTTGTATTTTTTAATCCGACTGAAACTTTTTTGGTGCCTTCGGTATGCCCAAAAAAGCCATTTTGCATCATTAGTTTGTCCATATAATTTTCCATACAAATTTGGCAGCTGTCCATACAAAAATGATGTATGAAAATTCAAAAATCTGTATCTTATGAAGGAATTTTTTGATCGATTTGGTGTCTTAGGCAAAGTTGTTGGTATGGATACGGACTACACTGGAAAAAATGATACACGGTAAAAAAAAATTGGTGATTTTTTTAATTAACTTTTTATCACTAAAACTTGATTTGCAAAAAAACACTATTTTTAATTTTTTTTATTTTTTGATATGTTTTAGAGGACATAAAATGCCAACTTTTCAGAAATTTCCAGGTTGTGCAAAAAATCATTGACCGAGTTATGAATTTTTTAATCAATACTAATTTTTTCAAAAAATCGAAATTTTGGTCGCAAAAATTTTTCAACTTTATTTTTCGATGTAAAAATTGAAATTGCAATCAAAAAGTATTTAAGTGAAATTTTGATAAAGTGCACCGTTTTCAAGTTATAGCCATTTTTATGTAACAGCAACGAATGGTCCGATTTTCAATGCCAAAATATGAAACATTTGTAAAATTTTCCGATCTTTTCGAAAACAATATTTTCAAAATTTTCAAATCAAGACTAACATTTTAAAAGGGCGTAATATTGAATGTTTGGCCCTTTTGAAATGTTAGTCTTGATTTGAAAATTTTGAAAATATTGTTTTCGAAAAGATCGGAAAATTTCACAAATGTTTCATATTTTAACATTGAAAATCGGACCATTAGTTGCTGAGATATCGACATTGAAAAATGTTGGGCTGTTTGGGTGAGACTTAGAAAACATCAATTTTCCAGTTTTTAAACCTTTGCATTGCAATATCTCAGCAACTAAAGGTAGTATCAACAAAGTCCGAAAAAGCAAAATATAGAGAATTTTCTCAGCCTTTCAAAAATATTTTTTTCAAAAGTGGGCAAACATGTGCACTAATTTAAAAAAATGAAAAACTGCGACTATTTTGAAAAAAGTTACATAAAAATGGCTATAACTTGAAAACGGTGCACTTTATCAAAATTTCACTAAAGTACTTTTTGATTGCAAATTTGATTTTACATCGAAAAATGAAGTAGAAAAATTTTTGCGACCAAAATTTCGATTTTTTGAAAAAATCAGTATTGATTCAAAAATTCATAACTCGCTCAATGATTTTTTGCACAACCTGGAAATTTCTGAAAAGTTGGCATTTTATGTCCTCTAAAACACATCAAAAAATAAAAAAAATTAAAAATAGTGTTTTTTTGCAAATCAAGTTTTAGTGATAAAAAGTTAAATAAAAAATCACCAAATTTTTTTTACCGTGTATAATTTTTTTCCAGTGTAGTCCGTATCCATACCTACAACTTTGCCGAAGACACCAAATCGATCAAAAAATTCCTTCAAAAGATACAGATTTTAGAATTTTCATGCATCATTTTTGTATGGACAGCTGCCAAATTTGTATGGAAAATTATATGGACAAACTAATGATGCAAAATTGCTTCTTTGGGCATACCGAAGACACCAAAAAAGTTTCAGTCGGATTAAAAAATACAAAAAAATCGAATGACCGAAATCCTAGGATACTGCTCTGTTGTGTTATGTATTTTCAATGAGTTTCATGGTTAAATTTCCAACGCATTTTAACGGGACGGAATACGCAATCAATTCCCAATCCCCCTCTCGCGTTATTTCATTGCAGTTTTCTGAGAAAACAAACGAATCTTCGACGAGTGTGCCTAAACGAGGAAAAGAGAAGGAGTAAAAACAATCAAAAGCTATATTCTGATATTTCGTGCAGGAATCATCAAATGATAGATTTTTCTATCACTCATTTACAGCACTGCTGATTGATCAATGATTTAAGTTTACCATTTAATTTATAACAACTTATTGTGCTATGAAAACACTTTTAACTGAAGCCGTTTATTAAGCTGGAATCATAAATCATAGCCGGGACCGTGGTGTAGGGGTAAGCGTGATTGCCTCTCACCCAGTCGGCCTGGGTTCGATCCCAGACGGTCCCGGTGGCATTTTTCGAGACGAGATTTGTCTGATCACGCCTTCCGTCGGAAGGGAAGTAAATGTTGGTCCCGGACTAACCTAAAAAAGGTTAGGTCGTTAGCTCAATCCAGGTGTAGGAGTTGTCTCCCTGGGTCCTGCCTCGGTGGAGTCGCTGGTAGGCAGTTGGACTAACAATCCAAAGGTCGTCAGTTCGAATCCCGGGGTGGATGGAAGCTAAGGTGTAAAAAGAGGTTTGCAATTGCCTCAACAATCAAGCCTTCGAACACCTAATTTCGAGTAGGAATCTCGCAATCGAGAACGCCAAGGCAATCCTGTAGAGCGAATAATTTGATTTTGATTTTTTCATAAATCATAAACCAATCATTAGTGAAATCATACAAAAAATATTTTAAAAAACTAGCAATCAATGCAAACATTTTTCAATAACTCGATCATATTTGAAAACTTCGAGTTGTGATTTCAAATAAAATGTATTTATGTTGAAAAACGTGAAGTTTGATTTCCAGCATGAATTTAACGCTTCACCTTTTAGTTCAAGAGCTCAAACCAGTAAAATTTTGAGTATTTTTTTTCAATAATTATTCCCCCGGGTTTTTGTAACGCTCTTTTTCAAATACATTTATAAATTTTTTGAAATGAATTTTAATTATGGGTTACATACATCTTAATCAGCAAAAATGTCAGAGGTTGGTTTGAGCGCAAACTTAAACTTTTTTTTAAATCTGTTTTCAGGACATCAAAATATACATTTTCAATTTTTAACAAAATAAATTTGAAGACATTTGGTTGTATCATTGCCGAGATACAGCTATATGAAGTTAGCATTTTCAAAAAACGGGTGCCACGATATCTTAACACTGCCTTAACCAAATCGGCTCAAAATTTTGGTGATGACTCGTCAAACCGGTCCCGTGTGCATGACGAAGGCCGATTTTCAAAAAGTTTATTTTTAAAAAAGATAAAAATATTTTTATGTTTTTCATATAAATCATCAAAAGTTTTTGATTTTTGTATTTTTCAAAAATGCTAAGTTTCAATTTGGCTAAAGTCAATTTGGTCTATTCCATCTCGATATATCGTGGCACCCGAAATCAAATCGGTGTTTAGAGAAAAACGTTCCCAAAGTTTGACAGTGCGCTTTGCGCATGGCAAAATTGTGTACTGAAATCGTCTGTAATTTACTTTAATCATAAAATATCTTCATGAAACTATTAGGAGTGATTGAAAATCATCTTTTAAGTTGATTTAATAAATTTTCTGTAACATGATTTTTTTGATTTTCCACATGTATGTAACCCCTTGATATTTTTTAAAATTTTCTAGTTTTTTGAATAACAATTTTTTTGCATTCTGTTTTTTCGAACCAATCTTGAAGTAGGGGTGGGGAATGGGAGAGGAGTTTTTGCCTTCCTCACATTACTAAGGAAAGGCTATAAAATCACTCGAAAAATGAACTTCTTTATTCAACCTCGTAGACCTTCACGTATATTTTTCGACTCAGAATCAAATTCTGAACAAAAGTTATGAGCACTTAAGTGTTTTCTATACACTTTTTTGAGGCCGGATCTCAAATATGTTGATGAAAAAGTTGTCCGGATCTACCATGCGACCTGTCGTTGGATGGGTAATCTAGAGATCTATCCAAAGAATCCTAAAGATTGAACATTGGACAACCCTATCAAAAGTTATTAATACTTTAGTGTTTTAATACACTTTTTTGAGCCCGGATCTCAGATATTTTGATAACATTAAGTGTTACTTATACTTTTTTTTGAGGTTGTGCCACTGCAGTCAAAACGCTGAAGAAACTTGGGAATTTTTTGAAAAGTAGCCGGAGAATCGGTCTACTAATGAATTTTGTTAGCAAAATAAAAGTTTTTGGCGAAACGACCTTTGGCGAAATGTTCAAAACTCTACAAGACATTTTTTTTTTTAATTTGCGGAGTACCTTATTAAACATTATAATTATTTATTAAACAGAATATCATTGAACCGCAATCGGATATTTGGTAAAGATTCTTATTTTTTGATTGATTGATTGATTGATGAAGGAATTTAGTTGTATCCCACATTACTTTTTTTGATTGTAAAAAAAAGGATTCATTAGAAATTTGAGTTAGTTATGTAATAAAATCTTTATTTGATTTTGTTTATAGCACAACTTTTTCGTCATTTAATCACATTTTAAAATAAACATGAATTTGCACAAAAATCACAAGCAGAATTTAGTAAAACTATTCTTTTATTTTATCTCTTCTATCATTCCAAAAACAATCGATTCGTTTAAATTCGGCAGTTATGGCCGCTCGCTGGAGGCGTCGATCTGCTTCGAGCGGGTTCTGCTGCAGGAGCCCAAGTATCTGAAGGCGTACCAGAACCTGCAGAACACCAAGTGTGAACTGGTCGAGCGGTGGCACTTTCGTATGCTGAACGACGTGGTGCGGAACGCGGCGTACAAACGCGCCATCCAGAACCAGATCAAGGCCGGTCACGACGAGGTGCTGGATATTGGGACTGGGACGGGGTTGCTGTCGCTGTATGCGCTCAAGTGCGAGGGGATCCGGAAGGTGGCCGCTTGCGATGGTTCGGAGATTATGGTGCAGATAGCGAGGGATGTGTTCGGGGCGAACGGGTTGAGCGATCGGATTTGTCTGTTCCAGAGCTTTTCGCAGGATTTGAAGATTGGGGACAAGTTTTCGTTGATCGTGACGGAAACGTTGGATTCGGGTGCGTTTGGCGAGGGTATTCTGGAGACGTTGATCCACGCCAAGCAGAACCTGCTGCTGCCCAAGGGACGGATCGTGCCGAGTCAGGTGGTGCTGTACGTGTCCGGGTACCGGTCGCGGGCTTTAACCGCAAGCAATATTTTGATCAACGAACATTTTAGCAGTGATTTTAATCTACCGAGCAATTGTCTGATTTCGAAGGAGGGAATCAAGTGTTACGACGCGGAGGACGTCAGTAGGATTAAGGCAAACGACGACTTTGTCTTCGTTACGGACACGGTCTGTGCGATGACGGTCGATTTTAATGATCTCGAGTGTTTGGTGCGCTGCCAGGAGGGGCTGGAGGTGGATCAGTTTGAGCTGAGCTGTTTGGATGATGGCATTTTGGATGGGTTTGTTGTGTGGTTCGATTTGGAGTTGGATGAGGATAATAAGATTAGCACCGATCCGACGACGGCCACCTGCTGGAATCAAGCAATATTTAAGCTAAATCAACGGCTCCCAGTTACCAAAGAGCAGCGATTGTCGCTGACCATGTCCTGCAAGGACGGAGCCCTCGCCATATCTCACAACCTAAACTCGATGGATAATCAAATTAGTATTGACGAGCACGTGCTGGAATATTTAAATGATGCTGAATATTATAACAAACTGACCACAGATATTGAAGAGATGGAAGACCTGGAGAAGGTCTTGGATTTATCGCTGTTCCCGTATACAGGGTTGAAGCTCCTCAAAGAGGGCAAAACTTCGATGTTGTTCTGCTTGGATCGTGCCGAAGATCTGATTGAATTTATCGCTAATCAAAACGACATTCCAATGAGCGCAATCATGCTGCTCAGTTCGCTTCCCGAAGCATTCCTGCTGAACGATTACACGCTAGATCTGATCATCCTGCAGCCGGTCGACGTGTTCGGTCAGATCAACAGCGAACACTTTTGCCAGTATCAATCGCTCTTCCCCAAGCTTAAACCCACCGGATCGATCGTCCCGTCGCGACTCGAACTGCACGGCAGCATCGTCCACTCGGACTGGATCGTCAAGTGTTGCCGCGTGGAAAATCCCGAGCTGCACCAGTTCCACATCGATCGCTACCTTTCCACGCTGGAAACAGAAAACCACCTCGATCTCGGCCCGTTCACGTATGAAAACCTAGCCGAACCGGCCAAGCTGACGGACGTGCACTTTGACGGCAAGCTGCACGAGGCGGACATGCAGCTGGCGCTCCGGGAACCGACCGATCCCGCCCATATCCACGCCATCCTGTACTACTACCAGATCGAATTCGCACCGCAGAAGGAATTTCTCAGCACGCAACGGGTGCAGAGCTTCGCCAAGCGGTCTGCTTTTATCATTCCAAAGGACGCATTCCAGGGGGGCAATGGCAAAGCTCAAGCAGGACAAGAGAACGACGACAACGAAGAAGAAGGCGGCCAACCGGCCCGGACCAAGGTGAACCGAGTCAATATCAATATAGTGCAGAATCATGGTGTTATTAAGTGCAATCTGCTTGACTGTCAGTAGAGAATCATTATTATACTCTATACACTACATATATACAGAAGAAGAAGAAGATGGGGAAAAGTAAAAGCAAAATGAAACATATTGTATTACACTCGCACTTACCAAGAAATGAAACAAGAAACAATTAAGGACATTTATGATGCAAAGATAAGATTGAATAGATTGAATACACGTACATTCACCGAACCACAAACACACAAAAGTAAAAAGGAAAAAAAACAGTGACACACTCTCTCTATCTGAGGACCCTACCTAGAGTACCTGTAGTATTGCAGAACGAAACCGCTTTTCACTCGATTGGTGAGACTATCACAGCCTGGAAATGGTCATCATTACGCAACTCGACATTTTTGAAATTGATGTCACAGCAAACGCTTCAATTTCGTCAAGGTATGGTAGATTCGGACTCCCAGAACACGTTCCTATCGTCAGAATTGAATTTTAGAGAATTCCTTGTCAACGAATAAAGTTGTAAATTTCGGATATTATTGGTATGGAATTAAGTTAAGCAACCATGCGTACCCACGTTTTCCTGTGGGGGAACCAAACTAAGGGGTGCGCATGGTTGCTTATAAGTGAGTGAGTACCGAAATTTCCAACTTTATTTATTGGCAGGGAATTCGCTAGAATTCAATTCTGTCGTTTGGAGCGTGTTCAGGGAGCCCAAATCTATCATATCTTCACGAAACTGACGCGTTTACTGACATCAACTTAAAAAATGTTGAGTTGTGTTATTGATTCGCTACTGTTTTTAAAATTAAATATGCTAAGTAGTTGTCCTCTTAACTTATTTGTTCATAAATATTTAATTTGTTTGATAAGTTCGTTAAAAATTGAACAAATGTTTCTTTCCATTTAAATTCAACCAACATTCCAGCATCAATTCCGAGATCACATGCAATTGACCTCGGGATTCCAAAAATAAACCCAACCAATAAATCATGAAAGAAAGGGAGAGAAAAAAAAGTCCTCACATCGATAGTCGATGGTCAATTCACTTTACCTAATTCATCCAATTCAGACAGCCTAAATTAGAAGGAATCGGCACAAACGCACACAAATACGCACAGAATAAGAGCAAAATCGTTTTGCGAGGGAGCAATGAATGTGTTTACACCCCACATTCGGTGGGGGTGCTCAACACATTTGAGAAAAATAAAACACAACAAAACGACTCGTGACTGTGTGTGGAATGTGCACACGCAAACTTTAATGTGTTTGAAGGAAAGTGCAGTAGAGTGGTCAGAATAACGGCGAATATTTCGAAGATGGATAGAGGAATGTGCACGTGGTTGCAGGTGTCGCATGGGTATTGTTATCAAAATTAACGTTACCGTCATCAAGGGTGATATTGGGTCATACAAATTTCAGCATTTTTGTATGTCCACTCTCACCCCACACTCAATATTGGGTTAATGTCATCCGTGATGACGGTACTTTAATAAGCGTTAGAATTGCGTTCAATTTCTTTTTTTTTGCTGAAAGTTGTAATGTTTTACACTCAAACCCCGTTGGTTTGACATTAACTGTTGTCAAACGAACGGTGTCACTTTTTAGTTTGATACCCTCTTTACACAGAGTTCACACATACTATCAAACGTTTGTTTTGATAGGGTGCGTGAGCGCCGTGTAAAAAGTGACACTTTTTAGTTTGACTTTGACCAACCAACGGGGTACAAATTTAAAAAGTGTCAAACGAAAAAGTTACCAACCACCGGAGGGGTTGAGTGTACTGTAAATTGATTTTTCTATCTTTTTTAAAAAGTTTCATCAAGATAGTTCATAATTTGAACTCAACTAATCGAGACCTTTTTTTTGAGTGAATCGTAAGGATGTATAGATTATCCTAGAACTTTGCAGAACTCGATTAGATCAAATCTGTAATTTTTGCAATTAAAAACATCGCTCCAACATTTAGAAAGAAAGAAAAAAAAATGAACCGAAAATTTTTCATTCAAATGTTGAAAGCACAGCTTGTTATTTGAACTTTTGAATCAAAAAAAGTGTTTTAAAATGCAATACCCACCTGTCTAGTTGTTCTAGTTGTTTGGCAATCATTAGTTTTCAAAATATCAAAGTATTGACAAAAAAAAAAAAATTGAAAAAAAGAGTTTTTGCGGTAGTGTATCCGAATTTCATAAAAAACAGAATATTTTTAAACGAGCTCAAACATGCATATTAGGATTATCAATGTAGAAACATGCACTTGAGATTGTTTTTGCCAAAATTTCCAAAACGAAAAAAAAAAGTTTTTTACTAAAACTGCGATAACTAGCAAATTTGAGCGATGACCTATCCTTTTTTTGGGTGCTGAAATTTTCGTAATTGAAAGACGCAACTTTTTGTACCCTAAAAAGTTTTAGTTAAAACAATTGAGTTTTTGTCATTTTCTTCTCTAAAACATTGTCAAAGAAAATTTCGAAAATCATCTCCAGTTTAGATGAAAATTGAATTTGCAATCGAAATGACAGCATAACTTTTTTGATACAGTGAACCTTTTTCAAGTTATAGGAATTTTTAATGTGATTTTTTTTTCGAAAAATATTAGGGTTTTGCAATTTATAAATACTTAATCACACAATCCGGGCAGACGGTAATAACAAAATTCATGCCACTTCAATAACAAATACTGTTAAAATAACAGAAAGTGTTATGGAATCTTCTTGAAAAACCCATTTTTGCATAAGGGTGTAATAACAGTTTATGTTATCATAACCAAATTTGTTATTGGTCTGATATTGGTTGAAAGCCAAAACAACTTCAGAATAATATTTTTTGTTATGGAAGAATATCTCCAACTGTTATCAGGATGATCGGATTAGTTGTTGAAATAAAAAAAATAATAAGGCCGTTGCAAATATTTTTTGAAGTTTATGTCCCTCGACTTTTTTACGCTAAAAGAGGTTTTGAGTGACTCACCACACATAACCTTCGGACTAGAGCGTCCAATTTCCCGTCCCGGGAAAAAAATCCCGGAAATTCCCGGGATTTCCCGGAAAAAATATTTCCCGTTTCCCGGGAAATTTGTAAATTTCCCGGGAATTCCCGAAATACAAGCGGAAGTATACATTTTCCTACCATTTTGGCACCAATATTTTAAATTGTACAAAAAATAATAATTAGAAAACCTGATTTATTTTATTCATTTCAATCTACTGTTCATATTGAACTAATCAGTTTGTCTGTAAATTTCATGTCAAGGTTTAATTCAGATAATATTTATTTTTGAAGCATTCACAACTAGGAATATTTTTTGCTTACATGTTGGGCAACAAAAATTACGCTATTATGGAATGAATATTAACTATTTTATTTTTGACAACCTATTTTAACGAATTATTTTGTTATATAATTTGAAAATAAGATATTTACCTCTTCCGGCCAAGATTAAATTTGAGATTTGTTCAACAATTTTGATTACCTTGGCCAAATTGGATGAAAATTGAGTTGATATAATTACATTTCTCAAAAAGGGTTGTGCGAAACGAAATTGTTTAAAAGTATTCGAGAAATTACAGTTTGAAGTTATAAATTTATGAAGCACGTGAGCTACCAAGGGCGTAAGAGGGTTAAAAATTAAAATAGACATCACACCGTCTTTTCAGACTGAATTTACTAACTAAACGGGACAAATACAGAACACCCAGAGGAGATGGGCGGGAATCGAACCCGGGCTCCTTAGCACACATGAGGGATCGGCAGCCGAAGCCGCTAACCACCGCGCCACGAAATGAAATGAAAAAAATATCGTTTGATTTCAACCACTTCTACACTATAAAAAATATTTAATTTAACTAAAATCATTTCATAAATGAAACCATGAAAAATCGTTAAAAAACAACTTCGTATAATATCAAATTAACCCAAAGAATGCAACCATATTTCAAAAACTCGCTTCATATATTTAAAATCTTTGAGTTGTGATTTCATGAAATAGTGTTTCAAGTTAAAATGCGCTAGAAATTAGGTTTTAACGCAAATTCAATGATTATCTATTCATTCACATGTTGAAAAAACTTGTTTTGGTATAAGTTATTTGCCGTGATAAACATAATTTCAGCATGTTTTTTTTCATTTAAATTTTATGGTCACTGAGACAAATTAAAAAGCAATTTTATGTTATGGAGCATAAATTTTCACTGTTCAATCACATTGATTAAAACATACTACTTCTTAAAAAAAACATACTAATTATATTTTTTTCGATTTGGTACGATTTAAAGACAGTATAAAAAACTAGAAAATTTATATATTTTTTCAAAGTTTGATGATTTTTCACAAGCAGTCAAGCCATTAATTGATCCTAACACTTATTATGACCATTAAAGTTACTGTTCTATACAATTGTGTTGCAAAATATTGATCAGAAACAGGATCAGAATAATTTTCGTTGAGTTTCAAATTTCCCGGGAATTCCCGGGATTTCCCGGGAAATTTGTTGAAAATTTCCCGTTTCCCGGGAATTTTGTAACCCCGGGAAATTGGACGCTCTACTTCGGACGCCTAGAAATGAGCAGAAACTTGCAACAGAGCCCACAAAAGACCCGGGGTCGTTAAAGTGGATTGCTCTGCTTTTGTCCCTCGACTGTGTGTGTGTGTGCGTGTGTGCAACCAACCAAACGGGACCACGCGGCCACTTCTTACAAATTGAGTTGTTTCCATGTATTTTTAGATCTACATTCTATACATGCAAATAACTCGCAAAGGCATTTGGAAGGCAGGCCCGTATCCAGGATTCTTCAATGGGGGGTGTTTTCCCCAATAGGGCGTTAGGGGTGTATGTGTGTGGTAGGAAGGGCGTATACAGTCAACATAGGCGTTTATTTCAGTGCCATATGTTAACGCAGTTGACAAACCTTCCTTGGGCGCTGATTTTTGATACAAAATGATGAATTGTGGTGGAATTGGTTATGGCTAGTAAAAAAATAATTTAAAGTTTTTGTCCCTTGGCTAAAATTCAAACATTTTTTGCCAAAACGTGATATTTGCTTTATATATTCTAACAGTAATGTTAAAAAATAATCTAAACATCAATAAACTCATTATATATTTTAATTTCTGCGATCCCTTAATCCTTAAACTAAAATTCAAACATTTTTTGCCAAAACGTGATATTTGCTTTATATATTGTAACAGTAATGTTAAAAAATAATCTAAACATCTGTTAACGCACATAAGAGCGTCTGGTGCTTGGTTCGTGGCTTAATCGGATCTGGACAGAACTGAAGCTCGCGGGTTAGCTAGTGCACAGTTATTTGTAATCAAAACTTTATTGCTCTTGGTTTCTGTCGGTTTATTGAACTGTACTGGACGGTAATTAGACGAGAAAACTGTATCTTTCTACATCTTGAGCTGTATTTCAGAACAGGACGGTTCTGTTCTGTCTGATCTGTTCTGTACTGTGTCTCGCGGAGCAATTGCCACTTCTAGAGGAGATTCTTGTGACCAAAGCTGGTAGTTCTAGCGGGAAATTCTATAGCAATGCCAAGAACTCATTTGAAGATGCTTAGAATTATTCTGTAGTACTAGATCTAACTGAACTGATACAAATCTACAATCTGAACCTTTTGCATGCGCAAACAACATCAATAAACTCATTATATATTTTAATTTCTGCGATCCCTAAATCCTATTTTGTAAATTTCTGAATGCTCTATATGATTGAAATTATAAAACTTAACGATATTAAATCCTAAATAATTTACAATCTATTGTACATGATTCCAAAAGTTAATATTTTTTCATCAATATTTTGTTTTGCCCCCATTTTTTTCAGGGAGGGATGCACAAAAAAATAAATACAAATGACTCTATTCAGCTGTAGTACACAGACAAAATTCAATTCCCTTAATCGTGAATTCTGTTCAAGAATGTTAGAACCGCGGAGGAATTTATTCATGAGTTTGGTGCATTTACACTACTAACATGAATATATTTCTTCGTGGTTCTCACATTCATGAACAATTTTCACGATTTCGGGAATTGATTTTTTTCTGTGTTCACAGATTGAACCCCCGAAACAAAATCAATTTTTAGAGGAAATCAACACAATTTGGTTATACCGTTTTATGGATTTTTTTTATTTTTCAAAAACGTCATAAGGTTATTGTTCGTATTTTAAGGAACAAGTTTGCCGAAGACAACATCGAGTTACATTTAAATCGAGTTCGAGAAAAATTTTGACGATTTTGAAAAAAAATCCAAATTTACAAATTTATAAACATAGAGTTACCGGATATGCTTACAAGATTTGTATCAGTGTTATTTATAACATTTTTCTCGCAATTTTTTTTAATAATATTAAATTTTGGAAACTTATGATTGCAAAACGACTGGACAGGTGTATTGAACATGTTAAAACTGTGGCCTGTAATTTCATTTTTTTTAACTTTTTTATTTTTTTGCTCCCCTTGACTTTTGTCAGAGTCGAGGGACATAAACTTCAAAAAACAACGGCCTAAGTTAAAATAAAAATCGCAGGTGATATTTGGCACCATGAAAAGAGGTTTATTCTCAAAACTTTTCGAGGTTTATTGAAATATTTCGTCGAGGAGTTTAATGCATCTTTTTATTTTGAAGATTGATTTAATTATAAATGATAATTCTTCAGAAAAGTCGCTAAAAGTCGATGGATTTATTTACATATCAATCCAAAAAACATCTAAATCATTTGAAATTAAATCACATGTAAGTTGAAAAAAATGCTTGAAAAAGTTTTCAATTGCTTAAAATGCTCAATGCACCAATCGAAGATCTGTTGACATCATTCAATTCAGCGTCCAACGAAGCTGTCGGCCACCATTGCTAGTACCAACCACTAGTGAGCAATTCTCTACGAAATCGGTCTTTTTTCTTCAATTTTAATTTTTGTATTTTTTAATCCGGCTGAAACTTTTTTGGTGCCTTCGGTATGCCCAAAGAAGCCATTTTGCATCATTAGTTTGTCCATATAATTTTCCATACAAATTCGGCAGCTGTCCATACAAAAATGATGTATGAAAATTCAAAAATCTGTATCTTTTGAAGGAATTTTTTGATCGATTTGGTGTCTTCGGCAAAGTTGTAGGTATGGATACGGACTACACTGGAAAAAATAATACACGGTAAAAAAAAATTTGGTGATTTTTTTATTTAACTTTTTATCACTAAAACTTGATTTACAAAAAAACACTATTTTTAATTTTTTTTATTTTTTGATATGTTTTAGAAGACATAAAATGCCAACTTTTCAGAAATTTCCAGGTTGTGCAAAAAATCACTGACCGAGTTATGAATTTTTTAATCAATACTGATTTTTTCAAAAAATCGAAATTTTGGTCGTAAAAATTTTTCAACTTCATTTTTCGATGTAAAATCAAATTTGCAATCAAAAAGTACTTTACTAAAATTTTGATAAAGTGCACCGTTTTCAAGTTATAGCCATATTTAAGTGACTTTTTTGAAAATAGTCGCAGTTTTTCATTTTTTTAAATTAGTGCACATGTTTGCCCAGTTTTGAAAAAAATATTTTTGAAAAGCTGAGAAAATTCTCTATATTTTGCTTATTCGGACTATGTTGATACGACCTTTAGTTGCTGAGATATTGCAATGCAAAGGTTTAAAAACAGGAAAATTGATGTTTTCTAAGTTTCACCCAAACAACCCACCATTTTCTATCGTCAATATCTCAGCAACTAATGGTCCGATTTTCAATGTTAATATATGAAACAATTGTGAAATTTTCCGATCTTTTCGAAAAAAATATTTTTGGAATTTTCAAATCAAGACAAACATTTTAAAAGGGCGTAATATTGAATGTTTGGCCTTTGTGAAATGTTAGTCTTGATTTGAAAATTCCAAAAATATTTTTTTCGAAAAGATCGGAAAATTTCACAAATGTTTCATATATTAACATTGAAAATCGGACCATTAGTTGCTGAGATATTGACGATAGAAAATGGTGGGTTGTTTGGGTGAAACTTAGAAAACATCAATTTTCCTGTTTTTAAACCTTTGCATTGCAATATCTCAGCAACTAAAGGTCGTATCAACAAAGTCCAAATAAGCAAAATATAGAGAATTTTCTCAGCTTTTCAAAAATATTTTTTTCAAAACTGGGCAAACATGTGCACTAATTTAAAAAAATGAAAAACTGCGACTATTTTCAAAAAAGTCACTTAAATATGGCTATAACTTGAAAACGGTGCACTTTATCAAAATTTCAGTAAAGTACTTTTTGATTGCAAATTTGATTTTACATCGAAAAATGAAGTTGAAAAATTTTTACGACCAAAATTTCGATTTTTTGAAAAAATCAGTATTGATTAAAAAATTCATAACTCGGTCAGTGATTTTTTGCACAACCTGGAAATTTCTGAAAAGTTGGCATTTTATGCCTTCTAAGAAGACTGCCTCCAAGAGCAGACGCTTAAACGTGGCGGTCCGTGTGTTTTTTTGTTTTCGTCGCGTTTTTCACGGGAAAAAATCGGTTTGACTTCGCATAAGTGATGGTACACAATTCGGAATTCGTCGGTGCTTGTGGCTAGCGTGAAGTCTTGGGAAATTTGCAAGAAATGTGTGTTTATGCTTAGTTTTTGTTCTGGCTTCGATTTGTTTTGTCATGGCTGCCCAGCGCTATGCCCTCCGGAAAGTGCACCAGGAGAGAAAGATTGTAGTACAAACTGTGTGATTGTAGTGTGCGTGAGTTCGAGCCAAGCTGGATAGAAGGAGAACGTGTGGTGGAAACAAATAAGAAAGTCGGTTGGTTGAAAAAAGTGGTTCCTTTCGGTTAAAAAAATCAACGTGTTTTGTGTGAGTGATAGCGAGCGGAAAATTACAGTCACATCCTGTGCTGGCTGCTCACGGAAGATGATGCCGTTTTTCGAAGAGAGCCCAGCTTTGGCAGCCTGAGTTTGTGCGCGTGTGTTAGTGTAGGGGCATGAGCTTTTTTGCAGGAGATAAAAGCTTGAGATTTTACGAAGGCAAAAATTGCTAGAGACATTTGACTGTGATGAAATGTCTGTACTGTGGGATTGTGAAATATGACCAGCCAGACTTGCCTCAACTGCATCCAGATTCCAGTTTAATAATTTGGACCAACAAATGCATCAGAGGAGCAGCAGTTGCAGCGGCACCAGACCACAACAACACCGAAGAGCAGGTTGACATCGAAGATGCTAGTATGTCTGTGGTGTTCGCAGTCGCTCTGCAAGTTCTTGCTTGTGTATTGGTGCTGACGTGGAAGAGCTTTACTTCTGGTGAGTACGTTCCAGCTAACGCGCGTGTGTGCGTGCACTGAAAGGTGAGTAAATTTCAACTTGTTTTTAACCCTCCAATGCCCATGGTTGCTCTTATTGACCAACATATAACATCTGAATAACTTTGAAATTATTCAACATTACTATTGTTTTTTTTTGCAAGGGTCCTTAAAGCTCTGGGTTTACTTATATTTATAGGACATTTTCAAATTAATCTCTTGATTATATTGTTAATTTTATAATAAGTAACTAACGTAGAAAATCTCGATTATGCTCTGTGTGTTGCATCTCGTTAAATAATATGTGTAATTTTGTTTTGATAAAATCCACTCATATTTTATTTATCCACAGAGAGCGAGTTGTGGCGCTATAACCATGGCAAAAGTGTCCAGGGCATTTGTGGAAATACAATGTCCCATCCCAGAGGGTCCCGGAGCACCAAAACTTCTTAGCATGGTGCTCCCAACGATTATTGCTATAACTAACAGGAACGTGAGCGGGGGATCCCCACGTTTCTTCCTCCCCTGTAGATTCAGAATTGCGTTGTTGTTTGAACATTCGTGCTCAAACTCAACCCAATTCAACGAATCATCTTTGCGGTAAACTTTACGCAGTTGGCCTGGCCGCTTTAACGTTTGTGATGTTTCAAAGCAATTTATTGCATTGGGGCACTGCAATTGTTAATAATGACAAGAGGATGCTAGGCGTTAATCAACCTAAGGCATTTTCCAGGATGCCCTCGAAAGACTGGCTGCGCTAGGGTTAGATTAGATTAGATTAGATTAGATTAGTTGGCATTTTATGCCTTCTAAAACATATCAAAAAATAAAAAAAATTAAAAATAGTGTTTTTTTGTAAATCAAGTTTTAGTGATAAAAAGTTAAATAAAAAAATCACCAAATTTTTTTTACCGTGTATTATTTTTTTCCAGTGTAGTCCGTATCCATACCTACAACTTTGCCGAAGACACCAAATCGATCAAAAAATTCCTTCAAAAGATACAGATTTTTGAATTTTCATACATCATTTTTGTATGAACAGCTGCCGAATTTGTATGGAAAATTATATGGACAAACTAATGATGCAAAATGGCTTCTTTGGGCATACCGAAGGCACCAAAAAAGTTTCAGTCGGATTAAAAAATACAAAAAAAATCGAATGACCGAAATCCTAGAGAACTGCTCTAGTGTCTTCCTTTTAACTACAAGAACTTTGCCGCCCTGGGCTCCTAAGTGTTTGAGTACGGCACGGAGCGACGGCGCCGGATTCCCATATTTACACTTAGAATTTTAGAGCGCCCGCCGCGGGATTCGAACCTGCAACCTCTGGATTGTGAGTCCAGTGCGCGGTCCGATTGATCCACATGGGCGGGACGCAATTCAGCGTCCAACTTCTTTTAATAATAACAGTCGAGTTTTGATTTGAAAATTCCAAAAATATTTTTTTCGAAAAGATCGGAAAATTTCACAAATGTTTCATATATTAACATTGAAAATCGGACCATTAGTTGCTGAGATATTGACGATAGAAAATGGTGGGTTGTTTGGGTGAAACTTAGAAAACATCAATTTTCCTGTTTTTAAACCTTTGCATTGCAATATCTCAGCAACTAAAGGTCGTATCAACAAAGTCCAAATAAGCAAAATATAGAGAATTTTCTCAGCTTTTCAAAAATATTTTTTTCAAAACTGGGCAAACATGTGCACTAATTTAAAAAAATGAAAAACTGCGACTATTTTCAAAAAAGTCACTTAAATATGGCTATAACTTGAAAACGGTGCACTTTATCAAAATTTCAGTAAAGTACTTTTTGATTGCAAATTTGATTTTACATCGAAAAATGAAGTTGAAAAATTTTTTCGACCAAAATTTCGATTTTTTGAAAAAATCAGTATTGATTAAAAAATTCATAACTCGGTCAGTGATTTTTTGCACAACCTGGAAATTTCTGAAAAGTTGGCATTTTATGCCTTCTAAAACATATCAAAAAATAAAAAAAATTAAAAATAGTGTTTTTTTGTAAATCAAGTTTTAGTGATAAAAAGTTAAATAAAAAAATCACCAAATTTTTTTTACCGTGTATTATTTTTTTCCAGTGTAGTCCGTATCCATACCTACAACTTTGCCGAAGACACCAAATCGATAAAAAAATTCCTTCAAAAGATACAGATTTTTGAATTTTCATACATCATTTTTGTATGGACAGCTGCCGAATTTGTATGGAAAATTATATGGACAAACTAATGATGCAAAATGGCTTCTTTGGGCATACCGAAGGCACCAAAAAAGTTTCAGTCGGATTAAAAAATACAAAAAAAATCGAATGACCGAAATCCTAGAGAACTGCTCTAGTGTCTTCCTTTTAACTACAAGAACTTTGCCGCCCTGGGCTCCTAAGTGTTTGAGTACGGCACGGAGCGACGGCGCCGGATTCCCATATTTACACTTAGAATTTTAGAGCGCCCGCCGCGGGATTCGAACCTGCAACCTCTGGATTGTGAGTCCAGTGCGCGGTCCGATTGATCCACATGGGCGGGACGCAATTCAGCGTCCAACTTCTTTTAATAATAACAGTCGAGTTTTGCTCTATTAATTTTTGTTTCAAAGACATGCTCAATAAAAAAAGAGTTTTTTTTTTTGAAAATTGACGAAAATCGCAAAACTTTGGGGCGGTGCCGTGTTTTAAAAGATCAATAGCCCCACTAAATTTGAGCATAATTTAAAAAATTCGATTTCGAATTTGTTGATTTTCGTTTACAGTTGAGGCTAAATGCCCCTAATTTTGAACACCAATAGAACGTTCTCAAACCTAATTTACCAGCATTTTAGCTTTTTTTTAAATAAATTGATTGATTCGTCCGTACAGGTTTCCATAGAAACTTCGAAGCTGCCCATACAAAGGCTTAGGGGCATTTTACGCGGCACACCACTCGAAATCGATTTTGCTGAATTTGAATTGAGAATTGAAATTTTCTCTTGGCGTTAACTATCTAAGTTTTTTTTCAATAATTTTTGATAAGGGTGTTTCTAGTTAGAGTTTAGTTATTCTCTGGGCGTCAACGATAATAGTTTTTTCAAAATTATTCTATGAGGGTTTGTTTATTAAGAGTTGATTTTTGATTTGGGCGTCAGCGTTCAAAGTTTTTTATGAAGGCGTATTTAGTAGAGCTGAGTTTTTTCTTGGCGTCAGCGATCAAAGTTTTTTTTTTTAATATTTTTATGAAGGCGTATTTAGTAAGAGCTGAGTTTTTTCTTGGCGTCAGCGATCAATATCGTTTTTTAAATATTTTTATGAGGGCTTATTTAGTAAGAGTTGAGTTTTTTTATTGGCTTCAACGATCAAAGTTTTTTTTTAAATATTTTTATGAGGGCGTATTTAGTAAGAGCTGAATTTTTTTTCTTGGCGTCAGCGATCAAAGTTTTTTTTTAAATATTTTTATGAGGGCGTATTTAGTGAGAGTTGAGTTATTTTCTTGGCTTCAACGATCAAAGTTTTTTTTTTTTAATATTTTTTATGAGGGCGTATTTAGTGAGAGTTGAGTTTTTTTTCTTGGCGTCAGCGATCAATGTCATTTTTTAAATATTTTTATGAGGGCGTATTTAGTGAGAGTTGAGTTTTTTTATTGGCTTCAACGATCAAAGTTTCTTTTAAATATTTTTATGAGGGCGTATTTAGAAAGAGCTGATTTTTTTTCTTGGCGTCAGCGATCAAAGTTTTTTTTTTAATATTTTTATGAGGGCGTATTTAGTGAGAGTTGAATTTTTTTGCTTGGCGTCAACGATCAATGTCGTTTTTTAAATATTTTTATGAGGGCGTATTTAGTGAGAGTTGAATTTTTTTTCTTGGCGTCAGCGATCAATATCGTTTTTTAAATATTTTTATGAGGGCGTATTTAGTGAGAGTTGAGTTTTTTTATTGGCTTCAACGATCAAAGTTTTTTTTTAATATTTTTATGAGGGCGTATTTAGTAAGAGCTGAATTTTTTTTCTTGGCGTCAGCGATCAAAGTTTTTTTTTAAATATTTTTATGAGGGCGTATTTAGTGAGAGTTGAGTTTTTTTTCTTGGCGTCAGCGATCAATGTCGTTTTTTAAATATTTTTATGAGGGCGTATTTAGTGAGAGTTGAGTTTTTTTTATTGGCTTCAACGATCAAAGTTTCTTTTAAATATTTTTATTGGGTTCAACGATCAAAGATTTTTTAAAATATTTTTATGAGGGCGTATTTAGTAAGAGCTGGGTTTTTTTTTCTTGGCGTCAGCGATCAAAGTTTTTTTAAAATATTTTTATGAGGGCGTATTTAGTAAGAGTTGAGTTTTTTTCTTGGCGTCAACGATCAATGTCGTTTTTTAAATATTTTTATGAGGGCGTATTTAGTAAGAGTTGAGTTTTTTTTTGGGTTCAACGATCAAAGATTTTTTAAAATATTTTTATGAGGACGTATTTAGTAAGAGCTGGGTTTTTTTTCTTGGCGTCAGCGATCAAAGTTTTTTTAATATTTTTATGAGGGCGTATTTAGTGAGAGTTGAGTTTTTTTTCTTGGCGTCAACGATCAATGTCGTTTTTTAAATATTTTTATGAGGGCGTATTTAGTAAGAGTTGAGTTTTTTTTTGGGTTCAACGATCAAAGATTTTTTAAAATATTTTTATGAGGACGTATTTAGTAAGAGCTGGGTTTTTTTCTTGGCGTCAGCGATCAAAGTTTTTTTTAAATATTTTTATGAGGGCGTATTTAGTAAGAGTTGAGTTTTTTTCTTGGCGTCAACGATCAATGTCGTTTTTTAAATATTTTTATGAGGGCGTATTTAGTGAGAGTTGAGTTTTTTTTTCTTGGCGTCAACGATCAATGTCGTTTTTTTAATATTTTTATGAGGGCGTGTTTAGTAAGAGTTGAGTTTTTTTATTGGCTTCAACGATCAAAGTTTTTTTTAAATATTTTTATGAAGGCGTATTTAGTAAGAGCTGAGTTTTTTTATTGGCTTCAACGATCAAAGTTTTTTTTAAATATTTTTATGAAGGCGTATTTAGTAAGAGCTGAGTTTTTTCTTGGCGTCAGCGATCAAAGTTTTTTTTTAAATATTTTTATGAGGGCGTATTTAGTGAGAGTTGAGTTTTTTTATTGGCTTCAACGATCAAAGTTTTTTTTTAATATTTTTATGAGGGCGTATTTAGTAAGAGCTGAATTTTTTTTCTTGGCGTCAGCGATCAAAGTTTTTTTTTAAATATTTTTATGAGGGCGTATTTAGTGAGAGTTGAGTTTTTTTTCTTGGCGTCAGCGATCAATGTTTTTTTTAAATATTTTTATGAGGGCGTATTTAGTGAGAGTTGAATTTTTTTTCTTGGCGTCAACGATCAATGTCGTTTTTTAAATATTTTTATGAGGGCGTATTTAGTGAGAGTTGACTTATTTTCTTGGCTTCAACGATCAAAGTTTTTTTTAAATATTTTTTATGAGGGCGTATTTAGTGAGAGTTGAGTTTTTTTTCTTGGCGTCAGCGATCAATGTCGTTTTTTAAATATTTTTATGAGGGCGTATTTAGTGAGAGTTGAGTTTTTTTTATTGGCTTCAACGATCAAAGTTTCTTTTAAATATTTTTATGAGGGCGTATTTAGAAAGAGCTGATTTTTTTTTTCTTGGCGTCAGCGATCAAAGTTTTTTTTTAATATTTTTATGAGGGCGTATTTAGTGAGAGTTGATTTTTTTTGCTTGGCGTCAACGATCAATGTCGTTTTTTAAATATTTTTATGAGGGCGTATTTAGTGAGAGTTGAATTTTTTTTCTTGGCGTCAGCGATCAATATCGTTTTTTAAATATTTTTATGAGGGCGTATTTAGTAAGAGTTGAGTTTTTTTATTGGCTTCAACGATCAAAGTTTTTTTTTAAATATTTTTATGAGGGCGTATTTAGTAAGAGCTGAATTTTTTTTCTTGGCGTCAGCGATCAAAGTTTTTTTTTAAATATTTTTATGAGGGCGTATTTAGTGAGAGTTGAGTTTTTTTATTGGCTTCAACGATCAAAGTTTCTTTTAAATATTTTTATGAGGGCGTATTTAGAAAGAGCTGATTTTTTTTTTCTTGGCGTCAGCGATCAAAGTTTTTTTTTATATTTTTATGAGGGCGTATTTAGTGAGAGTTGAATTTTTTTGCTTGGCGTCAACGATCAATGTCGTTTTTTAAATATTTTTATGAGGGCGTATTTAGTGAGAGTTGAGTTATTTTCTTGGCTTTAACGATCAAAGTTTTTTTTAAATATTTTTATGAGGGCGTATTTAGTGAGAGTTGAGTTTTTTTTCTTGGCGTCAGCGATCAAAGTTTTTTTTTAATATTTTTATGAGGGCGTATTTAGTAAGAGTTGATTTTTTTTTTCTTGGCGTCAACGATCAATGTCGTTTTTCAAATATTTTTATGAGGGCGTATTTAGTGAGAGTTGAGTTTTTTTTCTTGGCGTCAGCGATCAATGTCGTTTTTTAAATATTTTTATGAGGGCGTATTTAGTGAGAGCTGAGTTTTTTTTATTGGCTTCAACGATCAAAGTTTCTTTTAAATATTTTTATGAGGGCGTATTTAGAAAGAGCTGATTTTTTTTTCTTGGCGTCAGCGATCAAAGTTTTTTTTAATATTTGTATGAGGGCGTATTTAGTGAGAGTTGAATTTTTTTGCTTAGCGTCAACGATCAATGTCGTTTTTTAAATATTTTTATTAGGGCGTATTTAGTGAGAGTTGAGTTATTTTCTTGGCTTTAACGATCAAAGTTTTTTTTAAATATTTTTAATGAGGGCGTATTTAGTGAGAGTTGAGTTTTTTTTCTTGGCGTCAGCGATCAAAGTTTTTTTTTATATTTTTATGAGGGCGTATTTAGTGAGAGTTGAATTTTTTTACTTGGCGTCAACGATCAATGTCGTTTTTTAAATATTTTTATGAGGGCGTATTTAGTGAGAGTTGAGTTATTTTCTTGGCTTTAACGATCAAAGTTTTTTTTTAATATTTTTAATGAGGGCGTATTTAGTGAGAGTTGAGTTTTTTTTCTTGGCGTCAGCGATCAAAGTTTTTTTTTTAATATTTTTATGAGGGCGTATTTAGTAAGAGTTGAATTTTTTTTTCTTGGCGTCAACGATCAATGTCGTTTTTCAAATATTTTTATGAGGGCGTATTTAGTGAGAGTTGAGTTTTTTTTCTTGGCGTCAGCGATCAATGTCGTTTTTTTAAATATTTTTATGAGGGCGTATTTAGTGAGAGCTGAGTTTTTTTTATTGGCTTCAACGATCAAAGTTTCTTTTAAATATTTTTATGAGGGCGTATTTAGAAAGAGCTGATTTTTTTTTCTTGGCGTCAGCGATCAAAGTTTTTTTTAATATTTGTATGAGGGCGTATTTAGTGAGAGTTGAATTTTTTTGCTTAGCGTCAACGATCAATGTCGTTTTTTAAATATTTTTATTAGGGCGTATTTAGTAAGAGTTGAGTTATTTTCTTGGCTTCAACGATCTAAGTTTTTTTTTTTAATATTTTTATGAGGGCGTATTTAAAGAGAGTTGAGTTTTTTTTCTTGGCGTCAACGATCAATGTCGTTCTTTTAATATTTTTATGAGGGTGTGTTTAGTAAGAGTTGAGTTTTTTTTATTGGCTTCAACGATCAAAGTTTTTTTCAAATATTTTTATGAGGGCGTATCTAGTGAAAGTTGAGTTTTTCTATGGGAATTAGCGATCAAAGTCCTTTTTAAACATGTTTATGATTTAAGTGTTAGTTATGTAGAAGGCTTCATCCATCTACATCACTTTTTTTTAATGTCTATAATTTTCCATGAGGGCGTATCTAGAGTCTAGATGTGGATGATCAAAAAAAATGGCGGCCCTTCGGGCCGTGTTTTTTTTTGTGGCGTTAGGGGTGTAAGCCATTTTTTCCATGGGGGGTGTTGAACACCCATAACACCCCCCTTAGATACGGCCCTGTTGGAAGGTGTTAGCTCTGCCGAGCTTCGGTGACCCATTTCTACGCTGGCTAGCCGAGCGCGAGGTACTTCAGCTTTATCGACAAGCCCCGCCCTGAAGAACGTTTGCATCAGTCGGATTCAAACGTTATTTAGAACTTCCGAACTCTTGTCAAATGGACAAGGACCCAGCGCGTATATAGTTGGTAGCAACAGTATTCCTTATTCCAGTTATAGCTCACCAAGTCGCGATGGCCTAGTGGATAGCGTTTTTGCTTATCAATCCAAAGGACGGGGGATCGAACCCCGACTCAAGCGACTCGAGCGACTTTGATTTTTCGTTCATGTTCAGAGTTTCAAGATTTATATTTCCTATACTTTCTCCTATACAGATGGGAATCGCACCCAGGACCATTCGCTTACAAAGCGAACACCGTAACCAGTCAGCCACGGCCGCTCCCTTGAAGTTTATGTCCCTCGACTCTGACCAAAGTCCAGGGGGGGGGGGGGGGGCAAAAAATAAATAAAAAAAAGTATAAAAATTGAAATAACGAGCCATGGTTTCAACATTTGAATGAAAAAAGTGTCTTAAAATGCATTATACACCTGTCCAGTTGTTTTGCCATCATTAGTTTCCAAAATTTCTAAGTATAGACGAAAATTTTATTTTTGCGAAAAATAAAAAATTTGCGGTGCTGTGCATTGGAATTTCATAAAAATTCAAAACATTTGTAAACAAGCCCAAACATGCTAAATATGATTATCACCCAAGTAACATTTTAGGCTTTATCAAAGCTGTCACAACCGCTATAAAACCTATCAGCCAAAACCAACATTAAAACCCCTTAGTCGTAACAAACTCCCCAAAACCTTGATAAACCTTACTTAAAACCCAAAAGGACCTCCGCAAAAGGTTGTTACGGCCTATTTATAAAACCTACATAGGAGTTCAAGGCTTTACAACTGAATCCTAACAACATCCTCAAAGCCTTGATAAAACCTTTGTTAAAACCTAGTCAGGAGTTATGGAAAAATGACATTTCATACGTCTTTAAACGTCTTATGCCAAATAGGTTTTATTTTGGCAAAAAATAAGTCTTCGTCTTGCCAAATGAAATGATGGAGATGGTTGTAAAAAATGGCGATGATAAATAATAGATATTAGAGGTAATCCAAATAATTTGAAAGCTTATTTCTCACAATTGATGGCTCAAATTCAGCTGCGGTTGAAATTTTATTGATAAATGTAGGGGAGATAGAGCCAAAAATTTCAACTCGCTTCATCAAAAATCAATATTTTGTAATCATAGTGTTTAATGTTAAAAAATATTTTATTGCAATTCTTGAAAAAAAAAATTCAAAATATTTTTAAACATCTATCGCTATATAAATCATACCAGAAATCCAGCATAAATGTGTGTTTTCATCAAATTTAAATCAAATTTTTCAGTTTTCTATTTTTTCAATCAAGATGGCGGTCAATCATATTCAATCAGAGCACGCGTCTAGCGCCATATTTATGCACTGCTATTTGGCCGCGATAAATGCTCTTTAAGGAACTTATGGTTTTAAGTGAGCTTTTTACATGCCTAATGGCACTTGACAGCTACAACACCCTAGGTTTTAACAAAGCATGCGATAAAACCGTTTGGCATGGCATTGCCATCTGGTTTTCAAGCCTCTGTTAAAACTTTTATAAAACCTTATTGAAAGCCAGTCGGCTTTTATTTCCACCCGGTTTTATGTCCGAGGCATAAAACCCTGTTAGAACCTATTAATTAGCTCTTGCTTGTTGGTTGCGGTGAATGCCCAAATAAAACTATTAGGCAATCAAGATGCTACAATAAACCCTTAATAAAACTTAGTGGTGGCTAGTTAGTTTAAAAATGTTACTTGGGCAATGCAGAAAAATGCATTTAGATTGTTTTCAGTTGATTAGACTAATTTTTTCATGGAAATTTTGAAGTTTTGGGAAAATATTTTTTTTGCCCCCTGATTTTTCATACCAATTTTGAGGGTGGGTGGGGGTGTGGGGGGCGACATAAACTTTGAAAAATATTTGCAACGGCCTAACAAAGAAAAAAAAACTCAATAGCAAAAAAATCATAACGACGAACAACAAATCTTGTTATAAATAATATAACATGTTACATAACATATGGCCTAGTATTTTCAAATATCAAAAAATGTTATTCCCAAGTTATTTCCGTCTACTCGGGGTAAATTTTCTACAATTTGCTTTTTTTACTTTGTTGATCAGACCGCTGGTTGCTGAGATACAGCCTCTTAACCCTCTAATGCCCAATTTTTTCTCAAAAATTTGTTTTTCTCCATTGTTCTACGAAAATTATATGTACTTCCCTTGTTTTATGTTTCTTCCTTTATGTTTTTTTTTATTTTTATTTATTTTTTTATTTTTATTTGAGTTTATATTGTTTAGCTGATGTTTGTTTCTGGTAGAATTAGGCTTTTCCTGCCACCTCCCATCATTATCTTTTGTTTTATTAGTTTTTTCATGTTTTTACAACCACTTCTTCTTTTTTTCAAAACTAATCGATTTGGCTTGTAGGTGTGGACTATTCAGAAAAAGTTACACGGTATTTATGCCGGTTTTCAATGCAAAGTACATATTCTGAACATTCCTCATCAATACCAAATCGATTAGAAAAAATCCTTCAAAAAAATCAGATTTTCGAATATTTACGTACCATTTTTGTACCAATAACACATGATGGTCATAGAAAAGGCCCCTAAAAGTTTGAGCCAAATAAAAAACAATACAAAAAATAATAACACACAAAATCGAATTCGTAGAGAATTGCTCCATTGTGTAATCTATATATTAGGATGTAACAAAAATGTCGTCTAGGGCGTCTAGGGCGTCACGAGGCGCGACGCATATCTTTTTTGCCGGGGCCAATTTTTCGAAAAAATGCCAAACTTTGAAGGTCTGTACCGAGCTCCAGGATGCTCCAAATTTCAATGTTATATATACCAAAAGATGCGCTAGGATATGGCCTAATGGCCTATGGCCAATGATGTTGAAAATAAACGCTTCACCGGCCAAAATGCCTCAAAAAGTGACATTTTTGAAAAAATCTTTTTTTACGGGTTAAATCCCATTTAAAATTCAAATGCAAAGCGCCAGCTCCTGTTACGTCCAATCAAGCTCATATTTTGGATTTGGGCTTAGTATGCCCACCGGAACAAACCCTTGAATGCCCGCCAAAAAGTCATTTTTGTTACACTCTACTATATATATTAAAAAAATTCAACGGTTTTGTTCGAACGCGAATCAATTCAACACGGAACGTCGGATCGAGGTGCTCTTTGTTGCGTTGGGTTCGTATAAGTCCAAGGAAGGTTCTTACGCCAAAAAGTTACAACTTTGGCCACTCTGGAACCGATTCCGGAGCATCGGCAAATTGTATGGAGAAGTTACGTAAAATAATATTTTGATCACAGGAGGGTGAATAAGCAAAAACATCAACAAACGAAAAAAAAAAGGCAGAACGAAGTTTGTCGGGTAAGGCTTATTGTGTATAAGGCACAAATCTGTTGATCAAAACTTGTTTCTTTCAAAACTTAGCGCCACCTTGATCAATCTTCACCAAATCTTTATTATTGTACACAAACCACGTGGGCACTTTTTTTAAATTAAAATAATAAAATAATTAATTATAATAATGTAAACTGCAAAATTTCTTAAAACAATATCCCAATTTCAAATGCTTTGTTGATGTGTCGGGGACTTGTTCATTTATGCCAACTATTAGACTTAACACAGTTCCGTCGACGTGCCTTCCAATCTGCAACGCTATGGGAGAGGACTCAATTTTAGTTTTCTCCTGGCTAGTCCTTCTAAAACATTCCCAACCCATTTCAAAAAAGACAATTGCAAAGATAACTATATCCCGGCCACTCTATCGTCCGTGCACAACAACACACTTAGCAGCAAAACGACGACGATGTATGTAGATGTAGAGCGCGCGCGACCGCCATGCGACTCTAACCATCCAACCCAAGTCCCAGTGACTAGCAGTCCACATTTTATTTCTGCCCGCCGTACGGTCAAGAATTATTTTTAATCTTCTCGCTCTCTCTTCTAACCGCGCGAGGCCACACTCATCACTTTTTAGTCAGTCAGTCGGTGTATAGTGCGATTTTCGGTTCGTTCCCTCAAATTGGAGAAAAGTCTTCAGCGAGCGGATCTTCCGGCTGCGTGTTTCGTCGAGTTGTTTCAGAAGATTCACTAAACTGGCTAAGTCGCAAGCCGAGACGGCTCAACCTGGATACCGCCAGCAGCCCGGAGTGACCATCAATGCGCGCGTTATCGCCCGTGGTATGACCGACGTGAAGAAGCTAATCGAGCACACCTCGTCCAATCACTTTAGCGAACCCGCCGAGGAACCTGCTGCTGCCAACCACTTGGTGGAGATTGCCTAGAACAGCTGGAAGTGTTGCTTGAAGAGCTGAACAAACTGTTTGAGGTTTTATGTAACGCGAGGTGAAGCTTTCCAAGAAGTATTGGCCGTACCGCAATTGGACGCTAGTTTGTACCGTACGCGAGTGAGTGAGTCCGCGACGAAAATAGCTACCTCGGTTCTGTTTTGGTTGACCTGTTTGTAAACACGCTAGCTGCATCCGCAAAGTCCAAGTAGTGGAAATTCACCGTGGCAAAACAGATCATCGCTGATAACGTGCCGAACGCCAAGTTAGCGCCGCCAGATTTCATCAGATAGCCGAGGAACCTCCCAGAATCCGGTCAAGTATTAGCAGTTCTAGGAAAGAACCAACCAAGTAACTACGCTCAGAAAGGAGAATTGCGCCAAGTTTAACAACCTGATCCACGGTCAAGCCGCGCTCACTCTTGTATCCATCGGGGCGAAACAACGTGTTGTCGTCGTCGTCGTGTTTTGGAATTTGCGCGCCCGCGTACAAAGTGCAAGTCTCGTCGCGCGTAAAACAACAGCCTGAACGGCAGCAGTAGCAGGCAGAAAAGGTCCTCCGGAACTTATCGCGGCTCAGTTTTAAGTTTCACCGCTCTAGTTCTAGTGTAGTTCAACGCGACGCGTGCTTAAGTTTGCCAAACTTTTCGAGACCGTCCAAGTTACGCTTCACTGGGGTGCAAAGTTCAAGCCTTTTCAGCGTTTGCCAATATCTGCGAAGTAGTTTTGTGCTTTTGTGACCACCAACTTTAGTTTACGCTTCAAGGCATCAAGTCGCACAGAACAAACAGGAAGTGATCGCGCTGCAAAAAATAGTCAGGTGCACCGCAAAGAAGTCGCACCTTCTAGAAGAAAAAAAAAATCAAATCCCAGAAAATCACAGCAAATTGCATCACGACGCAGTTCGCAGGAAAATCGATAAATTGCATCGTCCTACTGTTCAGTGCATCGAATCAGCTGTAGGGAAGAGATTCACGTGGCCTTCAACCAGAAGAGAATATCAGCTCAACTCAGGAAGAGATGGCTCCCATTGCGACGACCAACGATTCCAAGCAGGCCCACCTGCTGTTGCAGGCTGGCGAGGAAGCGGCCCTGAATCGTCGTCCCGATGCCAGCTACTACAGTAACCGTAAGTGTATCCAAGTCACGTGGGTGGACGGCGCAAGGTCATCGACACGAGAGCTGGGGAAGCTATAGGGAAAAATTGTGTAAATAGTGTGCTGCCCCGTGAAGGTTTTCCTCTTGTTTGCTCGGATCACTGTTGTAACTGGGGAGAGGACTTGACCTAGTTTGCGAGCTCAAAAAGCGGGACACGTTTGGCACTATTTTTTGCAGTGAGCTTTTTGTGATTGTTTGTGTACGGCTGTAAAACTACGGCGCTCTCGAAGGAAATTTGAGGTTCGGGTGTTTCACTTTAAAACTATCGATTAATCGTCTTTTTCAAGAAAAAACATGTTTCAAATATAGATAGAATATCATCATGTTTAGATATTTCGATTTTGCGCATTTTCGTTTTTTAGATTTTGCGCCATTTATTGCATTTGAGTTTTGAGTAATTCTCTACGTTTTCGTAGACGACTTAAAATAAGAAGCCATTTTGCATCATTCCTTTTCCCATAGAATTTTGCAGGGTGGTCATAAAAAATGGGCATGTGAATATTCGAAAATCTGTATTTTCCCGGGAAACGGAAGAAATATTTTAAAATCCCGGGATCCCGGGATATTTTTGAAACAGTTATAAAATCTTTGTTTTCACTATATTTGTTATTTGTTTTTTAAGCTTTAAATCATAGAATTGACTAAATACTATTGATTGGTGATAATTTAAACATCATCTAAACAGGGACAGCAGTTATAGATAGCTTGAAAAAATTAAAAAAAAAATGTTTTTTCTTGTGCTTTGGATTTTAAATGAATCACAATGCTTAAATCATTGTGATTCAAAATAAATAAAAAACGAAGTTGACTTTATAGCTGTTGGCCACCATTGCTAGTACCAACCACTAGTGTCTTCCTTTTTCTCTACAAGGACTTCGCCGCCCTGGGCTCCTAACTGTATGAAAGTATGGCACGGAGCGACGGCGCCGAATACCCATATTTACACAAAGAATTTTAGGACTTTTTTTGTCAAAATAAATAAGTCTCTCAATATAATATTGATTTTATTTTTTTAAATTTAAATTACAGAAAAGATTATTTTTTTAAATCTTAAATAATAAGAAATACCAACAAATAAAATGATATCCAGTCAATGTTAAATTTCAGATAATTGAGAAATTAGAAAATATTTTACAAATTATCCTCAAGTTACTACCGCCAACTGGTGCCTGAGGAAAGATTACAAAATATGATACTTTTTTCAAATTAAGAATCATTAAAATAATGCATCAAATAACATAGAGTTTCAGATCTGTAAACTAAATTTTTCAAGAATTTACTCTAAAAAGCCAAATCAATGCTCAATATATGCAGTATTCGAATATTTAGTAATCGATAAGAATTTTTTTATCATTAAATTTTATTATTAGAGAAAATTGTTTAAAAATTTAGTTTACAGGTATATTCAACTGTTCATTTTTTCTACAACCAAATCTTAATTTCCATGCCAAATCCTGTATTTTTTTTTCAGTTTAGGGAAAACCGGGACAAAATATAAAAAAAAACTCCCGGGATTTGGGAATTCCCGGTTTTGGGAAAATGTTTTTGTGTGCAAAAATTACAGATTTGATCTAATTGAGTTCGGCAAAGTTCTAGGATCATCTAGAAATCACAATTCACTCAAAAAAATCTTCCTAATTGGTTTAGTTATGCTCGAGAACCAGCGAGTTGAAGTTACCGTTCCAACTTTTTTGGGAGGCTTGGGCGTCCGTTTAAGTTGGACAAGCATTGGGCGTTCTAGTGTTAACATCTTATTTTTGCAAAATTGTAAATGTGAAACTTAACAGATTTCCGTTATCAATTTCAAAGAATTTTGCAACATTTATGCGATAATGTTATGCAAGGTTTGGCTTGGTTTGGAAATTTAAATTCTTGGATTAGTTTTCAAAAGGACGTAAGAGCCATTTGTAAACAAAACCCTTTTTGCATCGGTATTCGACCTACTTACGCAAAACCAATTTCATAAATTCTTAAGATTGTTCATCTACACGTCCTTCAAGTGCTCTAAACTAATAGTAAATGACATTTTGTTTCAATTAGGAGAAAAACAAAATTTAGTGTCGGAGATCACAGTGGCTCTTGCGGTGTTTGGAAAACTTACCCTAGAAACGATTTTTATTTATTTATGGTATCCAGGTTTTTAAGCGAAGATGGCGTTCGAATGGTGAACGTCCGAAATGTCAAAATCGCGCAGTAGCACCAACATTAGAAAAAAAATGTGGCGGTCATGCCATGGCACACTTTTTTCGCAATGTTGGTACCACTGCGTGATTTTGACATTTCGGGCGTTCACCATTCGCACGCCATCTTCGCTTAAAAACCTGGATTGGTATTTAAGGTACCGTCCTCTGGGGCGAATTGGGACGCTTAGAGTGAACTGGAAAAACTGTTTTAGCCTTGTCACTGCACAATTGTTCGTAATTTTCCAAATTTTCAAGCTGTTTTTTTCTCGATTCGCTTAGTTGACGATACCGTCATCTAGGGCGAATCGGGACACATTGAGCGATTGGGACAGCAGTTTAAGCAATGTTACAACCTAATATTTTGCTTTTTTGAAGTGGTTTCGGTTAGACCAGATTCAGAGCAACAAAATGTGTTCATTCATTCCCAAATTTGAAGCTTTTAAGTGCTCTAAAACGTGTTGTCCCTATTCAGACTGTAGTCCCGATTCGCCCCAGTTGACGGCACTAGCTTTAAAATTACAAAAAAGCTAATTTTCAAAATTATAAAAAAGAAAATTTTCATTAAGTTGTATAAAAAGTCCGACTAAAGGGATACATGTTAAATTTGACCAAATTTTCTATTATTATTAGCATAGCATCACGGGACTACCCGGGCTACCCCACACTGTAGGGGGTTCCACAATGGTCAATTCAATATTCTTAGACAATTTGGCAGTTGTCCATTACAATCAGAATTATCTAAAAGTGTAAATTTCCACACTGTACTCTAAGACTACGCCCATACAGTTCCGGAGGAATTTGGGAGGGAATGTTTTGTTTAGTGACAAACGTGCGGGAAACCAACGCCAGCCTTGAAACTAACGGATGTTGTTGGATGATTTCAATTAATTCATAGAGTCAAATTATTACGTGGGTGATAATTTGTTTGTCTTTTTCTCATACAAACTTTTGTATTCTGTAAATCATTAATTTAGCAGCAGCACCATTGACGATCGGGTCATTGACCAATTAATAAAGATCATTACTTGGCAAATTTCCCCCCATTAAGCTTCATATCTTACAATTTTTCTTCGTATGTAAACAAAGACCCATTTTTTGCTCAAGCAGCGGTCAACCAAGCTCAGTCAAATACTTATCACAATTGGCAGACAAAGTGACTATACTTGTTTTGCTCTTTCATTTTTTTTCGCATTCGCATTCGCATTCGCATGGAGATGGTGATCTTAGCGGGTTGCAGACTGGATTTCGTCATGTATATGTGATGATTGTCCGGCCCAGGTTGCTTAGAAAATGATTAAAGGGAATTAAAACCAATTCTACCCGAACAGGACAGGCAGCACCATGAAAGCCATCCATTGCCGGCCGCTCCCATCTCCACCATTCACCGGGAGAGGAAAAAGGATTTGGAGCACGGGAAATGTTGATGCTTGACTTACTTAGAAAAAGGTAGCGAAACCGCAGGCTCTTTTTCCCAACCCTATTGTGGAACTCGACCAAATTGACCGTTTGACCAAATTTGATCGAATTTAAACAACAGGGCTGCGTAAGCGTCGCGTGGAGTTGGTATTTGTGTAGGGTAAAGGTCTGGGAGTCGCTCTAAGCAAGCGATACGACCAGTGGCATAAATGAGATTATTGGATAAAATATTATTCTCAAGGCAAGCAATCGGATGCTGCTGTTGAGACAATTCCCGTTTAGTGAATGTGTGGAATTATTATGTTTTAACGATTTGAAATTTATTCTCAAGGTAAGCAACTAGATGTTGAGACAGTTTTTATTTAGTTGAGTGTTTTTTTTTTCTAAATTTTATCCCGACGCGAAATTTATTTTTAATGATCCACTATTAGACAGCCGGCTGTGGAAATAAAGGATCATATTAAACCTTTTTGACGAAGACTACATACTTTTTCAAAATCCGACGTATATTGAATAAATCTTCCGGCACAGTTGTCAAACGAAAGCAGAAAAATAATCAAGAACGCGTTGCAAATCGAACCGAATTTGCTAAATCAGAACAAAACATTATGCCTAAGTAGATATGGAACAGTGAACTATATAAACGACGATTATTTGCCAAATTATATTTTAATTCTCGACCGATTTGTTTAGATTTAACGCGGCTTTAAATAATTCATTGAGCTAAATATGAAAATAAAGTACAAATAAACTCAGCCACACTCTCATACACACATAAACCAATACACATATTTTTTTCATATTTCCAGTAATATTAGAAAATTTCTAATTCCGGACAAGCGTGCTCATTGTCAAAATTCCCCAATCAGTGGGTGGCACTCACATTTTCAAACTGTGGTCACCCTCAAGTGGCTCTCACTCATGATTCATTCCTCCTCATACACACCCACACATACTTGAGAAGCTAACAAGAAACGCGCTCACCAAAGCTGCTGAAAACTCCGGAGACCGCTTGCCGCTCCTGTGACCGGCTTCCCGGTTTGTTGATGTCCGCGTGTCCAACATCCGGCCTCCGGCCAGCCGCCCCCTCTCATGCTGCTGCTTCACCTACACACCCAACCAGTGTATGTCTGAAAGCACAGACCTTTCTTCCACGACACTGACACACCGATAGAAATGAACACAACGAGAGATGCTGTCAAACTTTTTCTCAGCTCTCTTTCTCCGATCCGACAAAATTCACTTCCGCGCACAAACACACACACACGCCCGCATCGAAATCAAAATAAGAGAACGCCTGGCCGAAGTAAAAATTGCCCAAAAACAGACTAAAACCGAAAATTCGCGTAAAATTTCACTATCTCTCAATGGACTTCCAATTTATCTATGATATTTAACACTTTCCAATATTAAAAACAATCAAAATCACTGCAAAACGAACGATTTATTTGCGGCAACAAAAAAACACGACCGATGCCAAAATGGCTGCCTCTCAATCCATACTTGTTTTGCTCTTTCATTCTGTAAAAAGAGTGAGTTTTTTTTTTACCCACCGACCCAGGCATGCCAGATTTTGAAGATTTTCGGGCACATCACAAAAACGCAAATGAGTTTAACTTGATGGCAAAATAATATTTTACAAATCTGTTTTTGGCAAAAGAAGCAAAACATTGTTATCTTTTTCGTGAGTAATTCATTTAATTAAAATCATCGAATAACATGGCAAAACAATACGTTTGAGCATTGAGCCTGTGCTCGAAAATCTTCAAATGTGGCATCCCTGCACCGACCTTCCCGGGTTCGTTTCCTGCATTTGGCACGGACGAAAAATGCGAACAACAAGTAATGACGCTCGCACTGTCAATCCGTCGATCACCCAACGAGGAATGATTTGTTTTTTTTTGTTTGCGCGTGAGAAATATCTGGCTTGGAATGTCATTTTCCCTTTTTATTTCAGTTTTTGATTTTTTTTGTTTATAAATACATAATAATCTTCAATTCATTTTTTTTACAATTTTGTTAAATGCTTGTTCGACTGATCTGTTTGAAAATGCTGTATCATTCTACAGTTCAGTATTGATGAGAGAACTGCTATCACCTTGCACTGATGAGTAGGGAAAGTTTTGTTTTAGCAAAATTATCAGCAATATAAGGAGAAGGTTCATTCCGAGGGCAACGCATTGCGCCTAGACACGTCAATCATTCCTTTCGTAATATTGAGCTGAAAAATCACCGATTGTGATTGGACAGTGTCCAATGGACACTCAATAAAATATTAATAAAGAATAAAGAAATAAATATAGGAAGTTGTTACCGATTATATTTGGGGAGAGTCGAATCAGTTTTATCCGTTTATCAAATATTGGTCATATTTTAATGTTACAAGAAATTATCACTTTTCAAAATGAAACTGAAAATTTCATTCCTTCTCCCTATGACTTCATCACACTAAATTTATGTGATGTTATGAAAGTGAACCATAACACATGTAGTTTAATTGATCCTAGCACGAACTGCCGGTGATGCTGCACTGAAGTTTGCACTTTGGACTGCATCCAATTTCCATTTCAATGATATTCATCACTGGGATATTTTTAAATTCAGTGCAGCCTCACGCTAAGGTTAGATTAAAATTATTTTAAAAATAAATAATAAGTTTAAATTTGTTTTTTATTTATTTTTCAGAAATATTTCAAAGAATTCATTAATCATTTTGAAGAACATTTTGTCCACATTTACCCCAACACATAAACACTATCCAACTTGTCTCGAGGATTTCTATTTTCCGACAGGCAACACACTAGTTCAAAGCGGTTCGGGTTGGCAACGCGCGAGTTCAACTAAGAGCAAGTTGCATCGTACCGCACTGTACAGCAGCAACCTGGACTTTGTCCCCTTTGTTGCACTATATATGAATATGCATCCGTGCAAAAGGGCGAGTGATAGTGTCGTATAGACAGTTTACATTTTTTAATTAAAGAGCAATTTAAGGGGGCGTGTGCCTTCTCATGGGGAAACTGTCGTTACTGGGATTCCACGCAGTTAGGACTCAAAGAGATCCCCTTCTTGATTTGTTGACGTCTTTTAATTTGAATTAACAGGAATTTTTCGTACATATTTCAATCAACCTGGACTATTAATAGTAGCAAAAACCTCTTGACTTGCAAACTGATGAGCAACTCGCTTGAGTACAATCGAAGAGGACTGTTTGAAGTTTGCTCAGCTAGCGGTCGTCTAGCACATGTGGTGACTACACGTGACTTAATTTGATAACGAGGTTGCTCCGCAGATTGTTCGTTCAATTACAAATGGTTTAGAAGACGGTTTAACTAGTCTAATGAGCTGGTTGAAGGTCTGCGATTAGATGTCCGAGAATCCGGGTGATCCTTGAACCTTCGGCAGATTGTCGTTAATAAACAACGTTCTGGACACGTGGTGCTTGAGGAGATCCCATAGAGATAGCTCAGTTTGTTTACTAAACAGTTTCAATATTATTATGCAAACTGTTTGTTCGACAACAAGTCAGCAGCCCATCAATAAAAGGGCAAATGCAAACTCCTTGTTTGTTAGTGCAGTTTATCATATCAGACCCAAGAACGAAGGCCATCGACTCGCAGCCCGACTACAAATTGTATAACGGGGAGGAGACAAACATTTGCGATTCAGCAGCAGTGGTCAGAACCAGGACATCAAAGTGTGATTTTGCAAATGAACCCGTTTGCCTTAATTGTTTTGTTTACCCTACCAGCTTCAGAGACAACAAACCGCTCCGCACACACACACTCGGTGATTGTTTTGCAAATATGGCAGTCGACTTTGCTCTCCCACAGAGCTACTGGTGTATTGAATCCTTCGATAATGTCGAGAATTATTCAGTTGCTATCCGAGCGCGCGTGCCGGAATCACTTGACTTTCTGGGGGCTGCAGTGCACAGTTCTCACTAGGGCGTCCAATTTTCCCGGGTTTTGAATTTCCCGGGAAACGGGAAAAATATTTTTGGAATCCCGGGAATTCCCGGGATCCCGGGAAATTTTTGAATCAGTAATAAAATCTATAATTCATTATATTTGTTATGTTTTCAAGCTTCAAATCATTGAATTAGCTTAATAATATCAAATGGTGATAATCCTCACTTCAATCTAAACAAAGACGACAGTTTCAAAATAGCATAAAAGAATTTTGTTTTTGTCTTTGTGGTGTTTAGGATTCTATATCAACTACTATTTTAAATTCCAGTATGATTAATTATTTTTTTATTTGCGAATCAAATTACATAATTCTTGAGTTTTTTTTTGAAAAGGTCCAATAAGCTTTTGTCTTCCATATGTTTATAGGACCTATTCAAAAAAAAAAAACTTTGAAATTCTTTTATATTTTTTTTTCTTTTATACATATTTTTATATGACATGACTTAAACAGCTTAAAAAAATTATTTGATACGTCTAAAAAACAAAAAACGACAATAAATAAAATGATACCAGTCAATGTAAAATTTTATATAAGTTTTGAATTCTTTGTTTTATATCAAACATATTTTACAAATTATCTTCAAGTTACTACCGCCAACCGAGGGAAAATCAGAATTACAGTCTAAATAGGTACAGGAGATTTTAGAGCAATACATTTGGAAGTACAAATTGTTTTGTTCTGTTCCTGTTTTAACCGAAGTCATCCAAAACGTCATGCAATTATTTTTTGCTTTAATAGCTGTATTTATTCGTTACATTTGTACGTATTTGCCCTAGATGCCGGTGTTTGATTATAAATAATTTGATATGAGATTGTTTTTTTTTCAAATTTAAAATCGAAAATATACGTAAATATATCCAGTCTTTAAAAAAAATAAAATAATAGAGAAAAAAAATTAAAGCACTAGGCATTTTGCGGACCTGTTAATTAAAATTATAATATTTTTTCCTAAAAAGCCAATTTAATGCTGAGATTTGCTGAATACAAATTTTAATTCATTTTATTGTTCTACTATTTTCACAACCAAATCTGAATTTCCAGACCAAAATATGATTTTTTTTTCAATTTCGGGAATTCCCGGGACAAATTATAGAAAATCCCGGGATTCGGGAATTCCCGGTTTAGAAAAAATCCCGGGATTTTTGTCCCGGGAATTCCCGGGATGGACGCACTAGTTCTCACCGTGAAGGCTTCGTGTTTCTAGGGAAGGTTTAAGGTGGGATTATCATTATAAACTTGAATCTTGAACATTGAATGGAATTGCTAAAAAAATCAACCGAAGAAAAATCGTTTCTTTTCTGGTTTGAATAATATCCCTAAAACAATATTGAATAATTAAGTTCATTTCATGTTTAAAAAAAAGATTTTAAGGTCTTTAGCTTCTATTGTGAACAAAAACATTTTGCAACCACTCAAATTTGACTAAAATATGGTCACAAAACTCGAATTTGACTTAAAAAGTAAAAAAAAAATCTCAATGATTCGATTGTTCTAAGTTCCTAAGAAACCTTCGGATAATCGAGTCTTCTATACCCCTCCTATCCCAGCAATAGTGACAGGATTTTTGGGAGTTGTTTTCCTGTTTACTTTTACAACCAACTTAATTTGCATTTCCGTTTCTCAAACATTGGTCAAATATAAGGATCTTCCAAAATTCTTTACTACACTTACAAAACTACTGTTATTCGATAAACTGAAGAAATGAATGAACTGAGTTGAATTGAAAAAAGCTGTATTTGTAACCTCATAGACCCACCTTTACGCAAACATACTCAGAATCAAACACTGAACAAATTCCCTTCTAAGACATTGTTGATCGGACTGCTAGTTGCTGAAATACAACCTCAAAAAAGTATTACCTTATAAGCTCTCATTCGATTCGTCTTGTGGTCCCATAAGTCCCTGGGACGATTAGGGACTTATAGGGTGAATAGGAACCCCCGTGACAATTATGCGTAGAAACACAAAAAAAAAACGGCCGAAAAATTTCATTCGCGTTTTTCTCAGTTGCACTTTTTTGAACATGGGACAATTATGCGTAGAACGGCAGTAAAGTACTTCAAAAGTTATGCTAAAAAACGATTTTGATTAAAGTCCGGAAGATTGTAAAAAAAACATTTTCAGAAAGGTATTTAAAAGACCTTTCTAACGAGACAAAAACATTGAAGATCTGACAACCCTATCAAAAGTTATAAGCACTTAAGTGTTATTTATACCCTTTTAGAGGCCGGATCTTAGATATGTCGATAAAAACGTTGTCTGGATCTGTCATGCGTCCAATAGATTGAAGATCTGATAACCCTATCAAAAGTTATGAGCAGTTAAGTGTTAATTAAACACTTATCAGAGGCCGGATCTCAGATTTTTTGATTAAAATGTTGTCCGGATCTGTCATGTGACCCATCCTTGGATTGATAATCAACTGGTACAAAACATTGAAGATCTGACAACCCTATCAAAAGTTATAAGCACTTAAGTGTCATTTACGGGAATGATGAGAATGTGAGGAAGGCACCAACCACCTGAAGGTGGATTAAGTAACGTTTTTAATAAAAAAATAACTTTGTGCAAATTTTCTGGCCTGTTCAATCCTTTTCAGTAAGAATAATAATAATAATCTCTTATTTTGGACATTTTCAAATTTAAGCTTAATTCTAAAATTCTACAATTCAAAATTATTTAAAAAAAATAACCTTTTCGATTTTTTCTCTGGAACAAATTCATTATAAAAGCGTTAAAATCTATTATTTCTAAAATTTAAAGTTTTTTGCCTTCCTCACCTTACTGAGGAAAGGCTATAAAATCACTCGAAAAATGAACTTATTAATTTGACCTCGTAGACCCACCTTCACGTATACATATCGACTCAGAATCATGTTCTGAGCAAATGTCTGTGTGGATGTGTGTAGGTGGGTGGACAAAAAAATTGTCACTCGATTATCTCCGGACTGGATGAACGGATTTGACCGTATTAGTCTCATTCGATCCGTCTTGGGGTCCCATAGGTCTCTATCAGCAAGTTTAGTTATGTACTTCAAAAATTATGCTTAAAAAACGCTGTTGGTGTATGTCCGGAAGATTGTAAAAAGGGTGGTTTTTGCAAGAAAACCTATCATGTTATACATTTTCAGAAAGGTATTGAAAAGACCTTTCCAATGAGCCTAAAACATTGAAGATCTGACAACCCTATCAAAAGTTATTAGCACTTAAGTGTTATTTATACACTTTTTGGAGGCTGGATCTCAGATATTTCGATGAAAATGATGTCCGGGTCCCTTATGCAACCAGTCGTTAGTTAGATAATCGAAAAACCTTTCAAACGAGCCTAAAACATCAAGGATCTGACAACCCTATCAAAAGTTATTAGCACTTAAGTGTTATTTATACACTTTTTGGAGGCCGGATTTCATATGTTGTGATAGAAATATTGTCTGAATCTTCCATGCGAACTATCGTTGGATAGATTTTTTATCAGACCTTGCCGATGAGCCAGAGATATTGGAGGTCTGCGAACCCTATCAAAGGAAATGAGTAATAAAGTTGATTTGTTAAAGCTGTTAAGGGGGAATGTTGCCATTTTTACAGAATTCATTGACTTTATGAATGTGAGGAAGGCACCAACCACCTAAAGGTGGATAAGTAACGTTTTTATATTTTAAAGAGCTGAAAATTTTGCTACTCCTACTTACATTTTTCACATCGAGATTCGAAACCAATAGTTTTCGATAAATCGTCAGTTGAAACATGAGAGCTCATTAGGTTACACTTAGAAAAACTCACACATTTTAAACTCATAGCGGCTGAATCTTATTTAATTGCATCCTGCTCAACTAAGCATAAGCTTTATGAAATCATTCGTCAGTAGATATAGGCCACTCAATGGGATAAACTGTTTCAATGAACACACGATTATTGATTTTGGTAGAGCTATTCTCTCGGCTTTCTATTGTGGGTGTAGAACATAAAAAAATACGAAAACATAAAAAAATACGAAGTTGGGAATACAATTCAGCTCTGCAATGAATAGCGAAATGTCAAATTTTATCCACCCTCGTGTGTACAAAAGAAATTCTGAGGGTTTTTTTTCAGTTAAAATTTTTTGGAGACTGTCCTAATGAAATTTACAGTAAGTTTTTCGTTAAACTTCTTTTGGAGTTTTCAAAGTTTGCAGAAATTTATTGGTTTCGGTATTTAAATTATACTAATTTCGGTTATCAGGTTTTATATTTTGAACATTATTGAAGGTTGATGCGATATTTAGTTTATTTCCACTCAAGATTTTAAGACACAACGTACAATATATTTTAAATAGAATTTAAGTTTCGTGAAACATCTTCCCTGGGCCTTGTAAAGTCAAGGGGCATTAGTTAAAATTTGGGTATACATTCTTTTTTATAAGCACTATGGACACCACTTCATGCTACGAGAACTCGCTTTGCCGCAGCCCCAGGGCTTAAGGTGAAAGGCAAAGCCGCGGGGCCGGCTAGTTGGCGTGAAAAATCTCATAGGTTACTGCGATGCGCGCGCGCCACGTGCTCTCGTTTTGAATGCTGGCGTGGCTCAGTTACTGTTCGCACGAACTGCGTGCAGTGGAAAGTATTGTAATCAGTATGAAAATAAAGAAATAAATATTTTTTCAAAACAAATATTTTTTTAAATAGTTTCAAGCAGTGTGGTTGGTGTTAGTAAAGCGTAAACGGGTTTTTCGAAATATGAAAAAAATAATCATTTTGGATTGACAGTTTTTGTGAATTATATCGAACTGCTAATATTATATTTATTTTTATTTGTTGTACAAATATTGTTTTGGCAAATATTTTAGTAAGGTTTGATTTACAAAAACATTGATAAGCATGATTCGAATGTAAGTAAAATGACTGTATATCGTTATTTCGATTTACAGTAACTAAAAAAAACACACTCAGCCTCACGAACCATGTCAATACTTCGAAGGCTAATTGCTAATCAACTGACGTAGTGTAAAATACATTTTAAAACACTTTTTTCATTCAAATGTAGTAACTTGAAATTGTGTATGTGTTGAGGGACATAAACATCAAAATATATATTTAGAACAGTGCCTTACCGAGTGATGAAGACGAGTCAAATAATCAAACAATTTGAGGAGTGTTATACAAAAACATCAATCCCTGACATACACATTTTTCTATTATCTCTAAGAAAATACATTGTACGTTTTCAATATCATCAAAATGATGAATTAAATAAATTTCGAAGTCAATTTTGTTGTTTGGAATAAGCAAACATAATTTTCTATATTTTTTTTTATTAGACGCCCGTTGAGGCAATAACAACTTCAAAGACAAGAAAAATGTTCTGATAAAAACAGGAAACCCATTTATTTTCAAATGGCAAATGAAATGAATAACATCAATTTATTCAATTTGTATTACAAAATCAATGTTAGTTCTTCCAATTGCTAGAAATTTATTATAAAAAGAAGCTGAATCGTGGGAGCGACTAAGGATCGACAAAGTCAACTAAATTTAAAAAAATAAATTGCTAATGTCAAGATAACTTTAAAATAATTTGAAATGGCGGGTTTCATTATTTATTCCTCCTTTTTCATAGTAAAATAATTTAATTGAATTCGTAATCTGGATTATGAAAAAAATTAAATAATTTCCTTTTTCCTTTAACAAAATTATAGGTTACAAAAATTATTGCAAGCAAAATATTGCATTCATCTAAACGAACGCAACGTAAACCGTAAGGAGCGTAATATCGCTAAAGGCATTTTGAGTCAGTTCCTGATTAAACTGGTCATCAGAATTTATTGTTTCATATCCCTGAAGTATAAATTAGAAATATCAAGTAAAATTTGAAATTGGTAAAAAACTCTCTGCGATGGCAGTTTGGGTAAGCTCCTGATAAAACTAGTGATCACAATTGAGTGTTTTATATCTCTGAAATATAAATTCAAATTTTGCCAAATTACCAAGTGAAATTTAAAAATGTTTAAAAATCTTGGAACGTCAGTTCTTCCTATAAATTATTAAATAATTTAAAAAACTTTCGGTGATGGCAGTTTGGGTAAGTTCCTATAAATTATAAATTCAAATTTTGCTAAATTACCTAGTGATATTTAAAATTGATAAAAAAAAATCTTGAAAGGTTAGTCATTTCTAGTAAATTATTCAATAATTTAAAAAACTCTCTGCGATGGCAGTCTGAGTCAGTTCCTGTTATAACTAGTGATCAGAATTTATTGTTTTATATCTATAAAGTATAAATTCAAATTTTGCTAAATTACCTAGTGAAATTTAAAATTGATAAAAACAATCTTAGAAGGTTAGTCATTTCTAGTAAATTATTAAATAATTTCAAAAACTCTCTGCGTTGGCAGTCTTAGTCAGCTCCTGGTCAAACTAGTATTCAAAATTTATTGTTTTATATCTCTGAAATATTAATTAAAATGTTGCCAAATTACCAAGCGAAATTTAAAATTGTTCAAAAAATCTAGGAACGTCAGTTATTTCCAATAAATTTTAAAATAATTTAGACAAATTTTAGTGATGGCAGTTTGGGTAAGTTCCTGGTCAAACTAGTGATCAAAATTTATTGTTTTATATCTCTGAAATATTAATTAAAATTTTGCCAAACTACCTAGTGAAATTTAAAATTGATAAAAAAAATCTTAGAATGTTAGTCATTTCTAATTATTAAATAATTTTAAAAACTCTCTGCGATGGCAGTCTGAGTCAGTTCCTGGTAAAACTAGTGATCAGAATTTATTATTTTATATCTCTAAAGTATAAATTCAAATTTTGCTAAATTACATAGTGAAATTTAAAATTGATAAAAAATCTTGGATGGTCAGATATTTCTAGTAAATTATTAAATAATTTCAAAAACTTTCTGCGTTGGCAGTCTCAGCCAGCTCCTGGTCAAACTAGTATTCAAAATTTATTGTTTTATATCTCTGAAATATTAATTAAAATTTTGCCAAATTACCAAGCAAAATTTAAAATTGATAAAAAAAGTCTTAGAATGTTAGTCATTTCTAGTAAATTATAAACTAATTTCAAAAACTTTCTGCGTTGGCAGTCTGAGTCAGTTCCTGGTAAAACCAGTGATCAGAATTTATTGTTTTATATCTATTAAGTATAAATTAAAATTTTGCTTAAATACATAGTGAAATTTAATCTTGATAATAAAAATCTTAGAAGGTCAGTCATTTCTAGTAAATTATCAATAATTTTAAAAAATCTCTGCGATGGAAGTCTGAGTTTGTTCCTGGTCAAACTAGTGATCAGATTCTATTGTTTTAGATCCCTGAAGTATAATAATATAACGGATGTGAAATTTAAAATTATTAAAAAATCTTGGAACGTCTGACATTTGTAAAAAAAAAAATAAAAACCATTTTGGAAGGGAGTCAGGGAGTCAGTTCTTGGAAATATAATTAGATTTTTTATATTCTTGCAGTGTCAAATTACAAAAGTAGCAAAAAGCTTGGAAACTCAGTTGTTTGAATTTAGTTTTTTAATATAATTTCTGAGATTAGAATCCAAATCAGTTTCAAGTCAGGTTAGTTATAAAATCTGGTTGTCCCTGGAGTATAAAATCACAACTTAGCATAAGGTCATGTTGAATTTCAAAAATCTATAAATCTGGTAAAACTAGTAAATTTAAATAAATTATAAATCTTATTTTAATATCCTTCTGGGATGGGAGTTTAATTCAGTTCCTGAAAATGTAAGTGATCAGATTTTTTTTAAACCTTTTAGTATAAATTCACAAATTGGTATAATACCATACCAAATCAAAAAACAACAAATAGTAAAATATTTATTAATTAAAAAAACTTTTGGGATAACAGTCTGACTCAGTTTCTAGTCTTGTTATTGATCAGAATTCATTGTCCGTTGAATTTAAAATTTTATGATTTTTTATAAATTAAAAAAAAGAAAAAATATGAATAATTTAAAACCCCTTCTAGGAGTTTTTAATTTATACTTCAGGGATATAAAAGAATTATTTCTGATCACTAGTTTGACCAGGAACCCGGATAAAAAATTACCATTTGATTACCATATTGGATCATACAATGACACTTTGAGAAATGGTAACTATTTGTGAAATCGTTTTTCAATTTCCCAAAATTAAAATTTAACTATATTAAACTATTTGTGAACTGTTTGATTTAAGGTTACTTTTTGCCAAATAGTACTTAAACCATTTATTTACCATACAACAAACAGTTTTTTGACGAAAATAGTACTGAGTTTTTTAAGGTTACCATTGCTAACCACCCTTATGCCAGATGGTTAAACCATTTGTGAGACAGTAAAAATTCATGCCAACCATATAAATACCATTTTTAAAATAGTAGTCAAACATTTTTGGAAATGGTAGTAACAATATAGTTTAAAGTTCAATTACCATATGAAAAAAAGTTTTTATATGGTACTTTTTTATGCGGGAACTAACTCAAACTGCCATGACAGAAAGTTTGTTTAAAATTTTTAAACGTGGGTTTCATAGAAAACCTAGATGTTTGGGTATCAAAAGATCTGAAATTGTATGCCCTTTCCGATGACACATAGGTTGACCTGTGAATGGTGGACCGGTTCAGATGCCGGCGAATTTTCCAACGTCGTAATTCCGGGTTGGTATGGTATACTAAGTAGTTAGTAAACTTTATATTCAATCAATTTTTTTTAATCAGTTGTGGATGCCTATTTGGAGTTGTGACACTGGATTTATGGTGATTTGTAAACAAATAACTGTATTTATGTAAATTTTTCGAAAGGTGTAAAAACTTTTGTTGCACCTATTTTGATTTTTGTAATAGTATTTATTATAGAACTTTTTGTAGAAATTATTTTTTTATGAGCTTTTTGTAGCAAAATGATCGCAAGAATTTCCGAACATAACGTAGTACTAGGTTTATGGCGAATTATAAATTATTTGCATGTTTCATCACAATATGTCACTATGCACATATTGTGATGAAAGGGATGTAAATACTTTTTTACATACTGTACAAAAATGTTATACCTGAGCAGAGGTAAAGAACACAGAAATACCAAATTTTGGATATATTTGGGTAAATAACAGCGATCTAAATGAGACCTTGGTTCCCAAGTAATAGATGTCAAGTAATATTATGAAATCATTCCAACATTTGCACGTGAAAGACCACAACATATCCAAAACATGTTATTGCAAGGGTAAAACAATTCTACAAAAAAAACATTATTATACCTAGTTGAGGTATTCTAGATTTTTACACATATATTCCTTACCAAAAAATGGCATTGCCATGTTTTTTTTTTTGCAATTCCCTCACCTTTCGGTGGTCAATCGCTCGTACGGCCGTAATTTTTACAATTTTGATTATTTCCAGTATGAAGAATTGTTGCTAGCAATGCAATTAGCTGATTCTACTACCACATAACCACCAAAACGACGTAAACGCCACGGGACATAAGATTTAATGAAGTTTTTTTAAAAACCTTTGTTTTCTAATAATATTTGGAATGTACAAAACAAGGCTTAGGGTTCGTTATAAGGCTCATTTTATCAAAATGCTATTTTTCCTAGATCAGTAGTGTCCCTACCAATGATTTGCACCTATTAGAAAGTATGATTAAACTTTTGGTTATTTTTGTTGAGAGCGTTTAAAAAATCTTGTTCAGGTGGGGCAAGTGTACCATATGGATTTTTAGTATGGAAAAAATTACGAATTGCTGCAACAACATATTTTATTGGGAAATAAATACAAAAAGTTCTTAAAAACTGATAAACAATTGTTTAAAAAAAATGTCTATACAAAATAAAGTGATACTATGAAAATTTACTATTTATCATCTAAGTAATTATTTTTTTCGTGAAACCGATCAAATTTTTAGTAAAATATTATTATTTAACCTAAAAATTAAAGAAACGTTTCAAATACATTCTAATCTGATGTTTCAAAGTGATAGCAGTTCACTTGTTAGCAAATTAACATGTTGTTTCATGCATTGTTCCTCTTGCCCCAACGGGTTGTTCGTCTTGCCCCACTAGTTGAGTAGAACGTACGGAAAATCAAAAATTTTAAAATCGTTTTTTAACATTGAAAAACAGGATTTCCTTAGCTTGTTACACTTGCCCCACTTTCCCCTATTGTGTGGGCTTCCACATACATGATTTTGGTTTGTTTTGACCATGTTGTTTGTATTTTATCATCTATTACTGGGCAACCAGCGGAACATTTCGGTCGCTGTTATTTGCACAAGAATAACAACATTTGGTGTTTTTGTGAACAGTGATGTTCTTCACCACTTCAATACTTTGATGAACGGCATATGTTTGAAGTTCTTTCTGTGCCAAGGATATGAAACAACAAAGATTGAAAAAAAATATATTAAAACGAAACTTCATAAAAGTCAACCAAGAGTTTCATCAAAACTATCAAATGATTCGTCAATCTAAGTACGTACCATTAGAAAAAAAAGTTATTTTGAATGTTTTGTTTATAAATTTAAAAAAACATAAAATTAAGAGCTACAAAAATTATTAAGTTTGGTATCCCGAAAAAAAAAAACATTTTCAACGCTTTCTCCTATATCCTAAGAGCAGGCTTGCCCAACCTTTTTGGCTCAATTTTCACATTTTCGATCGTCAAAGTAACAATTGCCCATTTTTCATGGTTTATCCGGTGGACTCGGTTTTACGAAAAATATTTTAACAAGTCATGTTATCTGCATCTGGATCACTTTTTTACTTAAAACTTACACAAAAATGACACGAAAAAATATGTGTTCGATCTTTTGCCAAAGTTATGTTCACTGGTCATCTGAAAACTGATTCCACCATATAAACCATGAAAAAATGTAGAACTGTTATTCTAACGATCATTAATGTGAAAATTGAGCCGAACAGGTCGGGTGGTCTGTCTTGAAAAAAAAAAACAAATTCAAAATTGTCCAACTCCTATAAAACATTAATTTTGAATTGTCATTTTGATGAAAAATTTACAACCGTGTCAAAATTAGTCAAAAGTTTCCCAAAGTTTCAGAAAAAATGGTAAAAAACTAAAAAAACACACAAAAATTTGGCCTCCCGACTAAGAAAACCATTTTACAAATTCCACTTCGAAAGTTGTCAATTCCAATTCAAGCATGAAATTTTTGTATTATGCAACACCGACGAACACCCAAATTCTCCATACAAACTTTAGAGAAAATCTAATCAGTTCTGTCTGAATATTTTCGAAAAAATCAATTCAAAGTTTATGCTTCCCTCTTGTTGAGACTGTGCATGATTTTTTTTTTCAATTTTTGTAAGTCATTGTTATTAAATTATTTGATAAATTTATTTCAAACATGTTTCCAAAATTTTAAATATTTATTAAATTTGACATGAACTTATGCCAATTTCTTAATATCTCCTCGGATATAAAACTACAAATCAAGAGTTTTTTTTTTGAAAAGGTCCTATAAGCTATTGTGTTTCATATGTTTATAGGACCAAATAAAAAAAAATCTTGAAATTCTGATCACCTACATGACAAAAACTGAATCAGAATCTCATGTCAGACGTTTGTTTAAATCATTCAATTATTAATTATAAATAAAAGAGTTTCTAAGTTCTTAGATTTTAATAAATTTGACATGGCCGTATGCCGATATGTTAATTTTTACTTCTGGGATGTAGAAATGCAAATACTGATTACTAACATAACCAGTAACTGTATCAATCTCCCATCCCGGTCTTACCAATTTATAAATTTATACTTCTGAGAAAATATGATAATAACAAATGGTCTGCTGTGTGCTACCTTGTGACATAGACCATTTTGGTCAAAAATTAGTTATTGAGAACGTTTTGTTATAATTAACAAACTCTACAAGATGCTATAACCCGATTTAGGATATTCGCTTCCGTTTCTCGGATCACACCTGACACATGCCATAGACCGATTTCTCATCAAAAATCGTCTTGCTATCTTGTAACACGTCATACAAATTGTTGAAAAATGTAGAAATTATTTCTTGTTTTTCACAAATTTACTTTAAACACATTTTTAAATGCAATGCAATCGTTTGTTATTAAAAATATACTGATAAAGTCGGTTAAACGCTTGATTTAAGCTTATTTTAGTTTGTTTGGGAAATCTGTGCACACTTGTGACACGTAGTTCCTTTTTACTTTCAAGGCCCACTTGGTCGTTGTCACAAGATAGCACACAAAAGACGATTTTTGATTAGTAACATCAACAAGGAGCTGAATCAGTCTTCCATCTCAGAAGGATTTTTTAATTAAATTTTAATTTTAAACCAGGGGTGACCAAAGTATGGCCCGCGAGGTGATATTTTGTGGCCCGCGGACCCATTTTGAATGATCATGTAAAATGGCCCGTTGACCACTTGTAAAGTGATTTTATACTTTTTCAAAATTATGGTTTATTTTAAATTTTTCTATACTAATCTTTTTTATTTTTTGTTAATAAAAAAACTTATGATTTATCAATATTTTGATCCCCACTTTAGGATACAAATATTTTTTTCAAAATATTTTATAATTAAAAAACAATTTCACACGTTTCAATTTGAGTGAAACTTCAAGTTTGACTTAGGCAGTTGCAAAAATGCAAGTTTTCTTTATTAATTTGCAAGTCATAATGACACTTTTATGAACTGACCCTCAAACATACTTTGCACTTCCTTCGGGATTCGAACTCATTACAGTTAGATAACGAATCTGATTGACTACCAACTGATTTAGGCAGACAAAATGTGGAAATCGGAGGATCAAGTTTGTTGCAAATATTTTACAAAGCTTTCGTCGATCAACCCATGCCTCCACAATTATAAAAAAATGGCTCAAAAACCAGGAGCAAAAATTAATTTTCAAAAAACTTCAAAACTTCAAAAAAAATAAATTTAAATGCAATCAGCTGAAATTTATTAAATATGCATTCCTTTGCATTTAGAATCATTTGAGCATGTTTGGGTTTATTTAAAAAAATGAATTTTAGTGAATTTTCGATGAAGTAAATAAATGTTTTTTCGCTAAAATGTTTTTTTTATCGAATCTTTTTTTTTGTTTTGAAAATAATGATTGCAGTTTAACTATACGGAAGCTTAAAACATTCTCTAACATTTTTTTCATTGAATTGTTGAAATTATGGCTCTCAACGATTTTTCATTAACCACTCTTCATTTATACATAAAATTACGCCTTTAGATGAATTATTCAACATGTAATGTCACCATTTTCGAAACATAAAAACAAAAGCTTGTTTTTTTTTGAAAACACAAGTACATTCAGCTAAAAACTTTTTTTCAAATACCTGAAACAATAAAATCAACGATACCGATAGAAAACCGTTATTTTGTGGTTTCTATTATTTTGAATTGACAAATTAATTATTAATTTTATATTAAAATAATGTAATCTAATTTTTTTCAATAACCTTTTTTTGAAAATTTGGCCCGCAAGCTCATTTGAGCTTCAAATTTCGCCCGGCCTCCAAAAACTTTGAGCGCCCCTGTTTTAAACATACTGAGTTTCTAAGGATTTAGAAATGTTTTCCTTTGGGTAATAAAACAACAAATTCTGATTACTAACATGAAAAGGAACTGATTCAGACTTTCATCCCAGAAGGTATTTTTACAATAATATATTGCAATAAATAATATATTTCAATAAATTAATTTTACTTGATTTATAGAATTTAAAAAATCAACATGACTTTATTCGTTTTATACATATTTTTGGAATATAAAACAACAAGTTCTGACCACTAACAGGACCAGGAACCTTGAACTGAATCAGACTCCCATCCCAGAAGGTTTTTTTTTTTAATTGCGGTACCCGTGGTGTAGGGATAAGCATGGTTGCCTCTCACAAAGTCTGCCTGGGTTCGATCCCAGAAGGTCCCACGACTCGCCTTTTGTCGGACGGGGAAGTAAATATAAATGTTTCTAGGATATTTCTTGCTTACTTTTCCAAAAGGACCTATGTACATTTGAAACCCATAGCGCATTGGTTGTTTTGAAAAAGTAATCATGGCTTTCATGTGCAGGAACTGACCAGATTCGTTTCTCAGAAGGATTTAAGAATATTTTTATAAATTATTTCATATATTTAATTTTACTCAAACATGTTTCCAAAATTTTAAATATTTTTTAAATTTGACATGAACTTATGCCAATTTCTTAATATCTCCTCGGATATAAAACTACAAATCAAGAGTTTTTTTTTTTTGAAAAGGTCCTATAAGCTATTGTGTTTCATATGTTTATAGGACCAAATAAAAAAAAATCTTGAAATTCTGATCACCTACATGACAAAAACTGAATCAGAATCTCATGTTAGACGTTTGTTTAAATCATTCAATTATTAATTATAAATAAAAGAGTTTCTAAGTTCTTAGATTTTAATAAATTTGACATGGCCGTATGCCGATATGTTAATTTTTACTTCTGGGATGTAGAAATGCAAATACTGATTACTAACATAACCACTGGTTATTAACCAGTAACTGTATCAATCTCCCATCCCGGTCTTACCAATTTATAAATTTATACTTCTGAGAAAATATGATAATAACAAATGGTCTGCTGTGTGCTACCTTGTGACATAGACCATTTTGGTCAAAAATTAGTTATTGCCCGGGCGGAAAGTGAGTTGGTGGCGATAACTTGGAACTATCTTGGCTTGTTTATTTGCATCTTGTTGTAAACTCCTCGAGTTATGACGACTTTTGAAACCGACTGCGTATCATGGAAAGTATATTCCATGATCATACTGCATTATCTACAGTTGATATTGAGCTGTTAGTGGTAGTTTTTTTAGACTTAGCAAAAATTTCGAAAATTTTATTTTTTCCAAAATTTTACCCGAACATCATGAAATGATTATTTTGACTTTATTTCAAATGTTTTTTTTTTAATTCTTTACTTTTTACAGAAAAAGCATTTTTTGGGACTTAGAAAATTTTCGGGAGTTTGGAAACATGATAAATTATTTTGATGTTTATTTTTGCTTTGAGCCAAAATTTCGGGAAAATCGACGAAATTACAGGAAATTTTTGTCCGATTTTTACAAAAACATCAGTTTGTTCCTAAAATAATGTCCCTAACAAAACGTCTTCATTGACATTTTGAAATTCGAAAGTCGGTTTTTAATAATTATTGATATACCCCCTACAAAAATCGTTCCGGCACTTAGAAAATTTACGGGATCCGTATCACGACAAGATTTTTGGTAGAATTTATTTGATTTTTTGGACTTAGCAAAATTTTGACTTTCGGCCAGTAAAATATATTCAATACTTAAAATTTTTTCGAGAACAGGAAACTAAAAAAAATGGGACTTAGAAATTTTTTGGGAGTTTGGAAACATGATAAATTATTTTGATGTTTATTTTTGCTTTGAACCAAAATTTCGGAAAAATCGTCGAAATTACAGGAAATTTTCGTCCGATTTTTACAAAAACATTAGTTTGTTCCTAAAATAATGTCTCTAACAAAACGTCTTCATTGAAATTTTGAAATACGAAAGTTGGTTTTTAATAATTATTGATATACCCCCCACAAAAATCGTTCCGGCACTTAGAAAATTTACGGGATCCGTATCACGACAAGATTTTTGGTAGAATTTATTAGATTTTCAGGACTTTGCGAAATTTTTGCTCTCAGCCAGTTGAATATTTTTCAACATTTTGAAAAATTATTTTGATAAGAAACATTACCAGGCTTTTTGAAATTTTACTGTGGATTTTTGGACTTATGCAATTTTAGAAATATTTTTATTTATTTTTAATTTAAAAAAATGGAATATAGAGACTTTGAATTTTTCGTGATTTGGAAAATTATTGTGACATTTTGGCAATTCATCGCTTTCTCCACAATTTTTTAATGAGTTTTTAAAGTAAAATAATTTTTCAACTTTGAAAAATCTTGTTTTGATGTAAGTGCGTATATTCCTGCAATATCACTCATATTTGTGAAGAGGATGAAGGGGGGGGGGGAGGGAGGGGGAGGGGGTTCGAATTGTGGCGGGGTGCATTAAAAACCAATAAAATTATTTTTGGGATCAAAATCTACTTTATGAACTTGATATGATTTTTGGAAGATTTCAGTTGTTTGCTACTATAAACTCAACTTGATGTGGCATTGTTGGTCAAATAAACTCAACAAGATTTTTCGCAGATACGCCACGAACAATTTATGTTCGTGGCCATGTTGGGTTATCTCTTAACCATACCCTGGGGTGAACTTGACTTGTTCGTGTTTTTACGAACATGAGTAGATTTTTCCAAGATGCAACTTTCTGCCCGGGTGAGAACGTTTTGTTATAATTAACAAACTCTACAAGATGCTATAACCCGATTTAGGATATTCGCTTCCGTTTCTTGGATCACACCTGACACATGCCATAGACCGATTTCTCATCAAAAATCGTCTTGCTATCTTGTAACACGTCATACAAATTGTTGAAAAATGTAGAAATTATTTCTTGTTTTTCACAAATTTACTTTAAACACATTTTTAAATGCAATGCAATCGTTTGTTATTAAAAATATACTGATAAAGTCGGTTAAACGCTTGATTTAAGCTTATTTTAGTTTGTTTGGGAAATCTGTGCACACTTGTGACACGTAGTTCCTTTTTACTTTCAAGGCCCACTTGGTCATTGTCACAAGATAGCACACAAAAGACGATTTTTGATTAGTAACATCAACAAGGAGCTGAATCAGGACCAGGAACCTTGAACTGAATCAGACTCCCATCCCAGAGGTTTTGCCTTCCTCACCTTACTGAGGAAAGGCTATAAAATCACTCGAAAAATGAACTTCTTAATTTGACCTCGTAGACCCACCTTCACGTATACCTATCGACTCAGAATCAAATTCTGAGCAAATGTCTGTGTGTGTGTGTGTGTGTGTGTGTGTGTGTGTGTGTGTGTGTGTGTGTGTGTGTGTGTGTGTGTGTGTGTGTGTGTGTGTGTGTGTAGGGATGTTGGTCTGTGCACCAAAAAATATGCACTCGATTATCTCAGCACTGGCTTAACCGATTTGGACCGTTTTGGTCTCATTCGATTCGTCTTGAGGTCCCATAAGTCCCTATTGAAAATTATAAAGTTTAGTAAAGTACTTCAAAAGTTATGCTAAAAAAACGATTTTGGCGTATGTCCGGAAGATTGTAAAAAGGGTGGTTTTTGTAAGAAACCCTGTCATGTTATACATTTTCAGAAAGGTATTAAAAAGACCTTTCCAATGAGCCCAAAACATTGAAGATCTGATAACCCTATCAAAAGTTATTAGCACTTAAGTGTTATTTATACACTTTTTGGAGGCCGGATCTCAGATATTTCAATGAAAATGATGTCCGGGTCCATCATGCGACCCATCGTTAGTTAGATAATCGAAAGACCTTTCAAATGAGCCTAAAACATCAAGGATCTGACAATCCTATCAAAAGTTATTGACACTTAAGTGTTATTTATACACTTTTTGGAGGCCGGATCTCAGATATTTCAGTAAAAATGATGTCCGGGTCTATCATGCGACCCATCGTTAGTTAGATAATCGAAAGACCTTTCAAATGAGCCTAAAACATCAAGGATCTGACAACCCTATTAAAAGTTATTGGCACTTAAGTGTTATTTATACACTTTTTAGAGGTTTGATTTCAGATATTGTGATAAAAATATTGTCTGAATCTTCCATGCGAACTATCGTTGGATAGGTTTTTTTTATCAGACCTTCCCGATGAGCCAGAAATATTGATGGTCTGCGAACCATATCAAAAGAAATGAGTAATAAAGTTGATTTGTTAAACATGTTAAGGGGGAATGTTGCTATTTTTACTGAATGTATTGACTTTATGAATATGAGGAAGGCACCAACCACCTAAAGGTGGATTAAGTAACGTTTTTTTTTTTTAAATTGCGGTACCCGTGGTGTAGGGATAAGCATGGTTGCCTCTCACAAAGTCTGCCTGGGTTCGATCCCAGAAGGTCCCACGACTCGCCTTTTGTCGGACGGGGAAGTAAATATAAATGTTTCTAGGATATTTCTTGCTTACTTTTCCAAAAGGACCTATATACATTTGAAACCCATAGCGCATTGGTTGTTTTGAAAAAGTAATCATGGCTTTCATGTGCAGGAACTGACCAGATTCGTTTCTCAGAAGGATTTAAGAATATTTTTATAAATTATTTCATATATTTAATTTTACTCTATTTTTTTATTTCACGTTGCCTTACGCCAAATTGTGAATTTATATTCTAGGGATATAGAACTACAAATCTTATCGCTTTCATGTGCAGGAACTGAATCTGGCTTGTATCCAAGAAGGATTTCAGAATTATTATATAATTTATTTTAAATAATTAATAATTATTTAGATAATTGTATATAAATTTTTAAAATTATTTTTTTTCAATTTCTCCCTTATGTCAAGTTGTAAAGGTATATTTCAGGGCTATAGAACTAAAAATTCTGATAAGCAGGAACTGAATTAGTCTTCCATCCCAGAAGGGTTTTTAAATTAATTCATTACTTATTTCAACAGCCCCTTTAAAAAGTTTTTATTTTATTTAATTATTAATTTAAGAAAGAACAGAGTTTCTAGAAATTTTGATAATAAGATATTTGAAATTTGGCCTAATGCCGATTTATAAATTTATACTTCTTGTATATAGAATAACAAATTAATATTACTAACTTGAACTGGATTTGAATCAGACTCCCATCCCAGAGGGATTTTTTTATTAATAATTTATTTTGAATATTTGATATTTAATTTTTTTGGACAGTTTTTAACTGGATTATTTAATTTTATTTTATTTTTTTTTGTTGGTTAACCCGTATAGGCCTGGGTGAAACTGAAATCATTGAAATGGCCATAACTCATCCAATTTGCATACTTCTTTTTTTAATTGGACTCGTTAGAATTTCTATTTTTCGAAAATATGCCGGAAAACCCAAAAGTTTTCTGGTGGGTACTGGGTAAAAAATTGCGATTTTGGGGTCCCGCAAAAATTTTAAACAGCAATCTTTGAAAAAATACAATTTTTCAAGTTATGATCGTTGTTCTACCAGACAGTGCTGGCCATGCATTCTGGAGCACCGGAGATCCCCGGATTGGGCGGGTAGGTCTCCAACCCCGGGGAAACCGGTCATCCATGAACCCTAGGACCACTTTTGGACCGATCTGGCCACTTTGGGACCGGCTCCCGGTACTCCGGTGAAACCCGAAATATGGCAAATTATGGGCATATTATGGACCCAGTCATTTGGGTGTCAAAGTTCATCATTTTCAAATGGTAGGTCATCCATGAACCCCACTTTACGATCTGGCTACTTTGGGACCGGTTCCTGGTTCTCCGGTGAAACCAGGTATATAGCAAATAACGGGATTATTTCAGAACAATTCTGGACCCAGCAATTTGGTTGTAAAAGTTCATAATTTTCAAAATCTAGCTCATCCAGGAACCCCAAAATCATTTTTGACCGATCTGGCCACTTTGGGACCGGTTCTTGAAACTTTTATGCAATTCGAAATATAACTAATGACGCGTTTATTTTATATTAATTTTCGACAAGGCGATATAGGTGCCTAAGTTCATTATTTTTAAAATCAAGCTCATTGATGATCCCCACAATCATTTTTTACCAATCTGGTCCCTTTTTCAAAGCAATTTTTGATCAGGCAATTTGGGTGTAAAAATTCATAATATATAATTTCACATCTACATTGGCTAGTTACTTTTTTCTGAAAGAGCCCCGGAACCGATTCAATAGTTGCCAGATCTGTTCAAAACAAGTTATTGTGATCATGGATGAGCCTGTTCCTGAAAATTATGAACTTTGACAACCATCTTGCCTATGCCTAGTCAAAAATCGTTCTGAAATAATCCCATATTTTCAATATTCCAAGTTTCACCGTAGTTTCCAGAATCGGCCCCTAAGTGACCAGATCGGTAAAAAATATTTGTGGGGATCATGAATAAGCTTGATCTTTAAAATGATGATCATTGACATCCATATTGCCTTGTCGCAAATTGTTCTGAAATAATCCCGTAATTTTTCATATTTCGGATTGCACCGGAGTTACTAAAACCAATCACCAAGTGACCAGATCGATCCAAAAGTAATTTTGGAGTTTTTGGATGCCCGACATTTTGAAAATGATGAACTTTGACACCCAAATTGCTGGGTGCAAAAATTGTTCTGAAATAATTCCGTAATTTGTCATATTCCAGGTTTGGATTAACGGAATCGGTCCTAAAGTGGCCAGATCGGTCCAAAAGAGGTTTTGGGGTTCATGGATGAGCTAGATTTTGCAAATGATGAACTTTGACACCCACATTGCTGGATCCAAAGTTGTTCTGAAATAACCCCGTAATTTGCCATATTCCGGGTTTAACCGGAGTACCGGGAACAGGTTCCAAAGTGGTCAGATCGGTCCAAAAGAGGATTTGGGGTTCATTAATATCCTATCTTTCAAAAATGATGAACTTTGACCCCCAAATGGCTGGGTCCATAATAATCACATAATTTGCCATATTCCTGGTTTCACCGGAGTTCCGGGAACAGGTTCCAAAGTGGTCAGATCGGTCCAAAAGAGGTTTTGGAGTTCTTGGATGTCCTATCTTTTGAAAATGATGAACTTTGACTCCCAAATGGCTGGGTCCATAATAATCACATAATTTGCCATATTCCGGGTTTCACCGGAGTTCCGGGAACAGGTTCCAAAGTGGTCAGATCGGTCCAAAAGAGGTTTTGGGGTTCATGGATGTCCTATCTTTTAAAAATGATGAACTTTGACTCCCAAATGGCTGGGTCCATAATAATCACATAATTTGCCATATTCCGGGTTTCACCGGAGTTCCGGGAACAGGTTCCAAAGTGGTCAGATCGGTCCAAAAGAGGTTTTGGAGTTCTTGGATGTCCTATCTTTTGAAAATGATGAACTTTGACTCCCAAATGGCTGGGTCCATAATAATCACATAATTTGCCATATTCCTGGTTTCACCGGAGTTCCGGGAACAGGTTCCAAAGTGGTCAGATCGGTCCAAAAGAGGTTTTGGGGTTCATGGATGTCCTATCTTTTAAAAATGATGAACTTTGACTCCCAAATGGCTGGGTCCATAATAATCACATAATTTGCCATATTCCGGGTTTCACCGGAGTTCCGGGAACAGGTTCCAAAGTGGTCAGATCGGTCCAAAAAAGGTTTTGGGGTTCATGGATGTCCTATCTTTTGAAAATGATGAACTTTGACTCCCAAATGGCTGGGTCCATAATAATCACATAATTTGCCATATTCCTGGTTTCACCGGAGTTCCGGGAACAGGTTCCAAAGTGGTCAGATCGGTCCAAAAGAGGTTTTGGGGTTCATGGATGTCCTATCTTTTGAAAATGATGAACTTTGACTCCCAAATGGCTGGGTCCATAATAATCACATAATTTGCCATATTCCTGGTTTCACCGGAGTTCCGGGAACAGGTTCCAAAGTGGTCAGATCGGTCCAAAAGAGGTTTTGGGGTTCATGGATGTCCTATCTTTTGAAAATGATGAACTTTGACTCCCAAATGGCTGGGTCCATAATAATCACATAATTTGCCATATTCCTGGTTTCACCGGAGTTCCGGGAACAGGTTCCAAAGTGGTCAGATCGGTCCAAAAGAGGTTTTGGGGTTCATGGATGTCCTATCTTTTGAAAATGATGAACTTTGACTCCCAAATGGCTGGGTCCATAATAATCACATAATTTGCCATATTCCTGGTTTCACCGGAGTTCCGGGAACAGGTTCCAAAGTGGTCAGATCGGTCCAAAAGAGGTTTTGGGGTTCATGGATGTCCTATCTTTTAAAAATGATGAACTTTGACTCCCAAATGGCTGGGTCCATAATAATCACATAATTTGCCATATTCCTGGTTTCACCGGAGTTCCGGGAACAGGTTCCAAAGTGGTCAGATCGGTCCAAAAGAGGTTTTGGAGTTCTTGGATGTCCTATCTTTTGAAAATGATGAACTTTGACTCCCAAATGGCTGGGTCCATAATAATCACATAATTTGCCATATTCCGGGTTTCACCGGAGTTCCGGGAACAGGTTCCAAAGTGGTCAGATCGGTCCAAAAGAGGATTTGGGGTTCATGGATGTCCTATCTTTTAAAAATGATGAACTTTGACTCCCAAATGGCTGGGTCCATAATAATCACATAATTTGCCATATTCCGGGTTTCACCGGAGTACCGGGAACCGGTTCCAAAGTGGCCAGATCGGTCCAAAAAAGGTTTTGGGATTCACGGATGTCCTATCTTTTGAAAATGATGAACTTTGACCCCCAAATGGCTGGGTCCATAATAATCACATAATTTGCCATATTCCTGGTTTCACCGGAGTTCCGGGAACAGGTTCCAAAGTGGTCAGATCGGTCCAAAAGAGGTTTTGGGGTTCATGGATGTCCTATCTTTTAAAAATGATGAACTTTGACTCCCAAATGGCTGGGTCCATAATAATCACATAATTTGCCATATTCCGGGTTTCACCGGAGTACCGGGAACAGGTTCCAAAGTGGTCAGATCGGTCCAAAAAAGGTTTTGGGGTTCATGGATGTCCTATCTTTTGAAAATGATGAACTTTGACTCCCAAATGGCTGGGTCCATAATAATCACATAATTTGCCATATTCCTGGTTTCACCGGAGTTCCGGGAACAGGTTCCAAAGTGGTCAGATCGGTCCAAAAGATGTTTTGGGGTTCATGGATGTCCTATCTTTTAAAAATGATGAACTTTGACTCCCAAATGGCTGGGTCCATAATAATCACATAATTTGCCATATTCCTGGTTTCACCGGAGTTCCGGGAACAGGTTCCAAAGTGGTCAGATCGGTCCAAAAGATGTTTTGGGGTTCATGGATGTCCTATCTTTTAAAAATGATGAACTTTGACTCCCAAATGGCTGGGTCCATAATAATCACATAATTTGCCATATTCCTGGTTTCACCGGAGTTCCGGGAACAGGTTCCAAAGTGGTCAGATCGGTCCAAAAGAGGTTTTGGGGTTCATGGATGTCCTATCTTTTGAAAATGATGAACTTTGACTCCCAAATGGCTGGGTCCATAATAATCACATAATTTGCCATATTCCTGGTTTCACCGGAGTTCCGGGAACAGGTTCCAAAGTGGTCAGATCGGTCCAAAAGAGGTTTTGGGGTTCATGGATGTCCTATCTTTTAAAAATGATGAACTTTGACTCCCAAATGGCTGGGTCCATAATAATCACATAATTTGCCATATTCCTGGTTTCACCGGAGTTCCGGGAACAGGTTCCAAAGTGGTCAGATCGGTCCAAAAGAGGTTTTGGAGTTCTTGGATGTCCTATCTTTTGAAAATGATGAACTTTGACTCCCAAATGGCTGGGTCCATAATAATCACATAATTTGCCATATTCCGGGTTTCACCGGAGTTCCGGGAACAGGTTCCAAAGTGGTCAGATCGGTCCAAAAGAGGATTTGGGGTTCATGGATGTCCTATCTTTTAAAAATGATGAACTTTGACTCCCAAATGGCTGGGTCCATAATAATCACATAATTTGCCATATTCCGGGTTTCACCGGAGTTCCGGGAACAGGTTCCAAAGTGGTCAGATCGGTCCAAAAGAGGTTTTGGGGTTCATGGATGTCCTATCTTTCAAAAATGATGAACTTTGACCCCCAAATGGCTGGGTCCATAATAATCACATAATTTGCCATATTCCTGGTTTCACCGGAGTTCCGGGAACAGGTTCCAAAGTGGTCAGATCGGTCCAAAAGAGGTTTTGGGGTTCATGGATGTCCTATCTTTTAAAAATGATGAACTTTGACTCCCAAATGGCTGGGTCCATAATAATCACATAATTTGCCATATTCCTGGTTTCACCGGAGTTCCGGGAACAGGTTCCAAAGTGGTCAGATCGGTCCAAAAGAGGTTTTGGGGTTCATGGATGTCCTATCTTTTGAAAATGATGAACTTTGACTCCCAAATGGCTGGGTCCATAATAATCACATAATTTGCCATATTCCTGGTTTCACCGGAGTTCCGGGAACAGGTTCCAAAGTGGTCAGATCGGTCCAAAAAAGGTTTTGGGGTTCATGGATGTCCTATCTTTTGAAAATGATGAACTTTGACTCCCAAATGGCTGGGTCCATAATAATCACATAATTTGCCATATTCCTGGTTTCACCGGAGTTCCGGGAACAGGTTCCAAAGTGGTCAGATCGGTCCAAAAGATGTTTTGGGGTTCATGGATGTCCTATCTTTTAAAAATGATGAACTTTGACTCCCAAATGGCTGGGTCCATAATAATCACATAATTTGCCATATTCCTGGTTTCACCGGAGTTCCGGGAACAGGTTCCAAAGTGGTCAGATCGGTCCAAAAGAGGTTTTGGGGTTCATGGATGTCCTATCTTTTGAAAATGATGAACTTTGACTCCCAAATGGCTGGGTCCATAATAATCACATAATTTGCCATATTCCTGGTTTCACCGGAGTTCCGGGAACAGGTTCCAAAGTGGTCAGATCGGTCCAAAAGAGGTTTTGGGGTTCATGGATGTCCTATCTTTTAAAAATGATGAACTTTGACTCCCAAATGGCTGGGTCCATAATAATCACATAATTTGCCATATTCCTGGTTTCACCGGAGTTCCGGGAACAGGTTCCAAAGTGGTCAGATCGGTCCAAAAGAGGTTTTGGAGTTCTTGGATGTCCTATCTTTTGAAAATGATGAACTTTGACTCCCAAATGGCTGGGTCCATAATAATCACATAATTTGCCATATTCCGGGTTTCACCGGAGTTCCGGGAACAGGTTCCAAAGTGGTCAGATCGGTCCAAAAGAGGATTTGGGGTTCATGGATGTCCTATCTTTTAAAAATGATGAACTTTGACTCCCAAATGGCTGGGTCCATAATAATCACATAATTTGCCATATTCCGGGTTTCACCGGAGTTCCGGGAACAGGTTCCAAAGTGGTCAGATCGGTCCAAAAGAGGTTTTGGGGTTCATGGATGTCCTATCTTTCAAAAATGATGAACTTTGACCCCCAAATGGCTGGGTCCATAATAATCACATAATTTGCCATATTCCTGGTTTCACCGGAGTTCCGGGAACAGGTTCCAAAGTGGTCAGATCGGTCCAAAAGAGGTTTTGGGGTTCATGGATGTCCTATCTTTTAAAAATGATGAACTTTGACTCCCAAATGGCTGGGTCCATAATAATCACATAATTTGCCATATTCCGGGTTTCACCGGAGTTCCGGGAACAGGTTCCAAAGTGGTCAGATCGGTCCAAAAGAGGTTTTGGAGTTCTTGGATGTCCTATCTTTTGAAAATGATGAACTTTGACTCCCAAATGGCTGGGTCCATAATAATCACATAATTTGCCATATTCCGGGTTTCACCGGAGTTCCGGGAACAGGTTCCAAAGTGGTCAGATCGGTCCAAAAGAGGTTTTGGAGTTCTTGGATGTCCTATCTTTTAAAAATGATGAACTTTGACTCCCAAATGGCTGGGTCCATAATAATCACATAATTTGCCATATTCCGGGTTTCACCGGAGTTCCGGGAACAGGTTCCAAAGTGGTCAGATCGGTCCAAAAAAGGTTTTGGGGTTCATGGATGTCCTATCTTTTAAAAATGATGAACTTTGACTCCCAAATGGCTGGGTCCATAATAATCACATAATTTGCCATATTCCGGGTTTCACCGGAGTTCCGGGAACAGGTTCCAAAGTGGTCAGATCGGTCCAAAAAAGGTTTTGGGGTTCATGGATGTCCTATCTTTTGAAAATGATGAACTTTGACTCCCAAATGGCTGGGTCCATAATAATCACATAATTTGCCATATTCCTGGTTTCACCGGAGTTCCGGGAACAGGTTCCAAAGTGGTCAGATCGGTCCAAAAGAGGTTTTGGGGTTCATGGATGTCCTATCTTTTAAAAATGATGAACTTTGACTCCCAAATGGCTGGGTCCATAATAATCACATAATTTGCCATATTCCGGGTTTCACCGGAGTTCCGGGAACAGGTTCCAAAGTGGTCAGATCGGTCCAAAAAAGGTTTTGGGGTTCATGGATGTCCTATCTTTTGAAAATGATGAACTTTGACTCCCAAATGGCTGGGTCCATAATAATCACATAATTTGCCATATTCCGGGTTTCACCGGAGTTCCGGGAACAGGTTCCAAAGTGGTCAGATCGGTCCAAAAGAGGATTTGGGGTTCATGGATGTCCTATCTTTTAAAAATGATGAACTTTGACTCCCAAATGGCTGGGTCCATAATAATCACATAATTTGCCATATTCCGGGTTTCACCGGAGTTCCGGGAACAGGTTCCAAAGTGGTCAGATCGGTCCAAAAGAGGTTTTGGGGTTCATGGATGTCCCATCTTTCAAAAATGATGAACTTTGACCCCCAAATGGCTGGGTCCATAATAATCACATAATTTGCCATATTCCTGGTTTCACCGGAGTTCCGGGAACAGGTTCCAAAGTGGTCAGATCGGTCCAAAAGAGGTTTTGGGGTTCATGGATGTCCTATCTTTTAAAAATGATGAACTTTGACTCCCAAATGGCTGGGTCCATAATAATCACATAATTTGCCATATTCCGGGTTTCACCGGAGTTCCGGGAACAGGTTCCAAAGTGGTCAGATCGGTCCAAAAGAGGTTTTGGAGTTCTTGGATGTCCTATCTTTTGAAAATGATGAACTTTGACTCCCAAATGGCTGGGTCCATTATAATCACATAATTTGCCATATTCCTGGTTTCACCGGAGTTCCGGGAACAGGTTCCAAAGTGGTCAGATCGGTCCAAAAGAGGTTTTGGGGTTCATGGATGTCCTATCTTTTAAAAATGATGAACTTTGACTCCCAAATGGCTGGGTCCATAATAATCACATAATTTGCCATATTCCGGGTTTCACCGGAGTTCCGGGAACAGGTTCCAAAGTGGTCAGATCGGTCCAAAAAAGGTTTTGGGGTTCATGGATGACAAACCTTTTGAAAATAATTACTAGCTTGCTCCCATGCTTTTTCATCCAAAGCGCTTAGAAATCATAACCATTTGTTTGGATGGCCACACCACATGCGCAAAACATTTAAAAAAATATACTATACAATATACTACATCATAATCCATCAAAAGAAACAAAAACGAAAAAAAAATATTTATTAATTTATCACCAAACTTCTCCCACCGCGCAACATCAGTAAAGTCACGCATGGCTTGAACAACAACACTCCTGCTGACCAGCGAGGTGCGCTGCCGGCGGGTGGCTGTGAACGCGCGTTGGAGGCAGGCCATGAGATGCGCGCACACACAAACAAACAAACACCAAAAATGATGCAAATTTTCAAAAGTTTGCATTTGTCTAAGAGAGTTTCTCAAAACCTATTCATCCTAGAGATTTGGTCCCAAAGAACAAAATGTAGAGGATGAGTTGCTCGAATTTCGTATGTCGTAAAAAAGGTACCTTTTCTAACAACTATTAGGAGATATTTTGAATCAAAGTTGTCAAAGAGAGTTTCCCGGCATTACAAAAAAATTTCAAAAACTTTTTTAGTGCAAAATGTTCAGCAAAGAGTACTTGAATTTTGCATGTAAAAAGATTTGAGAAAAAACCTTACCATGTTCGAAAATCCCCCACATTTACTTGCACCTTAAGCGTTGACCGATAAGCTGTCTTCGTGAACTAGGTAGTTCTCCGATAGTAAAAATATCACAATTGCACAAGACACCGCTGCTTCTGTGACTTTTTCACTATCACAATGTGGGATTAAGGTTGGGACTTCAGGATAGTACAATTGATTTGTTGCTGAGCATTAGCATTTAAAATAAATCTGTATCCTTTCCAAATCTATTTGATGTTAAAGTTAGTTGCAATTGTTAAGTAAGAGTGCTGTCAATAAACTTTGATTGATGTAGAATACTAGGCATTGTCTATAGAGTCTCGATCAATCAATAATGTAATGATATCGGGCAAAATTCGTTGATCTGTTGAACTAACGTTTTCGGATTATGATTGTATCGACCATTGTTGCGAATCGAGGAACTACGGATCTTTTGACGTAAATGGTCATTTCTTTTTCAAATCGCGGTTTCTATCCTATTTGTATATCAGTTCATAAATTTTTATTGTTTTTGATAGAAGTAGTACTACAACAGGTAAAGGAATGCTTAGTTTTGAACATTAAGTTTAGAGGATTTTAGATTAAAGTTTAGATTTTCAATCCAAAGTAGTTAGCAAATGAATATTTGGACTTAAATGAATAATTGAACATTTTGGACTTATGACACAACGATGTGCGGCTGGATCACCCTAAAAAAAAAAAATAATAAGTTTCGTGAAACATCTTTTAATAAAGTTGCAAAATTAAAAGTATTTTTAACTATTTTTTAGGAAGTTTGCCTCGATCCTTTTTAATTGCATGAACGGTTGAGTTTTCTTGATCATAATTTGTCGATGCAATGTTAAGATTTTTCATTTTAATCAGTATTTTAAATTTTGAACATATTTTCTCCTACAGATATCAAAGTTTGAAAATAAATTATTCAATATAGTTTGGGGTTTCAAGGCAACTAAATTTAGATTTAGGATTACAAGATTAAGGGCTTACCCGAAGAAAGATTAATTTTTGATAAGTCATTTTTCAACATACATTTCAGAGAATGTCTGAATAGATGAAATTAGATTCAAGAGGGGACAAAACATGAGAACGCAGTTTCTTTTGTTTTTCTTCCATTTATTTATTAAATTTCATATCACTTATCAAACTAAACGATAAAAATAAATTACATAAACTGGGCAACACCGCATCGCAATCGACGCGCGGTTCATTTTTGTTTATGTCTGCTGATAGTATAGTTCTTTATTTATGTATCATTTATCTCAAGAAGAAATGTGTTTTCTCAGCTTTCTTTATTTTTTTTTGTTCACTTTAACTCTAACATTGAACATGCACTTTTAGGTTCGGTACGCTATTCCGCGGTTTGGCTCTGTCTCCAAACCCCATTTAGCATAAATTTGATAATGACGGGGGAATTCTTGATCTGTTTTTTTTTTGTTGTTGCTATTTTTCTCCGCAAAACAACTCTTTTCGTTAGTGTAACCTTTCTGTTTCGCTGCGATTGAGGGGGTTGTGCCTTAAACTTTTTTACGGCATTTAGTTTCTACCTGAAAGATTTTACTTCTTTTTTTTACGACGGTGGCGGCTTTTCTTTAATTCATTGTTGCACACCTGTTGCGTCGTTTATCGCGTACCGCCCACACCGCAGCGGCGGTGTTGAGTAGGGACACCGCTTTCTTTTGGCGATTCGCGTAACGTTTTTTTTTTGGGACTGAATAGTGCCTTGATTAAGACCTGCGCGCGGATTAGTTTCGCTTGTTTGCGGCATGGGTGTTTTGTTTCCGCGATAAGTGTGTGCAAAACAGATTTTTTTATTTTTTGGGAAGAGAGTGAAAAGAAAGATTTGGAAGAGTTGGGGGGTATTGTTTGTATAATAAATATCACCATCTTAATGAATTCCTTACGAATCAGCTGGGCCTCGCAGCTGGGCGCAACCAGTTCTATAGAAATTGGGGGGTCGCTAACACAACTTGGTTGTTTTGGACCTGCTCTCTGTATACGCGCCTGTAGTGAGTTGGGGGGCCTTCATAGGGAATTCATTGCTTTCAGGCGGAGCTGGCACATTTTGTTGATTCTTTCTTTTCGAGGTGCATCAGGCTTTGCAGAGTCATGGTGGTGGCCCCTAAACGAGCCGTAATCATTTGTACAATTGCTTCCAATTCAGACACAATTTGTTGCTTCTTCTTTTTTTAGGTTATAACGTCTACTTATCATCTTGATACGCTATCTACACAATCATCACGGTTCCATATCTCTGGGAGTTTACTTTCTTTCGAGCGTAGACTTTGAAAGGGTGAGGGGGAAAAGGTTTTTCTTGCGCACGCACTTTTGAAAAGTTAGTGCATCAGGTTGATCTTCAAAGGGATCGAGTCTTGCTTAGTTGGGGTAGCGGTAGAAGATGGGATTGTACGGTCTCTTGGAGAATCGCTCCGGCTGAACATCGGCACGCAGAATCACCACTCCGGACGGGTTCACCTTGACCTTGATCTTGGTCTGGGGGCTCAGTATTCCGTAGTCGACCTCCTCGTAGAGGTCCTAAAAAAGGGGAAACGAGATTAGTCCAGCGATCCCCGCGCTTCATGCGTTAGTCACCCTACCTCAACCCTGTAGCCGGTGGGCGAGATCAGGCCCAGCTCGCGCAGGGTAACAGCCACATCGGACGGGGTTCCGTCGGTTCGGCGGTTCACGAACGCGATCGCGTACGAGTAGTACGTCTGGTAGATGGGCGTGATCGGACGGGACCAGATTTCGATGCCCTTGTGCTGCGAAAAAAGAAGGAAAATTGTCAGTTAGAGGAGTTATGCCGCGATCGCGGCGCACTTACCTTGTAGATTCTCCTGCCCTGGATGCCGAGCGGGTCCTGATCGACGGCGATGATCTTACGGTTCTGCAGGATCGCCTTGAACTCGGGCCGGATCGTTCGCAGATCGACGGACATCATCAGCGGGGCCGCCATGATGGCCCACAGCGCCATCTGGGTCTTGGACTGCTCGTAGCTCAGGCCGAAGTTGCCGATGATCAACTGCAATGGAGGGTTTGATCGGTTTTAGGTTGTCCGAATGCTGCTTCAGTAAGGACTTCTTACCATATCGGGATCGTTCCAGTGTCCCGGACCGGCATTCGGGATGATCGCGTCCTGGTTGTTACCGTAGTAGTCGATGATGCTCTCCAGCGAGGCCCACGAGTCCTGGATGTCGTCGTAGTTTCGCCACAGGTTGCAGTGCTGGATGATCGACGAGTAGTTGGGCTGCAATCAAGAGAACGGAATCAATCAAGGATCTTGAAGGGGCGATCAAGCCACAAGAAACACTGACGTTCATTCCAGCGTAGATCTGGTACACGGGCCAGCTGCAAGAATACACCATATGTCGACCGGTCGCGTTCAAGTTGCGACCAAACTCCGGATAGCCGTGGTCCATGTCGATCGGCAGCGAGTAGCACCCGTCCAGCTTGACGTAGTCCACGTCCCAGGACGCAAACTGGGCCGCGTCGTTCTGCGAGAAGCCCAGAATGCCCGGATATCCGGCACACGTGTAGTTACCGTAGTCCTCGTAGATGCCAAACTTGAGGCCCTTGGCGTGCACGTAGTCGGCAAGTGCCTTCATGCCGCTGGCGAAGCGACGACGATCGGCGACCAGCTCCCCGCGCGGTCCTCGTGACTTCTCCAGCCAGCAATCGTCCACGTTGATGTACTCGTAGCCGAGGGCGGCGTAGCCTTCGCTCACCACCAGGTCGGCCATCGTGCGGAATAGGTTTTCGCTGTAAAATGACGGAACATCGTTAGTCATCGGTCGGGTGTCAGCCGTGTTGATTGGCCACGGTGAGCCGCCCGTGGCGGTTTTATTGGGCGGGTTTATCTTTTGATATCTAAATAATGGCAGTGGGCAAATTACGGTACTATGCAGTCACCGCGTTGACAGATCATGTAAAGAAACTGATGTCTTTCTTCGAAGTTTATGGATCAAGTTTCTCGTATTGACGAAGAATCAACTTCCCGTCGTAAACGTAATCGACACAACTTTTCACTTTACATCGCCAGGGTCATCCCCGACCATCGCTGTCGTGCTGCGCAAACCGCGGAGAACAATCTGTACACCACAATCAGCACGACCATTCATCTGGCGCAAATTTATCGCTACCACAACCTCCCCTGGAGTCCGCGGACAGTTGAAACCATATTTCTTCACTGACCCACGGGGTTCTTGTCGTAACCGCCGCGTTGACAGTTGGCGAGCCGCCTCGCTGATGATGAGGTCAACCGCGGATTGGACGAAATATGGGATCGTAGAGGGCTAAGTAGATGCGCGCGGCACGCACGGTTGACGTGTTGTGTCCTAAACCGGCTGAGAGAGGTCAGGTCCAGCATGAAATATGGCGCAACGTTTGAATGGACTCGCGGTAATCAACCGGGCAGTAAATCTGAATAGATTCTCTACCTGAGCGTTACAGTTTTACGGATCTAATACATTTCGCCGAATGTCGTTTCGCCGAAGGTCGTTTCGCCGAAGGTCGTTTCGTCGAATGGTACGTTTCGCCGAAAGTCGTTTCGCCGAATGGACATTTCGCCGAATGGACATTTCGCCGAATTTCATGTATTTTAAAAATGCTCTTTTTTAGTTTTTTTTTGTTGTTTTTTACTGCTTAATGCTTAGTAAGAAAGAATTATGTACATCCATAGTTACAACAAGTTTAACAAAGAAAAGATTACTGCAGGGGCAAACTCTTTTAGAATAGTTTTGTTAGACCCTTTTTTTGTTTAAAAAACTGCTGCATAAATTCACAGACAATATTCTAAATTATTTGTTTGAAAAAGAGCGAAACAAAAAATAAATAAAACAGTGGATTATTTCCACAGACATGTTTTAAAGAAATTCAAAAACATGTTCAAGAAAGTTAACTTCGCTTTAAAAACCATCAAAAGAACTCCTTTTTTTTCAAAGAATGTGGAAGCACAACATTATTAATTTTAAAAGAGTAGACAATTTCCAGAATTTTTTTTATTGAAGTCATAAAATTTCGAATAAAATACTATGATAAGAACTGCTCATGTTTTAAAGAATGGAAAAACACAAACAAAAATGTTTAAAAAGATAAAGATTTCTCAAAGAATTGATGTTTTTCCAAACATGTTCTGATCTAGACTGACAACTACACTTAAAACCATCAAAAGAACTGCTCTTTTTTTAAAGTATGTGAAAACACAAAAAAACAATATTGATTTTAAAAGAATAGACAATTTTCAGAAACTTTTTCAAGTCATTCAATTTTGCATTAAAAACTATGATAAGAACTGCTCATGTTTTAAAGAATGGAAAAACACACAAAAATGTAACAAAACTATTGATGATTCTATGAAAAGTTTTTTTGCCAATTCATCATTTTTAATTTTAAAAGAGTAGACAATTTCCAGAAACTTTTTTATTGAGGTCATAACATTTCGAATTAAATACTATGATAAGAACTGCTCATGTTTTAAAGAATGGAAAAAACACAAACAAAAATGTTTAAAAAGATAAAGATGTCTCAAAGAATTGATGTTTTTCCAAACATGTTCTGATCTAGACTGACAACTACACTTAAAACCATCAAAAGAACTGCTCTTTTTTTAAAAGTATGTGAAAACACAAAAAAACAATATTGATTTTAAAAGAATAGACAATTTTCAGAAACTTTTTCAAGTCATTCAATTTTGCATTAAGAAGTATGATAAGAACTGCTCATGTTTTAAAGAATGGAAAACACACAAAAATGTAACAAAACTATTGATGATTCTATGAAAAGTTTTTTTGCCATATCAAATTAGATTATGATAAATTCGTTTTCATACTTTTTATTTTTATATAATTTTTCATTTTTGTCGCAAAAGTTTGCATAAACAAAGAAGTCATCTTTATTGACAACTGTTCCGCTGAGTTATCCTGATTTTTTTGGAGTAAGTTTAATAGTTTAATCATTTTTTGTCCTTTTTATATTTTTTTTTCATTTTTTTTCTTTTCGGCGAAACGTCCCATTCGGCGAAATGTCCCATTCGGCGAAACGACATTCGGCGAAATGACCTTCGGCGAAATGACCCTCGGCGAAACGACATTCGGCGAAATGTCTCCCACCCCAGTTTTACTGTTCTACAAAACATGTATTGCGGTAATCCTAGCATATGTAGATCTCCGCCGTACTGGCACCGCTCATTATGAGCGCAATTATATGGCAGGACGTAAATCAAACCTCAACGAGTTGATCGTTCAAGGCGCTACGTGAAGATGCTGTTAAAAACACTCGAGTCAGCGTGAGTGAAAAAAAGGGTAGCAGCCTCGCCGTGTGAGTCGCCAATCGTTTAACGCCTCCGCAGACGGTCGGACTACGGTGAGGTCCGCCGAACAAAAAACAACAACTCATAGCGTAATTGGATGCGCCTAATAATTAAATCAACTCATCATCCGCACCAGATATGCATCTCTTAAGCAGGTAACTACAGTACGGGCTAAGACGACCATAAAGAGAGGATTAATTCGCTGGCAAATTGAAAAGCATCGCGTGGGAATCAAACGCCTTAAATGCAGCCATTAGTAGACCTTATTATGAGTGCTGTAGCACAAGTCATCTTTATTAGTGTTATTTTGCCCTCTCTCCGCGGCGATGATTTATGGTACACCTCGAGAAGATCATCCGTACGTGTCAAAGTTAGCCCCGCGCAGGCCCAGGGGGGTAAAACGGTAGGCAGGGCTCGATGAAGAAGGTCAACGTGGATGGATGGAGCTGAGCTGCGAGACCCTAAGGCGAGGTTATGGTTTAGACCAGAAGCGACTTGTGCTGATTTGTGAGGACTACTTGTGTGAGAAGTGCGTAGGATCGGAAAGCTTTAAAGAAGATTTCGCAAATTGGATGAGATTGATTGGAGGTGTGAATCGCATAACTTTGACGTATCTCATTCCATTTGCATCGAGACGAAACGGACTCAACGGAAAATAAGACAGCAATACTCGATAAAAATTGTTCGACATTCAACTAGTGAACAGATGGTGCAAAGAAATAAATGTTAAGACAACAATGTTCCCCGTCCATTTCTGCCCAACAAACCGCCGGCAATCACGTCTCTAATTGAAGTATTGATTCCAAGAGGCATTTACGCGACGCGCTAAGGTCAATTGATTCTTGGAATCCTGGCGCCATACTGGTTATACCCTCGAAGCGCCAAAACGATCTACACTGAAACTTTACAACCGGTACCGTTCCATTTCGATCGACTCAAATATCACCCCCCATCGTGAATGGCAAGGACAGCAGCAGCAGCCCCAAAAAGACCATCACTTGGCCAGAATCGCATCGCAACCCCACGATCGCGATCATCTGAAGCGCTGCGTTCGCACGGCCTCCTCCTGACACACCTTCCCAGCCACTTCTCGCGAAAGGTGACTCGCCACCACCACCCAGGTGTAGAGCAAGTATCTACTCCGAACCTTTGTCCTCGTGGTACAAATTGAAAAAAATATGCCTCAGAAGTTCGCGATCATACGCGGATTGCGCGGATCCAGCGAACGACAACTTCGATTAGCTTCGCGACCTGATCTTCGCCACCAGATACGATTGTTGTGCTCCCTGTAAGCCACTCTCAGATCCCGCGCCGCGCCCATCGATCACCGCTTAACGATCAAGAAGATGACGAATCCATCACCTCAACCAATTCCGTCTATTTGAACATCACGCGACATCTCCGCCGCAACCCTAAAGTAGACGAAGGTCCAAGCTCACGCACTCCGTAGGAAACCGTAGGATCGCGCAATAACATTGAATCAACGAATAAAAGAGCGCGACTCTTGAAAGTAGTTTACGTGTCGAGTAATCAAAACTTGGGAAAGACCTTGGCACAAGTGGGACCAGAACGTGCTGTTGGGTTCCCTCTCGAGAGGCACTTTCGAGGTAATCGCGAAAGATCGCGGATTGAAAATCGCATTGTTAATTTCTAAGAATCCAGGAAATCACGAATCTCAGCTTAGATAGGATTAACTGTACGATTGATGTGATGATCTTTTTGCGTGTTCAAGAACACTTAGAGATTCGCATTTGTTGATTTGTTAGGAGGAACAGGACTACCCTGGCCTGAATGGGATCGTTTGTTCTCTGATAGATAGGCTTGATGCTGGTGATTCATCAAATGATATTGGACCGATTATAATAATACAACGACCAACCGTTGTAGGTCAGTATGATTCCATACCATTCCATAAATAGTAAAAAATTGTGTAAATTCGGAAGGTGTAATTTTGTAAGGTTGAATATTACCTTTTTATGATGTACCGTCATCAGGTGTGACATTGGGTCTGGGGGTAGAAGTTGGGTCATACAAATTTCAGCTTTTTTGTATGTCTCAAACCCCCCAGACCCAATGTCACCCTTGATGACGGTAATTTTACCTCAATTTAGACTGAAACAAAAATTACTATACATCAGAAAAGTGGTAAAATTACACATTTTCAGAGGTAAAATTACACATTTTTTCTGGCATAAAAGATGTATCCCTTCCCAGATGTAATATTACCATGATTTCTTTCTGTGTACGTATTTAATTTGAACTCTTCATTTTGCGGAAAAAATCTAAAACCTATCAGAGTACCCCGGCTATCAATGTCACCCCGGTTTACGGAACTCGATTCTGTCAAATATTAACCCCTTCGTTTATTTTTCTTTCATTTTTGATATTTAGTAGACAAAAAGTGCCAACTTTTGAGCTGTTTTGGATGTTTTGTTTCTGGCCAAGTTATTTTTTTCCGAAAAAATTGTGTGTTTGGAAAGTATCAAAACTGCACACAATAAAAAAAACATTTTTAAATGTAAAATTGAATTCAAATTGAAAAGTTCTTTTGTAATGTTTTGATAAAGTGCAACGTTTTCGAGTAGAGCGTCCAACTTTCCGGGGTTACAGAATTCCCGGGAAACGGAAAATTTTCAACAAATTTCCCGGGTAGTCTCGGGAAATTTTAAATTTATCAAAAATTGTTCTGATCCTAATTTTGGTTAATATTTTGCAACAAAATAGTATAAAATAGCAACTATAATGGTCAAAATCAGTGTTAGGTTCAATTATTGCTTTGGCTGCTTGTGAAAAAACATAAAAATTCAAGAAAATATAGAAATTTTCTAAAATCTGCCTTTCAATTCGCTCAAAATATAAAAAAAATTATGATTAGTATTTTGTATTGATAAGAAGTAGCTAGGTATATTTTTTAAATCAAGGTGATTGGAAAGTGAGTAAAATGAATCCATGCTCCAAAACGATAAAAATTGCTTTTGAATACGTCTCTGTGACCAGTTTGAGAGAATATGATAAAGAATAAAATTGATAATTTAGATTAAATGAAAAAAAATAATCATGTAGCATATATGTTTTTCATGGCAAAACATTGAAATAAAAAAAATAAAGAAAATATGTGTTTCATGACAAATAATTTATCCAGAACAAATCTGACTGGTTTAATCTCATGAATAAATCGATAAGCATTGAATTTACTTTAAAAGTATGCTATTCACTTAAAATACAATTTTTATGTAATCACAACTCAAAGTTTTCAAATGTTTGGAGCGAGTATTTGAAATATGTTTGCATGTTTTGGGCACTTTTTTTTTATAATACGAAGTAGTTTTTTATTCAATCTTACGCCCTTGATTGCTCTAGTTCTCTATAAATTTTCAACTTTCATCTTTAATTTCCCAAATACTTTTAAACAAATTAACCTAATTTTTCCTTCACAAATCCTCTTAGAGACATTTAATGGTACCAATTCAATTTTCTTCCAATTTGGTCATGATAAACAAAACGTAAAAAAAAATTAAAAAAAGTTCCGTAAGAACAATAAATTGAATTTGATAAAATAAAATTTAGTGCTTTCATTATTTTTTTTGAAGTTTAAAAAATGTACCAAAAAGTTAAGCAATTGTACTACTACAAAAAAAAATCCCGGGAATGTTTTTCCTGGGACGGGAAATTGGACCCTCTATTTTCGAGTTAGAGCCATTTTTAAGGTAAAATAATTCAACAAAATTGTCTTTTTAAAATCTTTGAAAAAAATATATTTTGTTTTTAAAAAGGTCTACCCAATTGTTTTTCAATTTTCATTTTATGATATCTTGTAAACCAATGACCAGATTTTTAATGTTAAAAAGTGAAACAATTGTGAAATTTTCTAAAGTTTTAGATTTTTTTTAAATTTTTGAAATCACAATTTACATTAAAATAGGTCCAAATAATATGATAGGGCTTTCTTTTGAACTGGAAGAAGTGTTTTAAAAAATCTGAAAGTATTTTTTTTCAGGGAGTTGAGATTTTTTTTAAATGGTTTAAGCCATTTTGAAATTTAAGTCGTGATTTTAAAAACCTGAAAATATTTTTTAAAGAGTCAACTTTTTTTGAAGGATTCTAAGTTGATCGTCATGCTTTTTGAAAGACCTTTCCAATGATGCGAATGTATCGAAACATTATCAAAAATTGAGAACAGATTGTGGTAAAATTGCGCCGCGTGCGGTTTCATTTTTCGTTATTGAACAGGACGTCAGATATTATGGTGCGGAGGGGACGCTGGGTGGATCATCAACTTAAGACATGACTAGGACATCACCACCAGAAAAAAAGCGGAAGAAGTAATAGTTTTGCTGATATGGTGAGAACAGTTTATTATGAACTTTCTACACATTATTGACATGTTTTGCCTATTTTGGCCAACTAGATGGCGAATAAACTTTTCCATAATTTCGCTGCCGGCCATCAGGTATTAGATTGCATGCAATGTTAGTGTGGTCCATTTTTATCGATTTTAGCAAAAAACACCTTTTTTAAAAAAATCATAACTCCGCACCATTTCAACCGATTTCAGCTGTCTTGGACCCAAACGAGAGAAAAAGAGTCAGAAGCTTCAAATATCTAGCGTAACATTTGAAAAGGTCGAATGAAAACTTAAAATGCTGTTGTGAAGGTCTCGGGACCAAAGAGCATATGTCTAAAAATATTTTTATCGTATTCCTCGGAAAATTTTACATAACATATCAAAAAATGGGGAAGTTATGTTTGGGACTATTCATAGACCACGAAGACACTTTTTTGAGAATCTGTTACCCCCCCCCCCCCTTTCGTGAACAATTGTTCATACAAAAAAAAAACTTTTTTGTATGGATCGCGGACAAACACCATTCCGCCCCCACCCGCTCAAGTGTCCACGTGGTTTATGGATGGTCCCTTTTCAATGTTTCGAGATACAATTTTTTGAAAGTAAATCGCTTGTTTTTCGACGCGCCACGCGCAAAACCGGGAAAATAACGAAAACCAGTTTTCGTGAGCGGCTCCTAAAAAAAGAGCGGTTTTGCCAACCTCTAATAAGAGGTCAAATTTTTAACCTTCCAAAATTCAATTTCTTTACTAGGCATCCTATCAAAACATAAAACACATAAGTCATTTTATCATACTTTTCAAAGTCCGGATTCATCATGCGACCTTTGTTGGATAGATAATCGAAATATCATCACGATAAGTCATAAAGTTACAAGATCTGATAACCCTACCTAAAGTATACTTTTGTTATAACTTAAAGTTATAACTTTTGAAAGCCGAATGTTTTGTTTAGACAAAATTACTATACAAATTTGAGAAAGGCTCCAAACCTTGAGGGGTAGATTAAGAATCTTTTTTTTTATTTGTAAAATGACTTAGAAAAAATATTTTTTGATCTATATTTTCTATTAAAGCTTCTAATTTCAATTCCCGTGCTCTAAACCAACCCCACCCGACCTTCACGTGGTACCACTTGGCTGCGACACTGTTTGCTATGCCTGCCGTGAGCGATCCCACATTTTGTACGACACCTAAGGCACACATAAACCATCAGCATCCCAAGACACCAATTTCGCAATGCGCCGCGGTTTCATTTAAATATCCCATTAAATTGTTTTCCGCAACGTTTTTTTTTTTCTATTTCTCACGCAAGCATCGTTAGCCATCCGTTGGAGATCTTGGGGTTGTTAAGGGGTCGTCTCTCCGGAGAGGTGATAACCATGCTAATTATTAGTGCCACCATAAAACACCTTCTTGTTGGTGTGGTGTATGTAGTTTGTGTTACGCTGAAGAAGTTTCTTTTTTGCGCCACCGTGAAATCTCTATTTGCTTAAAGGTGGCGTGGGTGTGACTTGAACCTTTGGAGACCTTCGTGTCTAAGGAAGATTGAACAAACCTTTTTTTCTATACTGTCTTGGACATACCTTGTATCTACATGTATAGAATGCAATGCTGCAGATAGTTCAACGGTCATCGTTCTGTACACCCATTACGATTCAATTCAAATTTCAACACATATTTGTGCACATTATGCAAATCTGCAATCTTTGAAGGTAGCCAAGAACCAGCTGGCTGAAGATCGCTATTAGCTAGCCAACCGAAGAAGCCGCCGTCTGACGGATGATCATTTGGTCTCGTTGCGATGTGCTCAATTTGTGCGGTGGCGTGCACGTGATTTATGCCAACAAAGTGCTCAAAATAACCATCATCGCGCGCGGTGTAAATTTCCACCACCTCCAACGAAAATGGGTGGGTTTCGTGTAGGTGGCGGCGGGTGATGGGAGCAATTATTATTGCAAAATGGTCATTATTGCTGCATGAACTCGGGAGCATAAAAACTCACGTATGCAAACATCATCATCATTGCTTCTTGCGTAACGTTGGGATCACCACGAGAGAGATTGTTGCAGTGTGCAGTCCAGTGGCAACTGTGAATTTACACAACATACCACAACTTATTCGGAGCATTTTGTACGGTATGTCCACGCATCCTTACTCTCCTGTTAAATCTGTGAAACGTGAATCATTAAGAGAATCTTTTTTTGCGAAAGTAGCAACTCTCTCTGGATGCAATCGTAATCTAAACAATCTGCTTGAAATGTCAGCTCAATAACGTCATGATTCGAATTCCCGGACGCTTCGAAACCCGGACACCTCATGTTGTTTTATCAATTATTTGGATATAAGTTCTCATTATAAATGTCAAAAATGGGTTATTTGATGAATTCTAACATCAACTTTCATTTAACGATTGTTTGAACGCTGTAGTTAATGTCAAAACAAAGTTTACCAAAAATGCGAAACATTTCACGTGAAATATTTCATAGGCGTCCGAAGCACCGCGAAAGCAAAGCAGAAATTTATGGTTTTGATTTCCTTAAATTCAAGCAAATGTTTATATAAAATATCGATTGTTTTGATGTTAACAGCTTATTTGAGACCTAAAGAATGCCATTCACTAACATTTCAGTCCAAATTTGTGCGATTCATTAGCAAAAACGAGTGTCCGGAATTCGAAGCAAAAGTGTCCGGATTTCGAATCAGTGTTCAGTGTCCGGGATTTGAAGCGAAACAAGTCATTTTAATTTTCAAATTCTGATGAAAAATTGTTAGAAAAGACATATTTTGCATGCATTCTCTTAAAACTGACTGTTAATACTACATCCTGTTGATATTTCTTCATTTCCAACTTATTACATGATTTTTTGCCAGCTATAACAAAAATGATATGCTACTAAGTCTCCGGATTTCGAATCATGACGTTATTTTCAAAACAACTTGCAATGTTCATCCATCATTTCCAAGGTCACTCCAAAATATAAAATACATGTTCCACGTCCTGATATGATTGATGAAAAACCTTAAAGTATTTTTTGTTGAAAATTTAAGTTTATAGATGCTAAACAAGCCAACCTAACACGCAAGTCGCTTCTTCTGCCGGAAGACGTCCCCCTTTATTGCAACCTCATAAACTTCAGCGTGCCAAACCATGTTGTTCAAACGCCACCTGCATCGCTGCGGCTCATCGCGGCACCTCAAACTCGGTAGCACGTGTCATGAAGATCACATATAAATAAAACATAATTCACGTCTCATCATTCATCCATCTTTCCTTACAGCTGGGCACTGAAGAAGACCCCAAACCACAACCAACGCGCCGCGGTGTAAGGTGATTCCAAGTCGCGTGCGCACGCCACGGTCATCAACCAGCACCGTTTTACGAGCATGGCTTTTTTCACTTTCCATCTTTCACTCTCCGTGACCAGCGGTGGTAACCCTCGAAGAACATTTTTCAATTTATAATTGGGAAAAAATAAGGGTTTTCTTTCGCAAAATTTTTAGAATTTAATTTTCCTTTATATCAAATTGATTTTCAAAAATAAGATTCATCTTTCATTAAACTTCGTTGGGTGCTCAAGGGTTAGACTTCACCCCTGGTCAAGCTAATAGTGATGGGTGCGGTCCGCGGAAGCTTTTAATGATTCACTCCGGTGGTCATCACTTCGTAATTCGTCGAAGGTTTAGTTTTCCTTCGAAGAAATGGCTAATCGATGCATTTCTCACTCGGTCATAAAATCCAAAATTAAGTACCACGAAATTGGTGGCTTCGTATTGCGCGCGCGGTGTTTGTTACATCTCACGCGGAAACCCGAAATCATCGTATTACCTGATGCAGTTCTCCGGATCGCCCTCGCAGTCCGTGTTGCAGCGGAACCGTTCCCACGAGAGCCACCCCATCGGCGGTGTCCGCGCCAGGCCGTTCTCCAAGCTGGTGATCCCGGTGGGCATCAGGAACAGGGCTACCACTAACGATACTATCACAGTTTGGAAAATGCAAATGATCTGCAGGGGACTACTGCTACTGTTTGTGTTGCTGCTGCTGCTGCTGCTGGGTTGTCCGGACGTTCTCCGGGACCGCGTCCCGCCTTTGGCCTGGCCCAGTGTCATTGTGTCGATGTCTGCGAAGGAGAAGAACAGAAAGGAGCGTTAGTGTTTCGGTTTACCTCAAAAGAAAAATGTTTCATAATCTGTACACGACCGACTAGATCTAATTAATCCCTCTCACCAATCCTGACTACTCGTTAAATCATTAACATCGCACCTTATTGTGGAATGTTACGTTTTGACAGCTTGGCCGCCATAGATCACCGCTCCGGGCCAAGATAGTTCAGTATATCACCTGAACATACCAACAGTCCCGTGCTAGGGGTTGATGTCGAGGGATTTGTTAAAAAAATGTTTAAATTGAATCCATTTCAACGAATCATCTTTGTGGTTAACTTCATGGAATAGACATAGCCATTGATTTGTTAAGTAAACAATTTTCGAATTTCGTTAGGGTGGTCCCATATGGTTTTCCCTTGAAAATTAGACTTTTTCAAATGAAGATCTCGAGTTTAAAGAAAAACTCTTTCAAATGCAAACTGGCGCTTAAAATGTGGCTTGCGCCTTTTCGAGATATTTGAGTTTTAAATTTGACCCTTAAGTCCAAATTGACTTGTCAAAATTAAAAAAGGTTGTTTTTAGAGCTCTAAAGGTGCCCCGAATATCACTTTTCTCTACAACTTAACCTTGAATTGTCACGTTAAAAACTGTTTTTTTAAGGTTTGCTCAGATGCTTTCTATAAATTTGGTCGTAGAAGGCCTAGTCTACGAGATAAAATTTTGGTGTCTTCGAAAAAGTTGTTTGGATTGGCATGCTCAACAACTTTCTAGAAGACAAAAATCCCAAAAATATTCCTGAAAAGTTTTTTTTCAAAATCACCCTAATCGTGAACCAACCTAATTTTCAACCAAGCCTATTTACAAAAAGTTTTCTGAAGACACCAAAGCACCAAAACTTCACCATTTTTCGGAAAATCAATTTTCCACTTAATTTTGCGATTTGGATCACTGTGCAGTGTCAAAAATAAACTAATAAAGTAATTTTTTTTTTAATTTTCTGATAAAAAGTTATCAAAGTTTCAAATTTAAGACTTACATTTTAAAAGGGCCCAATTTATTTTTTTTCAAATGAAACATTAAAGAATTATTAAAAAATCTTCTCAAATGCTTTTTATCCGAAAGATAATAAAATTTCTCAAATGTTTCATTTTTGGACAGTATAATTAGGAACAAAAATATCTAAAAAAAAAAAATTGCTAAATTTGGCTAAAAACATAAATTTTAAGTGTATTTAACTTGAAAACTGAACACTTTCTCAAGATTTCTGTAAAATACTTTACTATTCATATATCAATTTTATGTTTAAAAATGAGGTTACATTTTTTTTGGTCATTATTTTGAAGCTGTATTTTTCTAAACATCGGCAATACTTCTGAGTATATTTGGCTCTTGCTGCTTTGAGATTGGTAAATAGCTGTTATTTTATCCTCTTAAACATATAAAAAAAAATTCAGTATTTTCATGCGCTTATTGAATTTTTGAGTTAAAAAGATTTTGATTAACAATACTTTTTTTAAGTTTATCTTTGTCTACTTATGTACGAATTGGTCTAACGTATACCTACAACTTGGTGAAGACCTCATTGATCATAAATTCTGTTCTCGAGATAAACAGTAAATAAAGTTGAATTTTAGAAGGTTGAAAATGTGGTTGGGTGAATATTATCAATTTTTCGAGTACTTTTACCAAAATAATGTGTAAAAATGTAATATTCAGCAGAAACTGATGAATTTTAACTAGTTTCTGATGGAAAATTAGCCATTTCTTTGACAAAATTGCTTCTTTTATGGAAGGCCCCTACAAAGATGAAAACAAATTAAAAAATACAGAAAAAAATTAATTAATTCCTCATTTTATCAATGGCTTCTTCAATTCCTCCAAACAGCATCCTTCGTTTACTTCGTTATTTAACCTGATTCCTCGGTTTCTCGATGGTCCTAAAATTTTGACACACGGAGTTTCGACTGTACAAACTTAAACGGCACAAAGCGATTTCATTTTACTTTAGTTTAGATTTAAAATAAATGTCTATTCAATGTTAAAATATTAGAAAGGACATAATCTGACCCCTCCATAACGACTCCTGCACCAACCCGCTACACCCCTACACAGCTAAAAAAGTAGTAATCCAGCTGCGTGTAAAAGGCCTGGGTGTAAAATAAATATTGCATTATTTTATGCAATTATATTTAATTTTACACCCTGAAATATGTAGCCCATCAGTATGGGAAACCTACTTGACCGAAATGTCAAGCCCATATATGCGTTTATCCTTTCAAATTTACATCGGTCTGATGGCCGAGTGGGCTAAGGCGCCAGTCCTTACTGTTGGTGCTGGGTTTGAATCCTGTCGGTTGCTACTTTTTTTATTGCTTGCAAAAATTGTACATGCAGTGTGTAATATTAAGTGTTTATTTTGACGAAGGTGATGTGCATGCTTTTGCATGCGATTTTACCATCGGATTTTTTGCTGTGAGCTAATGTTAGACATCACGCGGTTTTGCGGTGGCGGTGACGACTATAGAAAGGTGCCTAATTGTGTGTGCCAGCAGCAAAATGATGATGGTTAGATCGGTTGATAAATCACCAGATGTCCACCGCACGTCATCCGCCGGTGGCCACCCGTCGCCGGCTCTACTTTTGAACCGTTGTGATACACACGGGGAGCTACTATTTTGACAGTTAGTTTCTCCCAATTTCGGCCTCCAACCGCGTCGTTATGCAACGCGACTTACTTTGGGACCTACTTAGGGTCTCTATTTAAGTCTCACTCAAAAATATTCAAATGCTAACTATGTGACCTGAAGGGGTCACTTTACACGCTCGGATTGGGCAAACGCACATGAGGTATTGCAACTTTGTTAGGAAAAAGGTATGCAAAACCTAGTGATTTCATTACCCCCTTTGTACCAGGGGGGTTTAGCTTCAATTGTAGACACTAAAGATCCGGTCGCTGGTGATAATTTGAATACAATGCGGCCTAAAGTGAAGTAGTTATCCGGAGTTTTCCCACCACTTGCCGCGGTCATGATCAAGTCAGTAGACCCCCACCCAACTGTCATAAATCTGTGGACCCACGCGTGTCAATTAAAAGGGCGCCACCTGCCCGCTCGTCGTCTCGACCAATTTGCTCCGTTTGATGTTTTATTATCAGATGCCGGAACTTGACGTTTTGGGATGGGAGCTCGAGTGCACCCCCAGCTTCCATTGAAAAGGCATTTAGTTACATGTGAAGTAATAAAGTGAGCCCTTTGTTGGGTCTTGGATTGAAAAAGTTTGTCCGAGAGATGCTGGGCGAAAAGCCAACTGACAACTGGCTGGAGTTGAGATGTTCAAGGGTGATAGAGTGACGGACAGTGGTTTAAGGTGGGAATGTTATCACACACTGAATTAATTAAATATCACTAATGGGTTCACTAATTAGTTTTCAATGTTTCTTGGGAATTCAGATGGACAAAGTATAAAAGTTCGGGTAAGTGAATCGTGGGTTCGCTTTTAACCCTTCGGCAGTCGCGTGTTTTGACGTTTCTTCGATATTTACAATTTTATTTATTGGCAGGAAATTAACTAAAATTCGATTCTGTCGATTGAAGCATGTTCAGGGAGCACAAATAGGGGAAATATACCCTTTCTAATCAAACACCTATCTTCATCATATGGAGAGTTTGATGCTCGATTAAAGCTCCAAAAATACAATTTAGGCTATGAACTTACCAGCAACAGCACCGCCTCGAGTAGGTACGCAAATGTATGCTACTTACTGGCCAAAAAGATCAAATTTAATGCACTTTTGATCATAATTTCTATTTTGCGAGACCATTTCTCATCATTTTGGTGGCACACACATCCACACGCAAGATCAAAGGTTAGCTGCTTAACAAAAGTCGCCATCAATATCTTTTCACTTGCGCTAACGATTTCAAAGCGCTTAAGATATAAAATTGCTTCCAACTACCGGCAACATGTTCTTTTGCACATTAGTTAGTCACTCATTTGAAAAATAATCTCGAAACATGTAAATAATTATCAAGCGCCATCAAAAAAACAAACGCGCTAAGTCTTTTGACGTTTCAATTTTGACCACCCATTCCAATCGAAGGCTGAAGAAAACGGAGCGAGAAGCGAAGGCAAATAAAGAACAAAGGGTGGCCACCAACACCACCAGCCAAGCCTGTATATCATAGGACTCGCGATCCTGGTTTGCATTAGTATGAGTGCATCACTCCGTGCCACGAAAACCAAAACAAAAACAAACGAACAATGGACCGTGCCAGGAAAACCAAAACATAAACAACATCAGGTCAGTGGAGTGAGAGAGTCAGAGATAACGATTTTGACAACCGCACTACTACACACTCAATCGCGAGTACCTTAGGTAGAAAGCCATGACCACCAGCAGCGCCTGTGGAGTGAGCCAGTGATGCCAGAAAATATTCTCGATAAATGCTACTTTTCGTGAGCAAACCCAAAAGAGCGCTGGAAGAATAAAAGAACTAAGCTGAAAATAGGAAAATGGGCGTGGTCCAACGCACTTGACTGATTGGAATGCATTTGGGAAATATTTTTTTTTAAATGCTTGTAAAAGGAATAGCATAACTTTTAATAAAAGTGAAAATAACCAGTGTTCACAAAAAGTTGCTCTACTCGTTGGTGTACTTGGTTTTAGTGAATTTCAAGGAACACTCCAGATTATCCAGCATCATTCAAACACGACCGCTTATTAGGCTTAAAATGGGTATATTTCCCATATATCATACCTTGACGAAACTCAAGCGTTTACTGACATCAACTTCAAACATGTTGAGTTTAGTAGTTATTTATTAAATTATGCATTAACAGTTTCTTGTGAATTAAATTATTGCAATATTGCATTTTGACTAGCACAAAGATGTCAATATTCGTACTTGCACCTGATGGATGGACTCCAAATTAAATTCAAAAATTCCTCGAAATTCTTCAAAATATGGCATCACTAATTACTGCAACTGTTAACAAAAAATGCACTCAACGATTACCTCACACAGCTGCCACAATTGACCACATCATTGATGGTGCACAAGTTCCCATGACTGCCTCCGGTAATCGATTTTCCCACTGTATGTGTACCTGTGTAAACACGCCGATTTCCATCTCGAATCACGGTTGAAATCGATCGTGTAATGCGATGATTGTTTCTCACATCACAGTGTTTTTAGTACCCTGTATGCCATTTAACTATGCAGTCAATTCGATTGCAGCTAATCCCTCAATAGCGGGGTTGACATTGGCCGAGGTGACGACCACTCCATTGATTGAAGAAGCAGAACCCCACAAAAGCTCACTGTCAAGTCCATTGGTCAGAGGCAAATGAGTTGGTCGCTAATTTCATGATCGCGCTCAGCCCATTAGCTGCGAGCATGGTTTCGACGCGGTGTTTTTCGTCGTGTCAAAGAACTTGACCTGAATCGAATCGGCTTGGGGGCCAACGTCCCAGTGTCGGTACTTTCCGGTCCGGACCGTCTCCCCATCAATCAAGAGCACCAACCTGAAGGACCTGTCGAAAAATTGCAACCGCAGTGCCCACCATTAGCAATTAGAGCGCTGAAGCAGATCAGCATAAAAACTTGACTGTGTATAAAAGATTCGCCATAGATTAGTAAACCTAAACCAACCACAGATACTGAAAAACAATCTAGCGATGGTGGCGCCACCAGCGGTCTAAAATCAAACTAAAAAGTTTGAATTGACTGTTATTTTTTTCGTCAAAATCGAGTATTACATCTCTTTATCTACACGGAGAAAAAAGAGTTCCCAAAATCGTGAACAAGCGTTCATGAAAATGGGAACCACGAACAAAGTGTTCAAATCCCATGGTACGATTTTGAAAAACGTACCATGAAATTTGAACACTTTGTTCGTGGTTCCCATTTTCATGAACGCTTGTTCACGATTTTGGGAACTCTTTTTTCTCCGTGTATGCTCAACCTTTCAACAACTTTGTGCACTCGCTAATAAACCCGTTTTCTCTTCTAATTTCAGATAAAAATGGCCTAAACGAAGGTAAGTGCGATCGCCATTCGAGTCGAGTGCTTCAAGATCAATGTTCCGATGTCGGGTACCTACACCACACTGGAAACGAGATCGTTCAAGCCATCAATTATCAGCTCGAGTGTCAAGTATTTAGGGAGGTTTTCCAACCCCCCAGACAAATGGTCTTACGCCGGTGCGGTCGCGGTGTGTGAAGTTGCCCTTTGGCGTACGAGATGTGAATCATGGCGTTCGGTTATGGCGATAGACACAATAGATGTTGTCTCAGGGCAACACATTTTGTCGAGTCACAAGCGCCCTTAAAAGACGAAAGGGACGGATTTTTGATCGAGGCGAAGGGTTGGGTTGGGTTTGGCGAAATATTGCTGGTAATTATAGCAGGTTTACGTTTTGTTTCGAAACATTTCGCGGCGGAGGGCTGGTACTGTTGATTTTTTGTTTTTGTTCAGGGGTTGAAAAGGGTGGGTTTTCTGTGTACTTGTACCTTCAACGTACCTGACATCTAATTATTAAAGTAGGGTTGAAGGTTTTCTGTAAATGGAAGTGTAATGCACGGTTTTGTTGGGTTTGGGAAATGCTTTATACTTTTGAGAATAGCAAACAAATTACAATTTTTAACTAATTGCATAATCTAACAAAAAAAAAGTGTTCGATCAGTTTGAAATCAAGCTTTGAATTAGATAAACAATGTTCAACAATGTTTGAAATTGTTCATTTTTGTCCTTCAAATACCTTCAACTCAAAAACAATTAAAATTGTTTATTGAAATTTAATGATTGTAGATTGAAATTCAATGAGAGTTTTTCCTGCTATAACCAGATAATTTCTCAAAATTTTTGATGTTTTTTTTTTAAATTGAAAATCTTTTAAAAAAAATTATAAAGATTTTTTTGCAATTCCGTCGTGAAACTACTTGCTTTTCCTGTCATTCTTGAACGACGAAATAGCCTACTTTTCTGTACCAAAAATAACAGAATCGAATAGCAACATTTTTCAAAATAAATGCTGAAAGTTCTACTTTTCAGCACTGAAATGGGTGCTGAAAAGTTGAACTTTTCAGCACTCTTTTCGAAAAGTAACACTTTTGATATTTTTTTTTGATTTAAGCGATTTATTGACAAAATACATGAAAATTTGACTTAAAATTTCACTCAATGGGTGTTTTTCGGAATTGCAAAAAATGTTGTTTGGAACTCGTTGCAAAACTTGATTTTTTCAGCACTCTTCGTATTTATCCAACTCGGTGAACCTCGTTGGATAAATGTACGACTCGTGCTGAAAAAATCCTCTTTTTGCAACTTGTTGCATAAACTACTATTAAAAGAATATTTTTGTTGATAGAAATAAATCAATATTTTTTTCTTGTGTGGATGGGAATGTGAAACACGGTGTATTTTTCCGAGAACATTCAAATTACAGTCGATTCTCTGGTTGTCAATATCCAAGGGACCGTCGAGAAAAAGAATCATCAGTTTACAGAACGATGCAAAATGAAGACTCGATTGAAAATATTTTTTTCTTGATACCCAGCTATGGGAGAGAATCATGGCAACGTCCATCAAACAAAAACAAACTAATGTCAAACACCCTTCAAAGCTTCGTTTCGCCAAGAAAAATGTCTGTGCAAGCCATGAGAAAGTGAAATTATTGACAACCGGAAGAGATTTTTAAAGCAAACAGAATCCAAGGGACCGTCGAGGAAGAGATCCTTCAAGCAAGGGAAAATATCGAGGAATGAAGATAATTGAAGTATGCAGATTGAAGGGACTGAAGAATTCATCGATAGATGGAGAATGATATCGAGAAGATCGACAGCCAGAGAGTCGACTGTAAAATCAAATTATTCGCTGTACAACTTTGCCTTGGCGTTCTCGATTGCGAGATTCCTCCTTGAAACTAGGTGTCTCGAAGGCTTGACTGTTGAGGCAATTGCAAACCTCTTTTTATACCTTAGTTTCCATCCACCCCGGGATCCGAACTGACGACCTTTGGATTGTGAGTCCAACTGCCTACCAGCGATTCCACCGAGGCAGGACCCAGGGAGATGACTCTTACACCTGCACTGAGCTAACGACCTAACACCTCTAGGTTAAACCGGGGCCAACATTTACTTCCCCATCCGACGGAAGGCGTGATCAGACAAATCTCGTCTCAAAATTTGCCACCGGGACCTTCTGGGATCGTAACCCAGGCCGAGTGGGTGAGAGGCAACCACGCTTACCCCTACACCACGGTCCCGGCTTTTCCGAGAACATTATTATATAAAATTCGGCAAGTCTGATATTTGGCACCGTAAAAGAAGGGCCCTTTCCCGACATTTTGCGGTGTCCGGCGAAATATTTCGTCGGGGGGTCTAGAGCAACTTTTTTTTTGAAGATTTTTTTTTCGGTTTTATAGGAATTTTCTTCAGAAAATTCGATGGAAATCGATGGGTTCATGTTCATATCCATCAAATTTCTTATGAATGTGCCTCAAGAGACTATAAATTACACATTTGACTTCAAATAAAAAGTTTCCAACCCAAATTTACCAGTTTTCTAGCTTTCTTTGTAATAACCTCAAAATCCTCTTTGTACAATTTGTCATGAAAATACAGCAACAGATTGCCCGGATACAAATTCGAGCATGAAACATTGCTAAACTTAAATATTTCATTTAAAAGTTATTTATTACCCAAAAGGTTCCCAACATTATTTTTTCAATTCTCTGCCGTACAACACTATAAAACATTTTCGAATTAATCACATTGTAGAGAACAATTTTTTTAACAATTTCCCCAAAAAAGTATCAATTTTGGTTTAATATAAGCAGAGATATACCCAATTTCGTAAAATAAAAAGTGACTTTCTCCAAAATTTCTAGATTGAACTCCCATTAATAAGAAATTTGATGGATATGAACATGAACCAATCGTTTTCCATCGACTCGAATTCCTATAAAATCGAAAAAAAAAATAATACGAAATATTTCGCCGGACCCCGCAAAATGTCGGGAAAGAGCCCTTCTGCCATGGTGCCAAATATCAGACTTGCCGAATTTTTTATCTTAAGTTTGTTCTAGGAAACACACCGTGAAAAATGACTCTATGATTAATTTTTACCATAACCTAATCCATTAACGAAACGAAATTGACTTTATAGCTGTCGGCCACCATTGCTAGTACCAACCACTAGTGTCTTCCTTTTTATCTACAAGGACTTCGCCGCCCTGGGCTCCTAAGTGTATGAAAGTATGGCACGGAGCGACGGCGCCGAATACCCATATTTACACAAAGAATTTTAGAGCGCCCGCCGCGGGATTCGAACCGGCGACCTCTGGATTAAAGTCCAGTGCGCGGTTCGATTGATCCACACGGGCGGGACACCTAATCCATTACCTTGTCCTAAAATAGTTTTTGCTTGCACACCTGAGGGTGTAGACATCGTATAGAACCCAGCCTTGGTTACAAACTGTGCTTACTAACATTCCTGCCCTTCCTCCGAGATCTACAAACTGGCATGGCGGGCGCCGTTGCTGGCCACTGTTCCAGATTAGCACCTGCTCTAGCTTTGACAACCTTGTTGTTTTATCTTTTCAGCGCATTCTTACAAGCTATTGATAAGATAGTCACCAATAGATCGCTAAAGCGTATGTTTGGTAATGCTGATAGGATAATATGTTCCTGTTCTACAACGAAGGGGCAACCATGGGTATCTCAAGCTCAAGCTGGATGTGAATATCGAGTTAGTGAAAATAATGATAATAATGATAATAAACATAAATCTGGACTGTTTCTGACATGTTCAACTGTCAAAATTGCATACAACCTGTGAATTGAAGCTCACATTTTCAACCAATTTTTCGCAAAACATTACTCCTGAGGCGAACGCAGTGCCTGGAAAGAATAAATTATCATACTTATGAATTTTACCCATACCGTCGTCGTCGCGTTCCATCGAACGCCAGCGGAAAAAAGACTCCCCTTAACGTGTAAGACAGCCCATACCGTCGGTATCATCGGTTAACCACGGAGGGGGGCGTCGACGGGCGAAGAAGAGAAGAAGCGCTCCCAAAGCGGTAGTTAAACGACGAACCATCAATTTGTTGTCGATGGAGCGTTTCAATGTTTCCTACCCCACCTTGAGCTTGGATCAAGCGGTTGGAACGGACCTCAAAATAGATACCTCGTATTATCGAATCAACGGGGGGGAGGGTGGTCTGTCAGACCCTGCCACGCGATCGGAAAATTGAAACGACGTGAATACACCTCACCTGCTGTAAACAAATCTAAGCCAGTAGTACGACAGGTGTATCGAGCATACATATGCGGTAATCGAAGGTGTATCAAACGTCGGCGTGTGGCTTCAATGTGTCACACTTTCGCGGTTGCGCAACTTCATAGGCTCAACAACGTATCATGTAATGTGATCTAGTTTTGTGGCGTTTATAGATATGATGTGATTAAGGGGGAATATTGCTGGTTATTGACACCTGCATGAGGTAGCTTGGTAATTTAGGCACGGTATGGTGAGCAAGTTAATGAGCGATTAGGATCGTTGAATAGTAAACTTAGAACCGTGGGATTTCCACAGGAAGATGTTGTAGAACCCAAGTTGTTCACTACACAAAAAATCCTGATAAAAAGTGAATGCTTCATTGTTCATGTAATAGTCGAGTAACTGTTGTTGTGTTCTAGAACCGGAACAGAGTTATGTAAGGTGGAGATTGCATGACTTGTAACACCTTTTTGCTATCTTTACAAAGTACTCCCAAGATAGGGCAAGCCAATTTCCGCTCGAGTGGCTGACATTTCGCAAATTACATTGAAAACTCTCCCAGCCTGCAGGCGTCAGAAACATTTGACCCACAGTTCACGATTCCTCCGTGAGTCATGCTTCTGGGCGTAAGAAAAAAAACATTCGTAGTGTTGTAAAACCGATTGAATTACATGACCTGCGCGCACGGTACGTTACGATCGCGATCCGGTAGCGGCAGGAACAGCAAGGTGAAACATTTTACAAGTCAGGTAACATTCAAAACAACACCGCCACTGTGCCAAGTGCTGCCCCAAAGCCATAGTTTCCACGCGGAGCAAATGATGGTCTTCGCTGCGGTTGAAATAAAAACGATTCAATAACTAACAACTTATTTCCCCTCTGGTCCATGTAGACCCGGGGTCCATAGAAAGTAATGGAATAATATAATTCTGCTAATAGAGCTTAATAGTCGATTTGTGAAAGATATTTTTCACAGTCATCATTCGTTTAACTGCGGTGAAGGTAACAAAAAGTCGTGAGCACTTGATTAATAAATTTTGTGCTGCTTTAAAAGATTTACAAGCAAAAAAACTTCTTGTGAAGTTTCTCCCAACGGAGTTGGAAAAAAATCGATCCCCAGTGTATGGCACCACAATAAAATTGTCTCTTTGAAGAAAGTGGCAGACAGCACGACGTTGTGTTTGGCAAGATGTCAATTCGCAATGTTCTCAATGATGTTAACGTCTCCCAACTGCTACCATAGCTGGCGATGGCGATGGGCATCGAGCCAGATGATCGCCGTTGATAGATCAATTAGCACTGAGGCAATCGGTAATGTGTCCTGAAATAGACATGCCATTTTTTTTGCTGCGATTCATTACAGATGGCAACCGATCTTTTACGAATGTTTGATTTTGATCAGATCCTGGCAGTTTGAAAAAAAATTTTTTTTTAAGATATTTGAGGAAATCCTTTGGCATATTCGCTCGAGGTGGAGTTCGATCCCCCGTCCTTTGGATTGGTAAGCAAAAATGCTAACCACTACGCCATCGGTTTGGTTTTCAATAACTGGAATTAGGAATACTGTTACTATTATATACGCGCTGGGTCTTTGTCCATTTGACAAGGCTCCGGAAGTTCTAAATAACGTTTGAATCCGATTGATGCAAACGTTCTTCAGGGCGGGGCTTGTCGATTCAAGCTAAGGTACCACGCGCTCGGCTAGCTAGCGTGGGAATGGTTCACCGAAGCTCGGTAGAGAAAAGTTCCAAATTTCGTCGCCGTCGTGCTAACTTGTTGTACGTGCATTTTGGGCCAAATTGAGTTAAGGACGCCATTTTGTGCAGCTTACAATGCCTCACCTTTTGACCTTCACAGATCCCCAAAATTCGATTTCAATCCAGAGATATTCAACGAAATCTGAAAAAAAAACTCCGTGCATTGTTGTCACTTTTTATGTGAAAGAATTTTCAATCTTGTCGTGCTAACTTGTCACTCCCTGAAAATTGATGTAAGTGCGACAACTGGCCAAAGGGATTTCAGGTCAGAACGCGTTTGGCGCACGTACAAGTAAGACTACCGCAAACATTTGTAATTATAACTCGGGACTCCAGCAACCAACTTTAACCAATCTTCGGGACAACGCACAGAAAGGTCAGCCAAACAAAACGTGTTTTTTATTGTTTACATTGCGTGCTGTCGTTTTTGTTTATTCAAGGTCAAACATCAAAAGGCGTTTTTCTCGGAACGTCGAAATGGCGGGTGCGACAAGTTGGTTGGTTGGTTAAAACTCGCTTTATTTCTATTGCTACCTCTCGATTTTCTTAAGTGCAACGGTATGGGGTGTACTGCCCTTGTTCGCATAAATGTCCCATATTAATTTTAGCAAGTTGAGAAAACGGGCTTGGAAGTTTGGAAAAATGTTTCTCATTAATTTCAATTATAAAATCATGTCATTGGAAAATAGTCTAACATCACACATGCTCTTTCTTATGCAGTTCTGGAGTTTTTTTGAAAAGGTCCAATAAACCAAATTTCCAGTTTTTGCTTTTTGGGTGTTTTTGAAACCACCTTGAGTCAGGGGTATTTGAAAACAACCAAAAAGCAAAAATTGAAAATTTGGTTTATTGGACCTTTTAAAAAAAATCCTGAGTTGTTTACTTGTTATTGACAATTTTCTTGAAAAAAAGTACTTATTATGGGACTCGATTTGCTAACATTTTCTTCATAGCGTATCAAAATGTTCGCATACCAAACCGATCGCATCATGCTACCGAGGCAACTTTCAAATGTAAACAAACTAATTAGTTGAAAAAGGTGGAAAATTCAAATTTTAAATTGTTCAAATTCAACTGTTGTGAGACTTGTGAACACTTTCAATGAATGAAAACAGTGTACGAGGCAAGGATCATGGTAATCCTTCGTAAATTTAGGAAGTTACCTAGTCAAATTGGTAAGTTCAGAACATAATACAGTCGACTCTCTGGTTGTCAATATCCAAGGGACCGTCGAGGAAGAGAATCATCAGTTTACAGAACGATGCGAAATGAAGACTCGATTGAAAATATCTTTTTCTTGATACCCAGCTATGGGAGAGAATCATGGCAACGTCCATCAAACAAAAACAAACTGATGTCAAACATCCTTCAAAGCTTCGTTTCGCCAAGAAAATGTCTATGCAAGCCATGAGAAAGTGAAATTATTGACAACCGGAAGAGATTTTTAAAGCAAACAGAATCCAAGGGACCGTCGAGGAAGAGATCCTTCAAGCAAGGGAAAATATCGAGGAATGAAGATAATTGAAGTATGCAGATTTAAGGGACTGAAGAATTCATCGATAGATGGAGAATTATTGATATCGAGAAGATCGACAGCCAGAGAGTCGACTGTATTCCCAAGTGAGACAGATTTGTGAACATTTTCGCGATGGGACTCATATTTGAACATATTCAAGATGGGACAAGCAAACTTGCGGTTGAAAATCAGTTTTTTTTTGGAACAAAGTGGTAAATATGATTAGTGCAGCTTGAAGAAACACAACAAACGAAGCTATTCCTACATATAACTCTAAATCGACAAAAATGCATATATGACACTAATGCGAACATGGGCAGTGTAGAATCACAAAATTGTCCAGCTAACTCTGCAAGAATATAAAAATTAATTACGCCAAAATAATTGATTTAGGTAAAAGGTATAATAATAATAATTCCATAGAATTAAAAAGGTTCTCAAATTCATCACTAGCACAGATTTATATTGCTGTATCCTTGATACCATAAAGTTCAAAACGATTCATAATACAATTACTACATCGTTTATGCTACAAGGTTCCAAAGGTGCTCAGCATCGCCCAATCCACGAACGTTCGTCCGTCATGAAAACATAACTAGAACAAGGTTATTATTACAGCTGCTCATTACTAGCAAATGGCGCATAATTTCCCATCAGCCCAATGTCCGACGGTCCGGAACACATTGAAGCACTTTGTAAAACGTTTAAACGGACCACTTCCACTCCCGAAGGCTGTTTGCAGACTCCGACTCCAATCCTTCCTCGAAGGCGCTCCTCTCTCGCGGTGGTACTACACATTAAACATAATTACCGTACGGCGGCACTTCTTGGGACCCCCACAAAGAGGTTGCACGACGACGGTTCCCTCAAGTATCAACAGCCTATACTAAGTATACTACTATGTAGCAGAAGTGATGCCGCGCGATCGCCTACAGAGTTCACCGAAAGATCACCGCGTAATGGCACGGAATACGCCCCCTCTCGCGCTTGACTCAACCAGCTGGTTCCGCGAGGTCGATTGGCCTAACCGGAGGGCCTGTAGATAGAGAGGTAATACGATTCTTAACTTCAGCTTCGTGTTGATGCAGCTTGCAGTTCCGTTCAACCGGAATTGGCGCGATACTGCCGAAAGGGGCGTTTTTAAAGTGTCACCCCCCTTCTCCGGACGGTGAAGTGTCAAAGCCGGTTGCTGCACCAGAGCGTGGCAATCAACGCAGCGGTTCGACCGTGAACGATTTTATTGATGTTTTAACACCGATTCGGAGGGCGGATGCGGACGATTGATGGCGATGACATTCGTGTTCTTTTGGGGAGGATGTAGAGCGGAGATTGTGAGATCGAGATGATGTGGGACTTTTTTTTATTGTCTGCCACTGCAGCAATGCAGCGTCTATTTCTTAGTTAGTAATAGACTTATACAGAAAGATTTGCAATGGATAGTCTGAACTTCTTCTGTACCGCGACAAACAGCTAATACCGCTACGACGACATTTGCAGACAGAACCAAGCCAAGTTAGTCATTGTATCCACCAACCTAGCGGGTCAATCCCTCAAAACGCGTACCTTCGCGGGGGGAGGTCATAACTTTTCGCATCAACCGGCGGCGCCGCCGGTATGCACAAAAGATTAAGATCTCAAGTTCTTGTTCCACAAAATGTTTGCAAAGCTGACGCGCGTATAAATCGCCGAAAGGGAAGTGGTGCTCTTTCGTAACGTCCATCGCGGCCAGAGACCTCAAGTGTGGGAACTTTTGCGTGACAATGTCAACACTTTGGAGGTCCCATGCCGCCTCAAAGCGCTGTTTTAATCGTTCTAGTTAGCTAATAACGCGACTGTGTGTGGTTGGTGAACCGCTTGTTGGGTGGCAATCAGCATTTATAGCAGAACAAGACACCCAACCATAAAGACATTAAAGACTAACTGTACTGTGCGAAAAATTTGCGCTGGCAATACGGGTCTTTTATGGGGTTGAGAGACCTGGCGGACTCTTTGTCAGTTACCCAGAAGGTCCACATCTTCCTTGGGTTCGCTGCTCTTCGCACAGATGTTCACCAACACTCGAAACGCATTGTTTTAATGCGCGCGCGTATAGGTCATTTAAAGTTGGCCAAATTAATGACCCCCTTCACTTGAATCTGGGGACGGCCGCGGCGTATCGAATCACATTTCATGGCGGTGGTCATTAGCACCTCGAAATCTGCCGGTTGACCGCGCGCAAAACGCTCTCATAAGCATAACTTTCCAATTACCCACTTGAAGCAAAACAACAACAACAAAGTACCCATACACTGTCAAACTTCACAGAGCTGAAAATTTGGAACACAAAAGAAAAACAAAACGATTTCATGACACCGCCAACGATGGCATCGATTGAGCTTCAGCTGTTTTTGGTATGCAAATAAATTGCTGGAAAATCGCGCGGGCACGCGGGTCGATGTGCTCATCAAAAAAAGGTAACAAATCCGTAATTGTCATCAGCGCATTTCGTAATTTCGCTTCCCGTGGCACCTTTTTTTGTTGCTACTCGAACGGTGGCAGTTGGTAATTGGAATCCGGTTTCGGAGAGGCCAAGTTGTGTCCGAAAAAAGGAGAAAAACCATGAAGTTGTGAATCAAGGATCCTTTTTGTACTAATCTTCTGATTGCTCAAAATTCTTCCCTTCACTCGTGAGCACAAATCGGACGCGACGCAAATCTGCTCTGACGAATTCTTACCGTTTGGCACTACCACACCGATCTCTACTGAACACTCTCTCTTCTACTCTTCCTCTCTCTCTGATTGGTGCAAACTCAGATTCACTCCGACAGACCGATTCGGCTTTGTCGCTCCAAGTTGATTCAAAATCGTCTTCAATGGATGTGTTTTAATAATTGATTCGGTTCCTTAAACCAAAGCATTTAGCATTTTTTTTGTTAACACAAAATCAAAGACACATTTGACCGCAACTTCCACCATGCAAAATAATATTGACGGTCAACTGTGGTGGATTCTCTCCTCTCTGAGCATATTTGTATGTGAGTGACGCTGACGAGTGGAGTAAGTTATGTGATGGCTTCTGTGATTCAATTCTGATTGTTGATCCGAAAATCAGGACTCTTGCTTGTGGGCTTACTTGATGGGTTGGAAATTACCTAGAAAAGAAAAGAGAGGAAAAATACATTATTATTTTTTCGTCTAGTTCTAAAATTCTGAATGTTGGGATAGTTTGTTTTTTTTTCAACAGCCAACATTTAAATATAAATATTGAGCATTGGTTAAAAAAAAAACAAGTCCATTTCATAGCATCGATACTAAAGAGGCACATCAACTGACATCTCTCTTAGCATACACGTTTGCCTTGGTTTACTCATCTTTCTTTGCAAAAAAAAAAATGGAATTGCTTGCCATGTTTTTAACATTTCAATAAAAAAATGTTTTTTAAAATGCATTGTACATCCAGCAGTTGTTCTACAATCATTAGATTTTAAAAAATCTAAGATTTGAAGACAAAAAAGTTATCGACGTTTTTCTAATCAACTTAAAAAAAAAGATTTTTATACCAGAAAAAATAATAAAATATTTGGTTTTTTGTACACAACTCTAACGCGCAAACAATAACTAAAATAACTTAAAAATATGAAAATGAAATCAGCAAAAAAAAAACTTTGAATAAAATATGAAATTAATATCAAATTGATTTATTTAAGCATTACAAATTTTATTTCACATAAAAGTCAGCCAAAATTTCATGCTCCATAAATTTTAAACTCAATATTTCTGAGAAAACATCAAAATATTGTTTCCTGTTCTAAGTTACCTAAACAAATCAGGGAGCGTAAAATGTAAAGCAACCACTTGAAATTATCACTGAAAAAAACTAGTACAATCGATTGTTAACTATTTAAAAAACCAAAAATTTCGCTAGTTTAGCTAAAGATAAATATTATGTTTAGCTCCGGATAGACAATGAAAGAGACAAACATATCAAATTTGTTTTCATTTGTCTTTGATTTATTGCTGTTTTTTTGAAAATAATTTGTTAAAAATTTATTACGTACCGTCAGTGGGGCTGACATTGGGTCTGCGAGGTGAGATTGGGTCAAAGTGATTTTTTACGGATTTTACCATTTCTCAGATTCTTCTCAATGAAACTGAATTCTGTTAAAAGGTTTGTGTAGGGGGCATCTTGAGATTCCCTCTAACAAGAAACACTGTTGGATGACTTGTTTTTACCATATCGTTGTATTTGAGCATCATTTTAGTTTCATTTGACCCAATGTCACCCCCTCTAAAGGGTGAGACTGGGTCAATTTTCAAACTATTGGCATTTAAGGTAGTGTTCATCAAAACCCACCATATTTTGGGAAAATGTTAGTCAACTATCTAAGAACAAATCTACGTTGATAGATTTTCGATGTTATTTAAATTGTTTTTGTTATTAAAAAAATACGAGAGGTGTATTGTTTTTTTACCCATAGTCACCCTCACGTACGGTACGCGAAAAAAAAACCTTTTAGCCCCACATCCTCTGACTTGTGAAACTCAAATTTATAGTTTGGTGACCACTGTACTAGGAACTTGTTGGGATGTGAATTTCATTTCGAAATATAGATTAGATGAATGCACACATGTGTATAGTCTATTTAATTAAATCAATAGAAATAGAACCCGTTCTTTGTAGCAGCCACAATTTCCTACCCATTTAAGACAGACAGATCTGCATTCCGACATGGTGGGCGCCGTTGGTGACCAGTATTTTAACAATGGACGATCACTAGGGTGACAATAAAAAAAGTCGACATCAGAGATACCCTCTGACTCGATTCCTAATGCAAAAATAAGTATCTGTGCCAATTTTGAGTCAAATCGGTTAAGGCTAAGGGGTCGCTTTTCATCGTTGAAGTTTATATGGGGAAAATCACGAAAATGTATGGGGAAAAACATCGTTTCAGTAATTTTCTGCTAGGTGGCGCAGGTCTCGCCCAAAATTGTCCAAGTTTGAGATTCTTGTAGGAAATTTAATTCCCTACAACTTTGTCGAAGGGTGCAAAACGATCCGAGTTGATCCTGGTTTTTGGTGATTTTTCTAGAAAACAATATTTTTTTATATACTTCTTATATACCCCTTGTATACTTTCAAGTATATAAGCCGATTTCTTTTCATCGCATTGCTAATAACTCATCAGGATCAACTCGGATCGTCTTGCACCCTTCTACAAAGTTGTAGGTGTTCAACACGTATATTGTTACAAAAAATGGCTAAATAACAACTTATGAATGTTTTTCTTCCGATGGACCTCAGCAACACTTCTACGTAAAATAACAAGCTCTGCTCAGCCACCCCGGTACACCATCTTGACGACAATTTAGTCGAGAGCACCCTCTCAAGCCCTTCTTGACTTCAATTTCGACGGTGAAGATGCTACCACTTGTTCGAAACAACAACGATGGTCAACACTTGTTGTGCGCGAAAGTTGATACTGAAGTGAGCCCCCTCAGCATTAATTCGAAAGATCATCAAACGTTCCATCGAGTGGCTCTTCATCGCCGGTTCACCAAATGATACTTAGCAGCGATATTTTCCTATCGCGCGGCTGATCGCGACAAACCATCATCAGCGCTTACCCATTGTTGTCGAGTGTCTAATCGGGGATCACATACACAGCTTCCTAGGGTAAGGCATCGCGGTTTTGGCTTGACTTCTTGAGCCTGCAGTTGCTAGTCAGAACCGGAACCTCACAGCGCTAAACTATGGAGTTGCTACCCAGAAATGTCGAAGGTGCGCTTCTTGGAACGCTCCGCGGGGCAATTACGCGCGATCAGCGATGTCCGATAGCATTCAACAGAGTTCACACGTTTAGACAGATATTCAATGTTTTTTTTTTGCTATCGCTTCTGGCGAGAAGCCCCGAAGCGAATGCATGAGGTTTCGTCGACCGGCTTGAACTTGCGCCAAACTGATTGCCATCAGACAGTGGGTTTTGCCAAGTGATGGCGGATCGAATTGTCGCCATATTTCTCATGGTTGTGTCTCGCCACACGTCACGAATGGCCAAAGTGAGATGAGGTGTGAAATTTGTTGATGATCAAACGAATGTTTTGGGTGAGGAATTCCTTGAATGGTTTGAAATTGGTTACTTGCAAAAGTTGTATTTCGGCGAATTATTGTAATTTGCTTCACTCAGCTGTTGGACAGCATCGACTTCCAAGTTTGAACAATCTACAAATTTGCGGAATAATATCTTAAAAGCATTTAAGGATCATTTCTCGTGTCGAATGTCTAGGTAAGATGTCCAAAGATAACATTGGGTAGTCTGTACAAGTCTCCATACAAAACTTGTTGTAATTTAGAAACCAACTCAAGAGAGACGACTCCTACTCCTGAAATTACCTAACTCCGATCGACTGGGATTAAACCCAGACTAGCTGGTGTGAGAGGCAACCACGCTTACCACTACACTACCGACTACCGTGTTACGTAATTCTAAAACAATCACCCTCGGCATACCCCACAAGTTCGATTTAAAAAGCGCGCGTGATAAAACTATTTCCCTCCGACACGAACGACCTCCTGATCGATTCACTGATTGATTGCGGATAGCCGTAATTTACGCGTGCCCCCCCCCTGAGATCTACCTGCAAGATCGTGCGTACTCAGTCAGACGGTAGCAGCGTAGACAGTGAAAGTCCAATCACCTTGGAGGAGAAGAGGCACGCGTCGGCCATCAACAACTCGCCGGCTTCCTTCTAATCAAAAATTGAACCAGCATTTAACTTTCTGATTTTTTTTTTCTATTATCTCGCTGATTTTATTACGCTACCTGGACCTTTTTTGTCTGACAGTCGCTCACAATGGTCTGTGCACTATCGGTATCAGCTGGTGTAATTTCGTTACAGATAAATTAACGATTGCGGTGGGGAGTTGGCGCCGCCAAAGACGTCGATCGGTAATGGACGGTAATCTTCCAAATTGAGCCAAAATATAATCTGAGAGTAATCTCTCCGAGCTTTTGGCGTTACGTTACTGCCGGAACGTCCGGAGTCAGGGTTGCCAGCAGTTCTCGATCCACTCGATTTTTTTTTTGTTTAGCTTGCTGACGGCGGCGTCGATCATCATAAACAACAAAACCGGACCGATTCGCTTTCTACCGGTTGGTGTATCGAATCAGGGGAGTCGTCTGGAAAAAGTCCGCTAAAAATCAGCAAATTGAGTGCTTTCCCTTTCGTCGAGCCCCACCGCGCTGAAGCTCGTTGAACAGGTTCGAGCAGTCCGGGTCCCTACGGCCTTTCCCGCCCAGGGTTCAACATCCGTAACGGACTCAAGATATTGGAGTTTGACGAAAGATTACTTCGTGGAAGCAGAGTAAATACCTGGAAGTCTTTGGTGGCTGTCTTCAAACAAAAAATCTAAGAAACAATCAGAGTTAAATTAACTGATCCATCATGTAGCTACATCAGCAGCATCCACTGATTCGTTTAATACCTTGAACAGCGATTTGCTTTTAATGGGTCAACAGTGATTTAAACAACGCTAGAGAAAAACGCTCGTAAAAACGAACTCTCCTTCGCGTCAGGTGCACTTGCTGACGATGGTTTCTAATTGATAAAACATCGATCTGAAGTGGGCAGCGCCAGCAAGTACCTACCACTTAATCTGGAGGCTAAGTCATGCTAATCATTGGTGAGGGGGGAACCCTCAAGATCATGTGCCCCAAAGCAGCCTGTTGAACCTTGATCGAGGTTAATCTGCCGTAACCTGTCGATTTTATCGCTGGTATCCCGTTGAGCTTTTTTTCGGTTCAATTAATTACCATAACCCCTGAAGAAGCTCTCGAAGCGATCCGCAATCGATTGGGAAAGGCGGCCCATAAAGTGTGAAACTGAAAGATTTTTAAGAAATGCCGCAATAACTCATACCTCGGAGATCGTTCAAGGTCGTCGTGCGCGGGTCCTCCCATAATGGCGTGCCCGGAAATATAAATTATGAATTGGTCCGCCTCAAATCACTCCACGGATGACGTCTGTTAGTCCACTTAACCGCAGCCAAGATCACCGGTTTAGTGTCTTCCCATGCTTAATTATGCATTCAAGCCAATTCATTTTGTGTGTGTGCGTACGGTGTCGATTTCATCTGCACCGGCGAACGACAAAAACATCTGCATAAAGTTTCCGGCGGCTAGACGTGATCAAATGGGACTGTTTTACGACTATTTGATAATTGTTGGATGAATGGCAGGTGTGGCAAGCGTAGTATTGTAAGTTTTATGAACAAGCTGGTCCGTTTGCTTTCAAATTGCAGTCAAACAATAGAGTTGTTGGTGGATTACCATGACCTTGCAGGTGATCTGAAACTGATTCATTGGTGCAATAAATGAAATCAAACCTTTACAATAGGGTACACACAGCAAAAATCCGATGGTAAAATCGCATGCAAAAGCATGCACATCACCTGAGTTACAAAGGCACTTACACAGAAAAAAAGTTGAATTTTGGAAGGTTGAAAATTTGGTAGGTTGAATATTACCTATTTTTTGAATAATATTACATAAAAAATGTTTAAAAATGTGAACCTGATGAATATTCATCAGAAACTGATGAAAATTCGCCAATTTCTGATGTAATATTACACATTTTTTTCCACACAAAATCTGTCACCAGTTTTTGATGAATATTACCATCATTTTTTTTCTGTGTAGTATTCATGTTCAATTTTTGTAAACACAAAAAATAGTTGCAACCGACGGGATTCAAACCTACTACCAACAGTCAGGACTGGCGCCTTAGCCCGCGCGGCCATCAGATCATTGAAGAATGAAACGGATAAACGCATAGATGAGCTTCACAGAAAACAAAAGTTGAATTTTGGAATGTTGAAAATTTGGTAGGTTGAATATTACCTCTTTTGTTGAGTAATATTACATAAAAAATGTGTAAAAATGTGAACCTGATGAATATTCATCAAAAACTGATGAAAATTCATCATTTTCTGGGGTAAAATTTATCATTTTTTTAAACACTAAATCTGTCACCATTTCCTGATGAATATTACCATCATTTTTTTTCTGTGTTGACATTTCGGTCGAGTAGGCTTCCCATACTGATGGGCTACATATTATAGGGTGTAATATTACATAGAATTTAATTAAATAATAATTAATTTTACACCCAGGCCTTTTACACGGAGCTGGATTCCAATAATATAATAAATTTTGTATTATTCTATGAAATTTTATGTAATATTACACCCTGAAATATGCAGCCCCCCAGTATGAGAAACCTACTTGACCAAAATGACAAGCTCATATATGCGTTTTTTTTTACTCTTCATCGGTCTGATGGCCCAGCGGGCTAAGGCGCCAGTCCTTACTGTTGGTGCTGGGTTTGAATTTCGTAGGTTGCATTTTTTTGTTTACAAAAAATGTACATGCAGTGTGTAATATTAGTTTTTTTACGAAGGTAAGTGGCGATTTTTGCAAAAAAAAAATCTTAAATATTGCCAATTAGAATTTCAAACATAACTGTTAGATGCAAAATCCAATTTGCACCGATTTCAAATAATAGACATTTTAATGAAGTTTTTTTTTTCGAAAAATAGTTCTGTTTTTGTTCTTTAAAAATACAGTTTCCTTTTCAAATTTTCGACATTATTTTCGGTAAATTGAAAATTTCATGAATTCGGTGAAAAATTACCAAAATAAATCATGTTGACGGATCGTTACACCGATCAAAACTGTACAGATTTCTCGTCTACCAATTTTGGTTAAAAACAATTGGTCTGTAAACCTTATTTTACAGAATTCTATAATTTTTAAATTTAATTTTACTGATTTTTAACTGTTGTCGGTAAACTGAAAATTACCGATTCCGGTGAAATTTAGCCGTAATTCGGTAGTAAAATACATTTTTGTTTATTAAATACTCGAATTTTGGTAAAAAAATTTCTCATTGCAAATTGAATTTCAACAATAGTTGAATTGAAACTTTCTAAATTAAAAACTAGGGGAAATATACCCATTTTAATCAGTCTAAGCCGCTCGACCAATTCTCATCACTTTTCGAGATTTCCGCTATTAAATCAATATTTTTGGATACATCAACAATGGAGAGTTGCTTGCTCACTTTTATTTGAGCTATTTATTACTTTGGAACAGTCAAAAACACTTTAGGCTTCATCCATAAAGTACGTCACGCTAAAATCAGCCAACATTTACCCCCCCCCCCCCCTCCCCCCCTTTGTCACGCTTTTCCTATACTTATAACACGCAATGTCACACTTGCTCAGACCCCCCCTCCCCCCCTAGAGCGTGACATACTTTATGGATGACGCCTTATGAAATAGGCTGAGAAATGGTATATTTCCCCTAGTAATTATTTAATTTCATAGCAAACACTTGGATTTTTTACGGACTTGGCATAGTTTACCGAATTTTTAACTGCTGAACAAACTAACGAATTTGGTAAGCTCTTATCAATATTTGGTACACACTTCGAAAAAAACGTGTAATATTCTGTTAAATAGATGCACATAACTGGAGCGTCTAATAAAACATAATATTACGTTAGATTTGAAAATTACACGATTCCAAAAATTGGACAGTAGCAGTGTAATTTTACGTCATTTGAAAATTACATTGATGTAATTCGTTATTGGTCGTCGCTGTTCAGTTCCAATTGGAATTCTTATTGGAATAAAATACAAATATTTTTCATACTGCAAACACAGCTATCTGTGCGTTTATTTATCAAATACTTTCACTAAAACACAATACATTTTATCATATTTTCCTGGTCAATATTCTTGGCCTGAACTTGTATCCCAGAACACTGTTTTGCTCACCTAACAAAAGAACTACCAGAACACTCTTTTTACTTAACCCCAAACATTCTTGTTGGCACTAAACAGCACTAAAATCACCGGTCCTGCGAATCACGTTTTTCGGGAGAATTTGTAGAAATTCAAACACTTAAAATCTGCTAGCGTTGTGGTCGGCTTGTTTTTCCGATTCAGGCGTTTAACGGTCTGGCCCCGGACAGGCCACTCCATTGCAGGCGGTGGCCAATTTGATTGCTGCGATCGACTTCTGGTTCTGCTCCGGTCGTCACGAACAGCTGTGAAAAAAGCAGACATTTGTTATCTTTTTGCAAACAAATTATCCTCTGTCGCAGCTGATGGTTAATTGAACTTACCTTAATCATTTGAAAGGAAACTCCCTAGATTTTCGATGCATTTCTCCGGTTTCCAGATGACGGTAAAAAACTCGACCTCCGCCGATTTGCACAACACAAAGATGGCTGACGTTTGGTTTGCACTGTCAAGAGAAAGCACTCAAATTAACTTAAAATTCAGTCAGCTGAGACTTAAAATTACATCTAAAAACACGCTCCAACCATGTGCATCAAATTTGACGCAGAATCAAGTCAAACGTAAATTAAATTTACACGATATTTGATATAATGATTTGTTTCATGATTCAAGCAGGGATTTGGGAATCTGTATCAAATCAAACATAATTTTACGTTATTTTCTGGAGTACATCTATGATTTTTACATCGGATTAGAAATTCAGTTAAGTGTAATATTAATTATTTTTTAGTGTGTAAGATTCATCTGTCAAACGATTTCTAGTTAAATTTAGTTCATTTTGACAGATGGTTTATCCAGAGAGAAGGGAAATACTCTTTGGTTTATCTAGCTAAGCTTTTCCAATTTTCAACTGTCCATTTCGGTAAAAAAAAGTTTGCAAAAAAAAACAACTTAAATCTTGAAATAAACGCAAAAAAAATACAAGTTGGTTTTGTTTTCTCAATATAAACTTTGATTAACAATACCACTTAGCTAAACTGCATAATCATTCGGATTTATGCGCATGCCAAGTAACAATAGTTACCCTAAATAATTGCCCGGCTACCATAACACTGTAAAACACTATTCACAAAACGCCGTACAATTGCACCAATTTCGTCAAATTTCAGAGCTACTCTAAATTGACGAGTACGCGTGGCGTATGGCACCGTTTTGCGTCCAATTGTTACAGTTTTTTCCCTCCTTCTCTCTCACTCACTCTCATTTTGGCACTGCTGTCTACAGTTACAAAGTTATGAGTTACACACTAAAAAATAATTAATATTACACTTAACTGAATTTCTAATCCGATGTAAAAATCATAGATGTACTCCAGAAAATAACGTAAAATTATGTTTGATTTGATACAGATTCCCAAATCCCTGCTTGAATCATGAAACAAATCATTATATCAAATATCGTGTAAATTTAATTTACGTTTGACTTGATTCTGCGTCAAATTTGATGCACATGGTTGGAGCGTGTTTTTAGATGTAATTTTAAGTCTCAGCTGACTGAATTTTAAGTTAATTTGAGTGCTTTCTCTTGACAGTGCAAACCAAACGTCAGCCATCTTTGTGTTGTGCAAATCGGCGGAGGTCGAGTTTTTTACCGTCATCTGGAAACCGGAGAAATGCATCGAAAATCTAGGGAGTTTCCTTTCAAATGATTAAGGTAAGTTCAATTAACCATCAGCTGCGACAGAGGATAATTTGTTTGCAAAAAGATAACAAATGTCTGCTTTTTTCACAGCTGTTCGTGACGACCGGAGCAGAACCAGAAGTCGATCGCAGCAATCAAATTGGCCACCGCCTGCAATGGAGTGGCCTGTCCGGGGCCAGACCGTTAAACGCCTGAATCGGAAAAACAAGCCGACCACAACGCTAGCAGATTTTAAGTGTTTGAATTTCTACAAATTCTCCCGAAAAACGTGATTCGCAGGACCGGTGATTTTAGTGCTGTTTAGTGCCAACAAGAATGTTTGGGGTTAAGTAAAAAGAGTGTTCTGGTAGTTCTTTTGTTAGGTGAGCAAAACAGTGTTCTGGGATACAAGTTCAGGCCAAGAATATTGACCAGGAAAATATGATAAAATGTATTGTGTTTTAGTGAAAGTATTTGATAAATAAACGCACAGATAGCTGTGTTTGCAGTATGAAAAATATTTGTATTTTATTCCAATAAGAATTCCAATTGGAACTGAACAGCGACGACCAATAACGAATTACATCAATGTAATTTTCAAATGACGTAAAATTACACTGCTACTGTCCAATTTTTGGAATCGTGTAATTTTCAAATCTAACGTAATATTATGTTTTATTAGACGCTCCAGTTATGTGCATCTATTTAACAGAATATTACACGTTTTTTTCGAAGTGTGTATGAGTACGCGCGCAAACAACTAGCGGCACCCGTTTTGCGACGCGCAAATAGCAATTTTAATAGGCAATTACCAACCTGGTGGGGACCACGGGGTTACCTCACCCGACGGTTTTGCTTTTTTTCGGGGTGGCGCCTAGGCCATAACCTCCCGGCATTTGAACGTGCGCCATAACAATCGGACTGACTTTGCGCACTGGAATTAGGCGCAAAATACGCATAATACTACAATTATGATTTTATTTTGGCAATCTGGTTTGGGCACAGACAATCGGACGTGAACTCGATTTTTTTATGTCAACAAATAACCGTTGATTTGAATCAAAATGATAGTGCGATAAAAGGCCACACTCAACCATCAGTGGCGCCACTTTAGAAACCTACTTGAAATGTCTAGTTTGAAAGCTATTTCTTTCAGCGAAGAAAAGGAAAACATAAAGTTGCAGATCTGTTTGCAAAACCTGTAAACACATCTCACGATCTTTTTTGGTCTCGGCCACGATCGAGATGGCCCCCTTTGGCCGCCGTAATTAGCGCTCTTTAAAGATTTCATTTATTGTGCACCCCGCGGGGTGTAGGTTTTCAATTTGCCGATTTGGTTCAGATCTTTGCAAGTCGTGATTATTAATCACTGACGAGTTTATGGGTTCGGTGGCGCGCGCGCGTAACTCGGTTACTCGAGCAGAGAATTAATTTGGGAGTCGATGTTTTTGTGATTTTTTTTTTCTGGTGGCTGCTACGTAACTTTGCACCGTGCGAAATATTGACAAAAAGGCTTGGTGTGATTGATGAGCGGAGTTGAGTTCAAATATAAATTTAATTGGATTTCAAATGTGATAAATCCTTAAGAATCTGCTAAAATTTACAAATGTACTTGGGGCTTAAAATTAAAAGGTAATTAAAAAAAGTACCAAAATAAAATTCTTTATTCTTTGTCTTTGTGGGTATGCTTGCGACATTACCGCTGCGACTTTTTAAGTTAGATCCCTTCTCTCTGGTTAGATCGTTTGCATGTTTTGATGGCGAACCTTAGAGTGAAAAGGTCTCGGTCATCTCGTGCACTTTTCTTTGAGTTCTTTCAATCAGGGCTTGCGAAATTTCGACTTTGTTTGTGATAGCTGACAGAACACTCCAATCGTCTTCACCACGACAACCTGATTTTCTCGGTCTTCACACACAAAGTAATAAGTGCTACGCAAAGTCACTCACACAATCATTGACTTCCCTAAGGAGAAAAAATCGCTTAGAGAGCGATCGTTTGACATTCTACCGAGATTCCGGTCATCTCTCCAATGAAAGCAATCATATGACTTCTGTCACCACGCAGCATTCACTAGGAAGAGAGAGACAAAAACGAGAGAAAGAGAAAGAGCACGTTGCACTATGGGCCATCTCCATACAAACAGGCGGCCAAATTATTTTTTTGCTTTTTAAATGTTTTTTTGATACAAATTTAGGTAATTGTATGGTATTGAAATGATATACGTCGATTTTTATGACTTTTCATGTTTTTCAATAGTTGATTGTTTATAATAAATAGTCTTTTCATACATTTGCAAGTGAAACAGAATTGCATATATATTATATTGCAAGTTTATATTATTAAATTATGGATAAGCTCCCACCCCACTTTAAGGACACAACCCCTCCCTCCTCTTTCTTTCACCCCCCCCCCCTCTCCTCCTCCCCACCAACAAATTTTTGTTAAGCGTAATAAATTCATTTTAAGTCAAATATTTATTATTTCCTGTTGTGTGTTTCTTTTTGTGAGTCCATGCCGTATAACTTGAGACCCACCCTTATGGGCATAAATTGCGAATATTTTAATTATTAAATCAAATAACAGAAAAATTAATTTTATCCACAATATTAATTATGAAGTAAAACGATAAAATACAAACCATATTCTTAAAATTCATTTGATTATAGAGTTTGTGACAGCTTCAGGATATGTTAAAGGTACTTTTTATGATGTTTTATACTAACCAACATAGAACTTAAATGTGGATCAGTTTCATGGATTGATCGCAGAAATTCATCATGCTAAGTCAACATTTTGCTGAATACTTTTTTCGGTATCAAACTGAGATTCTCCAGTTTCGCTTGAGAAACTTCGGTACGAATACCTTATTTTGACTAAGGTACTCAATTTTAAATGTAGGCAAGGGACCATCCATAAACCACATGGACACTTTAGGGGGGGGGGGGGGGTATGGCGATTATCCACGCTCCATACAAAAAAGATTTTTTTTGTATGGACAATTGTCCACGAAGGGGGGGGGGGGGGGTTGAGATTCCCTAAAAAGTGTCCACGTGGTTTATGGATGGTCCCCAACAGAAAATTCCAATAAAGTCATTTCGAACTTCTTGAAACCAGGTATTGATTTTTGAAGCGACGATGCCCACGAAGTAGGTAGCAAAGCAAGTGAAATAAACGGGCGCATATGTAGATTGCAGCAAATTTTGATAAAACGTAAATGTTCAAAATGGCATATCTCCGAAAACGCAAAAAATCGCAGGCGGGAAATTTCAGCAATGTTAGATTATAATCCAATCTTTCAAGTGATCTTAGTTTCATGTTTAGCATCGGTTAGCAAAAAAAGTACTCGATTAACAAACACAAAAAAATATGATTTGTCAAAAAAATGCTCCAATTATTCGATGAAAACTTCAGTTTTTGGTTTGGAAACAACATTTTATCTATTAATAGTTTCAAAGCTTATCTCATTACCTTTCCAACGATGTATATTTGTCCTAATAAAACATTTAAAATGGCTGAGCTATGTTAAAATTAAACAATCAGCCTTTTTTACGAAAAACGCTTGTTTTTTACTCCATTTTTTGACTTTCAGCTTGCGTATCTCCGTAATGAACAAACTTAGAGCTTTAAAAATTTGGACTTTTCTTAGTTAGAATGTTTACTTTCGAGAAAAAAATACCAAAAAATATTTGGAGAAGGTCACTTTTTTGAAACTTGGCCACCCAATGTACCATAGTGCGTTGCCTCGTTCGGGCGGCTGCTTGAGTGGTGCTCATTTTTCGTTCGTTTCGTCTTCGTGTTTACGTTCACCGACCATCGTCAAGCAATGACGATCATGATAGGCGTTGTGTGTCAGCGATCAAATATCGTTTTGCGGAAATGATCCCTGACAGAAAGTTCTATCGAATATCGAGCAGTCGCATTCAGTGATAGATCCCTTTTCAAGCATTGCTTTAAGTTGCCTTTTTACTGCAGTTTTGGACTTAGGAAAAAATCTTGATGATAGTCCAGTTGATTTACTCTTGGATGTTTTTTTTCCGAAACCAGTAGTTTAGAAATCGGTAAAGTTAAGATTGATAAACCATGTCAAATGTTTTACCGTCTCTGTCAAAAATAAACAAAATTTTACCAAAAATCGGTTGAAGGATTGACATAAAATAACTGTATTACCGAATTTCGGTATGTTTTACCGAATTTTTACTGTGTAGTTTACCAAATTATAAATGAGTTCGGTACATTTAAAATTACCGAATGCGGTTAAAACGTCATTATTATAAACTCGATTTTCAGTCAAAAAAATCTCGTTTTGACAGAAATACAGATAGATCTCATTTTCATGATAGTCTTTTTGTAATAATTAACCTGCACCTGCAGCTTCTGCGGCACTCCTAAGTTCAAAGGTGACCGGTATTATGCAAAGAATTCACATTCAAAAGCGCATCCGTATACTGAACTAGCGCGCGCTGGAACATCAATCTTCTGGTAAGGTGTCGAAACTAATTCACGATCGGCACCTTCACCACTCTCGAAAAGGAAGTGACCGTTGCCTCACTTTTTCCCTCACACTGAGGCCCGCTCCTTTCCCGATTCGGCCGCAAATTTCAATTAAGATTCACCTTGTGAGCGGGGACATCGTTTGTGGCATCCATCGGAAAGAAGAAAAAAGTTCGCGCCGAAAGTAAGAGGACGTTCTAAATTCCCCTCCGGGGCATTGCGACATTGGGGCCATCAGTAATGACGGCAGCGATTCCTGCTGTGCTGCACCTGGGTCACCTTTGACATTCCACAAGAGAGTGAAGTCTCGCGCATCCAGCTTTTTGTTTTAGCGCTCATCACAGTTGAATGTTTTGCTTCAATGTTGAGCCGCGTGTGGGTCTTGAAGTTACAGTTGAAAGAAATGAAGTCGTGAAGAGTCGAGTCCGCACATATGAGTGGAGTAGGGCCCGGAGATGCATATATTGATGCGCGGTTAAGTATAGGGTCTCGATGGCACAGTTTTGGGGTTGCTGCCGGTTGCTACTTGATCTAGAGCGGTTTTGAAAGGCCCGCTAAAGGTCTCTCGCGTCTTGATTCAGGTTTTCAATTAAGGATGAAATGTCGATCGGTCGACGTGCTTGGACAGATTTGTGTTGGCCACTCCGTGTAGACTCGACGCAATCGCTTGTGAGTACAGTTTGCACCCAGAGCAAGAAGCCGCTTCTCTGACAGCTGAGGATCTAAGAACTCCTCCTTAACATCCTTAACATTTGACAATCGTGGTGAAAGTGTAGTCATATCGGATGTCACTGGCCTTTCGTTTGGGTGCATAATTGGCACACGACAATACTCAAATGACAGGTTTGTGACGGATCTAGCCTTTCTTGAATGAAGATATTATTGGCATACCTTCGTCAGAAGCACGAGTTCAACCCAACCCCACAATCGCGCGAACACATGGACGATTGCGTAAATAAAAAACCGTGTGAACTGGAAGTACCGGATCGACAACTTGTGTGCGGAGTAGAAGGAAAAGCAAAACAGAAATGCCGCTGAAAACTAGCATAACCAAACAAAATAAAAGCGCAATTCATCAGCCTAAACGGCCCCCCCACACTAAAGCCGGCCAAAACCCGACAACAGAACAACAAGTGCGCGGGAAAAATAGGTAAACAAAACAAAAAGAAAAGAAGCACGTAAAAAGTAGGTTTCCATTGTGTTTTCCTACACGCCTGTAAAGTGCTGGCACAACGGTTTGGCATCGCCGGAACGCCGGGCCGGCTCAAGATATTAGTACTGGTAGTAGGAAAACACATTCACCCGTCCGCGGGATTGTGGCCACCTTGGGGAGGTCGGTTCTCAGCGGGCCCAACTGACGCCGGAGACGACCTTCATATTTGCTACTGGAGTTTTTTTTTGCGGGCTCGCTTTGGGCTTTGTGTGCCAGTTTTTAGGATTTGTTTCAAGAGATGTTCACCACGCGATAGCGCCCATTAATGAGGACCATTAAGTCGCGCGCGAGGGAGTGTCCGCGGTGATTGTGGGGGCCACCGGGATGGATTTATGAGCTGTTAAGGTTGTCTGTTGTTTTGGTAAAGTTGAGGGCTATGTTTGTCATGCACATTTTTAAAAACACGATTTTGACACGAAAATTGATTTAAATTTTAGTTTTTGATTTAATCGGCGTTGTTCTTTTATGATCAGATTTTTAGTTAGTTGGCTCGATTTTTTTCTATTTCATCAATTTACATGCTGGTTCTCAATTGCTGAATGTCAAACGACAAAACTCGTGACCTATACTTCCTAATCTGCGATGCTGTAGAGAGGACAGTCGTATTATTTTCATATTTGTCCTCGTGCCTTTCAAGTTTACAATAACTTTAAAGTTGTTGTTATCAACATGGAGTACATGTATCCCTAAGGGTACCTAATGATATCTCAATGTAACTCAAAGCAAACCCGTAAACTTGAAAAACAATTGAAAATTATTCAGAATATACATTGTATAACGCTTATTTATGCATTTTCGGTACAAAACGTAAAAGTTTTGAAGAACAATTATTTTCAAAAATGCATTGATGTTTTGGGATTTTTTTATTGAAGTATAAGGCAAATATTTTCAAAGGGGCAAAAAAATAATAAAATGTAATAATTGAAATTACAAGTCATGTTCTCAACATTTCAATGAAAACAGTGTTTAAAAATGCATTTTACACCTGCCCAGTTGTTTTGCAATAATTAGTTTTCAAACATGCAAGTATTGAAGAGATTTTTTTTTCGCCGAAAAAAAAACTTTCTGCGGTGCTGTACATTGGATTTTGACAAAAATTAAAAATATTTTTGATCGATCCCAGACATGCTAAATATGATTTTAAATGCAGGAAAATGCATATCAAATTGTTTTCAGTTGGTTAGACTTCTATTTCCTTTGAAATTTTGAATTTTTTGAAAAAAATATTTTTTTTGCCACCCTTTGAAAAAACGACAAAACATTGAAATTTCGCGGCCTTTACAAAACTATGGGATTTCACGGTACTCTAAAATCTGCTTAAAATTACGAAAATTGTGTTATATTAGCATAATTATGTACAGAATCGTTAGCAACCTTTTCAGTATAAAATCTGGAGCAACATTTGAAAGGGGCGGTACGACATTGCTCTTACGGCCTTTCATTACACGCGTTTAAATGGGACGAAAGGCCGTAAGAGCAATGTCGTACCGCCGCTTTCAAATGTTGCTCCAGAAATATCGATGTACTAAATGGTTTTTGTTTGCAAAAAAATACTTATTTCATGATTTCAATCATGGATTTCATTCTTGCCAAATATGATTAAAAAAGCAGGAAAATGCATTTTAATTGGTTTAAATATTGAAGTCTTTCGCAACAGTTTTTTGCCCCCTGATTATTCAGGCCGTTATTTCAATTTCTTTTTGAAATTTTGTTTAATAAAGAAAATTGTTCATGTTTTCCTTTTACTTCACATTGTATAGTTCTATATCATGCACAGTGGAATCTCTAGAAATTTACAATAAATTATCTGCATTTCCGCAAATGTTGTCATGAACAAAATCTTGAAAATTATATTCTTAATTTGCCATGATTTTTTTATAACTGAGCAACTCTCTACGAAATCGGCCGATTTCGACCATTTTTATTTTTTGTATTTTTTTTTAATTGGCTTAAGAGCAGTTCTCTAGGACTTCGGTCATTCGATTTGTTTTTTATTTTTTAATCCGACTGAAACTTTTTTGGTGCCTTCGGTATGCCCAAAGAAGCCATTTTGCATCATTAGTTTGTCCATATAATTTTCCATACAAATTTGGCAGCTGTCCATACAAAAATGATGTAGGGGAAGGTGGGGCAAGACGACCATATGGGGCAAGAGGAACAATCGCTCGTACGGCCGTAATTTTTACAATTTTGATTATATCCAGTATGAGGAATTGTTGCTAGCAATGCAATAAGCTGGTTCTACTACCACATAACCGCCAAAACGACGTAAACGCCACGGGGCATAAGATTTAATGAAGTTTTTTTCAAAACCTTTGTTTTCTTATAATATTTGGAAAGTACAAAATAAGGCTTAGGGTTCGTTTTAAGGTTCATTTTATCAAAATAATAGTTTTTCTAGATCAGTAGTGTCCCTACCAATGACATGCACTTATTACAAAAATAACCAAAAGTTAAAGGTTATTTTTGTTGAGGGCTTTTAAAAAATCTTTTTCAGGTGGGGCAAGTGTATCATATGGATTTTTAGTACGGAAAAAAAAACGAATTGCTGCAACAATATATTTTATTGGGAAATAAATACGTGAAAGTACTTAAAAACTGATAAACAATTGTTAAAAAAAATGTCCATACAAAATATAGTGATATTATGAAAATTTACTTTTTATCATCGAAGTAATATTTTTTTTGTAAAAACGATAAAATTTAAAGTAAAATATTATTATTTAATCTAAAAATGGAAGAAACCTTTCAAATACATTATAATCTGATGTATTTAAATGATAACAGTTCGATTGTTAGCAAATTAACATGTTTTTTCATGCATTGTTCCTCTTGCCCCAACGGGTTGTTCGTCTTGCCCCACTAGTTGAGTAGAACCTACGGAAAATCAAAAATTTTAAAATCAATTTTTTACATTAAAAAACAGGATTTTTGAAAACCTCTTCTAACAAAGTCTTAGTCAAGACCTAGAATAAGATGATTATAATAAAATCCGACAGATTTTTTAACTTTTTAATGGGTTATAACGAGCATTTCCTTAGCTTGTTACACTTGCCCCACTTTCCCCTATGAAAATTCTGTATCTTTTGAAGGAATTTTTTGATCGATTTGGTGTCTTCGGCAAAGTTGTAGGTATGGATACGGACTACACTAAAAAATAATATAAATAAAAAAAATAGTGATTTTGTTTTTATTTAACTTGTTATCACTAAAACTCGATTTACAAAAAAAAACTATTTTTAATTTTTTATTTTTTTATATGTTTTAGAGGACATAAAATGCCAACTTTTCAGAAATTTACAGGTTGTGCAAAAATACATTGACCGAGTATGAATTTTTTAATCAATACTATTTTTTTCAAAAAATCGAAATTTTGGTCGCAAAATTTTTTTAACTTCATTTTTCGATGTAAAATCAAATTTGCAATCAAAAAGTACTCCAGTAAAATTTTGATAGAGTGCACCGTTTTCAAGTTTGATCCATATTTAAGTGACTTTTTTTGAAAATAGTCGCAGTTTTTCATTTTTCAAATCAAGACTAACATTTCAAAAGGGCCAAATATTCAATATTACGCCCTTTTAAAAATTTTTTTCTTGGTTTAAAAACTATGAAAATATTGTTTTCGAAAAGATCGGAAAATTTCACAAATGTTTCATATATTTACATTGAAAATCTTACCATTAGTTGCTGAGATATCGACATTGAAAGATGGTGGGCTGTTTCGGTGAGACTTAGAAAACATCAATTTTCCTGTTTTTAAACCTTTGCATTGCAATATCTCAGCAACTAAAGGTCGTTTTAACAAAGTCCGAAGAAGCAAAATATAGAGAATTTTCTCAGCTTTTCAAAAATATTTTTTTCAAAAGTGGGCAAACATGTGCACTAATTTAAAAAAATTAAAAACTGCGACTATAAATATGGATTTAACTTGAAAACGGTGCATTTTATCCAAATTTCACTAAAGTACTTTTTGATTGCAAATTTGATTTTACAGCAAAAAATGAGGTTGAAAAATTTTTGCGACCGAAATTTCGATTTTTTGAAAAAATCAGTATTGATTAAAAAATTCATAACTCGGTCAATGATTTTTTGCACAACCTGGAAATTTCTGAAAAGTTGGCATTTTATGTCCTCTAAAACATATATAAAAAAAAATTTAAAATAGTGTTTTTGCAAATCAAGTTTTAGTGATAAAAAGTTAAATAAAAAAATCTCAATTTTTTTTTTACCTTGTATCATTTTTTTCCAGTGTAGTCCGTATCCATACCTACAACTTAGCCGAAGACAACAAATCGGTCAAAAAATTCCTTCAAAAGATACAGATTTTCGAATTTTCATACATCATTTTTGTATGGACAGCTGCAAAATTTGTATGGAAAATTATTTGGACAAACTAATGATGCAAAAAGGCTTCTTTGGGCATACCGAAGGCACCAAAAAACTTTCAGTTGGATTAAAAAATACAAAAAAAAATCGAATGACCGAGATCCTAGAGAACTGCTCAGGTTCAATTTGTAATGATACATAAAGCATTTTGTGATACTTTTTATTTTAAAATTACGTAACTCAGGCTTGAAATTTAAAGTTTAGTTTTTTAAGCAAATTTGGAAGAATATGTTAATAAACATATTATTATTTTTGAAAGTTGACATTGCTTTTGAATAGATTTGTAAATTTGATGTACATTTATGATTTTACATTGAGATTATAGAAAGGTAAACAAGCAATCGATGAATTGTGCTTGTCCAGGTTAATGTTTGGTTTTATTTTCTGAAAAAGGAGCTTATTGAACTTATACCTTTTAGGTCTGAATTTTGAAAATAAATACGATTGGAAATTGTTTTTTTGGACCATGCCAATATCTTGTCTGTTTGACAAAATTTTGAGCAAAGAGTTATCTACGTGACAATTTTCAATTAAAAATAAAATCAACCACCATGAACTCTCGGAGGTGTGTTCCCGTCGGCAGTTTCGTAGCGGTATTTTCAAGTATTTGCACGTCGGAACGTTCTTTTTCCTACCCACTTTTTATTGTCTTATTTACTCACATAAAAATGATCTTAAAATAACTACATTTGTCGTGATGATAAAATAAAGTAAAAGCGACCAATTTACGGGTCGAGCGACTGCTGTGGGATATTAATTTCGGATGGTGATCGAGCCTGACACTGCTGCTGTGTAAAGCGACTTGTTGACGACCACCGCGGACCTCGCGATCTCGTCAACAACTCAATTGACGCAGATTGCACGTTGATTGAAAAGTGGGCATGTTTACCGGCACCATGACTGCATGAAATTGAATATGTTTGGATACTCTGAAAGGCTCTTTTAAACTATCTATTGATTAGTGGTGGGAATACGCCCTTTTCGTATGTTCCAAGCTACCGAGTTACGCGATTATGTGCGTGACGAATCGGGCTCCATTGAGAATCGTGCTGCTAATCACTGTTGAATGAAGTTTGCGCGGGAAGAAAGGTGCGGAACACACTATTCAAATACCGCAGCTTCCACAGCCGGTTTGTGTTGATCCGGCCGCTGTTGATCCCAATATGGAGAACAGTTAAAGCCCCTTGGAGTTGGAAAGTGTACGTGCGGTAGGTCTCTGGTTTTGGGTCGATTAAAGAGCAGTGCTGTTGTAGCCCATTTCCCGTGTGAAAAACGATGCATTGTGCGGTGTCGATGAACATCGGTTTTCCCTCACGTTCCGGAATTAGCTTGATTGATTTGTACGCACAATCAAGCGTATAGCTACGATTATAAGCTTCGCAAATCAGATCCAGAAAAGTTGGACCAAAAGTCCAAACAAAGAAATTTGAACCAATCCTGCAGTTGGTATTCAAAGCATCAACCCTTTTACGTGAAACAAAACCACCTCTGAAGAGTTCGATCCAGTCTCAGAGACATTTCCAAATTTGCATCTCCCTACGCGAGGGATGGAGTCGTTCAAAGGTTTCTGCTGAGCAGCTTATTTGTACCCTCCATATTACACAATAATTCGTGCAACAGCTGGCAGCCGGCGGTAACCTCTTGATTCCAAAGGTGGAACAGCTGGAAATGGCGTGTGCGGGCGCGAGTTTCACGTTCTTGCACGGAATCAGTCCTTCAATAGAAAAGCGGTGGAAAATTGGCGATGGAACATTCTTGTTATTACCATGACAAAAGTGTGACGTCTTCTGAAATCCGTTGACCAGTTCCACTGTCAATCTTTCCGTGCTCTTGATGTATTGTACATCCCCTTCCAAACCACACTGTCAACAAGTAATAAGTGGGTGGAAAGAGCTAGATCAGCTTTCCTTCAGGGCATCCGCTGAAGCTGCGATGACCTATTCGTCGTCGACGACGCCACAAACAATGCAATTTTCGTGAGTTTTTAATGGCGGTTGCGTGTTTGTGATACTTCTTGCCCGTCATATGACGTCCCTACCGGAGAACACCGAAATTGACCTCACGACGACGAAGATGGGGGTCACGACGTTGTCGTCACATGTTGGGCAATCGCCGCCGGCATGACATTTTGGGAAGCAAGCTTGTGGGCTTGTAAACCAATTATGGAGCTTATGCTAAACTCAAAAGTCGCTCAAAAGTGCAATAAAACTCGCGCGCAGATTCGCAGATCGCCGATAGAGAGAGGTGAAGAACTTCAATATTGTTCCACGTGACGACAATTGTGGCCATACTTGGTGGAAGAGGCTGGAAGGTTCTACTGGGGGTTGCTTCACACGTCGACAAGATCTACCTTGTACACAGCGCCGCGAAGGAAGGTAGTAATTGAATTTTAATGGAAAGCTGCAATGACCTCCCGTGTTCGCTGCAAGAATCTGCCAGCGATGGTTGCAATTATCTGCACTGATGCAGCATCTGTGTGCAACATCGAGTCAATGCATATTCTGGCTGGCTTTTTTAATGTGATTTATTCACACCCATTTCTGAGCCATTACCAAACCTCATTATTACCTATTTCCATGAAGAAAAATCTTCTTTCGTGGTCATCGAAAGTTGTGTCGTTATGTTGCCGAAAGATTTCGAAACTGAAAATTGCTGTTTTTAGCACAACAAGTTCTTAAAACCGACCATTCCACCAAAAAATCGGTAACCTTCACGAAGCAGTGCTCCCAATATTTCCACCAGTCATAAAAATCGATTAGCATACAGTACCGGTTCCATTTCTTCGAATTTTTGCGCGAATAGAATTCGCAACTGATAAAGTCGCAAAAAACGAGATTCAAAACTTGGAAAGTCACCACCATCAATTCTTTCGCCCCACGCGCGAGCTCCAGACGGCTGCAGGCTGACCTTGGTGATAACATAAAGTTTCGTTAACCTTGTGGCTTTTTGGAGTGGCATTCTTCCACAAAAAAAAGTGCCGAAAAGCTCGTAAAACCTGTCTGCTCGGTGGGATACTTTTTCGACGATTGGCTCATCCTCGAATATTGGACAGTTTGCAGTGGAAATTTGCATAAGAGCAGTTCTCTAGGATTTCGGTCATTCGATTTTTTTTGTATTTTTTAATCCGACTGAAACTTTTTTGGTGCCTTCGGTATGCCCAAAGAAGCCATTTTGCATCATTAGTTTGTCCATATAATTTTCCATACAAATTTGGCAGCTGTCCATACAAAAATGATGTATGAAAATTCAAAAATCTGTATCTTTTGAAGGAATTTTTTGATCGATTTGGTGTCTTCGGCAAAGTTGTAGGTATGGATACGGACTACACTAGAAAAAAATAATACACGGTAAAAAAAATTTGGTGATTTTTTTATTTAACTTTTTGTCACTAAAACTTGATTTACAAAAAAAACACTATTTTTAATTTTTTTTATTTTTTGATATGTTTTAGAGGACATAAAATGCCAACTTTTCAGAAATTTCCAGGTTGTGCAAAAAATCATTGACCGAGTTATGAATTTTTTAATCAATACTGATTTTTTCAAAAAATCGAAATTTTGGTCGTAAAAATTTTTCAACTTCATTTTTCGATGTAAAATTAAATTTGCAATCAAAAAGTACTTTAGTGAAATTTTGATAAAGTGCACCGTTTTCAAGTTATAGCCATATTTAAGTGACTTTTTTGAAAATAGTCGCAGTTTTTCATTTTTTAAAATTAGTGCACATGTTTGCCCAGTTTTGAAAAAAATATTTTTGAAAAGCTGAGAAAATTCTCTATATTTTGCTTATTCGGACTTTGTTGATACGACCTTTAGTTGCTGAGATATTGCAATGCAAAGGTTTAAAAACAGGAAAATTGATGATTTCTAAGTCTCACCCAAACAACCCACCATTTTCTATCGTCAATATCTTAGCAACTAATGGTCCGATTTTCAATGTTAATATATGAAACATTTGTGAAATTTTCCGATCTTTTTGAAAAAAATATTTTCAAAATTTTCAAATCAAGACTAACATTTCAAAAAGGCCAAACATTCAATATTACGCCCTTTTAAAATGTTAGTCTTGATTTGAAAATTTTGAAAATATTTTTTTCGAAAAGATCGGAAAATTTCACAATTGTTTCATATATTAACATTGAAAATCGGACCATTAGTTGCTGAGATATTGACGATAGAAAATGGTGGGTTGTTTGGGTGAAACTTAGAAAACATCAATTTTCCTGTTTTTAAACCTTTGCATTGCAATATCTCAGCAACTAAAGGTCGTATCAACAAAGTCCGAATAAGCAAAATATAGAGAATTTTCTCAGCTTTTCAAAAATATTTTTTTCAAAACTGGGCAAACATGTGCACTAATTTTAAAAAATAAAAAACTGCGACTATTTTCAAAAAAGTCACTTAAATATGGCTATAACTTGAAAACGGTGCACTTTATCAAAATTTCACTGAAGTACTTTTTGATTGCAAATTTGATTTTACATCGAAAAATGAAGTTGAAAAATTTTGCGACCAAAATTTCGATTTTTTGAAAAAATCAGTATTGATTAAAAAATTCATAACTCGGTCAATGATTTTTTGCACAACCTGGAAATTTCTGAAAAGTTGGCATTTTATGTCCTCTAAAACATATCAAAAAATAAAAAAAATTAAAAATAGTGTTTTTTTGTAAATCAAGTTTTAGTAATAAAAAGTTAAATAAAAAAATCACCAAATTTTTTTTACCGTGTATTATTTTTTTCCAGTGTAGTCCGTATCCATACCTACAACTTTGCCGAAGACACCAAATCGATCAAAAAATTCCTTCAAAAGATACAGATTTTTGAATTTTCATACATCATTTTTGTATGGACAGCTGCCAAATTTGTATGGAAAATTATATGGACAAACTAATGATGCAAAATGGCTTCTTTGGGCATACCGAAGGCACCAAAAAAGTTTCAGTCGGATTAAAAAATACAAAAATTAAAATTGAAGAAAAAAGACCGATTTCGTAGAGAATTGCTCATAACACTTAAATTGTCGCATTTCAAACACAAGTTTTTGGGCAGTAAGCTAGTAAAAACAACTTTCTAACTTATTTGTTTTGAACAGATTTAGCTCATTTGAAAAAGAAAGTCCCTTTTGTTCAATTTGTCAAATTTGCAAAAAAAAAAAGAGGATTAAAATATTGAGACAACTAAGAGTGTCTCCTTTGGCAGAAAATTTTGCATAATTTCTTCGCCGTCGTGACGATCTGTGCGATAGAACTATCTATATCGTGGACACGGCTTGCAGCAGCAAGGTCATTGACTTGGGTTCTCCCGGCGAACGGGAGAATGTTTTCCGCGTCCATGAAGGCACAGAGAGACTTCGTACAGTGCTTGAAAAGTAGTTCGGAAAAAAGCCTTCGCTGAAAAATTATGATTATTCCGTATACAATAACAAAAAAATTATAATACAGCAATTCCCCACGAAAACAGCATGTTTGAAAAGTTCTCCGATCGGGCTAGGGTGGTGTTAGGGTGGTCCAAAAATACCCATTTTCGCCGATTTTCGCAAATACACAAAAGTTTTCAAAAAATCATAACTCCGCACCATTTCAACCGATTTTAGCTGTATTGGGCGCAAACGAATGGGTATTAGATAGGCTTTTAAGAAAAAATAGTTCAAAGTTTCAAATATTTAGTCAAACATTTGAAAAGGTCAAATGAAAACCTAAAATGCTTTTTTGATGGTTTTGGGACAAAAGAGCCTATGTCTGAAAATATTTTTACGGATTCCTTGGAAAATTTTACATATTATCAGAAAATGGTAAAGTTATGTTTTCAATATTCCGAGATACTGTTTTTTTGAAAATAAAAATTGGGGTTTTTGACGCGCCGCGCGCCGAAAAGGGAGAATGACGAAATCGGCAAAAATCGCCTTTTTTTACTAAAACTGCGATAACTTTAAAATTTCAGCGATGACCTATAAATGTTTGAGTATCAAAAGTTCTGTATTTCAATTACAAAATAATTGATACTCTACGGCAATGGGCAAATATTTATGCCGAGCTACCGTGGCCGTGAGGTTACGGGTTTCGCCTTGTAAGCGGAAGGTGATGGGTTCGATTCCTGTCTGGCTCGGCAAAGTCAGATCCCTTCAAAGAGTTATTCTACTCACTGGGAATACTGACCGGTAGGGGATGGGTTTCGACTAGCGGCGTGCTGGATTTCCAATCCAGAGGTCGTGAGTTCGATTCTCGTACCGGGATGATGAAGTTTTTTTAAAAAAAAAAAAAATGTGACAATTTTCGATCTTTTCGAAAAATTGATAGCACTGTTGGCATTTTTTCACCAAAAACATATCCAAAAACGTTACTTAATCCACCTTTAGGTGGTTGGTGCCTTCCTCTCTTTTATAGAGTGATTCCAACCCGCATAAAGTGTCCACATGTTTATGGATCTCCCCTAACGTTCGCAGCACCTAAGAGGTCCTAATAAAAATAAGTGATGAGTAAAAAAACAGACTACCTACAGACTTTTTGTCAAGATTATACAGAAACGGCCTTTGAGGAAAATGGCATCCCTCTACACGGCTTTTTCGTGGCGATCAGACCCGACCAGTTGAGGTTATGTGAATTCAGACCATTTTTTAAACTGCTTGTAATTTAAGATAGGTAAATCAGATCTTGAAAATTCTTACTCCACCTAAAAGGTTTCCTCATATGCTTTTTAAAAATATATAACATGTGAGGGTTTCATGAAAAAACACCCTCTTTACCATAATTTTAATTTAATATGAAACAGTTTTTTTAACATAACTTTTTAAATACATGATAAAACTGCATGAATTCAAATAGCAACTTAGGGGACGTTAAGACGGATCGATTAAAACCATTCCGGTCAAAATCGGTTGAGCCTGTGACGAGTTATTCCAGCGACATTGATTTGGTACACATGTCTACATACAGCCAAACACACAGACATTTGCTCAGCTGGTGATTCTGAGTCGATATGTACAAATGAAGGTAGGTCTAGGAGGTCTAACTAAAAAGTTCATTTTCCGAGTGATTTTATAGCCTTTCCTCAGTAAGGTGAGGAAGGCAAAACGGAAATTTTAAAATTCGGTCGTTATGCGCTATTTTTTTTGTTATTTATAATTTGTTATTTTATTGGTAACAATAGCCTTTATGTATAAACTTTGGTTTTGATGAGTTGAATTAAAAAAATGGAAATTGTATAGATTTTTTTAATCTCTTCGAATATATATTACGATATTATCTTTGGTTTTTCAATTTCAATTTCAATTGGGTAATTCTCCGCCAACTCACACAGCAGTTGCCCCGACCCCTCTTCGATTTGCGTGAAACTTTGTCCTAAGGGGTAACTTTTGTCCCTGATCACGAATCCGAGGTCCGTTTTTTGATATCTCGTGACGGCGGGACGGTACGACCCCTTCCATTTTTGAACATGCGAAAAAAGAGGTGTTTTTCAATAATTTGCAGCCTGAAACGGTGATGAGATAGAAATTTGGTGTCAAAGGGACTTTTATGTAAAATTAGACGCCCGATTTGATGGCGTACTCAGAATTCCGAAAAAACGTATTTTTCATCGAAAAAAACACTAAAAAAGTTTTATAAATTCTCCCATTTTCCGTTACTCGACTGTAAAAAATTTTGGAACATGTCATTTTATGGGAAATTTAATGTACTTTTCGAATCTACATTGTCCCAGAAGGGTCATTTTTTCATTTAGAACAAAATTTTTAATTTTAAAATTTCGTGTTTTTTCTAACTTTGCAGGGTTATTTTTTAGAGTGTAACAATGTTCTACAAAGTTGTAGAGCAGACAAATATAAAAAATTTGATATATAGACATAAGGGGTTTGCTTATAAACATCACGAGTTATCGCGATTTTACGAAAAAAAGTTTTGAAAAAGTTTCTTTTTGCGTTTCTCTTTGTTTCGTCGTCCGTGTCTGTCGCGGGTGACCATGAACGGCCATGTTCGATGACGACCAACTTTTTCAAAACTTTTTTTCGTAAAATCGCGATAACTCGTGATGTTTATAAGCAAACCCCTTATGTCTATATATCAAAATTTTTGTAATTGTCTGCTCTACAACTTTGTAAAACATTGTTACACTCTAAAAAATAACCCTGCAAAGTTAGAAAAAACACGAAATTTTAAAATTAAAAATTTTGTTCTAAATGAAAAAATGACCCTTCTGGGACAATGTAGATTCGAAAAGTACATTAAATTTCCCATAAAATGACATGTTCCAAAATTTTTTACAGTCGAGTAACGGAAAATGGGAGAATTTATAAAACTTTTTTAGTGTTTTTTTCGATGAAAAATACGTTTTTTCGGAATTCTGAGTACGCCATCAAATCGGGCGTCTAATTTTACATAAAAGTCCCTTTGACACCAAATTTCTATCTCATCACCGTTTCAGGCTGCAAATTATTGAAAAACACCTCTTTTTTCGCATGTTCAAAAATGGAAGGGGTCGTACCGTCCCGCCGTCACGAGATATCAAAAAACGGACCTCGGATTCGTGATCAGGGACAAAAGTTACCCCTTAGGACAAAGTTTCACGCAAATCGAAGAGGGGTCGGGGCAACTTTTCCCGATTTCGTGTGAGTTGGTAGAGAATTACCCAATTCGGTTTTATTGGTGAATAATCAAGATACAATGAGTTATTTTGAAGTGCATAACAGAGTTTTGGAGTTCCTTACAGCTGTGTGTTGCATCATAATCCATTTAGGAACAATTATTTCTTTAACTAAGGCACTAGCAAGAGTAAGAAAAAACTATTAAAAAAACTTACAGAAATTGCAAAGGAAAGGGGATAGAGGAAGAGAAAGCTTAATACTAGATCACAGAAAATTTATCCTTTGTAGATGTGTTTGATCATCAGTTCCCCAAGGGCCAGGAATTGTTCTGCCTTGTTCCGGCAGCTCCGAAACCGCGTCATCATCTCCCCCGCGAGAGCAAAGAACTCCGGCAGGGTGAAGAGATCTTCCCCGGTGACTTCTTGCTGGGCCGTACTGCCGCTACCGGCAGCGACCACGCTGGCGAACGAACGCCCCCAACCAGGAGGGAACGCTGAGTTTTCCGCTGGAACCGTACGCTGTCCAGCTGCAGGAACGGCTGCGCTCGTACTTCGCTGAGGAGGGTGGGACGCTTTCTTCTTCCTCTTTTCCTGCTCCTCGAGGTAGGCCTTGCGCGCGACGCATCCGCGGTAATTGCCGGTATGGTTGCCGTCACAGTTCGCGCACTTTATGCGCGGCTTGGTTTGTTCTGCCTTGTCCCCCAAGTCCGCCTTTCGTGGCAGTGCGCACGCCTCCGAGAGGTGTGACTCACCGCACTTCACGCAGCGGGGCCGGAGGTTGCAGTTCCGCGAGCCGTGGCCGAATTTCTGGCAACGGTGGCATTGCGCTACGTCCGTCGGGTTCTTGGTGTAAAACCGCCAGTTTACCCAAAAACCGTCCAACGTTTTAGTCCGCCGCAGGTCTTGGATCTTGACGGTGCCGCGGTCGAAGTACAACAGGTACAGTGTGTGTGTACCTGTTACCGTTGTCTTGCGCGAGAGCACTTTAATCTCCCGCGGTTTTATTCCGGCGTCCGAAAGGTGACCCTTCAGGTCGGAGATCGGACGGTCTTGATAACCCTGCAAGACAACCTTAACAGGGGGCTTCTCGGGGTTGAATGTGTAGAAGTTGAAGTTGCTACGCTTCAATTCTTCAAACACCAGGTCGAAATTCTTTTTGGTCAGTGTGATCACTTGCACTGCCGACTTACCGATTTTCAGACAATATCCGAGGCCTTCCAGCAACTCGTCAACATCGTCCGCTAACGTGTCCAAAACAAAAATTGGAGGTGGTCTACGTTCCGCTGGAGAGTTGTTCTTTTTTGACGTCGGCACTTTTTTCCGTGCACGACCATCATCGTCGTCGTCGTCGTCGGTAGTGCTGCTACCGTCAGAGTTGTTATTTTCTTCGTCGTCGCTCAGCATCTGGAACTCGTTCCTGATGGGGATGTTGGCGGATGTTGATGTGCCACTGGTCGTGGCACCGGAAGTACCGGAACGGGTTCGCACTGGTGATCTTGGGACATATCCAGGATGTAGTAACTTTTTGTCGATGCCTTCAGCGCTGACGCTCCCCTGCGCGATGGCGGCCGACACGGCGTTGGTTTGTTTACCTTTTTGCACACGGCCGGTAGACGAACTTCGCGGGTTTTTCGAGGCCGCACTCGAACTGCCACGGCCACGGCCGGCCTTTGGCATGCTGGAGAAGCAAACTCGCGGGTAACCACAATCAATTACGGCGAAAAAAATCGAAAAAACGATGGAGCACTGAGCACTAGCTGCATGCTCTCGTGCGTACACGGAGGGAGCACGATATTATCTTTTTAGAGATGGAATTTTGAAAATTAAAAGATAATAAATCGATGGGTAAAGTTTCATCCAAATTAAAAAAAATGGAATAAAAAATCGAAATTCTAGAGAATTGCTCACCTACAACTTTGCCGAAGGCAAAAATCGATCAGAAAATCCGTTCTCAAGATACATGTCCAGAGTTTTTTTAAAGGTCCTATAAGCAATTGTGTTTCATATACTCATTGGACCTTTAAAAAAAACACTCTATATATAAATATTTTAATAACATATTTGTAAGGACAGCTGTCAAAATTGTATGGAGACTTCTTTAGACGAACTAATGATGCAAAATGTCATCTTTAGTCATAGAAAAAGTACACACAAAGTTTCATCCAAACCAAAAAAAAAAATAAACACAAAAATTCAACTTTCCATAAATTTACTCATTTTTGGGAGAATCGCTCATTTGATGATTGCCACTTGAGTGAGCAAGCAAGTTTCTATCAAAAGTTGTGCAAAATTAGTCGCTTGAATAGTAAAAATCAGCAAATTGGATGAGGTTATGATTTATAATATAAAAAAAGAAAACAAGGCAAATTAAGTTTTTTTTGCCAAACCAGATTTTCCTGACTTCAATTTTGAAACAAATAGAAAACCTTTTAAAAATATGATAAGAATAAAAAAAGTTTAATCATCGGAATAAAGAACTTTAAAATTTTCATAATACTTTGGGGTTTTTACTGTGTTTATGTGACATATCAGAAATGAACTGACAAAAAACTTATAAAAAGAAATACTTTTCGTCAGTTTACTTTAAAACAACCACACCACTTTAAGCTCCCAAGTTCGTGGGGGCTCTTTGGCAGTCCGATGGCAGTCCCGGCCAAGCCGGCCTAGTTTGCATTGCTAATCAAGTTGTGTCGTGCCGACGCAGACGGATTAACACTTATGGTTATGGTCAACAAAAAATAGCTACCACCGAAGAAAATGAGCGGGGGTTTGCAAATCACCGGTTGGTGTTTTTGTTATTGTTGATTCGCTTGGTTGAACCGTGTACCTGGAAATAGAAAGATAGAGGAGAAATGGTCGGATTAATTTTCGGCGTGGGCGTTAGAGGTTGAAATAAAAAGGTTGTAATGACTTCGTTATCGTGAATGTCGAGGTTGAGAGATTTAGAAGTCTTATATTTTAAAAGTTTTGCATTATTCGAAAAAACAATAAGAAAGTCATTAAAAAGAATTAATTTAAAGTTAATGATCTCAGAACAATGCTTCACGTAACAATTGTGATACCAAAGGAAGTTCGCCAGGCTGCTTTTGTTTCAAATTCGTTACATAGGGTAGAGTAGTCATCAATGAGACACGGGGAACAATGATAAAATGGCTCTCACAAGTCGTAGTTTCAACCAATCAGGCTCATATTTGGGGGAAAGGTGTGTCTACTGGATACACGTCTGCCATATTAGTGGCTTTGGTTATGGACGCTCCCTTGAAAAGTTATTCATAAATGTTTGATTCTGGGGTGTAAAAGTAAATTATGGACAAAAAATACTTTTTCGCTCGTAGGCTGCCATTTACACCAAAACTAATATTTCTTCAAATTTCTTTCGACGTTCCATAGGGATTAAGTTGGGCTACAATGTCCTTTCATTAGATTTGGCCAAAATTTAGAATAAACTCAGAATCCAGGGCTGTCTCATTGTTCCCCACTCATTTCAGCCCATGGGTAACAATGAGACACTTTGATTTTTCTTCAATAAACTTTTCAAAATCGATGGAAATCTTTCAAAACATGAATTAAAAGTGATTTTTGGCATATTTATAGAGTTTAAACTTCATTAAACCAAAAATACAAAGTTATTTGGTATTAATATATGGATTTTACAAAATTGAAATACTTTTTAGTGTAACTTTTGTTATTAAAAGTTTCATGTTGGCAAAATTGCTCTAAAATGTTCAAGGCAAGTCACCTGCAATGGAACAATACAAAAACATGATGTTTTGCTAGAAAAATGTTGATTTTCGTAGAGTGTCTCATTGTTCCCCACCTGTCTCATTGTTCCTGCCAAGTGCGTCTACAATGAGACAGTTGAATAACTCTGGCTGTAGATGTCGGATCGATCTCATATTTTTGTCAATGTTAGAACACATTAAAAGAATGATAATGCAACTAAAAGCTCATTAAAACATGCTGATGAAAAAATTAGAAAAATCGTTGAAAGTTGAAAACCAAAAGTGTCTCATTGATGACTACCCTACCCTAACCCTGTTGCAAAATTCCACCTAATTAGAAAATAATTATCGACCACAAACGGCGTAATCCACCGGGAAAACGGCCAATTTCCGTCCAAAGTCACGACTAGCTCGTGTTCGGCGGGCCCTCCTGGTACGCATAACTTTATCTATAGGACAACATGCAAAGCTCGCTGGCCTGTATTTGTCCAACCAAGAAAACGAAATACTGTCTCAGTTGGAGCAACAGCAGAAGAAGAAGAAGGAGAAGTCGTAGGCAAACCAAACTAGCTCACATTTACTCAAATTGTCAGGAAATAGTGAAAGCACATGTACGCGAAAAAAATCCGTCTCACCTTAACTGGTCAAGCATTTGCTGGGGTTGGACATGATTTGTGATTTACTTCGACGTTAAACTGCAAAATGTTAGATAACCAATTGAACTCCCAAGCGCCCGATTAGTCAACGATAATTGAGCGAGGTTACTCAATTGGCTAATTAATGAAGTACAAACTGCAAAGAGCTAAACCCAAAAAAATATCTTCAGACAATCAGCGAAGTTCACATGGAGCTAATTTAAACGATGTATTTATGACTTCCCCCCGTCGTTGAACTGCTGCCCGCTCTCGGCTCGGTAGTACCAAGTCAAAGTTGGGTGTGAATTAATCTGTCACAATCTAATGTCATGGTCTCTGCCGGGGCCGGGAACCGAACACACGCAAAGTTTGTTTCATTTTGTCTATACCATAGGGGTAGGACCCCGTAAAGATCCTCCCGATAGACGCTGAAGCCCCAGCATTTCTGCCCGGACAAGTTTTCCTACTTAGTGCAGAGCTGTGCAAAGGTTGTAGCAGTGGCCACGGGTCGTAAAGTATGGAGTTGTAACAAATTTGAAGCGTACTGAAAGGAGTGGAATAATTAACATTGACCCTCCGCTGAGGTCGTTGGCGATAGCTTATGTTTTACGAGGAAGTCTCAGATTTGTGCGTTAAGTTCAGCGTTGATAGGTGAGATATAATAATCTTGCGGAAATGACAATTTGTATTTTTATTCTTTAAAGTTCAATGATATTTATCGAAAAAAATATGCTTGTTTCAATTCTCACAAAATTAATCTTTTTTCTTCTTTTCTTTACAGGTATGTACCTACTGATAAACAAATATTAGGAATGTAAGTAGAATAAAATGTGAATACCTCTTAACCTTAACCTTTACCTTACTGCTTTCCATATGAATCACGATTATTATCTCAAAAACTATGATGAAAGTTTCTCTACATTAAATTAAAAAAATGATCATGAAGAAACATAAAATAAAACCTGAATACAAATTCAAAAATTAAAAATGCCAAACATGGAGAGTTTCTCTAAAAAGCTACCGTCAGTGGGGGCGACTATGTCAAAACAAGTCATCCACAGCTAGAGCCACAGTGTTCCTTGTTCGAGGGAATCGTATTGACATGCTACAATGTTTGAAGTAAAGATTTTCAAAAATATTAGTACTTTTCGAGCAATTCCAATAAAAAACATCAAAAAGTAGATTTTTCGAGAGGTCTTTATTGCCAAAAACGAACCCCAGCTTTAGACAGCTGCCAAAATGACAGGATTTGTTCTAGGAACGAGATTTCTTCAGCTTAGTCATCTTAAGGTGTCCCCTACACAACCCTTTTAACATACTTTAGCTTCATTAACATTCCAACGCCCAAGGCTCCAAAAAAGTTGGGACGGTAACTTCAACTCAATGGTTCTCGGGCATAACTCAACCAATCAAGATGATTCTTCTTTCCAGTGATTTGTTAAGATGTCTAGATGATTCTTTGCAGAACTTAAATTTTGCAATCAAAAACATCGTTCCAACTTTTTTTTTCGCGTTTAAAAAAAATCGCCGAAGATTCCGCGGAGGCAGTTTTTTTGAAAAAAGGTGGAACGATGTTTTCGGTCGCAGAAATTACAGATTTCTTCAAATCAAGTTCTGCAAAATTTTAGGATCATCTAGACATTTTTGACAGACTTGATTTTTCAGTCTCAAAAATATTTTTACTGGAATGCTCGTCAAATTTCCCATAAGTTTGCCTTTAAGGGGTTACATACATGTAAATCGGCTAAAATGTCAGAGGTGGGTTTGAGCACACACTTTAACTTTTTTGCAGGGCATTAAAATATTACTTTTCATCTATTAACAAAACAAATTTGAAGACATTTGGTTGTAGCTTTGCCGAGATATAGCTATTTGAAGTTAACAGTTTCAAAAAACGGGTGCCACGATATCTCAACATTGCTTCGACCAAATCGGCTCAAAATTTTGGTGAAGACTCGTTAAACCGGTCTAGTGTGCATGACGAAGGCCAATTTTCAAAAAGTTTATTTTAAAAAAAGATAAAAATATTTTTTTGTTTTTCATATAAAAAATCGCCAGTTTTTGATTTTTGTATTTTTTGAAAATTCAAAACTTCAAAATCGGGCTTCGTCATGCACATGGAATATGTCTTGGGAGTTTTCACCCAAAATTTCAGCCAATTTGGTCCGTCCCATCTCGAGATATCGTGGCACCCGTAAATTAACTTGGTGTTCAGAGAAAAACGTTCAGAAAGTTAGACAGTTTGCTTTGCGCATGGCAAAACTCTGAGCTTAAATCGTCTCTAACTCAGTTAAATCATTAAATACCTTCATGAAACTTTTAGGAGTGTTTGGAAATCATCTTTTAAGTTGAATTAATAAACTGTCTGTTATATGAAATTTTGTGATTTTCTACATGTATGTAACCCCTTAAAAGCTTTTCATTTGGATGCATGGGCTTACAGATATAAGCTTCATTACATTGCTCATAACTGAAAACAGAATATTTTTTTCAGTGTGGTAGAAATCTGGATAGTGAATCATCTTACGTAAATATTAAAACAAGTCAAATTGAAAAGCTGTCAAAGGCAAACTTATGGAAAATTAGACGAGCTTTCCGGTAAAAATATTTTTGAGACTGAAAAATCAAGTCAGTCATATAGAAAATGCCAAAAACCACCAAAAAAACTGTTTTTTCGACATTTTTATTTTTAAAACCGCTGTAACTTCGCAAGGATAGGACTTAAGACAATGGTCAATAAGGAGACGTTCAGATCACTTTTCAAAAAAACAGGTTTAGTAAATGATTTTTGTATTTTTTTAGGAGAGACATACCATCCTGCATTTTTCGTGAGTTTTTTTGTAACATTTTAGGCTATTTCCTCAAAAATTTTGAACGAAGAAAAATCGTGACTTCTTCTTAAAATTTAACTTTTAAACTTAGAAATTGAAAAATCCCATAGAAGTGGCTTGTATTTTTCTTTCAGTGTATTTTTTTTTCAGACAGCCCATCCAATTTCCTACAAGTTTGTCTTTGACCACTTTATGGTACGATGCAACGGCTTCGAGATACAGTCATTTTTAAATTACAGAATACAAAAATATCTAAAATATTTACGCCCTTCTCAAATGTCACTTTCGAGTGCAATTGGCTCCATATACACAAAAATGGCTTATATAGGCCTAGGATAACATGTCTACAAAGTTTCATTGAAATCGGAGGGGGTCGGGTACAAAAGTACCAGAAAAAATCCTGATTTGAGCTGGAATTGCTCTATTGCAGGATTGGCTCCGTAAGTTTGACAATTTTGGAATAAGAAGACAACAACTTCCTTCGTTGCTGTGCACCCTTAAAACAAAGGAAAATGCATGGGTTACACAGTAAAAAAATTGTGTAAATTTTGAAGGTGTAATTTTGGAAGGTTGAATATAACCTCTATTATGATGTGATTTTACCTCAATTTAAACTGAAATGTTACCTCACACCAGATATATAGTAAAATTACACATTTTGTATGGCATCTTTTATGTCCTTTGTTAGATGTAATATTGCCATGCTTTTTTTTTACTGTGTTTGGTTATATGTATTAAAAAGTCGCGATTCACGCCAGTTGACGGTATTGCCCTTCTTTTTTACAAATGGAAGCATTTCGTCACTCGTGTGTTTTTTTGTGACACGTCCTATCTTTTTACAACAGACGTGTTACAAGATAGCAAACTAGCGACGATTTTGTGCTGATAACGAAAATCCTCTATTTCACGTAACGAAAATCCGTAACCGTATAATAGATTCAGTTTTATATCAAAATTGTTGATTTAGTTGTACAATAAGGCTTTTTGAATAAACTACGCAAATAGGATACGATTATTTCTATGCAGCATTTTCAAATTTATTAAAAATCGATACATAGCTTCAGTAGTATTCTACAGTTGATAAAAATATTAAAACCGACTTTTTTGTTTCATATTATACAAGCAGTGACATTGGCAACCTGTTGGTTTCAAGTTTCGCCGTTAAACCTGTGGAGGTCATTTGGAGTCCGGCCCTATCTTATTTCATGCGGTACAAATTACATCTATTTGGCTGATCTCAAACACTAACGAGTTGGATCCAAATTATGACAGGTGCTTCGTTGGCGGGCAAGTGTGTAATTGGTTGAACCTGTTTCGAAATACAGGTTTGTACCTTAACAAGTTACGTTAGTTCGGTTATGTAATCCATTTGAGAAGTATTTTTCCTTTAAAAGGTAGTTAATGGTTCGAATCCATTCAAGGTTTGCGCTTCTGGGTAACCTTAGAGGGTACAGTTAATTGTGTCACGTGACAACCGGGTGACAACCCCCAAAGGTCATGTGTGTTCCTGGCATTACAGAACACACGCTTGCGCTTCACCTAAATCCGCACGAAGCATCAGAATGCTCTGGAATGGATTGCTGGTCGCCATTCCTTGCTAATAGAACCATAAGGAAATCGTGACTGATGCAAATCTGTATCGACTGTTTCGAATTCGATTGATTCTCCCCCGAGAGGATGCGGCAGCTCGTCGACATTTCCCCCTCCGCTAAAGTTTTCCAGTTTCGATTGGTTTGTCGGTTGTTTTTTTTTTCGCTCCTCCTTTGTATATTTATATGTTGATGCACTCGTTTGAATTATTCATCAAACCGCCACAGGCCAATAGACTGGCTTAACAAGTCACATTTGCTACCCCTAGCCTGCAGTCAAGCATCTTCGCGGCGGCAAAGTGCACTGTGTGTGACATTTAAGCCCGGCTGTGCAGTTCAGCAGAATGCTCAGCGCGATTTTATTGCCGAGTCGAGTTCTTGTTCTGGGGGTTCAATTTAGTCGCGTCGAAGCAGGTATACAATTTGTAGCTTATTGAAATTAGCCCCCAAGGTGAGCGGCACGTCCCGGGTTGAGCATCATCCTCCTGCGAAAATTATTAGCTGCCTGGTTTTAAAATGTTTAAACTAATCACTGCTTTGGCGGAAGCCACTTTGGCGGTTGATAATTACATAAATCTGTTTGACTTTTGGTCTGGATCCCGAATGTCGAGCTGGAAGTATCGCCTACCGTAAACCGGGGTGACATTCAATCAAATTTGTAGTATTTTAGTATTTTAGTATTTTAGTATTTTAGTATTTTAGTATTTTAGTATTTTAGTATTTTAGTATTTTAGTATTTTATTATTTTAGTATTTTAGTATTTTAGTATTTTAGTATTTTAGTATTTTAGTATTTTAGTATTTTAGTATTTTAGTATTTTAGTATTTTAGTATTTTAGTATTTTAGTATTTTAGTATTTTAGTATTTTAGTATTTTAGTATTTTAGTATTTTAGTATTTTAGTATTTTAGTATTTTAGTGTTTTAGTATTTTAGTATTTTAGTATTTTAGTATTTTAGTATTTTAGTATTTTAGTATTTTAGTATTTTAGTATTTTAGTATTTTAGTATTTTAGTATTTTAGTATTTTAGTATTTTAGTATTTTAGTATTTTAGTATTTTAGTATTTTAGTATTTTAGTATTTTAGTATTTTAGTATTTTAGTATTTTAGTATTTTAGTATTTTAGTATTTTAGTATTTTAGTATTTTTGTATTTTAGTATTTTAGTATTTTAGTATTTTAGTTTTTAAGGCAGAGCCTCTTACAAAATCGATCAAGTTAGGGTGTAGCGCAGCTATAAGCTACTCACCCAAATGTCAATTCCCAGCATTGGCGTTGGGGTCCAACACCGCACCCACAATTTGTCGCTCCACTAAGAACCGTTCCGCAACCATTGCGGGTCGAGCTCCACCTTTACATCTACCGCCGCCAAATTCATCCAAATCACCGAAGCGTCCAGCGCGGTTATCCAATTCCGGCCAGCAGCATTCCTCCGCCTTCATGCCGTAATCGCGTGCCAACAAGGGGCGGCCGGGCGTGCCAACTTCAACTAACCGTGCCGTGCGCGCGTCGGACTGTCACTTTCGTTGAATCCAGCGCACGATAATCCAATCTTTCCAGCCCCAATCCTTCCGGAGCCGCTTACTTGGATCGCGCTGGTCGTCGAAGAACAAAGACGCCTCGTAAACAAGGCCAGTCGCGTTGGGCCCCGGAATCGGATTGGTCAGGGCGCGTTTGCTCAACCGATGATCCGAGAGGTTGGGCTGCTCCTTTCGCTAGGGCCGTTCCCGACGAACAACAGCTGGTGCCGTATCGAACTAATAGATTTACGATTGGAAACTAATCAAATAATTAACATGGCGTAGGAAAAAGTGAACCAGGTTTCGTCGAGTTTTTCCCACAGATACCTCAGCTGACGGCAGCGGGTTTGCAGAATCCCGCAGCTAAGCAAACAAAGAGCTGCCGTGGATCGTCCACAATGGAGTCACCACCACCGCGCAAGTCTGTACCGCAAATAATAGCGATTTATTTTGAGGCCCCGCCGCTGCCGCGTTCCGACGCGGCCAGCGACTGTCATGAGTGATCGATTGAAATACGGCGGACCACGCGGGAGTTACGATTAAGTCAAAGAGCAAGGTGTATCCGCAATCATTCACGGGGGCTGATCAAGAGTGGCGTACGTTTTTGTGGATGGTTATACCGATTTCGGCAGCTAATCGGACCAATTTGGGACCCCCGATCGCGTCTCGTGTGACCTTGGTACTAAATTGATGGTTCGCGACTTCCAACAACCAGAGGAGGAACGAAAGGTTGGACGGATGCGTATGGAGGTTCGATTTGGAGGTGTTCAGTCACTACCGTGATGTGTGAGTTTATTGGAAGGCAATTTTGGCCGGAGGATCGCAATAGGGGGTCGAATTTGAGATGCGATGACGGAGAGGAACATGAGTGACCATCGGAAGCTTTTGGGATATTGTCTTGGTTAAGATTAAATGACCGTTGATTGTAGATCTATGTATATTCAGATATCTTTCCAAACATATTTTAAAATGTTTTCGAATACGGTATAACTTTTAATTCTTTACAATAGTATAAGAAGTCTTGACAACGTTTTCCTATTGTTTTCAACTTAAGGTGTAATTAACAGACGATTTCATTTGCCGATCAAGTATATGGAATTTCCATCCACCATCTATTCATAAAGACGAATTGACGTCGTCGCGTTGATTGAACACTGAAAAGCCATTTGAGCATTTCCTCAATTAATGCCTTGCTTGATTAGATGCAGATCACCGCTCAGGCATCCTAACCTACCAGTAGGCATGCTTATAATTTCATAGTAATACAGTCGAATTCCCTTGTGTGGATATCGAAAAACCTAACCAACTAACAGCAACAAATCAAGAGTCGACTGTAGCTTAAAAGCTTCCCTACATCGACAACTTTATAACGATTTCCTTTGTGCCTTTCCAATTCAAAAGAAATTCCACAACCCTTGAAGAAGAACAAAAGGAATCGAATATCGATCATTCCAAAGCGCACACACCCCCACACGTAAGGTACGTGAACCAAGAAGCCACGACGAAGCCTCTCCGGGGGGGAACCCTGTAGTTATAATTACGTAATGAGTGAGTAAGCCTGCACTTGGCTGCGTTTGTTTGCCGGAGGAGGTTGCGGCAGGAAAAGGGGCCATTCGTGCGCGGCGATCGGGGCACGATTTTCTCTCGCCAACAACCATGACCATTACCAATAATAGGCCGCCCGGCGAGCCCTTTTTGCTCACACCAACCTGACCAGCTACCTGACGGCAAACCAGTTTACCCCTCAAATCATCGTCTCGTTGCTTCACAGGTGGAAAGTAACAACCTATACTGCAGCCCGAATCAAACGTGAAGAACTGAAGGGAGAAAGAGCGAATGGGAGATGTTCGTTTATTATCAATTAACCTATCTCTCCTATGGTTTGGCTCACGTGAATGAAAACACTACACCGGGATACCATACTCGGTGTAGTGCAAGTCATTTCTTACCTAAGAATGGTTCAGTGTTGAATCAAAATTGGAATTCTCAATAGCACTCGCCACCTTAAAAGAGCTACCACTTTTCTTATGTTTTCTGTTCTTCAGAATTAAAAACTCGGGAGCATCTTCTCTTCTCTCTTCTCTTCTCATGAGATGTATAGTTTTGCACTTTTCGAATATCAGTCTTGAGAAAATTTCACTAATGTTTAATTTTCTTGGCATTGAAAATAGTTGCTGAGATATTGATAGGCTTACCATATTCGGTTTATAAAGCTAAATAGTTCTCTCTAATTCGTTTCCATTTTTCTATTTCACACTTAATTGAACTTCAAATCAACACAAGTTTTAGTAGTGTTGTCTATCTGAAATGATTATAATAATTTTATTTTCTTTCACATTTTGAATACATAATACAGTCCAGACTGGATTATCCGAATCCTCGATTATCCAAAGTTTCGATTGATCGAAGGTTTGTATGGAACTTCAGATAATCGAATCTCGAACAAAAAAAAATATTTCGTTTTTTTTTCATTTTCTTGTTTTTAACATCAAATTCGAGTTCTGCGATCCAATTTTACTCAAATTTTAATAGTTTATTGCCTATTAAACAACAAAATGCACTTTTTCACCGCCATATTGGCCGCCGTCTTGGATTTCAAAATTCTAAATCACTTTTGCGTAGCCTAGGGTTCATAATTAAGCTCGACAATCAAAAATTAAACAGTGAAAATTACGTTTTTTTGTTATTTAGATTATACGAAGTTTCGACTATCCGAAGTCCGACTATCCGAAGTCATTTTTTCCCGAGGCTTTCGGATAATCGAGTTTAAAAATATTCTTAAATGTTTTCATACCCTCTTCAAACTTTTAATAAAAAATAATCAAGAAGCAATAAATAATATAATCCATAACAAAATCTTTAAAATTGATTTTATTTTCTTAAAATTTCCGACAAACCAAACCGCCAAATTTCGAGAAAATATGATGGGACCAAGAACAAAACTTAAAAATTCTAAAAATGCCTAGTTTTTAAAATATAAAAAGTGGCAAAATTCATTTAATGCTGATTACAACATATTAAAAGCTACTCATTTCTTTTGGGGATTCTTTTCAAAATAAAATAGTAGTGAAATTGTTATTACAAGGAATGAAAATATGATTTAATTAGGTTTTCGAAGAAAAGCTCCTAAAATACTATCGATAGCAAAAGTAGGGATCGCTAATTCTCAATATTTTTATAAATAAATTAAATTAAGCTGTTGCAAATATTTTTTTAAGTTTATGTCCTTTGACTTTAATTCTCTGGCCTCCTCCCCAGGGAATTAAAGTCAAAGGACATAAACTTTAAAAAATATTTGCAACAGCTTAATTTAATTTATTTATAAAAATATTGAGGGGCCAAAAAAATAGAAAAAAGTATAAAAATTGAAATAAGGAACCATGGTATGCATTATACACCTGTCTGGTTGTTTTGCAATCATTATTCAATTCAATTCAATTCGGTTTTATTTGTGAATAATCAAATTACAATTTGTACATATTATGAACCTAACAGAGTTTTTGTGTTCATTTCAGCTGTGTGTTACGTCTTAATTCGGTTTAGAGCAATTATTACTGTTAATTATATGCACAAACAAGAGTAAGAAAAAGTTTTCAAAAAACTTACGCAATTTTTTTGCAATCATTAGTTTCCAAAATATCTAAGTTTTGATAAAAATTTAATTTTGCAAACATTTGGAATTGGAATTTTATAAAAAAAATATCAGAACATTTTTAGGCGAGCTCAAACATCCTAAATATGATTATCAATGCAGAAAATTGCATTTTAGATTATTTTCAGTTAATTAGACTACTATTTTTTCATGGAAATTTTGAACTGTTTTGAAATAGTAGTTTATGCAACAAGTTGCAAAAAGAGGATTTTTTCAGCACGAGTCGTACATTTATCCAACGAGGTTTACCGAGTTGGATAAATACGACGAGTGCTGAAAAAATCAAGTTTTACAACGAGTTCCATACAACATTTTTTGCAATTCCGAAAAACACCCATTGAGTGAAATTTTAAGTAAAATTTTCATGTATTTGTCAATAAATCGTTTAAATCAAAACAATGTTGAAAAGTGTTACTTTTCGAAACAAGTGCTGAAAAGTTCAACTATTCAGCACCCATTTCAGTGCTGAAAAGTAGAACTTTTCAGCATTTATTTTGAAAAGTGTTGCTATTCGATTCTGTTATTTTTGGTACAGAAAAGTAGGCTATTTCGTCGTTCAAGAATGACAGGAAAAGTAAGTAGTTTCACGACGGAATTGCAAAAAAATATTTTTTTTGCCCCCTGATTTTTCTGACCAATTTTGAAAGGGGGGGGGGGGGGCACATAAACTTTGACAAATATTTGCAACGGCCTTAATGCATTTGAAAAAATATCTGAGCAATCTTTTTACAAACTAATCACAATATATTTGTTGATAAAATTTGGAAAAGTTTAATAGAAAAACTTGAGAATTTTACAATTAACATGTGCATAAAATATTACAACAAAAAGCAAATTCATAGAAATTGGAATTATATTTGATAGGAGAATAATAGTTACTGTAATTCAAGATTAATTTGTCAAAAGGTCCTATCTTCATAGGAAACCCATGACTCATACATAGGTTGCTTTGAAAATTTACTCTAGAATTAGCCTACCCTTTGTATTTTATGATAATTTGACAATTTTTGTTTATGCTTTTGATGCTAGGCTTATACAAGCCATTTTTGTGAATATGGAGCCAGTTGCACTCGAGAATGACATTTGAGGCAGAGAGAAGTGAAATGAGAGGGTACACTGGCTATTTATGTATGGTACCGTAACGCGGTACACTGGTACACAGCCCTTCAGCATAATCTCAGCAGTCAGGCGTTATTAATTTTTGTTTCATTGGAGACTCAAGCGTTACTGTGTTTTGTGACATTTACTCTGCCGCTCCAATCTAGTCCGTCCCATATGTAAAAAGTGGATGCTGAGATAACGACGTGAGAAGGCCAAAAAATGTTGCACCGTTTTTCACATTTCCAATCAATTTTTTTTGCTAAATTTTTATACAATTATTTCAATATTAGTTCAACAAATATTTCTAACATGAATTTGTTTCATAAAACTTAAAATTTAGAGATAAATTTGTGTTATTTTCATACTAGAACTGACTTGCCTTTATTATTCTATAAATAAAGGCAAGTCAGTCAATGATATCAAGGTAGGCTTGAACATTTTCACCAGAAGTTAAACTGTCATTTCAAGGTTTGTTTGGGTAATTTCCAAGTAATTTTCACAAATAGTATAAAATTAGGCTATTTTATGTTTATTTCAGATTCATTCATTTATAGTAAAGTTCATATGAAAAAGTTATCATAAACGAGACTGAAATACTACAGAGGCAAGAGATATTTGAAAGCGTGTCTCAACGTCTGGACCGTTGAAATTTAGTGATCCACAATCTACGTTTACCGGAAGTAGAACCTCTTCCAGAACTAGGACCAGGGCAATTCATTCAGGATTGAACAGAACTTATTTTATGGAATTATTACTCATAATGGTATGTAGTTTGTTTACTCGTGGTTGTCCCTTGCATGAAAAAGCACAAATGGTTTAAAATATTACGCATCAAAATTTATAAATATTCTTGCAAATATGAACTACTTATAATCATTACTTAAGTTCTGCGGGTTCATAGAAACTTAGTCCTTGACATTTAAATGGTTCCACGTTCATTCAATCAATTCATGAGACATTTCTTTAGAAGGAACTGACTTGCCTTTATTTTGCATATGGGACAGCACGAAAGTGATTTTTATTTTGGAATTTTCAGAACAAACATCACTTTTTTATTAAATTGGCTTAACGTATAAGTAAAAACAATACTTTTGCTATGTTTATCTCAAAAATGACCAAAATACATATGGGACGGACTAGATTAGAGCGGCAGTACTGCTGTCAACAATTTTCTTCTCGTTCCAAAATAAATTTAATGTCAAAATAAAATTTTGCAACGCAAACCCTTTTTTAAATTATTTCCGTCCCTAGTCGAACTTGGAACCTGTGTGTGGGTTAATGTGGATAACGTTTTAAAGTGTCTAGAGTTAATCCGATCCCAGTTTGACCGCAGAACCAATGATTTTTTACAGTGAAATTAATCGAAAGTTCGCTAAATCGCCACACACCGTTGTTTGAGAGCTTAAGTTATTCTAATATAATTGTATTTTGTAATTTAAAAATTACTTTATCTCGAAGCCGTTGTACTTAATTGGACGGGCTTTCTGAAAAAAATACACTGAAAGAAATGAGATTTTTAGAAGTTTAATTTGAAGTCGAATTAGAAGGTCAGTACACGATTTTTTTTTTCGTCTTTCAATTTTTGTGTGAAAATAGCCTGAAATTGTGACAAAAAGACTCACAAAAAATGCAGGATGATATGTCTCTCCCAAAAAAAAAAAAATTACAAAAAAGCATTTATGAAAACTGTTTTTTTAAGTGGTCTTAACGACAAAATTTTTAAACCCGAATCGATTCACCAGACAATCTTACATAAAAGTCTTAATATTGACCATTGTCTTAAGTCCAATCCTTATGAAGATGCAGCGGTTTAAAAAAAAAATGTTGAAAAAACAGCGTGAATATTTTTGCTAGAAAGCTTGTCAAATTTCCCATAAGACAAATATAAAATTTGAATTTCACAATCATGACTTCCAATTGTGTGAAAATCCTCGTTGAGGTTGCTAACTGAATCGATCGTCGTTTTTGTGGATCACAGGCATTACTTTTTCGGATTGGGCTGCTAACCTTCTGAGCTGCTAAACTATAATCCCCCCGTTGGTCTCTCGATGTAACGCCGAGCATACAGAGGGTTTTGTGATTTTTTTTTTTTTGCGCTTCTACACGAGTTCGTATAACAAGACCGGTAATATGAGCCCTCGTCGGTAATCATAGAGAAAGAGCTCGTTTGGAAGGTTGTGTTTTCTCCCAATTACTTTGACGCGATTCAGCACGCAGTGGCAGGCAGGTTTGGACAGATCAAGTGTTGGTGAACACGTGAGTTGGATTGAGTTGCTGGATTTGGGTTTGGGGTTCTCATTTGATAGTTGCAAGCAGGCTTTTTGAAAAACTCTTCAAACTTCTTTTTTTCAGGTTATGAGAATACCATAATTGAGATCGTTTTCAGCGTCCACTTAATCTCGACTGTATAGATCAACATCACCTATACGATGGTCCTCAGATCGGGCAGATCGTGATGACCCCAAGGGTTCCTCTGAAAACGCATCCACTTAATCTGGTAGAATAACCCAAGTCGTACGCTAATCACTTCGCAACAAGAAACCATCAGCACCGCCGTTGTTGTTGTTGTTGAGGGGGGTGCGTACAAAATTCAGGGCAGCGTCACCTTGGCTCAATCGTGATCGTTCCTTTCGAAAAATTGCCCAAAGCTGGTACACAAATCTGGTCTGGCACAGATCTGGTTCGGTTTTGGCACGAAAACCAGATGTAACTTTTTTTTCGGAATCAATTTTTCATCGTTTTGTTATCGAAACGGGCTGATGTTGCTCAATGTCAGAGGGTTTACCGATGGTTCGAGTGTGGTATTTACCGTTTTCGCAAAGTACAACCGATGGTCAGATAGAGAAAAGCTTTTTAAAGTTTCCTTTGCAGGTATTGAACTCAACGCTTCGTCCGACGCTCCACACGCAGATTGGTTTCCACCGGCACCAGTTCGAACGAAAGTGAAACGCGTCAAGTCAAACAAAACCTCAAAAACCAAAAAAAAAACGATCGAATGAAATGAAAAAGTCGAAATGTTGGGTCTTGCATGCACCCATTTGGTAGTTCAAAGATTTCTCGTTTTTTTTCGAGGTCTTCGTGCAGCGGGTTAACATTTTTATGTAATTATGTTATTATATCATATTTGATTTGTAATTGATTTTTTTTTTTCGAGTATCGATGATGTGTGGAGAAAACAAATCTGGTTTGTTTTGGTTCGGCCGGTCGGAGTCAATGGCAGACTGCTTGGCAAACTTGGCCGTGATACGGACAGTCTCGGTAGATACTTGTAGAGTGCTGACATAGAGCCAGCTTTATTCTACGTTGCATTTTTAACGACATTACGACCATTTTCTCGTCGAACAATGCGCCATAATAATTATCTGCACGGTGATCAATGTCGATTACTTCATTCAGCTTGCGATCATAATCGCAACGTCTTCTTGCGTCCAACGAAGTCCAAACATGTCTTTATTCATGGACGGACATATAAATTGTCGACTAAACTTGGTTTTGTTTACGAACAATCACGATGCTTACAGCTCTAATGTCCCAGATGCGTTGTAGGCACGACCGGCCATTGACGGCACTGAGGGCGAAGCACACCTTGTTGAAAGTCCCATTTTAAATGTTTCAGTCACGTTACTGTAGACTCACGTATGACGCAAAGCTTTGCCTCATTATCGGACAGCGACTTTCTTCGCGTCGTGGGACACTACGTTGACGTAATTTTGCGCGTAATAATTTGATTGAGTTGAGCAATTTATCTGTTTATGGAACGTTAAGGAATTTCCTATAAAAATGCATCTACAAAAAATATCGAGAACACGATCATTTTCTTTTTTTTTTTTTTTTTTGGGAGGGTGATCCAGCCGCACATCGTTGATGTCGAAACCTCTAAACTGGGCCCTCGTCCTGTCACGTCCGTCAGTAGTCTTGTCGTACATTACAACTAGAATCAGATCTGCCAATGAATTAGTACACTTCGACCAAATAAACACTGACGCTGTATGGATCTGACTCTAGAATAAATGCACAGTTGTGTGTTATTCATAAGTCCAAAATGTTCAATTATTCATATAAGTCCAAATTATCATTTGCGGATAACTACCTAACTTGAATTGAATACAAGATTTAAAGCAACCTATCCGAAAGCTACTCTTATTTCAAATCCCTGACATTTTAATTAATAGCCAAAAAAAAACGTTTTTTTTTTAACTTGTCTGGCTTCTTTTAAAAAACAAAAAAAATGAATAACAGTTCATATTTTACAAGTCGTGAATTGAAAAAGAGACGACCATTTGATCGTCAGAATTCCAGTAGATCCTCGATTCGCAACAATGGTCGATACAGTCATAATCCAACAACCGTTAGTTCAACAGATCAACGAATTTAGTCCGATATCACTTCACTATTGATTGATCGAGACTCTACGGAAATTTTGACAAATCATAATGGTTTTTATGCTACTTGAATGAAAAATCACCGATTCTGATAGAATTACTAAATTCACTATTCCTAATTTTGTCCCTAAATAACTAAATGCAAAATATAAAAAAATGATATTTATAGTTAAAATCCTAAATTCTACAAAAACTAAATTAAAAAAAAACCCGCATCCTAACCTGACACCCACATTAAGATAGGGAAAAATCACATATGTAGCGGTTCATTGTACAAATGTGATATTTCCACTATCGGAGAACCTCCTTGTCTCGATGACAGCTTACCGGTCATCGATTAAGCCCTGAGACTGCGCCAAAGTGGGTTCTCGCAGCATCAAGTGGTGTCCATGTGTAAAAACGGAAGCTTCAGCAATATACTGAACACTTCGATTTTAATTCCACATCGAATCAAATCATACTCTTTGCCAAACAAGCATCAAACCTATGACACTCATTATGACAAAGCCCAGGGAAAATGCATCAACAAAAAATATCGAGAACACGACCATTTTCCCAAACTAAACTCCACTGCAATTCAATGATGAATAAGGTGCTGACAATGATGATGAATAAGGCATTACTACAAATATCGTGCAGATTTTCCCTTAACCCCTTAAAAAAGTGGAAGAACAACACTTCCTGTATTCCACATCCCTTTCCATGTCCCTGGTGCGCTGGCTAAAAAAAAACAAATTTAATGCACTTTTGATCATAATTTCTATTTTGTGAGACCATTTCTCAACATTTTGTTGGCACACACATCCACACGCAAGATGAGAGCTTAAGGGCTAAGAGAAAGACCGAGCTCCGAATTTTGTCGTTTTGCGCTTGCTACATTTCGCTCTCCCCGCGCGTTGCTTTCTCTCTCTATTCTCTCTCGCCGTGTGCACCGTGCTGCCAGCAAGGCGATAGGCATACTTTTGTGCCGCATGAACGTGATACCAATAATTATGCCGTTGATTCCATATTACTTCTGATGTAAAAATCTTCAATTATTATTTCAAGAACATTGTGAAGATTTTTGTATTCCAGTATTATAAATTATTACAAAAATATGTAAATAGTTCAAAAAATCGTACATTGTTCGAGAACTTGATTTTTATAGCAATGACCCGGAAGTTTTTGGTTGCATAATGTTTCATCAAGCGTTGGAAACATATTTCAAACGCAATATGAAGAGTTTTGTATTCAAATACTACAAAATATTACAAAAATTCGTAAAATACAGCAAAATTCAAACATTGATCTAGAATTCAACTGTTATCGTGACTACCCCCCAGAGTTTCTAGTTGCAAAATGTTTCATCAAGTATTAGATACATTTTTCTTAAATAATCTGAAGAGTTTTGTACTCAAGTACTACACAATTTTACAAAAATACGTAAATACAGTAAAAAACGTACATTGTTCGAGAATCTGATTTTTATAGCAATGACCCCGGAAGTTTTTGGTTGAATATTGTTTCATCAAGTGTTGGAAACATATGCCAAAAGCAATCTGAAGAGTTTTATATTCAAATACTACAATATATTTCAAAAACACGTAAAATACAGTAAAATTCAAACATTGTTCTAGAATTCAACTGCTATCGTGACTTCCTCCACAATTTCTAGTTGCAAAATGTTTCCTCAAGTGTTAGATACATATTCCTAAAATAATCTTAAGAGTTTTGTAATCAAGCACAACAAAGTATAACAAAAATACGTCAAAACCAGTAAAACATCAAAAATTTATCAAGAACTCGAATTGTATCGACATGAACTCCACAGTTTTGGGTTGCAAAATGTTTCATCGAGTGTTGGAAACATATTTCAAAAACAATTTGAAAAAAATATTACAAAAATACGTAAAATACAGTAAAATTCAATAATTGTACTAGAATTCGCCTTTCATCGTAACGACTCCCACAGTTTCTAGTTGCAAAATGTTTCATCGAGTATTAGATACATATTTCTGTAAAAACTGGAGAGTTCTGTTTTCAAGTACTATAACTTACTACAATAGATTGTTTTTAGAACTCAATTTTTATCGCGATGATTTTCACAGTTTTGATTCGAGCATGTTTCTTCACATATTTTTTTATGATGGCCCACCACAATTCCCCACACCAAAAGCTCATTATTCCAGTGCCTATTCCAGGACGCAAACTGATTTCAGATCGAATTCAAAATGAAAAGTAATACAATAATGAGCTGACTTTACTAGGATGTGCGGAGTGTGCGACATATTTCATAAATAATCCAAGGATGTGTTTGAAACATATTTCTAAAATAGTCTGAAGAGTTTTGTATTCAAGTACTACCAAATTGTACAAAAATAAGCAAATACAGTAAAAACATACATTGTTCGAGAACCTCATTTCAATAGCAATGACCCCTAACGTTTTTGGATGAAAAATGTTTCATCAAGTGTTAGAAATATATTCCTAAAATAATCAGAAAACTTTTGTATTCAAGTACCTACTACAAAGTTTTACAAAAATAAATAAATTGTTCGCTCTACAGCATTGCCTTGGCGTTCTCGATTGCGAGATTCCTACTCGAAACTAGGTGTCCGAAGGCTTGATTGTTGAGGCAATTGCAAACCTCTTTTTACGCCTTACCTTCATCCACCCCGGAATTCCAACTGACGACCTTTGGATTGTGAGTCCACCTGCCTACCAGCGACTCCACCGAGACAGGACCCAGGGAGACGACTCCTACACCTGGATTGAGCTAACGACCTAACCTCCAGGTTAGACTGGGGGCCAACATTTACTTACCCAATCGATGGAAGGCGTGATCAGACAAATCTCGTCTCGAAAAATGCCACCGGGACCTTCTGGGATCGAACCCAGGCTGACTGAGTGAGAGGCAACCACATGTGATGTGCCTCAATGTCAGAGGGTTTACCGATGGTTCGAGTGTGGTATTTACCGTTTTCGCAAAGTACAACCGATGGTCAGATAGAGAAAAGCTTTTTAAAGTTTCCTTTGCAGGTGTTGAACTCAACTCTTCGTCCGACGCTCCACACGCAGATTGGTTTCCACCGGCACCCATTCGAACGAAAGTGAAACGCGTCAAGTCAAACAAAACCTCAAAAACCAAAAAAAATCGATCGAGCGAAATGAAAAAGTCGAAATGTTGGGTCTTGCATGCACCCATTTGGTAGTTCAAAGATTTCTCGTTTTTTTTCGAGGTCTTCGTGCAGCGGGTTAACATTTTTATGTAATTATGTTATTATATCATATTTGATTTGTAATTGATTTTTTTTTTCTCGAGTGTCGATGATGTGTGGAGAAAACCAAATCTGGTTTGTTTTGGTTCGGCCGGTCGGAGTCAATGGCAGACTGCTTGGCAAACTTGGCCGTGATACGGCCAGTCTCGGTAGACGCTTGTAGAGTGCTGACATAGAGCCAGCTTCATTCTACGTTGCATTTTTAACGACATTACGACCATTTGCTCATCGAACAATGCGCCATAATAATTATCTGCACGGTGATCAATGTCGATTACTTCATTCAGCTTGCGATCATAATCGCAACGTCTTCTTGCGTCCAACGAAGTCCAAACATGTCTTTATTCATGGACGGACATATAAATTGTCGTCTAAACTTGGTTTTGTTTACGCACAATCACGATGTTTCCAGCTCTAATGTCCCAGATGCGTTGTAGGCACGACCGGCCATTGACGGCACTGAGGGCGAAGCACACCTTGTTGAAAGTCCCATTTTAAATGTTTCAGTCACGTTACTGTGGACTCACGTATGACGCAAAGCTTTGTCTCATTATCGGACACCGACTTTCTTCGCGTCGTGGGACACGACGTTGACGTAATTTTGCGCGTAATAATTTGATTGAGTTGAGCAATTTATCTGTTTATGGAACGTTAAGGAATTTCCTATAAAAATGCATCTACAAAAAATATCGAGAACACGATCATTTTCTTTTTTTTTTTTTTTTTTTGGGAGGGTGATCCAGCCGCACATCGTTGATGTCGAAACCTCTAAACTGGGCCCTCGTCCTGTCACGTCCGTCAGTAGTCTTGTCGTACATTACAACTAGAATCAGATCTGCCAATGAATTAGTACACTTCGACCAAATAAACACTGACGCTGTATGGATCTGACTCTAGAATAAATGCACAGTTGTGTGTTATTCATAAGTCCAAAATGTTCAATTATTCATATAAGTCCAAATTATCATTTGCGGATAACTACCTAACTTGAATTGAATACAAGATTTAAAGCAACCTATCCGAAAGCTACTCTTATTTCAAATCCCTGACATTTTAATTAATAGCCAAAAAAAAACGTTTTTTTTTTAACTTGTCTGGCTTCTTTTAAAAAACAAAAAAAATGAATAACAGTTCATATTTTACAAGTCGTGAATTGAAAAAGAGACGACCATTTGATCGTCAGAATTCCAGTAGATCCTCGATTCGCAACAATGGTCGATACAGTCATAATCCAACAACCGTTAGTTCAACAGATCAACGAATTTAGTCCGATATCACTTCACTATTGATTGATCGAGACTCTACGGAAATTTTGACAAATCATAATGGTTTTTATGCTACTTGAATGAAAAATCACCGATTCTGATAGAATTACTAAATTCACTATTCCTAATTTTGTCCCTAAATAACTAAATGCAAAATATAAAAAAATGATATTTATAGTTAAAATCCTAAATTCTACAAAAACTAAATTAAAAAAAAACCCGCATCCTAACCTGACACCCACATTAAGATAGGGAAAAATCACATATGTAGCGGTTCATTGTACAAATGTGATATTTCCACTATCGGAGAACCTCCTTGTCTCGATGACAGCTTACCGGTCATCGATTAAGCCCTGAGACTGCGCCAAAGTGGGTTCTCGCAGCATCAAGTGGTGTCCATGTGTAAAAACGGAAGCTTCAGCAATATACTGAACACTTCGATTTTAATTCCACATCGAATCAAATCATACTCTTTGCCAAACAAGCATCAAACCTATGACACTCATTATGACAAAGCCCAGGGAAAATGCATCAACAAAAAATATCGAGAACACGACCATTTTCCCAAACTAAACTCCACTGCAATTCAATGATGAATAAGGTGCTGACAATGATGATGAATAAGGCATTACTACAAATATCGTGCAGATTTTCCCTTAACCCCTTAAAAAAGTGGAAGAACAACACTTCCTGTATTCCACATCCCTTTCCATGTCCCTGGTGCGCTGGCTAAAAAAAAACAAATTTAATGCACTTTTGATCATAATTTCTATTTTGTGAGACCATTTCTCAACATTTTGTTGGCACACACATCCACACGCAAGATGAGAGCTTAAGGGCTAAGAGAAAGACCGAGCTCCGAATTTTGTCGTTTTGCGCTTGCTACATTTCGCTCTCCCCGCGCGTTGCTTTCTCTCTCTATTCTCTCTCGCCGTGTGCACCGTGCTGCCAGCAAGGCGATAGGCATACTTTTGTGCCGCATGAACGTGATACCAATAATTATGCCGTTGATTCCATATTACTTCTGATGTAAAAATCTTCAATTATTATTTGAAGAACATTGTGAAGATTTTTGTATTCCAGTATTATAAATTATTACAAAAATATGTAAATAGTTCAAAAAATCGTACATTGTTCGAGAACTTGATTTTTATAGCAATGACCCGGAAGTTTTTGGTTGCATAATGTTTCATCAAGCGTTGGAAACATATTTCAAACGCAATATGAAGAGTTTTGTATTCAAATACTACAAAATATTACAAAAATTCGTAAAATACAGCAAAATTCAAACATTGATCTAGAATTCAACTGTTATCGTGACTACCCCCCAGAGTTTCTAGTTGCAAAATGTTTCATCAAGTATTAGATACATTTTTCTTAAATAATCTGAAGAGTTTTGTACTCAAGTACTACACAATTTTACAAAAATACGTAAATACAGTAAAAAACGTACATTGTTCGAGAATCTGATTTTTATAGCAATGACCCCGGAAGTTTTTGGTTGAATATTGTTTCATCAAGTGTTGGAAACATATGCCAAAAGCAATCTGAAGAGTTTTATATTCAAATACTACAATATATTTCAAAAACACGTAAAATACAGTAAAATTCAAACATTGTTCTAGAATTCAACTGCTATCGTGACTTCCTCCACAATTTCTAGTTGCAAAATGTTTCCTCAAGTGTTAGATACATATTCCTAAAAAAATCTTAAGAGTGTTGTAATCAAGCACAACAAAGTATAACAAAAATACGTCAAAACCAGTAAAACATCAAAAATTTATCTAGAACTCGAATTGTATCGACATGAACTCCACATTTTTGGGTTGCAAAATGTTTCATCGAGTGTTGGAAACATATTTCAAAAACAATTTGAAAAAAATATTACAAAAATACGTAAAATACAGTAAAATTCAATAATTGTACTAGAATTCGCCTTTCATCGTAACGACTCCCACAGTTTCTAGTTGCAAAATGTTTCATCGAGTATTAGATACATATTTCTGTAAAAACTGGAGAGTTCTGTTTTCAAGTACTATAACTTACTACAATAGATTGTTTTTAGAACTCAATTTTTATCGCGATGATTTTCACAGTTTTGATTCGAGCATGTTTCTTCACATATTTTTTTATGATGGCCCACCACAATTCCCCACACCAAAAGCTCATTATTCCAGAGCCCCCTGGTTATGGACGCAAACTGATTTCAGATCGAATTCAAAATGAAAAGTAATACAATAATGAGCTGACTTTACTAGGATGTGCGGTGTGTGCGACATATTTCATAAATAATCCAAGGATGTGTTTGAAACATATTTCTCAAATAATCTGAAGAGTTTTGTATTCAAGTACTACCAAATTGTACAAAAATAAGTAAATACAGTAAAAACATACATTGTTCGAGAACCTCATTTCAATAGCAATGACCCCTAACGTTTTTGGATGAAAAATGTTTCATCAAGTGTTAGAAATATATTCCTAAAATAATCAGAAAACTTTTGTATTCAAGTACCTACTACAAAGTTTTACAAAAATAAATAAATTGTTCGCTCTACAGCATTGCCTTGGCGTTCTCGATTGCGAGATTCCTACTCGAAACTAGGTGTCCGAAGGCTTGATTGTTGAGGCAATTGCAAACCTCTTTTTACGCCTTACCTTCATCCACCCCGGAATTCCAACTGACGACCTTTGGATTGTGAGTCCACCTGCCTACCAGCGACTCCACCGAGACAGGACCCAGGGAGACGACTCCTACACCTGGATTGAGCTAACGACCTAACCTCCAGGTTAGACTGGGGGCCAACATTTACTTACCCAATCGATGGAAGGCGTGATCAGACAAATCTCGTCTCGAAAAATGCCACCGGGACCTTCTGGGATCGAACCCAGGCTGACTGAGTGAGAGGCAACCACACTTGCCCCTACACCACGGTCCCGGCAAAATTTTACAAAAATACGTAAATACAGTGAAAATCGTACATTGTTCGAGAACTTGATTTTTATAGCAATGACCGCCAAAGTTTTTGATTGCAAAATGTTTCAATATGTCGATACCTCTCTGCTCTCTTGTACTAAGCTTGCAGGTTTTCCAATCTTGTAAGCATAAGAGAACACAGAGGCATCGAAGTGTTGGAAACATATTTTTTTAAACAATCAAATACTACAAAAATACATAAGATACAACAAAAATAAAATACTGATCTAGAATTAGATTTTTATCGTGACGATCCCCACAATGTTTAGTTGCAAAATGTTTCATCAAGTATTAGATACGTATTACTGAAAAAAAAATTGAAGAGTTTTGTATTCAAGTACTATAACTTATTACAAAACATTGTTCTAGAACTCATTTTTTTATCGCGCTATTCAAGTACTATACATTGTTACAAAAATACGTAAATACTGAAAAAATCAAACTTTGTTCAAGAACTAGATTTTTATCATGATGGCCTCCACAATTTTTGGTTGGAAAATATTTATTAAAATGATTGCAACATGTTTCCCAAATAGTCTTTTGAATTTGATTGTTTTATATCGTTACTCACTGAGGTATAAAAATATTTTTCAATTATTTATTATTGTGGGCTGGATTAGAGATAAAAGATATATTTCGAACAACTTATCAAACACGCAAAAAAACAGTTTCAATTCAATTCAATTAGTGTTTTTATTTGACTTTAGCAGTTTTGTTCAAAGATGTAACATTTGCAATTCAGAGACTTGGAGAACCTTACAACTGAGATCAATTCATATGCCTTTGCAGGGAGGGTACATATTTCTACGTTTAGATTTTTCTAGCTGAGTGCTCTTTTAGGGAAAATAAATTTTGATAAAAAAATCCTAGATCTGATGATTTTCGAATCAAAAAAATGATTCCTTACACATTTTGTTGATTCGAAAATCATCATTTTTTTTTAATCAACGCTAAACGTCAAAGCATTTTTTTTTTTCAAAACACTGAAGGACTTTTGTGGACTTGAGAAAATCTAGGTTTGTCTCAAGGCAAATTTTTTGTTGATTATATTCTATTCTATTCTATTTTTTTATTCATTTTATTTAATTCCTTTATGTTGAAATTTCCTGAATTTCTTGGATATCTAAGTTTGTTTTGAAATGTATCATTTAAATTTTTTATTTTTTATTATTAGAATTTTTCGAGCTAAAAAAACAAAAATAGTACCTCGTTATAATTTACGCTTGAATTACCTTTTTTATTGCTCAAATTTTATTTAATTTTTGGGTTAGTTTTGAAATTTCATGTGGGTTTTATGAATTATTTGTATTTTATGATATATTTAATTTTCTCAAATTTCGTCAATTCCTGGAAATTTCAAATTTCTTAAATTTCAAATTTCTTAAATTTCAATAAATTATTTAAATTTCTTGATTCTTCCAATTTTTTCAATTTATGAGCAATTCTCTGAGATTTCGGTCATTCGATTTTTTTTGTATTTTTTAATCTGGCTGAAACTTTTTTGGTGCCTTCGGTATGCCCAAAGAAGCCATTTTGCATCATTAGTTTGCCCATATAATTTCCCATACAAATTTGGCAGCTGTCCATACAAAAATGATATGAGCAACTCTCTACGAAATCGGCTGATTTCGACCATTTTTATTTTTTGTATTTTTTGATTTGACTCAAACTTTGTGGGGGCCTTCCCTATGACCAAATAAGCTATTTTGCGTCATTGGTTCACCCATACAAGTCTCCATACAATTTTGGCAGAGCTGTCCATACAAAAATGGTATGTAAATATTCAAACAGCTGTAACTTTTGAGTGAATTTTCTGATCAATTTGGTGTCTTGGGCAAAGTTGTAGGTATTGTTGAGGACTTTTGAGAAAAAAATAGGTACACGGAAAAAAAAATTGCAGATTTTTTTATCAACTTTTTTTTCACTAAAACTCAATTTCCCAAAATACGTATTTTTTGATTTTCGAGATTTTTTGATATGTTTTAGGGGACAAAAATCCGCAACTTTTGAGCCATAGAGAAACATGGTCAAAAAATCTGCCGCCGAGTTATGAATTTTTGAAAAAATAGTAATTTTTGGAAAAAATCGAAGTTTCATGCAAAAACAAGTTTGACATTATTTTTTAATGCAAAATTGAATTTGCAATCGAAAAGTACTTTACAGATTTTTTGATAAAGGGCTCCGTTTTCAAGATATAGCCACCGAAATTTTGATTTTAGCGAAATATTTGCAGTTTTTCAATTTTTAAAAATAGTGACCATGAGTGACCATTTCTAAAAATATTTTTTTTGAAAAGTTCAGAAAATTTGCTATAAAATTGTCTAAGAGACATTGAAGATTGGACCTCTGGTTGCTGAGATACAGCGGCTTAAAGAAAAAGAAACACGAAAATTGAAGTTTTCTAAGTCTCACCCAAACAGCCCACCATTTTCTAATGACGATATCTCAGCAATTAATGGTCCGATTTTCAATGTTAATACATGAAACATTCGTGAAATTTTCCGATCTTTTCGAAAAAAATATTTTGAAAATTTTTAAATCAATACTAGCATTTTAAATGGGCGTAATATTCAATATTTGGCCCTTTTAAAATGTTAGTCTTGATTTAAAAATTTTCAAAATATTTTTTTCGAAAAGATCGGAAAATTTCACGAATGTTTCATGTATTAACATTGAAAATCGGACCATTAATTGCTGAGATATCGTCATTAGAAAATGGTGGGCTGTTTGGGTGAGACTTAGAAAACTTCAATTTTCGTGTTTCTTTTTCTTTAAGCCGCTGTATCTCAGCAACCAGAGGTCCAATCTTTAATGTCTCTTAGACAATTTTATAGCAAATTTTCTGAACTTTTCAAAAAAAATATTTTTAGAAATGGTCACTCATGGTCACTATTTTTAAAAATTGAAAAACTGCAAATATTTCGCTAAAATCAAACTTTCGGTGGCTATATCTTGAAAACGGAGCCCTTTATCAAAAAATCTGTGAAGTACTTTTCGATTGCAAATTCAATTTTGCATTAAAAAATAATGTCAAACTTGTTTTTGCATGAAACTTCGATTTTTTCCAAAAATCACTATTTTTTCAAAAAATCATAACTCGGCGGCAGATTTTTTGACCATGTTTCTCTATGGCTCAAAAGTTGCGGATTTTTGTCCCCTAAAACATATCAAAAAATCTCGAAAATCAAAAAATAAGTATTTTGGGAAATTGAGTTTTAGTGAAAAAAAAGCTGATAAAAAAATCTGCAATTTTTTTTTCCGTGTACCTATTTTTTTCTCAAAAGTCCTCAACAATACCTACAACTTTGCCCAAGACACCAAATTGATCAGAAAATTCACTCAAAAGTTACAGCTGTTTGAATATTTACATACCATTTTTGTATGGACAGCTGCCAAAATTGTATGGAGACTTGTATGGGTGAACCAATGACACAAAATAGCTTATTTGGTCATAGGGAAGGCCCCCACAAAGTTTGAGCCAAATCAAAAAATACAAATAAAATCCATTTCCGGTTTTGGTAGAGAATTGCTCATATGTGAAAATTCAAAAATCTGTATCTTTTGAAGGAATTTTTTGATCGATTTGGTGTCTTCGGCAAAGTTGTAGGTATGGATATGGACTACATTGAAAAAAAAAAGTTACGTGGTAAAAAAATTTGGTGATTTTTAATTTATTTTTTGTCACTAAAACTTGATTTGCAAAAAACACTTTTTTTTATATGTTTTAGAGGACATAAAATGCCAACTTTTCAGAAATTTCCAGAATGGGCAAAAAATCTTTGACCGAGTTATGATTTTTTGAATCAATACAGATTTTTTCAAACAATCGAAATACTGGTCGCAAAATTTTTTCAACTTCATTTTTCGATGTAAAATCAAATTTGCAATCAAAAAGTACTTCAGTGAATTTTTGATAAAGTGTACCGTTTTCAAGTTATAACCATTTTTAGGTTACTTTTTTGAAAATAGTCGCAGTTTTTTTATTTTTTAAAATTAGTGCCCATGTTTGCCCACCTTTGAAAAAAATATTTTTGAAAAGCTGAGAAAATTCGCTATATTTTGCTTTTTCGGACTTTGTTGATACGACCCTTAGTTGCTGAGATATTGCCATGCAAAGGTTAAAAAACAGGAAAATTGATGTTTTCTAAGTCTCACCCAAACAACCCACCATTTTCTAATGTCGATATCTCAGCAACTATAGGTCCGATTTACAATGTTAAAATATGAAACATTCGTGAAATTTTTCGATCTTTTCGAAAAAAATATTTTTAAAAATTTAAAATCAAGACTAACATTTTAAACAGGCCAAACATTCAATATTACGCCCATATTTTTTCAATAGTGGGCAAACAGGGGCACTATTTTTAAAACATTAAAAACTGCGACTATTTTCAAAAAAGTAACCTAAAAATTCACTGAAGTACTTTTTGATTGCAAATTCGATTTTACATCGAAAAATGAAGTTGAAAATTTTTTGCGACCAATATTTCGATTTTTTGAAAAAATCTGTATTGATTTAAAAAAATCATAACTCGGTCAAAGATTTTTTGCCCATTCTGTAAATTTCTGAAAAGTTGGCATTTTATGTCCTCTAAAACATATCAAAAAATAAAAAAATAAAAAAAAGTGTTTTTTTGCAAATCAAGTTTTAGTGACAAAAAAATTAATTAAAAATTACCAATTTTTTTTACCGTGTAACATTTTTTTCAGTGTATTCCATATCCATACCTACAACTTTGCCGAAGACACCAAATCGATCAAAAAATTCCTTCAAAAGATACAGATTTTTGAATTTTCACATATCATTTTTGTATGGACAGCTGCCAAATTTGTATGGAAAATTATATGGACAAACTAATGATGCAAAATGGCTTCTTTGGGCATACCGAAGGCACCAAAAAAGTTTCAGCCGGATTAAAAAATACAAAAATTAAAATTAAAGAAAAAAGACCGATTCCGTAAAGAACTGCTCATATAAGCAAAAAAAAAAATTTTTCATAGAACTGAAATTTTTTATGAAAATAGTGCTCTAATTAACACAAAACAATCTAAAATGCCCTTTCTGCATTGATTATTATATTTAGCTTGTTTGAGCTCGTTTGAAAATATGTTGAACTTTTATGAAATTACAATGTTCAGCACCGCAAAAACTTTTTTTTCTCGCAAAAGTAAAATTTTCGTCAATGCTTAGATATTTTTTGAACTTATGATTGCAAAATAACTGGACAGGTGTTTAATGCATTTTAAAACACTTTTTTCATGCAAATGAAAATTGTTTGCCCCACTCCCCCCTCGACTTTGGTCAGAGTCGAAAGACATAAATTTCAAAAAATATTTGCTTCGGCCTAATTCTAACTTATCCAATTTTACTAAATAATTCGAATTTCATAAATATCTCAAATTTTAAATATTCTTAAATTTCAACGATTTCTCATAAATTTCTCATTGATTTCAATTTCTAGATTTTTGAATATTCTTAAATTGTAAAGGGGGCAAAAAGCATTATTTCTTAAAAAGTTCAAATTTGTAATGGAATTTCAAGTGCAATCAAATGAAATCAATTTAAAATACATTCTCCTGCGTTTAGAATCATTGTTGGCATGCTTGGATTAATTTAAAAATCTTTGGAATTTTGTTAAATTTTCAATGTACAAAACCACAAAAAGCATTTATTTTAACAATTATGTTGTTTCGTCAAATCATACATTTTTGGAAGACTAATGATTGCAAATCCACTGTTCGGGTGTATAATGCATTTTCCTATTTCACTGAAATGTTGAAATTCTGGCATGTAATTTAAAAATATTATTTATTTTTTTCCGTAAATGCATTTTTAATCAATATCTGATAATAAATAGCTTATGGAAAGTGACCAAGCATGTTTCTATCAGAACTTTTGCAATAATTTAGACGGAATTCATTTTGAATCTTTAACCATCCAAACATATAAAAAATTCCACAATTATCATTCTGCATAGTTTGAAGATAAACTATGATTCCAGATAATAACAATAAAATAAAATCCTATTGTATCGTTATTTATTTTTTGCAAGAACATGCAAATTGACATCTGCCCGTTCAAAAATTGTTTGTATATATTCAAAAATCCGTATCTTGGAAATAGGGCGTCCAATTTTCCCGGGTTTTGAATTTCCCGGGAAACGGGAAAAATATTTTTGGAATCCCGGGAATTCCCGGGATCCCGGGAAATTTTGGAATCAGTAATAAAATCTATGTTTCATTATATTTGTTATGTTTTCAAGCTTAAAATCATTGAATTACCTTAATAATATCAAATGGTTATAATCCTCACTTCAATCTAAACAAAGACGACAGTTTTAAAATAGCCTAAAAGAATTTTTTTTTTGTCTTTGTGGTGTTTAGGATTTTATATCAACTACTATTTTTAATTCCAGTATGATTAATCATTTTTTTATTTGCGAATCAAATTACATAATTCTTGAGTTTTTTTTTTTTTTTTTGAAAAGGTCCAATGAGCTTTTGTCTTCCATATGTTTATAGGACCTATTCAAAAAAACTTTGGAATTCTTTCATATTTTTTTTCTTTTATATATATTTTATATGACATGACTAAAACAGCTAGAAAACAAACAACGACAATAAATAAAATGATACCATTCAATGTAAAATTTTAGATAAGTTTTGAATTCATTGTTTTATATAACACATATTTTACAAATTATCTTCAAGTTACTACCGCCAACCGAGGGAAAATCAGAATTACAGTCTAAATAGGTACAGGAGATTTTAGAGCAATACATTTGGAAGTACAAATTGTTTTGTTCTGTTACTGTTTCAACCGAAGTAATCCAAAACGTCATGCAAATATTTTTTGCTTTAATAGCTGTATTTATTCGTTACATTTGTACGTATTTGCCTAGATGCTGGTGTTTGATTATAAATAATTTGATATGAGATTGTTTTTTTAAATTTTAAATCGAAAATATACGTAAATATATCCAGTTTTTCAAAAAAAATAAAACAATAGAGAAAAAAATGTAAAGCACTAGGCATTTTGCGGACCTGGCAATTCAAATTATAATATTTTTTCCTTAAATGCCAATTTAATGCTGAGATTTGCTGAATACAAATTTTAATTCATTTTATTGTTCTACTATTTTCACAACCAAATCTGAATTTCCAGACCAAAATATGATTTTTTTTTTTCAATTTCGGGAATTCCCGGGACAAATTATAGAAAATCCCGGGATTCGGGAATTCCCGGTTTAGGAAAAATCCCGGGATTTTTGTCCCGGGAATTCCCGGGATGGACGCACTACTTGGAAAGGATGTCGTTGTTTGTTAGTTTATTTGAGGTAATTTTAACCTTCTTGGTCATTTGCTGCCAATCTCTAGAAGGAATTGTTTTATTGATACTGTGTCTTGAGCAAAGTTGTAAGTTATGATAAAGAGAGATTAGAAATAATTGCAAAACTCTTAAAAAAATACATTACTTAACTATCATAAAACAATTAGGCCGTTGCAAATATTTTTTGAAGTTTATGTCCCTCGACTCTGGTCGGGGTCGAGGGGGGGGGGGGGGGGGTGCAAAAAACAAAATAAATTACAAGCCATCGTCTCAACAGTTGAAAAAAAAAAGGTTTTATAAAATGCATTTTACACCTGCCCGCCCAGTTGTTTTGCAATCATTAGTTTTCAAAATATGAAAGTATTGAAGAGATTTTTTTTTCGCTGAAAAAAACTTTTTGCGGTGCTGTACATTGGATTTTCACAAAAATTAAAAATATTTTTGATCGATCCCAGACATGCTAATTATGATTTTAAATGCAGAAAAATGCATTTCTAATTGTTTTCAGTTGGTTAGACTTCTATTTCCTTTAAAATTTTGAAGTTTTTTGAAAAAAATATTTATTGCTTCCTGATTTTTCGGACCGATTTTGAAGGAGGGGTGACATAAACTTTGAAAAATATTTGCAACGGCTTATTTTTCACAACTTTGTTTTCTAAAAACTGCATTTCTAAATATTTTTCTTTTTTTTATTAATATAAATGAACAAAAGAGGCATCTGTAGAAGTGAAAAAAAGTTTATTCAAAAATGCTGATTTTCTAAAGGTGCTATACAATTTATCTGAATTTCTTCATGATAACCTACAACATTGCTAAAGACAATTGATCAGAATTTTTTCTCTAGATATAAATTTTCGTATATTTACAAAATACAAAAATATGAAAATCAAAATTTTATAATGTAGGTCGATTTTGTATAGAATGACATCTCAGAACTCCATTGAGTTGGTAGATGTCCTAGAACTTCTCAACAGACCATAGATCTACCCAGTGTAACTCACTGAAGCTACCTGGAAATAATCTACCTTTATAGTTATTGATATAAGCAGCCATTGATCAGGTTGACCTTCATCTCTGAACTCCAAAGAGTTGGTAGATGTCCTATTATTTCTTAACATATCATAGCTCTACCCACTGTTATTCACTGAAGCTACCTGAATATATTCCAACTTCATAGTCATTGATATAAGCAACTATTAATGAGGTTGACCTTCATCTCTGAACTCCATAGAGTTGATAGATATCCTAAATCTTCCCAACAGATCATAGATCTACCCAGTGTAACTCACTGAAGCTACCTGGAGATGTTCCAACTTCATAGTCATTGATATAAGCAACCATTGATCAGGTTGACCTTCATCTCTGAACTCCGTAGAGTTGGTAGATGTCCTAGAACTTCTCAACAGATCATAGATCTACCCAGTGTAACTCACTGAAGCTACCTGTAGATGTTCCAACTTCACAGTTATTGATATAAGCAACCATTGATCAGGTTGACCTTCATCTCTGAACTCCGTAGAGTTGGTAGATGTCCTAGAACTTCTCAACAGACCATAGATCTACCCAGTGTAACTCACTGAAGCTACCTGAAGATGTTCCAACTTCACAGTTATTGATATAAGCAGCCATTGATCAGGTTGACCTTCATCTTTGAACTCCAAAGAGTTGGTAGATGTCCTAGAACTTCTCAACAGATCATAGATCTACTCAGTGTAACTCACTGAAGCTACCTGAAGATGTTCCAACTTCACAGTTATTGATATAAGCAACCATTGATCAGGTTGACCTTCATCTCTGAACTCCATAGAGTTGGTAGATGTCCTAGAACTTCTCAACAGATCATAGATCTACCCAGTGTAACTCACTGAAGCTACCTGGAGATGTTCCAACTTCACATTTATTGATATAACCAACTATTGATCAGGTTGATCTTCATCTCTGAACTCCGTAGAGTTGGTAGATGTCCTAGAACTTCTCAACAGATCATAGATCTACTCAGTGTAACTCACTGAAGCTACCTGAAGATGTTCCAACTTCACAGTTATTGATATAAGCAACCATTGATCAGGTTGACCTTCATCTCTGAACTCCATAGAGTTGGTAGATGTCCTAGAACTTCTCAACAGATCATAGATCTACCCAGTGTAACTCACTGAAGCTACCTGGAGATGTTCCAACTTCACAGTTATTGATATAACCAACCATTGATCAGGTTGACCTTCATCTCTGAACTCCATAGAGTTGATAGATATCCTAAATCTTCCCAACAGACCATAGATCTACATAGTGTAACTCACTGAAGCTACCTGAAGATGTTCCAACTTCATAGTCATTGATATAAGCAACCATTGATCAGGTTGACCTTCATCTCTGAACTCCGTAGAGTTGGTAGATGTCCTAGAACTTCTCAACAGACCATAGATCTACCCAGTGTAACTCACTGAAGCTACCTGAAGATGTTCCAACTTCACAGTTATTGATATAAGCAACCATTGATCAGGTTGACCTTCATCTCTGAACTCCATAGAGTTGGTAGATGTCCTAGAACTTCTCAACAGATCATAGATCTACCCAGTGTAACTCACTGAAGCTACCTGGAGATGTTCCAACTTCACAGTTATTGATATAACCAACTATTGATCAGGTTGATCTTCATCTCTGAACTCCGTAGAGTAGGTAGATGTCCTAGAACTTCTCAATAGATCATAGATCTACCCAGTGTAACTCACTGAAGCTACCTGGAGATGTTCCAACTTCACAGTTATTGATATAACCAACCATTGATCAGGTTGACCTTCATCTCTGAACTCCGTAGAGTTGGTAGATGTCCTAGAACTTCTCAACAGATCATAGATCTACTCAGTGTAACTCACTGAAGCTACCTGAAGATGTTCCAACTTCACAGTTATTGATATAAGCAACCATTGATCAGGTTGACCTTCATCTCTGAACTCCATAGAGTTGGTAGATGTCCTAGAACTTCTCAACAGACCGTATATCAACCACCAACTAACTGTAGCTTCAGAAAAAACCTACCTGAAATTTCTAAATTCTTAAAAAAAATATAATAATGAAAAATATAAAGAAAATATTCTGGCACCACTGCAAACGAACTGTCAGCACGCGAGCTCGAGACAAAATGAGAGAGTAGAAATCTGCGGGAATTTGTTTATGTTTCAGATATTTTTTGGGAAAAAGATAACCACTCAATTATTTTACAACTAAAGTATGTCTTTATATATATCAAATTGCAGGTAATTGTCTCGACTACAAACTGTCGAGCTTAGATTTTCCAAAAAGGCTTTCGTTTCTTAAAAAAAATGGGAGGAAAATAAGGCATTTTTCAACGTGTTTTAGTACCTTTTACTAAAAAGATAACCACTCAGGCTAGACTTAACCAATCAAGCTCATAGTTAACCAGTAGGTGCGTAAGAATGTTGGCTACAAAATGTCGGGTCGGTTTGTTGAGAAAATGTATCGTTTTCGAGATATTTCAATTTTACTGAAAAAACTCCCAGCTGGTTCTCTTAGCCCTTAACTGCTTAACGAAAGTCGCCATCAATACCTTTTCACTTGCGCTAACGTTTTCAAAGCGCTTAAGATATAAAATTGCTTCCAACTACCGGCAACATGTTCTTTTGCACATTAGTTAGTCACTCACTTGAAAAATAATACCGAAACATGTAAATAATTAGCACGCACCATAAAAAAACCAAACGCTCTAAGTCTTTTGACGTTTGAATTTTGACGACCCATTCCAATCGAAGGCTGAAGAAAACCGAGCGAGAAGCGAAGGAAAATAAAGAACAAAGGGTGGTCACCAACACCACCAGCAGCGCCCGTTGGAGTGAGCCAGTGATGCCAGGAAATTTTCTCTATAAATGCTACTTTTCGTGAGCGTTCGCTTAAAATTTCATCAATTTTGGCAGCACAAAGCAGACCCAAAAGAGCGCTGGAAGAAAAAAGAACTAAGCTGAAAATAGGAAAATGGGCGTGGCCCAATGCATTCTCGACTGATTAGAATACATTTGGGAAATATTTTTTTTAAATGCTTGTAAAAGGAATAGCATAACTTTTAATAAAAGTGAAAATATACAGAAATATTCACAACAAGTTGCTCTACTCGTTGGTGTACTTGGTTTTAGTAAATTTCAAAGAACATTCCAGATTATCCAGCATCATTCAAACACGACCGCTTATTAGGTTAAAAATGGGTATTTTTCCCCTACATAGCGAAATCCAGACTGCAATCCGCTGAAATCGCATTGTAATCTCATTGAAGGTAAAAGTTTGTTTTAATGTTCAATATTTGAAATTGCAAAAATAGCAAATCAAAATTTAATATTTTCCGCACACATTTCTGCTATTGCATGTACCTATTGCATAATTCGGCAACTCCGCGCGCTCCCAAACTAGGAGTCCGACCCCCCTAAAAAGAAAGCATTTGTTTTAGTGGGCTGCGCACGTGTTGACAGCAAAAGCCGCTGGGGCTTTATCTAGCCAGATATATGATATGATGAAGACCCTGGTGTGACTATAACGTTTCCACTCTCTGCCGCCAGACCCATTGTGTTTCGCGACTGAAAACAGCACCCATTTATGACGTTTCATACGCACGATTTTTATGATAATTGGCTCCATGGGTCTTAAAGGTACGTGAGTTGTTGTGTGTCGGAAATATCGTTTAGAAATTACTTAACTTTTTCGTTGTGAATGTGTGTGGTGATTTGCATGTGGAAGTTGTAATGATTAAATCTGCACAACCATCGTGTGTGCATATCGTTAAATGGCTATTGTTAATAAACGCATCAGGGTGCTGACCATTTGGTCGATAAGGTTTTATTTATCGCGTTTTGAGACAGAGTTTATTGTGTTGAAACGTGATTCACCATGTTTCTTCAATTTGTTTTGTTTTTATTACACTCTGCATTCCTATTATGACAGAATTGTCTTAAGACAAAATACAATTAAAATCTTTTTTTTAATAAACGCATCTTTTCGACTTAGGGCGAAAATAGGTACAAGGTTCAACTTTTGTTATTTTCTCCAGTTCAATTTAGACAATATTTTGAAGTAAGTTTTGAAAGGGCATTTGTTGGCTAAATTTGTAAGCTTAACTTATGTTTAAGACACAACTCTGCTGAACAGTTCGGCCTTCATTCAATCGTTCTTCCAAATGCCAACCCATAAGGTCAAGAAATCTAAAAGGCAACCAAAATACGCGCAAAATCCTAATAAAACTTGCACAACAAATAAAAACCGATCCCATTTTTAAGACTGCCGGTTGGCGAACTGCTTTTTCCACTAAAAGCGCGAAAACTTAAAAGTGATCTGCTCACTTTTCGGCGCAGCTTGTGAATTACTTTCGTGCTCGAGTTTCGATGGCATGGAAATGAAAGGCCATCATCAATGAATTTGCATACACATTACACCGAGCATGATGGGTTTGGCCACACTTGCGATCGTGTGTTCGCGCGCATAAATCACCACCTTCTCGCGGGTGGGCAATTTTCGGGGGTATGTAACCGTCATTTGTTGGTTGGCAGTATGCGTGTGAGAAAAAAAAAAGAAGTCAAAAACAACAATAATTATCGCACCATATAACCAGGGCTCAAACGAGAAAAAAAAAACCGAGATTCAAATTCGTTGACCAGACATTATGTCACAAAGTGGGGTGCAACATTGTGGTCAAATTTACACGCAACATGATGTTGGTACCAGGAAAAGAAACAAAAAAAAATCAGCCAATTTCTATGCAAAACCAAAATATTTACCATTCTGTTCTATTCATTGGGCTAGGAAATGGGCACACAACGAAAAATGTGTGATATTTTGCTCGATTGTTTTAAATTGTGTTATATAACAAAGCGGTTGTAATTAAATTGTGACTGCTCGTGTTAGCTCACATTAGTAAACAATCAAAAATAGGTCTCTGTGTCAGTAGAGCTTTCTGTTGTTTGGAGATTTTGGGTTGTTTCTATGGTAATTAACATTTTAAACATTTTTCAGTTTTACTAATTGAGAGGTATTTCCGTGTTGGTGGTTATTTGCATGAATATAACTTTTTTTAAGGTCCAAGAAGATAAATCTTAGTGTTAAAAGGGTTAATGATTTTTTTGTAGAAAAATTTCCTACGGTCTGCAAATGGAGATAATCCTTGAAGGGTATCCCGATATTTTTCCTCATTAGATATCTATCTCGAATTATGTACCTTTTAACGATTTATAGATAAACGGTTCCAAAAAGTTTGCACAAACTTCCCAATTTATTAACATTCCAACGCCCAAGGCTCCAAAAAAGTTGGAACGGTAACTTCAACTCAATGGTTCTTGGGCATTACTCAACCAATCAAGACGATTCTTCTTTCCAGTGATTTGTTAGGATGTCTAGATGATTCTAGAACTTTGCAGAACATAATTTGATCAAATCTGTAATTTTTGCGATCAAAAACATCGTTCCAACTTTTTTATTCGCGTGTAAAAAAAAAATTCGCCAAAAATTCAGCGGAGGCAGTCGTTTAAAAAAAAGGTGGAACGATGATTTCGGTTGCAGAAATTACAGATTTGTTCAAATCAAGTTCTGCAAAATTTTAGGATCATCTAGACATTCTTACAAATCACTGGAAACAAGAATCGTCCCGATTGGTTAAGTAATGCCCGAGAACCAGTGAGTTGAAGTTACCGTTCCACCTTTTTTGGGAGGCTTGGGCGTCCGTGTAAGTTGGACATGCGTTGGGCGTTCCAGTGTTAAAAAATCAGTTTTAGACAAGGTTGCCAGGTCTTCGATATCTTTTGCTGATCGATATGTATGCTTAAATAGAGCAGTTCATTTTTTTATTATTTTTAAAGCCATTTAGAGTCAGTCAAAAATTTATCCCAGAAACATCTCTCTTGCATGAAATGATTGACACAGGGTTAGCAGGTCAAAACATGAAAAATCTGGCAAACTGTCGATTGCAAATCTGGAAAAATCTGGCTGACGAAAATCTAGCAATTCTGAATGCTGAAGAGGAGGAGGGTTATGAATTATTTCAAAATTTGTAAAATGTTGAATTTACATTCCCTTTAAGAAAAAAACGTTCTTGTTTTTTTATTTTCAATTTTTCAATTCAATTCAATTCAGTTTTTATTAAGTAAATAATCAATTCACAATTTTCTTAGCAATTAAACTTAATAGAGATTTGGAGGTCCTTTCAGCTATGTGTTGATAAATTTGTCTTTCGACATAATTGGTTATTCTAAAGGCTAATCACAAGTAGGAAAAAGTTCAAGAAAAAAAAACCTTTTATTTTCAATTTAAATCGTTCATTTAATCAAAAAGTTGTTCAAAATGGGCATATAATGAAAATCTGGCAAAATCTGTCAATATCTGGCAAAAAGAAGGTTGAATCTTTATTCTGGCTGTCGCTCGAAAAATCTGGCATTCCCAGATTTATCTGGCAACCTGGCAACCCTGAAGTTTTGGTTGTCACCTTAATGAAATGAACAAAATACATTGAAACATATCATTTTTTTTTAATACGGTTCCCAAATCGACTTTTCTAATTTAGATTAGTCTATGCATTTCCTATGTCAAAAGAAGTCATTTTGCATCATTAGTTTTTTATACAAGTCTCCAGAGCAATTCTCTAAGAAATAGGCCGATTTCGACCACTTTTATTTTTTGTTTTTATTTTTTTTTTCTCAAACTTTGTGGGGGCCTTTCCTATCACCAAAGAAGCCATTTTGTGTCATTGGTTCTCCCATACAAATCTCCATACAATTTTGGCAGCTGTTCATACAAATATGGTACGTTTTTTGATTGATTTGGGGTCTTCGGCAAAACTGTAGGTTTTGGTGAGGACTATTTCGAAAAAATAGGTACAGGGAAGAAAAAATATATTTTTTTTCATTGAAGTTAAATTCCTAAAATACTTCTTTTTTTAATATTCGAATATTTTTATGTGTTGGGGACTAAAATAGACATCTTCAGAGCCATGATGCAAAATCTGGCTATTTAAAAAATGTTTTTTTTTAATATCGTAAACCGGGACAAAATAAAAATAAATCCTTCCTTAAAGCAAAATCGAATTTGCAATCGAAAAGAACTTTAAATTTGTTTGATTATAGCCATAAAATTTTCATGCTATGGCATTTAAAAAAAATGAAATTCGTGTAATTAATTGTGTTTCTGAGATACAGCAACAAAGAATTAAATTCGATGTAAATGACTTTTTCTAAGTGTAACTTAATAAGCCTAATATTCAACTGACGCTATCTCGGAAAGTATTCGTCCGTTTTCATTGAAATTTTTGAATCAAGCTCTACTTTTGAAGAGGTCTAAAATTAGTTAATATTCCTTATTTCATAGTTTTCCTTTCATAATGCTTCATTTCTTTTACCGATCAGTAAAAAAAACATTTGTAAACATTCTTAAAGTGCCCGATTTGATTATAAATCTAAAATTTTCCCTTATTTTTGGGGACATTTCAAATCAGAGGTGATCGGGAAACTTGAAATAATATTTGCAGTAGCATAATTTTTAATTATATTCAACTTGATGATAGTCAGTTAATCTAAAATGTGTCAGTTTAGCTGGAACTTTAAAAAAACATTGTTTAAGTCACATGAATCATGTGAAACCCCCATTATATTATCAAATTAATAATTGAAGTGTTTGCAATATTTTGGAAACATGTTATTCGTTATGTACTAAATGCGATTAATTTGAAATGATTTTCTTAATGGTATATTAATCATTTGCTATGCGGAACTATCAGTTTTTGGAAAAATCACAAAACATCATATTGTTTTTTAACGATAAAATTAAAAAAAATATCTTTTTCTTACAGGTACGTTTCCCAACCTTGACAAACCTACAATTTAAGGTAAATTCACACATCATGGCACGGGCACCGCATTCGATCACCCAAGTCGCACAACAAAATTATACACAACCGAGCTCTGCTTTCCTTCCCGTGGACGGCTCACAATTCGATGACAAATCGACGGGGGGAATCAGCCGGAATCATCTAGCTTTTTCTTTACATAACATTTTTGTTTGGCCGCGTGGCGCGTTCCATTCTATAATATTTCGCTCAACTTTGAAAAAGAAAAAACGTCTCTCTCGCTTGCATAACCACACTCCACAAACTCCATTCCTGAACCCGGTGGAGTGACATTTTCTGCGCCAACATGCGCGGATTGGATCATTTCTGGCTGGTTGAAAACGATTCGAAGCTTTATGAAGTTCAATAAGTCTTACCTCGAGGGGCCTTCTTACGTATTAAATTTGGATTGTTATTTTAGTGCAATAATGAGGGCCATTAATCCTCCCCTTTTCGCAAGTAGACCGACATAGAATTGGCCGTTGAGGTTTGCTTTATTGAGGCATTAAAAGTGGAAGAAATGGTGTACCACAGCTAGCAATTATTTGCCACCGCCGAAAGAAGGCATAACCGTTTGTATTATCACCATTTCACCGTTGACTCATTGACGAGATGGTTCATGTAGCTCATCAAAGACTTCAACCAGGAAACACGAGCTGCAACCATGGTTTGTCGATACTAAAGCCCCGAAGTGTGCCCCACTGAGGTTTCCCGCAATAACTCATCGCTCGACAGCGGTGGCCGACAGCAGCGGCGACGTGTTAAATAAATTAATAAATTTAAAGAGCCTCATCACTTGAGGCGGTCACTTCCCCAGTGAAGGCACAGCTGCGGGCTCAAAACGTTCAACAGAACACAGTGAGAAAAGTGTAGAATAAAAAGTTGAAAACCTAAAATCCTACATTTTCTTTTCATTTGAATTTCATCAAGATTCTTGAAAATAAATATCAACCGAAATTGGTCACTTTTAGCTCACCGTGCCCTCCAACATAAAAGTTCACCAGAAGTTGAGCCAGGAAATGAGTTCAACCTGGTCATTAGCATGGGTAGAACTCGTCACCACGGAGTCCAGGACGTCCACAACCTGCAAACCCACAGGGCCTTTCTCGCGGTTAAGCAAACACTCTTAGAAAAGACCCTGGTCCCTCCCCCGCACGACTTGAACTCGCCGCGCCGGTTGATCGCCGGGTGGAAAAACGAGTTTCAGCAGAATACGCTTTACGACTTCTAATGCGGGCTTTGAGAGTTCGAGTGTGGGACACACGGTCTAGGTTTCGCGATCTAAGCGCTTACGGTGTGCACAGGGCTTGGCCCCGGGTGGAGAATCATCGCCTTGGATGCAGATGCATAGCATCAACCCGAAACAGTGCATCGATAACCTTTTGTCAACACGGGGGAAGGTGGACCAGTGCCGCAGCGGTGTGTTTGTATGGATGCGATGGCATTTCGAACAGAACGGTTGTGTGTTGAAGAAATCGTGGAACTAACTTTGTCTAGGAATGCTGTAAGAATTTAAATGAAATAATTTACACATTTTTTCCCGATCATTAAATTTTGCAGTATTCTGGATTTTGCATTTTTCATGGGACAAAGAAAGGACTTTTTAATTTTTTATTTTTTTGTTTTTTCTTGTAATATACTTTTTTCTTGTCTCATTTTTTTATTCTCATTTAATGTAATGAGTTTTTCACGATTTCGCGGACAGCGTAAAATTTGCGATTTTCTCAATGTTATACAAATATTTAATCCACAAAGCAGTTTTATGTAAACTAAAATAGTTTTCAATTGAATAGCGTGTTATAAACTTTTTTAACACTTGAAGATATTTATGAAAAGAAGTGAACGAATAACAAATATTGAATAAAATTGTTATAAAATTTACTTATAGTTGAACTCTAGGGTGACAAGAAAAATTGAAAATTTCGAAAAATCGCAAGAGATACCCCCTGGATCGATTTTTTAGGCAAAAACAAGTAACTGTGCCAATTTTGAGCCAAATCGGTTAAGGCTTAGGGGTCGCTTTTCATCGTTGAAGTTTACATGGGGAAAATCGCAAAAATGTATGGGGAAAAACATCGCTTCAGGATTTTTGCAGCAGGTGGCGCAGGTCTCGCCCAAAATTGTCCAAGTGTGAGATTCTTGTAGGAAATTTAATTACCTACAACTTTGTAGAAGGGTGCAAGACGATCCGAGTTGATCCTGATGAGTTATGAGCAATGCGATGAAAAGAAATCGGCTTATATACTTGGAAGTGTACAAGGGGTATATAGGAAGTATATAAGAAAATATTTTTTTCTAGAAAAATCACCAATAATCAGGATCAACTCGGATCGTTTTGCACCCTTCGACAAAGTTGTAGGGAATTAAATTTCCTACAAGAATCTCACACTTGGACAATTTTGGGCGAGACCTGCGCCACCTAGCAGAAAATTACTGAAACGATGTTTTTCCCCATACATTTTCGTGATTTTCCCCATATAAACTTCAACGATGAAAAGCGACCCCTTAGCCTTAACCGATTTGGCTAAAAATTGGCACAGATACTTAATTTTGCATTAGGAATCGAGTCAGAGGGTATCTCTGATGTCGATTTTTTTTATTGTCACCCTATTGAACACTAACCTATAAGTGAAAAAAAAAAAGAGTAATTTAAATCAGAAAAAAATGGAATCATCAAATTGTCACAAAAGGCGAAGAGAAGGATGATTACATTATTTAATTGAAGTAAGCTGTTAGAAAGGTCTAAAAATCAAGTTTGATGAGACAAATGTTCAGTAATGATATTTTTTTGTAGTACATTAAAACATAAATATAAAAAAAATAAGTTTTAACAAAACTCTATGATATTTTAAGATAATATTTTCCCGGTTTGTTAAACATTTTTCTCGTTTCGTGAAGTATCCGTGAAATTTTGTGTTTTTGAGTCACGAATCCCGTGAAAAATGCATTTTTTTAGCGTGAAAAATCACTAAGCCTAAAGAAATGAATCACACACACAAATTGCAACAAATTGCAAAAGGTTCCAGTTCAGGGTATGACGGAAAGACCTAAAAACTAAAAGAAGTAGGGGAAATTACTGGTTCAATACTTTTTTTTCAAAACAGCATAAAATCAAATCAGTGGAAGTATTCATGTTTACAAATTCTTAGACATACTCAAAATGCCAAGCTCGTGACATTTTTATTTTTTAAATACACTTTAAATGCGTTTTAAGAACTAAATTTGGTTGAAAACAAAATATTTGTCGATTTTGAGGTTTACTTTAGTAAATTTTGAGACTTGAAATCATCATTTAAAAAAATACATTGAAAAAAGAAATATTTAAACTTAAGAAGATTTTAGGTTTAGTAAATTTACATGTTTTCTGCCAATGTTTTAAAAAATGTGTTTTACCAACATTGTCTATATTTTAATTAAAAATAAGTTATTTCTGAATGTCCCAGACTATGCCTCTACGAAAAACTCTATAGCAAAATAAAGTGGAAAATTAGCAAAACTTGAAAAAAGTGAATAAAAAGTGAGAAAAAAAGGCAGAAGCTTAATATATATGGTGGTAGAATAAGCTAAATACTATCAGAAACATTAGTATATGTTTCTGAGATAAATTCAAATAAAATTACAAAAAAAATAAAAAACCACCAAACATAAAACAAGTGAAGAAAACTTTAGCGTGGAACAAATACGACTCAAAATGATCTCCTGATCACGAAAAAAAATAAAAATAAAAAAAACCTTCCACCCAAGAATGTTTAGACTATTTTTTGAGAATACAAAATTTGTAGATCCAAAATAATACATGTACTTTAAGTTACATAATAAATATCAATTTACCTATCTCGAGAATTCAGCAAAAAAAAAATATTTTTAAGTATATTTCATTTTCACACACCAACCTATTCATTTAAAGAAAACAAAAATGATTGCAATCATCTCACGATGCATTTCAACGTCCTTTTAGTATTTGTTTAATTGGCATTCATTAAAATTTTGATTTACTGGACAAAAACTATAAAGAACACAGAAAAATGTTGAAAATGCTTTTTCCCTGTGACTTAGCGTTAATGTATCTAATTTGGATCTACCTTGTTGAAGATCTTCCGGATCAAATTCAACAAGAATCATTTTAATTGGTTAGATATTAACCTAGAGTCATGCAGTTGGGTTTCCTGTTAAAATGTGAGAATTTATCGATTCAATAGTATTCATCATTTTCAAGAATTATCAACAATTTAAAAAATTTCTTTTGATAACGTACCGGCCTAAAAATTACATCACAGTTTTCAAGCTCAACAAGCTTTAAGACTTGTTTGGAGGGCCTCTAGATTACCTTAATAGGTCAAATGATGGATCCGGGCATAGTTTCCATAAGGGCAGAATCGGCTTCATAAAAAACGCAAATACCACAAAATTTATAGGACATCAAAATTTTATTGAATACAAACAATAACGTAAAAAAACTTATGTTTAGCATATTTCTTGCGAAATTTAAATCATTTTTCTTAAAGGAAAGAAAGCAAATAAATGTTTAATGTTGATGTAAAAAAACCTTAAATTTCAAATTTTAAGCACAATCTTTCAAAATTTTGGAGCAAAAAATTTCACAAAATGGAAAATGGGCAAAATATTAATGATTTTTTTTGCGAAAGTATTTTTTTAGTTTTTTGTCTTTTTAGCAAAAAAAAACAAAAGTGCTCTATTTTATGAAAAATACAAAAAAAAGTAATACAATGTTTGTTAAATAGTCAACAATTGTTTTTTCAATTAAAATTTTCAAATTTGGGATTTTTTTCATGATTTATTAATTTTGATGACTTTTAGCAACCATGAAATTTGAAAGGTAAATATTATTCTTTTGCTTTAAATTTTATTAATATTTTTGTTTAAAACTGAACACAAAACGGAAGTGAAAATGTATTTAGTAAGAAAATTAGACGAGAACGTGAAAATTTGTTGAAAAAAATTGTTAGGAATTTAAATTTTATGACACAAAGAATTTAAGAATATTGTTGTACTGCTTAAAATTCAGCTTTCTTTTTATTGACACAACTTTTTACGATCATATACCACATCTTCATCCTTTTATTTCCCCTTCCAGAGTCCGTTTTCGTTCGTCAACTGAATTCAACATCCAATTAACACACCATCGCCAGTTTGTTGTCGTTTTCTTGTTTCTCGCTTTTCATGTCTTTCTGGGTTATCTCTGCCTCTTCATACAAACTGTCCAGCAAGTCATACTTTTAATGTGATCAATGCTGATGACCCTTCTACACAAGCGTGCTCTTCCTCCGAAAACCTACTGACCTGTTGTGTCTGCGCCTTCTGGTGTAATTTATTCAAATCTACACAGATTCCGGTCAACAACCCTTGATGCTCGAGCTCGACGACAACTCTTGATACTCGCTGAACACGAGTCACACACAACACAACCCCGGCGATGCTAAGGGGACACTTCCTTCGGTGTTTGGAACCCTTGAACGCTGTTCACAACAGCACCACTTTCGTTGGCGCGATCTTTTTCTTCTCGTTTCAAACGAAACTCGCAGACGCTCACTCGCAACCACTTTCGTTTAGTCGCGCGCGCGATCCTTCTATTTTTGCACACTCTGCAAGAGTTGCTATCACTATGTTGTTGTTTTTATTTTGTGGTGCACTGGATAGAGTGAGATAACAGCCCACGATATCGGCGCAGTACTTTCGCAGCTGTGCAACGATAAAACACTTCAACAGGGTTGAGCAAGCGACTCAACAGACTGCAACTGGACTCGTTTTTTGTCGAGAAATGCTCGAGCGTAAACACACCCTGTTTATCTGTACCGATACCAGGCTGGACGATCCCAACTTGGACACTTGGACTAACACGACCCGAAAGAAGCCCTACTTCGAAGTTAACGACCAACCGAGAACACTAACAAGCAAGAATTCTAATAAAGAGGCACCACCGCGGACAAAACACGTGCGTCTGGCTCGAGAGTCAGCGCAATACTTGCCGAGGGGTTCGCGGCGTTGATCCGGGCAAAGCTGGAGCTCAAGCCGACCAAGCCAAACAACTCAGTATAAACAACTGGAAAGTATCGCTCGCGCGCGAGAGAGAGCGAGCGAGCAGAGCGTTAAGTCGGCTTGCGAGCGCCCGCAGTTCAACGGTGGTTGTTCTCAGCTGTGGATTAATCCACAGTCCGGCGAAGAGTTGGATAAAACCTAAAGTTTGCGAGCTAAGGTGCCTACAAGCGCCCACTTACCGAGTTCCCGTGTGAGATGGGAAACGGGCAAGAGTTGGGAGAGTGGGAGCATAAAACATAAGCAGTGAGCTGAGCTAAGGTTCTCTTGCGACGTGGTGTAGAGCAGCATAATGATTTGGGTTGGTCGAAGAAACCAAACAGCCGTCGTGCAACATGTTTTGATGGGAGATGTAATGTTGCGCGACAAGCGGATACTTTCCGAGGTTTGAAAAGCTAAATAATAAGTTCTAATTAGGTTTTAAGAAATCTAAACTCACTTTTGAAATACTGCCGAAATGGGATTATTTTACATTTTTGAAATTTTGGGAAGTAATTTATGTATAAGAAAAAGAAATTCTTGCTTTTTATCCCACAATATTTTTTTTATGTTAAAACCAAAAAAAGCACTTTGAAAAATAATTGCTCCATCACTCAATCAAACGATTTATAGAAAAATCTCCTGTTTGAAGAATAAATATAAAAGGCTATATATGGGCTATATATGGCCGCAAATTTTTAATTTATCAAAAAAAATGTCAACAAATTAATATCAGGTATAGGGTAAATTTCTTATTTTTTTTTCAAAAAACTTCAAAATTTCAATGGAAATTTAAGTGCAATCAGAGGAAATTGATTTTAAATGCATTCCCCTGCGTTTAAAATCGTTTTAAGCATGTTTTTCGATGTTTATTGTCGCAAAAAGTTTTATTTTTGCAATTTTTTTTGTTTTCGTCAAATCTTACTTTTTTTGAAAACTAATGATTGCAAAACAACTTCATTTAGTGTAAAATGCATTTCAAAACACTCTTTGCATTCAAATGTTGAGACCTTGGCTTGTTAATTCAATTTGTATATTTTTTTAGTTTTTTAGGCTTTTTCATCGTTCAAGAATGACAGGAAAAGGTAGTAGTTTCACGACGGAATTGCAAAAAGTACTGTTTGATAACAAACAAATGCTGAAAAGTGCTATTTTTCAGCACTGAAATGGATGCTGCAAGGTTAAACTTATAAGCACTTGTTTTGAAAAGTAATTCTTTTCAACATTATTTTGATTTGAACGGTGAATTGACAGAATACTTGGACATTTGACTTATAAATCATTTATAAAACAAGGTTATCTAAGTTGGATAAATAAAACGAGTGCTGAAAAAAAAAACAAGTTTTGCAACGAGTTGTTTACAACAATAAGCAATTCCGAAAAACGCTTATTGAATGGAATTTTAGGTCAAACAGTGTTAAGTAATATTACCGACCAAATAAAAAAATATTGAAAAATGTTACTTTTAGGCTCTAGTGATGAAAAGTTCAATTTTTAAGAAACTTTTTCAGTGCTTAAAAGTAGAACTGTTCAACACTGTAATTGAAAGTTATTAATCTTCCAATCTGTTATTTTTTGTAGAGAGTAGGCAGTTTCGATGTTCGAGTATAACAAGAAAAGTAAGAAGTTTTACGACGGAATTGCAAAAATGTTTTTTTACGCTAGAGTTTATGGTGGTGCAAAATTTGGTACTGGAGGAATATTGTTTTGAGAAAATTTAAGGCACCGGAAATATGTTTTTTTAAAGACATTTTAATGTTGTCAAAGTAAATTTAAAAAATATTTTTTAGATGGAGATATGACATTTTTAAAAAATCTTAAATTGCCAAACAAAATTTCATTTTTAGACGCAAAATCAAATTTGCAATTGAAAATTACATTTTTTTATAAAGTTTACCCTTTTTAAGTGATAGGCATTTGAAGGTTTTTATCGAAAAATGTTCAGTTTTTTGGTAATTTAAAAATATTTAACCCATGCAAATCATATTGTTAAATAACTAAGAAAATATTCTAAATGTTTCTTTTTTGACATTGTTGCTGAGGTCTTAAAGTTAAAATATGGTGAAAAACGAGTTTTTCTCAGTGCAATTGAATTTGCCCTCATATCAACTCGCGATGTCTTGGAAACTATTGGTTCGATTTTCAAAATTGAAAAATGAAACTTTTGTGAAATTATCTGTTATGATCTTATTTTCAAAAATGGATTCGAAATTAAGAAATCCTGTTTAGCTTATGAAAATGTAAAAAAAGTTTTTTGTCCTTTCAAATAGTTACACTTGGTTCTAAAAATTATCTAAATTATTTCTAACGAAAAGTGCAGGAAATTTTCCTTAAGTTTCAATTTTTAAACATTGAGTAATAAGTTTCCGAGTTTAAGGGTTAGTTCAATGAAACTTAGAAAAACTAATTTCACCACATTTTAATTTTAAGAGGCTGTTTCTCAGCAACAATGTAAAATGTGTGGAATTTCCTTTACTTTTCGAAAGTATTTTGTTATCAGTGCAACCGTTTTTCCCTTTTACCTTTTTTCTGAAGAGTCCCTAGAGTGCTACCTCATCATAACCTACAACTTTGCTGAAGACAACAAATCGATCAAAAAACCCCTTCACAGGCCCATTTTGTTTGACCTGCCCGCAGAATCGTATGGAACCTTATACGGAGAAACAAATGATGCAACAAAGCTTCATTGACATAGAGAATGTATGGAAAACGTGAAAAAATGTGAAAATCTGGAAAAAATGCCAAATTTTAGAGAATTTCTCAAATACTTTTCGCCATAATTTTATTTCCTAAATAAAAGTACACAGAAAAAAATAATGTAAATTTGGAAGCTGTAATTTTTGATGGTTGAATATTACCTCTTTTATGATGTAATTTTACCTCAATTTAGACTGAAAAAGTGACATTACACCAGAAAAGTGGTAAAATTACACATTTCCAGAGGTAACATTACAATAATTAGGCAATAATTTACAGCCTGAAACGGTGATGAGATAGAAATTTGGTGTCAAAGGGACTTATATGTAAAAATAGACGCCCGATTTAATGGCGTACTCAGAATTCCGAAAAAACGTATTTTTCATCGAAAAAAAAAACAACTAAACAAGTATTAAAAACTCTGCCATTTTCCGTTATTCAACTGTTATTATTATTTTTTTATTTTTTTGAAAAAGTTGGTCATCGTTGGACATTCACGGTCACCCGCGACAGACACGGACGACGGAACAAAGAGAAACGCAAAAAGTATCTTTTCAAAACTTTTTTTCGTAAAATCGAGATAACTCGTGATGTTTATGAGCAAACCCCTTATGTTTTTTAAATCTAAATATTTGAAATTGCCTGTTTTTTTTTTAAATTACACCTTTTTTCTGACATAAAAGATGTACGTACCCCTTCCCAGATGTAATATTACCATGATTTTTTTTCTGTGTAGAAAAGTTAATCCTACACGGAGAAAAAAGAGTTCATAAAATCGTGAACAAGCGTTCATGAAAATGGGAACCACGAACAAAGTGTTCAAATTCCATGGTACGTTTTTCGAAATCGTACCATGAGATTTGAACACTTTGTTCGTGGTTCCTATTTTCATGAACGCTTGTTCACGATTTTGGGAACTCTTTTTTCTCCGTGTATTAAAAATCGTTCATTCAACAATTATTGAATAAATGTTAGCTCTGGATTTAAATGGCAATGAAATTTGCACAGCCTTTAATTTCAGCCACCCTTCTTCGGGTGAAAGAAGGAATCATTCAATCACGGGTATACATTTCTGCAACCCAGACGGAAACCGCTCTTCTAGGAAGCACGCCAACACCTCTTCGCGATTGAACCAGTTTTCCCTTTCAATCGCGCCCGATGCCGTCATCGACGGGCCAACGTGCCGTGAAAAATTAAATGATTATACCCCGCACGTCAATAGCCGCTTGCAATATGCTCAAGAGAGCTTTCCTAGATGAGCTTTCAGTGACGCCGACGACGTACACGGAGAAAAAAGAGTTCCCAAAATCGTGAACAAGCGTTCATGAAAATGGGAACCTCGAACAAAGTGTTCAAATCCCATGGTACGATTTTGAAAAACGTACCATGAAATTTGAACACTTTGTTCGTGGTTCCCATTTTCATGAACGCTTGTTCACGATTTTAGGAACTCTTTTTTCTCCGTGTAGGTTCATAACCGGTATCCGGCGACAATCTCACACTCACACAATTGATGAGGAAAACTCGTTCTGGGAGGAAAACTTTCCACTGATCACTGCTGGGCCCAGGCAAGTCAAACGGAAAAGTTGTTCGTAACCACACACCAGTGTACAAAACGTACTACAACATAGTCCAGCCGCCGGTACTAAACATACATTTTGCCGGGGCCCGATTTTGCTATTACGATTACGACCACGACAAGCAATGGGGCTTAACTAATAAGAGGAACGGAAAAACTACACGCGGTGTATACACCTAGTTTAGTACCCAACTTGAAAAAAAACTAACGTTTTGTCTGTTGAGCCATATGGGCCACCAATGTCTGGCTGGTGGTGTGTTCCACACTGGACCTGGTTTCGTTTGACACGACGACGACGAAGTCGGAAAAAAGTGGACTGCATTTCCTTGCCCACACAGAAAAAAATAATGTAAGCTTTAATTTTGGAAGGTTGAATATTACCACTTTTATGATGTAATATTACCTCAATTTAGACTGAAAAAGTGACATTACACCAGAAAAGTGGTAAAATTACACATTTCCAGAGGTAAAATTACACCTTTTTTCTGACATAAAAGATGTACCCCTTCCCAGATGTAATATTACCATGATTTTTTTTCTGTGCAGCTGAACCAGCGCGAAAGCTTCATGAACCTGGCGTCTAATCGTTGGAGTTAGTACAAGTACGCGTTGTCCCAGCGCACTGCTGGTGGTGATGCGTTACGCAACTAGACTAGAAGAAGAAGTGAACCAGTTACGCAGACCTACGACGTTTTCCTGGCCAAAACAACCCGGTTGATTAGTCGCTGGGGTTGGCAAACGATTAATGTTTCCGCACGAGTAGGCCCAATTTCTGGGACCGCGCACTTACACTTGGGGTGGTTTGGTGACGAGCATAATTGGGGGAGGGCTTGAAAAAATAAAAATGTTGTCTCTATTTGAATGCGGGCAGGAACTTCAACATTTTCTAAAAACGAAATAAATGTTTGCCCAAGTTTTTTTTTCATCTGATTAATTTAACAATATAATGATGCTTAAATAATTCGTTTCCCAAAGCTTTTATGGTTTCTTGACGACAGTTTTAAGGCTAAGAAAAATAAAATATTAAAAATCAAAAAGAAAATAAATCAATTAATGTAACCCTCTACAAAGCAATTCTTCCAAGAATGATCATATTGTTTGGAAATAAAATATTTGTATTTTTTGATTGGGATGAAACTTAGTGTGTATAGGAAATATACCCTTTCTCGGTTCATTTTTACTGGCTTATCAGAACTTTGATCATGAACTACAGCTTTCAGATTTTTTTGTTTTGTCAATTTCAAAGTAATAAATAGCTCAAATAAAAGTTAGCAAGCAACTCTCGTTTGTTGATGTATCTGAAAATAATGTTTGATTAGCGACAAACTGCAAAAGTGACGAGAATATGTTGAAAAGCTTAGTGGGTAATTCTCCGCCAACTCACCAGCAGTTGCCCCGACCCTTCTTCGATTTGCGTAAAGCTTTGTCCTAAGGGGTAATTTTTGTCCCTGATCACGAATCTGAGGTCCGTTATTTGATATCTCGTGACGGAGGGATGCTACGACCCTTTCCATTTTTGAACATGCGAAAAAAGAGGTGTTTTTCAATAATTTACAGCCTGAAACGGTGATGAGATAGAAATTTGGTGTCAAAGGGACTTATATGTAAAAATAGACGCCCGATTTAATGGCGTACTCAGAATTCCGAAAAAACGTATTTTTCATCGAAAAAAAAAACAACTAAACAAGTATTAAAAACTCTGCCATTTTCCGTTATTCAACTGTTATTATTATTTTTTTATTTTTTTGAAAAAGTTGGTCATCGTTGGACATTCACGGTCACCCGCGACAGACACGGACGACGGAACAAAGAGAAACGCAAAAAGTATATTTTCAAAACTTTTTTTCGTAAAATCGAGATAACTCGTGATGTTTATGAGCAAACCCCTTATGTTTTTTAAATCTAAATATTTGAAATTGCCTGTTTTACAACTTTGTAGAACTTTGTTACACTCTAAAAAATAACCCTGCAAAGTTAGAGAAAACACGAAATTTTTAAAATGAAAAATGTTATTCTAAATGAAAAAATTACCCTTCTGGGTCAATGTAGATTCAAAAAGTACAATAATTTTCCCATAAAATGGCATGTTCCAAAAAAATTTAAGTAACGGAAAATGGCAGATTGTTTAAAACTTTTTTAGTGTTTTTTTTTCGATGAAAAATACGTTTTTTCGGAATTCTGAGTACGCCATCAAATCGGGCGTCTAATTTTACATGAAAGTCCCTTAGAAACCAAATTTCTATCTCATCACCGTTTCAGGCTGCAAATTATTGAAGAGGGGTCGGGGCAACTTTTCCCGATTTCGTGTGAGTTGGTAGAGTGATGAAAATGGGTATATTTACCCTACTTTTCCCATGACCATAGAATACATTTTGCATCCTCAGTTTGTCCATACAAATTTTCATACAATGTTGGGAGCTGTCCATACAAAATCAAATATTCAAAAATATGTTTCTTGAAAACGGATTTTCTGATCGATTTGGTGTCTTCGGCAAAATTATATACATTGATTAGGACTTCTTAAGAAAAAAAAATAGTTACACTCTAAAAATAATTTGCCAATTTTTCAATTACATTACAATACATACTTAGATTTTTTTACCGAATTCGGTAGTTGAAAAATCGGTAAAGTTTAGATCGGTTAACCATCTGTCAAAATGAACAAATTTTTACCGAAAATCGGTTGTACGATGAACAATAATGAACTTCATTACCGAATTTCGGTAAGTTTTTACCGAATTCGGTAGTTTTCAGTTTACAGAACTGTTCAGCAGTTCTAAATTCGGTAAACTTTACCGAATTCGGTAAAAAGTATAAGTTTGTACTTCTCTGATTAGTTTGCAATACGTTGTAAAAGCCCTCGCGACCTCCGAAACTTATTTTATATTTTCTCTGAAGCAAATTCAATTTTCATTGTTTTTTAATAAAGAGCATTTGAAGAACGTTCACATGAAATGCTTTGTATTATTCAAAGCATTTTTGAACTTGATTATTCGTAAATTGATCGAGAACGAATCGAAAAACGGCTTTATTTACAAATGGCGCTTGGAACCTTTTGAAAACTAACTCGAGACTTGTTTGTTTTCCTTTGTTTTCTTTTCTGTTAGCTTTCACCAATTCAAATACCGATCTAAAGTAACTAATAACAGTTTTTGAAAACCAAACAAATTGGGAGTTAAAAAATATAATCAAAGAACTTCTGTACTCCACCGAGCGCACGAACTAGACATCACTTTCCCTCAACTATGTAAATAATTGCATGCAATAATGTACACAATACTGGAGCAACACGGTCGCATCGGGAAGTTGATGATGCAAGCTTGCAAAAGAGTCCACCCATTCCGACGCCGCTGCTGACCAACTCGACCGTAATTCAGGGTAGCATTGATAAATAGGGTCATTTTCATTTCAAAAAATACTTCAAATTTGAGCGTCAACAAACCGGGTATGTTAACTCTGATTCAAATTCGATCAGACCCCCAAAGCCACCCCGGTTAACAGTGGTCCGTCCACACGTTACAAGGTGGCCGCATCAAAAAGAGCACCGTAAAACGGTTCGACACTTCCTCACTTACCACAGTGGCCGGCCGACAGTGTTGCCATCAGTCTAACCCAGTTGCGCGCCTTTCTGGCACCCTGCGGCCATTGGACCTGGGTGGCGGTTTGTTACGTGGTCAGGCCCCACGTGGGGGGTAGTAATTGTCGAGGGGTGCACTTTTTCAATTATTTCAAAAATTAAATTATCGCGCCACCCCCCGGTGGGGGTGAGGGCATAGTTGATAAACACCTTGCCGGGGTGGTCCGGTAGCCAGTTCTGGCGGTCTCCAGTGGCGGAGTCAATAGTGTTTGAATTTTCCACGCACTCACCGTTGTGGCCTTGTACCGGAGTTGGGAAATTCAATGTTTACATGGCGGTGCTACGCAGCTGAGTGCAGACTGGAGGCAAATCTTTAACAACGGAAGTAGGGTGGGAAACTGGTTCACAAAGGGTTGTCTTTACCATGGGTGCTGAGCTAAGGACAATGCAAACTCGAGGAAATGGAAGTTTGCAAAACACTATGGCAGTATAATTGGCTTAAGTGGTGGTACTCATGTGTGGAACATAAAATGTACAATTTAGTAACATACTCCGATTGAATTGTAAACCAAAGATAAAAGAAAAGAGTTGCCTTGCACAGTTTTTCTTCTTCAAATAGATCAAACACGTCCATAGTTAAATGTTTTACTTATTATAATAATTATTAAAGCACCATAAACTTTCTCCAACGCAAAGCTTATCTCTCGGGTGAAGTATAAAAGTGGAGAATTTGAACGATGCGCTCAGCTATTAGCATTTTCGCGCGATCAATCAATCGACGATTTCCTCCGTACGGAACTTCACTGAACCTGAACCGCTAAACGCACCGATCAAACGCACGTTCGGCACAGTCCGTACAGTCTGTAATTGAGTCAATTATTCAGTAATAACTATTATCAACCATTACAGACTGAGCCATGTGGCACTTTTGGCACTTGCGGCATGTCCCACGTGACCTTGCCCGGTTTCCTGTTTGAGCCACGATCGTCCCGCGAGGAATGCTTCGAATCTTTGCCGGGACCATAATTAGGAGTCCCAGCACACGACGCACCTTGTACGGGATGTGTGTGTGGGCTCCGAAGTGCCTCCCAGTCCCAAGGCGATGTCAATCATCACCCCTTCAAAAGTACTCATTTGGTTCAGTCATCATGTCCAAGATAACAAAGAACCAAAGAAGGCACCTTCTGAACATCCCCCCGTGTGTGCGGATCCCCGTTTTGAATGGCAAATATAGACGTTTAATATTGACACATGACTTGGAGCCTACAAATGATCGTTTGTTTTAAGGTGGTGACTAATAAAGTGCGACGAAGGCTCTTGTACGCGGCTGATCATCATAATCAAATTAGACTTTGCGCCTTTCGAACGGGCCTTTGTCTTCCATAACACAGGGTTTTGAGTGGGTCACAGTCATCAGACGGAGACAACTGGTAATCATGAAGGACCGGATGGCAGACTTAACCCGTTTTATGCGTACATGCGTTAAAGTTATCAACCATGACCTGGATTCTTGTTGTTTGAGGCAAATTGCACGGGTGCATCATAAGTATCTTTTTTAGATCTTTTTTGAGGTTTTGTCATACAGCTGTTACACAGAGAGTGTTATTAAATTTGCTACATGATTTGTTGTGGTTAAAGTATTAGCAACAGGCTTTGATAACAGGCTGCCCAATCTAGAGGTTTTTCATTGCTTTATTTGACCGGGACACAACATAAGCAAGGAAAATACATTTAAAAATAACAAAGTATGCAAGAAAGTGTGAATTATGAATAAAAGAAAACAAAAATGTAAATCATTAGTTAGATTTGTATTCAAATGTTCTGGAAATTATCTCAACCCACTACAACCTAACCCCGCCTTTAGACGGGCTTCGATCTAAAAAATCGCTAAAAATCAGTTTTTCAACCGATTTTTGGTCTTTAAACAGCATTGGAAAATTTCAGGGTTTGAAGTTTAACTTGTTTTATGTGACTTTGCCAATGTTTTTAAAAATGTCATTTTTTTAGGGGTCAACTTTGGCTGTGTTTTTTACTAACATTTCCTATATTTTCAGTAAAAAGAAGTATGCAGTAATTTTTGTAGTGTCCCAGACTATGCCTCTACGATTTTTTTTGCAATTTAAATGATGATGGTGCCATTCGATAGCAAAAAATGAGAAAAACATGCAAAAAATTGAAAAAGTGACTGTAAAATGTGAAAAAATAGATAGGCAAAATGTAATTAAATTAGGTGATAGAATAGGCCAAATACTACCAAACACAAACATGAACTAAACAAGATAAATGCAAATTAAAATACTAAAAATAACAAGTAAAACATAAAACAAGAGAAGTAAAGTTTTTCGTAGAACAAAACTTGCTCAAAATGACCTCCTGAACACGAGAAAAATAAATATCTTCCAAAAAAAAATTAGGCAGTAGAGGGTTAACTTGTGATTAGAGGAGCCGCTTACTTTCAACAACCTTATATGGGAGTTGCTGTTGAAGTCAGTTATTTTTGGAGAGCTGGATTCGGAGCCGCTAAATTGTTTTTAAAAGCTTTCCAACTCCACAGCACTGCTTATATGTTTGTTCAAACATAAAATTTACACTTTGCTTAGCATTATTGCTTTTGCATCATGCATCATGAGTTAATCCCAAGTACAGCTGGGACTTCGAATATCCGGATAATTTACATTTTTTCCATATAAAATCAGTTATCATCTTTTCAATCAATTCAAATACAAATAGATGTACGAGGTTTCCAGCTCTAATTCAAAGTTGTTATGTGGGTCTCGTGGCGCAGGGGTAGCGGCTTCGGCTGCCGATCCCGATGATGCTATGAGACGCGGGTTCGATTCCCGCCTTATCCACTGAGCTTCTATCGGATGGTGAAGTAAAACGTCGGTCCCGGTTTCTCCTGTCTCGTCAGAGGCGCTGGAGCAGAAATCCCACGTTAGAGGAAGGCCATGCCCCGGGGGGCGTAGTGCCAATAGTTTCGTTTTTTTTTTTTTATGTCGGAAAATGTAATTTCTTCACTCTTATCAGCGAAATTTCCATAAAACGTAATTTTTTTTATTATATTTTTTGTACTTTTTAAAGGACGAAAAACCACCAATATCAATTAATATCATTATTTAATATTTACGAAACGGTCGTAGAACTTTAAATTATTGCTTTAAAAAAAAATATAATGAGTTTGTGTCTCTCTTAATTATAATTATTTATTCGGAACCCAGAAAAATTTACCTGTGCTTCACAAGCAGGAAACAGTTTTCTTTTTAAGGAAATGTACCAATTTTGAGCGAATTTGGTAAAGATTAACCCATTTTTTGGTAACCGGCTGGAGCTCATGCAAAATAATAATAAGTTTATATTTAGCATAAATCCTTAAAATAGACCAGAGAACAATATTCAGCTTGTGGAGCGAGTTTTTGCACAATAGAGCAATTCTCACCGGACACAAATGAAAAAATGACAAATTTTATGATTTTTTCGAAAAACATATTTTGAAAATGTTGGACTTTAGCCTATCATTTCAATAGGGCGTATTATTGAATATTTTGTCGTTTTAAAATGTTTTTCTTGATTAAAAACTTTTAAAATATTTTATTCGTAAAGATATAACAATTTCCAAAAGTTTTCAGTTTTTTTGAAAATTGGAACATCATTTGCTGAGATATTGACAAAAGAAAATGGGGGGCTGATTGGGTGAGACTAGAGGGTGACGAGCGGGAATTCCCGGGAAAAATTTCCCGGGAAATCGACCATTTTTGGCCTCTCGATTCCCTAGAAATTTGGTCGATAGTCCCGGGAAATTTTATACTCATAAAAATATCGAAGTAAAATTTTATAAACTAATTAGAAAAACATTCGAAAAATTCGAAATGGTTTAAAACATTCGATGTTAACTTGTCGAATGTTCCAATAACTATAATTGAGACAAGCCCAAAACATGTAAACCCTAAAATTTACCTTAAAGCATACTTAGCAGTTAGGTACATCCCAGAAATGATTTTTTTTGAAGTTTTTGTTTAATTATTTGTAATAGGGAAAGCCCTTTTCAAAAAGTTCAATTTCCATATCCTCTCTCGAGCATAGCAATTTCATTTTTGATGTAAATTGTTTTGAGTTGTTATGTGTCATATTGCAAAAATCCCGATACTGGGAAATAATACATTTGCTATTTTTTTACGTCACAAAAATCTTATAACAAGTTCATGCAACAAGCTTGTGCAACATTTGAAAAATCACTCTGTGCGAATTAAGACTCGTAAACATTTTAAACTACAATTTTGAGTCCCTAAAGCCGCAAAAAACGATCTTGTATTTGCAGATTCAGAAAAAAAAATCTAAAAGTTGAAATAGTTCCTTGAAATAATGAGGCTACTTTAATAAACTGATTGAATTGTAACTGAATTCATTGAAAAGAAACAAATTTATGACCTTTCCTTTTTAAATTGTATTGGTATAATTAAAAAAAACTCCCGGGTCCCGGGAATTCCCGGGAAATGGCCAAATTAAACTCTCGATTCTCGGGAAATTCAAAATCTCGAGAATCGTTACCCTCTAGGTGAGACGTTGAAAACTTAAGAGCGAGTTTTTCACCAATGTGTTACAGGTCAGGTCAGGTGGAAAAATGCCATTTAGAATGAATTAAAATATTTTTTAAACAATTTGTTGAATTAGGGGTTCAACATTTATTCGCCTACTTGATACTTGATTTGACGTATTGATCACAGGGTAAATAAGATCTATTTTTTTTTTTTTTTCAAAAATGTTTTAGTTAATTATTTTTAAAATCAAATTTACAACTCCAATACTTCTAACTTACGTGAAATTGTCTGAGGATTCCGAATATGACAAAATTGAGACCCAAAAGTGCCGCTATGACGGCCTACAGAACAAAAACTAACGTTGTAAAATGTTTGTTATAGAAAAATGGAAAAACTACGAGAAAAACTGCGATTGGCCAAAATTTTAATACCGTAGGCCATATATATTAGGGTGGGTACGTTTTTCAAAAAGTTCTCGGATCAAGTTTTAGTATGGTTCCCCTTGTAGGGCATGCCCATAGAGACTTTCATGCCAAATATCAGCTCATTTGGTTGTAAACTGGCTGCGCGCATCAGGGTTAAAGTTTAGATGGGAATTACTATGGGAAATTGGAACTTTTTGTTCAAACGCTCCTACAGGTCTGGGAAAATCACGCGCCAACTTCTGGTATGGTCAGGCCTATGGGGAATGGTCTGGAGAACACTTTTCCCGAAGAGAGCATATGGATTCGTTGTCCCTAGACCTGGCGCATCGGCAAACAATCCGATGTCTCCGGAATCAACGGGTTTCCCTCAAAAAGCATCAAATTTTCCTTAGCATGCTATGAAAGCTTGATGAACACCGCGACGCCATACGTCAGGCAGCTACCACGTGGGTGAGAAACGGCTGGAATATTCAATTGCAAACCTTCTTTTAACTAGAAAATTATCATTTCGAGCAATTCTGATATTATTTAGTCGAATTCAGAATCTTTGTATAGCAAATTTGTATTTTTTTTGCAAATATTTCAACCACGTGGTAGCTGCCTGACGTTTGGCGTCGCGGTGTTCATCAAGCTTTCATAGCATGCTTAGGAAAATTTGATGCTTTTTGAGGGAAAACCGTTGATTCCGGAGACATCGGATTGTTTGCCGATGCGCCAGGTCTAGGGACAACGAATCCATATGCTCTCTTCGGGAAAAGTGTTCTCCAGACCATTCCCCATAGGCCTGACCATACCAGAAGTTGGCGCGTGATTTTCCCAGACCTGTAGGAGCGTTTGAACAAAAAGTTCCAATTTCCCATAGTAATTCCCATCTAAACTTTAACCCTGATGCGCGCAGCCAGTTTACAACCAAATGAGCTGATATTTGGCATGAAAGTCTCTATGGGCATGCCCTACAAGGGGAACCATACTAAAACTTGATCCGAGAACTTTTTGAAAAACGTACCCACCCTAATATATATAGTCCATGAAATTACCTAATTTTTAACCCATGGGAGTATGGGTGTTGGAAACGGAATCGACGTAACACTTCATAATGTGGCCCTCTTAAACCTTGCGGTTTTGTCAACGGATCCACAGGCGTGTATCATTCTTTTTGCGACAAGACTCCGCCTCCCGGGTCTCCTAAGTGTGAAGGTATGGCACGGGGAGAGGGCACCGAATACCTATATTAACACTTAGAATTTTTGCGTCTGCCTCGGGATTCGAACCGGCGACCTCTGGATTGTGAGTCCAGTGCGCGGTCCGATTGATCCACACAGGCAGACATTTGGGTGTTGGAGGCTGTTGCAAAAAGATATTAAGGTTTAAAAAAATCAATTTTTAACAGTAATTTGCAAAAGCTATGAGAAAAAGTCAAACCAATCCTGGATTTCTATGGCACATTTTAAAGTGCTTCAATGGTAGTTTATGCAACAAGTTGCAAAAAGAAGATTTTTTCAGCACGAGTCGTACATTTATCCAACGAGGTTCACCGAGTTGGATAAATACGACGAGTGCTGAAAAAATCAAGTTTTGCAACGAGTTCCATACAACATTTTTTGCAATTCCGAAAAACACCCATTGAGTGAAATTATAAGTCAAATGTTCATGTATTTTGTGGGTCTCGTGGCGCAGGGGTAGCGGCTTCGGCTGCCGATCCCGATGATGCTATGAGACGCGGGTTCGATTCCCGCCTTATCCACTGAGCTTCTATCGGATGGTGAAGTAAAACGTCGGTCCCGGTTTCTCCTGTCTCGTCAGAGGCGCTGGAGCAGAAATCCCACGTTAGAGGAAGGCCATGCCCCGGGGGGCGTAGTGCCAATAGTTTCGTTTCGTTTTTCATGTATTTTGTCAATAAATCAATTAAATAAAAAAAAATGTTGAAAAGTGTTACTTTTCGAAACAAGTGCTGAAAAGTTCAACTTTTCAGCATCCATTTCAGTGCTGAAAAGTACAACTTTTCAGCATTTATTTTGAAAAGTGTTGCTATTCGATTCTGTTATTTTTGGTACACAAAAGTAGGCTTTTTCATCTTTCAAAAATGACAGGAAAAGTAAGTCGTTTTACGACGGAATTGCAAAAAAGAAATTTCGAATGCATCTAAGAGAGTTCGAATTGATGAAGTTTTACGGAAATGCGAACAATTTTAAGACTTTTAATGTTTTTTCGACCTCAAACTTCAAAACCCATGGCATGAGTTCATCTCATGTATAGACAAACAAACGCTGAAAGTTTCATCCAAATCGGAGCACCTCGATACGACCTCTAGAACAAACCGAGCAATATTTACAAATACTGCCTCTTAAAGTTTTCTGTTTGTTTTTCTTTTATCCGCTGTATTGCAGCAACCAGAAAATCTATTTTCAACTTTTCTTAGACGAAATTTCAGGAAGTTTTCTACACATTTCGAAAAAATATGTTCAGAAATTGTCTCTCATGGGCACTATTACACAGCTAAAAAAGTAGTAATCCAGCTACGTGTAAAAGGCCTGGGTGTAAAATAAATATTGCATTATTTTATGCAATTTTATGTGATTTTACACCCTGAAATATGCAGCCCATCAGTATGGGAAATCTACTTGACCGAAATGTCAAGCCCATATATGCGTTTATCTCTTCAGCTTTTCATCGGTCTAATGGCCGATTGGGCTAAGGCACCAGTCCTTACTGTTGGTGCTGGGTTTGAATCCCGTCGGTTGCGACTTTTTATTTGTGTTTGCAAAAATTGTACATGCAGCGTGTAATATTAAGTGTCTATTTTGACGAAGGTGATGTGCATGCTTTTGCATGCGATTTTACCATCGGATTTTTTGCTGTGTAGATAAAAATCGAAAAATTGCGATTTTTAGTAAAAATCAAACATTAAGTGGCCATGTCACGAAAACGGAGCACTTTATCACGGCAATTTATTTTTGTCGTACTTCAGGTCATAAGTGCAGTGCTTCTGGGGACGCGCAGTCCTGTTTTTTCGTGATAATTTTCGTCTCTTTTGTGTGGCTGTTTGTGTGCATGGGGTGATTGGTCAGTATAATTGAATAATGCCGTCATAAGTGCAGTGCTTCTGGGGACGCGCAGTCCTGTTTTTTTCGTGATAATTTTCGTCTCTTTTGTGTGGCTGTTTGTGTGCATGGGGTGATTGGTCAGTATAATTGAATAATGCCGTCATAAGTGCAGTGCTTCTGGGGACGCGCAGTCCTGTTTTTTTTCGTGATAATTTTCGTCTCTTTTGTGTGGCTGTTTGTGTGCATGGGGTGATTGGTCAGTATAATTGAATAATGCCGTCATAAGTGCAGTGCTTCTGGGGACGCGCAGTCCTGTTTTTTCGTGATAATTTTCGTCTCTTTTGTGTGGCTGTTTGTGTGCATGGGGTGATTGGTCAGTATAATTGAATAATGCCGTCATAAGTGCAGTACTTCTGGGGACGCGCAGTCCTGTTTTTTTCGTGATAATTTTCGTCTCTTTTGTGTGGCTGTTTGTGTGCATGGGGTGATTGGTCAGTATAATTGAATAATGCCGTCATAAGTGCAGTGCTTCTGGGGACGCGCAGTCCTGTTTTTTTCGTGATAATTTTCGTCTCTTTTGTGTGGCTGTTTGTGTGCATGGGGTGATTGGTCAGTATAATTGAATAATGCCGTCATAAGTGCAGTGCTTCTGGGGACGCGCAGTCCTGTTTTTTTCGTGATAATTTTCGTCTCTTTTGTGTGGCTGTTTGTGTGCATGGGGTGATTGGTCAGTATAATTGAATAATGCCGTCATAAGTGCAGTGCTTCTGGGGACGCGCAGTCCTGTTTTTTTTCGTGATAATTTTCGTCTCTTTTGTGTGGCTGTTTGTGTGCATGGGGTGATTGGTCAGTATAATTGAATAATGCCGTCATAAGTGCAGTGCTTCTGGGGACGCGCAGTCCTGTTTTTTTTCGTGATAATTTTCGTCTCTTTTGTGTGGCTGTTTGTGTGCATGGGGTGATTGGTCAGTATAATTGAATAATGCCGTCATAAGTGCAGTGCTTCTGGGGACGCGCAGTCCTGTTTTTTTTCGTGATAATTTTCGTCTCTTTTGTGTGGCTGTTTGTGTGCATGGGGTGATTGGTCAGTATAATTGAATAATGCCGTCATAAGTGCAGTGCTTCTGGGGACGCGCAGTCCTGTTTTTTTCGTGATAATTTTCGTCTCTTTTGTGTGGCTGTTTGTGTGCATGGGGTGATTGGTCAGTATAATTGAATAATGCCGTCATAAGTGCAGTGCTTCTGGGGACGCGCAGTCCTGTTTTTTTTCGTGATAATTTTCGTCTCTTTTGTGTGGCTGTTTGTGTGCATGGGGTGATTGGTCAGTATAATTGAATAATGCCGTCATAAGTGCAGTGCTTCTGGGGACGCGCAGTCCTGTTTTTTCGTGATAATTTTCGTCTCTTTTGTGTGGCTGTTTGTGTGCATGGGGTGATTGGTCAGTATAATTGAATAATGCCGTCATAAGTGCAGTGCTTCTGGGGACGCGCAGTCCTGTTTTTTCGTGATAATTTTCGTCTCTTTTGTGTGGCTGTTTGTGTGCATGGGGTGATTGGTCAGTATAATTGAATAATGCCGTCATAAGTGCAGTGCTTCTGGGGACGCGCAGTCCTGTTTTTTTCGTGATAATTTTCGTCTCTTTTGTGTGGCTGTTTGTGTGCATGGGGTGATTGGTCAGTATAATTGAATAATGCCGTCATAAGTGCAGTACTTCTGGGGACGCGCAGTCCTGTTTTTTTCGTGATAATTTTCGTCTCTTTTGTGTGGCTGTTTGTGTGCATGGGGTGATTGGTCAGTATAATTGAATAATGCCGTCATAAGTGCAGTGCTTCTGGGGACGCGCAGTCCTGTTTTTTTCGTGATAATTTTCGTCTCTTTTGTGTGGCTGTTTGTGTGCATGGGGTGATTGGTCAGTATAATTGAATAATGCCGTCATAAGTGCAGTGCTTCTGGGGACGCGCAGTCCTGTTTTTTTTCGTGATAATTTTCGTCTCTTTTGTGTGGCTGTTTGTGTGCATGGGGTGATTGGTCAGTATAATTGAATAATGCCGTCATAAGTGCAGTGCTTCTGGGGACGCGCAGTCCTGTTTTTTCGTGATAATTTTCGTCTCTTTTGTGTGGCTGTTTGTGTGCATGGGGTGATTGGTCAGTATAATTGAATAATGCCGTCATAAGTGCAGTGCTTCTGGGGACGCGCAGTCCTGTTTTTTTCGTGATAATTTTCGTCTCTTTTGTGTGGCTGTTTGTGTGCATGGGGTGATTGGTCAGTATAATTGAATAATGCCGTCATAAGTGCAGTACTTCTGGGGACGCGCAGTCCTGTTTTTTCGTGATAATTTTCGTCTCTTTTGTGTGGCTGTTTGTGTGCATGGGGTGATTGGTCAGTATAATTGAATAATGCCGTCATAAGTGCAGTGCTTCTGGGGACGCGCAGTCCTGTTTTTTCGTGATAATTTTCGTCTCTTTTGTGTGGCTGTTTGTGTGCATGGGGTGATTGGTCAGTATAATTGAATAATGCCGTCATAAGTGCAGTGCTTCTGGGGACGCGCAGTCCTGTTTTTTCGTGATAATTTTCGTCTCTTTTGTGTGGCTGTTTGTGTGCATGGGGTGATTGGTCTTCGTTTTCTTCTTATTTTTTTTAAGTTCGCGCGTTCGTTGGCCGATGAGTTTTTTTTGTTCTCTTTATATAGTTTTCGATAAAAACGATCCGAGTTCGTTAGGTTTATCGCGTAACAAAATTATTTTGATTCATAAAGAACGTCGTGTTGAACGCGATTCTTTTTTGTGTTGAAAAGACCTCGACGTCGGTTGTTTGTGTGTTAAGCCCTCTCCATAGCATCGTAGCTCGAGAGGCAACGAAAATCAATACCTTATCTAGCTAACAGAAAGAAGATCGAAAGGCATTTGATGGTTGAGTTCGTAGCGTCTATTCCGTAACAAATTTATGAATTAAATGGTTATATAATTAAAAATCAGACTACGCTATCATTGCAGCATTGCGTTTAACACCTCATTCTATAATAGTAGTTTATGCAACAAGTTGCAAAAAGAGGATTTTTTCAGCACGAGTCGTACATTTATCCAACGAGGTTCACCGAGTTGGATAAATACGACGAGTGCTGAAAAAATCAAGTTTTGCAACGAGTTCCATACAACATTTTTTGCAATTTCGAAAAACACCCATTGAGTGAAATTTTAAGTCGAATTTTCATGTATTTTTTCAATAAATCGTTTAAATCAAAAAAATGTCGAAAAGTGTTACTTTTCGACACAAGTGCTGAAAAGTTCAACTTTTCAGCACCCATTTCAGTGCTGAAAAGTAGAACTTTTCAGCATTTATTTTGAAAAGTGTTGCTATTCGATTATGTTATTTTTGGTACAGAAAAGTAGGCTATTTCGTCGTTCAAGAATGACAGGAAAAGTAAGTAGTTTCACGACGGAATTGCAAAAATAAACATTATTTGGCTTTATCTTTCCACAGCCGGTTGTCTAAGATAAAACCATTTCATTTAAAATTTAACAACAGTTAAACGGGAAATGTCTCATCCGCAGCATCCGATTGTTTGCCTTGAGAATAATATATAAAACCTTTCAACAAACACTTCGATTTTGGGTCGCATCATCATCTTCTATGATGAATCCTGACCAATCACCCTATCCTACTAACAAATTTTCAGGTTCCTGGCGCTTGTGGGGTGTAAGCACAGAGTAAATCAGCTGCCCTAGTAGCAACCTGCGCTAACTAACATTCCCGTCCCTTAAAATCGAGGTCTACAAACTGACATGGCGGGCGCCGTTGGTGGCCAATGACTGTTACCTATTCGCAACTGATCTAGTTTTGGCAATCATGGTGTTTTATCTTTTCAGCGCATTCATACATGCTGTTGATAAGGGAGACACCACTAGATCGTCGAAGCCTATGATAAGTAGTGCTGAAAGGATATTACGGTTCTGTTCAGCAACGGAGGGGCAACCATGGGTGATCTCTCATGCTCATGCTCATGCTCATGCAATTTATTTTTGTCGTACTTCTCTATGGATCAAAAGTTGCGGGGGTTTGTCCCCTAAACATATCAAAAAGTTTCAAAATTGAAACTTCGGAAAAATAAATTCAAAAAATCAGCCGATTTTACAGAGAATTATTCAATAGACTCAACCTCAACTTTTTATTTTTATTCTTGCAGCAAGAATCTTGCTCTGTTCATGATGTTCCATTTTTTTTGCTAGCCGCAAGGATAAAACATTTTGTATACAACATGCACAAAGCTTTCGATGCACTTTTAACGTGCAATAACTCCCGCAATTGTGTTGCAGATTTGATGCAAGTCGTCCCCGTCGTGGTGGTCCTCCAGCACCGTGGTCATGGTGGTCGCGCACGTGGAGATTTTTTTTTTGTGTTACCATCACACAACTGCCAAATAGGTACACCGACAAATACACACACATGCACCGTTATGAAAACACGTTTTATGTGTAATTTCGATTTTTCAACCTTAAAAAGTTATATTGCATCACTAGACAGGTAATATTTCGGCATCAATGTCAACATCTTCAAGATTTGTATAATTTTTTGCTGTGTACATCCGATCTCTGTAGACGCCTTGGATGACCTGCGGCAGAGTCGTGTGTCGCCATGCTCTTTACTTTTCATCACAAACGCCGCACTAGAGCTCGCGATATTTGGCGAATTTGTTCTTTCTCTGAGTGTCACGGTGGAGGTAACCCTCGAGTGTTTTGATCTCACTTTAGACGAATAGATTTTTTTTTGTCATGAACCATATTTTAAAAATAGTAATTTGATGATTAAAATCGTCGAAGCTTCGGATAATTGAGTCTAGCCTGTATATATTTCAAGAAGTTGAAACATTCACGTTGAGGGTTAATAACTCCAGCAGTGTCGCCGGATCGCGCCATGTTGTCATCGCCAAGCCTGCTGACTGATCTTGGGATGCTGCCCATGTCTGCTGCCTCGCGAAGTGCATGCATTTTGAGAGCATCGCCATTGGCGTTGGCGGCTGTCCGCACAGTCAAATTACGCTCGGAGTTGGGCAAATCCACCCGGTTCCATTTGTTGACCGTGTGGTGTGGCCGTTGCAACAGTGTTTTTTTGTGGGTTTTCAAGACCGTTGGCAATGGCGGATAATTTTGCAATAACCCGGAGGGCCATGCCCCGAAATTTGTGCGTGCGTGGAACTGGCCGCCGCTCCAAGAAAACTCGTGCGAAATTCCGACCAACTTGGGCGGTAAAATTACACCGTGAAACACCGGTTTGAACTGAATTATTTTGGAATATTATGATTATTATTTATTCAGCTGTGTCCTTACAATTATTGGAACTTTTTTTTAAAGAATTTTAGCAAAATTATAAAAAAATATTTTTTCATCAAAATTACGTTTTTATTAAAGTTGTATCACAGTGTAACTCGTGCCTGGTATTGAGCTGGTTTTTATCTGTGTGGTGCGAGCTCTGTCGCCGTTTTCACACCAGATTAAACTGTCAAAATTGCACCAGCGTTTCAAGGCTTTCAACGCTCATGGTATGGCAGATTTTCAAATCAAAATATATTTTTTCAAAGTTTTTTTTTTAATTTTATTAGGCTTTTAATGAATTTGTATACTTATAAATTGGTTTATGTCAAGCTTCGTGTGTGTACCGGGTTCGAGTTAGCTTTGAGCTATTCAGTTTGACAATTCTAAACCGACCAAAGAGATGGTTTAAAAAATCGTTGTTTTGTGAGTTATTTCAAATTTGTTTAGTCTTTTGTAATTTGTGAATCAAATCTGGATTCGTTTCAGATTATTGATGGCCGTGATCTGCGTGAAATGTGGTTTCAATTTTGCGAAATTCAATCAGTTGGAAATGCTGGAGAAAAACAACAACTTTTTAAAAAAACATAAAAAAGTATGATAAAATTTACATGATATCACTTCACTGTTTCTAAACACACTTACCTTCCAAAACGGGCAACGTGCGAACGGTTGTGGTAGTACAGAATCGATAAGACACGACTGCCAGGAAAAGACCGATAAGGTGCGACAGTATTGGTTCCAGCCAATTTTGGAGGTGTGCGCGCGTTTGTTGATTTAATCTTTTTGAGTGGTAGAGAACATACCAAACACTCTCGCGATACCCGTGTGGGCATGTGAATTGGGATGTAAACAAAATTAGTTCAAATTTTGTCATCAAATATTTAAATTCTACTTATCATTCATAGAGCAAAATTTGTTTCCAAAATAATCTATAAATGTACACAAAAAATTGAGTTAAAATATAGATACAAAAAAAATCCAAAAACCAAACCAACATGCATCCTTCCATGCTCGAGTTTGTTTGGACACAAACATTTTCACGCACGGTATCGACAACAACCTAAACGACGCTGCCAGACAGCATAGAATTTCTCCACCACATGCAGGCACAGCACGATGTAGGTTCGATAGACACAGCAGAGCAGTCTGTGTGACGACATTAACCACGACGGCGACGACGCAAGCTCGGTCCCGGCGCGTCGTTCCTCGTATTTATCAGGAGAATTGTGGGCACGCAAAAAGTTAGTATGCTCGATTTTTGGATAAACAATTAAATCTAAAACATTGTTATTTCTTTATTTTTGCAAATTTAGTTTATAACCTACTACTAGCGTCACACGTAAAAAAATGATCCGTCACCTGTCGTAAATAAACAACGTTTGAAAACAAAATGAAATAAATTATGTTAAGTGGTGCTGACAACGAGATTAACAAAAAATCTTCGACTGATTGATTTTCTTTAAAAAATCGGGAGGGAATTTGTTTTGCGTGTTTTGCCTTCTGCTCTTTTGCAAATCTAAAGCAACATTTGAAAAGAGCGCATAAGCATTTTGACAGCTGCAACAATTTTGCAATTTCTCAGGCAATAGGCAACTATTTTACAAATCCAAATATGTTAAACGGTAGCTGGGGATGCCAGCTATTGTTTCCCACTTTGAATTTTGAGAAAAAGTTACTTGAAGCTTGAGAAAAAGCAAAATAATTCAAACTTTCAGAATGCTTTTCCGCCCATTTCTCGTGTTGCTCCAGAAATGAAGAAAGTTCGCAAGCGAAATTTTTTGCGATTATTCCATCTCTGGTCAAAATCAAATTTAGGAAAATAAGAAAGTATCTCATTTTCCAACCAATCTGATTACTTATTTTTTGTAAGAAGCAGGTGGAGACAAAAATAAGCAGATTTTTGAAATTTCAAATTAAATTAATTAGTTAATAATGTTGCAGTTTCACAAATAGCTAAAAACCCAATAAAGATATCTTGGTAAAACTGAAAAACCAAAAATTAAATATATTTTTTTTAATAAGATCAACTAAATTTTAAACAATTGACAAATTTGAGCGAGTGTTGCTCTATTGTAAATTCTCCATCAAATTAAATCTATACATTAAATGTTGTGTTGTGTTTGTGATAACAATGTGTTAAAATTTAAAAACTCAATATTGATAGCAACAACAAAAATATGAACGGTAATGGACATCAATTTTTGTTTTGTGATTTACAAATAAAGCATACATTTATTTTCACACAACTAAGGCCGTTGCAAATATTTTTCAAAGTTTATGTCGTCGTCTCCCCCCCCCCCCCTCCTTTCAAAGTTGTACACAATGCACCTCAAAAACTTTTTTCTGCGAAAAAAAATCGTCAATACTTAGGTATTTTGAAAACTAATGATTGCAAAACAACTGGACAGGTGTATAATGCATTTTTAAACACTTTTTTCATTTAAGTGTTAAAACCGTGGCTCGTAAATTTAATTTTTAAATTTTTCTATTTTTTTTGCCCCCCTCGACGTTGGTCAGAGTCGAGGGACATAAACTTTATGAAAAAAATAATCCACAAACTGATTTATTTCATCTAAATATGAATCATATAAAAAACAATGTTCAAGTCAAATATTTGAAGAATTTGACGTGTTTACTTGTTGTTCTTCAGTTATTTTTTTACATTTTTGTCTTATTAATTTTCGAATCAAAATTTAAAAAAAAATATGGGGGATTTATTTTTTATTTTATAAATAGTTGCTATTTCACTAGTAAAAGATGATCATTTTTTTAAATACTGCATTTCAAGACTATTTTATCAAGAGCAGCAAAACATTGCCTCCAAATTGCTCGTTTCATAATGGAGCACCGGATTCGAGAAGTAGAAATGACAGTTCTCCCATAAGGATTACATTGTAGAAAAAAGCAAAAACTGCTCGAATGGAAATGCTCCGTTATGGGATGTAATTGTATCTCGCACTATTACGAAACACCTCATTTTAATTGGAAATTCCACACAAAAAACCAAACTACTTACGAAACCATAGTAAACTTTCGAATTTATTGGTTTCAGCATTTCAATGACTCTGTGCTCTCTTATGCTAACTAGATAAGAAAACCAGCAAGCTTAGTACAAGAGAGCACAAAGGCATCAATTTGTAGTATTTTTTTTTTTTTGTTAAAATTATGCACTTCTAGAGAGAATCCAAATTTGTTTATATTTGTAAGAAGAAAAAAAACAAATTTGTTTACATTAGTAAAAAAAAAGTTTTCCGAATTTGTGGATTTCATGAGTGATTGTTTTTCTTCATTTGTTTACATTAAACATTAAAATGTGCAGTTTATTGACAAATCTGTCGAAAGATCACACAAGGCGAAAGCGAACCATTATGTTCAATTATCGATTTCCCATGATTTTTTTAACACTGGCCGATCTGTAAACTTTTGCTATGCTATGCTACTGGCCGATCTGTAAACTGTTCCGAATTTGCGGAATTACTGAACTTTTTAAAGGGCGTAACCGTGAATGTAAAACAAAACAGACTATCCTTGCTTGCTCTAGTGTCAGTTCACGTTGAGTTTACATCCAAGGTTACGCCCTATTGAAAATTTTCTACGAACTTGACTAGTCTAGACGAAGTACAATCATTTCTGTTATTAAACATTCAGTTAAGCAAACATGGGTTGCAGGGTTGCGAATGAGCGAGCGCTCACGGAAGGAGTGCTCGCTCCAGCTGGAGCGTGAGTTTTTATCAGGTAGCTCGTGCTCGCTCACGCTCACCGGAGCGTTTTGCGCTCACGTGAGCTGGTGAGCCAAAGTAGGTAGTTGTTTTTCCCTGTTGAAGCATCTGCCTGTTTGAAACGAAGTTTCTAGAACTATCTCAGCACAGGCAGCAAAAACAAACAAGAAAGTGGTCAAACAAACATAAGTAAGCATGGATTGGATGAAATGGATTTAGTCGGCGAACCGAAATATACGTTCTATTTTAAATTCAGAATTAGCCAAGGGGCAGAATGATTCACTCTTGAGTGAGCTAACAAAGAGCTAACTCATTCTTAATGTAAAAAATCATTGACGTGAAGAGATGCACTGATATGTACAAAAAATTTAATTAATTGGCAAATGTTAAATTTTTAGAATCCGGACTCAAATCGGTTTTAAAAACACCAAAAAAAGCAAAAAAAAATAAAATTTGTGTTAATGGACCTTTAAAAAAACAGCAGTAAGCTTTATGAAAGTTATAATCATCTCTCATATTCGGAACATTTTAGAGAATGTCCATATTCAAAAAAAATCATTTATTGAATCTGTAATTGAATATTTTCAAAGGCTTGGTAGCGGAAGTGTTAAATATTATTTACTTGGGGAAAGAGGAGCCACACTTTGTGTGGTAAAACAAAACAATGACAATTTATATTATTTCATTCAAATGTAAAAAAAGAACTGTTTCAACAATTTCATCCTATTTTCTAGAATGAGAAAGATTAACTTTATAAAAAATGATAAACGGAATGACTTATTTTTAATGGTTGCTCATTCTGACCCGCACGTTGGAAAGGCAGCCAACAAACTGTTTAGGTACATAAATGTTTAATGTTATATTTTAATCAACTCAGCACATAACATTGAATCGAACTTACCACCGCATAAATTTTCTTGAATTAATTCATTGTTTTGTAAGTTTTTTTTAAGGTTTTCAGTCATTTTTGTTTACGCGCTCATACCCTTCACCCAGCAATTGTCTCTGTTTACCTTAACTATTGTTAAGGTAAGGCCGATTAATTCGAAAATATTTATATTTTCAACTCTGACTGTAGGTCTCCAATGATTAGACCCTTGCGAATCCAATTTATTATTCAAAAACATAGTTAATGAAAATAAGCTATTCCAATTAATATATTTAAAAAATGTTCCTAAGTGACGTTTCCACTGACATGCTGCGCCTTAAGCAAACAAACTAACTAGGATTGAAAAACAAAAACTTTCTCAAAAACGAAAAACGATTCGATTCGCGATAATTCCAAAGTGAGCGCTCCGTGAGCGAAAAATGAGCGCGAGCGCGAAAAAATCGGAGCAAACGTGAGCGCGGGCAAACGTGAGCTAGCTCGCGCAGCGCTCCTCCTCACGAATGAGCGAAAAGTGAGCGCTCACGAGCGCGTGAGCGCGTGAGGATCGCAACACTGGCTGGTTGTCACCTCACTTTGTATCAAAGTTATGAAAAAATCTCGTGCACCAAGCGTCTCCATAGTAATTTTGGGAGTTTACGAGATTATGGAGCCGCTTGGTATTTAACCTAAGGCAAGATAGCAAGCAAGAGAGCAACTCTCACGGCATCTTTCGTTTTTCTCGATTCATCGCGCTTTGTTGAGAGATGTAATAAAAATGTCATTCTCTTATCAACCGAACCTTCCTCCCAAAATTTACCATGCCCATCGTACCGGTCTCTCTCTCGAATCCCGACCGGCAATCCGCGCGGCCGAAGTCAGTGTACTCTGATATACACAAACACACGAAGTCTTACGTCGTCGTCGCCTCCTTTTCGGTCGTAGCTGCCAGTAGTAGGCAGGTCAAACCACGCACTCACACAGCCAGCCGAGCACTGCGAAACGAAGGAGAAAAAAGGAGCAGCAGCACGATACGGAAAAGTGAAGTGAAAATTTCACTTTTGTTTTCAGTCAGTTTGTGCGGCTGCATCGCTTTCGATGAACACATGAACTGTTCCGCGGACACGCACGCTGCTGCTGCTGGTGAGGGGGCTGCTGATAGTGGTGCTGGTGATTGTGGTGATGATGGTGATGGTGGCGGAGGAGCTGCTCCTACCGGTGATGATGCCAATAATGGTCAAAGTAAATATGTCTGCCCCCACGTGTGTGTGTGTGTGTTTTTTTTGTTGGGGCTTGTGGGGATACACTTTAGTCTTTTTTTGTTTTTCAAATTATTACTTTGCTCTCTCGGTGCACATTCGCGCAATTATCCGATTAAAGTCGACAATGAACCGAATAAAATTGATTGCACACATTTAACGAGCGTGTGTGTGTGTTTGTGTATGCGTGTGCTTTGCGTCTAGTTAACTATTGTTCATCAAAATTTCGATAAACTCGTCGAGGTCGTCGCTCACTAGAGATTTTTCACTGTTTTGTTGCCTTCAGTTCTTCAATCTCTCAAAAACTTTGTTGTGTACGTATTCACGCGTTTCTTCTGTACTTCCACACCCGATGTGTGTTCGTTTTCCACGGGACGGTTGTTTATGTTTTTTCAACTTGCTTGAATCTGTTTTTATTAAATCGACTTTAAAAATACTCTCCTCTCGAGTCTAAAAACAGACGCACCGAATTACCTTCATTTTTTATTGATACACATGAAAAGACGACACTAACGCGTTATTTTCTCCCCTTTCCTCTCTCTCTCACAGGAACCCGTCCCACCGTGAAGCCGGAACTGGCTGCCAAGCCATGCCCCATTGGGGCACCCCTCGTGGTGACCATCGTGGGACTGCCCTGCCGTGGGAAATCGCTGGCCGCCCACAAGGTGGCCCGCCATCTTAACTGGCGGGGTCACAGCGCCAAAGGTAGGTGGCCTTCCATTCCCTAGAATAACTCTCAAGGTTCATGTAAATTTACTGTCGTTTTACATCGAAAGAGGTGTAACACGCAAACAGGGAAGTCTTCTCAGAATCCTCAGAAAAAAAATAAATAGAATGAAAATTTCCTCCAATTACTGGACATTTTCCAAGTTGGAATTCCCGAAACGAAAGTGAAAACATCGATCCCGGGATTAATTCATGAATGACACCGGTCAAGGTCAAGCGAAATGCTCCGTAGTGGAGTGTTGTTTTATATGGAGCGAGCAAATTTTGGTTAAGGGTGAATGGAATTCACCGGTTTGGCGAGTCGTCCGAAACGGTGCAAAGAAGATCGCATCAACAGCTAAACAGAACAACAAACCGATGTGCGAGGTGTAAATACAGAAGAACGGTGTATGTTTTTGGAGGATACAAATTTTGTGCAAAGATAGAATATGTTTTTGAAATTTGCAGAAATAATACCAGGGTTTACAAAAGATTATCATCTCAAACATATTGTGCAAACAATGACACAGCGCAGTATTGTGAAAGTCAATGTTAAAAACTGCAGATTTTTCGTCAATCTTTGAAGAAATTGGCTACCTGAAACTGTTTCAATCGATAATGTTTGTTGATTTTCCTATCAATTTCTGTCATAAATGTTATTGAATAATGTTTTGTACACCAAGCGCCTCCATTAAATCTTCCATGCTTAGAATGATTCCATGGAGGCGCTTGGTGTTCTAGAATGATTCCATAGCACTTATGCCGGAAATGGAGTAAAATTTAATTCTTTAAATTGGAAGAATTTCCTGCCCAATTGTAACAGATCAATGCGGAAAATTTGCAGTTATTTCAAAATGATTTTTAAAAATGTAGAGCTTTGTAATGAAAAATCATGGTTCAATCTTTCAATGTATCAACTTTAAAAGCATTAATTATGACATTTTATTTGAAAAGGGCTTGTCAAGAAGGCCTATTTTTTTACTGTATTATTTTTACTTTTTTAAATTATGGTTTAATTTGTGTATGTAGTTAAAAACAAGTTATAATGGAGTAATACAAGGTTTGTAAACAATGTATTACTAAACTAAAACAAACAAATCAAACTGATTTCGCTTAAGAGCAATTCCAGTTTTACTAGAGAACTATTGCAGTATCTCGAAGTCGTTACATTGCATCAAACAGTGGTCAACGACAAACGTGTAAAGGAGGTGTTAGACTATGGCAAACTAACAAGCAAACTCGTACTTTTTTGTGTTTGACAGTTTGCCAAACTCGCAAACTTGTTTGCGCCAAACAAAGCCAAATCGAGCCAAACATTTCATTAGGGCACAAAAGCAAAAACTGCGATTCGAGAAAATCGCTTGCAAAAAATGGACAACTTGTTTCAATTCCTATTTAAAAAATAAGCATGACTGATGGTATTTTTACTGATGATTCGATAAAACACATCATTATCCTCAACTCTGCTTTACTGCTTCTTAATTTATGTTGATTTTCGCAATAAAACTCATAATTTTAAAAAATCTCGTTATTAGGCCCTTTTAGCTTTCCAACTGTTGTTCATAATGGGCCCTTTATAGATGCAATTTCGAAGAGAATTGAAAGGGCACTAAAGCGCTGTCATCCGATTGTTGTTTTGAATGATGTTTATGGGACCTTTTGTTCAGTTAGAAATAATGAGGAATTCAGCGAACATTATGTTAATTGGTGAAGTTTTGTGATCGAATGGTGAGAATAAGGCATGTGAAATATAAAAATTCTTCAAAGGTATACTGAACAGGATCCGCGGGACCGTATTAAATATTGTGGTTCGACGAAGTTTTTTTCTGCAGAAATCTTTGGTGAAACGTAAACCAAACGTTGTTTTGAAGTGAATTAGTGTTAAGAATGTATGAAAACTTCACTTTATAACATAGAAAGTTCCTCAACTACGAAAAACTAACGAAAAAGAATAGGGCACAATTGAACTTTTTTTTCTGGTTCGGAGTGAACATTGTTATGGGCCCTTTTGAGTTTTTGATTTTTTCAATAGGAAATTTTTTGTTATCAATCTGATTCTTGGAGGGCATGTAGGGAGTGTACTAATGAATGGAATAGTGGAATTATCCCGAATGTTTACGTTTTGGTTTTGTGCCCTGAAATGTTTGGCTCGAAATGTATGCAGGCTGACGTTTCTGCAAACAAATGCAGGCAAACTGCCGAACTGTCAAAAAAGCGAGTTAATTCGTCTGTTTGTCATAGTCTAATACGTCCTTTAGAAATTTGACGAGCTCTCTTAAAAAATACACTGAAACAAAAGTACGAGCTAACTCCATCACAAATTGATAGTTTCAGATTGTAAAGTTGAATTTAATGGAGATCCAAAGATTTTCTTTTCGCTATTTCCGTGAGAATAGCCTAAGAATAACACCAAATTTAAAAAATGATCTAAACGTCAAAATACAAATTAAAAACCATCGCGGGGATGAATTTTAGCTAAAAGTCCTTAAAAGTCCTGAAAATGGTGTACTTTGCCACTCATAATGCATAATCAAACATAATTCAATCAAAATAATTTTGGACAATATGAATGATCTTCACGTTGAAAATCTTGCTTTTTGATATTAATTTTTCCAGTGTTTAAGAGGTAATTTTGAGCAACTTTTGTTCTACGAAAAACTTTTCTTCCCTTGTTTTATGTTTTCTTGTTTAATTTTCAGATTTTTAATATGCTATTAGGGTAATTCTCCGCCAATTCACTCAGCAGTTGCCCCGACCCCTCTTCGATTTGCGTGAAACTTTGTCCTAAGGGGTAACTTTTGTCCCTGATCACGAATCCGAGGTCCGTTTTTTTGGTATCTCGTGACGGAGGGTCGGTACGACCCCTTTCATTTTTGAACATGCAAAAAAATATGTTTTTTGGGTAATTTACACCCTGAAACGGTGATGAGATAGAAATTTGATGTCAAATGGGACTTTAATGTGAATTTGGACGACCAATTTGATGGCGTACTCAAAATTTCGAAAAAAAAGCATTTTTCATAAAAAAAACACTAAAAAAATAAAAATAAAACTCTGCCATTTTCCGTTACTCAACTGTAAAAAAAATTAGAACTTGTAATTTTAAGGGAAATTTAATGTACTTTTCGAATCTACATTAACCCAGAAAGTTCTTTTTTTCATTGAGAATTTTTATTTTTTTTTAATTTCATTTTAAAATGTCGTGTTTTTTCTATCTTTGCATGGTTATTTTTTGGAGTGTAATAATGTTCCATAAAGTTTTAGAGCAGACAACCACAAAAATTTTGATATGTAAACATAAGGAATTTGTTTATAAACATCACAAGTAACGCGATTTTAGGAAAAAAAAAAGTTTTGAAAAAGTAGGTTGTCTGTCGATCATGGCCGTTCATGGTCACTTGCGACAGACACGGACGACGTAACAAAAAGAAACGCAAAAAGTTACTTTTACATAAAACAACGAATGAAGTAGATTTATGAAAAAAAAACTCCTCTCCCATTCAATGGCTTGCAGACCTTATTAGGTCAGTAATTTCGCTGTGTGAGGTAAAAAAACGCATATAAAGAACATTGCAATATTAAGATCATGAAAAAAATATATTTTTTTTTATTTTAAAAATCGTATTAAAAATTGAAAAAAATGACTTTTTGGTGAGCTTCGCTAAGAATCGGTCATAACTTCCTTTTTTTTGTTAAAAATGAAAAAAAAAGATTGCCAATGAATAACGGTTCTTCTATCTGATCTTACCCCTTAGATTTAAAAAAAAACTTTATTAAGATTTTATCCGAAGTCATCTTTTTAGAGGACTTTGGATAATCAAGACTATTGACATTATCATCTATTATATCTTGGAATATTAGGATATTTCGATAAAATGGACTTGTTCAATAAGAAATATTGCTTATTATTTTTTGTAAATTTTTTATGTTTTTTTTTTAATTTTGGACACATTTTAAAGGACTGCCTCCCAAGTTCAGCTTCGCAGCTGCTAATAAATGTAAATGGAATCGCGTGCCTAAAAGCTTACCTTATCATATTATCTGTAGCTGTTTAGCTACCACCCAATGCTGTTATCTAATGGTGATAATGTCATTTTGCGTATAGATAAATAATTGTGCAATTTGATAAGTCATCTTATCTTTTCATATAATATTTTTTTCTAAATGCATTAATCTTGCGGTTGTCACTTTAGTGGTTCATATGTTAGGAATCAAAATTTCCTAACTATTGTGGAATTTTAATTAGAATAAGGTGATGGAATTGCTATACCTTGATCCTAAACTTCAACTTATTTCTGAATAAAAATCTAATAAACGCTTTTTTTCCACAGTCTTCAATGTGGAAAGCGCTGCCACTGCAGATACTCTCCGGGAAATCTCACTGTTCTTCAAGGAGAGCAATAATGTCGCGGTAAGTTGTTCAAATCTTAATTCCCGCATAACTCTGTACTAAATATCTACCACGCAACTCCCAGATCATTGACGGCATGCACCTGACGCGGCAGTCCCGCCAGCTGCTGGCCACGTTCTGCAGCGAGAAAGTGTTCCACCATCTGCTGATCGAGTTCAGCTGCACCGACAAGTGTCTCCGGGAGAACATCGACGACACGGTCGCGTTCTACCACAACCTGGACCAGAACGTCGACTGGGAGCGGCGACTGCGCGAAAGCAACGAGCTGCACTCGGCCCTGTTTGAGGCGTGTTCACCGCTGGAGGGACCACTGATCACGGTCAACAATTCGGAGGACGCGCGGTTACACTCGATTACGGCCCGGGGCGTGCTCGGAGCCATCCAGACGGCCATTCTGGGCGTGCTGGCCATTCCGGTCATACGGCATCGGACGTTCTATCTGAGTAGAGTGAGTTTGGACGGGGTTTGAAGTCGTACGGGGAGGTTAGTAATTTGAACTGTTTTTGTTTTTCAGCACGGCGAATCTGAGTACAACGTTTTGGGACGAATCGGTGGCGATGCAGATCTGTCTCCTCGGGGAATGAAGTACGCTGAGCGGTTGGCGCGACAACTTGGAGGTCCAGGATCAGCTCCCGACTGCCCAAAACCTAAGCTGGTAAGCGTCATATTTGTCATTAGCCGTAATCCAACGATTAACACAAACTCCCTCTCAGATTTGGACCTCCGAGCTGCGACGAACGATCCGCACCGTGCAGAACATCCCGGGACCCCGAACGGCCATCAAAGATCTGAACGAAATCGACGCGGGCATCTGCGAGGGCCTGACCTACGAGGAGATTCAGGAGCGCTTCCCGCAGGAGTTTGCGTGGCGTGACCAGGACAAGTTCAAGTATCGCTACCCCCACGGCGAGTCCTATCTGGATCTGCTGCAGCGGGTGGACAGCGTGGTGCAGGCGCTTCTCGCCAACACGGACGTCCTAGTCGTGTCCCACCAGGCCGTGCTGCGGTGCATAATGGCGTACTTCAAGGGCACCCGACCTGGTAAGCTTTTATTAATGAGTTGAAGAAGGGAGCACCTCAACCTTATTGAACCGTTCATTTCTAGACGACGTTCCGTACATCAACGTGCCACTGCACACGCTGCTCATCGTGCGTTCCTACGGGTACGATTTTGAAGTGGAAACGGTTCCACTCAAGGTGGAATGTGTGGATACGTATCGTATTCAGCCGAAGGTAAGTGAAAGATAACTTTATCTATTGACCTGCACCATCATTCAAATACGCACAACATTTTGAGAGATTCCCAGTCCACACCGTCATGCCAATCTCATTTATCAAACCCTTGCTTCTTTGAGCGTTAGCTATTCCGATCGGCGCAGGAAAGAAATGCGCCTGAATGTAGATTTCCACGTTGAGTTATGAAAATTTAGCGTTGGTGATTAACAACAGCAGCAGCAACAACAACAACAACAACTGTTAACTGCAATATCTCATGTTAGAGTTGTTTTCAAATTTAAATTTGTCATTTCAATAGCGATTAATTGTTAGATTACGATAGGGGGTTGGTTCATTATTTATCTCGGCTTTTCGAAAAAAAAAGTTAAAGAAATGGACATACACACTTCAATCTTAGATTTTTTTAACATTTTTTTTTAAGTTTACCGATTGTTCAACTGCTGAACAGTTCGATAAACTGAAAAATTACCGTATTCGAAAAAAAACTTACCGAAATTCGGCAATGAAGTTCATTATTACCGATTTTTCAACTACCAAATTCGGTAAAAATAAACTTACGTGTGTATTGAGCAATTATTCGCGAATTCCGGAAATAGATTTTATTTGTAATTTTTCATTTGGCTCAAAATTTTTGGGGTCTCCCTGTGAGCATAGAAGCCATTTTGTGGCATTGGTTCAGCCATACAAGTCCCCATACAATTTTGTCAGCTGGCCATACAAAAATTGTATGAAAATGCAAAAAAAAAATCAAAAAGCTCCAAAATTTCGATGGAAATTTAAGTGCAATCACCTGAAATCAATTTAAAATGCATTCCTTTATGTTTAGAATCATTTTTAGCATATGTTTGGTTTATTCAAAAATCTCTTGAAAATTTTCAATGTTTATTGTCGCAGAAAGTTTTTTCTCGCATAAATTTTTATTTTTGTCAAATCTTACATTTTTTGAAAACTAATGATTGCAAAACATTTAAACTAGTGTAAAATGTATTTTAAAACTTTTTTTTCATTCATATGTAGACAGTATGGCTTGTTATTTAAATTTTTATATATTTTTTTGCCTCCTCCCCCCCCCCCCTCCCTCGACCCATACATAAATAAATATCACCTCAGTGGTCATAACTTGAGGCAGGGTTGCCAAATTTAAAACTTTTAAATTCGTTTGAAACGTCTTTCGTTTTTGAGTCGACAATTACTTAAAGGTAGGTCAACGAGCTTTTTAATATAGTCCTTTTTGAGCAGGATTTTAGCAAAATAATTATTTTTTAAAAATAATGTTGGTTTAAAATTTATTATTTACTCAAACATTTATAACTCCGTGAAAATTAAATTGCCAATACTTCTCTATGGCTCTCAAAATGCCTTTTTTGGTTCCGTTTTAGAAATTAGAAATTTATCGAAAATTATTCTGATCCCGCTTCTGATTAATATTTTGCAACAAAATTGTATAGAACAGCAACAAATGAGTGCGAGGTTTAATTAATGGCTTAACTGCTTGAAAAATTCATACAACTTTAAGAAAATTGACAAATTCTTATTTTATACACAACCACAACCAAAAAAATGCTTTTAAATTTGTCTCTGTGAATCGTTCGAGGATTCCGAATATGACAAAAATGAGACCAAAAAATGCCGCTATGACGGCCTACAAGGCAAAAACTAACGTTGTAAAATGTATGTTATAAAATAATTGTAAAACTATGAGAAAAACTGCGATTGGCCAAAAAGTTAATACCATAGGCTTATAGTCCATGAAATTACCTATCTTTTGACCTATGGGAGTATGGGTGTTGGAGGCTGTTGGAAAAAGATATTAAGGTTTTAAAAAAATCCATTTTTAACAGTAATTTGCAAAAGCTATGAGAAAAAATCAAACCAATCCTGGATGTCTGTAGCACATATTGAAGAGCTTCAAAAGACCTTTCGAATGCATCTTAGAGAGTTGGAATTGATGAAGTTTTACAGAAATGCGAGCAATTTTAAGATTTTTTATGTTTTTTCGACCTCAAACTTCAATGCCCGTTTTACCCCAATTTCATCCAAATCGGAGCACCTCGATACGACCTCTAGAACAAACCGAGCAACATTTACAAATACTGCCTCTTAAACAATACATGCTTTTCATAATTAACCCACTTACGCCCCCGGCCTTACATACTATAATTTTTCGAATATTTTCAAACCAATTCTTCTTGTACAACCCTCTTTGAAAAAATATCAATCCACTTTCCATCCAATTTGGTCACGGTAAACAAACAAGTTTAAGGGTGCACAGCAACGAAGGAAGTTGTTGTCTTATTATTCCGAAATTGTCAAACTTACGGACCAAATCCCGCAACAACGCGATTGTAAAATTAGTCAAACTTTGTTGTAAATTACTTTGTAGACAGTACTTTAGGGGATGAATGAAAAATCATATCGATAGTTCCCGCAGTTTTGTAGGTACTAAAATGTCTGTAACAAAAATCTGGGTGCAAAAGCTCTGGTTGATGTGCACCGTTAAACATATCTCAATTGTGATCTTGGCCAGAAGGGGTTAATATCTTATTTTCGAATGATATAACAAAAAAAATGTTAAAAAAAGGCTACAAAAAAATTGTTTATTTTCATGCCATAATAGCGTTATTTTTGTTGCCCAGCAAATAAGCATAATTTATTCCCAGTTGTGAATGCTTCAGAAATAAATATTATCTGAATCAAACCTTGACATGCAATTTACAGACAAGCTGATTAGTTCAATATGAACGAAAAACGAAGTTGACTTTATAGCTGTCGGCCACCATTGCTAGTACCAACCACTAGTGTCTTCCTTTTTATCTACAAGGACTTCGCCGCCCTGGGCTCCTTAGTGTATGGAAGTATGGCACGGAGCGACGGCGCCGAATACCCATATTTACACAAAGAATTTTAGAGCGCCCGCCGCGGGATTCAAACCAGCGACCTCTGGATTGTGAGTCTAGTGCGCGGTCCGATTGATCCACACGGGTGGGACGAAAATATATTATTACAATATGAACAGTCGATTGAAATGAATAAAATCGAATAAGGTTCTCTCATTAATTTTTCTTGTATATTTTTAAAATATTGGTGTCAAAAAGTTAAGAAAATGTATACTTCCGCTTGAATTTCGAGAATACCGGGAAACGGGAAATATTTTATTTCGGGAAATCCTGAGGATTTTTTTTCCGGGACGGGAAATTGGACGCTCTTATTCATGGGTTTTAGGTAAAAATAGCATATTTTTGATTTTCTGCAATTGAAAATGATGGCAAATTGAAAAACATATTTTTATCAAGTTCGAACGTAAAAAACAGGAAAAAATCGTCTCTACTGGTTGATTTTTATCCGAAAAAAAAAGAATTTCAGTTAAACAAATATCTCTCTAGTTTAGATTAGATAGATTAGAGTGTAACTTTTTTGTATTGTCGTCTTCATACCTACAACTTTGTCGAAGACACCAAATCAATACGAAAAACCCTTCTCTGTATGTCATTGGTAACATTTTGTTATACAGCGTTAAATTCAAGCTCGAGTCATCGTACTTAATTGAAAATTTTGGCATTGTTTTCCAAACTGAATAAACAAACGGTCCATTTTGGATAACATCTGGAGGTCAAAGGAGATTAATTTCCAATAATGCTTGGGAACCACACGGCTTAAAACAATACCAATTTACTAAATTTGCATGAAAAAGCTATCAAATAACTGCAACCATTGCTCATCCGCCACCAAATTGAAATTGTCTGCGGCTAATCGGAAGCCATCAGTCACCGATTTTTTATGGGAACGAAATTGCAAACAAAAATCAACATTTAGGCACGCCCGCCCACATTCATTCAGAACATCCATCGCCGTCAGCCGAAATTGCGCGAATTCTAATTAATGTTGAACGCCCCACCTCTTGCAGAACTGCTCGACGACACGCACAACCGCGGACGCTCTGACCACGGTTCCGGCGCACTTTGACGCCCCGATAGCGCAACCACCTCCGGCGATGGTGGCCAGCAGCCAGGCCACGACCACGATCAGCTAAGCTGCGACCAGCACAGGTGTGACCAGATTTGCTAAAACACAACACAAAAAAAACAAAGAATGCTCTTCTAGCTATTATTACCGCGCGCGCTGTCGCCTGGCTGATCGCCAACAGTTTAGCAGAGAATTAACCCCGTCGAGATGAGACAGTATGGCAAACGGATTGTCGCAAATAATAAAAAAAAGTCACACGAAAACCAAGAAAAAAAAACAAATCTCCGGTTCTTCCAAAAAAGTTCGTACAAATTATTTGAAAAAAAAGTTGAAGGTGAAGGTGAATCGAAAAGGTCTGGAAAACATTGGAATCCAAGCTTAATTGAGTCGTAATTTGTTCGGAAAGCTTTGCAATTACCGTTGTAACCAACACTTACTAACCTTTCTTTTAACTTACTGTTTGACAATCTTTTGGTCGCATGACCACTTTTCTGTCTTAATTTTCCATGAATGTCTAGTGCATGCAACAAGCAGACGTGAAAAGAAATGAGAGAAAGATGCATTTTATTATACACAAACATACACAAGATGAGACAACAAAAAAACACAAAAAAAAACTTAGTAGTGATCCTTAATCGTATTTCATTAAAAAAAATGCTTGAAAGGAATCGAAGAAAAAACGAAAATGCAGAAGGCACCAGCACTTAGAACGACGAAAAAGAAGAAGCAAACTGGAATGATGCTAGGTTTAGAAGAAGCACGAGCTAAGAATATATTTATATACAAAAATACCGATACTTTTAGTTTATCATGTTGATTTTTTATTTGTAGAAAACATGGTATGATAGAAGGTCGATTCAAAATGAAAAAGCCATATATTAAACGTATAAGAGTTGAATAATTGCTCGCCTGCGCTCGATTACTACTTGAAACGTATCCGAAGTCCGTGAGTGTTACGTAAAACAAATCCCTCTCGACTCGAACCAGATGCGGGGAATGACCCTTCTTGTGTTCAGGGAATTGTGTCTTTTGAAGAATCTGTCGAACGGGAGAGACGTTCCACCAATTCAGCGCGGTTTTTTTTAAGATGACACGCTCCCGGCTAATTTTGGACTTGCATCGGCTGCTTGCAAGATGGACTATTTATAGGTGAGTCGATCAGATCGTTACAGTAGCAGCTTGAGTGGAAGTGTGGCTCTGCGATAAGCTGGTTTCCAACAAATATTCTGGCGATGGCAAATCTAAGTATCAGATCGGCTAATTTTATCACGACTATTTGATTTTACAGAATTTATCAAAGGAAAAGAAGATAACATGGAAAATTTACTTTATTACTTTACTAAGGCCATTGCAAAAAATATTTAAAGTTTCCATCCAACCCCGTCACCTTCTTTCCTTCAAAGTTTTCCCAAAAATCAGGAGGCAAAACAAATTATTTTTGACTACACATGAAATATACATTGAAAAAACTTGTTAAATAGATTGCAAAAAAAAATCTCAGCTGTATGGACAAAAATGGAAATGTTTAACCATTACTCATTTCATCCTATAATAGTGATTTGTGGAATTCGGGACATTTTTCGCAAATCTCCAATTTGTTTTAATTAATAACTTGACGCTGAACGTCATACACTATAGCTCAAAAGTTGGCAATTTTCGTCCACTAAAACATATCTAAATATGAAAAAAATTAAAAGAGCAAAGTTTGTCAAAATCGATTCCTGCGATAAAAAGATAATTTTTCAAATATTCCCAATCATAACTTATAACTTTCCCTAAGACACTAAATCGATCATAAAATCCCTTCTCAAGATACGAAATGCTTATATTTGCATAGGGGCAAAATTTAGACCAACTATAAGACAAGGAAGCAATTCTCTACCAAAACCGGAAACGATTTGGCTCAAACTTTGTTGGGGCCTTCCCTATGACAAAAGACAGTTTTGGCAGCTGTCAATGCAAAAATGATAGGGGCAGGTGGGGGGCAGAATGGCCCACCTATGAAAAATGCACCAAAAACCATAGAAAAAGATACAAATTTATGAATTCAGTGTAGTAGGATTATGCTTTGAGATGTTCCCTTCAATGTTGATGAAAATAACTTAGCTTAAAACTATTTTTGATGCAATTTAAAAAAAAAAGTTTTTCGACTACTTTTCCAGGGTGCGGGGCAGAATGGGCCACCTTATAAAACAAGCTATTTTGTCTAATAACACGTCGAAGGGAGATAATAAATGACTTAATGGGCCTTTCTAACATAGTTTCCATGCATTTAGACCACTTTATGAAAATAGTCACTTACCAAAAGAAACATTTTTGAAAATAGTTTTAATATGTTGAAATAAGACACTATTTTTACAAATAAGGCTGGTACAAATATTTTTTAAAGTTTTTGTCACCCCCCCCCCCCCCCCCCCCTTCAAAATTGGCCCGAAAAATCAGGGGGCAAAAAAAAATATTTTTACAATAAACATCAAAATTTCAATGAAAATTCAAGTGCAACCAGCAGAAATCAAATTAAAATACATTCTCCTGCGTTTAAAAACATTTTTAGCATGTTTGGGATTATTAAAAAATCTTAAGATTTTTTGAAAATTTTCGATGCAATTTTTTTTCAATGCAATTTTTGTTTTTGTCAGATCTTAGATTTTTTGAAAACTAATGATTGCAAAACAACTGAACTAGTGTAAAATGCATTCTAAAACACTTTTTTCATTAAAATGTGAAGACTATGGCTTGTTATTTTAATTTTTTTTTTGCCCTCCCCTTGACCTCGGCCAGGGCCGAGGGACAAAAACTTTATTAAATATTTGCATCGGCCTAAGCATAAAAAAAAACTAAAACATCAACTAATGTTGCATTAAACGTGATTGGTGAACCTACCAGGAGCGACATAATCCATTTAACCAAAATTTCATAACTTTTGATTGTTCTTATAAGGCAGGAAAAGGGTGGTCCATTCTGCCCCCAAGTGGATTTTAATTTAACACTTCCACCACCGATCCTCTAAATGATTTGAAGGTTCCGTTGTTGTTTGATTACCTTCGTAAAAGCTCCTGGTATTTAACAAACTTTTTCAAACAATCTAACTTTTGAGAAAGCTTATTTAAGAACCTCGAAATAAACAACATTTGCGTGGTTTTGTCAATAAATTTACATTTTTGCTCATGATTCGAAAAATATAATGAATTCAAACGTCGTTTTCAGCGTGGTGATGTTATTTGATGTCCTTTATAAGACCCTTGCCTTACAGTTGGTCTAAATTCATTCTAAAGCCCAAAACCAAGGGTGGCCCATTCTACCCCCATGGTCTATTCTGCCCCCCTGCCCCTACGTAAATATTCGAAAATCTGAAACTTTTAAAGGAATTTTCAGATCATTCATCATTCTATAGAGCGAACAATTTCCCGGGGTTACTAATTTCAAAAAAAAAGTTAAAAAAATAAAATTACAGGCCACGGTGTCAACATTTGTATGAAAAAAGTTTTTTAAAAATGCATTCTACACAAGTCCAGTTGTTTTGCAATAATTAATTTCCAAAATTGTTAAGTATTGACGAAAAATTTATTTTTGCGAGAAAAAAAGTTTTTGCGGTGCACATTGTAATTTCATAAAAGTTCAAAATAATTTTAAACGAGTCCAAACATGCTAAATATGATTTTCAATGCAGGAAATGGCATTTTAGATTGTTCTCAGTTGATTAGACTTCTATTTCCATTGAAATTTTGTTTTTTTTTTTAAATATGTTTTTTGCCCCCTGATTTTTTGGATCAATTTTGGGGGGGTGACATAAACTTTGAAAAATAATTGCAACGGCCTTAGTTTTCAAAATATGTTTTTGGACATGTCATAAAACATTAACCAAAAACTTGATCCTTTGATTAACTTGAAATTAGAGCGTCCAATTTCCCGGGAAACGGGACATTTTCTACCAATTTCCCAGAAAATCCCGGGAAATTTTAAATTTATTGAAAATTATTCTAATCTTGGTTCTGAATCAAATTTTGCATCAAAGTTGAATAGGACAGAGACTCTAATGGTTAAAATAAGTGTAAAGATCAACTAATTCATGCAACTACAAGAAAATGTCTATTTTTATCTAATTCAATAAGCTCAAATCGTGTAATAAATAAAAAAATGATCTCTGATATTTTTTGTTGAGAAGAATTTTTTCATCAAAGGTTCTGAACAGTTAATAAAATGAATCCACAATCTTATTTTTTTTAAACTTGCCTCTGTGACCAGTTTGAGAGTGTATGGTTTGACACATTATGTTGAATCGAATAAAATCATTCAGAAATTATTTTTTTCATAACAAATAACTTTTCTAAGCCAAGTTATACTGGTTTCAGCTCTTGAACAAAATGGTTGAGCTTTTTAGTTTTTCCTTAAAAATTAAACTTCTCGTGTTTGTTTTACATCAAACAACTCAATATTTTCACATATTTGGAGCAAGTTTTTAAGCAAAGTAGTTTTGAAATGATTTTGTAATGTTTTTTTCCACATGGTTTTCAGCTTTATTAATGACTTCTGTTAAATGTTTTTTCATAGAACGAAAACATGATTTAAATTCTAAGATAAATTGACATCATCCCTCTACCTTTTTTATGTTAAACCTTCTAACACCCATTGTTGCACCAGTGCTCCATAATTCTTTTACTTAAAATTTAAATTTTTTGATCGAATTGAAGTAATTCTTCTTGCAAAAAAAATCTCAATTTTGCTTTGGCGGTAAAGGGTTTAAATATTCTTTATTCGATATCCAATTATTATTTAAAAAGTATACCTGAATTGTAATAGTTTATTTTCATTAAGCAAGGTTTCTTCATTTTTTCTATAGCAATTAAGAAAAAATGGGTCCAAAAAATTAAGAAATTATATACTTCCGCTTATATTTCGGGAATTCCCGGGAAATTTATAAATTTCCCGGGAAACGGGAAATATTTTTTCACGGGCAATTCCGGGAATTCCCGGGATTTTTTTTTTCCCGGGACGGGAAATTGGACGCTCTACGAAATGCTACATAAAGTAGGTCGTTTTAACCCTCATAAGGCAAATGGTAAATTAGTAGTTTATGCAACAATTTCTTTGTGAAACTATCAAGTTTTCCTGTCATTTGAGAGATATAAAACGGCCTACTTCGCCATACCAATGCACTGTGGTCCAAACCCGAAATCTAGCGTGACAAAATATAAATATTGGAATTAACAAAATTAATAAATAAATAAATAAAATATTTCAGCTAAAACTTGTTTCTTCTTCTACAACCACTAGATCAATTTGTACATTTTTGGGCCCTTCTAGACAGTTGTAGAGCTTGTTAAAATGAACATTTCTATGCTTCTCCATCATCGGCTTCCTTCAAGAGCTTCAAGAAATCTGTTCCTTAGTGAGAATTTTGACTCTTTCGGGCGTTAGCCATCCGGCCAGCAACACTTTACGTCGGTGATTTGAACCCGATTCTTGGCTTGTCAATCTTGAAACTTCTAGTAGGCAGATTCTTCTTTTTGCAACTTGTTTCATAAACTACTATTAATTTATTCCAAATGATAATTTTCAACTTTTCATTTTACTGTGCAATTGATAGCTCAGTAAACTGCATTCCAGCTAAAAGATCTTTAATAAATATGCATGTTTGTCATCAAATTACTTTTTTAAACAACAATAAACAAAACCAACACATGTTTTGAATTACAACACAACAATAGTACGACACAATTACCTAATATAGGACACCTATAAAAAAATGGGTTTTCATTATCTCTGAATCTATGAAACAAGCAATGAGTTTCATCTGCTAATGTTTGAAAAAGAACGAGTATAGTGTAAACTTTACAGAATACGAAAAAGGAAAACAAATAAATTGAAAAAAATCCAACAAATTTCATGCAACAAATAATTTTTAAATGGAAATTTTCCTTTACAATGTGTGCTTTTTGATAGCAGATGTCGTGCCCCCCAAAACACGTCAATCATTCCCTAATCAGCTCAAACAGCCAAAACAAAACCTCGCTCTTTACGTAATATGGCTTAATGTCTTGTTCAAAGTAGAACTCTGTATTGAATCGCTCTAATTGAATGATTGTTTTCAACTGACTTTATTTACTCTGAAAAATCAAATTACACCGCCTGACTCGGCCTGCGTCAGTGCAAAGGCTAAAATTTTCATAAAAACAACATTCTACACACGAGCGAAAATTTAAATCACATGATTTTGTGAGCGAGATAGAGAGTGATATACAAAAATCCTCCAAACGCAATGTTACCCTTGTGCAATGTCAAACACGCACGAAAGACGAGAAGAGAATTGGGCGGCCTCGGCCAAAGGAAAGTTCTTGTTCGACCTTTCCACCGATAGACACAAACGTCACTCCCCGAAGTCCGTCAGTCCAACACAGTCAAAGTCAAAACCGTCTCACTTCATATTGGTCAGAAAACACGAAATTGTACGACAAAAGCGCGACTCACTTCGTCATCGATTTTGATTTCGTCACAACCAACACATATTGCCATTGTGAACATCCCCTTAGTCCTGGTATAATTCAATGGAGACGCCGGGTTGGTGGTGGTGGTGCGGGTGGAGGAGAAGCACACCTTCACTTTCGTTCGGCTTGTATGAGCGTTTCCCCGTTATGATGGTGAAATTCTCTCCGCTCCTCGTTTTGGGCTGACTCAGGCTGTATTGGTGGTGGCACGTTCCATCTTCCACGTCCGTACCAGTCGCAGAATTACATCATCACCAGTTAGCCGCGTTCGGCGAATAGCGCTCGCGGTCGATATCGTCTACAGTAACTGTTGGTGGGATGTTCAATGGAGTACATGACTTTGTGATTGCTGATGAGGTCGAATAATTTTAATTGAACATTTGATTTCATTTTACTGTACTGGATAGTAGTTTCGTTCATAACAGTTTTGTCCGCCATCTTGGATTTGAAATTTCTGAGTCACTTAGGATTATTTTTGATGGCATATTTGAGCTCAATGACCTAAATCGAGAAACCGGAAAAAAATAATTTTCTTAATGCGATTATACGAAGTGAAGTTTTCCAAAGATAATCAGGTCTAGACTGTATGAATAAATCATGTTATTTTTTACAGTCTACTCTCCGGTTGTCGATCTCTGATTTCTCAATATTTCTTTCTACTTCGGTTTCTTCAGTTCCTTAAAACCGCTGACTTCGATTGTTCCGTTCTATATCCTCATGCTTCCAATTCTCGACGTTACCTTCGATATTGACACATAGAAAGTCGACTGTATTTAGTAAAAAATCGTTTTCTAACATTGATTTTTGAAGCTTTCTCATTTCTCAAACTCTTAACATGCCTCTAAAGATTGGCTTTCCTTTTGGAATCGCTGGTTATAAACATAATTTGAGGATGAACGGCTTCAAAGTAGTAAACTATTGCAATTTGATATAAATCAATGTATCAGTTTCTTTAATTATTTTTTGTGGATTACCATCCGCCTCCATAAATATAAAGAAAACACCGTTTTGTTTCTGAAAATCCTCGATTTCACCGATATAATAGATAACTTCTTATTACACATGAGGGAAAGTGGGCAGACTTGATCCCAAGCCTGTATCTCTTTAGCATGTGGGTAAAAAAATAGCTTTATTCTAGAAAGTTGTGCAAAATTGACTCACCTCATTGTAGAAAACGAACCAAAACATTAAAAAATGTTTGGATTTAGTTAAACACATTTTTCTAATAAGTTCTGCAAAAAACCTTCAAGAGATCTTTTGTCTTTGTTTTGATATGTATAGAAAACACTTAAAATTTATCCAAAAAAAAAAAATTTTTTTACTTGAACTATTTGAAAATAGTAGTTTATGCAACAAGGTGCAAAAAGAAGATTTTTTCGGCACGAGTTGTACATTTATCCAACGAGGTTCACCGAGTTGGATAAACACGACGAGTGCTGAAAAAATCAAGTTTTGTAACGAGTTCCATACAACATTTTTTGCAATTTCGAAAAACACCCTTTGAGTGGAATGATATATCAAATGTTCATGTATTTTGTCAATTAACCGTTTAAATCAAAAAAATGTTGAAAAGTTTTACTTTTCGTAAAAAGTGTTGAAAAGTTCAACTTTTCAGCATCCATTTCAGTGCTGAAAAGTAGAATTTTTCAGCATTTATTTTGAAAAGTTCTACTATTCGATTCTATTATTTTTGGTACTTTTGGTCGTTAAGAATGATAAGAAAAGTAAGTAGTTTCACTACAGCATTGCAAAAAACATATTTATATTTTTATTATTTTATTATCGTTTATCAAAAATGCATGTTCTGGTACCAGATTTTAGCTACCGTAAAACGGGATGACTTTGATAGCCGAGGTGACTTTGATAGGTTCGCGATTTTTCCGCAAAATAAAGAGTACAATTAAAATACGTACGGGAATGGTTTAGAATCATATTGACCGTGGTAAAGAAGTCTCGGTCTCGGTGAGTTTTCAAAAAGACCTAGGAGCCATTGGTAAACAAAGCCTTTTTTGCAACGGTACTCGACCTACTTACGAAAAAACAATTTCAAAAATGCTTGAGATTGTTCATTTACACGTCCTTCAAGTGCTCTAAATCAAAGATAAATGAAATTTTGTTTAAATTTGGAGAAAAATGAAAATTAGTGTCGCAGGTCACGGTGGCTCTTACGGCTTTTTGAAAACTCACCCGAGAAGTGTTCAAATTACCTCAAGAAGAACTTTTCATAAAATTTTGAAAAGTTAAGAAAATGTTGATGAAAGTCATTATTCTAAACTTCTCAAAGTATCATGATTTTCTCAATGAACATGATTTTGAATCGGTAAACGGAAAGTCTTTTAGGATTCATTGGACAATTTTCCACTAGGAGAAGGTTAAATAAGTTTATAAATAATAAATATACGTGTTTTTAAAACACAATTTAAAAAATCTCCAAATTAATAGGCAATTTCAGTTGAACAAATTTCATGTAAAATGTGAAAACTTGTGATTCGTGCTACGAATTCAGTATAAAATGCAATATAAATCAAAAATTTTAAAAACAAAACGAGTTTTAAAAAATTTCAGGCAAAATTCCGACTTTTTAACAATTTACCTAAAATTTGTATGTACATATTTTGTTAAAAAGCTTATAAACTTAGTTAACTAAATATATACATTGATTTTTTTCCTAAAAACTATATCAGCTACTTTAGTGGTGGTACATTTAACGTACAAATAAAGTTTGAACATCTTAAATATGATTTTAACAAGAAAAACTATGAGCATGAGCATGAGCATGAGCATGGTTGACTGCCAATGAGCTGCTACTCCGTTATTGACAGATCAGCTGAAGTTAAACAATGAATCAAAAATGATCAGTGGGAGCCAACCATCCGTTCACTGTTTAACCTCTGAAGATCCCTACTTTATTAGTCAATACCGGCGCCCTCCCAAGAAGCCTGCAGTTCGACGAAAGGGAGGAATGTTAGTCCGATAGTTTAAGTTGCAGACTCATCAAACATACAGCTTTTTGCTATATACCTGTTGATACCGCATGAGACCGTTGAATCCACAGCATCTCCTTCAAGCATCACGTGATTAATTTTTTTTTTGGTTAGTACGATAAGGTATTGGCTTTTCGATGCCTCCCGAGCTACGACGCTATGGGGAGGACTTTCATAACAGACCCGTCGGCAAGCCTTCCGAGCAACGATGCTATGGGAAGGTCTTTCTGGTTAGCACACAAAATCACACACACAGTTATTTTGCTCCACTATTAACTCGACGATCCAAATTGTCAGTGCGTTTTTCGATCATTACATAGAAATGGCTTTTTTACCGCAAACAAATAAAACCTTATTCGAAAAATTCAAACACAATCCACCCGACGCCGTGCCTTCCGATCAACGATGATATAGGAAGGGCTTTGAAAATCACAAAACAATAAATTGAGACATACACAATTCACGACAAAAGGCACACAAAAAAAAACACTTTTCACTCACCCCATACGAACAGCGACACATAAGCACACAAAAAAAATAACCTGAATAACCACGACTTGACGTCCCCACTTCCAGCGCACCAATCTGATTTTAACAAGAAAAACTATGACTATCAAAGTCACCCCGGGGCCAGGAACTTAAACTAAGAATTTGTAACGTAACTATTTACTGTTGAACTGTGTACTGTTGAAAAAACTTTTTATCCAAAATAGTGCATGGACTTTGTGTGGCCTACCCCAGTACATGTTTTAAAAATAATAATCTGGAGAAAAACCTTACCTGTTGGAAAATATTCCAAAAACAAATTGAAATCCTATCAAAGTCACCCGTTTACGGTATCTCTAGCGTAAAATAAACATTGATCTTTTCAAAACTCAAAGTAGTAATATTATGAGATTTTCAGAACTTAATATTTTTGGGTGATTAACAGAAGACAATTTTGACACTCCAGAAGAACAGGACATTTACTTGTTTAATAACGAAGTTGCAAAAAATTACTTTTAAATCAAGTAAGACACTTTTAAGCATTAAATAGTAGTATTATTATAGTAGTTTATACAACAAGTGGCAGAAATAAGTAGTACCGTCATCAGGGGTGACATTGGGTCTGGGGGGTGAGATTGGGTCATACAAAAATGCTGAAATTTGTATGACCCAATCTCACCCCCCAGACCCAATGTCACCCCTGATGACGGTACCTAGTACATTTATCTAACGAGGTTTACCGAGTTGGATCGACGAGTGTTGAAAAAATCAAGTTTTGCAACAAGTCGCGTACATTATTTTTTTAAATTCCGAAAAACAACCTTTAAATGAGATGTGTTTAATTTAATGAGAAAATTACATTGACAAGTAAAAAGTGCTGAAAAGTTCAACTTTATAGTACTGAAAAGCAGAACCTTATACCCTTGTACACAGTCAAGAACAGTCAAGCTCGGCAGAATTCTGCCGAAAACAGAACAACTGATTTTTTCGGCAGAAAAATGCCGAACTTCGGCATATTAACTGTCATTTTTCGCCGAGAGTTCGGTAGAATGATATATTTCTGCCGAGCGATAAGTTGTTCTGATTTCGGCAGAATTTTGCCGAAGTTCGGCATAAAAATCTAAGTGTGTATGGAAAAGTAATACAGATTTTGTTGTTTTTGGTGAATGAAAGTAGGCCAAGCTAAAAGCCGTTGCAAAAAACATTGGAATTTTACAAAAAGTTGAAACCTTTTTAAACAAGATCAAATCAATACAGGGACATATATTTGAAATCGTTTCCAATCGATTAGACTTTTTTTTACATTCAAATTTTAGAAGATTTTTGGAAAAAATATTTTTGCTCCATGATTTCTCTGACAGATTTTCAAGAAGGCGACATAAGCTTTAAAAAGTATTAGCATCGGCCTCAATAAAAAATAATGCTTGATATTTTTATTTTATAGATTATATCGTTGTAAACTGCTAAGAATTACTTTTGGCTTTTTTTACTTTTTCAGTTTTAAATTTATGGCCGAATTTAAAGAAGAAACAGTTTAAGTAATGATGGAGACGCTTGGTGTTTGAAAATTTGTTATGTACAATGCATTTTAATGGCCCAAATATTAATTGATAATCAAATATTGCGATATCAATACTTCCCACTTCAAGTTAAAAACAGGAAAGAACCCTCTCGCATTACAGAGAGATTCCTCTCCCGATGATCGCTGCCAAGTTTGTGTGTTAGTTTCCTCAATCCCTTGACTTTGACTTTCGTCGTATCCAACGCGGACCAAACTGTCCTTTCGACTACAAAGTGGAGGATAAAACCATCCTCTCATACACATACTAAGTAAACCATGCCAACAGAATCGTCTTTCTCTCGACCCAACCCAAACCCCACCGACTACTACGACGAGACGAACTCCCACCCACACCCCACTGCCTCCCACCCTCCCCAGAGAAAAGCCGCACCCTCCAACGCGTAGAGGTCAAAATGGCACAAAACGAAAAAAAAAAACGGACAACGAAAGCGAAAGCTGATTACCGATGCGGTTGACAACAACAACACTTGACATGTGTTTTTCGAATGTTTTTGGGATGTTTTTGAATGTCTTTTTTTTTTCGTTTTATTATTTAACCTGCACTGATAACAATGTCAGCGTTCTGGCCCGAAATTAATATTTATTAGTAGACGAATTAGTGTGTACTTATTCGTTCAATTTGCTGGTGAAGACCCAGCAGGCGGTGCGCGCTCTAGTGTATTGGTGAAGCCGCCCGTTTTTCCCCTCCGCGAAGTTCGCGAGCCCGATCTCGCGAGCGTTCGGCTCACGTACACCATCGCAGGCGGCGACGATGGCGCGGTGCATTTAACACAAAACCGTTTGCCCTTGAGTCGACACTCAGCTCTCGGAAGCCGACGTGAATAGACGCTTTTTGCTAACGGTAAGTACGGGTTGAGTTGTTCTAGTGGGGGAAAGTTACTAAGATTATCCTTTGGGAGAGGTGCCTACTGTGATTAAGTAATTTTGTGCTGAAAGTTGTGCAAGTGAATCTGAGTTTCAACTCCTTTATCAGTGATTCGCCGGTGATAGTCCCAGTGAAAGTGAGCAGTTGTGCAACGTTGCAGTGGAACTTTTTCCAGGTTCAAGTGACGAGCAATGGCGGATCTTTTTTTTTTGCTAGCGCCCCCATGTCACATTATGTGACTAATTGCAATTTCATAATATCGATTGATTGATTTATTGAGAAGAAGCTGTTTGATTTATCAAACTAACTTCAAGTGAGCCTCTTTTCATTGTCCCACAAGCATTGAATAAGCTTTCAGTCAATTTCCCTGTCAAAGTCAATAAATGTACGATGAGAGCGATTCCTGTTTGAGCCTTATCATCCTGATAAGCCGCACCTAGGGGCCTATCTGTATCAATTTCAAGCTTATTGAGATGTTTTGATGGGGCCATTTCGGTTGGATGAAATTTTTTCTCCATTCGACCTCTAAACGACCTCTAAAGCCGCCCGGTCGTCACTAGAGCGCGGCTCGTTCGATGTCTTCTCTTTCGTCGCCTCTCTCTCTCTCACTCCCTATCGAACGAGGCCACTTTTATAAAGGCAAAGGAGAGAAGAGCAAATTTTTATGTGGGCTCCTTCGATTTAAATTGGGAGAAAGAAAATGGATGCTTTTTTTTCAACGATTTTAATGTTTAAAAATGAATTTTATTTATCAAACCAGAATGACAATAATTTAAACTAATTTTTTTGTTATTATTTTTTCTAAAGATCACATTTTGATTAAACTGGGAATTAATTTGGGAACTTTTCTTATGGATTTCATTGAACAAAAATAAATTATAGTTACGTTTTTATTTTATTTTCGAGTACCTTTGTGCATTTGTTTGGAAAGTTTTGTTTTAACTATTTTTAGGTTTTAAGGTGAAACTGGACGTCGTCCATTAAAAAACTTCTACGCGACGTAAATCAATTTTTAAACTCGACAGATTGTTTGCTTACGGTTTATTTATCGTCTGCCAAACAGAGAACTTTCTAAGATATGGCGTTTTATTTAAAACTGCTTTCAAAAACGCGAGTCGGCGATATGTATTTTCGCGATTACAAACTACTGGTCACCTTAATTAAATTTCTGAACTAGACAGTTTACTTGCTATCGTCCTTTTTTCTCGTCTGCAATAAACAGAACACTTTTACGTTACGGCATTTTCTTTCAAACTGCTTTTGGAAACTCGAATCATGGAATCAATATGGCGGACCTTCCCATATCCCCTTAAACAAGCAAATTTTACGCTTGTCTAAATAACACTTAAGTCTTGAATATATGTCACATTCTTTTTTGAAGCAATGACCCTCAATGATGGATAAGAAATAGTAAACATGTAGAATTTTTTTTTGTTGATGCTTTCTGAATCAAGACTTCAATGTTTTTTTCTAAAACAAACATGGCCGAAAAGAAATGAAGTCTTTCAGACCCTAAAATGTCGTGGTTATTAGATTTTGCCATATTTTGCATCACTTGATTAGATTTAGCTTTTGAAAATCTAAACCCAGCTTGATTTAATGTTAATGTAATTCTACAAAAAGGGTGGAGGCGAATGGTTGCGGACTACTCCAGAAAAAACGTGTTTCAAAATATTATAATATTATTCGAAAGCAGCTAAATTTTTGCTGATTCAACCAAACAATCGGCTTAAATATCGAAATAGCTTGCTAAGATCAATTGCTGTTATAAAAAGTAACATGTTTTACTATTTTTCACGTTTAGATGATACAATTTTATTGCGCTGTTGAAATATTTTTTTTTTTGAGATTTAATCCATAAAACATTGTAAAGCAATTATTTTTAATGATTTTTTTTTCAAATTTAGAAAATTTTATTATTTATTAAAACCATCCAACTGGGTCCAAATTAGCTCACGGACGTCCGTGTTGATACTTTTTCTTTTGTCATGCAATCAAAGAACTTGACAACGCCCAGCTGATGATCCACATTTGATCTGCGCGAGATAAAAATAGCACTTGCTTGCTTGACTCGAACCGTTTGCAACGGTTCATTGACATGCCGCGTACGCGAGTAGATCCGTACGCGAGAATTGTTATATAACACAGGCCAAACAAAACGCGACCTTAAACTTGACTTGCACATTTCTTGGCACAGTCTCTAGCCGGTTGATCTTGGTTGAAATTAATTTGAGTTTTTTTTTCTTTTCCGTTTCTACTTGCAGTACTCAAAACCACTCACCCCAAAATGTCGAAGATCGGAATCAACGGATTTGGCCGCATTGGCCGTCTGGTGCTGCGTGCCGCCGTCGCCAAGGGCGGACAGGTCGTGGCCATCAACGATCCCTTCATCGGCGTCGACTACATGGTGTACCTGTTCAAGTTTGACTCGACCCACGGTCGCTTCAAGGGTGAGGTCTCCGCCCAGAACGGTTGCCTGGTTGTCAACGGCCAGAAGATCCAGGTCTTCCAGGAGCGTGACCCGAAGGCCATCCCGTGGGGCAAGGCCGGTGCCGAGTACGTCGTTGAGTCGACCGGTGTGTTCACCACCATCGACAAGGCGTCCGCTCACTTGGAGGGTGGTGCCAAGAAGGTCATCATCTCGGCCCCGTCGGCTGATGCCCCGATGTTCGTCGTCGGTGTCAACCTGGACGCGTACAACCCCTCGATGAAGGTCGTCTCGAACGCTTCCTGCACCACCAACTGCCTGGCTCCGCTGGCCAAGGTCATCAACGACAACTTCGGAATCCTGGAGGGTCTGATGACCACCGTCCATGCCACCACCGCCACCCAGAAGACCGTTGACGGTCCATCCGGCAAGCTGTGGCGTGACGGCCGTGGTGCCGCCCAGAACATCATCCCTGCCGCCACCGGTGCCGCCAAGGCCGTCGGCAAGGTCATTCCAGCCCTGAACGGCAAGCTCACCGGAATGGCTTTCCGCGTGCCAACCCCCAACGTTTCCGTCGTTGATCTGACCTGCCGCCTGTCCAAGCCAGCCACCTACGACCAGATCAAGCAGAAGGTCAAGGAGGCCGCCGAGGGACCGCTGAAGGGCATCCTCGACTACACCGAGGAGGAGGTCGTCTCCACTGACTTTGTCGGTGACTGCCACTCGTCCATCTTTGACGCCAAGGCCGGAATCCAGCTGAGCGACACTTTCGTCAAGCTCATCTCCTGGTACGACAACGAGTTCGGCTACTCCAACCGTGTCGTCGACCTGATCAAGTACATGCAGAGCAAGGACTAAATCAGTCAACACGACAACACCTCCTTAACAAAACAAACAAAAAACAAATTCTCAGGGCTTGATGCCACTGATCTGCTAAAAACATAGACGTTGCGTATCACACACACATACACTCACACTGACAGCAACTTACAATATCCAACAACACCCATAACACCTCAACGAAATTGTAATCCTCCTGCAGGTACAGTTGCATACCAACGCTCTACTTTACACACACTTTAAAGAATGAAAAAACAAAAAGAAAATACACACACTATTCTGTTTAGTTGATAAGGTTAATGATAATAATAAATTTAATTGCTAAAAAGTATAGAGCAAACAAACAAACAAAAAAAAATGCTGAAAAATTTAAATTATACCTGTTGTGTATTGTCAAGAAAAATGATATCCTAAGAAAGATCGCTTAAGGTTAGAGAGAGACAGACAAGGAACTACCCAATACCCTAAAATAACATTACTATTTGCTAACGCGCGCATCGTCCTCCGTCGGCCGTCCGCCATGCTGCCCTGGACCGCGACCATCATCGTCCACCACCCACTCTTTAATGGGAGGGGGTGGGTGGCAGAGGTCGGCGTGAGGACGAACATCGGAATCATAAGGAACAGTAATAATCATGTATTTCATTTTGAAAATGATGCATTATGGAAAGGAATAAACAATCTAGATTGTTACTAGTCGAATAAAGTAAAAAAAAAACATTTATGCTTTCATTCTTTTGAAATTATATCACACACACACACGCCAGTTAAGATGATGGAGACGCATGGTGGAGCATGAAACTAAAAAAAATACCAAGCGTCACCTGCGTGACGTAAGGTGTCGCCGTTTATCATCATGTTCAAATAGAACGACTTCCTCTAAAAACTAAATTGGCCCCGTCTGAATCTGATTACCTTTGTTCGAGTCCCGTCCTACTAACTTTAATCCACAACTGAAAGTAACGCACAACAAAAACTCAAACTTTCTTGTTGAGAACTGATGGCAATCGGACTTAGGATTTGCTTATTGTCGCCGCGGCACTAAACCGATTTGAGCAAGTTTAACTCTCGCGACGATTTTCTGTCGCGAAATATCTGTCAAGCATGTTTAAGTGATTTTGAATCAGTGTGTTTGCTTTTTTTGTTTTGACGGCTTTGGATGATGAGAAAAACGTGGCTGATCTTTTCTGGTCTGCCAAGGAAATGGAATGCTTTAGATTAAATTATTGTTTCAAATCTTGGTTTTTAGTTCTACTACCACTAGAACTGTTTTATTTGGGGTAATTTATGAAGTTCAGTCAGTTTCCAGCTCCAGGAAAAGACGCAAAAGGGAAAAAGTCTTGGTTAAGTTGCTGATTACGGATCGATTACCGTCTGAATAAAACAAAAATAAGTGGCCTCATTGTCGAGGGACCTCAATCCAGTCCATTGTGTCCTCTCACCGGGAGAGTTTTGCCGATACGGGATGTTGCGGGTGTCGATTGAATAAGCTCTATAGCGTCAAAATGGGAAGACCCAGCCACCAATTTGAAAATCAAAAGCGCCGTAATTGTACTCTCCAAGCTAGACATCATGAAATGGTCCATCGGGATGATCGAATCCACGCTCACAGAACGATTTCCGGTAGATTTTCGTGATCGATTCCATGCTCCGTGTAAGACGCGGCGCGAGTCTTGTCGCAGCTCAACTGGCGACATTTCAGTTTGGTGCCGCGGCGAAATTTTGTTTTGGTTTCGCGTGTGACATTTGAGGTACACTCAGAAAAGAAACAACAGAAAATTGCTTCGCGAGATGAAAAACACTCGCGCTGTTATTTCGATTTATTTCAAAAACCACAATAACATGATTTGAAATTAGGTTTCAGTAGTGCGTCCTTTCCAGGATAGAATTCCCGGAAATTTTTCAAAACCGGGAATTCCCGAATTCATACATACATGTTTTGGTTTGGAAATTTAGATCAGTTGTGAAAAAGCAGGGCTGCGGAGTCGGGTCATGTTTTAAACGACTCCGACTCCGACTTTTTGAGATAAGGTGACTCCGACTCCGACTCCAGCCTTCAATAAATTTTTGGCTCCGACTCCGACTCCGACTCCACATATTTTTTAAATATTTCAAAAGTTAGTTAATTATTTTTTTGAAAACAATGATAAATAGGAAAGAAAGTTCGAATCAAAAAAAGGGAAAAAAAGGTTTCTAGGTTATAATTTTTATACGTTATTGAAACATAAATAAAAAAATATCTCCAGATTTGTAGGCATTTGTAGAAGAACTATTTTGTAAGTATATATGGATTTATTTACTTAACCTCAAATTTACATATAATTTATAAAAAGCTACCGGGTCCGGTGGTTTAGTGGTTAGCGTGGTAGCCTCTTACCCCAGCAGGCCTGGGTTCAATCCCAGACGGATGGGGAAGTAAAACGTCGGTCCATTTGCGTAAAAGAGGTTTTGGGTGACTCACCACACATAACCTTCGGACGCCTAGAAATGAGCAGAAACTTGCAACAGAGACTTCAAAAGACCCGGGGGTCGTTTAAGTGGATTGCTTTGCTTTTTATAAAAAGCTGATAAATTTTTAAATTTAATTGTTATTTAATTATTTATTAATTTTAAATTAATCAAAAGAAACCAAGCCTTAATGATCGATTTAACAAATAAATTCAATTTGTTCACTTTTAGGCTAACATTTATAAGAAGCACAGTGACCAGTCGGCCTGGGTTCGATCCCAGACGGTCCCGGTGGCATTTTTCGAGACGAGATTTGTCTGATCACGCCTTCCGTCGGACGGGAAGTAAACTAACCTAAAAAAAAAAAGGTTAGGTCGTTAGCTCAGTCCAGGTGTAGGAGTCGTCTCCCTGGGTCCTGTCTCGGTGGAATCGCTGGTAGGCAGTTGGACTAACAATCCAAAGGTCGTCAGTTCGAATCCCGGGGTGGATGGAAGCTAAGGTGTAAAAAGAGGTTTGCAATTGCCTCAACAATCAAGCCTTCGAACACCTAGTTTCGAGTAGGAATCTCGCAATCGAGAACGCCAAGGCAATGCTGTAGAGCGAATAATTTGATTTGATTTTGATTTTTTTGACAGTGACTATCAAAGTCACCTTGTTTTTTTTTAATATGTACTAAATTTTAACGAAACTATTTTTAAAGCTCCATTGGTTTTTATTAAGACGTACATTATTGCAAATTAATGTACCTACGAATTTTCTTCGTGGAATGGACGTTTAAGGGGTCCTTTACAAATATCCGTGATCTTGAAAATATTTCACAAAGGAATTTTATAATATAATTATAATTTAAAATTTTCTATATATTTAAAAGGAGGCTTGCGTCTTCACCACAAACCACTATGGGGTATCAGGCGGCCACAAATCAAAAAACCGACACACTCTAATCATTTTTTTGGTATTTTTTTTCGAAAACAAACATTCTAACTAAGAAAAACTCGAAGTTTGAAGGTTGTAAGTTCAAAATTCATTGAATGGCAGATCTTCAAAGTTGAAAATGGAAAGAAAAAGCATGTTGTATGACAAAAATTTGAATATTTTTCATAGTTGTACTGTGAAGCTGTTTATGTATTTTTTCTTGCATCATTGTATATATTCAGAAAGGTAATTGATTCAACTTTTTAGTAACATTTAACAAAACATGTTCTTACAGGCTAAAAAATATACTAAAAATACAAAAAGATGATTTTTTATTCAAAATTTAGTTTTTTTCAACTTTGTTAGTGAAGTACTTTTTTTGTGTGCATTTGTGCGATCTGAAAATTTTCCAGCTTACCATGTCCTAACTTGTCTCCAAATTTCAAAGTGCACAAATATGCACTTTTTGAGTTATGCCATTGTAAACATTTTGATTTCGCATACACGCTTGGTTAAAAGCACATTATTTACCTGCGGAGGCAGAAATGAAGTACCTGCTATGCGACGACACGACAAGACACTCGGTGGAAAATCCCAATCAAAAAGTGGTTCCTCCGTGAATTCCGTGAAATCCCCGTGATTCAGCAAAGTCACGGTAACTTTGATGGACCCCTCGGTTTTCGTCGAAATAAATGTTTCTCGCAGCACTGCTTGTTGATAAATATTTACAATCGATGGAAACAGCTGTTTTGTGTTTTGATTGTTTTTATGTTTTTCGTTTACGTTCCTGGTTTTTTTTTTCCTTCGGAGAAACCGCCTGAAAAGTCCTCGGGTCAACCGGCCGAAAAGAATGAAAAAAGGCCAGCGACCGCCGCTTCTGCTTCCGGCTTGGATAAATAGAAAGCCGCTCTGGAGAAGAGGCAGTGCACTCCAGATTTCTTGCACTTCGAACGATCCGTTTCCTGCGCCTAAGTTTTGCAAAATTTTGGCCTTCACTTCCTCTTCGGCGATGGTTCGGGACAGGTTATGAAAATTCTTCGATATGTTCCTACTCCTTCGGTTCGGGAGCTTCCTGCTTATTCTCTGTCTTCCTCTTTTGTTAGCTCATATTGGCCGAGTAAAATGCCCGATCAGTAGTTTAAAGAAAAGAAACCCCCGAAAGCGAGAGAAGTGCTGGTTTGCGAAAGTAATTCGCTGTCAGCTGAAGAAGGGAAGCTTAGCACTTCCAAGAAGACGGTTCCAAGAAGAGGTGTTGCCGCGGCCATCCGCTCCACAGACTTCAGAACGACGGAAAAGATGGCCGCAACGCCGGAGACACGGCGGGTTACGAGGGCGATGCGGCCCATCAAGCGTATCGGAGCAGTCACCGTTAACGAGAAGACCCGGGAGATGCTGGAGCAGCCAAAGCTGGTCAATTTCTTCAAGATGGCGAAACTATCGCCGAAGAAACGCCTCCAGCCCGGCCGGCCAAGGCCAAATCGACTACCACGACCAAAGCGTCCCATCCGCTGGCGTCGGCCAAGGCAAAGTTCGGTAGCGCCAATAGTGCCGGGAATTTGGACTGTGAAATGAAAACCAACGACGACCGCTTTTCCGCACTGGAAGAAGAAAATCAGCCCGACTAGGATGGCGAGGAGATCCAGTTGGACATGGTGCCGGTACCAACTTGTCTACATGGAGGAAAAGCCAGTACAAACAAGAATGAAATGAAATGAAATTTACGCACCAGGTGGAGGTGGACCGGATACGGTACCTGCTGGTACAGTCTGGACGAGGAGTCGGAACGTTCGGCCGAGAAAAAGGTTGTCGGTGGGAGAACTTCGGTTTGCGACGAATTTCTACAAGAGTGCCGAGAGCCTCTTTCACTAGGTTGCGGCACATGCCGCAAAGCTACCAGGAAAATGAAACATCTACAAGGCGGTTCCAAACCTGGACAGCCACCTGTTTGTACGGGCGATGGAGAATGTGGCGGAGTATTCGATTAGTGCCGATCGTGAGGAGGACCAACGTGACGGGCAGGTCGTAAACTGCTCGTGTTGGAGGGGATTGTGGAGAAGGTTCAACATAAAATATTTGCAATTGATTTAAAGATGTTTTATTTACATTATTAATTCATGTACCTTTATTATTGCATAAAAATATGAAGGAATTACCCAACTTTTAATTTATTATCATTGAAATGGTTATATTTTTTTATATTTAAGTTTTTCACCCCCTAATCCAAATACATGTCCGCAGTTCTGACATTTGAACCACTCATTACTGCGCCGCTCCTTACCCTCCAGCTGATACAATCTTGATGTGTTGAAAGGTGAAGGATAAGTAGAGGTGTCAACAACGATCGCTTCACTGCAGGTTCTTGTTCGGAACAAGATCGCCACTGTTTCTGGATGTTGTAATCTTGTCAGAATCGAGCTTATCCTCTACGGTCGTGCCCTGGGCACGGTTTGCTGTAACACCAGCGGGTGAACTTTGACGACCAGTGCGGGATGTTTTTTCTGCTCATCCAGTTCGTCGTACTCCGGATGGGGGATCTTCTCCTGCAGAGCCACATCCAACGGTGGATCAGCACAAATCTTCTCGCCGTCCTTCTCGATGTTCTCCGTCAAAGTGTGTGCCTAACCGGACGCTGATTCCACAAGTGGAAAAAAAAATATATTAATAAAAAGTTTTACTAAATTCTATCGATTCCTCCCCGACCAGTCGATCAACAAATTTCACAGTTGAACTTGTGCTCACCTCGGAAATTCCCGTACTCTAGCATGGCCAACGATGGAAACCCGTCAATATCGACGTTGCTTATCCTACACTCGTTCCGCCTAGGGTCGGAAATAAATCCGCCCACTGCCCCACTACGCGGCGTCGTATCAACAGCGGCGTGTATCGTCAAGATGACCAGTGGTGGGTACACTATCGTAGGTTGGCCAACGGTACCGGACGTGGCCCTGCCACAGACGAAAAGCCGCGGGAAGTCACGCTCCTCCCAGATCAGCAACCGGTCGCCGAAGAAGGCTGTTGTTTATTTTTCAAAAATGACATTTCTCGCCGTCACCAAGCCAGTGCAGCCAAATTCAAGATTTTTTTTAAAAAATTGTTTGACGTTTCCAGTTTGGCATTTCCAGTTCCCGAGGAACTGGAGGGGTAAGCCGATTTGGTACCCACTTTTTGGAGCCGAGTGGCTTGTCGTGTCGTCGTGCTATGTATGTTTTAAAATTGATTTGATATTCATGACTGTTGGTACTTGGGTACGTTTTATAAAATTCGAAATACCTTTGCTTAGTATTTTACAGAAACAACTCTTCGAATATTCATATCAGTTAGTTGCTGTGTTCTTTTGAAAATATGGATAATAATACCGTAGTGTCCCTCTACGATATAACGAAGCACTAGTCTGAAAACGTGAGAACTGCTTTCGAGTATATTTGTAAGAATTACAACATTGCAGAACCATCCGATGATCAACTCAGGGAAAAACTACGCATGTTGTTCTGTAGCTTTAACACGAGGTTTACAAAAGCCCATAGAAGAAGTACCATAAACTGTCTAAATTTCTAAAACACCACAAACACCGTTATTTTATTTGGTGGGGGAGAAGAGGGGGTCTTCAAAGAGAGGTGGATTTTAACTTAAGAGGAAGGGGAGGGGGGGTTGAAAGTAAACCAGAAACTATAACATAGCATAAGCCGCCATTTCGTGCATCAAATAGACAGAGCAAGAATATTGCATGTGGGCTCAAATATATGAAAAAAAACGAAAATTTAACTTTTTTTTTTGAAAAAATATCAACTTTCATTTGTTTTTATTATAATGAGTACAAACAACACAAAAAAGTAAAAAAATATTTTTGGCCGCTCGCTTCTATGCAAACGAAGCTTTATGAACGATCGTGCGCCTCCATCAAAATATATGAAAAAACTTAAAATTGAAAAATCCACAGGTAACATATTATAGTTCAAAAGGACCCCATAAGCATTCCAAGAAGATTTTGTTTAGGTGCATTGATTTGCAATGATAATTACCTTCCGTCATATAGAGCATTCAACGCGCGAGAGTGTGTTAGTTTGTAAAAAAAATTACACGCAGACATAGGCAAATTGAGTAGAATGATTCGTCTGTCAAAATCAGCTGTGTCTTCGTTATACCAGAAGCACGTGGTAAACAGCTGGTTTTTACAGGCGATTTGTCTACTCGATTTGCCCATGTCTGCGTAAAAATAGTGTAAACAAAATCAGCTGCTTGGAATTCAGCCAATCACAATCGATCAAAACCAAAACAATACTTTAAATACAAATACTAACACGAAATCATGGTGTGCGTGAGAGAAACCGTGGAGATCTCTATTGGCATGGGACATATACAAAAGAGAAAATTCTTACACACAAAAAAATATTACGGTAATTACAAAAGTAACTTACTTTAGAATTAAAAAGTTGTTAAAATTTGCTACAATAAAAGTTTTTTTCTTCTTTTGAAAATGAAAACTTTTACTGCTACAGTTTTTGAAAATCTCATTGCTCACTGATTTAAAAGTTTTCACTTTTAATTCGACTGTAAAATTTCTTTCACTTTGTCGTTCTCGTGTAACCGTGTTCGCCTAAGTCCAAAATGTAAACAAACGTTTTGGTGATTACGGTGAGTGGAGGTCCACAACAACTATCAAAACCGAACGCGGCCGCTGCCAGGACTTGGATGCGGAAACCTTCGATAGAGGATGGTGCGGGCTTAGCCATGATCGCACAAATGTCTCATATATATTTCGCCTCAACTGTACACAAAAAAGTACTAATTCGAAACCGACTTTTTCTGATCAAGCTAAATTTGGAGAGTTTTGCGATTTTCGTCATTTTTTCAAAACACCCCTGTTGAGCAGTTCTCTGAGATTTCGGTCATTCGATTTTTTTTGTATTTTTTTATCCGGCTGAAACTTTTTTGGTGCCCAAAGAAGCCATTTTGCATCATTAGTTTGTCCATATAATTTTCCATACAAATTTGCCAGCTGTCCATACAAAAATTCAAAAATCTGTATCTTTGGAAGGAATTTTTTGATCGATTTGGTGTCTTCGGCAAAGTTGTACATAGGTATGGATAAGGACTACACTGAAAAAATATGATACACGGTGAAATTGTTTTGGTTGATTTTTTATTTTACTTTTTGTCACTAAAACTTGATTTGCAAAAAAACATAATTTTTGTTATATGTTTTAGGGACCATAAAATGCCAACTTTTCAGAAATTTCCAGAATGGGCAAATAAAAATTTGACCGAGTTATGAATTTTTGAATCAATACTGATTTTTTTTCGAAAAATTGAAATACTGGTCGCAAAAAATGGTCCGATTTTCAATGTTAAAATATGAAACATTCGTGAAATTTTACGATCTTTTCGAAAAAAATATTTTTTTAATCAAGACTAACATTTCAAAAGGGCGTAATATTGAAAGTTTGGCATGCGCAATGTAAAATGAAGCAAAACAATGTTAATGGGCCAATGTGAGATTGTAAACTTGTCGTGTATCCTGCTAACTCCTAATTCAAACATAAACTGACGTGATAAGGATACACTCTGTGTTTACAATCTCCCATTGGTCCAATCTCATTGTTTTGCTTGAAATTATATTAAAAAAAAAACTTTCGAAATACTTGCCAAATTAATCTGTCTGGTTTCGCATAAACGTGCAGGAAAACCAAAACAAATCACCAACACATCTGCGCCACCTTTGCCGGCTGATTAAACGTTCGCTTGTGTTAGTGACGTTTCCATCAGCGCGAGTGACAGTCGTGGTGCTGATCCTGGTCCCGCGATTATCGATTGATTCGCGTAATCCTGCCAAGTGCGAAAGAAAAATCATTTCGTGTTTTCATTTTCTCCGGTGGATCCCGTTCCAAAAGCAAGCCGTCAAAATTGTGTGGACAATGAGCGAGTCGGGCGTACGCCAGCGGAAGAAAAGTTCCGGCGGCGGCGGCGATGGGAAGCCTCGGAAGGTGTATGTTGAAGGAGTTTTTTTTTCAGATGTGGGAAGGGATGGATATTTTTTCATGGGTTTGTTTTCTTTTCTGTAGGAAGGTTCCCCAGAGCAGTTCCGGTCAGGTTTCGCAAGCGCAACATCACCGGATGTGGGCACGGCTGGTGCTGATTGTGGGGATTTGCGTTGTTGTCTACTTTACTACCTTCCGAACCAGGGAAAAGAAGTTTGCGACGCAGCGCGAGACGCTGGAACTACGTTCGCAAAAGTTGGACTGTTCGAAGCCATTCTTTGAGGAAATCGCCAAATACTCTGGTTGCATTCCGGCGCACTGTGGGCGATTCGTGAGCGACAAGATCGTTGGCGGTGCCGAGGTTGACATTCTGTTAAATCTTGCCAAGCAGGGCTTCCGCTTCGGAGGAAGTTCCGGTGGTGCTTCCATATTGGACCTTCATTCGGGGGCTCTCTCGAAGGAAAGCCAGTTTGTCAACATCTACAAGATTCCGGAGGCAAAGCAAATCTTCACCGCGGAACTCATCAACACCTACAAGCATGTCAAGGAAAAAGTTCGCGAAGCGGTCAGCGAACAGTTCAAACTCAACAAAGATTCCCTGCACCTGACCCATCCGACGTTTTTCTCGCGCCTCACCAACGAAACGGCCAAAACCATCCACGATGAATACTGGCACCCGCACGTGGACAAGGAAACTTGGCCGGCCTTCCACTACACGACGCTGCTATACCTGGCGGATTACGGCAGGGACTTCAACGGTGGCCGCTTCGTGTTCATCGACAGTGACGGTAAGCACAACAAAACGAACGTTTACATCGAACCTAAGCGGGGCCGCGTCAGTGGGTTCACCTCCGGGGCCGAGAATTTGCACCACGTGGAGCAGGTTACGAACGGGATGCGGTACGCGATTACGATCTCCTTTACCTGTAACAGTGAACATGCCATGGCCGATCCGCAGTTCTTCATCGAGGAAGATGAAGAACCTTAGACACGCTTCCGAAAATTTAAAAAGTTTCGGTGTTGTTTAATTTGATAGATGCACTTTTTATGATTTCGTTTGCAGTATTTTCAAACTAGAGAATTTTAATTTAAACGCACTTTACCAAACTACAGTATAGAATTAAAGAACAAAGAGCACCTCGAGCAATTTATGCTAAATTCTTAATTTATCGTTGAATGTTCGCTTTTTTCTGCACCAATCAATGTGAATTACAATTTTAGCAATAGTATTTAACCACAAACTGATATGTGATTTATTCAAAGTATGTCATTCCCAAAGTTTTAAACAATTAAACTTAATTGATCTACTTATAATGAATTAATTTTTGATTGATGTTCTTGATCTAATTAATAAATTGATTTAACATCCTCTACAAAAAAATATAATTTGCCATACATTTTTGAGTAACGTTTTAACTCTAAAATTTAGTTTAGAATTTATTTTACATCTTCTAATTGTACCTTGGTTAGTCAAATTAAAAATGTACCAGAGTAAAAATTTATTTGGCTATTTCCATTTATCCGAACACTCCCTGATAATGTAGGTCTATACTGCCTATGTTTGCGTGAACTGCAAGAAATGCATTTTGTTAGCATTTTTCTCAGCTTGCTGTTTCTGCAAATGGGAAATATCATGCCTTCCGTTTCATTAGGGTGTAAACAAGAGTGTATCCCTCTCACACCTTATGTAAACTGTCCTCTAGCTGGTGGCCTGTGGAAACAGCTCGTAAACCTTTGACCAGCGAGGGTCAGAGTCGAGACGGCTAGAAGAAAGGAGCGCGTCAATGTGGGAAAGGGAAGTAATTTCTGATTGTAGACGGTATTGTTTTGATTCGCAGTATGTTGAGTCAACTGCTGTGGATGTACCTGAACGTCACAGAACAGGGTTCCCTTCTTTTAATTTTCAGCTACTATCTTAAGTTTTTATTTTGCTACACTGATTCCCACTTTTTCACTAATTCTTCTGTTTATTATCCACCATTTGATTTTGATTTTATTAAAATCTCTCTCGATTCTCTTATTTCTCATAGCTTTTCTACTCTTTTTTTACCGATTAATACTGCTGTAACAAACTATGTTTTGCCTTCCTCACCTTACTGAGGAAAGGCTATAAAATCACTCGAAAAATGAACTTTTTAATTCAACCTCGTAGACCCACCGTCATTTATACATATCGACTCAGAATCACCAGCTGAGCAAATGGCTGTGTGTTTGGCTGTATGTAGACATGTGTACCGAATCAATGTCACTGGAATATCTCGTCACTGACTGAGCCGATTTTGACCGGTTTAGCCTCATTCGATTCGTCTTCGCACATCAAAAGTAATGCTGCATATAAATTTCGAATGTATGACAAAAGGTCGAAAGACAAAAGGTCGAATGGACAAAAGGTCCAATGCCAAAAGGTCGAATGGACAAATGGTCGAATAGACAAAAGGACTAAAGTGGACAAAAGGTCGAATGGACAAAACGTCGAATTAAAAAAAAACTTTTGATGTGAGTCTTAATGCATAAATATTGAAAAACAGCTATGGAAAGGTGTTTTGAAAGGTTTTCATTAATTTCATTCCTATATTCTTGAAAATTTAGAGGTCTTCTCAATAAAAACTTGCCGCCGGAATGTTCGAGACTTTTTGAAAAAGGAGGGGGAGAGGGGTTATCTTTTAAAATATAAATAAATACGATAGATTTTTTTATATATACAGCTATATTTTTGATATCAGTTTTTCTAAGGATCTAATTTTAACATGAAGAATAGATTGAATAAGGATAGAAGACCTGCAACAATATTTAATAAGCAAGACTTTTCATGTTTCGGAACTGTTTACATTTGAAAGAAATGAAAAATCACTAAAATATTCCTTCTATTTGTTTTATGGATAAAATAAAAACTTATAAAATATTTTATCAGTATTATTTAGAAAAAAAAAACCGTTAAAACTTTTTCTTTTGAAGAACTGCTCATGTTAAAAAGAATGGAAAAATTCACAATAATATTATGACAATCAAGAATAGGTTGCTTTTTTTAAAATAAAATAGCCAAAATATGTAAGAAGTTGAACTTTTTTTTCAAAGAACTGCTCATGTTTGATATTATATTGACGAGTTGGTGTTTATTCGGGGAAAGAGGGTTAACACAGAGTGGGTGGTGTTTATATAAAAGAATGCGCATGGCAAAGCCTACTGCGCCTAAAGCTAACTAAATCTAATCACCAGGGCTGCACTTAGGGTTGACTTCCAACAGATTTAATGGAAAAACTCTCAAAAATATTATGACAATCAAGAATAGGTTTTTTGCCTTCCTCACTGAGGTAAGGCTATAATCCTGCTCTGAAAATGAACTTTGTATAAAAACGTCGTAGACCCACCTTCATGTATACATATCGACTCATAATCGAAAACTGAACAAATGTGTGTGTGTATGTGTGTGTGTATGTGTGTGTGTATGTATGTATGTGACCAACAAACTAGCTCATGTTTCTCAGCACTGGCTGAACCGATTTGACCCGAACCTGTTGCATTCGACTTGGTTTAGGGTCCCATAGATCGAGTTTTATACAAATTGAAGTTTCGATAAGTAGTTCAAAAGTTATGTATAAAAATGTGTTTTCACATATATCCGGATCTCACTTAAATGTATGTAAACTATGTCCGGGTCCACCATCCGACCCATCGTTGGTTAGGTTATCAAAAAACCTTTCCAACGAGCATAAAACATTGAAGATCTGGCAACCCTGTCTCGAAATATGGCCACTTAAGTGATATTGATGTACTTTTTGGGAGCCGGATCTCACTTAAATGTATGTAAACTAAGTCCGGGTCCAAAATCCGACCCATCGTTGGTTAGATTATCAAAAGACCTTTCCAACGAGTCCAAAACATTGAAGATCTGGCAACCCTGCCTCGAGATATGGTCACTTAAATGACATTTATGTACTTTTTTGAAGTTGGATGTATGTAAACTATGTCCGGATCCACCATCCCACCCATCGTTGGTTAGATTATCAAAAAACCTTTCCAACGAGTCCAAAACATTGAAGATCTGGCAACCCTGTCTCGAGATATGGCCACTTAAGTGATATTGATGTACTGTTTGGAAGCCGGATCTCACTTAAATGTATGTAAACTATGTCCGGATCCACCATCCGACCCATCGTTGGTTAGGTTATCAAAGGACCTTTCCAACGAGTCCAGAACATTGATGATCTGGCAATCCTGTCTCGAGGTATGGCCACTTAAGTGATATTTATGTGCTTTTTTATTCCGGATCTAAAAAATAGATGAAATTTTTGTACAATTCCATCATATCAGCCATTGTTGGTAATAAGTGAGGAAGGCTCCAACCACATAGGTGGATTAAGTTAGTTTTTTTAAATAAAAATAACACCTCAAATATGTAAGAAATTGATATTTTTATAAAAGAACTGCTTATGTTTGAAAGAATGGAAAAACTCACAAAAATATCACTACAATCAAGAATAGGTTGTTTTTGGAATATTTTTTTAATACAGTTAGTTTCGTTTTTTCACATTCTACCAGTTGTCCTTTCGACCCTTTTGTCCAATCTACCTTTTGTCCACTTTCGACCTTTTGTCTATTCGACCTTATGTCTTTCGACCTTTTGGCATTCGACCTTTTGTCCATTCGACCTTTTGTCTTTCGACCTTTTGTCGCACATCCATAAATTTCACAATTTGCAAAAAAGGGTGCTTTTTGCATGGAAACCCGCAATATTATATATTTTTAGAAAGGTTCTGAAACGACCTTTCGTGTGGATTCAGAATTTTTAAGATCGTACTTACTTATCTAAAATTACTAGCAATTTAAAAAATGGTCTGAATTTACATAACCTCAAACTATTTTCCCACGGCGGTGTATGTAAAGTCTTGAAAAAAAGTCTGTAGGCAGTCTCTTTTTTTTTTTACTCATCACTTATTTTTATTAGGACCTCTTTGGTGCTACGATCACGTTAGGGGCGATCCATAAACCATGTGGACACATGAGGGGGGTTGGAATCACTCTATAAATGAGAGGAAGGCACCAACCACCTAAAGGCGGATTAAGTAACGTTTTTTTCCTTTAAAATACTTTCTCTTAATGTACTAGTTATATCAAGTTGCCTTTTTATTTGAAAAATTCTTTATCTGTCGTTACTATAACCTAAGCTTGTTTGTTATCTCTAATTATTAACTATTGTCTGTTTCTACATCTACGACACCAAGCTTCTACTTTTGATTCTTTAACATACAATTATCATTCTTTTACTATTGATTCTTTATAAAGTATATTTTCCTTCAATGTCCAGTGTTTTCAATCTTCACCCTTTTCTTCAAATAAGTGTGGTTCAAGCCCTTACTCAATTTAAGGAATGATGAAAGTATGAACACAAATATTACTATTGTACTTTGGCTGAATTTTTTATAAAATGCTTAGGTCCAAAAAATTGCAACAAAACACCGCGACAGAAGAAATAGCAACAGATTAATTCGACTCAACATTAGGGAAGATTTCAGGACATAAAAATACACAGTAAAATAACAATGAGTTTTTTATTTCAAATGGCAAGTAATACAATTTTCGCTTAAAAGAAAATGGACAGGCACACTATAAATTGTTAGGCTCTTAGACTTATATTAAACCCAAAACTTTGTACTGCCCCCGGAACGAGCTCAAATGCGTAAGATTATGCACGAGAGCGGCTTTCTGGAACGGAAGCTGATCAGAATGGTGAAATCAACGATGGATGGGGCGTGGTGCAGCGTGAAGATTTCGGGTGCTATGTCCGACCCGATCGAATCGCGCAACGGACTGCGACAAGGCGACGATATCTTCGGCCACTGTTTCAACATTGGGCTTGAAGGTGTCATGAGACGGGCGGGCTTCCGGGACACCGAATCGAAGCGGGAAGCGGAGAAGGTTGTATTGAAGGTGAATGTGGTGAAGACGAAGTATCTGCTGGCAGGAGGAACCGAGTCCCTTAGGGCTAGCATAGGACCGAGCGTGACGATTGACGGCGACGAGTTCGAGGTTGTGGAGGAGTTTGTGTACCTGTGATTGTTGGTTACGTCGGAAAACAACTGCAGCAGAGGGCCTACTATGGACTCTACAAGACCTTAAGGTCAGGTTACCTTTCCCGGCGTACAAAGTGTACCATGTACGAAACGCTGCTAAGACCTGTCGTCCTCTACGGGCACGAGACGTGGACGATGCTCGAGGAGTACCTGCAAGCGCTTGAAGTTTTCGAACGACGTGTGCTAAGGACGTTCTTTGGTGGCGTAGGTGAGAACAATGTGTCCATGGAGGTGAAGGATAAACCACGAGCTGGCGCAACTCAACGGCAAGCCAAGTACCTATTCGGAAGGTCGCCAAGGCTGGCCGAATCCGGTGGGCCGGACACATCGCGAGAATGCCGGACGCTCTGGATGCGCGCCAACCGAACCGGACAACCCATCCGGTGAAGTTGGTGTTTAATTCGGTGCCGATTGGAACGCGGCGGAGGGGGTCGCAACGTCCAAGGTGGTTGAACCAAGTGGAGGAAGATCTGGAAAGTGTGGGAGTTCCACAGCAAAATTGGAGAATAGCAGCCCAGGACCGAGTTCAGTGGCAGCGCATCTAGAGACAGCTCATGACCCGGGGGTTGTCAGGGCAGTAAAAGTAAGTAAAGTAAGGTCTCTTCGTGTGTGTACGTAAGATAAGGTGGGTCAACGAAATGTAAAAGAGTCAATGTTGAGAGACTAGGGTATTTTAACCATAAGTGGACCCCCTAGTAGATACGAAGCACATTTTTCACAAATTTTCAATATTTTAAGCACTTTTTCATAACCCTTTGTACCTCTTTGTACAAAACAATGAAAACTGAATTCTTTTGAATAATTTTGACTATTTGTTTCATCAGTTTATTTTTTTTTTTTGAGCAGAAAAACAGCCATTTGAAAAAAAAAGTTTTCTTTTGTCTGTTACGGACCCCCTTTTCCTATAGTGGACCCGGGCCCATAATCCGATTGTGGACCCGGGTCCACTATAGGCAAACTGTTATTTTTATACCAAATTTAACCGATATTTGATGTTTTGATGCATGGTGTAGGTCTAATGATAGATATAATGAATAAAAGAAGGATTTTGCTCACTTTTCATCATAAACAAATATGTTTTGTTAACTAATTTGGCTTTAAACAACAAAAAACCTAACAGACTTTTAAACACATTTATTTCCGAAAAAGATCAGAGAAAACGTTTCAAAAACCACTGTATACATAAAAATAATTTAAAAAACGTAACTTTGATGCACATTTTTTCATATTATTTACATAAATGGTTGACCGAAACTAAACAATAGATTTGTTTACAGTTGCTGATAAAACCACGCATGTTTATTTAAAAAAAAATGTTTTGTTCTTGATTTTTTATTATAAAATATCATTTTAAACTGCAATTATGATGCTTCAGTTAAGTAAAATTGACTATAGTTTTGATTAATTATAATTTTTTACGGCTTCAGCATTGTTGGTGCTTTTAACATGAAACAGCTATATTTATACTCATAATTGAAAAAAATATGCGGTGAGGTTGATAACAACAAGCATTTATTGTATGTTTAAGAGAAACTTTTTCTTCAATACACAGTTTTCTTCATTTTTGAAGGTTTAATTAACAGGGGTCCACTCTTGGAAAAGTTTGGATTTTCGTTGTCCTATATTGGACCCCCTAATATTTGCTCGAAAATGAGCAGTTCTTCGCTTTATTTTAGTAAAGTTGCAGGCCAAGGGTGAAATGATACCTTTTCGGTTGACACCCGGTGAGGAACATCCTGGAAGGAGCGGAACTACACCCGTAGTGCTGTTAGCTGACCTAGACCTTGGTCAAAACAGCTGCTCTGGTTCCTTGCAAGTTACCCATTTTCTTACCTCCACGTTGGCTTGGTTTCGTCATCATGATGACAACACGTGACCTTGCTGGTGGCCTGTGGAAACGAACTCGTAAACCTTTGACCAGCGAGGGTCAGAGTAGAGACGGCCAAAAGAAAGGGATGCGCAATGTGGGAAGGGAAGATTGTAGACGGTATTGTTTTGATTCACAGCATGTTGAGTTAACTGTTGTGGATGTACCTGATACATCGCAATACGGGGTTTCTCTTCTTTCCACTTTCAGCTACTATCTATCTTCTATTTCTTTATTATGTATAACTGATTTTCTAATTCTGCTTCTGTTTACTATCCACCATTTTATTTTGATTGCATGATCTTTCGTTTCTCTTATTTTCTTATACTAATGCATCTTTTTGTTTTGTTTTGTTTTTGTTTGTTTCCATTTTCATGTCGTGTCTGGGCCTGCGGTTGGAGAACGATTGCACCACGACAACCACTTTGGAGTGATATTATCACAATGGAGACAACAGCAACAACATAAGAAACCCTGATGTCACTCAGGTTCACGAAAGTAACTGTATCGATATTTTATAGTGTTTATATTTTACTAACATCCCTTTCTTTGCAGAGCATGGACTACATCATAAAGCGGCAATGTGGGAAAGGGAAGTAATTTGTGATTGTAGAAGGTATTGTTTTGATCCACAGCATGTTGAACGAACTGTTGTGGATGTACCTAGAACATCGCAACTCGGAGTATCTCTTCTTCTTATCTCCAACTACTTTAGTTCTGTTTCACTTATCTGTCAAGTCTCCTCTACTTTATTTGCCAGTTTTAACTGCTATGTGTTTTCCCTAACATCCCCAATCGGCTCCTGAAGTTGTCATTAATGCTATCTAAGCTTATATGATATTATTTATCCTTTATCAGATAGCTTTTTTCATAAATTATTGCCTATATTTTTAATCTACTTCATACAGCTTTTACTCTTCTTTCCTTCAACATACACTTATTCTTTCAGTATCGAACTTTATGTAGTTTGCTTTCCTTTATTGTCTATTGTTTTAATCTACGCCCTTTTCTTCAAACAAGTAAGGTTTGAGTCCTTACTCAATATATTGAATGATCAAAGTCACACACAACGTTATTGTACTTTTGGTAAACTTTTTAATAACATGCTTAGGTTCAAAACATTGTAACAAAACACCGCGACAGAAGAAATAGCAACAGATAAATACGACTCAACACTAGGAAAGATTTCAGGAGAAAACAATACACAGTAAAATAACAATTAGTTTTTGAATTCAAACTAAAAATTAAACAGTTTTTTGCTTTACTGAAAATTGATAGGCACACTATAAATGGTTAGGCGCTTATACTTACATCAAACCCTACGTAATGTACCACCCCCGGCCGAGTTAAAATGCGTAACCGGAAAAGAAGGTGTGCATGCCTGGCACGAACACTCAAAGCGTGTTCTAGCGTGCTGCTCGTACTGACTCAGAGCAAGGGTGAGATGTAGGTGTAAGGGCAGTGCGTGTTCGTCGGGAACCTGGTGCATAAGATCGGTCAAGGCCCGTTCTTACACTGAAAATTGCGAATTGCGAATTCTTCGCTTTATTTTAGTAAAGTTGCTTAAACTTACATTATTTCGACTTGCTGAAGTTAAATAATCAGTCAAAAAATGATTGGATAGTTTATTCAATCATAAAATATAAATGCAGTTTTGTTGTGAAAATGCTAGTGGCCATGGCTGATTTCAGATGTCGAACTCAAAACACTTATTTTGGTGAAAAGGACAATTCAATATCAGTCAACATTGATTTAAATGATGCTGAACATGCCAATTAAAAGATTTGTAGACAACAACACGCTTGAAATTGTGATTTTATTGAATTTTTCATCAAAAACCCTTCAGAGGGTCCACTATAGGAAGGGGTCCACTAATGGATAACGTACCCTATTTGAATTTTTTTTCGGACAATATAAAAACGAGACCTTATGATTTTATATGTTGTTTATTTACGTTTAAATATATTTTTACTTTTACACATTTTCACTGTTTGTTAAATATACAAATATTACCTTTCTTCTTGTTCCAATCTACTGCCACAGTGGATAAACAGATCAGACTCTGTGATAGTTTTTTTTTAATTATAGGCTTGCAGTAATCGATACCATTACATTGTCAACGGTTTTGTGCAGAGTGCATTGTGTGTGTGTAGGTGAGAGTTGTGCCACGTAAATTAGGTCCAGTATCAGTACTTTGCACTACCAAACTACACAAGTGATTGAATGAGTATCTTCATAGTTTGTGGGTGTGGTTGAACTATTTCATAATAATATATCCATCTATCAGTCCTTACACGCTATAACCTGGATGCCCCTGTTTTATAAATCTATAAAATGGTCTAGTGTTGCCCGCCCGTTTCGTTGGGTGTCTGCGTGAGCAGCTTTTTTCTTTCTTTCTTTTAGTTTTTACCTGTTTAGGAGAAGACAAAATCAATTTGACAATGGTTTGTTTTATTATTTTTATTTATTTATTTTGTGTTTTGTGATGTAAAAATATTTGTTTTCTTCCTTCTGCTCTAAAGCGTGCTAACCACACTACACAGTACACACAGTTCAGTGTTTGAAAGGATCCCAATCCCCCGTTTGTTGTTGCTGACTAAAACTTATCTATCACTAGCTACCTAATCATATCAATTAGCAAGAGAGATAACACAGCGTTACTCTAAAGTTGGAACGTATGTTTTGTTTTGTTTTTGTTTTTCGAAGCCGTTTTTTTTTTGTTCTCACAGAAATAAGGCAACTAATTGCTACGCAAGAGAAACGGTTATAAACGTTACAAACATCACATGTTTTCAGTGTTTTTGAAGAACGTTGCCAGACAAAGAAAAGTGGCACTATCCCTGGGATAATTGGACTTGGGCTCCCAGATATTAGTGGCAGTTCTCTTTGCGGCTAGGTTCCTTCGCTGAGTGCTGACGATTCATAGTAAGATCTGATCTTGCTACCATCACGCGCGCGTGCTGACATATTAGTATGACCAATTATGTGTTGGCTTCTCGAACAGTAGGATTTAAGATTCTTATACAAAAAAATGTATAAAAAAAAGAGGAAGCAAATTTAAACTACTATAAACAAAAAAAAAATCGTGGAGAAAAATGAATAAATTACGATTCTTCTTTCTCGCCTGCCTGTAAATGCGGCCGATGTAGACTTTTCACGTTCATTGTTTGATTTTCTGTTTGTGGTTTGTGTGTGTCTTTGTACAGGATGCACCGGACTGACTGCTGATCCCTTAATTCGTTTCCAGCAGCAGTTTGGAAATGTTTAGCATCGATTCGCCCGTCAGGATCGACCGATGGTCACCCTTGACGGTGGTCACCTTAACCTCCTTGGTGCAGAGCTGTAACGAAAGAATGGTTTCGTGTTAGTTTTTTTTCTGTTTCCTTTGCGAAACTGTCTAATCTTACCTCTGAAAGACCGTAGTCGCCATGCAGTTTGGCGTAATTTTCCGTGGGTTTGACCAGCTTCACGGGGGCATTGATCTTGGACGATGGTTTGTACAAATGGTTGGCAACGATCTTTTGCACGAAGGATTTGGCTGTCGTTTCGAGCTGTAAAAGGGTAAAGCGTTAGAATTCGCTGAAATCTGAGCAAGAACAAACTTACCAATTGCTGGGAGTATTGTGGCAGCTGAACTCGGACCAATTCGGCGCACTTTTGCAACCGCGCTTCCCAGGTTTTGGGCTTGATCAGCTCTTGGGCAGTCTTTCCGTAGTCCAGCTTGCCGCACACCATGGCAAAGTAAGCCAAAGCGAATGCTTCGTCCTGGGCTTGGACACCGCCGCCGTTGGCATTGCGCTGCTTCTGGGCTTCCGTGTACCAGCTGACGTAACCGGGCGATCCGTCAATCAGCACCAGTCTACACGCGTCCTTGGCCTTCTCCAGCTGCACGACGATCTCGTAGGCGATCGAGGCACCGAACGAGTAGCCCAGGATCGTGTATGGACCCTTCGGTTGGACCGTCCGGATCTGCTTGATGTAGTACGCGGCAAGGGTTTCCAGAGATTCCAATGGAGCTTCGGCAACGCATTGCAGTCCATAGACCGGCACTGTCAGAGTTTGTGCGAGTGGGATCAAAGAGGTGATCACTCCTTCGATGGCGTGGATCATAAACACTGGAGTGTCCTTGCTGTTGGCCGGGGCCTTTGAGTCCAGTCGGGTTAGGCATTTCGTTGGCATGAGTTCCGTGCCAAACTTGACCTGCGTTCCATCGCCAACACCGTTCAGATCTTGCTTAGAATCGGTACCTGCCGCTGCCGAAGAATCGCTGGCAACGTCTCCGGTGCCACTTTCCAAAGCCTTCAGCTTTCCGAACGTCAGCAGTCGGATCTCGGCCGCACTCAGCGTCGTGTCAAAGTTTCGCTCCAAGGTCTGCTTAATTTCCGTACCCATGAGGGAGTCCATACCGAGGTCAGCCAACGTTGCCGAGTCGGACACGTTCTTGGTGTCCTTCAGACCCAAAATGTTGGCAATACTGCTGACCAGGCCGGCTCCACCGGTTTCTGCCTTTCGCTTCTCGGCAACAACCATCGAAGCCAGCACAGGACTTGGCTGCTGCAGGAAGAAGTCCATCGTCTGCAGACAAGAGGACATCCGCTGCGGCAGCGTACCTCCAATGACGGTTTCGTTGTCACCCAGCGTTTCCAACACCAATCCAGTGTCACCGATGGCGCCCCACTGAATCGAAGTTCCGGGCAATCCAGTAGCTTGGCGAGCCTCGCAAATCCTCTCCATCGCCGAATTGGCCAAACCGTAGTTCACCTGACCAATGTTTCCTCTGCCGCACGACACACTCGAGAAGCAGACAAAGTAGTCCAGATCAGGACACAACTCGCGCGTCGCTTGATCCAGGTTCTTGGTTCCGTCAACCTTAGGCACACAGACAGTCTTGAATTCAGCCTCGGTTGCGTTCTCCAACAGGCCGTCCCGCAGAACCGCCGCCAGGTTGAACACTCCACCAACCGGTCCCAGCTTGTTGGCCTCCTGCAGCAACTTCTTGGCTCCGCTCAGCGTGGTCACGTCGTTGGTGTCGATCGATACCTTGACTCCACGGCTGGTCCAGCGACGAATCATCGACGCCTGGTAGCCGGTACGAACTCCGCTACGCGAGGTCAGCACAATCTTGGTAGCTCCGCGAGACACCATCCAGTTGGCAAGCTCCAAACCGAATCCTCCCAGACCTCCGACCAGGATGTAGCTCTTTTCCTTGTGCATGTAGGTACGCGGAATGGCCGGAACCAGCTTCGGCGTCGGGACGACAATCTTGGACGGTTCTTCGTCACGAATCTTCAGGACGACCTTACCAATGTGCTTACCGGATGCCATGAAACTAGAGAGAATGAGAGAGTAAAAGAAGCTTTAGTACAATTCTTTCAAATCAACTGAAGTCGCTATCTCTTACCGGAAGGCCTGCTCAACCTGCTGCTCGTTGTACACGCTCGTTGGCAGCGGACGGACGGCACCGGACTTGATACCCTCCGCCACCAGCTTGACCGTCTGCTGCAGCGATGCCTTGTCCCCATCCATGATGCTGTCGATCAGGATACCGTGGAACGAGGTGTTCTTCAGGAACACCGACATTCCCAGCGGAGTGTTGTTGCTCAGATCGAACTTGCCAATCTCCAGGAAGCGTCCGTTCAGGCCCAGACAGCGCACCGAAGCCTGCAGCTTCTCGTCCGATAGCGAGTTCAGCACCAGATCTACACCGCGGCCCTGCGTTTCGCGCAAGATCATCTGCTCGAACGAGCAGTCACGCGAGTTCCCGATGTTCTTGTCCTGCAGCTGCGGGAAGGTACGCTTCAGGAAGTCACGCTTTTCCTTGCTACCGACGGTGGTGAACACCGTAAGGCCGGTGGCCAGGGCAACCGAAATGGCCGCTTGACCCACACCTCCCGATCCGGCGTGAATCAGGATAGATTCGCCGCTCTTCATGCGTCCACGCACAACCAGCGCGTAGTACACAGTCGAGTAGACGCACGGCACCGTCGAGGCCTGCTCCATGGTCCAGTTGTCCGGGATCTCCCACATCATTTCGCGGTTCGCGATGCAAGTGGTGGCCAGCGATTTGGCCGCAACCATGGTCATGATGCGGCGACCCTTGGAGTCACGACCGGCAAACTCCAGACCCAGGATGCAGTCCTGGTTCGGCAAGTCACCCGGCAGGGCATCCACTCCGAGCTTTCCAGAGCTCAACATAACGTCACGGAAGTTGATCGGGGCGTAGTACACGGTGCACAGCTCGTTGTCCTTGTCCCGTGGATCCGGTCGGTCTAGCGAAAGCGGACCTTCGATCCACTTCAAACTGGCCAGGTCACCCTTGGTCAGAGCGTTCACGTACGCGTGCTCAACCTGCAGCGTTGGAGAGTTGGTGTAACTGTCCAAGCGTAGATGACGGAAGGTTCCCCAGACACCGTTGGAGTTCAGAACGTTGCAAATCAGATCCTTCTTGAGTTGTTCAGCGTACAGCTTTCCGGTGAGAGTAAACTTCTCAGCGCGCTTGTCCTGAACGAACACCATTCGCGCGAACTTGCCTCCAGCCTCGTTCTTGATACAGTTGATGAAGCCCTGACCTCCAAACAGTTCCTCGCCCTGGCAGACCAAGTAAACGAAGGTGTTGGTCTCTTCGGCCTTCGCCAAAGCAGCCTTCAGCGGTTCGAGCCAGGTGAAGTTCTTCTCGGTAACCTGGATGACGGTGCTGGTACGCTTCTCGTAGGCAACGACTGTGCGGAGCAAGATGTACACCTTGTTCTCGCAAAATTGGTACGAAACGGTCGTCAGGTTGAGCGCATCGAACAAAGCCTTGCCCTTCTTGGCACCGTCGAAAGCCGTGCGGGATTCTTCCAGAAGGATAAATCCGTCCTCACGAATGGAAGCGCGAAGGTTGGTCAGTACAGTTTGAGCATCGGGACGGCCCAAGATATCGTACGAAACCACCAGATGGCAGCCCTGCTCAATAGCTCCGGCGGTAGGATCCTTAGCTACCACACGGATTCCACAATCTCCGTAATGCTGAACGAGGGCATCCGGTTGGTAGTTGGTAACGACAGCAACGTCGCTGGCCAGCATCGGTTCACCTTCAACAATCTCCTGAACCGCAGCGGCCATGATATTCTCCGGTGCACGCTGGAAGCAAGCATCGGCAGCCTTGATCTTCAACGCTCCGGCACTGTTCTCGATGACGATCTGTACAGCGGCAGTTATCGAACGCAGGCGAGCCTTCTCGACGCCCTCGGCTAGGTTCTTTTCGTTGCAGTTCGGAACAAACACGTACTTCTCCAGCGATGGAGGGTTCTGGGAACCGGCACGTTTCGGAGCCAGCGTAGCCTTCAAGCCACGAATCTCAACGCCACCACTCTTGATCACGTCAATGTTTCGGTACATTGTGACCGGAGCGTCCTTGCTAGTTGTTTTAAGCTCATTCATAATATCCAGATGGCGAGCTGGATTGATGACAACCTTCTCGATACGCGTCGGCAGATACAGGTCACGCATAAACTTGTCCAGCAGCGAGAACTGCAACATCGTGTCCATAAAGCTGACCCAGTTATCCTTCCACTGGAGTTCTCCCGTGATCGCCTTGGCATCGGCCTTGGTCACACCACGGAACATTCCTCCGTAATCGTATCCACGCAGACGAAGCTCCTTGTACACGTCGCTCGTGTTTAACGCCATTCCCGACTTGTCCTCGTCGAGCTTGGGCAGATTCAGCTCCTCGTTCTCGATCTTCTCCGGGATGGAAATTTTGCCCGACATTGTCAGCGAACCTCCCTCGCAGATTTCGAACGCACCCGTCCCGTCAAAGAAGTTGATGCCCAGCTTGACGGAGCCCGTTTTGGGCAGAATCGTAGCCCGGTGGAATACGGCATTCTCGATGACGACCGGAGTCTTCTCCATGTCAGCTCCGCGCATCTTGGCGAATGTGCGCCACGCCAGCGTAAGGTATCCCGTTGCCGGGAACAGCACACGTCCATCGATGGCGTGTCCAGTCAGGTACGCATTCTCCGGCTTCTCCAGGTTGATGTCGATGACGGTTTCACCGGACTTGCCTGCGCGAAAGAATCTTCTGTTAGAAAAGTGTCACTTTGAAACAGGGGTTCATCTTACTTTCTGCGCCAAACTTGGCCAGGAACCACTTGGTCGAGTGGTCCCATTTCACCAGCGAGTTCAACATGCGCGTTCCTCGGCCGACCGGGTACGAAATTGGACGGTACAGCTTCTGCACCTGCGGTTGAGCTCCGGCACTGTACAACCTGTAAAACAGCATAAATAAGTAAACATAACTGGAATTTCAAGCGGGATTTCGCGCCGACTTACTTTCCAAGGTTGCTCAGCATAAAGATCACGTTGTTCTGGTTCTCGCGACGCATCAAGCTCAGGTTGACGGCCTCCTTGCCGAGGGCACGCTTCAGGATGGCCTGCAGCAGCCCGTGCGGGGCAATTTCGATGCAGATGGCGTTGTCCGGCACGTGGCGAATGCCCTCGGCGAACAGCACCGACGAGAGCAGATTGTTCACGTGGTACGCCGCCGAAGACTGCTGCGCCAGCGGCGTATTCCAGGCCTCCTCCGGGATGCTGGTGCTGATCCAGCGCGGCGAACGGCTCTTCGGGTTCGGGATGATCTTGTCGAGCGATTTGCGTAGTTTCGGGGCCGCGTCCGCAATGTACCGGCTGTGGAAGGCAATGCCCGAACTCTTGACGCCCTTAGCAAAGACACCGTCGGCGTTCAGCTTGGCGATGAACTTGTTGACCGATTCTACTGGGCCGGAAATCTGGGGGAGAAAATCGAAGGGGTTGTTGTTTGTTCTTTGATTTAAATTAGCGAGTTCAAGCTTACCGTAACGCTGTCGTTGCTGTTATGGCAAGCCGCGATGATGTCCTTCGGTAGTTGCTCCTTGCACTGCTCCCAGGACAGTCCAACGGCGGCCATCTGGCCAGGGATCAGCTGGGTGTCCAGGATGCTGCGACCTCGCCAGTATGCGGCCAGTACGGTTTGCTCCGGAGTGAAGCAGCCATCGGCGTACGCACAGCCCAGTTCACCCACGGAGTGTCCGACCATGCCGTCGGGATTGATGCCAACATGGTTCAGCACGTCAGTCAACGCAACCTGGACGGCAGCGATCGAGATGAACGAGTTGAGAATGTTGTCAAAGGTGGCGTCAGTGCTCTTGGTGAGGATTTCGATCAGATCGACGCCCTCGGGACGTAGAGCTTCAGCGCAACGGTGGATGCTGTTGCTGAAGACTTCCACGCGCATCATGTCCTTGGCCATGCTGGCCCACTGCGAGCCCATACCAGAGTAGATGAACCAAATCGGACGCTTGTCATCGTTCATCTCCAAGACTTCCTGAACCGACTGACCGTCACCAATAACGGCATAACCGCGGTTGTTATGGCCGGGAGTATTCTTGCTGTGAATTTCGTTCAGCAGTCCCACCAACTCTTCGTCGTCCTTGTTCAGCGCAGCCTCGTCCAAGAAAGCTTCTACAGCTTCATCGGTACGACCGGAAGCGAGCACCAGCTTCGGGAATCCATCCTTGGGGCTGATTGGCTTCGGTTTGGGATGAGACTTCATGATCACGTGAGCGTTAGCTCCGCCGAATCCGAACGAGTTCAGGCCGATGATGCCACCGTTCCAGGGCATGTTACGATCGACAACCTTGACGCGGCCGTCCACGATTCCGTACAGATCGGGGTTAGGACTCTGGAAGTGCAAATTTCCAGGCAAGATACCCTCCTCCATGGCAATCAACATCTTTGCCACGGAACACACACCCGAAGCGGGCTCCGAGTGGCCCATGTTCGACTTGACGGATCCAATCAACAGCGGAGTCTTGCGATCCTTGCAGAAAAAGTCCGTGATCGAGTTGACTTCCTGCGGATCTCCGACCTTGGTACCGGTTCCGTGAGCCTCCACGTACACCACGTCGGCCGGGTTGAGATTGATTTCCTCGTAAGTTTCCTTGATCAGGCGCTTCTGAATCTGTCCGTTGGGATAGGTAACGCCCTGATCTTTGTAACCGTCCGTGTTGACCCTGACATTCAGTACGCTCGCGTAGATACGACGAGAGTCGGACGCACGCTGCAGCAGCGTTACAACGCAGCCATCCGAACGGACGTATCCGTTTCCGGACTCGTCAAACGCCTTGCAGGCACCGTCCGGACTCAGCATGTTCAACCGTCTAAACTGCAGCGCCATCGTCGGCTTCAGGTTCACCGTGACTCCCGCCACGATGGCCGCGTCACACCGTCCAGCCTTCATGTCGGCAAACGCGTACGACAACGCAAACAGCGAGCTGGAACAGGCCGTGTCCAGCGCAAAGCTGGGTCCCTTCAGATCGAACGTGTACGACAGTCGGTTGGCGAACATCGCCCGGGCACTTCCGGTGAGGCCATACCCGTTCACCAGGTCCGGGTCGGAGCTCCAGTGCTGCTCGGTTTCCGATCCGGACGCACCGACGTACACTCCCGTGCGGCTGCCACGAATCTCCTGAGGATTGATGCCTGCAAAAAAAGGACGATCGTGAGCAAGAGATACAAAAAAGTTAGGCAGAACAAAAAACGTTGACTCAAATCGCGCAATTTGCAGCTGTTAAGATCGCAGGCAAGAACAAAAAAAAGATGAGTACCGTACAAGTACGCAGCAGCGCAGCACACGTACACAAAAAAAAAAAACACGTACACAACTACCTTCAAAACTCAGGTGTGTTGCTGCTGCTGCGCACCTGCTAAGCAAACAGGAGTTCCAGATTTACGTGTGTGAGCGATGAAAATACGCCAAAAACAAATATCCAATCAATGCGGAGCCCACTTGCGTCACTGAAAGATTTATCCGTGTTTGGAAGGTTTTTTTTTTGTGGAGCTCGGCCAACACACGTGGAGAGGCAACGGGGGTAATTTTAGAATTAATTTGTCGTTCCAGTGTATGAAACTGTCCAAAATATGAACGAACGATGCGAATGATTGGGTGTATTCGTAATGGAATGAAATTATCACGTAGTTGGTAAAATTTGCTGATTGATTAGCGTTTAATCGTATCCGCGTCTAACTTTGAATGCAGTTTAATATTTACTGATTGCATGATTACAAATTAAATTAAAAATTTCAATAGATCATGCTTAGTTTTGATTGTAAGCAAATTTAAAGTCAAAAAGCGTAGCTGACGATATTCGGTAACCAATGCAACTACAGTTGACAAACAATGTTTGATAATTAGTTAAAAATTGTTCGTTGAAAAATCCTTTCACCAATTAACATGATTTATAATACAAATCATATAAGATGTTATTAACTACTTTGATAAACCCTTAAAATATCGTTTCGGTCAAGTGCAAGTTACCTACGTCAAGACCCGAACTGTATATTGCAAGCAATCAAAGTCAAACTTGATTGCCCAAATTGTTGTTTCAGTATTGTATACCTATCCTAATTTTACTACCCTGTCTTAGTGATCCACAACGACCGCTAAATGAAACTAATTGTGCCTTTTTGATTTGGGTTGTAATTTCTGCATTTATGGACTATCCTTTCTGATTTGAAATCAGTTTCTTCTACTTTGCGCTTTTGACCTTGTAAATAATTTAAGATCACACAAGGTTAGACACTCTCTATAATTAACAAGCTGTTTCTCAACAATGACTCCAATGCGTACAACACCAAAACAGAAGACCTCTGAAATAAAAGCAAGAGAGTAAGTCTCGACTCCTCTGGTTTGTTCCGTCTAGAGAACGCGTGATCAGGAGAGAATTGAGAGTTGATCTCTTGCTCACTATCTTGGTCTGAGACGAATTCCAATTTAAAATATAAGCATCACCGTCATACACTCAAACCCCGATGGTTTGACACTCACTGTTGTCAAACGAACGGGGTCACTTTTTACTTTGACACCCCTTTTACACGTAGTTCACACACACTACCTAACGTTTGTTTTGATAGTGTGCGTGAGTGCCGTGTTTTTAGTTTGACTTTGACCAACCAACGGGGTACAAACTAAAAAAATGTCAAACGAAAAAGTGACTAACCACCGGGGGTTAAGTGTATAGAAATCTTGACCAAATTTCAAAAAGGTACAGACAGCATCAAATAAAAAAAAAACTAACTTAAAGCATCTAAGTGGTTGGTGCCTTCCTCAAATCTAATCAAAAATGGGTAACACTGAGAGGGATTTTGAATTTGAAGGCCTAGTCGTCCTAGTAGCATTTTAGGTTAGGCCATAAAAGCCTATTTAGGCCGTATGAGGGTTTTCAGAACCATGATAAAACCTGTAAGTTTAAAAATGTTACTAGGGCGTGGTTTATGCACAAACAATTAAAAGTTAAATATTTTTATTATAAAATGTGCTTAAAATTACATTGCAAAAAAATGACAAGGCAAAAGCCTACTACAATGAATTCAAAAATGTGTGAATTTTTCTAAGGTTTTCAGAGCATTTCCGTATGATTCTCAATAGAGCGTAACCTTGAGCAGCCAATTCACACTTCACGTGAACTGTCACTAGAGCAAGTTGGATACTGTTTGTTTACATCGTTTACATCCAAGTTTACGCCTTTTTGAAAAGTTACTATGAATTTTACCAAGGCGACAATTTTTTTCTTTTTTTTTAACTTGTTGATCGGACAGCTGGTTGCTGAGATACAGCCTCTGAAATTTTAACCCTCGCCTAGACCACTGCACCACCATTTTTTTAATTCAAAATGACATTGCTCGAAAACAATTGAGTGAAATGATTAGGATAATTACTGCCTCCAATTAAAATTTCATCCAATTTGGTCAAGTCAGTAAAAAATGGCAAGGAAAAACGTAAAAAATCTAGATTTTGCTCTGGGCGAGAAGGGTTAAATTAATATTTCCGGTACCAGATTTGGTACCTAGCGCAAAGGATGCATTTAAAGTCTCTTATAAAACATATCAAAAAATTAAAAATATAAAAAATATGTTTTTTTTAGGAATTTAACGTGATAAATGGTCAATTAAAAAATTTAGATTTTTTTAGTGCACCTATTTAAAAAAAGAGTCTTAATCGTTACCTAAAACTTTGCCGAGGAAACTATTCGATCAGATACTTCTTAAGGGGTTACATACATGTAAATCGGCAAAAATGTCAGAGGTTGGTTTGAGCACACACTTAAACTTTTTTCAAAATCTGTTTTCAGGGCATTAAAATATACATTTTCATCTATTAACAAAACAAATTTGAAGACATTTGGTTGTATCATTGCCGAGTTACTGCCCATGTTCGCATAAATGTCCCATATGCAAAAACAGCAACCTGAGAAAAACGCATTTGAAGTTTGTCCCACACATAAGGCTATGTGTTAAGTTTTCACGAAAAAACTGGATTTCCTCCTGATTTCTAGAACAAAGTACTGGATGTTATATGCTTTTCTGAAAGATCACACGATTTTGAACAAAACTGCATCATTAACTCAAAAACGATGAAAATGCATATGGGACATTTATGCGATCAGGGGCAGTATAGCTATTTGAAGTTAGCAGTTTCAAAAAACGGGTGCCACGATATTTCAACACTGCTTTGACCAAATCGGCTCAAAATTTTGGTGAAGACTCGTTCAACCGGTCCCGTGTGCATGACGAAGGCCGATTTAAAAAAAGTTTATTTAAAAAAAAGATAAAAATATTTTCTGTTTTTCATATAAAAAATCGACAGTCATTGATTTTTGTATTTTTTGAAAATTCAAAATTTCAAAATCGGGCTTCGTCATGCACACGGGATTTGTCTTGGGAGTCTTCACCCAAAATTTAAGCCAATTTGGTCCGTCCCATCTCGAGATATCGTTCAAAGAAAAACGCTAAGAAAGTTAGACAGTTTGCTTTGCGCATGGCAAAATTCTGAGCTTAAATCGTCTCTAACTCAGTTAAATCAAAAAATATCTTCAAGAAACTTTCAGGAGCAGCGATGGAATAATCATCATCAAAAGAAAATCATTGGACGTTCATCAAGAGAACAAATCCGAAGGGAGCATGGCTCTCCTCTCTCGTGCACGAAAAATCTGTAAAAGGAATCTAAAAAAATCATCTTCTTGATGATTCGGCGGAACATCTTTTTCACTACTACACTTGCAAGTGGAACGTCACACGTCGAATAACGACCTGTCACATTTTGTAGATGGGCAATGTGTGTAAACAAAGTGAAATAAATACTTTTAAGTGGTGCTGATAAGGAAATTCATAAAAAATCATCAGCAGAATGATTTTCTTGAAGAATTTCGGGAGCGATTTTCTTTTGCGTGATTTGCCTCATCTCCCTTTTGCGGGTGAAGAAAGTTCGCTAGCGAAATTGATTTTTTTTGCGATTATTCCATCCCTGTTCAGGAGTGATTAAAAATCATCTTTGAAGTGGATTAAATAAATTTCTGTAATAAGAAATTTTGTGATTTTCTACATGTATGTAACCCCTTAAGATAAAGATTTATGAACATACTCATGCCCCTTTTAGAATGTTAGTCTTGATTCCAAAATTTTAAAAATATGGCTTTCGAAAAGATCAAAAATTCACAAATGTTTCGTTTTATAACATTCAAAATTAGTTGCTGAGATACTGGTGTTAGAAAATGGGGACTATTTGGGTGAGACTTTGAAAACTTCATTTTTCCTGTTTGTTATTTTATCCGCAACCGTCCAATCTTCAATTTTCTGAACTTTAAAAAAATATATATTTTTAGAAATGGTCATTCATGGGCACTATTTAAAAACTGCAAATTTTAGTTAAAATTAAACTTTAAGTGGCCATTTCTTGAAAACGGTGCACATTTTTAAGTACGTTTTAATTGCAAGTTTTATTTTACATTAAAAACTGTAGCCAACCATTATGTTTTGTAACAGTTAAATTTTTTTCGAAAAAAAAAATTTAAAAAAATACTAACTTGGCGGCAACATGTTTTGCCGTACTTATTTATGGCTCAAAAGTTGTACAATAAAACATATAAAAAAAATTAAAAGCATGTCTTTTGGGAAGTTGATCTTTTGTAAAAAAAAAAAGTTAATTTTACAATCGGCATCACCTTTTTTTCTGAAAAATCCTCATCAATACCTACAACTTTGCCTAAGCCTAAGACACCAAAATCGATAAGAAAATTTCTTCAAAAGATCCAGATTTTCGAATATCTAGGTACCATTTCTGTATGAACAGTTGTCAAAATTGTATGGAGATTGTATGGGTGAACTAATAACACAAAATAGCTTCTTTCGTCACATGGAGACCGCAAAAATTATGAGCCAAATAAAAAATATAAAAGTAATATCCATTTCCGGAATGCAAAATTCTACAGAATAACTCAGGATTTTTAGTTTCAATTCCTTCGGAAACTCACCCGCATCAATGATAGCCTCGTAGGTGCACTCGAGCAGCATCCGCAGCTGGGGGTCCATGCCCTCGGCCTGCTTCTGGTGGATCTTGAAAAACTCCGCGTCCAGGTTCTGCAGGTCGTCGTCCTTAATTTTGCCGCTGCGCGCGGGCAGATCGTACAGGTTCTTGGCCCACCGGTGGTCCGAGTCGGTGACCATGTCGACGCCCTCCATCAGGTTCCGCTTGAACTCGTCGATGCTGGAGCTCTCCGGGAGCCGGCCCGAGAAGCCTGTGATGCAGATGTCATCCCGGATCTGACAGCCATCGTAGTGTCCCCCCAAGTCCCTGGGGACACCGCGGCGGGTGTCAGTAGTGACGTCCTCGAAGCGAGCCGGCATCGTGGCACTTTTGTTGCGTCGTGTTTTCTTTTTGTGGGTACGTTTTCCACGGGAAGGAATGGCTGTGGCGCGTGGGTTCTGGCGCTAGCGTCAACGGTGGAGCGTTTGCTGGAAAATAGGAACAGAGAGAGAGGGTGTGGGAAATTAATTAGGATGTTGTGAGCTGAACCCGCAAAAGTGATGGGAGAGAGACGCGCGCGCGCCATCCAATCAATTGTGTGGAATTGATCTGCCGTTTGACCCTCGTGTGTACAACCAACCCCTTTCCGTTGGCACCAAACGGTCACGCGTGTCAACCGAGTTGTCGTCATGATTCGATTAGCTCAATCAGCACGAGCACGAGTCGTGCCGCCTACCGCAGCTATGCTGAGTTTCGCGCGAATGCCAACAACAAGCATGATTTAAGCAATTTGGAGCTCATTTTTGAAAAGTATAGCTTTGGCGGGGGGATACATTTCGAGAAAGGTGGCCCGAGGTGTGACCACTGTACAAATACGGAAATGGCGAGTCCACATTTTTGCGCCATTGCCCGACAATCACTTGCGATCCAACGACCTAATTGAGCCTTTGTTGGTCCATTTGCAGATTCCCTGGAGACGAGCTGACGAGCCCAGAGTGGTGGGACAACCAACGCAGTACTCCTCGGGTAAGTCCACTTTTTTAATGTTAGCAAAAACTCATTGAACTCTTGGCGCGAGCATCAGACGATTCGAACCTTTGACGTAGTTCTGCGAAGTAATTTCGTCAGCAGCTAGTTTTGGAGTCGGGTTTTTTGTTAGGTTATTTAAAAAAAACAAGTTTGTGTAATTGCGACAGCGGATGCTATTGATGAGGTTGGACGCCCATCATATTAGAACTGTGCTGCAATTTTTCACCAAGCGTTCAGCAAAGGTCAAACACGTTGATCTGTACGCTACTTGTTACTTCTGTCGCTTTTGTACTGACTTTTTTCCAGTACAAACAAGTGTTAGAACTATAACTGATCTGTAAATTTTGTTAAAAATTTATTCTACCTGCGTCAAAAAATTTGCATTGTACTGCTCTTTCTATCTTACCATCAACATAACAAATGTGTACGTACACGGTCGTCATCAAGTCTGTTAACGTAACCAATGTTCAGGAAAGTTCGACTCGTGGTTGTGCTCCAAAAATTGAAGCGTCACTGCTTGTCGGTTGCGCGCACAGTTTACGAAATCACTGCGACTTTAGTTTCTAACATACCACATTTCAACCTGCAGCCCAATTGGTTACAATTTGGTATCACGTTCAACGACCGTACAAATGTTTTCTGTTGCTCTTTTTAATTGATTTTGTCTCATTCAGACCGATCTCTTTGATGGATTAACCCTCTGATTATCAGCTCCACGTAAGCGATAAGAAAACAAGTTGAGTTTTAGCAAATCGAAATTTTACATTTTTTATTTAAACAATTTTGAAAAATTTCTAAACACCTGTTAAAATATAACCAATCAAACGGAAATCTAGTTTGCACAGCTGTTCTGCCGTTCTACGCATAATTGTCCCATGTTCAAAAAAGTGCAACTGAGAAAAATGCGATTGAAATTTTTCGACCGATTTCTGTGTTTTTACGCATAATTGTCCCGTGGGTTCCTATCCGTCCTATGTGTCCCCAATCGCCCCAGTTAGTATTTTATCACTCTTATTTATGATCCTCTTGCTATACAATAGGTAAACAAGGCATAATGCTTCGTTAAACTAATGATTCTATGAGAGAAAATACTTGGTGGGACAATTATGCGTAGAAGTTCAACGATGGGACAAACAGACTTGGTGTTGTTTTCAATGAGTTTCCGAACAAAGTACCAGATTTTATGTGTTTTTCTTAAAGTATACGTCAAACTAAACTTAAAAATGTCAAAAAGTCAAAATCGTCCAAAAATTACATGGGACAGTTATGCGTAGAACGGCAGCTGTTGTAGCTAAATCTTCTCATAGTGACCTAAAGAACCATGCGTCTCCAGTAGAAAACCGAACCCACCGAATGAAAAGTTCACCAACCTCCCCAACACCAACCGGAGCAATAGAGAGTCGGCCAGACTCCATTACGGGGGGAATGGTTTCGCATAAATTTCACGCCGCGAGAGCTTTAATTTTTCGGTGAAATGCGCCCCGTGAGTGAGCTTTTGGGGCTGTGCTCTGCTGCGCAAATTTTGGTTGTTGTTTTGATAGGCTTTTTTTTTGCAGTTTGTGGTTGTTATTTCTTCAGGGTTGAATGTTGCTGAAGTCGACGGCAACATTTAAAAAGGCATCATGTACATTTTGACACTTTCTGAGTTATTGCATATTCTGAAAGTACTCCTAATAAGCTACCTCTCCACCAAAAATGAGCAAACGTTACTTCAGTAAAGTCTGTTTAATAATGTTTTTAAATAAGGTAAAACCCAGTCGGCCTGGGTTCGATCCCAGAAGGTCCCGGTGGCAAATTTTGAGACGATTTGTCTGATCACGCCTTCCGTCGGACGGGAAGTAAATGTTGGCCCCGGACTAACCTAAAACGGTTAGGTCGTTAGCTCAGTCCAGGTGAAGGAGTCGTCTCCCTGGGTCCTGTCCTGGTGGAGTCGCTGGTAGGCAGTTGGACTCACAATCCAAAGGTCGTCAGTTCGAATCCCGGGGTGGATGGAAACTAAAGTGTAAAAAGAGGTTTGCAATTGCCTCAACAATCAAGCCTTCGGACGCTTAGTTTCGAGTAGGAATTTCGCAATCGAGAACGCCAAGGCAATGCTGTAGAGCGAATAATTTGATTTTTTGAAATAAGGTAACATAAACAAAATCTCTGGCATCAGCAGTGCCTGTTTATATTAGCTCTGTCAACCTGTCAAATAAAAGACGACATGAACCTCGAGACGAATAAAAAAAGCATAATGAAAAAGACATCATGTACATTTGCTGACGAAAAGCGAGCCATAACAAAACTTCCCCTCCACTAGCAAAAAGCGCCATGTACATTCGGCAAAGAAAAACGAATCATAACGAAGCGTCCCCTCCAATGACAGCAGGGTGATATGGACGTTGGTGATTTCAAAAGAAGTAATGTTTGTTTTTATACGAAATCGGTCTGTTTTTTTTTAATTTTAATTTTTGTATTTTTTAATCCGACTAAAACTTTTTTGGTGCCTTCGGTATGCCCAAAGAAGCCATTTTGCATCATTAGTTTGTGTTTTTGCGATTTTTTATTTAACTTTTTGTCACTAAAACCTGATTTGAAAAATAATATCAATATTGCGCCCATTTAAAATATTAGTCTCGATTTAAAAAAATTTAAAATATTTTTTTCGAAAAGATCAGAAAATTTCACGAATGTGACCATAAGTTGCTGAGATATCGACGTTAGAAAATGGTGGGTTGTTTGGGTGAGACCTGGAAAACATCACTTTTCATGTTTTTAAACCTTTGCATGGCAATATCTCAGCAACTTAGGGTCGTATCAACAAAGTTCAACAAAGCAAAATATAGAGAATTTTCTCAGCTTTTCAAAAAAAAAATTGCAAAAGTGTTTGCACTGCGACTTTTTTCAAAAAAATACCTAAAAATGACTATAACTTTGAAAACGGTGCACTTTATCAAAATTTCACTGAAATACTTTTTGATTGCAAATTTGATTTAACATCGAAAAATGAAGTTGAAAAATTTGATCGACCAATATTTCGATTTTTTTTTAAATCAGTTTTGATTAAAAAAAAATAATAACTGGGTCAAAGATTTTTTGCACAACCTGGAAATTTCTAAAAAGTTGGCATTTAATGTCCTCTAAAACATATCAAAAATGAAAAAAATAATAAAAATAGTTTTTTTTTGCAAATCAAGTTTTAGTGACAAAAAGTTAAATAAAAAATCACCATTTTTTTTAACTGTGTATCATTTTTTTCAGTGTATCGATCAAAAAATTCCTTCAAAAGATACAGATTTTTGAATTTTCATACATCATTTTCGTATGGACAGCTGCCAAATTTGTATGGAAATTTATATGGACAAACTAATGATGCAAAATGGCTTCTGTGGGCATACCGAAGGCACCAAAAAAGTTTCAGTCGGATTAAAAAAATCGAATGACCGAAATCTGAGAGAACTGCTCTTTTCTTAAATATGATAACGAAAATAATGTTTTATTGAATTGAAAAAGCAACGTTTGTCATTGTTTGCTATCATTAGAGCATCTTGTTTTGCTTTTATATTAAAATGGGAATTGAAAATTTTCAAAAAATGATGCCCAACATTCAAATCTGGAGTTTTTTGAAAAGGTCCAATAAACCAAATTTTCAGTTTCTGCTTTTTGGGTGTTTTTAATACCCCAAGGCGGTTTCAAAAACACCCAAATAGCAAAAACTGGAAATTTGGTTTATTGGACCTTTTCAAAAAAAAACTCCAGTAATGCGTTTTCCTCAAAACGCATGGTTTGAACATGATGCTTTTTGAAATGTTGATATCGAAGTGTCTATCCAGCACACTTACATAATCAATCTCTTTGACCAGGTTTGTTGTGACGACGACAATGTGTTGGTCGCATTTGCAAGAGACAAAAACATGCAAAAAAAACAAATCAATCTGGTTTGGTTGACATATTTAGAAAAGGAATAATACATTATTTAAAAAAAAAACACTTTGAAGAGCAGCTGTATCAATTCTACGACAGGTACATTCGAAGACCTTGGTAGGCAATTTACTTTTTTTCTGTTGTTGTAGTATAATCACATACATTTATTATCTATCAGTTCTCGATATTTATTTAAATTTTAGTTAAATTTTGGAAGATTGTTAATTTGGTTGATAGGCTAGATATGCAAATTCCAACCACAATCTTAAAAAAATTACATGAAAATATCACAAAATGCTAATTATAACAGTTGGTCTACAACAAAACCAACCAACCAAAAGTTGCGTCTTTCAATTTCGAACATTTTGGCACCCAAACATGTAAAGGTCACTTGATTTTAAAGTTATTTGAGTAAAAAAGTAGATTTTTCCCGTTTCTGCGCGCGGCGCGTCGAAAAGCCCAGTTTATATTTCATATCTCAGAGTATTGAAAACATAACTTCACCATTTTTTATATGTTATGTAAAATTTTCCGAGAAACCCGATGAAAAAATTTCAGACATGAGCTCTTTGGGCCCGAGACCTTCATCACAGCATTTTAAATTTTCATTCGACCTTTTCAAATGTAAGGCTAAATATTTAAAGGGGTTTTTTTTTCTGATAAGCCAATCTAATACCGGTCCAAGACAGCGGATGATGATTTTTTTGAAATTTTAAATGTTTGCTTATTGGGTTTTTTCAAACCGCCTTGAATCAGGGGAATTCTAAAACACACAAAAACACACACTGAGTGAAATTGTATGTCAAATTTTCATGTATTTTGTCAATAAATCGTTTAAATCAAAAAAATGTTGAAAAGTGTTACTTTTCGAAACAAGTGCTGAAAAGTAGAACTTTTCAGCATTTATTTTGAAAAGTGTTGCTAGTCGATTCTGTTATTTTTGGTACAGAAAAGTAGGCTACTTCGTCGTTCAAGAATGACAGGAAAAGTAAGTAGTTTCACGACGGAATTGCAAAAAAATGCTTTAATGAAAAATAATAAATATTGTTCAAAGCCTGCGTGCCATGATTCGCAAACTATACATAAATCCGCAAGATTATACAACTTCTTTCGCTCGTGCTCTGTTGATACATATTTCGCAATTCGATGGCGGTTGAACATTAAGGTCACTGTGCTGTGCGTATGTACGCTTTTATGTTCAAACGGTAGCATAACTTTTCTCCATTCGATAGCGTGATTGATAGTGACTTCTAAGGTCAGAAATACAAATTAGAAAAAAAATACATTTTGGCGGAGTCCAAAATGTGCTGATTTGTTATATTTTATAATTTCAATGCAATTCATGTGCAATTAACTGAAAATAAACCAAATTATGTTTTTCTTATTTTTTGGTAGATTTTAGTACAAATCTAGTTTGTTTCTTCAAACCAGCTCAAAAAGAAAAGGAATTCTTGGAAGAACACCTGTTGCTCGCACCTGGTTGTTAATTAATGGAAAAGAATAAGGAAGTATTGCTGATACAATATTTTTAGTCCATCTCGAAATCATCATATTCGCAGTAATGCAAAATGAACTTTAAAAAACATTAAATTTTTACGTCATCCCACCTGTTTACTTTTCGCAAAACTCCAAACTTCCTTCTTTGCGTCACTTTCGCTGACCATCGAAAGACTGTTGTTGGTCATTAGCATGTCTGCCAGCCGTCGTCTTCTTCCAGAGATTGCTCACGAACCACCACCCCTCTTTTTCGCTAACGGAACGATCCGAGGCAAAGGTAACGAACTCTCTTTCGGCATGTATAGTTTGGAGTGTGGTCGCAGAATACAACTAATACAATAGAGCCAAAAATCAGGTGATGTCTGGCGAGCACACCACCACCACCATCACCAGCCCGTCGCGTTTGGATTTGGCTGGAGGGCTCGAGCTGAAGTTACTCCAGCTGTGTGTTGGAGTTGAGCTCGCCGTGCAAAAAAAAATATCTTGAATGAACCGCAATAAGACGAAATTCGCGCACAGAAACAGTCTGCATACGGCAAAAAGATGGGCTCTTCCTCATCGTTTCACATAGGAGAAGTGTTTCTAAGTTCGGCATGTAGGAAGCTGGATTGCTATTTTACGTTAATTCTCCTAATTTAAATCTAATTCAATTTATTGCAATCCAGCAAAACTGACAGGTCCAAAATAGGTCGAAAATAGATCCCACCCCTTTTCCCTCAATACATCCAAAGCGCCTTCCTCCTGATTATACGTTTCGCTACCAACATGATCCAGAGGTTAAATTCGCGCACACATCAGAAAAAACACATCGAAGGAAAGAAAACATCCCCGGTTTAGTTCTTTTGTGTGCTGTGCGGCGCTCTAAAGCAGCACGACGACTCTTTTTTTTTATTCCTTCGGGGTAGCAACATTGAGAGAGCCCGGTTCTAACTCTTTTGTACATTGAAGTTTTGGAGCACACGCGGAAGCTCTCGACCCAGAATTTCTGTGCGTTGGAAGATTTTTTTTTTTTTATAAAATATTGTTTTATTGGTTTTGATTGCTTAAAAACTACTTGACCAAATAGCTTAAACTTCAGTATCTAAGTGAAATTCTAATTCATTAATGTCAATTACATTATTATCCTTGCTAACAAAGATGACAAACTGAATGAACGTTTTAAGCACTTTAACTTTAACTGATCGTCTAATTGCAAAAAGTGTTGGTTGCAATAGATGGGTGAGAGAGATGTTTCTGTTTTGGGCGATGTTCCTTAGCCTTCTCTGCAGCACGGTCCACGCCGCTGCAACGCGCGGGCATGTTGAGATTTTGTGTGGGATGTCCTCTGGTTCGTTGTTGCAGTTGGGACACATGTCAGAGTCGGCCCGTTGCATCCTGTGCAACAGCCGCTGGTTGGACAGCTTCCGGTTGACGAGCAGGTAGTAATGACAGCGCTCGAACGATGTCAGGTGTTTGGCCGCAATGTTTCGCCAGATTCGATTCCAGTTTGCTGTTGGGTTTTCCAGCACCACTTTCGGCTTGTCGATCTTGTTCAGGTAGTGAGCGTGGAGAAGATTGGCCGAGGGATTCGCTTGGAGTGCACTGGGGAGGTAAGGGAGCTCGCTGCAGACTGTTTTCAGACACGGACAGTTGGTTGGAACAATCCGTAAGTTTGGGGGATTCCGTGTAGTACTCACAAAAGAGTTGTAGAAGGGTAAGTTCTCGATCTCGCGTAGATGTCTGTTGACGAGGAGAGCTTGACATTTGAACGCAGGCAGATGCAGATTCAAACCCCCCAACTCAACTGGCAGCGCGAGCTGCTGCATCGGCACTCTAATGCACTGGCCGGCCCACAGAAATGATCCCATTAGCCGTGTGAGTCTGGCAACATCTGCCTTCGTGATTGCTAACACCGATGCTACGTACCATAGTTTAGAAGTGATGAACGTGTTCAGCAGTACGACTTTTTGTTGAAGTGTTAGTGTACGCATTCGGTGTAGCCAGAGCTGCCGAGTGAGCATGCCTACCAGCGGGACCCAGTTTAGTTTGCCCATCAGTCGCACTGAATTCACGAACACAATGCCGAGAATCTTGACCTTGTCAGCTGTCTGCAGCCAGGGCACAGCGAGTCGATTGTTGTTGTTGATGTAGCCTACGTCGATGGAGATCGTCTTTCGAACATTGAGCTTGGCACCAGCTGATCGCCCGAAATTCTCGAACTGCTCCTTCACTCTCTCGATTCTCTCGGCACACGTGGTGATGATCGATACGTCGTCGGCATAGGCAACAACCAAGTCGTTGGAGCCAACGCAGATTTGCTCGAGTCGCTTGATGAGGGGGTGGAGATAGATGACAAAGAGGTGCATCGAGAGAGGATCCCCTTGACGGACGGAGCGTCCGATCGGGAATGACGGTGACAGATGACCGTTCACCAGAACACGGGAAGTGGACAGCCGGCCGATTTTGTCCAGCAGTTCAACCAAGCGCGGGTTGATACCAAGCGCTCGCATAGTTCTCATCAGGAAACCTCTATCGACCCGATCAAAGGCATGATCGAGATCGAACGAGACGAGCTTCCCGAACAGTTTTCTCTCCTTCAGCTGCGCGACCTTGTCCTTGAGTGAGAGTGTAGCTTGAAAGATGTTTTTGTCGCCGTTGGAGCACTTTTGAGATGTGGTGAGGATCTGGTTGTCTCGCATCACACGATCCAGCCTGCACTTTAGTGTTCGTGAGAGAAGCTTGTAATCCGTGTTAAGGAGCGAGATAGGGCGATAGGATTTAATGGTTGAACCGGCACCCTTCTTTTTCACGAGTACTATTGTACCATCGACAAACTCCGGCGGGATGTTGCCGCGCAGGGCCTCATTCAGGATGAGGTTCAAGTGCCTGTGGATGATATCGAAGGTTTTTGCATAGAACTCAAGTGGAATACCGTCACTTCCAGGGGACTTGTTCTTTGCGCTTGACTTGATAGCTTGGAATATCTCGTCGGTCGTGATATCATCCATACAGGACGCATTTGATGGGCAAGCAGCTGATACAGCCCTGTCACATGCGAATTCGTCTGCGATCTCCGGCTGCTCCTCGGCATACAGCTGCCGAAAATAGCCGAACACGTGCTGCTCAATTTCTGCAGAGCTGTTGAGAGTGTTTTCTTCCACATCCAGCGCCTCGATCGTCGTACGTTTACGTTGCCTCTCTCCCAGCTGGAACAGAGAGATCGGCTCTCCAGCAACACGTGTTTCATTGCTGCGGTAAAAGGTGTCCGAAAAGCGTCTCTGGAGAAGCAGCATTTCGCTCTTGATCCGGTTGATTGTGGAGAGCACGGTTCGATCTTGGTAGTATGCGTCGTAGGCTCTCCGGAGCTGCGCATAGAGCTCTTGATGTTGTTGATGAAACTCCATGTATTTCTCCCGAGACTTCCACCGGAAGAAGCTACGAATCCTTGGCTTAACGTAGGAGACCCACCACTGGATCCAGGAGGTGAAGTTCCGTCTGTGTCGCGTCCAGTAGGTCCACTTTTCCTGGAATTCTTCGATGTTGTCAGCAGACAAGATGTGGGGACGGATTGACCAGAACCCTCTCCCTGGCTCCCTTCCGAGATTCGGCAGGCAGATCCGGGTGGTTAGGGCTTTGTGGTTGGTGAACGAGCAGACATGAACATCGGCATCTCTGAGCTGGGGTCGGAGGTTAGAGCTCACATAGAAACGGTCAATTCTGGAGGCCGAGTTGTACGTCACGTAGGTGAACTCAACCCGATTCGGCTTCAAAGTGTCCCAGGCGTCCAACAGCTGCAACTGTTGTGTAGCATTTTTCAGCGCTAGGCTGTAGTTGTTATCCCCCGTAGCGTCCTTTGTGTGTATTACGGAGTTGAAATCACCGCCAAGGATGACATACTCCGTAGCTTGCCGAAGGTAGTGAGCAAGGGTCCCATTAAAGAAATTCTCTCGGTATGCTCGATGCTGAGTGCCCGACGGAGCGTAAATGTTACAGAGAGTAGTCGTTTCGTTGACCCGAAGACAGATTAGCCGACCGTCTAGGCTTCTCTCCACGTGTGAGAATCTAATGTGCTGTTTCAGCGCTATCGCTGTTCCTCTCCTCTCTTGATCTACGTTGCACACCAGGTTGAATCCGGGAATAGCCAGCTGATCGTTCTCCACTTCTTGTAGAAACACGATGTCAAGGTTGAGGGTTCTGACAAAGTTGTTGAGTGCGTTGAGTTTGGTGTGGTTTGAGATTGTGTTGATGTTTATAGAAGCTATATTGTAGGTCAAAAAATCCAATTTTTAGGGTTGCATGGGCTCATCAGCGCTGGGCGATGCTTGTGGTTGTGTATCAACGTCGGTTGGTTTGGTTTTCTGTGGACGACCCGGACCCCGCTTGCCATTGCTGGCCGTGGAAGCTGTAGAAGTATCAGTGTCGTTTCCATCGTTTCGTTTGTGTTTTCCTGGCAGTAGTAGTGGCGTTTTGAAAACCAACCCTTCCTTGTCTGTCTCCTGTTCAACAACCGCATCGAGAGGTGTCCCACCGGGAGTAGCAATGGGATTGACCTTGATGGTTTCTTGCCGGGGTTTAGACTTTATCGGTTTAGGCAACTTTGGATGTTTGCCTTTCCCGTAACGAACCACAGTGTATTCGTCGTCGTCCTCGGACATCGCTGCTGAGTCGCGTTCTTCGTCATCGCTGGAAGATATGTTGTCATCCTGTCTGGTGTCGGTTGAACCAGATTTCAGCACGCTGGCGAAAGATTCCTTCGCACCTGGTTTTAGGCGCTCGTTCACGCTCACCCGTTGCACGAGGAGCTTTTTGTTTTGTACACATGGAATGCCAATGTGTACGTACTCGCCACAGTGGCGACACGTGGATTGTTGGCCCGCATATTTTACGTAGGCACATTGACCCTGGATTGTCACGTACGACTTAATCGGGCGTTTCAGGACCATTTTCACCGAGCGAATACCCGATGATATGCCGTGATAATCGAGATCATCACTCCACAGCAGCTCCGTGACCGACATCACATCCCCGTACTGGGACATGAAACGCTTGATTTGCTGGTCGGAGACATCCTCCGTCAAGTCGTGTAGTTTCACATTGGTGCATCCATCTTCCATCGTGATGCGGATCGTGTACTTTTTCTTGTTCACTTCGCGCACATGTTTGCCGTCGTGGTCTTCGACAATTTGTTCAGCCGTTTCAAGGTCGGCAGTTTTCACAAACACACAGTTTTGCACATGGTTGATTTGCACTCTCTTTGTCTTCTCCCGAGGAAGGCCAAGGTCACGCGCGAGAAACTGGTGTACTTCCTTGACGCTGGGCTTCTTCGGAAGGTTCGAGAAATCGACTCGAAACGTGTTTTCGCGATTATTTTGTGAATTCATGGTGAATCACAAGAACCGCGGACCGAAACGCGACGGCCACCGAGTGGAAAGCGTATAGGAAAATGCGAATTTCGATAGTCTCAAGTTCCACACAGTATGAAATGCGTCTGCATGCCACGGAGGTTGCACGCTAACTGAAGATAGCATAGTGAAATTATCAAAACTTGTAGTGAAATATTCAAAACTTGTTTTTTGACATGTGTATTTTTAGAAACCGTTGTGGATATATTCTGTCTATTTTATCTTTATGTTTTGACTTTTAAAGTTGTGGTGAGAAATGCTTGTATTTGTGCTTACTTTTTATGGATTATTCAAAATGTATGTTTTGTTAATATTACAGGGCAACCATAACATTTTGATTTTCAAATTCCCGATTTTCTGCTAAGCCCAAATTAAATTTCCCGGAAAGTGTTTACATTACTAGCTTTCAAATTGTTGCACTGATTTTAAGGTGAAGCCGTTGATCATTTTTGAAGACAATTGATCATCACACTAAAATTCTCTGTATTGAATTCAATTTAACGAATTTCTGCACCAAAAATGAATCAGCATGTGCCGGTTGTTGCCTTCTTGAAACCACTGAAAGAATTTTTGGTCTAAATCAAATGTGTTTAAAAATTTGTATAATTTTTTGGTACAATGCCACAGTGTTCGGAATGGCAAAATTAAGTGGAATAAATTGATAACTCCTTTATTTGACGTCCTAGCCAAATGGTGTCTTCGGAAGAGTTGTTGTACTTGATAAGGGCTATCTTTTAAAGTTATTGACATACAGGGTGACGACCTTCCAGGGTGTCAACCAAAAACTAACTTTGTTGGATGACGTTGTAGGGCTTTGGTGTCTTGGGCAAAGTTGTAGAGCAAAAAATTTCATGAAAGTTTGTCGAAAGCGCCAAATTTGTAGCTCTTAATCTACTCGAGATATACGCCATTTTTGCAAAAATGGTCCAAAAAAGCACTTTTTAACTCAAAATTTTAGCATTTTAGCGGCCTACTATGTTCTGAAGAGTTGTTTATGACATAAAGTTACACATCTTTGCCGAAGACAGCAAAATTTTTTGAGCCTTTATTGAGGAGTTATTACCATTTTTAAGTGATTTTGAGCCTATTTTCAAGTTGCTATGTTTTCAAAATGGCGCATTTTGGCGCAAAACCGAACAATACACCTGAAAGTACACACTTTCAACTACATTTCCTGAAAATATCTCCGTGTCTATCGGTGTATATTTTTAGTTATCTCAAAATGAATTTTGTAAATGTAAATTGATCGATTTCTGTGGTTTTTTTTACCATTTTTGCAAAAATGGCGTATATCTCGAGTAGATTAAGAGCTACAAATTTGGCGCTTTCGACAAACTTTCATGAAATTGTCTGCTCTACAACTTTGCCGATGACAACAAAGCCCTACACTGTCATCCAACAAAGTTAGTTTTTGGTTGACACCCTGGAAGGTCGTCACCCTGTATGTCAATAACTTTAAAAGATAGCCCTTATTGCAAGGAATGTAATAATCGTTACCAAAAGGAATCAGCATGTGTACCTGGGGTGGATGGAAGCTTAGGTGTAAAAAGAGGTTTGCAATTGCCTCAACAATCAAGCCTTCGGACATCTAGTTTCGAGTAGGAATCTCGCTATCGAGAACGCCAAGGCAATGCTGTAGAGCGAACAATTTTTGATAATCCCATTGAAAATATTAAAAATGAATGAAGAAAAACATAAAAAGGAGAAGTAAAGTTTTTCGTATATTTTGGGCTATGGAGGGTTGTAATGGAATTTTAAGTATTCATAGACCAATCCAGATATTAGGTTAGGAACCAAATTTGTTTCTGGCTAAGAATGCTATAAAATACTTTTTTTTGTACCACCCTAAAGGAGAAGAGGAGAGTACACATGAACTTGAGTAAAACCACTTCTCTGCATCGCGTAATGTCACACGTTAGCAAACTAGGAAAAGAACTAAGAAACACATCAGAGAAAAAAAAAGCTCGAATGTAAACAAATCGCACACGAACATAACAAAAATCGCATGACTACAAAACACTTACAAACCAGGTAAATCACAAACCCGACTCATAGAGTTCGTCAGAAAACGACCAGGCGACTCCTCAAACCGGAAGGTGGGCTCCGCTGGGTTACAGAAGAGAGGGTACTTGCCAAGCCAATCGCGCGATTACAATTTGTTGATGTTTTTCCTGGTGCGCGCAAATCAATATCAGCGTAATCATCGCGTACTTATATACATACATACGGTAAAGTACATACACACAGCCGGTGGAGGGAATGTGGCAGCTTTTTAACGACACACCAAGTTGGAGCCCCATGGGGAAAATTTCTTTTTTTGCGTTTGCGTCGCCAAAAAATCAGGAACAAAAATTTTGGCAAAATAAATACATTCACGCTGTTGTGCACATTTCAATCTACGTTGTGGTGAAATTTGGAGTGATTTGGTGCCTTTTTGTGAAAACTGGACTAATTTCCGTGAAAAAGTCCGAAAAACTGAAAATCTATGTTTTTTGCTTTCGCTCGTCATAACTCCGTTATTTTTCGATAAAAGCATAGTAAGATTACATTTAGCTTGTAGCTGACATTCTGAGGAAAACGATGATGTAATAACATTGATACTCTTCTTGTAAATTTTGAAAGTTGGACCTCAGACAAGCTGAAAGTTTTGAAAATTTGGTTGATTTCCACGTGCCGCGACGCAGCATCAAGCATCTCTGCTGGCCATCGCATGCACGAAAGGAAGGAGAAAGTGCAAGAATTGGTAAAACTCCGTTCAATCAGAATTGCCTTGATAACGTGTGAGAATTAGGTGAATTTGCAGGCGGCAAACAAGCGGACGGTGTTTTCACTAAATAGTCTGTTATCCGAATTGATTTTGGTGATCAATGTGGTTCGGGTATTTCGATATGAGGACAATTTTTGAATCGGTCGTGATGCCATAAAGCAGATGAGCCAGCAATGTTTTTTTTTCGCAGATTAGCAAGCAATATTGATAAAGAGTTTTATAAAGATGAAAAATGACATGAGGTTTTATAGACCTAGTGACTATTTCGACCACGGGTATGTTTTATCGATATGGGTTCATCTAATTGAGAGAAATAAATAATGGTTTATCGACATAGGACTATTTTAATGCCAATATAGACTAATGTATAATTGTAAGTATTTTTTGACATGAAACAACGCCTAACTTTATCATTTTCTTATACAACATGCCTTATATTACTTATGCAATTACTTATGGCCAAGGCCTCCGGGGACCCTGGGACCGGTTCCAAGTGGCCATCGGATGACCCAATGTTGGTACATGGGTGCAATCGTCAAATATGTCAAGCGGCATGTCAAAACGCTTGGAAATGGTTTTATAAATTCAATGAAAATGTCAGAAACTCAGCAGCTGGTCATCTGGCCACTTTGGCCAGTTCCGGTGAATCCGGAATTCCGGTCCAAGTCGAAGATTTTTTCCAAATGTTCAAATATGTCATGCGGTATGTCAAAAAGCTTGGAAATGGTTTTATAAATTCAATGAAAATGTCAGAAACTTAGTAGCTGGTCATCTGGCCACATTGGCCAGTTCCGGTGAATCCGGAATTCCGGTCCAAGTCGAAGATTTTTTCCAAATGTTCAAATATGTCATGCGGTATGTCAAAAAGCTTGGAAATGGTTTTATAAATTCAATGAAAATGTCAGAAACTCAGCAGCTGGTCATCTGGCCACTTTGGCCAGTTCCGGTGAATTCGGAATTCCGGTCCCAGCCGAGGATTTTTTCCAAATGTTCATATATGTCAAGCGGCATGTCAAAACGCTTGGAAATGGTTTTATAAATTCAATGAAAATGTCAGAAACTCAGTAGCTGGTCATCTGGCCACTTTGGCCAGTTCCGGTGAATCCGGAATTCCGGTCCAAGTCGAAGATTTTTTCCAAATGTTCAAATATGTCATGCGGTATGTCAAAAAGCTTGGAAATGGTTTTATAAATTCAATGAAAATGTCAGAAACTTAGTAGCTGGTCATCTGGCCACATTGGCCAGTTCCGGTGAATCCGGAATTCCGGTCCAAGTCGAAGATTTTTTCCAAATGTTCAAATATGTCATGCAGTATGTCAAAAAGCTTGGGAATGGTTGTATAAATTCAATGAAAATGTCAATAACTCAGTAGCTGGTCATCTGGCCACTTTGGCCAGTTCCGGTGAATTCGGAATTCCGGTCCCAGCCGAGGATTTTTTCCAAATGTTCATATATGTCAAGCGGCATGTCAAAACGCTTGGAAATGGAACTCAGTAGCTGGTCATCTGGCCACTTTGGCCAGTTCCGGTGAATCCGGAATTCCGGTCCAAGTCGAAGATTTTTTCCAAATGTTCAAATATGTCATGCGGTATGTCAAAAAGCTTGGAAATGGTTTTATAAATTCAATGAAAATGTCAGAAACTTAGTTGCTGGCATCTGGCCACATTGGCCAGTTTCGGTGAATCCGGAATTCCGGTCCAAGTCGAAGATTTTTTCCAAATGTTCAAATATGTCATGCGGTATGTCAAAAAGCTTGGAAATGGTTGTATACATTCAATGAAAATGTCAATAACTCAGTAGCTGGTCATCTGGTCACTTTGGCCAGTTCCGGTGAATTCGGAATTCCGGTCCCAGCCGAGGATTTTTTCCGAATGTTCATATATGTCAAGCGGCATGTCAAAACGCTTGGAAATGATTTTATAAATTCAATGAAAATGTCAGAAACTCAGTAGCTGGTCATCTGGCTATTTTGGCCAGTTCCGGTGAATCCGGAATTCCGGTCCCAGTCGAGGTTTTTTCCAAATGTTCATTTATATCAAGCGGCATGTCAAAACGCTTGGAAATGGTTTTATAAATTCAATGAAAATGTCAGAAACTTAGTAGCTGGTCATCTGGCCACATTGGCAAGTTCCGGTGAATGCGGAATTCCGGTCCAAGTCGAAGATTTTTTCCATGCGGTATGTCAAAACGCTTGAAAATGGTTTTATAAATTCAATAAAAATGTCAGAAACTCAGTACCTGGTCATCTGGCCACTTTGGCCAGTTCCGGTGAATCCGAAATTCCGGTCCAAGTCGAAGATTTTTTCCAAATGTTCAAATATGTCATGCGGTATGTCAAAAAGCTTGGAAATGGTTTTATAAATTCAATGAAAATGTCAATAACTCAGTAGCTGGTCATCTGGTCACTTTGGCCAGTTCCGGTGAATTCGGAATTCCGGTCCCAGCCGAGGATTTTTTCCAAATGTTCATATATGTCAAGCGGCATATCAAAACGCTTGGAAATGGTTTTATAAATTCTATGAAAATGTCAGAAACACAGTAGCTGGTCATCTGGCTATTTTGGCCAGTTCCGGTGAATCCGGAATTCTGGTCCCAGCCGAGGTTTTTTCCAAATGTTCATTTATATCAAGCGGCATGTCAAAACGCTTGGAAATGGTTTTATAAATTCAATGAAAATGTCAGAAACTTAGTAGCTGGTCATCTGGCCACATTGGCAAGTTCCGGTGAATGCGGAATTCCGGTCCAAGTCGAAGATTTTTTCCAAATGTTCAAATATGTCATGCGGTATGTCAAAAAGCTTGGAAATGGTTTTATAAATTCAATGGAAATGGCATCAACTCCGTAGCTGGTCATCTGGCCACTTTGGCCAGTTCCGGTGAATTCGGAATTCCGGATTAACATTTCAAACATTTCAAATTATTTTTCATCAATCACAATTTGTAAAATATGTTGCATATAAAACAAGAAATTCAAAACTTATTTATAATTTTACACTGACTGGTATAATTTTATCTGTTGTCGCTTTTTGTTTTTTAGACATTTTCAATGATTTTTTCTAACTTTTTTAGATGTAGACTACACTGAAAAAAAACAATTCTCGAAATCGTGAATTAAATTCACGAATGCGAGAACCACGAAGGAATATATTCACATTTATAGTGCAAATGCACCATACTCATGAATAAATTCCTTCGTGGTTCTCACATTCGTGAACTTAATTCACGATTACGAGAATTGATTTTTTTCTATGTAGAATTAAAAATTTTAGTTTATTTTAATTTCAAAGCACAACAAAGAACAAACAAAATCCATTTATAATTTATTTTAAGCTTTTTAAAAACTTTCGTCCTTGTTTAGACTGAATTGTAGATTATCACCAATTAATATAATTGAGCTAATTCTATGATTTTAAGCTTGAAAACATAACAAATATAATAAAAACATAGATTTTATGACTAATATAAAAAATTCCCGGGATTTCGAAAGTATTTTTCCCGTTTCCCGGGAAATTCAAAACCCGGGAAATTTGGACGCCCTAGGCATGTCAAAACGCTTGGAAATGGTTTTATTAATTCAATACAAATGTCAGAAACTTAGTAGCTGGTCATCTGGCCATTATGGCCAGTTCCGGTGAATCCGGAATTTCGGTCCCAGCCGAGGATTTTTCTAAATGTTCATATATGTCAAGTGGCATGTCAAAACGCTTGGAAATGGTTTTATAAATTCAATGAAAATTTCAGAAACTCAATAGCTGGTCATCTGGTCACTTTGGCCAGTTTCGGTGAATCCGGGATTCCGGTCCCAGTCGAGGATTTTTTCCAAATGTTCAAATATGTAACATAACTGTCATAATGTGAAAAGTTGTTTAGATACGCATTGCGTAATGAATTAAAAGATTTTGCTTTATTTTTTTAAATAATTTATTCCTCTTGTCGATCTTGACCAAGACTGAGATACAAAAATTTAAAATATAAAAATGTGTGATAGTAATTCGGACAAAAATTGAAAACACCTGATTTTTAATTATTATGTTAAATTGTCTCTGCTTTCATCTGGACATGTTGGTTTTTAATAAAATAGTGCACTGGCCTTCGGATATGGCTTTTTTTTAAACATTTGTTTTCGGCTGAATTTCGCACGACTCGTATTACATGAAATAAATTAATTCAAAAGCCTTCAAAATTTCCTTTCTAAAACTGCTCAAAACATAATGGTTTTGATAATGATAATGAATGAATGAATAATAAAAAAATACAATTTTCAATAAAATCTGTTTGTTGGCGCTAAAGGTGTACTCTACATGAAGTCAGCAAGATCTAAAAATCAGATGCTGTTACGTATAATTTTCCAGCTTTGCTTCTTTTTTTTATAAGCTTCCTAAAAATATTCAAAATTCTCAAAAATATGAAGTCTAGGTCTGGATTTTGAACAAAAAAAAACAATAAGATTTAAAATTACAAGTACCTATCTCTAATTACAAGTTACATAAATAAACGCATTGACTGACTGTTGCTCTAAAACTCATATCTAAAATATTTTTAATAAACTCAATTGCATGAAAAAATAAAAATAACCTTTGAGAAAACAATTCTTCATTCCTCTAAAATAAAAAAAACTCAAGAAATTTTGATGAGGATTATCAGGTATATTTCGTAAATTTCGTTATACATGAAAATTCTGATGAGCTACATACTTTGTCATACTTTTCCAAATGTTCAAATATATCAATCGGCATGTCAAAACACTTGGAAATGGTTTTATAAATTCAAGAAAAATGTAAGTAGCTCAGTACTTAGTCATGAATTCATTGTTTTTTCTTCAATTTTTCAGTAGTAGCATAATGATGTGAAAATTTTTTTAGATACGTATTGCGTACAGAATTAAAACATTATGCTTTAATTTATCTAAAAAACTTTTCACATTATGACAGTTATGCCACCACTGAAAAATTGTAAAAAAAACAATGAGTTCATGGAAAAATTTGTTTACAAGATTTACATATTTTTTTCAAAAAAAATTAAAATATTTTTCAATCATTTTTTTTGCCCCTTTATTTGGCTCAAACTTTGTGGGGGCATTCCCTATGACCAAAGAAGCTATTTTGTGTCATTGGTTTACCCATACAAGTCTCCATACAATTTTAGCTGTTGTCCTACAAAATGATGAAGACTATTCAGAAAAATTGGTACATAAAAAAAATCACTAATGATTCAAAAATTCATAACTCGGTCGAAGTTTTTTTTGCCTATTCTGGAAATTTCTGAAAAGTTGGCATTTGCTGACCCCTAAAACATAACAGAAAATAAAAAAAAATGAAAAAAGTGTTTTTTTTTTTGCAAATCAAGTTTTAGTGACAAAAAGTAAAATAAAATATCACCAATTTTTTCACCCAACTCGATCAAAAAGTCCTTCAACGACTTTTTGATTGAGATTTTTGAATTTTCATATATCATTTTTGTAGGGACAGCCAAATTTGTATGGAAAATTATTTGGACAAATGTACTCAAGATTGTTTTTTTAGGCATACCAAAGGCACCAAAAAAGGATTAAAAAATACAAAAAAATCGAATGACCGAAATCTCAGCGAAGTGCTCAGTAGTTAAAATTATGAAATTGCATTTTGCATCATCTCTGTATAGTTACACAAAAAGTTTTTATAAAATTGTTCAATGTTTTGATATTATGACATAACCAATCTTAATTGAATTTTTCCTCCGATTTTAAAAAATCTTCAAAACTGGAAAAAACATTTTTTTATTAACTATTCTTTTACAAAAACTCAATTTCCCAAGTCCGCATTTTTGATTTTCGAGACTTTTTGCCATGTTTTTTGGAACAAAAAAAAAACGCAAATTTTGAGCCAATAGGTAAAAAAAATATGTATGCAATTTCGATTTTTTCTAAATATCACTAGTTTTTCAAAAAATCATTATTGGACGGCAAAATGTTTGGCAAACTTCTCTATGGCTCAAAAGTTGTGGATTTTTGGCCACTAAAGTATATCCAAAATTCTCGAAAATAAAAAATTACGGATTTTGGGAAATTGAAATTCGGGAGAAAAAGATAATAAAAAAATCAGCAAAAAGTTTTTTCCCGCGTACCAGTTTTTCAGAATAGTCCTCATCAATATCAATAACTGTGCCAAATTACTCAGAAAATTCCTTCAAAGCTTCAGGTTTTCAAATATTCACGTACAATTTTTGCATGGAAAGCTGCCAAAATTGTATGGAGACTTGTACGGGCAAAATGACAAAAAAGATTTATTTACTTTACTTTTACTCAGCAACTAAAGGTCCTATCAACAAAGTTCAACAAAGCAAAATATAGAGAACACTTATTTAAAAAAAAATGAATAATTGTGACTATTTTCAAAAAAGTCACCTAAAACTGGCTAAAACTTGATTGCAAATTAGATTGTACAACGAAAAATGAAGTTGAAAAATTTTTGCGATACAGTCATCCCACATATTCGGAACGGTTTCCAGATCGGCCAATAACATCCCACAATTATGAAACAGGCCATTTGGAGGCAGTGTTTTGCTGCTCTGGACAAAATAGTCTTGGAATGAAGTTTTTTGTTCAGAAAGTACTACTTTTACTAGTGAAATAGCAAGATGATGTCCAAATGAAGGTTCTAAAAATAGTAAGGTCGACAGAAAAGCTACTTTTGGCATGCTATTGACAAATTATCATAAAAGTGTTCCGAATTTGTGGGTGTTCCGAATATGTGGGATGACTGTATTTTGAAAAAAAAATCACTAATGATTCAAAAATTTATAACTCGGTCGAAGTTTTTTTGCCTATTCTGGAAATTTCTGAAAAGTTGGCATTTGCTGTCCCCTAAAACATAACAGAAAATAAAAAAATGAAAGAAGTGTTTTTTTTTTTGCAAATCAAGTTTTAGTGACAAAAAGTTAAATAAAATATCACCAATTTTTTTACCCAACTCGATCAAAAAGTCCTTCAATCTTTTGAAGGAATTTTTGATTGAGATTTTTGAATTTTCATATATCATTTTTGTAGGGACAGCTGCCAAATTTGTATGGAAAGTTATATGGACAAACTCACTCAAGATTGTTTTTTTAGGCAAAAAAGTTTCAGTCGGATTAAAAAATACAAAAAAAAATCGAATGACTTAAATCTCAGCGAAGTGCTCAGTAGTTAAAATTACGAAATTACATTTTGCATCATCTCTGTATAGTTACATAAAAAGTTTTTTATAAAATTGTTCAATGTTTTGATATTACGACATAACCAATTTTAATTGAATTTTTCCTCCGCTTTTAAATAATCTTCAAAACAGGAAAAAAGAAGAAAAAAGATCAAAAACTAGATATTGTTAAGGAAAAAATAAAAAATGTGAATACCAATCAGAAAATGACGTTTATATAAAAAATTACGCTTTTATCACTTTTTAAATATTTTGAATATTTTTAACATTATCATAACTGTAACTGTGCGTTTCTTTTTCATGCTTTTTGACTTTATTTTTTCCAACCATTCAAAAAATTCAATAAACTTTTTTCATTTAAAATAAATTTAGAAATGATCAAAGTATGTTTGGTAGGTTCCAAAAGCCTAAGGAACCAGCCACATACGAGCAATTTCTAGTATGGCAATATGGGTGTCAAAGTTTAAGATTTTCAAAATCATGCTCAATAATTCAATTTGTCTAGTTTAAAAATTGCAATTTTTACAGGGACCAAATCCAAAACACCAAATTTTACGGAATTTAACATGAAATAAACTAGAAAATCTACTGTAAATATAACAGGTAGATTTTTTTTACTTAATTTTATATTGTTTATTGTTCACCGTCTTCGACCGGAGTCGCACAGACTTAATATTCATTATTCATCGATCAATTATATTTTTTTCACGGTTAATTTTGGAAACTCTAAAGTGGTAAAACCGGTCCAAAAATGTTACTGAGCTTTATTTGTATCAATAAACTGTGATACACATTTTGTTTGGTTTTAAAAATATTTTTGTATTTTTTTACAAAATTTACCATACTTTGGAATTTCGAGGTACTCGAAGCCGGTTCCAAAGCGGCAAGATTGATCCAAAAATGGTTCTGAGGATCAAGAATGAACTTGATTTGGAAAATCATGTACTTTGACTCCTATATTGCCCGGTCAAAAATAACTGTAATAAAAATAATTGTAATATTTTCGAAATTGACCGTATTCCGGGATCCATCGCGGTATCTGGAACTTGTCCCAATGTGGCCAATTGGCAAAAAAAAATCATGTACTACGATACCCGTATTGTTTGATCAAACATAATTCTTTGGTTTTACGAAATTGCTACGGAATTTACCGAAGTACCTGGAACCGGTTCCAACGTGGCCAATTTGGTCTAAAAAATGGTTTTGTGGATCATGAGTGAGCTTTATTTGGAAAATCATGTACTTTGATACGCATATAGCACGATCAAAAATAATTCTTGATTTTTTTTTACGAAATTGACCGTGCTCCAACATCCACCGCGGTACCTGGAACCGGTCCCAAATTGGCCATTTCGGTCAAAATGTGGTTCTGCAGATCATGGGAGAGCTTGATTTGGAAAACCATGTACGTTGACACCTATTTTGCCTGGTAAAAAATAACTCTGTAATATTTTCGAAATTGATCGTAATCCGGAATCCACCGCCGTACCTGGAACCGGCCCCAATGTGGACATATTGGCCCAAAACGGTTCTGGGGATCATAAATATACTTAGAAATTAAATAAAAACAACCGAATACGGAGCTTTGAATCTAACTCAAAAAATTGTTTTACAAGTGTGCAGTGGCAGATCTAAAATTATTTTTTTTTCTTTGTTGATGTTTTCGCTCCACTTCTCCCACTTGTTTCGCGCAAGGAGGACTTAGCCGTTTTTTCGGCGCGGGTTCCCAACTGAATGTGCTCTTAAGTGGCCACTCATGACGGGATACCTACAGAAAGAATCACGGAGTTGCGATCCACCCGTACGAAACTGAGCAAAATATTTCAGCACAAAACGGCTGATTCGGCAGTTTAGGCGCTCGCGCTGTTGATAAACTTCCAGTCCCGAAGAAAGAAAGAACGCCTTTTGACGTAGGCCATTACGGGCAACTTTTACCTGTAGGTGTTTTTTTTTTTTCAGTAGTAGGTACTAAGAGAAAAAGTGACGTGCTCGTTACCTCCGGGTTTTATGAGTAGTTTTATGAACAAAGTGCGAACAAATTATCGTACTAAAAGTGAGCACTACGAATGGGATGTTAAAGATTTTTTTTTGTTCTTTACTAACGGTAGTGCAAATGTGGCTGTCCCTTTTCGTCCAAACAGATTGATTACCGATTTGCTAATGTTACTAAGAAATATGGACCGGCGAAAATCACCGCCATAATTCAAGTGTGATTTCCCCGTTACAAATCGATAGGATGTTAATGTTTCTGCGTGATTTTGTTTTATATCTATACAGCTAATAAGAACAACTTTTGCGGGGATGTTATCAATGGGAAATTATTGCTTTGAACATGGTCTGAACCAGGGGGGAATTTTTTAATATTCTAAAAAGACAAATGCAACAATTCTATTTGCAACTGAAGTTTTTGTTGTCTACAAATTTCAAACAAGACTAATGTAGAAAGTTGATCAATTTTCTTTCAAATGTATTGTAACATTAATGAAAACGAATCATGATATTAAAGGTAACAAGCAGTACCCTGGATCATCTATGGATTTTACTTTAAAAAGGTCCAAAAAACAAAAATTAAGGGAAATACCTTGAAATGCAATAATTTATTCTCAATTACTCCTCAATGTATTTAAACTTGAATTGCCTTTTTAAGCCATTGAATACCTAGTTTCGAGTAGGAATCTTGCAATGGAGACTTTGATTTTTTAATTTGAAAAGCTCCACCAGATTTGTATTTGGCATTTTGGAAGCAGTTTGAAACAAAAATTGTATGACTAATTTAGAAATATTTTTTAAAAAAATTGTGCAATGTTTAACAAAAATGCAGGTTGTATGTTTCCAGTGGAAAAAGCTTTGACAAAATTAAAAAAAAAATGCGAAAAAACGTTTTTTAAAACTTCTATGAAAAAGATGCAAAGCATCATGAGCTTTTCTATTTTAAAATTTCTGAGTAAAATTTATTTTAAAAACATATAATATAATGCATATAATGAGAGGAAAATTCGGGATTTTTTTAATTATAAAATTTTCTAATTCGTTTACAAAACACGTAAAAAAAATTTGCTTAAGGTGAAGCCGTTGATCATTTGGCGAAAAAAATAATCATCACTATAAAATATTCTGTATTAAATTCAATTCAACGAATTTCAGCACCAAAAAGAATTAGCATGTGCCGGTTGTTGCCTTCTTAAAGCCACTGAATGAATTTTTGATCTAAATCAATTGTGCTTTAAAATTTATATAATTTTGTGTCACAGTCATTGACGTCCTAGTTGGCAATCATTGATTATTGACGATTTCCATAACTTTAAAAGGAATGGGATAATCGTAACCAAAAGGAATCAGCATGTGTAGGGCAGTATTCTAAACAACTTGTAGAAGGAATTTTGTCAAAATATTGAAAGCGACGCAAAATTTATATCTTTGAACGAAAAATCATGACAATGATGGAAGTCTTCACGTTAACATTTTGCTAAAATTTACAATTTTCTAAAATTATCGAAAACGAAAAAAATTATCGAAATATGAAAAAAAAACTGTTACAAATGGAGTTTTGCTTATTTTTTTCAATTCAATTTCTAAATATCAGTGTAATAAAGATAGCCCAATTAAAAATTCGGTTGATGATAATTTTACTATATTTCACAAAATTCAATTCGTGTTTTAGTTTTGCAGTGCATATTTTGTACCTTGAACTACTACTAATTTTTCAGTAACTTTCCTGTACACAATCGTTACAAAATAACATTTTTTGCATTTATTTTAGGTAGATTGCCGAGAAATTCCAATGATTTGAAATTGGATTGCCGCAAAATTTCTTTTTTCACCGTGAAAAATCACTAGCTCTACTAATCTTTGATGCCAAAAATTAAAAATTTGTAAAAAGATTAGAAGTCTTCTTTCATTAAAAATACATAAATAAGCGTTATAAAATTGTTACCGAATAGTTTATGATTCACAAGCTTTTACAATTTAAATTTAAATTTTAGTGTGCAGTTGCCCCTATTTTTTGGAAAAAAAATGAAGGGGATGGGATAATAACATGAGATTTAAAAATAATTGATATCCTAAACACGGTGAAAACAAAAATATATAAATAAAATTTCGGTATTTTTTTATTTTTATGCGGGTTTTTCAGAAATATTATAGCTGAAAAAAATGTTTAAGGTACAAATATACGTTTTGAATACTCTTTTCAGGAGATTCGCAATTTTATCGAAATGTCAGGTTAATATTTTTTTTCTGTTTTTCAATTCATAATTATAAATTAAAATGCTTCCTAATAAATTTCAACCTCTTCTGCAAATAAACTTCCGAAACTAAGACAAACTTGAAAACTTCGTGTTCCCTAAATAACGACAGCACACTTTCATCACTTTCGCCACATCACGCCACTTCGCATTTATTTTGCAAATACAGCTCCAAATCTTGCCCAGTAGTGGCCAATGCCATCAGTGGACCCACGACTCTTTGAAGCGGTGTTAGTTGGTCCATAATTACATTTTTGCCATTTTTCACTTTCCAATCCATCCCCGGCCGAGGGTAACTGCCAGAGCGCGACTAACTGGAGTAAAAGCCACACTCCGAGATCGGCCGCTGATGGATTCCGCGGAGCGTTCCATCCGGTCTTCGCCGCTTTGGTTGGCTCTCCCCCGTTTGGGTTTTGCCAATTTCCGCGAAATTAAGCTTCTGTGCGGTGCCCCAGTAATTGCATTTTTTTTTCCCGAAAATGTTACACACGAGATCAGCTCTCGATTCACAGGAGAAACTTACCGCTTTGCTACTAGTGTTTTGTGCTGGTTGTTCGTTGATGATCAAGTACTGCAACGGTTAGGATGCAGCTACCAGCTACTTTTGGGTGTAGTTCTCGTTTCAGAACGATTCAGCACGGTTCACTTGGCGAGGCACACCTTTTCACTTGCACGTCCAGAAGACGACTGAACTCTCGTTGCACTCGCAGATTCTTCAGCAGATCTCTTCGATCAGCAGACACACCACAAACACACACACACACACTGTACTTCTACTCTCTTGTCGGAATCACACCACCTTCCCTGTCTGAACCTGGCAGAATGATCCTCTCACTGCCTATTGATTGTGAAGTGAATGCTTCACGGTTATCACACTCGTTCAGCGCTCTTCCTCTTTCTTGCGCTCTTCTTCACAACACACGCGGTGACGAAACTGTCCAGAATGCCCGAACTTTGGTTGCCAAGGGCCAGCAAAAAGCACACGGTATATTCTCTTGTTACAGGAGCTGCTCTGTAATCACCTTCTAATCTGAACGCGCTGAAGCACTGCTTCGAACTAAACCACCGCCGTGGAGCTGACTTGTACTTATTTACTTTTCACCGAGCGCGCGGCGGCCTGGGGAATCCTTCCGCGGATCTTTCTCCGGCCGCGCTCTCTCGCGCGGTTTGTGCAAATTCTCTCGGACGGTCTCTCCGGTTCAGATGATGTTCTTCTGCGGCTTTGCTCTACAGCAGGAGACACGGACTCCGCACTCACTCGCTGACCGTTGCTGACGAATGTGTGCTCGGTACGCCCACTGGCTGTTTCTGGTGACGGTGATCTACACAATCGCGTGTTCACGACGATTTTAGCTGGCTTTCTCCGAGCACCGTACCGTGACGTGATGGAACACAACCGTGATGACGATGGCGATAACTTTTGTGGGACTCCGCTGGAATTGGCAAGATAAGAAGGTTGTTGGTAAAGTGTGTTGAGGTTTCGAAGACTTTGAATCAAAGTTTATGTTGTCAACTAGAATATTGTTTTGTAAGGTAGTAATATGTTAGCATGGTTTAAATTGAGTATTGAGCCATTTACCGGGAATTGATTACTTAGCCCTACAGATTTAATATGTAATTATATAGGTTGATTTTTTAGCATTTTTTTTTCGGATAATCGAATCACGATTTTTTTTGTCGTTTTATCTCTAATTGTCGAATTTAATTATGACCTTTAGACTCCTTGACCATCACAATGTTCTAAACTAGCATACATGTAAATCGCAAAAATATCAAGGATTGTTATGAGCAAACACTCTAACTTTTTTTCAAATATATTTTCATGACAATAACAAATCCATTTTTAAATATTCATTGTATAAATTTGTGGACATTAGCTAGTTACATTGCCGAGATAAAGCTGTTTGAAGTGAAAAGTTTTAAAAAAGGTTGCTACAATATCTCAACACTGAAGACTCATTTTAAAAGTCTCGTGTCAATAACGAAGGCCGATTTTCAAAAAGTTTTTGCCTTCCTCACCTTACTGAGGAAAGGCTATAAAATCACTCGAAAAACGAAATTCTTAATTTGACCTCCTAGACCCACCTTCATGTATACTTGTCGACTCAGAATCACATTCTGAGCAAATGTCTGTGTGTGTGGTGGGATGTTGATCAAAAAAATTTGCACTGGATTATCTCGGCACTGGCTGAACCGATTTGGACCGTATTGGTCTCAATCGATCCGTATTGGGGTTCCATAAGTCGCTATTGAAAATTATAAAGTTTAGTAAAGTACTTCAAAAGTTATGCTAAAAAAACTATTCTATCAAAAGTCCGGAAGATTGTAAAAAGGGTGGTTTTTGCTAGAAACCTTGTCATGTTATGCATTTTTAGAAAGGCATTCGAAAGACCTTACCTACGAGTTCAAAAATTTGAAGATCTGACAACCCTATCAAAAGTTATGTACACTTAAGTGTTATTTATGCACTTTTTATAGGCCGGATCTCATATATTTCGATGAAAACGTTGTCCGGATCTATCATGTGACTTGTCGATGGATAGGTGATCAAAAAACCTTTCCAACGAGTTCGAAAGATTGAAGATCTGACAACCCTATCAAAAGTTATAAGCACTTAAGTGTTATTTATGAACTTTTAGAGACCGGATCTCATATATTTCGATGAAAACGTTGTCCGGATCTATCATGTGACTTGTCGTTGGATAGATAATCAAAAGACCCTTCCAACAAGTTCGATAGATTGCAGATCTGACAACCCTATCAAAAGTTATGTACACTTAAGTGTTATTTATGCACTTTTTATAGGCCGGATCTCATATATTTCGATGAAAACGTTGTCCGGATCTATCATGTGACTTGTCGATGGATAGGAGATCAAAAAACCTTTCCAACGAGTTCGAAAGATTGAAGATCTGACAACCCTATCAAAAGTTATAAGCACTTAAGTGTTATTTATGAACTTTTAGAGACCGGATCTCATCTATTTCGATGAAAACGTTGTCCGGATCTATCATGTGACTTGTCGATGGATAGATAATCAAAAGACCCTTCCAACAAGTTCGATAGATTGCAGATCTGACAATCCTATCAAAAGTTATAAGCACATAAGTGCCCTGAATTATGAAGATCTGGCTAACCAATCTGATGGTATGAATAATGAATCAAGGTGATCGAACACTGAAAGGTCCGCCCTTTTGTATTTATTTTGGATAGCATTACCCTCTGAATGTGAGGAAGGCATCAACCACTTAAGGGTGGTTTAAGTAACGTTTTTTTTTTTATAAAAAAGATAATAATATTTTTAAGTTTTTCATATAAAACATCGACAGGTTTTTAGTTTTTTTTTTTGGTTTTATTCAATAGTATATTAAGAGTCTTCGCCCCAAATTTCAGTTAATTCGGTGTATCAAAACTCGAGATATCAATTCAGTCTTTCAAGATAAACACTCAGATACTTAGTTGGTCATTTCGCTTCGTGCATGCGGCGAAATTTTATGCCTGTTACTCATTAAATATCCTCATAAAAATTTTCAGGAGTAGTTGGAAATCATCTTTTCATTGGATTTGATAAAATTTTCGGCAGTTTCAGATTTTCTACGTAATCAAATGAGCTCGAACTTACAGTGAAGCTGAATTTGGCATCCAAGAACTTTTGTCTGTTTGGTGGATCACTATAAAAAAATACATGTTTATTAATATAGTACACAGAAAAAAAAAAAGTTGAATTTAGGAATGTTGAAATTTTGGTAGGTTGAATATAACCTCTTTTTGAGTAATATTATATAAAAAATGTGTAAAAATGTACGAAACGAAACTATTGGCACTACGCCCCCCGGGGCATGGCCTTCCTCTAACGTGGGATTTCTGCTCAAGCGCCTCTGACGAGACAGGAGAAACCGGGACCGACGTTTTACTTCACCATCCGATAGAAGCTCAGTGGATAAGGCGGGAATCGAACCCGCGTCTCATAGCAAAAGCATAGCATAGTGTAAAAATGTGAACCTGATGAATATTCATCAAAAACTGATGAAAATTCATAATTTTCTGGGGTAAAATTAATTATTATTATTAAGCATTTTTTGACACAAAATCTGTCACCATTTCCTGATGAATATTACCATCATTTTTTTTTCTGTGTAGACTCTCTCGTTGTCGAGATTGAAAGAACCGACGAGAACGAGAGGTATCAAATTATAGAACAAAAAATCAAAGCAAGTTTCTCGAAGGGACTGCAAAATTTATTGACAGCTGGAGAAATATTGATATCGAGAAGATCGACAGCCAGAGAGTCGACTGTATACATACTCTAACCAATTCTATTTCTAAAAAATGCCATTTTCTAAATATTATGTAATTGTCTTTGGGGAAACAAAAACTATACAAATTATTCATTTAAAAACACACACACACACACACACACCTAACACAGGAATGTCGCCAGACGCATGATGTAATATGTCAACACAGAACACCGGGACATGCTGTTCAAAGGTTTTAATCTACTACGACTTGAGGTTTAAGTAAACGCAAGTGTTCCACAAGCATGCCTGTTTTGAGACTGTACAACCAAATATTTATGGTTTGGGTTTTTAACGTTTTGCTTAATTTTGAACTTATTGCACGAACTGGTTGATATTTTTGAAAACAAATGATTTGTCTCGTCACGTATTTTATTTTATTTTAATTTTGCGTAGCTTCTCCTTCTACTGTGCTTTAGATTTTTAAGCCTTTTTTAGGAGGACTTGAAACCGTCTTTATTATTTCTCATAAGAAAATCTTAAAAGAACAGTACAGCATTTCACGAAACTATGGTCCCGGGGAACAAGCCGTCAAGCAAAAGTTAAACTGTCATAATATGTCGCAACCCAAATGTTTCAAAATGTCATTGTAAGTCAAAAGGAGTAAAGTAAATCTTTCCCAGTTCCTGAGGGGAACACCCTTGAAGAGTATTGGGGCCGGCATTTACAAAGCGGATTCAGTGGCAGTTTCATTCTCAACTTAATGTTAACATGTTAGGGTTAATGATAACATTCCATAGGTCGCCTCCCTAAGGCGTCGTGATAAGGTCCAGTTTGTGACGATACACTACCTTCCCTTTACTAAGCAATCGATTCCAGAAGGGAAAAGATCACCAGTTGTGTTGGTCCGAGCCGGGATTCGAACCCCGATCTACCGCTTACGAGGCGGAAGCGTTACCACTGGGCTACGTGGCTCGGTCAAGTCAAAAGGAGGCCAGAGGAAAACTACATTAAGTTCAGTGATAGTTAATTACAAATCTTGTCATATTTGATGTTAACGTAACACAGGTCGTTTTCACAAGATCCCGCTGTTGAATACATTCCCATTATTAGGTAATCGGATCCTGAAAGGAAACGATCACGATCAAAAAAATCACACGACCACGATATAGTAGTCAACAAATCGTATTAGAATTATTCCTATGGAACAGGAAGCAAATATAATTAGTTTTCAATTTCATCCTTCCCAGCAAGTATCACGCGATTCTAAGCTGGATGCGAATCTGTTCATCCGAAGGTAACATCAGGTTCCATGCAACCTGTTAGAATAACCGGCTGATTGCGGATTGCGGCTGATGATTGATGTAATACGTATGGCTAGAACTAGAACACGTCTCCACACACGCTATATTCTGGGGTTCAGCTGCGACTGAGCTGACTGACCGGCCAGACACGCGCCCGTCTTCTCGATGGCACAAATCGAACACATCGCCATCATCCTCTTGTTAATCTCTGTACACGAGTCCTACGTCGCGCAATGCTCATCATCTCTCTCGCTCGCTATAGACTCTTCACTTTGAGTTGCGTTTTGTTTGTCCTTGAAAAGTGTTCGAAGGAACATCATCCGCACCGGGGCAACCTCTGGGTTCAGTTTTTTAGGTGAGTGTGTGTGTGTGTGTGCGTTGGTCAGGCCATATGCATGATATTGTGTTGATCAAATACGTGTGAATCAGTCCGGACTCGGCCACCGGCAGTTGCTAGATGCATAGTTCGTCCAGCAATGCTCTCTTATCAGTACGATGCAATAACGCGCCATTATGCAATCGACGCGGACAGCTTGAGTTGGATTGCAAAAAAAAAACAGAGTGACAAGACTGTTACAAATTGAGTTTGAGCAGAAAAAAATAACATTTTTCTCGTGATTCGATTATCCGAAGTGAAATTTATCCAAAAACTTCGGATAATCGAGTCTGGACTGTACCGAATGCGTGACTTTACAAGTGAAACAGTGTGGACTACAAATCAATTTCCATAAAGAAACTGTCCGAAATCAAATTGGAGTGTTACATTGTTCAGATTATCACTAAACAGCAACTTTTGACTGGATCGAAAGATTCGTTGTTGCCGTAGTTTTTTTAGATCTTGGCAGTTTGGAAACTTTTACCGTTGAGGCTAGATTTAGATCCACCTTTTCTGATGGAGACGCACGATGGTTTTAACCACTGAAGAAGTAGCCAGGCCTGCCCAACGTCCGGCCCGCAGGATGGATCCGGCCCGCGACGGCTTTTCACAATATTTCTATGACTGGCCCATTAAGCTGTTTATGAAATATTTATTAAATTAGATGTGCGTCTAAATTATAAAAATAAACTTGAGATCAAATTTTCACATTTTAATTACAGTCCAGACTAGATTATCCGAAGGCCTCGGAAAAAAAGTCACTTCGGATAATCGAATCACGAAAAAAATATATTTTTCGTTGTCTTATTACTGATTGTGAGAATGAGCATGAGCATGAGCATGGTTGACTGCCAATGAGCTGCTACTCCGTTATTGACAGATCAGCTGAAGTTAAACAATGAATCAAAAATGATCAGTGGGAGCCAACCATCCGTTCACTGTTTAACCTCTGAAGATCCCTACTTTATTAGTCAATACCGGCGCCCTCCCAAGAAGCCTGCAGTTCAACGAAAGGGAGGAATGTTAGTCCGATAGTTGAAGTTGCAGACTCATCAAGCACATAGTTTTTCGCTATATACTTGTTGATACCGCTTGAGACCGTTGAATCCACAGCATCTCCTTCAAGCATCACGTGAATATTTTTTTTTTTGGGTTAGTAGGATAAGGTATTGGCTTTTCGATGTCTCCCGAGCTACGAATCTATGGGGAGGACTTTCATAACAGACCCGTCGGCGAGCCTTCCGAGCAACGATGCTATGGGAAGGTCTTTCTGGTTAACACACAAAATCACTCACACACAGTTATTTTTCTCCACTATTATCTCGACGTTCCACAATGTCAGTGCGTCTTTCGATCATTTTTCAACGCAAAAAAATAAAACCTTATTCGAAAAATTTAAACACAATCCACCCGACGCCGTGCCTTCCGATCAACGATAATATAGGGAGGGCTTTGAAAATCAAAAAAAAATCACTTTTCACTCCGAATATTTTTTTTACTACCACGCACTCCCTTTGCCAATTAGGCACTCTTTTTCGTTGTCTTATTATTGATTGTCGAGCTTAAGTATGACCCCTGAACTACGCTGGAGTGATTTTAAAATTTTAAATCCAGGATGGCGGCCAATATGGCGGTTAAGAAATATTGAAAAAACACATTTTATTTTTTAATAGGCAATCAACTGTTCAAATTTGACTAAAATGGGGTGGCAGAACTCAAATTTAATGTTTAAATAAAAAACAAGAAAAAAAGAAAAAAAAATTGTTTGTACAAACCGTTGGATAATTGTCACTTTGGATAGTTGAGGCTTCTGGACTGTACAAAATTTTAATAGGAACATTTAGTTTTTTTTTTTTTGCTTTTGCAATAACATTTTGCTAATTTAACGTATTATTTGAATTTTGCTTTTGTGTTTAAAATTAATTATTTTGTTTCAAATTAAAAAAAAACTTAAACTTTATTTCTGTTTTGATGTTTTCAGAATCAATTATTAAACTGAAAATGGCACAAGAAAACAAAATTATCCAATTCGTTGAAATGTGAAATACCTATCAGGAAAACTTGGATTGTTGTCTAAAAATGTACAGAAAGACACTAATTTTGTTTTATTAGTTTTCACTGAGTTCACTTCAAATTGATTTTTTTTAAGGAACTTGACTGCCCCTGATCGCATAAATGTCCCATATGCATTTTCGACGATTTCGAGTTATTGATTCAGTTTGGTTCAAAATTGTGTGCTCTTTCAAAAGAGCCTATAACATACAGAACTTTGTTCTAGAAATTAAGACGAAATCCATTTTTTTCGCGAAAACTTAACACGTAGCCTTATGTATGGGACAAATTTCAAATGCGTTTTTTTTAGCTTGCTGATTTTGCATATGGGACATTTATGCGAACATGGGCAGTTGATTAATATTGATTTTTTAATAAATGAGTAATCAGAAAATGATTTATTTTTCAGAACAACTTTTCAGTGATATAGTCGCGTTTGGAAAAAAGCAAATTAATCATAATCAAAATAAATATTGCTGCAAATATTTTTTAAATATAAAAAAAGTCAAAAAATCAATGAGCGAACATATATTTTTTTTAAACTTCATATTTGAGGAAATAGTTATTAAACACTTTTAAATATATATATTTTTTACATTTTTTAAATTGAGTGTGTTTTTAAAGTCATTTTAAAGTGTTCTGTAAAATATTTCAATAAAGGCGCACAGCAACGAAAAAAGTGTATTTTGTAAAGAAGATTTAATCCAAATTTATTTTCATTGAATTTCTTCATGACGTATTGAATGTTTTGTGTATTGTTGTGATGAAGAAATTGAACTTTAAGAAATTTGCATGGAAAAATGAAATTTAATGTTTCTTAAGTTAATTATATCAGGATATGTTATTGCAATCAACAAAACGTAAAAAATATCAAATAAAACAAATTTTTGAAGGTATTTTTTGTATTTTTTTTTAAATCAAGATACATGAATTTTATTTGGAACATTAGTTTCTTTATATTTTAACCTAATAAAGTTAATTTTATGAATAAAATTTGCTTTCTTTTTCAACTTTTATAAAATATTAGTTCCGGCCCGCCACTGCTTCAGAAAATCAGATCAAAAAAGTTGGACACCCCCGAAGTAGACAAACATGTGCACAACTTTCGTTCATGTGTTCATGTTCTTGATATGATCAGGATTTTTCACATCAACGAATTTTCAGTTTTGCTCATACCAGTGGAATGTCCAACTCATGTGAAGCACTGTTGGGATGGCCTAGCACGGTTATTTTGACTTGTAAAACGCTCACACCACACGTTACACACGGTTTATCCTGTCCTTGAGAACGAACAATATAAAAAAAACCTGCACCTACTGGGATGAAACACGTAATAAAATATAACAGGAGTAATTTTCATGATGAACCATTTAGCGACTGCATATTTATAACGCTGATCGACGTCATATTTGTCAGTATTCATTGTAGAAAGAAAGAATAGTTAATTTATGAGAGCTTTTTTAAAATGTTACTTCTATTCTTGTTTAATGGATTGGCTGCGGCGAAAGGGCAGAGTGCTTTTCTGGCCGGCCATGCACCATTCCCTAGCCCAACACAGGACCGGCTGTGGGTGGTGCGAATGGAAAATTTATTTTCCTCCCCACACTGCCGTCTGTGTGGTAGGAGCTTTCACTTGGCGGCGTTTGCGACCGTCTAGCCAAAACGTGTGATTATCGATTTTGCTTCCATTTGATGTGGAGTATTTCTTTGGAGGAAGAAAGGTTTTTTTTTTGTATAGACACTATGAGTTTAACTCTATTCTTATTTAATTAAATAAACACATCTAGTTTTAAAAACTTCTTAAACTATTCAGAAAATTGAATCAGGTTGAAAATAAGATGAACCTTTTTGGACCTACCTTGCTTTTCGTTTATTTTATTAGTCTGCTATTGATTGACCTGAATCTTGGAACTCAACTTAACCCTTTGCTGTTAAATTCCCAACCCGACAGGTTTAACTATAGAACACGTATTCTATCGATCTTTCAACAACTGTTAGAACATAATACAACACTTCTAGGACTTGTTGTGAAATTCCGGGGAGGAAAAACCTAACACACCACCACACTCGGTTAGCGACGTCTGAGTAATAAAAAGCTGACGGAAAATTGCACAGCCTGCTAGTCGGTGAACGGAGTTCCCTCGAAGAACTTCCCTACCCCAGGTCAGACCAGAAAGCAGACCCGAGCGAACGTTGATATCCAACGCTCTGCATAGGAAATGTGCTGAGAGAGAACAGAGGGGAAAAACCGCACGGTGTGTGAGAGGGAGAGAAATGTGAGAGAATGGAAAATCATACGATATCATTTTTCACCCGAGCGAGAGCGGATGACGCATTTTTCGAGATGTTTTTTGCCGTTCGATATGCACTTGAGCGTAGCTACGCTCACCATGCGTTTCCACAAGTTGGCGAGAGTTATTCAACTATGAGTTTAAACAAATCAAGAAAAGACTTGGTTCAATATTTCTAGTTTTTTTAAGGACCTATAAACATATGGAAGACAACAGCTTATAGGTCAGGGGTGCTCAAAGTTTTTGGAGGCCGGGCCAAATTTGAAGCTCAAATGAGCTTGCGGGCCAAATTTTCAAAAAAGGTTTTAAAAAAATAAATTGCGCTATTTTAATTCAAAAGATTTAATTTCTGTTATTTAAAAAAAGTCAATTCAAAATAATAGAAACCACAAAATAACGGTTTTCTATCGGTATTGTTTATTTTATTGTTTCAGGTATTTGAAAAAAAAGTTTTTAGCCGAAATTTTCAAAAAAAAAGTTTTCTTTTTATGTATCGAAAATGGTTACATTACATGTTGAACAATTCTTCTAACGGCGTAATTATATCTATAAGTAAAGTGTGGCTAATGAAAAATCTTTGAGAGACAGAATTTCAACATTTCAATGAAAAAAATTGTAAGAAAATGATTTTAGCTTCCGTATAGTTAAACTGCAATCATTTAAAAAAAATAAGATTCGACAAAATAAACCAATCTAGCGAAAAAACATTTATTTATTTTATCGAAAATTCACTAAAATTCAAATTATTTTTAGTAAACCCCAACATGCTCGAATGCAAAGGAATGCATATTTAATAAATTTCAGCTGATTGCATTTAAGTTTTATTTTTTAAAGTTTTTTGAAAATATTTTTTTGCTCCGAAAGCTTTGTAAAATATTTGCAACAAACTTGATCGTCCGTTTGTCTGCCTGAATCAGTTGGTAGTGAATCAGATTCGTTATCTACGTTCGAATCCTGAAGTGCAATGTAAATTTGAGGGTCAGTTCATAAAAGGGTCATTATGGCTTGCAAATTAATGAAGAAAACTTATATTTTTGCAACCATTACAGAATTCTAAGTCAAACTTGAACGTTTTTTTAAATATTTCCAAAAATGTTTGATGAACATTTTGACGATATTTACTAGTTCCACGTACATTGAAACGTGTGAAATTGTTTTAATTATAAAATTTTTTGAACAAATTATTTGTATCCTAAAGTGGGGATCACAATATAAATAATAGGTTTTTTTAATTAACAAAAAATAAAAAAAAGCATATAAAAGTTTAAAATAAACCTTATTTTTGAAAAAGTATAAAATCACTTTACAAGTGGTCTACGGGCCATTTTAAATGATCATTCAAAATGGGTCCGCGGGCCACCAAATATCACCTCGCGGGCCACGTTTGGCCCGCGGGCCATACTTTGGTCACCCCTGGTTTACAAGGTGGTATGTTGTGTGCAAGGCTGTATATCAGCCATGTGTTGTGTGTTTCTGTGTGTTAGTTGTCAGGGTTGCAAAACATCAAATTTCATTACAAAACAGTCACTTGGTATTTAACAACTATTAAAAAAACACCCAAAAAGCAAAAATTGCAAATTTGGTTTATTAAACCTTTTCAAAAAAAAAAAAAGAAACTGCGGAAGTATAACGTCACACGTCGAAAAATGACCAGTCACTTTCTGCGGATAACCGAGCCACGTAGCCCAGTGGTAACGCTTCCGCCTCGTAAGCGGTAGATCGGGGTTCAAACCCCGGCTCGGACCGGGTATCGTCACTAACAGGACGTTATCAAGACAAAATGGAAATTCACAAAAAATCATCAACAGATTGTTTTTTTTTTTTTCAAGAAGTTTGGGAGCGATTTTCTTCTGCGTAATTCACCTCCTCTCTCTTTCGCATGTGAAGAAAGTTCGCAAGCGAAAAAGATTTGTTTGCGATTATTCCATCCTTTTAGTTTTTAAGTTGAAAAATATTCACCTTCAACGAATACCACTACTTATCTCATCACGCATCGAAACGTGATCTTCTCCTGAACGTGAGCGGAGTTTTCCAATAACACGGGTTGGCTTGCACAAACAGAGTAGATGAAAAAAGAGAGAGTGAGAGCCGAAAAGTGTGAGCGAATAAATTTGTATAACATCATGTCATTTAGCTAGATTGGCAAACACGGTTGAGCGGTCACCATGTGCTAGAGAGAGAGAAACGACACCAATGTGCGAACAGTACATAAGGATCGTACGATGTTCAGCTATAGTTCCAAAGCCGTTACAAACAATTCAGTCGAAGAGGTGTCTTTTGTTGTAGAAAATGTTTTGTCCCATTTTGAATTTGCCATCAGATAACCCCAGAACTGCAAACCGAGCAGTCGTAGCACCGGGAGCTGAAGAACGTTCTCATTAGCTTGATATTTTGACGAGAAAGAAATTGGCATTGATAAAAAATGCAACGAAGTTTATAATTTGTTTAAACATTATAATTTTAAAATAATATTCAACCAAAACGCAGTGAGAAGGGGTTCAATTTCCGAAAGTGGTTCGCCGAAAAGGGTGTGCGAGTGGTCCGATGTCAGACCACCGGCGCGATATCCAATGGGATGTTTGGATTTCATATAAACGTGCGCGCGTGGAAAACACATACTCGCGCGTGATCGCTCTCCCGCTCTCTGGAGATTTGAGAGATGAGAGAAATTTTCAGAGCATCCATCGATTGCTTCTCCTGATGGATATTTTGCTCTTACGAGAGCATAACAATGCTCTTGTTACTTTTTGAATTCGTGGTAACAATGGGAATAATTTAATATTATTTTCTGTTAGACTTTGTTATTCTACCAGAACTTCGAGAATCCAAAATGCTGCTATGTAAGAAGAACTTTTATAAAAACTACTAAATATCATCATCACAAAATTTGTGATTGATTGGAAAGCAGCAAAGAGAGAAACTTTTGCTCTCGGAGAATAAAATTTAAAAAAGAGCAAACATATGATGGAACCGGCTTTTGAAGTTCAAGTTCAAAGAAAAATTTGCAATGAATGCACCGTTAAAAATGTTAAGCTTTGTGAAATTTGTTTTTAAGCCTCTCAATTATGGGTCATTCCATCTCAACTGTGCACGAAAAAGTGCAAATTTGAAAATTACCCTCTCCGATCCTGCTCAAATTTGGCAGAGCTGTTGATACTATCAAAACATGCAAGAATCCCGAATTTCATCCAAATCGGACCACCCCCTCCATTTTTGTACCTCCCCAAAAAATCGACTTTTTGGCGATTTTTGACCAAACCTCCTAGTTTCAAACGACGATAACTCAGGAACCACAAATCTTAGAGGGTCGGTCTTAGACTCAATTTTGAAGGAAATTGGACGTAGAATCCATTTCCGTGATCAAAATGTTGATTAATTTATTTTTTCTACCTGTATTGCGCAATTGAAAACTTGAAACGGCCGTATCTCAAAACACCCCAACTTATTTTTTTGATTTGACCTCACCATCGTGTTCCCCGGCCAATTTTACATAAGAATCACTTATCGACAGAAATGAATATGTTTCGTTCCAGAGATATCGAATTTTAAAGTTTTGTGTTTTCGAGATAACCTACATCAGCTTCATTCGCCGCATCTGCTAGAAGCACACACGCGGGCCGATCAATAACTGCTACCAAATATTTATTCATATAGCTAATACCTAGAAATTCTAGTATGTATGGCAGGTTAAGTCCTCGCTTCTAGTTTCGTCCAATTTGCTGATTTTCACTATTTAAACCACAAATTTTGCAAAACTTTTGATAGAAACTTGCTTGTTCACTTATTATTGAGCTATTTATCACTCGATTTCAGTTGAAAACGCTTTTAATCAGCTGTAATTGAATGCCAAAGCGCTGATATGGCAACATTAGAGGAACGCTGGAATTAGATGCTGTTCCCCTACCTTGATCAATCTATTTTTGTGAAAGGAAAATGTATTGGGTAATTTTACGTGTTCCTAACCGTTTTAGAGTACCTCCGAGGCCATGACTAGGGCCTTTATCATGGGCGGTAGCAAAATAGTGTCATTCAGCAAAAAGCCCAAATGTTTTATTATTACTATTTTTATTATAGTTTATTATTGACACTTTACCATAATTTGGTAAATCAGATTTATGGTTTAAAAGATTGATCATGTTAACTCAATTTTTATATTGTGAGCCAGCTCCATTTGATTGAAAGAATCCAAAAATGATATAAGAAAAAAATACTGTTGTTCGGACGGTGTCGAAATCATCGCAACTAAATTTGGGGAATTAGCCGCTTTGCAGCAGATCAAACTTTGTGAGTTTCTTACATTTTTCAGTTTTATACTTTCCAGAAATCCTTTTCCTGCTCCTTGTGATCGTCCTTCACTAGAGTACAACTTATCAACAAATTTTATTAATTTTAGTTCATATTTTTTTACTCACTAATGTATCGTGCACTCATTGTTCAGTGTTACTAACAAGATTAATTGCATTTTCCTGCTCGCTCCGTCGGAATCCAATTCTGTCCTTTACTGTGTGTCGTTATTGCTCTGTCCTGTGGGTTAGCACAGAAATTCACTTAATTAATTTTTTTGAGCTAATAAACATTCGCGATTAAACTCCAGTTTCCTACAGTGTTATACAGTCAATTTTTGCCCAATTTGATAAAGATTATTTATGATGAAATATTATTACAATAAATGGCCAGGTAGCAGTTATTGATCAGCCCGCCTGTGTGCTTCTAGCAGATGCGGCGAATGAATCTAATGTAGGTAATCTCGAAAACACAAAACATTAAAATTCGATATCTCTGGAACGAAACATATTCATTTCTGTCGATAAGTGATTCTTATGTAAAATTGGCCGGGGAACACGATGGTGAGGTCAAATCAAAAAAATAAGTTGGGGTGTTTTGAGATACGGCCGTTTCAAGTTTTCAATTGCGCAATACAGGTAGAAGAAATAAATTAATCAACATTTTGATCACGGAAATGGATTCTACGTCCAATTTCCTTCAAAATTGAGTCTAAGACCGACCCTCTAAGATTTGTGGTTCCTGAGTTATCGTCGTTTGAAACTAGGAGGTTTGGTCAAAAATCGCCAAAAAGTCGATTTTTTGGGGAGGTACAAAAATGGAGGGGGTGGTCCGATTTGGATGAAATTCGGGATTCTTGCAGGTTTTGATAGTATCAACAGCCCTGCCAAATTTGAGCAGGATCGGAGAGGGTAATTTTCAAATGCTGTTCCGCTTCAGATGGAACGACCCTTATCTGAAAAAAAAAAATCACTTCGGATAATCGAAAATGGCGGTGATAAAGTATTACCAAAATGCATTTGGTAATTTAGACAGTCAACATAAAAATTTGAGTGATAAAATAAAACAAAATTCGAAAGCAATATTTTTTTGTTCAAGATGTTTTGGGACCATCCACAAACCACGTTTACACTTTTTTGGAGATATGATTATCAATGCAGAATAGGACATTTTAGATTGTTCTCAGTTGATTAGACTTCTAATTCCATTGAAATTTGAAAGTTTCTTGAAAAAAAAATTGTTTTGCCCCAGATTTTTCGGACCATTTTTGAATGGGGCATAAACATTAAAAAATATTTGTAACGGCTTTTTACCTAAATTGTTTTTTTTTTTTCATTAAAAAAAACTTGTGAAATTGATTTACAAATACAAATACAAATATTTTCGAAATTTTTCGTTAATATTTGAAGTAATACATTTGCAATTATGTATAAAGCATTTTTTGATACTTTTTGGTAACAATTTTTTAAAAGAAGGCTTGAAATTTGAGCAATTCTCTACCAAAACCGGAAATGGATTTTATTTGTATTTTTTGATTTGGCTCAAACTTTGGGGGGCCTTCCCGATGACCAAATAAACTATTTTGTGTGAATTGGTTCATCCATAGAAGTCTCCATACAATTTTGGCTGCTGTCCATACAAAAATGGTATGTAAATATTAAAACAGCTGTAAATTTTGAGTGAATTTTCTGATCACACCAAGTCTTCGGCAAAGTTGTAGGTATTGTTAAGGACTTTTGAGAAAAAAAATAGGTACACGGATTAAAAATTTTTCACATTTTCAATCAACTTTTTTTTCACTAAAACTCAATTTCCCAAAATACGTATTTTTGATTTTCGAGATTTTTTTAAATGTTTTAGGGGACAAAAATCCGCAACTTTTAAGCCATAAAGAAACATGGTCAAAAAATCTGCCGCCGAGTTATGAATTTTTGAAAAAATAGTATTTTTTGGAAAAAAAAATTAAATCAAGACTAGCATTTTAAATGGGCGTAATATTCAATGTTTGGTCCTTTTAAAATGTTAGTCTTGAATAAAAAAATTTCAAAATATTTTTTTCGAAAAGATCGGAAAATTTCACGAGTGTTTCATGTTTTAACATTGATAATCGGACCATTAGTTGCTGAGTTATCGTCATTAGAAAATGGTGGGTTATTTTGGTGAGATTAAGAAAACTTCAATTTTCGTGTTTCTTTTTTCTTAAAGTGGCTCTATCTCAGCAACTCGAGGTCCAATCTTCAATGCTTCTTAGACAATTTTTAAGCAAATTTTCTGAACTTCTCAAAAAAAATATTTTTAGAAATGGTCACTTATGGTCACTATTTTTAAAAATTGAAAAACTGCAAATATTTCGCTAAAATCAAACTTTCGGTGACTATATCTTGAAAACGGAGCCCTTTATCAAAAAATCTGTAAAGTACTTTTCGATTGCAAATTCAATTTTGCATTAAAAATTAATGTCAAACTTGTTTTTGCATGAAACTTCGATTTTTTCCAAAAATCACTGTTTTTTTTCAAAAATGCATAACTTGGCGGCAGATTTTTGACCATGTTTCTCTATGGCTCAAAAGTTGCGGATTTTGTCCCCTAAAACATATCAAAAAATCTCGAAAAAAAGTGCTTTGGGAAATTGAGTTTTAGTGAAAAAAAAGTTGATAAAAATATCTGCAATTTTTTTTCCGTGTACCTTTTTTTCTCAAAAGTCCTCAACAATACCTACAACTTTGCCGAAGACACCAAATTGATCAGAAAATTTACTCAAAAGTTACAGCTGTTTGAATATTTACATACCATTTTTGTATGGACAGCAGCCAAAATTGTATGGAGACTTGTATGGGTGAACCAATGACGCAAAATAGCTTATTTGGTCATAGGGAAGGCCCCACAAAGTTTAAGTCAAATAAAAAAATACAAAAAATAAAAATTGTCGAAATCGGCCGATTTCGTAGAGAGTTGCTCATTTAGTTTTCATATTTGTTTTTACACATTCACACAAATCATTAAAATAAAATTTGTGTATTCCATACGAAAACTACAAAATAATGTTTATGTTTTTTAAATAATTATTTTTAAAATAAGCCTTCGTCATACATTTAGTTAAGGGAGCGTCCTTTTATTATGTAACGCAGTTGTGGGGAGGTGGGGTCGGAGGTCGTTTTACGTTCCATACAATTTTTTTAAAATTTGTATGAAAATTTTGTTGCGAGGGGGGAGGGGGTCTAAAAATGCGATTTTTTGCGTTACGTAATAAATGAACGCTCCTTTAAGTAAACTTTTTAAAAATTGGTCTTCGTCATCCACGCGGGACTCACACTACTAGTCTTTGCCCATATAAGTTATTTTTAAATTGTCATATCTAAGTCAGTTTTTTCAAAGTATTGTGCCTGCCTATCTATTATAATACTCTCAAAATTTATTTGAAAAAATAATCCATTGTACTACAAAACCATAGAAATTTTACCGAATTACTTGTATGTTACTACTTGAAGGTGGAAACGCATGGTTGTTCAAAAAAGCAAGGTCCATTTGGATGTGACCAAATATGTTAAGCAGTATTTTTCAACGAATTTCAATCAATTTACATTAAATTGTACAATATGTGCTTCAAACCCACAGAACTTTTCCCACGGACTCTCCAACCTACAACAAGTTATGTAGTTCAACCCCTCAACGAAAGTCACCCCCACGAGGGGAAAAGGCATCGATTGGCGGATGTCGGATCCAGCCAACTGTTGACGGAGGCGGCCTGAAGGGCAGATTTTCATATGCAAGCACAAAATCCAGTGTTTACAAACGGTGTGACGTTCTGTTCGGGCACACACGTTGCCGTTCCCTGCTGATTGGGTGTTTTGTTTACAATGCAGAGCCGTTTTTTTTATTCGACGTCAGCCGCGCGCTCGGCTGATAGCGCACAGATCGATTATCAGGCTAGATTTGCCATCGTACTCTCCTCTGGAAGACGTGTGCTCTGTATGGACATTCGAAAGTCACATTGAACCACGTAACCCGTGATGTACGTTTACCGTACCGGACTGGTCGGGGATGTGAGCTTTACGTAAATGAAAGTTTTTCACTGAAGTTTATAATTCGATTGAACTTTGATCGATGCATTATAAGGGAGCGTTCTTTTATTACGTAACGCGAAAAATCGGACTTTTAGACCCCCCTCCCCCCCCCCCTCGTAACAAAATTTCCATACAAATTTCAAAAATTTTGTATGGAGCGTAACACGGCCTCCGACCCCCCCCTCCCCCCTACTGCGTTACGTAATAAAAGAAAGCTCCCTAAATTGTACCTTCGAGTGAGTTATTATATGTTTTTTATGAAGTGTTTTTTTTTCTTATTAAAAAATAGCAGCACACCAAATCGATCAGTTTTTTTTTATTTTAAGATATAGATTTCTATTTTGTATAACAATCCCGCAAAATTGTACGGAACCTGGATCCTTGTATGGAAGTAAGGAATGCATGGACAAAATTTTATTGAAATAAAAAAAACACAAAATTAAAAAAAATAAAATCTGGAGAGTTACCAAAATACACAATAACCCTCGCAATAACCTATATCTGAGTTTGGGAGTGTGTGTAAAACGTGATTCGATTATTTAATGTTCTTTGGAAACCTTTAGATAATCGAACTTCGGATAATTTTAAATTCACAGTTTTGTTCAAAGTTGATGTTGATATTTATGTTTATGTAGAATTTGCAAAGCATTTTTAAAATTTTAAAATTTTATTTTGGTGAATTAAGAATTTTCTTCGTATTGGAGAAATTTTGTGCCGTTCTAAGCATATACCAATGTCATTTTTGGACGATTCTGACTTTTTTGCATTTTTATGTTCACTTTCAGAAAAAAAAAACATATTGAAATTGCAGGCCAAGGGTGCATGATACTGATGATATTCGTCGGTTGACACATCCAGGCGAGGAACATCCTGGAAGGAGCCCAACTACATCCGTAGTGCTGGACAAAACAGCATGGCTCTGGTTCCTTGCAAGTGTCCTATTTTCTTACCTCCACGTTGGCTTGGTTTAGTCATCATGATGACAAGGTGTAACCTAGCTGGTGGCCTGTGGAAACGACTCGTAAACCTTTGACCAGCGAGGGTCAGAGTAGAGACGGCTAGAAGAAAGGGGCGCGTCAATGTGGGAAAGGGAAGTAATTTGTGATTGTAGACGGTATTGTTTGGATTCGCAGTATGTTGAGTCAACTGCTGTGGATGTACCTGAGCATCGCAGAACGGGGTTTCTCTTCTTTCCATTTAAACTAATAGCTATCTTCTGTTTATTTTGTTTCACTGATTTTCTTGAACGACTTCTGTTTACTATCCTCTATTTGATTTCGATTTTACTTATTTGATTCTCTTATTTCTCAACACTTTTCCACTCTATTTTACCAATTGATGCTGCTGTAACAAACTGTCTGCTTTCCCTTAATTTGGCAGCGATGTCAATTTTGTTTATCATGTGCATTTTCTTTATTTATCTATTTGAATAATTTCTAATTTCTACTATCTTTCTTTTACTATTGATTCTTTACATAGTATATTTCTTTCACTGTCCATTGTTTTGAAACTTCACCTTTTTCTTAAGCAAGTGAGGTTCGAGCCCTTACTCAATTTATGGAATGATTAAAGGATTAACACAAATATTACTATTGTATTTTTGATAAACTTTTCTAAAATGCTTAGGACCAAAATATTGTAACAAAACACCGCGACAAAAGAAATAGCAACAGATAAACACGACTCAACACTAGGAAAGATTTCAGGAGAAAACAATACACAGTAAAATAACAATTAGTTTTTGATTTCAAACTAAAAATAAAACAGTTTTTGCTTTAAGAAAGTTGATAGGCACACAATGAATGGTTAGGCGCTTATACTTACATCAAACCCTACGTAATGTACCACCCCCGGCCGAGTTAAAATGCGTAACCGGAAAAGAAGGTGTGCATGCCTGGCACGAACACTCAAAGCGTGTTCTAGCGTGCTGCTCGTACTGACTCAGAGCAAGGGTGAGATGTAGGTGTAAGGGCAGTGCGTGTTCGTCGGGAACCTAGTGCATAAGATCGGTCAAGGCCCGTTCTTACACTGAAAATTGCGAATTGCGAATTGCGAATTTCAGAAAAAAAAACATATTGAAATTAGTACTTTCTTGGAAATCTCTTTAAAATCAACACCGAGTCTGTTTGTCCCGCGCTTGCTTGCAGAATTATTCTTGTTCCGAGCGTCATTTTTTTCAGTGATTAGTATTAATTGCACGGTGCTCAAAATACCCTTATAATGAAAAAATATGGCACCTCTGTGCAAAAATGAAAAACATTCGCTGATGTAGTTTTCGAGATACAGCCCTTTTAAGATGTTACACTCGATTTTCAATAAGAAAACCAACACAATCTATACGATTTTAGCATTTCAAAAAATATGCAATTCGAGATAATGATGTGTTTTGCTTCATATGACTGTCAAGTATCTCTGGGCCAAGTTTCAAAAGGTTTGCTGCTGTAGTTCTCAAGATACAGCAATTTTAAAATGTTATTTCCGTTATGTTATTGACAGTCATATGAAGCAAAATTCATCATTATCTCGAAATGCATATTCTTTAAAGTGCTGAAATTTTATTGATTTTATAGTTTTTCTTTGAAAAAGTCGGAAATAACATTTTAAAATGGCTGTATCTTGAGAACTACATCAGCAAATCTTCTGAAACTTGGCCCAGAGATACTTGACAGTCATATGAAGCAAAAACATCATTATCTCGAATTGCATATTTTTTAAATGCAAAATTTTATAGATTGTTTTGGTTTTCTTATTGAAAATCGGATGTAACATCTTAAAAGGGCTGTATCTCGAAAACTACATCAGTGAATGAGGTCTCGGATTGAATCTCAGATTGCATATTTTTTTCATTATAATGGTATTTTGAGCAATTATTTTGCCTGACTCAGTCGATTATGAATGGAGGGGCAGCACGCTTGCCTTGCAGGATTATTCGTGTTTCGAACGTCATTTTCAGTGATTGTAGTTTTTTGTGCTTTAATTTAAATTGCATTAATTGTTTTGTGATTTTAAAAGCCCTTCCTATATTATCGTTGATCAGAAGGCACGACATCTGGTAATTTGTGCAGTCAGCCATGCTCATGCTCGTTGAATTTTTACTACTAATCATTACTTTCACGAAGCATTGCGTCTTGTTTATCTGTTGTAAAGCAAGAGGATAACAAATAAAGGTGCTAAAATGCTAACTGGGGTGATCAGGGACATATAGGGTGAATAGGGACCCCGGGACAATTATGCGTAGAAACCCAGAAATCGGTGACGTTTTTCTTAGTTGCCCTTTATTGAACATAGGACAACGGAAGTTCTAGTAAATTTAGTAAATTGCCTAATGATAGGTAATACATAAGTCTAATTTACTCACGATTTTAAGCCGGGTTGGTGTCAGTAAAAGTCGAATTACGTGAATGTAGAGAGGTCAGACAAAATGTTTTTGAAAAAAACTGCACACGTAATCATACCGTTTCCTTGCATCATTTTTTTTTTGAGCTAATTAAATAGTAGTAGCTTGAGTAGTAGGGTGGGGGCCTCCAAAGAAATCCTCAATATTTGGAAAAGATTCAAATTGTAACGAGTTGTTCATTTTCATGCGCATGTGGTGTGCTCAGATCAGCTGATTCTCGATTCTCTGCATCCTGCGGCGGTTGAGGCCAAGCCAGTTCTTATCGCACCTAGCCAAAATATAACTGTATCGCATGTAGAACGACAATCTGCCGAGCTTATCACTTTTCCTTTTTTGCCATTTCCACTACAGTACGCGTGGCATCATCGTGATTGAAGAATGAATTTCCGTTGATGAGTGACCATCATTCACTCGTACCTGTACAGCTCAAACCAATGCAAAAGAGAGCCACGCGACCTTATCGGTGTTATCACGGCGCCCATTTCCCCAATAAATGTGCAGGCTGATTTTATTATTGTTTGTTTAGCAACAGAACCGCTCTCGCAAAACGATGACCAGCTGGCGTGAGCTGCAATCTTCCAACTCAACCAAAGTCATGCCACACTTCAGTGTTGATAGGTGGGATGGTCAGTAACAGGCGATTCGAAAGCCAATCAGAGCTGTTGTCAGTGATAGTGGCTTGAATTACAGGTGATAATCAATTTCGCTATCTACGGCGACCTTTATTGGGCAAATTATTGATATCGTTATCTGCGTTGAATTCACGGTGGATATCTATTTACAACAATGAAAAAAAAAGACTCGCATAACGAACGCTTAGCACCAAAGTTTAACGTCTTCGACAGTCGTTTTCTTTATTCTCGCCATCCAAATAAATACAATCTAATAATCTATCACAATTTTGCCCCGAAGGTGCTTCGCGTCAACGCGGGAGTACGCTTCGAGCATTTGCTCGAACGGGAAAACCTTTTCCACAATCGGGAGCAGCTTTCCCTTTTCGACTAGCTTCTGCAGATAGGCGATACCCTGCGGCGCTGGCACAAAGTAACCCCACTTGACTAGTCCGTTCTGGCCGCTCACGGAGGCGACGTTATTGCGCACCAAGCTGACCGCATTCTGGTACATTCCGGTGGCGAATCCACTCTCGTCGATGTTCTTCAGCACGGGTGAATTCAGCGTGATGTACTGCTCAAAGCGCCACGGAACGGCCCCAGCGTAGTCGGTGCCCTTTCCGGCGCAGTCCAGAATGATGTCGAATCTGAAAACAGTGGAGGTGGTTGAAGAATAGTTTTTCATTTCATTTCGTTTCGTTGTTTAAGCATTACTTATGTAATGTTACTATCTTAACACTGGAACGCCCAACGCATGCCCAACTTACACGGACGCCCAAGCCTCCCAAAAAAGGTGGAACGGTAACTTCAACTCGCTGGTTCTCGGGCCTAAATCAACCAATAATGATGATTCTTCTTTCCAGTGATTTGTTAGGATGTCTAGATGATTCAAGAACTTTGCAGAACTTAATTTGAACAAATCTGTAATTTCTGCGACCGAAAACATCGTTCCACCTTTTTTATAAATACTGCCTCCGCGGAATTTTTGGCATTTTTTTTTAACACGCAAAAAAAAGTTGGAACGATGTTTTTGATCGCAAAAATTACAGATTTGATCAAATTAAGTTCTGCAAAGTTCTAGAATCATCTAGACATCCGAACAAATCACTGGAAAGGCGAATCATCTTGATTGGTTGATTTAGGCCCGAGAACCAGCGAGTTGAAGTTACCGTTCCACCTTTTTTGGGAGGCTTGGGCGTTGGAATGTTAAGCTGAGATGTGAACTACCTTTCAACAGCTGATTAATTCAAAGTTGGGAACAGAGTTTGTGGGTGTTTGAAGAATCGAGTAAATCTACTGAAGAAAAAAGATAAAAAAAAAACCTTCGAAATAGTTAGGGTTTGAGAATAGTGATTTGGTTCAACTGCGTCGATGTAAGTTTTTTAACTTTCAAAGAAAGCGTTACTTAATCCACCATTAGGTGGTTGGTGCCTTCCTGTCATTCATAGCAGAGGAAGACCTAATAAAAAAAGTTTACGAATAAAAAAATCAAGAACATCTGGCAACCATCAGCTTGCCTCGTTGCATGATCGTCGCGACGCCACCTAAACCTTTACTGCTGTAGCAGAAAGTGCTACCAAAAGAGAGTGAAGACAAAGGTGCAATGTCTTGGCAAAGTTGTTTCCTGGAAGCCTATGAGGTTTTTGGCAAATTCAAAAATCGTATAAAAGTTCAAAACTGGCAAAAATCAAAACCCATCGATTTCACAGGTTAAATCGAGGTTAAATCTTATTCAAACTTCAAAGTGAAAGCGCCAGGTCCTAATACCTACATACACCGCCTTTGAAGAAAATGGCAAACCTCAACACGGCTTTTTCGTGGCGATCAGACCCGGCCCCGGATCAGAACCTACACCTTTATAACTTTTAAACGACACAATTAAATTTTTCATTTTTCAATACCAAGCTGTGTACTGCCGTTCTACGCATAATTGTCCCATGTCATTTTTTGACGATTCTGACTTATTATCATTTTTAAGCTTAATTTTAAGTATACTTTCAGAAAAACACATAAAATCTAGTACTTTGTTCAGAAAATCATTGAAAACAACACCAAGTCTGTTTGTCCCATCGTTGAACTTCTACGCATAATTGTCCCACCAAGTATTTTCTATCACTAAATCATGAATTTTAAGAAGCATTTCATCTTGTTTACCTGTTTAGCTGTAAGAGGATTACAAATAAGGGTGATAAAATGTGACCCGGGGTGATTAGGGACATATAGGGCGAATAGCAACCCACGGGACAATTATGCGTAGAAACACAGAAATCGATCGAAAAATTTCAATCGCGTTTTTCTCTGTTGCCCTTTTTTGAACATGGGACAATTATGCGTAGAACGGCAGTGTAGGACCTGAAACCGGGTCGAGTGGTCTACATCTGGACACAATTCGATCATCCAAAGCCAAAAAAATCAAGTGCATATTTTATTTATTATCAACATCCCCACACACGCACAGACATCAGTTCAGATTTCAGATATGCCAGTAATGTTGAAAGTAAAAGCATTAATGGGTAAAGTGTTTCGAAAGTGATCATTTTTGAAAAAAAAAATCTTTTTCAATTTGGACTCAGTACGTCCACCGGATCAGGCTTTAGATCTTTGATCCCGATAGTGTTCTTTTGTTTCGTAACGCAAAATTATTAATTATCGTATTTATTGGGTTGGCTATGTTTGTTTGCAGTTGTGCTTGTTCGGTACCAGAAAAGTGCCAGCACCAAAGATAAACTACAAGTTTTTCAACCTTAAATTTGAATGACTTTGAGTGTTTGAAATTTTTAACTCTATGATGTGTCCAAATTTGCTGAAATTACAATTTTCATGTCCAGTTTCGAAAATTATGTGGTTTGACACCCATATTGGTCATATTTGTTGTATTCCAAACATCCATGAAACACCAGTTTGGAACCATAGATAAACCACGTGGACACTTTTTTGGGAAATTTTTTTATGGATCGTGGACACTCGCCGAATCGTTTTTGAAAAGTTTAATGAAGAAAAATCAAAGTGTCTAATTGTTTCCCATGGGCTGAAATGAGTGGGGAACAATGAGACAGCCCTGGATTCTGAGTATATTCAAAATTTTGGCCAAATCTAATGAAAGGACATTGTAGCCCAACTCAATCCCTATGGAACATCGAAAGAAATTTGAAGAAATATTAGTTTTGGTGTAAATGGCAGCCTACGACCGAAAAAGTATTTTTTGTCCATAATTTACTTTTACACCCCATAATCAAACATTTATGAATTACTTTTCAAGGGAGCGTCCATAACCAAAGCCACTATTATGGCAAACGTGTTTTCCCTCAAAAAGCATCAGCTGCCTGACGTATGGCGTCTCGGTGTTCATCAAGCTTTCATAGCATGCTAAGGAAAATTTGATGCTTTTTGAGGGAAAACCGTTGTTTCCGGAGACATCGGATTGTTTGCCGATGCGCCAGGTCTAGGGACAACGAATCCATATGCTCCATTCCCCATAGGCCTGACCATACCAGAAGTTGGCGCGTGATTTTCCCAGACCTGTAGGAGCGTTTGAACAAAAAGTTCCAATTTCCCATATTAATTCCCATGTAAACTTTAACCCTGATGCGCGCAGCCAGTTTACAACCAAATGCGCTGATATTTGGCATGAAAGTCCCTATGGGCATGCCCTACAAGGGGAACCATACTAAAACTTGATCCGAGAACTTTTTGAAAAACGTACCCACCCTAGACTACTCTACCCTAACTTGCAACAGAGCCCACAAAAGACCCAGGGGGTCGTTAAAGTGGATTGCCTTACTTTTATTTTTGACATCTACTTCTGCCCCCAGGTCTTGGACGCGTTAGAAATAGAACCATTAAGACAAGGCTCTTTGTTTTTGTTACAAAAATAGTTCTTGTGGTGCTTGACTACTAATGGAATAGAGATATTGCGAGTTTGAGTATCGATGATTGATTTTCCCTTCGTTGGTTATTTCGATACCAACAGTCGTCGTTCGCGATGGAATGTCGTCCCTAAATAAGAATTGAATACTTTTCACTAACCTTCCGACACTCGCCAGCTGCTGCACGTGCGCCGGATCGTTGTAATCGAGCACATAATCAACGCCCAAGTGCTGAACCATCTCGACGGCATCCGTCGAGCATGTGGCGTACACTTCTACGCCCTCGGCTACGAGCATCTGCACGGCCAGCGTGCCGACGCCACCGGTCGCTCCCAGCACGAGCACTTTCTTGCCGCGGCCTCCACCAACCGGTGAAATGGCACCCATCAGATTACCGAGGTGCCCCGTCAAGTACAGTGCCGACCACGCCGTCAGACCCGCGTACAGAACCGCACTGGCGTCAATTTTGCTGAGATTATCTGGCTTTTTCGAGACCTAAAATAAAACAGGTTGAAACGAGGTGAAACATTTCAACGAACGGGACACATTCTTACGCAGTATCGATCTACCACGACGTACTCGGCGTGACTTCCTTGGTTCTGCAGTGGAACCACGCCCCACACCTCGTCACCTATGTCCAAATCCCTGCTCGATAGGCCTAGCCCTTTCTGTACTATTTCGCCGCAAAAATCCCGCCCCAACGTTAGCGGAAACTCGATTCCATCCTTGCAACGCATGGCGTTTAACACGGTCGCTCCGTAGCCCTCTGGAATAAAAACGAATGTTATAATATCGTAATTTAGAGTCGCTCTGAAACCCATTTTCCAATTTCTATTAATTGTATAAATTGTGAGCATCCCTACATTGAAATATTTAATAAACCTGCATCACGCAATTGCAGTGTGGTATGAAGTGCATCTCTACAAGTGCAAATAACAGCTGAAATGGATCGATAACCAAACCAACAAAATTCAAGAAACACTTACTAATCATGGCAACGTCTATCGGATTTACGGACGAGGCGGTCACTTTGACTAGCACCTGGTTGGGAGATCTCAGAACCGGCATCTTCAGACTGTCGCTGTACTGGATCTCGTCCAGGGCGCCGTACGAATGGATCTGCCAGCCACTCATCTTACTGACCGGGCGCAATTTTCTGCTGCACGACGGCACCGACCCCGTTGCGGTGGACGCGAATCGGCCCCACACCTGCCGGGCCACTCCGGTGGCACAGACGACGCAGCTTTTCGGAAACATTCTGGCAGCGGCAGGCGGATTCGACAAAGCAAAAAAAACTTCCGGACAGTGCGAGTGACTGAAGATAAAAGAAAGTGCGCTCGTGCTGTGCTGATCGTCAGCAAAAACAAGTTTATTTTAATTCACACAATCTTACGAAATGATATGAATGAACGAACACAGACATCAACAGAGATGGGACTGACAGTTGGAGACTGTGCTGCCAGTTTAATAAGTTATGCATATTAGGGGAAATAAACCCATTTTAAGCCTAATAGGCGGTCGTATTTGAAGGATGCTGGATAATCTGGAGTGTTCCTTGAAATTTACTAAAACCAAGTACACCAACGAGTAGAGCAACTTTTTGTGAAAATTTCTGTTTATTTTCACTTTTTTTAAGTTATGCTATTCCTTTTACAAGCATTAAAAAAAAATATTTCCCAAATACACTCACGCAGAAAAATAAGGCATATTTGAATCAACAAAACGTTATGTTGATTTGAAAATCATAATTTTTGTTGAATCAACGCTAAACTGCCGCTCCAATCTAGTCCGTCCCATATGTAAAAAGTGAGTGCTGAGATATTGCCGTGAGAAGCCCAAGAAATGTTTCACCTTTTTTTACGTTTCTAATCACAAATTTTTACATACTTTTTCAACAACTATTTCAACATTGGTTCAAAAAGTACCCCTATTCTAAAATTGACTCAAAAAATTTGAAATTTTAAAGTAAATTTGGTAAATTTTCGTGCTGGGACTGACCTGACTTTATTTATCCAACAATAAAGGCAAGTTTGTCTGTTTATCAAGGTAGGCTTGAACATTCACAACAGAAATTTCCCTGTCATTTGTTGGTTTGTTAAGGTAGTTTTCCAAGTTATTTTTATCAAAGATTTAAAAGTTTGATTGTTTCAGGTTAATTTAACTCGGCAGATGATTTTAGAAAATTTCCTGGCTACAAAAATGTAACCAGCAACGTTGTATTATTTCTTTACCTTTTGTAGCAGAACAAATTAATATTTGATTGCATGTATCATCATCTGAACCCTTGAATTGAGTAACCCAGAATCGTTGAACGGAAGGGGAACCTAATCCAGAACCAGACCATGGATATTCATTCAAAAAGGAATAGTACTGATTTTACTGAATATTAGCTCAATGGTATGTAGTTTTTTTTATTACTGTGGTTATCCCAAGCATTAGGAAAAAGGCAGGATAGGTTTTCGATTATCGACAAAATTCAAAATATACCGTAAACATGACAATTTTATGTGTTTTGAAGTTCTGCTAGTACTTAGGTACATAGTCTGTATAAAAATAATAATTACACAATTTTTTTCTATTGATTTGTGAGACATTTCCATACAAGGAACTGACTTGCCTTTATTTTGCATATGGGACAGCACCAAAGTGATTTTTGTTTTGGAATTTTTAGAACAAACATAACTTTTTTATTAAATAGGCTTAAAGTAGATGTTAAAACAAGACAATTCTTAGGTTTATCTCAAAATCGACAAAAATACATATGGGACGGACTAGATTGGAGCGGCAGTAAACGTCATAGCAGCTTTTTCAAAAAAACAAAAGACTTTTGTGGAATCGAGAAAATCAAGTTTTGTTTCAACGCAAAATCGGCGTTGATTATATTCAACAAAAATTTTGTTGATTCAAACCTCAAATCAAAATCAAACCATTAACATTAACGACCCCCGGGTCTTTTGTGGTCTCTATTGCAAGTTTCTGCTCGAACCTAGGAGTCCGATGGCTTGAATGGGGAGAGCACCCAAACCTCTTTTTACTCCAAGGAACCTTCCACCCCAGTATTTGAACTGACGACCTTTGGATTGCGAGTCCAACCGCCGCCAACGATTCCACCGGAGTAGGCTTGGTTTGGTGTGTTGTTTGTACTTATGGCATGGAGACAACTCCTACACCTGGAATGACTTAACGGCCTAACAACCAAGGCCGGGACCTATAAGCTATTGTTGTTAAAAAAAACGTTACTTAATCCATCAGAAGGTGGTTGCTGCCTTCCTCCTAAAAGCCTTGCAACCAAGGGGCTGGAAACTCTAATATTTTTTTAAAATACTGAGTATATTAACGATATTCCAGTATACTTGTTAGTATACTAACCGAAAAGCAATAAACTGTTAGTATATTAAGATACTCTCAGTCAGGCCTGCAAAATGTTTCCAACCCAGCGTACACATGAAGCAAACCAAAATGTTAGTTCACTGCTAGCATGTGACTGTAAGCCTACTGTGTCCGTTCAACCACTGCCGCCTGACTCGTGCCGGTCGGCTGCTGGAGAATGAGAGACGTGAAAAAATGAGCTACACTCACTCAATTCGTGTCGTATGACTGACTCGTAAAATCCTCTCTAAACACTATTTTGACTATTTTTAAACAATTGAATGGTTCTAGACTGTGCAAAACACTTAAAACAACCATTACTTATATTCAAAATTACATTTCCACGCATAAATACCAACTTTTTGTGTAAAAACTTATTTCTTTATGTGTGTGTGTGCAACGTCGAATGAGCGTTGGTCGACTACTGCCTCGCATTGCAGCTGCTCAGTGAGCTAGGGCACTCACGACTGAGTCGGGTTTGTTTATGTCACGGTTTTGCGGTTTAGTGAATGGATCTCAAAAATTCTAGTCAGAGTCACCGATTTTCGCGTCATGACCCCTGACATTTTCAGCTCTGCTCTCAGTATATTGGTAAGTATACTGGCGATATGTAAAGGAAATAATAAGTATACTAACATATATTTTGATATACTGGTTGACATAATAATTATAGCTCTAAGAGTTTCCAACCCCTTGCTTGCAACCGGATTTTTCCGCTCAGTGCACGCGTTCCGACAGCTATTCGCTGGAGCTTTCAAATTATGTAAATAATGACCCTTTTTTGTATCAACCAAAACAGTTTTTCGAACATAACTTTTAAAGTACTGCACCAAACCGGATTAAATTTAAAAAAGACTTAAAGAACCTAAAGATGAACCCAAAAACATTGATCCGGACAAAATCGGTCGAGGCAGTTCCGAGAAAAGTGAGTGAGAAAAAAATAATTCTACGTCCATCCACACGCACAGACATTTGCTCAGCATTTGATCACAGACAAATAGACGAGACTCTCCATACAAATTATTATTGAAATCCATCGTTCTTCATCAAACCACCAAATCATGGCGACGCCAGCGCTACCTGTTGAGCCAAACATACCCAAACATGCCAATACAAACCCATCACTGTCATGTGTCATGTAAATGTATGCATGAGACAATCAAGCCAATTAAAATCTACCAGAATTGGTCCCCATAATGGGCGTTTGGAAGCATCCGCGGGGAACGTGTCCACGGAGCAGTTAAGTTGCACCAAACAACAAAAGCAAAATGTCGCAATGATTCCAAAAAGATTGAGTGGCGCCCACGATCGACGCAACATCGCCATAAGGACGACCAACAGCAGCAATCTGAGTAGCAGTCCACGAAGGATTAGCATCAGGTTGCTCCGAAGGAGATGACTCCACCATAGGATCCGACTTTCTCCGCAGTATCGGGCACCTCAGCAGCAGCCTCAACATTGGCGTTGTTGAGGAGGCCTCCCGGGTTAATAGTGGGGCAAAAGGTATGTCCTCGTTAGTCAGCCGCTCATATGACCCTGACTAAGACTGCCCCAATCTTGTCCAGCAATGCCGGGATTGTGTATCACCGTAAGAATAACTGAATTCCATAATAATTGTATTGTTTTCATTTGCTGCCTCACACGTGCTCACGCTCAACTTAAAACACACATCACACACACTGAGCAAAGACGGGCGAGCTGTCACGACATCAGCGCCACCAGCGCCGGGTGAGTGGATGCCGAAACAAAATTGCATTTGAAATAACCGTTTTAGAAGGACGATGGTTCAGCACTCGAGTGTCCCGTCTGTTTGTCTGTGATTTGATTCTGATTCGATATGTATACGTAAAGTTATATTTTGGAGGCTTATTTAAAAAGTTCATTTTCTGAGTGTTTTTATAGCCTTGCCTCAGTGAGGTGAGGAAGGCAAACTCTTGAAATGCATTTATTTATTGCGCGTATTCCCGAAAAAGACACGCGGCATACCAGCCTCGAAACGACGCGCCGCACTTTCAGCAAATGCGCGCTGTCAAATCCCATACTGCGCGTTTTGTTTTTGTTGATATTCTTGTTCGAATTGCATGGCATTGTTGCGGGTATGTTTTTTATTGCACCAAAAGTGCAGAAAATCGCTGGCAACAGTGTCTGCGGCACATTCTGAAATGCCGCGCGGCGTGTACCTTCGAGAGAAACGAACAATAAACAACATTATTAAAACCAAAACATAATTTATCACACTACCAGGCAGTAGAGGGTTAAGCACGGTTACTGCCATGTTGCAGTTTGACAGCAGCCAGCAACATAAAAGTCACTGGATGGTGGTGTTGGTGCGACAAATAGGCGGAGAGAGCAAACGCGAGAGAGGGCACAGCATAAAAATAGAGAGCAAAAACCACCAAAAGAGATGCAAATAGCATCGATTGGGCAGGGTCGCCAGAGTGCGGGTTTTTATAGATTGAAGTTGTTAAACTACTTTGTCCTTATATGTAATTACCGAATTTTGGTCCTTATATTTTTTCTTGATCTCATTTTATCGTTTCTGAAGTTTTTTTTAAGTTCCAATAAACCGAATTTCCAGTTTTTGATATCTGGGTGTTTTTGAAACCGCCTTGAGTCAGGGGTATTAAAAAATACCCAAAAAGCAAAAACTGAAAATTTGGTTTATCGGATCTTTTCAAAAAAAAACTTCAGGTTTGTTTTGTGTTAAACAAAATATTTCTTTCAAAATTTCACAGAATGAATACGTCCGAGAATACGTCTGGAGTTTTTTTTTTTTTTTTTTGAAAAGGTCCAATAAACCAAATTAAATTTTTCAGTTTTTGCTTTTTGTATGTTTTTAAATATCCCTGACCCAAGGTGGTTTCAAATATACACAAAAAGCAAAAACTGGAAATTTGGTTATTTGGACCTTTTCAAAAAAAACTCCATACGTTTAAATTTGGCGAAAAGTCGTAAACAAAAGTAGTTATTCTAAACAAAATCTGACAACACTGTTAACCAACAACATTGCCAGTAGCAGTAGTAGTAGTAGTGGGAGAGCGAGCATAAAAATTTACACACAAGAGCAGAAAGGCTGCTGAGAAAAAAAGAAAGAAAAAAAATTAAAAGATGGAAGAGAATTTCGCTCGGTCTCGGACGACGATGAAAATGTTGTGTGTTTAGCGTTGATTCCCACAAAGGCCAGCCACCAGACCAAGACCCAACTCGGGGAACGAATCGAAAAAAAGTGTGTGTTGTGGTGAAAAATTGACGATTGATTGTGCTTTTCGCGTTAGCATTAAACGGCGGAACCCGTCGCGACTCGCAAAGTGGCCACAGTGCGCCGGAAGTGGCCCTCGGGGAGTGCCTCCCTAGACCAGCAGCAACAGCAAGGAGTGTGTGTGTGCGTGTGTGTGTCACTGTCTGAGCTGAGCTCTTCTCGGGATACATTTTGGTTTTCTTTCTGGTCGTTTCCGAGATCTGTGGACGGGGGCAAGTTCCGCGGCATCGAATCCGTGGATCCGGACCAGACCGAGGTCAGTGGCCAGGACGGGCCATCTTTTTCGAGAAAGGAGCAGCAGGAAAAAAAGCAGGAGGAGTGCTGCGCAGTGAAGAAGAAGGCGAAAATATCTGTGTGTAGTGTTTTGGGTTTGTGACCAGGTCGGGGCAGATCCTCTCCTGTCCGGGGAAGGTGGCCAGGCCAGACCAGCTGGAGGCAATCAGCTGCTGAAAATCTGCTGGTGGAAGATATTTATTGTGCGAGTGCGAAATGGTGATTCAAGTTGGCTGCTCCAGCAGCTAGGGAAGAGGAGCACACAAGAAGAAGCAAGAACCTGCTGCCACGGAGGGGGGAGACATCCAAGAGTTGTGAGGGGGGACCAGTGAGAACGAGTGAGTGAGTGAGTGCGTGCGTGTGTGTGCGCACACAGACACACTCACACCTTTCTTGTCCGTGTGTGCCCACAGGGGGGCGCACAGTGATGGAAAATTGGAGGAACCGATCTCCATTGTCCGGTAGTGTTGCCGCCGTCGTTCCGGAACCGGAACGCAACCAGTAGCCGCAGCAGATCTCTCCGCACATCGGCAGCAGGCAGTCCCCTGGACACGACGACGGCAGCAGCCCCGCGGGATCTTGGAGCGGCCACTGCTGCTGCCTGCCTGCCCTGTTTTGCCCTTTAATATGTTCGCTGGCGGCCAACACGTATCGATTACGGATGCGACAGATTACGACTTCGAGAAGGCGGAAAATGCAGCCAAATGGAAAGGTGTTTTCGTAACATCGCTGAGAAAGGTGAGGAGAGGGATGCTGTGCAGCAGCCGCATAAAAGTCGATATCGTTGTCGTCGTCGTCGTCGTTGTCGGGAGAACACTCCCCCGCCCCAGCTCACCCAGCTGCGGGCCGCGAAATATTGATTTGTGTGCCAAGTCGTCGTCGTCGCCGTCATCTTAGGGGTACCTTCCATTGGGTTGTGTTGGGTCATTTGCCACCACCTTCCTTAAAACAATGGGAAAATTGTTTTGACTCATTATATTTAAACCCAACCACGGCACATGATTCATGAAGTTTGGTGTTTTTGTTTTGCTATGTGCAATCAATTGTTGTGAATACGACCACAATTTGCTTGGGAACGCGCATTTGGTGGTTATCGTGTGCACTGCCGTTTGAACTAGGGGAAATCTACCCTTTCCAATCAAACACCTATCTTCGTCATATGGAGAGTTTGATGCTCGATTAAAGCTCCAAAAATACTATTTGGGCTATAAACTTACCAGCAACAGCACCGCCTCGAGTAAGCACGCAAATGTATGCCACTTACTGGCCAAAAAGATCACATTTAATGCACTTTTGATCATAATTTGTATTTTGCGAGACCACTTCTCATCATTTTGTTGGCACACACAGTGACACACACGAGAATCCCTCAAACGCTTAATGAATATCGCCAAAATTACCTTTTCACTTTCGCTTACTTTTTCACGGCGCTTAAGATATGAAATTGCTTCCAACTACCGGCAACATGTGCTTTTGATCATTAGTAAGGCACTCACTTGAAGAATAATCCCGAAAAATGTAATAAATTAGCAAGCGCCATCAAAAAAACAAACGCGTCAAGTCGTTTGACGTTTCAATTTTCACTTTGCATTCCAACCGAAGGCTGAAGAAAACCGAGCGAGAGACGAAGGCAAAAAAGAACAAAGGCTGGCCGTCAACACCACCAGCAGCACAGCCAGCGATGCCAGGAAACTTTCCCTATAAATGCCACTTTTCGTGAGTGTTCGTTTGAACTGTCAGCGCAAATGGCAACACTCGACAGAGTGTTGGAAGAAAAAAGAACTAAGCCGATATTAGAAAAATGGGCGTGGCCCAATGCATTCGCCTCGATTAGAATACCCTTGGGAATTTTTTTTTGTTAAATGCTTGGTAAAGAAATAGAATAACTTTTAGTGAAAGTGAAAATAAACAGAAATGTTCACAAAAACTTGCTCTACTCGTTGGTGTACTTGGTTTTAGTAAAATTCAAGGGAGACTCTAGATTATCCAGCATCATTCAAACACGACCGCTTATTAGGATTAAAATGGGTAGATTTCCCCTAGAAGCACTATCTTGAAAGATTGATATTGGAGATTTTTAATTTCTTGGCAGCAAAAGGAGCCTACTTAAAGTGTGCTCGTGAACATATGATTTGCGTTGTAATTCTTTCCCGTTAAAAATTTAGCTTAGCATTAAGCAGTGCAACAACACTGATTTGGATTTTTTTTTTCGAAAAAAGAACTGGGACCAAGCTGCATTGTTCAGAAGTGTGTGCAGAACTTGATTACTCATTTTGTGCATGTGGTGTTAAAGATGATTCTATTCCCCAGAATGATCGATTCGTCAGAATAAATCATTTTCAAGAATAATCTCCCAAAAATGTTTGTTGTTGTTTTAAATTATAACGAGAACGTTTTCATATAATTTGAAGATGGAATGTTTTGAATGTATCAAGATAGTTGGTATGTTTAGTTCATCCAGAAATAATCTAAATTTAATTATTGATTTGGAATCCGCTAGATTTCCTTCAAAATATTATATATTTTGGGTACTTAAATTTTTTGCATGAATTGCTCTAGTAAAAATCATTATAGGCTGAAAAAAATCAAATCGAACGGTGAAAAAATGGTGCCATTTCGATTTGTATGAAGGAAGCTAAAAGCATTTGAGCATTTCTCACCTGTCTGGAGCAACATTTTTTTTTTTACTTCGGTACATACCAAATTTTGCACCTCCCTGAACTCTGGTACAAAATATGCCTTTTTAAATCTTCTAAAACAGTGTATCTCAACCGGTGAGCAATTCCCCTCTGGGCGGAATTTGGCCATTCTAAGGGGAATGAGGGTTCAATAGAAATTCAATGTCTTAAATCATTATCTGAATCTTCATTTTTTGCAACATTTGGTTTTTCCCAAAAAATAGTTATTAAGAGGCAGTATTTGTAAATATTGCTCGGTTTGTTCTAGAGGTCGTATCGAGGTGCTCCGATTTGGATGAAACTTTCAGCGTTTGTTTGTCTATACATGAGATGAAAAAACAAATCAAACCATCCACATTAACGACCCCCGGGTCTTTTGTGGTCTCTATTGCAAGTTTCTGCTCGAACCTTGGAGTCCGAAGGCTTGAATGGGGAGAGCACCCAAACCTCTTTCTACTCCAAGGAACCTTCCACCCCAGTGTTTGAACTGACGACCTTCGGATTGCGAGTCCAACCGCCGCCAGCGATTCCACCGGAGTAGGCTTGGTTTGGTGTGTTGTTTGTACTTATGGCATGGAGACGACTCCTACACCTGGAATGACTTAACGGCCTAACAACCAAGGCCGGGACCGACATTTTACTTCCTCATCCGATGGAAGGTTGCAGCAGATGGGAATCGAACCCAGAATCATCCGCTTACAAAGCGGACAGCGTAACCATTCGGCCACGCACGGCCACTCATGCCAAATATGAGCGAAAAACTGAGATTGGCCAAAGAGTTAATACCATAGGCTTTTAGTCTATAAAATTACCTATCTTTTGACATATGGGAGTATGGGTGTTGGAGGCTGTTGGAAAAAGATATAAAGGTTTTAAAAAAATCCATTTTTGACAGTAATTTGCAAAAGCTAAGAGAAAATTCAAACCAATCCTGGATGTCTGTAGCATATTTTGAAGTGCTTCAAAAGACCTTTCGAATGCATCTAAGAGAGTTGGAATTGATGATTTTTTTACGGAAATGCGAGCAATTTTAAGATTTTTTATTTTTTTCGACCCCAAACTTCAAAGCCCGTTTTACCCCACTTCCCTTTGTCGTAGAGGGCTCATATTTGGCATGAGTTCATCTCATGTATAGACAAACAAACGTTATAAGTACATAAGTGCCCTGAATTACGAAGATCTGAAGATCTGACTACCCAATCTAATGGTATGAATAATGAATCAAGTTGATAGAACACTGAAAGGTCCGCCCTTGTGTATCTATTTTGGATAGCAATACCCTCTAAATGTGAGGAAGGCAACAACCACCTAAGGGTGGATTAAGTAACGTTTTTTTTTAATATTTCTGAGGTATTTGTATTTTTGCATTGATACCAAATTTTTGTGACAGATTTTTGCCTTCCTCACATTACTGAGGAAAGGCTATAAAATCACTCGAAAAATGAACTTCTCAATTAGACCTCCTAGACCCACCTTCATGTATATCTATCGACTCAGAATCAAATTCTGAGCAAATGTCTGTGTGTGTGGTGGGATGTTGATCAAAAAATTGTCACTCGATTATCTCGACATTGGCTGAACCGATTTCGTCCGTTTTGGCGTCATTCAATCCGTCTTGAGGTCCCATAAGTCGCTATCAAAAATTATGCAGTTTAGTTAAGTACTTCAAAAGTTATGCTAAAAAAAACGATTTTAACAAAAGTTCGGAAGATTGTAAAAAGGGTGGTTTTTGTAAGAAAACCTGTCATGCTATACATTTTCAGAAAGGTATTTGAAAGACCTTTCCAACGCGTCCAAGACATTGAAGATCTGACAAATCTATCAAAAGTTATAAGCACTTAAGTGTTATTTATACGCTTTTTGGAGGCCGGATCTCAGATATGTTGATGAAAACGTTGTCCGGATCTCTCGTGCAACCTATCGTTGGATAGGTATTCAAAAGAGCTTTTCAATGCGTCCAAAACATTGAAGATCTGACAACCCTATCAAAAGTTATAAGCACTTAAGTGATATTAACGCACTTTTTGCATTTTGGTTAGCACCCTTTAAATGTGAGGAAGGCGCCAACCACCTAAGGGTTGATTAAGTAACGTTTTTTGCTGGTTTCAGTGAGATTTTCGTACACTTTTCAACAAGATTTTTTTTTAAATAATTGGTATTGAAAAAAGTTTTTTTGCTCCAACCTAGTTATTCCGAGCTGTATGCTCGGCTAGAGTACGGTCAACTAAGCTAAGCTAACTTAGCTAATTGGAAGTTGAAAGAAAGTTTTTCAAATATTATTTAAGTTTGTTCGAGTTCTTCACATTTTGGAGAGTAATCTGTCTTCTGTCGCAGATAATTATTAATTTTATTTAATATTTGTAGGGAAAGGTGGGGCAAGATGAACAATCGCTCGTACGGCCGTAATTTTTACAATTGTGATTATTTCCAGTATGAGGAATTGTTGATAGAAATGCAATTAGCTGATTCTACTACCACATAACCGCCAAAACGACGTAAGCGCCATGGGGCAGAAGATTTAATGAAGTTTTTTTCAAAACCTTTGTTTTCTTATAATATGTGGTAGGTACAAAATAAGGCTTATTGTTCGTTTTGAGGATCATTTTATCAAAATGCTTTTTTTCCTAGATCAGTAGTGTCCCTACCAATGACATGCACATATTACAAAGTATGATTTAACTTTTGGTTATTTTTGATGAGAGCTTTTAAAAGATCTTTTTCAGGTGGGGCAAGTGGCAAGTGGGCATATGGATTTTTAGTGTGGAAAAAAAATACGAATTGCTGCAACAACATATTTTATTGGGAAATAAAGATATGAAAGCACTTAAAAACCGATAAAAAAATGTTAAAAAAATTGTCCATACAAAATATAGTGATATTAGGAAAATTTACTATTTATCATCTAAGTAATGTTTTTTTCGTAAAAACGATAATTTTTTTTAAGTAAAATATTATTATTTAATCTAAAAATGGAAGAAACCTTTCAAATACATTCTAATCTGATGTATCTAAGTGATAACAGTTCAATTCTGGAGTTTTTTTTAAAAAGGACCAATAAACCAAATTGAGTGCGGTGCTTGTGGGGACGCGCAGTCCTGTTTTTTTCGTGTTATTTTCCGTCTCTTTTGTGTCGCTATTTGTGTACATGGGGTGATTGGATTTCTTCTTCTTCTTTTTTCATTTATTTTTTTGTTCGCGCGTTCGTTGGCCGATGAATTTTATTTTTGTTCTCCTTATATAGTTTTCTATAGACACGATCCGATTTTTTTTGAGACAAGCAAGTCGTATTGCTGGATTAAGTCCTTTCCATATCATCGAGGATCGGAAGGCACGTCGACGGATATGTTTTAAGGCTTATGATTTAAAATCATTTTAATGAATAAAGCCCTTCCTACATCACTGTTGATCGGAAGGCACGCCGACGGAGAATTTCTGGAGAATCGCGGTCGAATTAATACTATATTTAAATCCCTAGATAGGTATCTTTCCGCAGCCGGCTGCCTAAGATTTTTAAAATTTCAACCGATAAACAAATTGCTGTTGGTCGCATCACCTACCACAGTGAATCCTGACCTCATACCCATCTTACTAACCCCTCAAAACTCATGTGATACTTTGTCGGAGACGCAGCTGATTTAGCGGTCCCATCACTCAAGTATCGGCTAACATTCCCATCCACTTCCCCGTGTCTTACCACTGGTCGTGACCGGCGTCGGTATTGATCAGCACGATAGGGACCTTTGAAAATTGCGAAGGGGTGATGATTGGTTCCTACTTTTCATCTGTGGTCCACGGAGCAATGTTTGGTGGTCCTGGTCAATAACGAAGTAGCAGCTACGGGTAGACACCAATGCTATGCTATGCTATGCTAAAAGGACCAATAAACCAAATTTTCAGTTTTTGCTTTTTGGGTGTTTTTCAATACCCCTGATTCAAGGCGGTTCTAAAAACACCCAAAAAGCAAAAATTGGAAATTTGGTTTATTGAACCTTTTCAAAAAAAACTCCAGAATTGTTAGCAGATTAACATGTTTTTTTCAAAACATTATTTTTTTTCATGATGCAATGTTCCTCTTGCCCCAACGGGTTGTTCGTCTTGCCCCACTAGTTGAGTAGAACGTACGGAAAATCAAAAATTTTAAAATCATTTTTTACATAAAAAACAGGATTTTTTAAAAACTTGTTCGAACAAACTCTAAGTCAAGACCTAGAATAAGATGATTATAATAAAATCCGACAGATTTTTTAACTTTTTAATGGGTTATAACGAGCATTTCCTTAGCTTGTTACACTTGCCCCACTTTCCCATACATATTTTAAAATTCTATTTTTTTATTGTAATTTGAACGAAAAGAAGCCTAGAATAGTGGTTTTTTCTTACTCAAGAAAAATTGAACCAATAAAAAAACAATCAATCAAAATTAATCCTGCGTTGTCTGTAAGTTTTTTTTAAAACGTTAAACTTTGAAAAATATTTGCAACGGCCTAATGATAACTTTCAAAAATGGGTTATTTGACCCCAAAAATTAAATTATAATTACATGAACTTTTTTAAATGCGTTTAAAATGCTAAAGTTCATTGTATTCTACTAACTCGAATGCATGACAAAATTTGATAAACTGTAAACAGAATGTAAACAAATCATAAAATTTAATGAAACTAAGTTTGTTTAAAACATTTTAACTTTTGCGTTGCTGTGCTTCAAAATAGATTTGCAACGATTAAAAAAATATATATAAAATAAATGATAAGAATTAAATTCATACAAAAATAATGTTTTGCCCTGGGCTTTGTCATAATGAGTGTCATAGGTTTGATGCTTGTTTGGCAAAGAGTATGATTTGATTCGATGTGGAATTAAAATCGAAGTGTTCAGTATATTGCTGAAGCTTCCATTTTTACACATGGACACCACTTCATGCTGCGAGAACCCACTTTGGCGTAGTCTCAGGGCTTAATCGATGGCCGGTAAGCTGTCATCGAGACAAGGAGGTTCTCTGATAGTGGAAATATGACATTTGTACAATGAACCGCTACATATGTGATTTTTCCCTATCTTAATGTAGGTGTCAGGTTAGGATGCGGGTTTAAAAAAATAGTGTTTGTAGAATTTAGGATTTTAACTATAAATATCAACTTTTTATACTTTGCCTTTAGTTATTTAGGGACAAAATTAGTAACAGTGAATTTAGTAATTCTATCAGAATCGGTGATTTTCATTCAAGTAGCATAAAAACCATTCTGATTTGTCAAAATTTCCTTAGAGTCTCGATCAATCAATAGTGAAATGATATCGGACTAAATTCGTTGATCTGTTGAACTAACGGTTGTCGGATTATGATTGTATCGACCATTGTTGCGAATCGAGGATCTACTGGAATTCTGACGAACAAATGGTCGTCTCTTTTTCAATTCACGACTTGTAAAATATCAACTGTTATTTTTTTTTTTTTGTTTTTTAAAAGAAGTCAGACAGGTTTTAAAAGAAACGTTTTTTTTTTGGTTAATAATTAAAATGTCGGGGAATTGAGATAAGAGTAGCTTTTGGATAGGTTGCTTTAAATCTTGTATTCAATTCAAGTTAGGAAGTTATCCGCAAATGAATATTTGGACTTATATGAATAATTGAACATTTTGGACTTATGAATAACACACAACTGTGCATTTATTCTAGAGTCAGATCCATACAGCGTCAGTGTTTATTTGGTCGAAGTGTACTAATTCATTGACAGATCTGGTTCTAGTTGTAATGTACGACAAGACTACTGACGGACGTGACAGGACGAGGGCCCAGTTTAGAGGTTTCGACATCAACGATGTGCGGCTGGATCACCCTCCCAAAAAAAAAAAAAAAATTCATACAAAAATAATGTTTTGAATGAATTTAGAACAAAAATTAAATTCATATTTAATAAGACATAAGGCTGGTACAAATATTTTTAAAAGTTTTTGTCCCCCCCTTCAAAATTGGCCCGAAAAATCAGGGGGCAAAAAAAATTTTTTTACCATAAACTTCAAAATTTTAATGAAAATTCAAGTGCAACCAGCTGAAATCAAATTAAAATACATTCTTCTGCGTTTAAAATCATTTTTAGCATGTTTGGGTTTATTAAAAAATCTTAAGATTTTTTGAAAATTTTCGATGCAAAATCTTTTTTTTCGATACAATTTTTGTTTTTGTCAGATCTTACATTTTTAGAAAACTAATGATTGCAAAACAACTGAACTAGTGTAAAATGCATTTTAAAACACTTTTTTCATTTAAATGTGAAGACTATGGCTTGTTATTTAAATTTTTATATATTTTTTTATTTTTTCTTCTTCCCCCCCCCCCCCTTGACCTCTGCAGGCCAAGTGCGAATGATGCTGATGATACCTCTTCAGTTGACGCTCAGGCGAGGAACATCCTGGAAGGAGCGTCACTGACTACGTCCGTAGTCCTGTTAGATCTAATTGATCAAGACAGTATAGCTCTGGTTCCTTGCAAGTGTCCTATTTTCTTACCTCCACGTTGGCTTGGTTTTCATGATGACCTAGCTGGTGGCCTGTGGAAACGGATCGTAAACCTTTGACCAAAGTCAAAGTCGAGACGGCTAAAAGAAAGGGGCGCGACAATGTGGGAAAGGGAAGTAATTTGTGATTGTAGACGGTATTGTTTTGATTCACAGTATGTTGAGTCAACTGCTGTGGATGTACCTGAAACATCGCACAACGGGGTTTCTCTTCTCTTCATTCTCAGCTACCACCTATCTTCTGTTTATTTTGTTTCACTGATTTTCTAACGCGGCTTCTGTTTACTATCCTCCATTTGATTTCGATTTTACTCATTTGATTCTCTTATTTCTCAACGCTTTTTCACTCTATTTTACCAATTGATGCTGCTGTAACATACTTTCTGCTTTCCCTTAATTTGGCAGCGATGTCAATTTTGTTATCATCTGCCTTTTCTTTATTTATCTATTTGAATAATTTTTCATTTGCCCTATAAATTGCCCTCAATACAATCTAAGCTTGTTTGTTACCTCCATTTATTAATTATTGTTAATTTATTTATCTACTTCATAAATTACTATCTTTCTTTTACTATTGATTCTTCAAATAGTATATTTCTTTCACTGTCCATTGTTTTCAATCTTCACCCTTTTCTTCAAACAAATGAGGTTCGAGCCCTTACTCAATTTTTGGAGTGATCAAAGAATTAACACAAATATTACTATTGTACTTTTGAAAAACTTTTATAAAATGCTTAGGACCAAAGTTGTAACAAAACACCGCGACAAAAGAAATAGCAACATAAAAACACGACTCAACACTAGGAAAGATTTCAGGAGAAAACAAAACACAGTAAAATAACAACTAGTTTTTGAATTCAAACTAAAAATAAAACAGTTTTTGCTTTAATGAAAGTTGATAGGCACACTATAAATGGTTAGGCGCTTATACTTACATCAAACCCTACGTAATGTACCACCCCCGGCCGAGTTAAAATGCGTAACCGGAAAAGAAGGTGTGCATGCCTGGCACGAACACTCAAAGCGTGTTCTAGCGTGCTGCTCGTACTGCACGGCGTCTTTTTCAGGGGGGTAGTATTTTTTGAGAAATAGCAAGAAAACTGTCATATACATATGAAAGTGTAAAACATCCCCGTTCATTTGCGGGGCGAACGAAAATCTTTGGTCGGGAAAAATCAAAGTTATCCTCATTTGAAGTTTTTGAACTTTTTTCCTATGGGGCGAAATTTCGTCAATTTCAATTTAGTATTGTTATAAGTCTACATCTATATTTTTTTTTTATTTAATTGAGACATGCAGTGTAAATACAATCAATCACAGAGTTTCTATGTCTATGCCTTTTGTTAATTTGTATTTCCATTTGGGCTATATTATTTGTATTGAAACTACAGAGTTGAACTTGCAATTATTGGTAATAACAGAAATATTGCGTATAAATAATTAAAAAGTTTAAATGTATGTAAATCTAATAATTTTTGTCTCCAATAATGAAGCTTAACATACTAAACAAGTCTGGCATTCAAATTTGAAACAACGAACAATACAACAATTAAATTGTTTTGCTAAAAAACACACAAATAATTGATCTTTTTATTTACAGTGGCAGTGCGTGGCCGAATGGTTACGCTGTCCGCTTTGTAAGCGGATGATTCTGGGTTCGATTCCCATCTGCTCCAACTTTCCATCGGATGAGGAAGTAAAATGTCGGTCCCGGCCTTGGTTGTTAGACCGTTAAGTCATTCCAGGTGTACAAACAACACACCAAACCAAGCCTATTCCGGTGGAATCGCTGGCGGCGGTTGGACTCGCAATCCAAATGACGACCTTTGGACCTTCAAACACTGAGGTGGATGGTTCCTTGGAGTAGAAAGAGGTTTGGGTGCTCTCCCCATTCAAGCCTTCGAGCAGAAACTTGCAATAGAGACCACAAAAGACCCGGGGGTCGTTAATGTGGATGGTTTGATTTGATTTTGATTTACAATATTATCACCTGACCTCAAAATAAGTACGAGATCTCTTGTGAGTTTTAATAAGACTTATACAAATGTGAAAATCTAATGAAAACGGTACATTTTATAACAAAAACACACCAAAATATGTTGATTCGGTTGAAATCCTAAATTCATAAAAGTTACTTACAGTTGAACATAAACCCAACCAATTACACTTTTCTGTAGTGATTTGTATACTCAATGGGCCCAGAAACATTTCTCAAAAAAATTCATCAAAATAATGATATAAATATCAAAAACATTGCGGTTTTTGGGAAAGGTGTGTGCAATTTTATCAGAAAATCTCCCAAATTTTAAATAAAACCTTTATAACTTTTTTCCCTAATTTTCAATCACTTTGCGTGCTTCAGGAAAAATGTTCCGTGCATCATTTCCAATAAGAAATGATATGAATTGAACCATAAATCATGTCTATGTAGACTTATAACAATACTAAATTGAAATAGACGAAATTTCGCCCCATAGGAAAAAGTACAAAAACTTCAAATGAGGATAACTTTGATTTTTCCCGACCAAAGATTTTCGTTCGCCCCGCAAATGAACGGGGATGTTCCACACTTTCATATGTATATGATAGTTTTCTTGCTATTTCTCAAAAAATACTACCCCCCTGAAAAAGACGCCGTGACTGACTCAGAGCAAGGGTGAGATGTAGGTGTAAGGGCAGTGCGTGTTCGTCGGGAACCTAGTGCATAAGATCGGTCAAGGCCCGTTCTTACACTCAAAATTGCGAATTGCGAATTGCGAATTCCCCCCCCCCTTGACCTCGGCCAGGGCCGAGGGACAAAAACTTTTTTAAATATTTGCATCGGCCTAAGAAAAAGCAAACAAATAAATCGACGCTGTCGTGCTATCTTGTCGTACGTCGCTTTTTGACGTTCCAAGAAAAACGCGTTTTAATGTTTGACCTTGAACAAACAAAAACGAGATCACGCAATTTAAACAATAACAAACACGTTTTGTTTGGTTGACCATTCTGTGCATTGCCCCGAAGTTTGGTTAAATTTGGTTGCCGGAGTCCCGACACATAATTGAAAATGTTTACGGTAGTCGAGCTCCTACATGTGTCAAACGCGTTCTGACCTGAAATCCCTTTGGCCAATTGTCGCACTTACATCAATTTTCAAGGTGTGTCAAGATAGCACGACAAGATTGGAACTCATATGAAATGTGTAATGTATACTTAATAGTTTAATAATAAGTTGTTTTCCATAAAAAATATTTAAGAACTAAAAATCGATGAATTTGATAAAAATAGTTGTACAAATCAGGTCAACCAGATGAGCTGCATCACTAACATTCCCCCCTCTTTTCTTCCTTCCCTCCGCGCAGGTCCTAGAGCAGCTGCATCCCTCGTTGCAAGCACGCGAGGATGCGTTGCTCTACGTCGAAAGCTTGTGCTTGCGCCTGTTGGCGATGCTGTGCGCCAAACCGCCCCCGCACACGGTTCAGGTATGTCTGCGAGTTGAAGCACTTGAAGCAAGATTTCGAATGATCTACTGGTTTGTTTTCTTACTTTCTTCACTTGCACAGGATGTCGAAGATCGGATTGGTCGCACCTTTCCCACCCCGATCGACAAGTGGGCCCTGGGCGAGGCGCGCGACATTATCGACAAATCCAAAAAGAAGAAACCGGTGCTTCCGGTTGACCGTGTGCACACCCTGCTGCAAAAGGTAAGCCGAGCATGTGATCTTAAAAAAAAACAAGGTCTTACTGTTGCTTATTTTTAGGAGGTGCTGCAGTACAAGATCGACAGTTCGGTTTCGTTGTTCCTGGTCGCGGTGCTGGAGTACATTTCGGCGGACATTCTGAAGCTGGCGGGCAACTATGTGAAGAACATTCGCCACATCGAGATATCCCGCGAGGACATCGAGGTCGCCATGTGCGCTGACAAGGTTTGCCATTCGTTCTTTTCTTACAAAAATTCTTTCGGGTCACCTCTTCGAACGCCGCAAAGGGTGATCAGTTTAAATTTAAGCTAAGTGTTCAGTGCATTATGGTTTCCAATTTGCGTTTTTCTTTCTTAAAAAACAAGTTATGATTTTATTACAGTTTGGCTCTTTTTACCATCGGATATTTTATAATGAGTCAATGATGAGCGACATATTGTAAATAGTATTTGCTATGCGTTGCAAGATTTTGTTGAAATAGTAATTTTTAATTCATGAAAACATAGAATAGATGAGTCAAAAGATTTGTCTTTTAGAATGCATATTAAATGTTACTTTTAAAAAATAGAAATACGAATCTGTAGTCAGACTATTGAGTACATTTAACGTTATTGCCAAATTGTTTCTCATCATTCCATTATCAAATAAGTTGTTCATTATTCAGCAAAATATTTTACATTATATTTCTTTAACCTTGAACAACATTCCTAGAGTTTTCAAGCTAAGCAAACTCAATGAATGTTACTAGTATATAAAAATGAAGCAAAAATCCGATACTGGCCAAAACCAAAGAAACATTGTTTATCAAATATAATATAACGGTGTAATAACTATCAGCGCTTTCTGTTCGTTGTATTTTGCGTTCTCGCTTTCTCATTTGTACAAACCTAGACTCGTTTTGGGTTCGTATTACTTGGTATAATTTTTTGGTTGACCATCTCACTTGACACACTTGTAACCGAATAAGCTTTGATTTCCAATTAACATGCGTTGCAAAAATTTTAATTTATGTTCTTTCATGCTGTCCCAAACAAACAAAAAAAAAAACAATCAAAACAAATAAAATCTTATTTCGAAACCACAATAACCAAAACACCGCAGGTGGTACGTAAATTTAATTTATCTTAAACATTATTTTTCTTCTATCAAAGTAACGAAAAGTCCTCCCACACGTTTCTTGAAGCGTTCAAATTATTCCAAATTCTATCTCTCTCTCTCTCTTTCTCAATCTTCTACACCTATGTTCAACGACTTTTGGTTAGCAATCTGTAACGTTTTCAAACGATCCAACCTTTAGTTAAATGTTTTGGTTTGTTTCCCACCCAACTTCCTGCCTCTCACTCTCTTTCACTCCGATAGATTTCAGTGTTTTGGTTTCCCGTATCGTTGAATTAGTGTGTCTGTTTCCCGTATTCTTCCAACCCTCGAAATGTACCGATAATTTGTGTCTTATTGAGCCTTTGTTTCATATATTACTGTTTTACTCATTGGTTTTATTCTTTTAACATTTTGCTGAGTTCTCTGTACTTTCGAATTAAGTTTCACAGTCACTAGCAGGTGAAATGTAACAATTTAACATGAAGCAAACGAATCGTGTCAGGCAAAACAAAACAAAAGCAAAGCGGAGCTCACCTTACCAGTTTCAATCGACCTTTGGCTATCTCTCTGAGCTTCGATTACTACCCTTTGGTTTTGCTTCTTTTTTATATTCGCTGTTATTACTTCTTCGTTTTTCGGTTGTTCTACGTGCGTGTGTGTGTGTGTGTGTATGTCTCACCACCTTCATTTTCCAGTATATCTTTGTGGCACGTTTTAAACTGCATCGAGAAACCTAGGCAGCGAATCTATTCTCGTTCTTGAAGAGTTGTGGCAAAAAAAAAATTAAGTTGCACTCTTGTATACATTCCAGCAGGTTGCACTCTCTCCTCCCAACTAAACGTTTAAGCGATGCTGAGAAAAGAGTGTTAGGCTTAGCCTAGAAAGAGAGAAGGAGAGTTACTAACTTGTGATATTGTCAAAGAGGAGGAATAGATTGGCTCTCCGCAAGCGCAAGAATAGGTTTCGTTCAGGTTTCAATGTTTTGCATGTTGTTGTGCGACGTTAATTGTTCGAAAACGCATGAATTATATGATTGTGACTAACGCATGGTGCTCATTTATTTGTGAGGGGTTGTTCGATACTTGGTTTGATTGAAGCATTCGATTCGAAATAATTTTACTCGGTCAGTTTTGATACATCTATTTAATTCTCAAAGTTGATTTAAAATATGTTTAATTCTGATGTTCTGTGAGGATTCTAAAATTTTCATTAAAAAAATATTTCTGAGATCGTTTCATAAATTATACTAAAATACTGAATCAGTGCTACTGATATCTCAGTATATGGCTGCTGTATAACTCAACGAATCAGTCTTCAAAAAACTGTTTAACACTGGAACGCCCAACGCATGTCCAATAGCGTGGTTCACGTTTCTATGAAAAAGACAAAAGTTGTTATTTTGTCTTGCATCAACCGGAATTTCGTTCTTTTATGTCCCCAGAAGCACTCCTGAAAATTTGAGCCCATTTGGTAAGGTCTAGGAGCTCCAGTTTTAATTTGAAATTTATATGGAATTTTGATTTATTTTCCATGGGAAACTATCTTTTTTTACATTGTATAAGGATTTTTTTATATAAATCGATGAAATGACTTGATTCTTGTAGTAGGAGATAGGTTTTGAACTGGGGAACAACTTTGTAGAACATACCAACAAGCTAGGAAGTGACCCTTTAAAGATACAGATACTTTTAGATGGTGGCTGGCCCCTTCAAAAGTCATCATCTAAAAGTATCTGTATCTTTAAAGGGTCACTTCCTAGCTTGTTGGTATGTTCTACAAAGTTGTTCCCCAGTTCAAAACCTATCTCCTACTACAAGAATCAAGTCATTTCATCGATTTATAATAAAAATCCTTATACAATGTAAAAAAGATAGTTTCCCATGGAAAATAAATCAAAATCCCATATAAATTTCAAATTAAAACTGGAGCTCCTAGACCTTACCAAATGGGCTCAAATTTTCAGGAGTGCTTCTGGGGACATAAAAGAACGAAATTCCGGTTGATGCAAGAAAAAATAACAACTTTTGTCTTTTTCATAGAAACGTGAACCACGCTAATGTCCAACTTACACGGACGCCCAAGCCTCCTAAAAAAGGTGGAACGGTAACTTCAACTCGCTGGTTCTCGGGCATTACTCAACCAATCGGGACGATTTTTGTTTCCAGTGTTTTGTAAGAATGTCTAGATGATCCTAAAATTTTGCAGAACTTGATTTGAACAAATCTGTAATTTTTGCGATCAAAAACATCGTTTCACCTTTTTTCAAAACGACTGCCTCCGCGGAATTTTTGGCGATTTTTTTTTACACGCGAAAAAAAAAGTTGGAACGATGTTTTTGATCGCAAAAATTACAGATTTGATTAAATTGGGTTCTGCAAAGTTCTAGAATCATCTAGACATCCTAACAAATCACTGGAAAGAAGAATCATCTTGATTGGTTGAGTTATGCCCGAGAACCATTGAGTTGAAGTTACCGTTCCAACTTTTTTGGAGCCTTGGGCGTTGGAATGTTAAGATGGTACACATTTAATTTAAAGTTTTTTATCCCTCGGCTCTAGTCAAAGTCGAGGGGGTAGTAAAAAATAGGAAAAAAAACTTAATTTTAAATTTCATGCCTGATTTTTAATGTTTTGAAACCAAATGAATGCTTTATGCATCATTAAAATTTATACATGTCACTATTAAAAATTGGCAAAATTTAAATGAATTCACAAAAATACTAAAATTTAACTCTTTTTTTTTACCAATTTATAATCCCAAAATCAAAATTTGTAAAATAATTTTCAAATATTTTTGGAATTCCGTTGTGAAACTACTTACTTTTCCTGTCTTAAATTCTTGAACAATGAAAAAGCCTTCTTTTCTGTACCAAAAACAACAAAATCGAATAGTAATTTTTTTTTTCAAATAAATAAATGCTGAAAACTTCTACTTTTCAGCACTAAAATGGATGCTAATGGGAGAAAGGAGGGGGGGGGGGTCCGGTGCAATTTTATTTTTTTTTAATTTGTTATCGGTTTTATGAGAAATTTCTTCAAACCCGATTTAATCCCACCAGGAGCCTTTCTTACTAAAGAATATAACTTCTTTCAATTCATAACATCGACTATAACGTCAGCACAAAAGAAAGTGACATGATACAAAAAATCTTATGATGAAAGCAAGGTATTATTAATGATGTGTTTTCCAAAAGAAATTGAAAACGCAATTTTCACCAAAAGAATATTTTTAATCGTACATATTCTTAATCAAACAATAGTTTATGACAAACGCGAGCATAGCAAGCTTCCCATGCGCTAGTGATGACGCACACCGCGGTTTTAGGGCATCTCCAGCGCTGGGGTGCAAATCAAATTTGCACCCGGCTCATGAATACCGAGATCAAATTTGCCACCTTGAAAAAATTCCGTCATCCTCACCGCTAGGGTAGCAATTTTGCCACCGAAACAAGCCCACCGCGGGGGGCAAATATGGGTTTTTATCATTTTTTGCTCTCGTTTACCTTCAAAATCAATAATTATGTGTTGATTCATGCATAGAAATGCTAAAAGTTTATAAAACTATTTAATGCTATTGAAAATTTCAAAGAATATAATTTTTCGAAAATGTCGAAAGTTAAACCATTTGCTACCCGATTTGTTTCCCACCAAATTTGCTCTCGAGTTTGCCCGCGAGTCTCCCACCGCGCGTAGCAAAGCAGGTATCAAATTTGATCTCAAGTTCATCTGTAGAAGAAAAATATGTGTCGGTACCTGTCGGGTACTCATTTTCTGATACCCGACAAGTACCGGCAAGCCAGGAGCAAAGTTTTGAATGCGTGAATTCTGAAATTCTAAAATTCTAAAATTCTAAAATTCTAAAATTCTAAAATTCTAAAATTCTAAAATTCTAAAATTCTAAAATTCTAAAATTCTAAAATTCTAAAATTCTAAAATTCTAAAATTCTAAAATTCTAAAATTCTAAAATTCTAAAATTCTAAAATTCTAAAATTCTAAAATTCTAAAATTCTAAAATTCTAAAATTCTAAAATTCTAAAATTCTAAAATTCTAAAATTCTAAAATTCTTAAATTCTAAAATTCTAAAATTCTAAAATTCTAAAATTCTTAAATTCTTAAATTCTTAAATTCTTAAATTCTTAAATTCTTAAATTCTTAAATTCTTAAATTCTTAAATTCTTAAATTCTTAAATTCTTAAATTCTTAAATTCTTAAATTCTTAAATTCTTAAATTCTTAAATTCTTAAATTCTTAAATTCTTAAATTCTTAAATTCTTAAATTCTTAAATTCTTAAATTCTTAAATTCTTAAATTCTTAAATTCTTAAATTCTTAAATTCTTAAATTCTTAAATTCTTAAATTCTTAAATTCTTAAATTCTTAAATTCTTAAATTCTTAAATTCTTAAATTCTTAAATTCTTAAATTCTTAAATTCTTAAATTCTTAAATTCTTAAATTCTTAAATTCTTAAATTCTTAAATTCTTAAATTCTTAAATTCTTAAATTCTTAAATTCTTAAATTCTTAAATTCTTAAATTCTTAAATTCTTAAATTCTTAAATTCTTAAATTCTTAAATTCTTAAATTCTTAAATTCTTAAATTCTTAAATTCTTAAATTCTTAAATTCTTAAATTCTTAAATTCTTAAATTCTTAAATTCTTAAATTCTTAAATTCTTAAATTCTTAAATTCTTAAATTCTTAAATTCTTAAATTCTTAAATTCTTAAATTCTTAAATTCTTAAATTCTTAAATTCTTAAATTCTAAAAAAAAAAAAAATTATAAAAATTAAATTCTTAAATTCTTAAATTATAAAATTATAAAATTCTAAAATTCTAAAATTCTAAAATTCTAAAATTCTAGAATTCTAAAATTCTAAAATTTCAAAATTCAAAAATTCTAAAATTCTAAAATTTTAAAATTCTAAAATTCTAAGATTCTAAAATTTTAAAATTCTAAAATTCTAAAATTCTAAAATTTTAAAATTCTAAAATTCTAAAATTCTAAAATTCTAAAATTCTAAAATTCTAAAATTCTAAAATTCTAAAATTCTAAAATTCTAAAATTCTAAAATTCTAAAATTCTAAAATTCTAAAATTCTAAAATTCTAAAATTCTAAAATTCTAAAATTCTAAAATTCTAAAATTCTAAAATTCTAAAATTCTAAAATTCTAAAATTCTAAGATTCTGAAATTCTAAAATTCTAAAATTCTAAAATTCTAAAATTCTAAAATTCTAAAATTAAAAAATTTAAAAATTCAAAAATTCAAAAATTTAAAAATTCAAAAAATTCAAAAAATTCAAAAATTTAAAAATTTAAAAATCAAAAATTCAAAACAACATATATGCGCCAGCATTCTGGCGCCAGTATTCGAAGCTCAACTTGACAACTTGTCGACTTGGCGACGATGCGTCGAAAATCGATGCAGTATGATTTTTTTTTGCGATTTTTCCGATTAAAATTCATGCTGAATCGTAATATTTACGAACATGAAAATGATGTCTAGCCATAAAGTAAAACCTATACCTTTCTTTAGTAAGAAAGGCAAAAAGTAAATCGTTCTAAAAATTGATCGGGATTGCCGATCGATGGCAAATTTGTTTCAGATGCTCACTCATGGTCTGTACTATGAATGTAGGAAGAAATTTCGATTAAAACTAGAAACGAAAAATGTTGACAAAGGTCACCAGGCGGGTTTTTACCTTTTTCAGGGATTTTTTTTCTTATGGTAGGTTAATCAAACGGCTCTAACTCCAGAACCTGCAAGAAAAATTTTTAACTCCAGAACCATATTATCAATCTGGATATTTCGAAATTTGAGCGGCAACTCGCCCAGGTTCAGAACACTAGCTTTCATCTGCATTCAGAATAATCAAAATCGGATTCAGGGGAGCTGAGAACGACGCGACACAAAATTTGGCAACATTTTACCACACACGAGCATCACTCGATCTCCACGGAATTTATTTTCTCAAAATTCGAGGGTTGAAGATAGACGAGTTCTGTCAAGATGAATCGATAGAGCGTCGAAAATCAATGCAGTGGGATTTTTAAAGCGATTTTTCCGATAAATATTCATGCTGAATCGTCATATTTACGAACATGAAAATGACGTCCAGCCATAAAGTAAAACCTATATCTTTTTTTAGTAAGAAAGGCAAAAGGTGAAAAACAAAAACTAGAAAGCCAGTAGTAGAGTAAGTCAAAAATTGTCAGAAACATACATAAACTTAACTTGCTAAATGCAAATAAAAATATTAAAAATGGAACACCTTTTTTACCTTCATTGGTCGCAAGGCACGCCGCCGGTTGAGTTCGTCGAGGTTGTTGTGTTGGGACCATCCATCCCCTACTTTTTTTTTTTTTGATAATTAAAATCTTATCTTATACCTTAAGTTCTCGAAAAAATACACCGTGCCCGAACTTTTTTTTATTGCTCAATGTCAATTCAGTCAGTCCGATTAGTCAGAATTATAAGACATGGGCGAACAAGGACAACTGTTTAAGCCAGGTTCTTGCACCATATTTTAATATTTTTGGTTGATTATTTTCTAATTGAAAGCTTTTAAGTGCTTTAAAAGCTGCTGTCCTTATTCAGACTGTAGTCCCGATTCGCCCCAGTTGACGGTGATTCAACATCGGATCGAAAGATACCTAACCAGTAATTCAATCAAACCGCAGTATTTATTCCCTACCAAAGCTCTAGAATGTAGTGTTGCGTATTTCAACATAAAATAGATATCGTTGCGTAGGATTTATATGGGAGGGTGTACCATATCTTGGATTGCCCCATGTTGTTTAAAGTGTTCTTCTTACGCTAAATTCATTCGGGACCCCGGACGTACAAGTCTTCAAATGCAACGCGGAATCTCAAATGAATTTGCCCTTAAACCATGATCCACCGAGTCTAGTTCGCCTGAATCCGGTGGTGATTCGCCCTTCGAGCATGTTTCCACACAATCTCAAAAAGTATCTCCTTTAAAAGTACCTCGCAAAACGAATCCACCACGCCTCATACGAACGGCTTAACCGGATTGTGTTCATCCTCCGCACACAGGTACTCATGGACATGTTCTACCAAGGGGACAGCTCGAGCTCGATGGCCCCGAGTCCGCTGCCGCCCACGCCTCGTACCAGTCTCAGCTACGAGGAGGTCGTCAAGGAGCTCATCCACGACGAGAAGCAGTACCAGCGCGATCTGCACATGATCATCCGGGTGTTCCGCGAGGAGCTGGTCAAGATCGTCCGAGATCCCAAGGTAACAAATCTGGACCTGGGGTTTCCTTTTGTTTACTAACAGCTTGCTCCCCTGTTGTAGGAACTGGACTCGATTTTCTCCAACATAATGGATATCTACGAGGTATCCGTGACGCTGCTCGGTTCGCTCGAAGATGTCATCGAAATGTCGCAGGAGCAAACTCCTCCCTGCATCGGTAGCTGTTTCGAAGGTATGTGTCCCGTGTCGGGTTTGAGGGGATTCAATTTTAAGGGTTTTCTGTTTTTAAATTGCAGAACTAGCGGAAGCGGCCGAATTTGACGTGTACGCAAAGTACGCGAAAGATATCACATCGGTTCAGGCGAAGGAAGCCTTAGCAAATTTATTGGCGAGGCCGGAGGTTTGTTTTTTCTTGCATAGAATTGCAAGTACAATAAATAAAGTTTCTGCTTTTCTTTATTGCAGGCGAATTCGCTCATGTCGGCCGGTCACGGTTTCAGGGAAGCGGTTAAGTTCTATCTACCAAAACTACTTTTAGGGCCCATCGGGCATGCACAGTTGTATTTAGATTATATTAAAATTTTACTACAGCTTAGTCCTTTGAAGGAGGACAAAGAGAGCTTCGAGCAAGTGCAGGGTTTGCTGAAACCGCTGCAGTGCGAGCTGCAAAGTATATCGTCGTTGCTGCCCAAGTGAGTGTTCCGTTCCGTTTACTTATTGCGAGTTGCTTCAACAGTTTCTTTCCCTTTTCGCAGGGAATATTTTGCCAGGGTAAACAGTCGAGCCCGGAGGCAGTCGGCGATCGAAAAGACCCGCGATCTGCAAAACAGCGTAGAACACTGGGACAAGGACGTGGGCCAGTGCTGCAACGAGTTCATCCGGGAGGATACGCTGGCGAAGCTGAGCTCCGGAAAGCGCCAAACCGAACGGAAAGTGTTTCTGTTCGACGGGCTGCTGGTGCTGTGCAAAACCCGGCGGCAAATCGTCCCCGGTAACAACTACGACTACCGATTAAAGGAACGTTTCTTCATGCGTAAGGTGGAAATCATCGATCGGTCCGACACGGACGAGTTGAAGTACGCGTTCGAAATCTCGCCACGGGAACCGACCAGCGTCGTGCTGATCGCTAAAAACGCCCAGCACAAAAACGACTGGATGGCCGATCTGGTGATGCTCAACACCAAATCCATGCTGGAGCGCATTCTAGACAGTATTCTACTAGACATCGAGAAGAAACACCCACTGAAGCTACCTACTCCGGAAATTTACGCGTTTGCCGTGCCCGATTCGCCCTCCAACATTGTGCTGGAGGAGCGCGAAGGCACCGGAGTCCCACTCATCAAAGGCGCAACCCTGACCAAGCTGATCGAGCGGCTAACCTACCACATCTACGCCGACCCGATGTTTGTGCGCACCTTCCTCACCACGTACCGGTCGTTCTGTTCGCCCCGGGAACTGCTGCGGCTGCTCGTGGAGCGGTTCGACATTCCGGATCCGACGCTGGTGTACGACAGCGCCGCCGACAAGGACATCGGCTCCGACCTGGACAAGTTTCACAAAAACTCCCAACGGGAGGACTGGAAGCGCTACAAGAAGGAGTACGTCCAGCCGGTTCAGTTCCGGGTGCTGAACGTGCTGCGACACTGGGTCGACCACCACTTTTACGACTTCGAGCGGGATTCGGAGCTGCTGGACGAGCTGCTGCGGTTCCTGGAGACCGTGCGGGGCAAATCCATGCGGAAGTGGGTAGACTCGGTGTTGAAGATTGTGCAGAGAAAGGTGAGTGTATTCTTGGGTTAGTTTTCAAAAGGTCCTAAGCGCCATTTGTAAACAAAGCGGCAGCCGAAGCTGCTTCATAACTTGGCGGCAACACTTTTGAACCATATGGTTTAAAAGATGCTGGTTTTGGTCTCCTAAAACATATCAAAAAATCTCTAGAATAACAAAATTTTAGAATTTTTCTGATCAATTTGGTGTCTTGGCAAAGTTATATAGGTATTGATGATATTTATACAGAAAAAAAGGTGCACGAAAAAAAACGATTTTTTAATTTACTTTATTTTTCACAAAAACTCCGTTTTCCATTTTGAATTGATCAGAAAAATTCTTCTAAAATACAGGGTGGCCACTCAAGTCGGGAATTCTGAGCATACTTGTTTGAAAATTATTTTTTAACTTTTGAACAATTTTCAAATTGAAGTCACTCATTTCTGCTTTAGTAACTTTCTTTAAATTTAAGGTTCTTTTGACTATTTCAATATATTTGAGTATGGAAAAGCTGTTTAAGACGTTCAAAATCTTAATGAATATTGGGGTCTTTGACACAGATTTTCAAAATATTTTTCTATGAATCAAATGATCGCTATTATTGTTTGTTCATTAAACAAGAGGTAAAGTCAATGATAAACTAATATAAAAATAAAGCTTAATAGATTCTATTTAATTTTGTCACATAAATTGAATATTTGAAAACAGATTCCAAATTGAATGTGGCAATGGTTTTTTTTGTAAATATTATTGATTGTTTAACTTAATTCATTAAGTAATTTCAAATATGTTTTTTTTCCAAATGTTGCCCTTGAACTTTTTTTTGTGAGTATGGGTATATTACCCACACAGAAAAAAAATCATGGTAATATTACATCTGGGAAGGGGTACATCTTTTATGTCAGAAAAAAGGTGTAATTTTACCTCTGGAAATGTGTAATTTTACCACTTTTCTGGTGTAATGTCACTTTTTCAGTCTAAATTGAGGTAAAATTACATCATAAAAGAGGTAATATTCAACCTTCCAAAATTACAGCTTCCAAATTTACATTATTTTTTTCTGTGTACCATAGATAAAGCTTGATTTTCAGCTTTCGGAAAACTTAATTATCGCATAAAATCCAAAATTGAAAAAAAAATTACGTTAAGTTCAGTTATCTTTAACTTTTTGTCATTTCCAGTTGAAACGAAGTATAAGAAACTATACGTTTGCCAATCTAAAAAATAACATGGATGTTTTAAGTATTGTTGAATTTTCGATTATTTTTTCAAAGACTAATTGTTTGTGTTTCTACTCTGAATCATAATAATGAAATTCAATTTTTGAAGTTTTTTTTATTTGTTGTTTAATGTCTGTAATTACAAAAATGCCTATTATTTGAGCATTCTGGAAAAGTCTGGAAAAAAAGTCGTGAAAAAGTCTGGAATTTGAAAATGGAATTTGAGTGGTCACCCTGAAAATAACAATTTTTGTGCTTCCAAAATTATATGAGGACTTGTATGGGTGAACCAATAATGGCACAAAATGGCTTTTTTGGTCTTAGGGAAACTTCGCTAGCTGAGAAGGCTAGCCGCGGTTTAGTATTTCCAATTTTGTGAAAAATTTGCCAGTTGTCTCGGAATTTTAAAAATCGTTCAAGCTGCAAAAATGCTTATCTGCCCTTTTCTCGTGTTGCTCCAGAAATCATCTGTCAAGGTGACAAATATCAGTTAGCTGAGAATTCAGTAAAATCTAAAGTACTGAATCGTTTACTGAAATTTCAGTAGATGAAAATTCAGTAAAACTTTACTGAATTTCAGTAAAAAAAAAATTTGGTGTGTGGTTTTTATTTCAGCTCTGGGACATTTATGGAGACCAAAGTATGGCCCGCGAGTTGATTTATTGTGTTGATTTACTTTGACGCATATGTAAGTGATTTTATAATTCAAAAAAATTAAGGACAAGTTAAGCTAAAAAGTAAATTTTTGAGGCTATAAGCCTTTCCTCAGTAAGGTGAGGAAGGCAAAAATAGATCAAAATAAATCAGTTAAAACCCAAGTGCATCAAACTAAATTACTTTTCATTTTTAGACACGAAAGATGCAATGAAAAGCAGATGAATAATATTTATTTGTGCTGCTATTTTTTTCTGGTTTTAACAAATTTCAATCAATGGTTTGGAAGCTTTTTGCACAAAACTACAAAATTTTGTTTTTTTTGTTGTATAATATTTGAATAAAAAAAATAAACATACCTGAATTTTCGAAAAACTTCAACCAATAGATGATTTTTTTTCAGTTTTAATTGATTTTTTCAAAAAAAAAAATCAAAGAAAAAATCAAAAAAAAATTTCAAAGAAAAAAAAAATGATCAGTCGTGTAATGTTAGTGGGGGAGATCAGTAGGCGAATCGCCGCGCGAAAATTAGTTTGAAAGTGCTAGAAGATTCTGGATTTCATTGAAAAGGGTGTCGCGTCGTGGCCGTGGAAGTTGGGCCATCAGTCGTGTGATGTTCGTGGGGGAGATCGGTGGGCGAATCGACGAGAGAAACCGCGAGAAAGTAGTGGAAGTTTCACGAATTTATTGATAGAAGGCTTCGCGTTGTCGTGTATATGTTGAATTTCATTTCGTTTCGGAAGCCCTTCCCATAGCATCGGATGGCACGCCGACGGTAAGAAGTAAAAAATTACGGGATTGAGTTTATAATTAAGTCCCTCTCATAGCGTCGAAGGTGAATTGTGATATAGTTTTCGATAAAAACGATCCGTTAGGTTTATCGCGTAACAAAATTATTTTGATTCATCAAGAACGTCGTGTGGTGCGCGAGTCTTTTTTGTGTTGAAAAGACCTTCCCATAGCTCCGTAGCTCGGAGGGCTCGACAAACACTATGATTTTGGGTCGTATCATCATCTTCTATGATGAATCCTGAACAAACACCCTATCCTACTAACCAATTTTCGGGTTCCTGGCGCTTGTGGGGTGTAAGCACAGAGTAAATCAGCTGCCCTAGTAGCAACCTGCGCTAACTAACATTCCCGTCCCTTAAAATCGAGATCTACAAACTGACATGGCGGGCGCCGTTGGTGGCCAATGACTGTTACCTATTCGCAAATGATCTTGTTCTGGAAATCATGGTGTTTTATCTTTTCAGCGCATTCATACATGCTGTTGATAAGGGAAATACCACTTGATAGTCGAAGCCTATGATCAGTAGTGCTGAAAGGATATTACGGTTCTGTTCAGCAACGGAGAAGGACAACCATGGGTGGTCTCTCATGCTCATGCTCATGCTCAAGTCCTTCTCATAGCGTCGAAGATCGGAAAGCAATGATTACGTTTCACGTTCATGGTCATCTACCAATAATGAATCGTTGATTGGAAGTTACGCCGCCGGTTAAGTTCGTTTATGTTATTCGTTTCGTTTTCGTTTTCGTTTTACGGAGCAAGGTGGGGGACGCGGCCTCAAGTCAGTCCAAGTCCGGTTTCTTGTGGAAAAAAGGGTAGTGGCCGAACTAGTATTGCATACAAAATGAACACCACCGGAAGATATAGGGGCTCGGGAGGGGGAAGGTGAAAGAAAATTAGTAATTGTCAAGGGCATTTTTTCTGGGCTTCGTCCTGTCGCGTCCGTCAGTAGTCTTGTAGTACATTGCAACTAACTTTGATTTAACTAATCATTTATGTCCAATTATTCATTTCAGAAAACTAACTAACTTGGATCAACAACCTCAACTAAACTGTCTGAAAGTTACTTGAATCTCAAATCCCCGAAATTTTAATTACAAAGCCAAACATTCTTTTACCTATTTTTTAAACCTGTATTGCTGCTTCCAAAAACAATAAATATTAATGAAACGTTCATATTTTACAAGTTGAACACTCGTTGTTAATATGACTATTTCGTGCCTTCCATTTCATTAGGGCACACAAGCTTTGCAAACAAGAGTGTATCCCTATCATACCTTATGTAAACTATTATTTGAATGAAAGAGACACAATCCTGTTCACACCTGTGTGTCCTTTTGAAATGTTAGGCTCTATTTGATCGTCAAAACTCCAATAGATCCTCGATTCGCAACAATGGTCGATACAACCATAATCCGAAAACCGTTAGTTCACCAGATTAACGAATTATGTCCGATATCATTTCATTATTGATTGATCGAGACTCTATGGATTTTATGACAATTCAGAATGGTTAGTATACCACTTCAATTGAAATCAGAGATTCTGATAGCATTACTAAACTGGCTTACACATAACTGGAGTCTGGAATTATGAAACAACCTAGAAAAAGTTACAAAAAAAAACTAACTATTCCTCCCCATTATCAAACGGTTTTAAACCTGTTCCTAACAGATTTTACGAACAAGAATATTGAGACTCAAATAAAAAATTTCAATATCTTGCAATTTTACATATTATAAAAGCTGTGATTTCTATCAACACAAGTATATAAATATAAAATAAATGTGTGATATATATCAACATCGGAAACCATCTTTGCAAGTAGCCCTGAAACGACGGCAACGTGTGGCTCCATCTCCAGGGGGTTAAGTTCGTTTATGTTATTGTTTTAATTTCAATACAATCGGTTACGTAGTGTCCTCTTTTCTTTTAGTTCAAATTTGTTGATTGTAAAAATGTATTCCAACGAGCAGTTTTAGTATTAACTCATTAAACTTTTTAAAATTTACTCGCGTTATCGTATAAACAGTAAAAATATACTGATAAGTCCAGCCCATAGCAATACTGCTCGGTTGGCACGCGTTCGATTGAAAAACTTTTTGAATAATCAAAGCTGCCAAAGATTTTTAAAATTTCAACAGATAAACAAATTTCTTATGGTCGCATAACCTACCACAGTGGCTCCTGACCTCATACTAACCCCTCAAAACTCATGTGATACTTTGTCGGAGACGCAGCCGATTTAGCGGTCCCATCACTTAAGTATCGGACTAACATTCCAATCCACTTCCCCGTGTCTTACCACTGGTCCTGGCCGGCGTCGGTATTGATCAGCATGATAGGGACCTTTGGAAATTGCGAAGGGGTGATGATTGGTTCCTACTTTTCATCTGTGGTCCACGGTGCAATTTGTGGAGGTCCTGGTCAATAACGAAGTAGCAGCTACGGGTAGACACCAATGCTATTTAAAAAAAAAAAACACTCATTTGGCCCGCAAGCTTATGTGAACTTCAAATTCGGCCCGGCATTCAAAAACTTTGAGCACCCCTGTAACTAGAGTGTAAAAAAAAATTTTTGGCGGGCATTCAAGGGCGTACTGATCCCAATTTTTTTTTCGAAAAATCGGCGTTTCGGGCGTCGCAATGTGGGACGCATATCTTTTTAGCTGAGGCCAATTAAAAAAAGTGCCAAACTATGAATAAAGCATATCGATTTTTGAACTCCATCGGGCTCAACGGCAATACATCCAAGGTCGTCGGTTCAACGGGTTTCCCTAGAAAAAGCATAAAATTTTCCTTAGCATTTAAAAAGGGGAACCACACCAGAACTTCATCTGAGAACTTTTCAAAATCCGTTTCCACCCTAATGGCCAGTTCAGTCAAACAAGTGATGCAATTCGAACGACTAATTTTTTAACAAAACCTCACCCTTCCTATTCCGCAGAACGAAAGCGAGGACAACCATCGGCAGATAACGTTCGCGTTCGGGCACAGCCCGCCGGCGATCGAGCACCACCTGCCGCTGAGCAGCGAGCACGAGTTCAATCTGCTGACGCTGCACCCGCTCGAGCTGGCCCGCCAGTTGACGCTGTTGGAGTTTGAAATGTATAAAAATGTACGTACGACTTTTTCGTGGGAATTTTTCTGTATTAATTTTTGATTTTTTATTGCAGGTGAAGCCATCGGAACTGGTTGGTTCGGTGTGGACCGGAAAAAATAAAGAAACTACTAGTCCTAATTTATTAAAAATAATACACCACACTACAAATGTAAGTTTTATAGGGATTCTGTTAAAGTCACTTTGGTTTATTTTGTTTTACGTCATTGCAGTTTACCCGCTGGATCGAGAAGTCGATCCTGGAGGCGGAGAACTTCGAGGAGCGTGTGGCGATGGCATCGCGTGCAATAGAGGTGATGATGGTGCTGCAGGATTTGAACAACTTCAACGGCGTCCTGTCGATCGTGTCTGCGTTCCAGGGTGCGGCCGTGCACCGGCTCAAGCTGACGCTGGAGGAGATCTCGAAGAGCTACCAGAAGGTGCTGGCCGAGTGCGGCGAGCTGAACAATTCGCACTACCGGAAGTACCAGGAGAAGCTGCGTTCAATAAATCCACCCTGTGTGCCATTTTTTGGAATGTATTTAACCAATATTTTACATATAGAGGAAGGGAATCCAGATATTTTACCAAATACGGAACTAATAAACTTCTCTAAGAGAAGGCGTGTAGCTGAAATCACCGGTGAAATACAGCAATATCAAAATCAACCCTACTGCTTAAAAATTGATCCTATCATGAGGGTGAGTTTGTTGCTGATTGCCTCGTTTGAATGAAATTTTTTAATGTGCTTTTTTCAAAATTTGCAGCATTTTCTAGAGAATTTAGATCCTTTTAAAGGAATGAGCGTTACGGAGATCTCAAACTACGTTTACGAGGAGAGTAAGCGAATAGAGCCGAAAAATTGTCGTCAGCCGCTCAAATTCGTAAGTTTTCCATTCGGCGTACAGATCAAAATGAACTCTACAACTTTTCTTTTTCCCAACAGCCCCGCAAATGGCCCGACATTCCGTTAAAGTCCCCGGGCATCAAGCCGTCGTCGCGGCGCAACAACAGCTCCGCCAACTCGTCGATGACGCTAACCGGCACGTTACCGTTCAGCAAGACCTCGCTGCTGAACAACAACGACACCGGCGGGGAGCAGTCACCGCCGGCCAACTCATCGTCGTCTTCCGTGCACGACTACTCGATATTTGCCCCCGTCAATATCCACTCGTCGTCGTCAACGTCCACCAGTTCATCACAGTACTACCAGCATCACCACCAGCAACAGCAGCATCATTCGTTCTACCAGCAGCATCACAGCATCACGCAGGGTTACAACAGCTGTAGGAAGGCCACTTCCTCCTCGGCAACATCGCCACCGTCGCAGGGTTACAGCTTCTCGCAGTCGGTGGTCAATCTGGCGTCGGCCTCGGACCAGCAGATGGCGCCGGAGATTCCCCGACGGTCCGACAGTATTATCCTAACCCACGCGCCGTACAATCTGAACAACAGCAGTCTGTCCGAGTCGAGTGGAAATCCGTGCGGCAGCGGTGGCGGAAGTGGCAAGCTCGTGCCCAGTCCACGCAATCCCTACTCGTCGATGAGTGCGCTGTCCTCGTCCTCGTCCGGTATCAGCGTTTCCTCCTACTTTGGCATTTTGAGCGCATCGAGCAGTGATGGTAACAGCAACAATAATCCTTCTACCGCTACTAGCTTTAAACTTACGCCAATGCTTAGTCAGCCCCCCAAAGTAGTAAGCAATACGCAGCATGCTGAAGACACTCCCAATTCGATTCTTTCAGCGTCTGGTCTGGGAGCCGGCGGAGGCGGAGGCATGGCCAGCAGCTCAGCTGCAACGAACGCCACCAGTATAGTGTCGCTAAGCGACGGCCCAACGGCACCACTTCCCCCGCTGTCATCGTCCGTTCCACCTTCCAACAACAACAACAACAACAACCCAACCGGGTCCGGCAACTCGTCCTCAGTTTCGTCGTCGGCCTCGGCCAGCTCGTCGTCGACCGTGGTGGTGTCCTCGACGGCGTACGGTGCCGGAACGCAGCAATCCAATCTACCACCGCCACCACCAACGCCCTCGTCCGCGGCGTCCGGCGTTGGTGACATTCCACCTGCGATAAGTCCCCGTACTGACAAGCCGGCACATCCGCCAGCACCGCCGCCGTTGCGCAACAATGGCGGTGGCGGAGGCGGCACCGAGTTTTGCTACAACATGTCGTCCTCGTCGTCGTCGTTCGGACTACCCAACTGTACATCACCGCATGCAACTAGTAGTAGTAGTAGTAGTAGCTTTAGGAATAATTCAACCAACCCCTTAAAGTGAGTATATTTCTTATTCTATGCATTATTGTTTATTATAAGGGAGATTTCCATGCCTAGGGTTTCGGGAATATTATGAATAATTTGCAATCTAGTTGAAAAAGGTGGCCACCGGATTTAAATTTAAAATTCAATTAGGGGGACAGGGGGTATTATGCACCCCCTAAGGGAAAACTGTGATTTCTCAACCATAACAGCATTTCTGTGAAAGAATTTCGTTAGATGTTCATAAATAACTATTATTCAACGTCATCCAAGTGAAAAAAGTATTTAAAACCCTCAAAATTGTTTAAAAATAACAGATTTCTAAAAATATTTTTGATTCATTTCAAACAACAATGCGGGGCAATATGCACTGCAACATTGGGGCAAAATGCACCACAACATGGGGCAAAATGCACCGGCTAAAAGCAGTTTTCACTAGTCACCACTAGATGACACCGCTGTTTTTACAAAGGAGCTTCACACCGGTGCATTTTGCCCCGACCACGCTTTTTGCAGAAAATTTAATTAAAAATGCATTTTTTGATGTTTTTCGACTCATCTATCTACACAATAATGAAGATTATGGCAAAAACTATATAGGGTAAATTCTCGTATGTTTGGCAGGTTAACGGTGCACATCAACCAGAGCTTTTGCACCCATAATATTGTTACAAACATTTTAGTATCTTCAAAACTACGGGAACTATCGATTTGATTTTTGATTCATCCCCTAAGCTACTATATCCAAAATGATTTACAACAAAATTGATCAATTTTTATAATCAAATTATTTCAGAATTGGGTCCGTAAGTTCAACTATTTTGGAATAAGAAGACAACAACTTCCTTGGTTGCTGTGCACCCTTAAGCTCTCGCTCCAAACTCCATCCAATTTGCTGTTTTTCACTACTTAAACAACTAATTTTGCAAAACTTTTTATAGAAACTTGCTTGCTCACTTCTTGTTGAGCTATTCATCACTCGATTTCAGTTGAAAACGCTTTTAATTAGCTTTAATTGAATGTCAAAGTTCTGACCTGCCAACATTAGAGGCACGCTGGAATTAGATGCTGTTCCCCTACCTCAACACTTACAATAACAATAAATGCTTTTTATATTGTCCAAAAATCATAATGAAAGTTCAATGAAAATTAGATGAAAACACAACATTTTAAAGTTTTGCAAATAACTTAAGCTGTTTTTATACCACGATGCTCAAATTTTTCCAGCACGGTTTAGCAATGTTAAGCTTCCAATTTCTATGATTTTTCCCCAGGAAAATTCTTCCAAATACCGAGAAAAGCAGGGGGTGCATTTAGCCCCGGGGGTGCATATTACCCCCTCTCTCCCTAAATTTAAAATCCATTTTAAGGTGGTTGAAACCTTCCTCGCCTTAACCCTCTACAACCCAATCCCGCCTTTAGACGGGCTTTGATTTAAAAAATCGCCAAAAATCAATTTTTCAACCAATTTTTGATCTTTAAAAGCATTGGAAAGAAGAACTCTTAAAAATTTAGAAAATTTTAGGGTTGGAAGTTTGACTTGTTTTAAATGATTTTGCCAATGTTTGTCATTTTTTTAGGGGTCAAATTTGGATGTGTTTTTTACTAACATTTTTCTATATTTTAATAAAAAGAAATATGCAGTAATTTTTACAGTGTCCCAGGCTATGCCTCCATGATTTTTTTTACAATTTAAATGATAATGGTGCCATTTTGTAGCAAAAAATGAAAAAGTGACTATAAAAACATTAAAAAATTACATAGGCAAAATGTAATGATAGGAGGTTGTAGAATAGGCCAAATACTACCACAAAAACAAACATGAACTAAACAAAATAAATGAATTATAAAATACTAAAAATGAAATAAGAAAAAAACATAAAACAACACAAGTAAAGTTTTTCGTAGAACAAAAGTTGCTCAAAATGACCTCCTGAACACGGGAAAAATAAAAAATTTCGAAAAAAAATGGGCAGTAGAGGTTTAATTTTGTTTGATGAAAAATGACAAAATCCTATAAATTTAACGTCGTATACTCAAAACATTTGATATAATTAGATATTTAATTATTTGGACCCGCTGAAAAGTTTTTAGAAATACCATTCTGGAAATGTATACTGTGAAGCGTTTTTTAAGGGGTTACATACATGTAAATCGATAAAAAAAAGTCAGAGGTTAGTGTGAGCATACACTTAATTTTATTTAAAAACTGTAGCTATTTGAAGTTAGCAGTTTCAAAAAACGGGTGCCACGATATCTTAACACTGCCTTGACCAAATCGGCTCAAAACTTTGGTGAAGACATTTGAACTGGTCCTGTGTGCATGACGAAGGCCGATTTTCAAAGAAACTTATTTTAAAAAAAGATAAAAATATTTTTGTGTTTTTCATATAAAAAATCGTCAGATTTTGATTTTTGTATTTAAAAAAAAAAAACAAAATTTCTAAATCGGGCTTTGTCATGCACACGGTATATGTCTTGAGAGTCTTCATCCCAAATTTTAGCCAATTTGGTCCATCCCATCTCGAGATATCGTGGCACCCGTAAATCAACTCGGTGTTTTGAGAAAAATGCTCAGAAAGTTTGACAGTCCGCTTTGCGCACGGCAAAATGTTGAGCTGAAAATCGTCTCTAACTCAGTTTAATCATGTAATATCTTCATGAAACTTTCAGGAGTGATTGAAAATCATCTTTTTAGTGAATTAAATAAATTTTCTGTAATATGAAATTTTGTGATTTTCTATATGTATGTAACCCCTTAACCACCCTTAACAATCTTCCATTTTTTCTGCATAACTTTCAAACCAATTCACTAAACTTCGTAATTTTTGATAGAGACGCATGGGACCCTAATACCGATCGATTAAAATTAAAACTAACAAAAACTCACCTTGTTACATATTTTTAAAACGGTATTTGAAAGACCATTCCAATGAAAATGAAAGATCTGATACCGTCAGTGGGGTTAACATTGTGTGACAGTGATAATTTACGAATTTCGCAATTTACATGTTCTTCTCAATGAAACTTAATTCTGTTTAACGTGTTGTGTCCTGATTGCTCCAAAAAGACTCGTTCACCCGCGACCACAAACCGAACGCGACGAAAAAATGCTCTGACGATTTTTACGATTTTTCAAACGCCACTTTTTGGTCTAAACGTTGACATATTCGCAATTCTCGTAATTTTCTTACAAAATTTAAATTTGATAACGAAAAATGGCAGAGGTTTTAAACTTTTTTCATTATTTATTTTTTCGATGAAGAATACGGTACGATATAAAATCAGGCGTCTAATTTTAAATAAAAATCCCTTAGACACCATCGTGGTCAGGGATGCCTTTAGGGGAAAGGCAAAGTTTCACGAAAATCAATGACGGGTGAGGGGTAGAGATTGCTGTTTGAGTTGGCGGAGAATTACCCGTATCGTAATTTGGCAGTGTCGGCAGTTTTTCGAAAAGTTCATATTTTTTTAAATGGGTGGAAAAAAGGAGAAAAACATTTTGATTTACTTTTTAAAGGTAAAATCCAATTTACAATCAAAAAGTAGAAAGTAAGAAAGTAGATTATCTAATAGATATCGAGCACCGGTTTTTGAGTTTAGCCACATTTAACACTTTTTTTCAGAAGTTATTAATCTTGACCAAAGCCAAAAATATTTTTTTCGAGTTATAATAATTATTTCAATAATAATATTTTTTTCGAATAATAACATTTTCTACGAAAAACCTTCCTTTGTGAGGTCAGGAAGGCAAAAAAAAGTTACCCTAACACGAACTAGAAAAATCGAAAAAATGGGAAAAAGAAGCTTAATACAAAAATTAATAAAAATTTGGTTAAAAAAAGCAAAACTTCACTAATTCTCCATCCGACAATTTCAGAAATCAAAACTGTGATTTCACCTCCGCGAGTGCCGCTCTGAACCGCTCATCGTGCGAGAACTCGCCCATCTACCCGTCGAGTCCGAAGATGTACTTCTCGACGACGGCGGCGGCCGGAACTTCCTCCGGTATGACCGACTTCAACTACAGCAGCAGTGCCAGCGCCGTGTCGCCTTCGCTGTCCACGTCGTACAACAGCGCATCGTCGACGACGGCCGACTCGATGATCCTGAACGCCACCACTTCGGGGACGGGAATGAGTGGCGGCGGCGGCTTTGGCGGCAGCAGCAGTGGCGACTTTGGTCCGATTCCCATCTCACCGCACGTCAACGTACCAAATGCACACAATATTCCTCCTCCTATGCCGCCTCCTCTACCTCCTAGGGTTAAACGAAAAGAGTCATCCGGAGAATCGTCCCAGTCTTCGCAGGTTCGACAAGCGCCGGACGCGCCCAGGGTAAGCGAAGGATTTCGACGTGTGTGTGTGTGTGGCAACGGAATATTGACGGATTATTTTTTTCGTTTTAGCTTCCTCCGAGAGATCTCAGTCCACCTCCGTTACCGCCACGTACCCACATCCAGTCACACTATCTGTTCGGTAACGTGCAACAGCAGCAACAGCTCTACAATTCCAGCTGCGCAGTCAGCGACAGCTGGAACCATGGGCACCAGTTTCCGGTAAGTGGGATTCCTCTGGATCAATAAGAGATCGTTCCAATCTTGATAAGAGTAGCACTTTCGAACAAATTAAAAAAAAAGTGTAGCAGCTAAGGTTTCTTCAAAGACAAATATGAAATTGCACAATTTGAAAATCACTCAGAAAGGAATTCTCTCAAGCACATTTCCAGGAGGCATTCCGTTATCTCGCTGGTTATCGGCGTAACTGAAACACCAAAATGATACTGGATAATCGAGCTGTCAAATCGCAACATGGAGTTAAACTTTCTGTGTAGTTGCTGTGAAGCTAACCAAGGCTTTTTCAAAAAAGTTTAACTTCATGTTGCACGCACACACTCTCACTTTTCATTTCTCGATTGAACTCAAAACCGAGTCCGACGGAATGGCTGGTTTGACGAGGAATGTCAGGCAATTTGGGACGAGAAGGCAGCAGCGCGGGACAAGTGGCTGCTGCATAATACCCGTGGGAACAAGGAGTCGTACAAACAGTTGCGAAGACAGCAAACCCATCTCTTCCGGGATAAGAAGCGCCGCTTGGAACAGTTAGAGTGCCAGGACATGGAACAGCTGTATCGTTCCAACGGGACGAGCCAGAACCCACGATGAGGCAAATTAAGGATGCCATCAAGAAGCTGAAAAACAACAAAGCAGCGGGTAAGGAAGGTATCGGTGCGATCTGTCTGTAACGACTGATAGTCAAGGTTTGGGACACAGAACAGCTACCGGAGGACTGGATAGAGGGAGTAATATGCCCGATCTACAAGAAGGGGGACAAGTTGGAAGAACTAGCGAGCTATCACCATTATCAACGCGGCCTACAAAGTGCTGTCTCAGATCATTTTCTGTCGTCTGCCCGAGCGAGCAAAAGAATGCGTAGGGACGTACCAAGCCGGTCTCGTATAGTGGGAAATCGTCTACTGACCAAATCTTTTTGCTACGCCAAATCCTCCAAAAATGTTGCGATTACCAGATCCCGACGCACCTGTTCGTCGATTTCATTCGATTTTCCCGGGACGAGACGAGAACGGCTTTCCCGGGAAGCTGATCAGACTGGTGAAATCAACGATGGACGGGGCACGGTGCAGCGTGAAGATTTCGGGGGCGATGTCCGACCCGATCGAATCGCGCAAGGGACTGCGACAAGGCGACGGTATCTCCGGCCTCTGTTTCAACATTGGGCTTGAAGGTGTAATGAGGCGGGCGGGCTTCAACATGCGGGGCACGACTATCAACCGGTCCAGCCAATTCATCTGCTATGCCGACGACACGGACATTGTCGGCAGAACGTTCGAGGAGGTGGCTAAGCGGTACACCGAATTGAAGCGGGAAGCGGATAAGGTTGGATTGAAGGTGAATGTGACGAAAACGAAGTATCTGCTGGTAGGAGGAACCGAGTCCCTAAGGACTCACATAGGACCGAGCGTGGCGATCGACGGGGACGAGTTCGAGGTCGTGGAGGAGTTTGTGTACCTCGGATCGTTGGTGACGTCAAACAATAACTGCAGCAGAGAAATTCGGAGACGCATCATCACCAGTAGTCGTGCCTACTATGGACTCCACAAGACCCTACGGTCTGGTCATCTTTCCCGGCGTACAAAGTGCACCATGTAAACGAAACTATTGGCACTACGCCCCCGGGGCATGGCCTTCCTCTAACGTGGGATTTCTGCTCCAGCGCCTCTGACGAGACAGGAGAAACCGGGACCGACGTTTTACTTCACCATCCGATAGAAGCTCAGTGGATAAGGCGGGAATCGAACCCGCGTCTCATAGCATCATCGGGATCGGCAGCCGAAGCCGCTACCCCTGCGCCACGAGACCCACAAAGTGCACCATGTACGAAACGCTGAAAAGACCGGTCGTTCTCTACGGGCACGAGCCGTGGACGATGCTCAAGGAGGACCTGCAAGCACTTCCGAACGGCAGTTTCCGCAACTCAACGGCAGGCCAAGTATTCGGAAGGTCGCCAATGCTGACCGAATCCAGTGGGCCGGACACGTCGCAAGAATGCGCGCCAACCTAACCAGACAATCAATCCCGTGAAATTTGTGTTTAATACGGAACCGGTTGAAATGCGGCGGAGGAGACGCAACGTGCGAGGTGGTTAAACCAAGTGGAGGAAGATCTAGAAAGAGTGGGAGTTCCGCAGTCGAATTGTAGAATTGGAGAGTAGCAGCCCGATTATATGAAGTAAAATTTTTCCAAGGCCTTTAGATAATCGAATCTGGACTGTATTGAAATATAAAAAAAACTTGAATTTAAAAATTAAAAAGCATACAAAATCCAAAATTTTAAAAATATAAAACTGAAAAAAATATTACAAAAAAAAAAATTAAAAATCTAAAACTTGAAAATAGACCATCCATAAACCACGTGAACACTTTTTTCAATCTCAGATCCCCCCTCCTCCCCTCGTGGACAATTTCCATACAAAACAAATGTTTTTTTGTATCGAAAGAAACTTGTAGAAAATTGGACGTGCTTTTTTGAAAAAAATATTGCGGCTATCAGGATTAATTATCATTCTGTTGCGATCGTATCCCGCATTTGCGGAAATCGCAGAGGTCCCTTCGTAGGCTCAATTTTGCCATGTCCGATCAACATGCTTGATTTCATACCTAAGTAAGTCACGTGGTTGCAAAAAAATCTGAAATAAGCAAAGTATGCTCGGGATGACATGCTGGGTTTTGGTAACCTGAAATCGTAAAATGCGTAATGCTAATCAAAGTGCGCTTTATAGTCGCAGCCAACCAAAAGTTCAAAATATACCGCCGCATTTTGCGCAGTAGCCAGACTGACGCTCTCTAGCACCGCAGAATGTTAAATTATCTTGCCATGCATAATACACTAAAGGAATGCTACACGCCACTTCAATGAGAATTTTTTATTTTTAAGTATACAAATTAAATTTTATGGGGCTGTCACTATTTTTTTTCGCTTAAATTTTGTGAGGATGTATTCTAAGATGTTACAAAAAGAACTCATGAAAATGTTTTTTTGAAAGGTGGTCTAAACGTCAACATTTTGGTGGTAATCGATTCTTCAGACAGTTTTACATAAAAATCACCGTATTGACCATTGTCCTAAGTCACAAGGATTTGACTTAGGACAATGGTCAAATTTCATTTTTCATTTTTCTTTATTAGGAGGTGGACAAAAGCCCCCTTGAGATGTGTCTAGCATATTCCAAGACACTCTCTCAAAAAGGCACAAAACCACCTCGTCTTTTCGCATCAACAAGTACACAAAACTCAAATGATACAAGACGGGTTACTTTAAAACTAACTCAATAAATTAACAAAAATATCACAGTGTTCTAAAATCTACGTGTGTATTGTTAGGGAAGGGACTTAAGGAAATTAAGGAAACGGATTTTGATTTTGTCGCGGGATAGGTCAAAGTCGAAATGGTCAGAGCACAAGTTAAAAATACGACACATACTAGAAACTGGTTCGTTATGTCCGTAGTTAGGGTAGTTAGTCAGAGCTCGGCGAACCGTCAAAAAGGAGTGGTTGCGAAGTACACGCCGGCGGGTGTTAATATTGATCAGTTGCAAAACAGCGGGACAATCAATGGACGACTGCAGGAGGTCAGCTACAAACACTGCCTTTGCAACATCACGTCTTACCGAGAGAGGATCAAAGTTTAGCATTTTGCAACGCTCAGCATAGCTCGGAGGATTTAAAGGATCAGGCCAGGTGATGTGACGTTGGGCATATTTGACGAACTTTCGCTGCACCGACTCCACGCGTTGAATGGCGTTCTGGTAGAAGGGAGCCCAAACCGTGGAACAGTACTCGAGCGTAGAACGAACCAGCGAGCAATAAAGAGCTTTGAGACAGCCTATATCTCGAAAATGCTTAGCTATCCTGAAGACGAATCCTCATGTTTTGGAAGCTTTGGAAACCATATACGTAATATGGTCAGTAAACGTCATTTTGCTATCCAGCATCACGCCTAAATCTTTCACACAGGAAGTCCGAGGTATGGTGGTGTTTGAAAGAGTATAGTCAAAGGAAAGGTTTGCGGGTGAAAGTGATTACTGAACACTTAGTTGCATTGAGAACCATTCTGTTATCGGAGCACCAGTTGGCAAACCGGTTGAACTGCTCTTGAAGAAACTGACAGTCTCCGGTCTCCTCGATAATAGAGAGCCTATATGGAGAGGCGAAATGTTACTCTCAGGGTTCCAATCGAACTGTCAAATCGGGGTTCCAATCGAGCAACAAGACCATGCAAGAACAAGGTCAGAATCAATTTAAAATAATTTTGGGCAGAAAAATGAGATTAATAACGTTTACAAACATTGTAAAACTGTTGTTTTTATTAAAATGATAGTTTTTGTTAAGTTTGTGCTAGTTTGGTACAAGAAACATGCCAGCACCAAAAAAATACTACAAGTTTTTCAACCTTAAATTTGAATGACTTTGGGTGTTTATAATTTCTCCCAGAACATTTCATTTCCCTATGTAGGTCCCTACTCGATAACAGTGAAAAGCTTTATGTCGTCCGCGTAAGACAGTTTGTGACATTTAAGCAGAGGATGCACGTCGTTCATATAGAGGAGAAAAATCAGGGGACCCAGGTGGCTGCCTTGTGGGACGCCTGAAAAAACAGCAAATATAGCAGAAATTACGTCGCCCACATTCACACTCATTTCTCGTCCGGTGAGGTAGGAGCGAAGCCATTCGAGTAGAGAACCGCTGAAGCCCAGTCGCTCGAGTTTAGCAACAGCAATACGGTGGTTTAGCTTGTCGAATGCTGCCGATAGATCCGTGTAGATGGCGTCAATTTGTTTCCGTTTCTGCATGGTTCGTAGGATGAAGGACGAATAGGTGACCAGATTGGAACTGGTAGAACGTTTCGCCATAAAGCCATGCTGTTCCTGGGCGATATAATCACAACAGTTGAACTTGATGAAGTCTAGCACAATGACTTCGAAGAGCTTGCTTACAGCGCAGAGGGCAGCGATTCCTCAGTAGTTCCGGACGTCACGTTTAGGCCTCTTTTTGTGAACAGGGAACACAAATGACTTCTTCCAGAAACATGGGAAAACTCCCGTGGAAAGCGAGGTGTTGAAGAGTTGAGCCAGCGGTTCCGCGAGTGCATCGCAACACTTTTTGAGCACAACCGCGGGGATGCCATCCGGTCCACAGCTGTTGGAACTCTTCAGGCGGGCGCAGGCGTGTGAAGAGTATTTATTTATGAAGGTTTTAAATACGATACAGTACTTGTTCGGTAACTGGGCTGAGAACGTATCCCAGTCACCGAATGCTGCCTCTAACTGGGCTGAACGAAAAGGTACGAGGGGACCACCGATGCATAATATTTTCCTGATGATATATAATAATAAAAGCTATTCAAATTTGTTTATAATGGCTACTTTTTATATTTCTTTAATTGTGACTTGAAATTTAATAAAAGTTTTTTTTTCCATTTATTGAACATGATTTATGTATTTATTAACCCCTCAGTCATTTCGGTTTGTTTTGGTTTCTTGACGCCCAGTTATCGAACAAGTACTGTACATACTTTTAGATAATCTCTGGAGCAACACGAGAAAAAGGGCGGATAAGCATTTTGACGGCCGGAACTATTTTGAAAATTACGAAACAACAGGTACGTTTTTCACAAAACTCGAAGACGTAAACAATAGCTGGCCTTCCCGGCTACCTTATAACGCTGCGGGTTTTGTTAAATAATTAAATGTTGACCCGGAATTAGCAAAATAGTTCCAGCTGTCAAAATGCTTACGCGCCTTTTTTAAAGGTTGCTCTTGATTTGATAAATACTTTGCAATGTTTTATAATTTTCTGGAATTATCAATAAGAAGGGGAATTTTGCCTAAACTGTTATAAATCTCTGATTTGCTTTTGCTGAAAACCATTAGGATGTGATTAATTTTTAAGATACTTAATAGGGTGGGTACGTTTTTCAAAAAGTTTTCGGATCAAGTTTTAGTATGGTGTCCCTTGTAGGGCATGCCCATAGGGGCTTTCATGCCAAATATCAGCTCATTTGGTTGTAAGCTGGCTGCGCGCATCAGGGTTAAAGTTTACATGGGAATTACTATGGGAAATTTGAACTTTTTGTTCAAACGCTCCTACAGGTCTGGGAAAATAACGCGCCAACTTCTGGTATGGTCAGGCCTAAGGGGAATGGTCTGGAGAACACTTTTCCCGAAGAGAGCATATGGATTCGTTGTCCCTAGACCTGGCGCATCGGCAAACAATTCGATGTCTCCGGAATCAACGGTTTTCCCCCAAAAAGCATCAAATTTTCCTTAGCATGCTATGAAAGATTGATGAACACCGCGACGCCATACGTCAAGCAGCTACCACGTGGGTGAGAAACGGCTGGAATATTCAATTGCAAACCTTCTTTTAACTAGAAAATGATCATTTCGAGCAATCCTGATATTATTTAGTCGAATTCAGAATCTTTGCATAGCAAATTTGTATTTTTTTGCAAATATTTCAACCACGTGGTAGCTGCCTGACGTATGGCGTCGCGGTGTTTATCAAGCTTTCATAGCATGCTAAGGAAAATTTGATGCTTTTTGGGGGAAAACCGTTGATTCCGGAGACATCGAATTGTTTGCCGATGCGCCAGGTCAAGGGACAACGAATCCATATGCTCTCTTCGGGAAAAGTGTTCTCCAGACCATTCACCTCAGGCCTGACCATACCAGAAGTTGGCGCGTTATTTTCCCAGACCTGTAGGAGCGTTTGAACAAAAAGTTCAAATTTCCCATAGTAATTCCCATGTAAACTTTAACCCTGATGCGCGCAGCCAGCTTACAACCAAATGAGCTGATATTTGGCATGAAAGCCCCTATGGGCATGCCCTACAAGGGACACCATACTAAAACTTGATCCGAAAACTTTTTGAAAAACGTACCCACCCTAAATTCTTAAGGATGTACTTAGTTTAACCTTTCGGATAAAAACGTACTAGAAAAATTCCTGATTTGAGCTGCAATTGCTCAAAATCTTCTTTTAAATGGGTATCTATAGAAACCTTTGGATAATAGAATTTCGGATAATCGGGTACGGAATGTATGAGCAAACCTAGTACAAGATTCGATCACACTAGTATCTAAATCTTGATATAAATATTAAATCCACCCTTTCTTCTCCCCCAGAAGGACGAATCCGCGTCGTCATCGTCCTCCTCGTCGACGCTCACCCGCGACAACCTGAACCAGCACAACCAGCAGAACACGAGCGAGCAGCGGTTGCTCATGTTGCCGCACACCAGCACCATCATGATGCGCCGCAACTCGGCCATGGACCGGGCCTCCAAGGAGAACGTCCCAAACATTGCCGCGTCGCCGTCGCTCTCCGGGCTGGCCAGCACTAGCGGTACAACGGGTGGTGTAGGGGGTGGCGCAATCGGTGGTCACGTTGGCAGTGGTTCCACCACGCCGGCTTCGACGCCGGCCAGCGGCATCAAGGTCAAATCCGTACAAAACTCTCCCGTGTCACAGCAGCAGCAGCAACCGTTGGTTTGTGGACGACGGCCTAGGTAGGGTTCGATGTGACGAATTAGCTGGGCTTAAAATTACTAAATGTTTCGTTTTTTTTTCACAGCACGAATATTTCGCCACGGTTTTCGCCCGGAGAAACGACACCCAAATTACCTCCGAAGCCAAAGCAAACGAATCTGACTTCACATTCAGGTTAGTTTTTCAAACCTAATTATAAAAGTTGAAATTTTAACGAAACTAAGTAAATTTTCCAGATCGAACGATGTTCCCATATCCGAGCACAAACTGACCAAGCGGAAATGGTTGCGGGCGCCATTTCCTACGGTAGGCGCAGCGATTTCACCAATCAACAAACGTCGTCCAGAGTCGTCGCCGTCGTCGTCATCAGTGAATGAGCTAGCTCGCTTCCGTGGGCTGGGAATCGAGCCACCTCATTGGATTGTTTATTTTTTTTTATCGTTTTCTTTTAACGTTTGACTTTAATAAATTTGTTTAGTTTTTTTCTTTTAATCAAACCGAAGGTGGATTGAAGGGATGTCCTAGGAGAAGAAATAAAAAAGTGCCATAGCTAGATGAAAGACGAGGTAGCGGAGAATTCCTTCAAATTTAAACCAGGTGTCAGGGTCGGGCAAGAGTTTCCGTTTTCTCGCGTTAGAGGCCATCACAAAAAGAAGGTAAAAAACAAAAGTGTCGTGTTCCTATATTTGCTTAATGTAAATACTGTTAGTGAAGAAAACAAACAAACAACTAGAACAATAAGTTCAAGGTGAGATTGACTTGACCAATAAGGCAAAAAGATGGAAGGCGCTTGTTGATTTAAAACAAACTGGACAAAGGTGAACACAACTGCAAACCCGCAACCATTTGAAGGAAGAAGTAAAACCTAACTAACTGTTGAGAGCATAAACTATACAGGCGCAAGATTATATATTAAAACAAAAAATAAACTATAAAGTGTTTCACGGAACATTGAGAGCCGTATTTTTGGTGAACAAATTAAGAAGCATACACACAAACAGAGAAAGAGAGCGAGAGGGGTGGGAAGGAAAGAGTGAGATGTGAGTGATCGACGAAGGGGTTGGGAAGAATGTGCGACGATTTGTGTGATATATATTTTACAAAGAAACAGAGATGGAAGAAAACAAGGGGAAAGAATATTAGAAAGAGCTGCATGTTGCACGCACAGCGAGTTTTCCAAAACGAAAATTAAAAAAAAAACGCATGCATAAAAAACAAAACACACACACAATGAGCATAAACAATAAATGTTACTGTAAGTATATAATACGACAAGCGAATAAACAAACAAAAAAAAGTGACGAAAGCAGATTACTAAAGTATATGAATTATTAAGAGTAAAAGAAATAAGAAATGTGATGAACAGAGAAAAAGTATAAGAGTAAAACAAAACGGAACAGGAACAGTTATAGACGCAAAGCAGAACAAAAAAATCAGAGAAAAATTATATATTATTATACTACACACTGCAGACAAAAAAAACTAACAAATTGTGAATGTAAACCATGTACATATATCAAAGGAGAAGGTGGTGTGTGCGAGGGTGGTTGGCGTTGTTTAGCAAAGCAAACGCGGTAGACCAGAGTGATTTGCGAAGGGAATGCGAAGAGTGTGTATTTTGGAGCACCTAACAATCGAGTGGAGGGAGGGATGCGAGGGGAGGGGATGCGCGATAGACAAACGAACAAGAACTACAAAAGCTGTGAGCGAAAGAGGAGTGTAACCAGAGGTGAAAGAAAAGTTGTTAAAAACCAGATAAATATACAAAAAAGAAGAAAAAAAAACTATAAGGAAAAAAAAGGAATATCTTATCATCGTTGTATGATGCATATATGGATTTATGTACGAATGCGAGACAAAAAAAAAATAAATGAACAAAAAAAACATATATGTTTAAAAATTGTGGAAAAAAGTGAATAAAACAAACGCTTTTTTATTTGCTTCGAAATCAATCCCGTTGCGGGGGAGGGTAGCTTTATTTATTTTGCGTATGTTTTGGATAGCTTTAACTTGCAGTCATCATCGATGTCTTAATTTTTTATGTGTTAACAATACTGAAACAGTCATACAAGAAAATATCCCCTATATTTAAACGGATTAATGTTAGTAAGTTCATTGTGTTATGTTGTCGCTTAGAGCAGTTACGGAATACATTGTTTGATACATCCTAAGCTATCCTTCATTTGCACATCGAGAAGAGAGAGCTGTTTGTTTCACATAGAGATCCATTACACACAGAGTTGGCTATCGGTCACGTTGTTGTGGGACTGAAGTTACACTCAATCGTAAATTAATTTGACGACAAACATCTACGAGAACGCGATTTACACCCATTTACACTTTACAAGTTTTTTACAATGTTATCTTTCTATTCTAATTCAATTGAGAACGAATTAGAGTTACAGACAAATTTACGTACGTTTTATAGCTTCGCTTTTTAAACTAAAAAAAAAACAAAAATAAGAAAAACTATAAAATTAAAAATAATGCAGCAGGTTGTTGTGCTACCTTGAAGTCAGTCCAAAATTAGTAGCCGGTGTTCATTCCCTAATTTCAAATTCAAAATTCTTCTATTTTCGTTTCGATCTCTATGATCCTCGTACAAACCTACCAGACCTGGAAAATTGAGGTGCCGTTCCCTATGCATAGCTGTCCCTTTTAATTTTAGGGTTAAATGCGGACAGCTGATACAGTTTTGCGAAGAAACACACACATGCCGAGACAGTGTTTCCTGGAATATTTTTCCATCAAATTAACATGTTTTTTTTTAAATTTGACCTGTGTATCAAAATAATTTTTAAGGGGTTACATACATATAGAAAATCACAAAATTTCATATTACAGAAAATTGATTTAATTCACTAAAAAGATGATTTTCAATCACTCCTGAGAGTTTCATGAAGATATTACATGATAAAACTGAGTTAGAGACGATTTTAAGCTCAACATTTTGCCGTGCGCAATGCGGGCTGTCAAACTTTCTGAGCGTTTTTCTCGAAACACCGAGTTGATTTACGGGTGCCACGATAACTCGAGATGGAATGGACCAATTTGGCTGAAATTCAGGGTGAAGACTCTCAAGACATATCCCGTGTGCATGAAAAAGCCCGATTCTAAAATTATGCTTTTAAAAAAAAATAAAAAAAAATCAGAAACTGACGATTTTTTTTATATGGGTAATTCTCCGCCAACTCACACAGCAGTTGCCCCGACCCCTCTTCGATTTGCGTGAAACTTTGTCCTAAGGGGTAACTTTTGTCCCTGATCACGAATCCGAGGTCCGTTTTTTGATATCTCGTGACGGAGGGGCGGTACGACCCCTTTCATTTTTGAACATGTGAAAAAAGAGGTGTTTTTCAATAATTTGCAGCCTGAAACGGTGATGAGATAGAAATTTGGTGTCAAAGGGACTTTTATGTAAAATTAGACGCCCGATTTGATGGCGTACTCAGAATTCCGAATAAACGTATTTTTCATCGAAAAAAACACTAAAAAAGTTTTAAAAATTCTCCCATTTTCCGTTATTCCACTGTAAAAAATTTTGGAACATGTCATTTTATGGGAAATTTAATGTTCTTTTCGAATCTACATTGACCCAGAAGGGTCATTTTTCCATTTAGAACAAAATTTTTCATTTTACAATTTCGTGTTTTTTCTAACTTTGCAGGGTTATTTTTTAGAGTGTAACAATGTTCTACAAAGTTGTAGAGCAGACAATTACAAAAATTTTGATATATAGACATAAGGGGTTTGCTTATAAACATCACGAGTTATCGCGATTTTACGAAAAAAAAGTTTTGAAAAAGTTACTTTTTGCGTTTCACTTTGTTTCGTCGTCCGTGTCTGTCGCGGGTGACCATGAACGGCCATGATCGATGACGACCAACTTTTTCCAAATTTTTTTTCGTAAAATCGCGATAACTCGTGATGTTTATAAGCAAACCCCTTATGTCTATATATCAAAATTTTTGTAATTGTCTGCTCTACAACTTTGTAGAACATTGTTACACTCTAAAAAATAACCCTGCAAAGTTAGAAAAAACACGAAATTTTAAAATGAAAAATTTTGTTCTAAATGAAAAAATGACCCTCCTGGGTCAATGTAGATTCGAATAGTACATTAAATTTCCCATAAAATGACATGTTCCAAAATTTTTTACAGTCGAGTAACGGAAAATGGGAGAATTTTTAAAACTTTTTTAGTGTTTTTTTCGATGAAAAATACGTTTATTCGGAATTCTGAGTACGCCATCAAATCGGGCGTCTAATTTTACTTAAAAGTCTCTTTGACACCAAATTTCTATCTCATCACCGTTTCAGGCTGCAAATTATTGAAAAACACCTCTTTTTTCGCATGTTCAAAAATGGAAGGGGTCGTACCACCCCTCCGTCACGAGATATCAAAAAACAGAGCTCGGATTCGTGATCAGGGACAAAAGTTACCCCTTAGGACAAAATTTCACGTAAATCGAAGAGGGGTCGGGGCAACTTTTCCCGATTTCGTGTGAGTTGGTAGAGAATTACCCATATATATTTTTATAGCTTTTTGATTTGACTCGTTTTGATATTTACATAAGCTAATTTATTATCCAGGTTTCTACCACACTGAAAAAAATATTCTCTTTTCAGTTATTAACAATGTAATTAAGCTTATAACTGTAAGCCCTTACATCCAATTGAAATGCTGTCAAAGGCAAACTTATGGGAAATTGGACGAGCTTTCCGGAAAAAAATATTTACGAGACTGAAAAACCAAGTCTGTCATATAGAAATTGCCAAAAACCACCAAAAAACCCATTTTTTCATCATTTTTATTTTTAAAACCGCTGTATCTTCCCAAGGAATGGACATAGGACAATGGTCAATATGGAGACTTTTATGTAAAATTGTCTGGAGAACCGATTCCCACTATGGGTTTTTTAAAATTTTGACGTTTAGACCACTTTTCAAAAAAACAGTTTTAGTAAATGATTTTTGTATTTTTTCAGGAGAGACATACCATCCTGCATTTTTCGTCAGTCTTTTGGTAACATCTTAGGCTATTTCCTCAAAAATTTTGAACGAAAAAAAATCGTGACAACACCTTTAAATTTAAGTTTTAGACTTAAAAATCAAAAAATCTCATAGAAGTGGCGTGTATTTTTGTTTCAGTGTATTTTTTTCAGAAAGCCCATCCAATTTCCTACAAGTTTGTCTTGGACCACTTTTTGATACGACGCAATGGCTTCGAGACACAGTAATTTTTAAATTGCAAAATACAAAAATATTTAAATACCTTACGCCCTTCTCAAATGTTATTTTCGAGTACTATTGGCTCCATATACACAAAAATGGCTTATATAGGCCTAGGATAACATGTCTAAAAACTTTCATTGAAATCGGAGAGGGTCGGGTACAGAAGTACCAGAAAAATTCCTGATTTGAGCTGGAATTGCTCTATGAAAAACAAACATATTTTTATCTTTTTTTTTTTTGAAAATCGGCCTTCGTCACGCACACAGGACCGTTTTAACAAGTCTTCACCAAAATGTTGAGACGATTTGGTCAAGGCAGTGTTGAGATATCGTGGCACCCGTTTTTTGAAACTGCTATCTTCAAATAGCTATATCTCGGAAATGATACAACCAAATGTCTTCAAATTTGTTTTGATAATAGATGAAAATGTATATTTTTATGCCCTGAAAACAGATTTTAAATAAAATTAAGTGTGTTCTGAAACCAACCTCTGACTTTGTTTGACGATTTACATGTATGTTACCCCTTAAATGCAAAGTTTGGTAAAGGTGTTATTTAATATTTTCATTTCTCAGGGTAACTTCCCTTAGGTCCTAAGCAACAGTTGTTAACAGAGCCGCTTTAGCCGGTTTTTAAATCAAAACCTAATTTCCAAGATTGCTAATCGATTGAATTATCGTCGATAATATTAACGTCTAACGCATAACGATAACGTCTAAAGGCTGGTATGCTGATCGGAAGGAACGCAAAACTCCATATAAAAAAAACGCCCAAGAAACGGTCAAGGAAAGGGTCACGAAAAGATTTTTCTTAAGCGGTACGCAGCTGAAAAGTAACAGAAACGGAAAGATTGCGTTTGACGTTTCTTCGCGCGGTGCTTGTTTGTAATATTGTATTGTAATTTTACTTTTTGATTGCGACTGATAATTACAAACGTTTTAAATAATTTTGTATTGGATATAATAATCTTTAAAATTCCCGCCGAATCTCAAAATGCAGAGTATTTAAATTAAAAAGACAGATGTACGTGGTGATTATTGCATTCGATCGTAATATTACGATCGTAATTTGTCGACTCACGATCGAGATTTCTCAATAGTGAGATTACGACTTACCATCGACAAATCTCGATCTACCATCGACAAATTACGACTTAGGGGAAATATACCCTTTCTCAGCCTATTTCTATTATCGGCCTATCAGCACTTTGATCATGAATAACAGTTTTCATAAAGTGTTTTTGACTGTTCCAAAGTAATAAATAGCTCAATTAAAAGTGAGCAAGCAACTCTCCTTTGTTGATACATCTGAAAATGTTGATTTAATAGCCAAAAATGGCAAAAGTGATGAGAATTGGTCAAACGGCTTAGAGTGATTAAAATGGGTATATTTCCCCTACCATCGAGAAATTACGATCGTAATTTTACTGTTGAGAAATCTCGATCGTGGATCGAGAAATTGCGATCGTAATTTGTAATACCATTTTATGAATATTTTTTTAAATTTAAACGGAATATTTAAAAAAAAAAACCAAATTTCAAAAATTTCAAAAATTTTAAAAATTTTAAAAATTTCTAAAATTTCTAAAATTTTTTAAATTTTTAAAATTTCTAAAATTTCTAAAATTTCTAAAATTTCTAAAATTTCTAAAATTTCTAAAATTTCTCAAATTTTTCAAATTTCTAAAATTTCTAAAATTTCTAAAATTTCTAAAATTTCTAAAATTTCTAAAATTTCTAAAATTTCTAAAATTTTTAAAATTTCTAAAATTTCTAAAATTTCTAAAATTGCTAAAATCTCTAAAATTTCAAAAAATTTCAAAAATTTCTAAAATTGCTAAAATTTCTAAAATTTCTAAAATTTCTGAAATTTCTGAAATTTCTAAAATTTCTAAAATTTCTAAAATTTCTAAAATTTCTAAAATTTCAAAAATTTCAAAAATTTCAAAAATTTCAAAAATTTCAAAAATTTCAAAAATTTCAAAAATTTCAAAAATTTCAAAAATTTCAAAAATTTCAAAAAATTCAAAAATTTCAAAAATTTTAAAAATTTCAAAAATTTCAAAAATTTCAAAAATTTCAAAAATTTCAAAAATTTCAAAAATTTCAAAAATTTCAAAAATTTCAAAAATTTCAAAAATTTCAAAAATTTCAAAAATTTCAAAAATTTCAAAAATTTCAAAAATTTCAAAAAATTCAAAAATTTCAAAAATTTTAAAAATTTCAAAAATTTCAAAAATTTCAAAAATTTCAAAAATTTCAAAAATTTCAAAAATTTCAAAAATTTCAAAAATTTCAAAAATTTCAAAAATTTCAAAAATTTCAAAAATTTCAAAAATTTCAAGAATTTCAAAAATTTCAAAAATTTCAAAAATTTTAAAAATTTTAAGAATTTTAAAAGTTTCAAAAATTTCAAAAATTTCAAAAATTTCAAAAATTTCAAAAAATTCAAAAATTTCTAAAATTTCAAAAATTTCTAAAATTTCTAAAATTTCTAAAATTTCTAAAATTTCTAAAATTTCTAAAATTTCTAAAATTTCTAAAATTTCTAAAATTTCTAAAATTTCTAAAATTTCTAAAATTTCTAAAATTTCTGAAATTTCTAAGATGTCTAAAATTTCTAAAATTTCTAAAATTTCTAAAATTTCTAAAATTTCTAAAATTTCTAAAATTTCTAAAATTTCTAAAATTTCTAAAATTTCTAAAATTTCTAAAATTTCCAAAATTTCTAAAATTTCTAAAATTTCTAAAATTTCTAAAATTTCTAAAATTTCTAAAATTTCTAAAATTTCTAAAATTTCTAAAATTTCTAAAATTTCTAAAATTTCTAAAATTTCTAAAATTTCTAAAATTTCTAAAATTTCTAAAATTTCTAAAATTTCTAAAATTTCTAAAATTTCTAAAATTTCTAAAATTTCTAAAATTTCTAAAATTTCTAAAATTTCTAAAATTTCTAAAATTTCTAAAATTTCTAAAATTTCTAAAATTTCTAAAATTTCTAAAATTTCTAAAATTTCTAAAATTTCTAAAATTTCTAAAATTTCTAAAATTTCTAAAATTTCTAAAATTTCTAAAATTTCTAAAATTTCTGAAATTTCTAAGATGTCTAAAATTTCTAAAATTTCTAAAATTTCTAAAATTTCTAAAATTTCTAAAATTTCTAAAATTTCTAAAATTTCTAAAATTTCTAAAATTTCTAAAATTTCTAAAATTTCTAAAATTTCTAAAATTTCTAAAATTTTAAAAATTTCAAAAATTTCAAAAATTTCAAAAATTTCAAAAATTTCAAAAATTTCAAAAATTTCAAAAATTTCAAAAATTTCAAAAATTTCAAAAATTTCAAAAATTTCAAAAATTTCAAAAATTTCAAAAATTTCAAAAATTTCAAAAATTTCAAAAATTTCAAAAAATTCAAAAATTTCAAAAATTTCTAAAATTTCTAAAATTTCTAAAATTTCAAAAATTTCAAAAATTTCAAAAATTTCAAAAATTTCAAGAATTTCAAAAATTTCAAAAATTTCAAAAATTTTAAAAATTTTAAGAATTTTAAAAGTTTCAAAAATTTCAAAAATTTCAAAAATTTCAAAAAATTCAAAAAATTCAAAAAATTCAAAAATTTCTAAAATTTCTAAAATTTCTAAAATTTCTAAAATTTCTAAAATTTCTAAAATTTCTGAAATTTCTAAGATGTCTAAAATTTCTAAAATTTCTAAAATTTCTAAAATTTCTAAAATTTCTAAAATTTCCAAAATTTCTAAAATTTCTAAAATTTCTAAAATTTCTAAAATTTCTAAAATTTCTAAAATTTCTAAAATTTCTAAAATTTCTAAAATTTCTAAAATTTCTAAAATTTCTAAAATTTCTAAAATTTCTAAAATTTCTAAAATTTCTAAAATTTCTAAAATTTCTAAAATTTCTAAAATTTCTAAAATTTCTAAAATTTCTAAAATTTCTAAAATTTCTAAAATTTCTAAAATTTCTAAAATTTCTAAAATTTCTAAAATTTCTAAAATTTCTAAAATTTCTAAAATTTCTAAAATTTCTAAAATTTCAAAAATTTCAAAAATTTCAAAAATTTCAAAAATTTCAAAAATTTTAAAAATTTCAAAAATTTCAAAAATTTTAAAAATTTCAAAAATTTCAAAAATTTCAAAAATTTCAAAAATTTCAAAAATTTCAAAAATTTCAAAAATTTCAACAATTTCAAAAATTTCAAAAATTTCAAAAATTTCAAAAATTTCAAAAATTTCAAAAATTTCAAAAATTTCAAAAATTTCAAAAATTTCAAAAATTTCAAAAATTTCAAAAATTTCAAAAATTTCAAAAATTTCAAAAATTTCAAAAATTTCAAAAATTTCAAAAATTTCAAAAATTTCAAAAATTTCAAAAATTTCAAAAATTTCAAAAATTTCAAAAATTTCAAAAATTTCAAAAATTTCAAAAATTTCAAAAATTTCAAAAATTTTAAGAATTTTAAAAGTTTCAAAAATTTCAAAAATTGAAATTTCTAAGATGTCTAAAATTTCTAAAATTTCTGAAATTTCTAAAATTTCTAAAATTTCTAAAATTTCTAAAATTTCTAAAATTTCTAAAATTTCTAAAATTTCCAAAATTTCTAAAATTTCTAAAATTTCTAAAATTTCTAAAATTTCTAAAATTTCTAAAATTTCTAAAATTTCTAAAATTTCTAAAATTTCTAAAATTTCTAATATTTCTAAAATTTCTAAAATTTCTAAAATTTCTTAAAATTTCTAAAATTTCTAAAATTTCTAAAATTTCTAAAATTTTTAAAATTTCTAAAATTTCTAAAATTTCAAAAAGTTTAAAAATTTCAAAAATTTCAAAAATTTCAAAAATTTCAAATAAATCAAAAATTTTAACATTTTTAAAAATTTAAAAAAAAATTCAAAAAATTCTTTGCGAAATTTTTGATTATTTTGAAATTTTTTAAATTTTTATGTAGGTATGTTTTTGAAATTTTTGTGAAATTTTTGGAATTTTTGAATTTTTCAAATTCAATTTCTGAAATCTTTGAAACTTTTGATTTTTTTTTAAATTTTAAATTTTTGAAATTTTTGAAAGTTTTAAAATTTTTGAATTTTTTCAAATTTTTGAAAGTTTTGAAACTTCATAAATTTTTGAAGCTGTTTAATTTTTTGAAATTTTTAATTTTTTTTGAAACTTTTTAAAAAAATCAAATTTTTGAATACTTGAATTTAAAAAAAACACGTATCGAGATTTTCTCGATCGTTAGTCGTAATTTGTCAATGGTAGATCGAGAAATTACGATCGAATGATCTCAATCTACTATCGACAAATTACGACTTACCATCGAGAAATTACGATCGTAATATTACGATCGAGAAATCTCGATCGTGAGTCGAGAAATTACGATCGAAATATTACGATCGAATGCAATAATCACCACGGTAGTTTTTTGGTCGAAATGGAGTAAAAAAAAAAGAAGTTGAGCAGTTCTCTAGGATTTCGGTCATTCGATTTTTTTTGTATTTTTTAATCCGACTGAAACTTTTTTGGTGCCTTCGGTATGCCCAAAGAAGCCATTTTGCATCATTAGTTTGTCCATATAATTTTCCATACAAATTCGGCAGCTGTCCATACAAAAATGATGTATGAAAATTCAAAAATCTGTATCTTTTGAAGGAATTTTTTGATCGATTTGGTGTCTTCGGCAAAGTTGTAGGTATGGATACGGACTACACTGGAAAAAAATAATACACGGTAAAAAAAATTTGGTGATTTTTTTATTTAACTTTTTATCACTAAAACTTGATTTACAAAAAAACACTATTTTTAATTTTTTTTATTTTTTGATATGTTTTAGAAGGCATAAAATGCCAACTTTTCAGAAATTTCCAGGTTGTGCAAAAAATCACTGACCGAGTTATGAATTTTTTAATCAATACTGATTTTTTCAAAAAATCGAAATTTTGGTCGTAAAAATTTTTCAACTTCATTTTTCGATGTAAAATCAAATTTGCAATCAAAAAGTACTTTACTGAAATTTTGATAAAGTGCACCGTTTTCAAGTTATAGCCATATTTAAGTGACTTTTTTGAAAATAGTCGCAGTTTTTCATTTTTTTAAATTAGTGCACATGTTTGCCCAGTTTTGAAAAAAATATTTTTGAAAAGCTGAGAAAATTCTCTATATTTTGCTTATTTGGACTTTGTTGATACGACCTTTAGTTGCTGAGATATTGCAATGCAAAGGTTTAAAAACAGGAAAATTGATGTTTTCTAAGTTTCACCCAAACAACCCACCATTTTCTATCGTCAATATCTCAGCAACTAATGGTCCGATTTTCAATGTTAATATATGAAACATTTGTGAAATTTTCCGATCTCTTCGAAAAAAATATTTTTGGAATTTTCAAATCAAGACTAACATTTCACAAAGGCCAAACATTCAATATTACGCCCTTTTAAAATGTTTGTCTTGATTTGAAAATTCCAAAAATATTTTTTTCGAAAAGATCGGAAAATTTCACAATTGTTTCATATATTAACATTGAAAATCGGACCATTAGTTGCTGAGATATTGACGATAGAAAATGGTGGGTTGTTAGGGTGAAACTTAGAAAACATCAATTTTCCTGTTTTTAAACCTTTGCATTGCAATATCTCAGCAACTAAAGGTCGTATCAACAAAGTCCAAATAAGCAAAATATAGAGAATTTTCTCAGCTTTTCAAAAATATTTTTTTCAAAACTGGGCAAACATGTGCACTAATTTAAAAAAATGAAAAACTGCGACTATTTTCAAAAAAGTCACTTAAATATGGCTATAACTTGAAAACGGTGCACTTTATCAAAATTTTAGTAAAGTACTTTTTGATTGCAAATTTGATTTTACATCGAAAAATGAAGTTGAAAAATTTTTACGACCAAAATTTCGATTTTTTGAAAAAATCAGTATTGATTAAAAAATTCATAACTCGGTCAGTGATTTTTTGCACAACCTGGAAATTTCTGAAAAGTTGGCATTTGATGTCTTCTAAAACATATCAAAAAATAAAAAAAATTAAAAATAGTGTTTTTTTGTAAATCAAGTTTTAGTGATAAAAAGTTAAATAAAAAAATCACCAAATTTTTTTTTACCGTGTATTATTTTTTCCAGTGTAGTCCGTATCCATACCTACAACTTTGCCGAAGACACCAAATCGATCAAAAAATTCCTTCAAAAGATACAGATTTTTGAATTTTCATACATCATTTTTGTATGGACAGCTGCCGAATTTGTATGGAAAATTATATGGACAAACTAATGATGCAAAATGGCTTCTTTGGGCATACCGAAGGCACCAAAAAAGTTTCAGCCGGATTAAAAAATACAAAAATTAAAATTGAAGAAAAAAGACCGATTTCGTAGAGAATTGCTCTATGTCTTTATAGATGTCGGCCATCGTGTCACCAACTATTTATTACTAGTACCAACCAGTACTCTGAATTACGAGTCCCCTGCGCTGTCCGATTGATCCACACTCGCGGGACCAAAATGAAGTAAATCAGAGTGAAATTAAACTTGACAATAATCATACAAATATCTATGTTCTTACTGAAAATACATCTTTATAAAGAAAATTTCAACCAAATTCTAAATTAAAAATATGCAGAATTGAATAATTATTTTAATATTAAAGTTTTTATAAATTCAATAGCTCATAAATGTTAAAATTCAGAACGAATGTACAAGTCGAAATTTCAAAAGTTTTAAAAATCGGAAATATAGAAATTCGTAAATACAAATTTACGAAAACCTCGAAATTATTACAATCAAAAACTCTATTTCTTCCAAAATTAACAAAATCTAGAATGAAAAATTAAGGTTGCTCAAATTTATTTTAACTGTAAAAAAAAATTCGTTTGTGTTTCGGGCCTGTGCTGAAAAATCTGTATTTGTGGCAAGCCTGAGGGAGGGGGCTCTGAATTGGAATTGGAAATTTCCGTTTTGACTGAAAATTACAAACGTTTTAATAAGTTTGTGTTCGATAGAAAGCAATTCCATGCCAAATAGGGAATCGGTTGTACCCGACCCTCTCCGATTTCAATGAAACTTTGTTGACTTGTTATCCTAGGCATATATAAGCCGTTTTTGTGTATATGGAGCCAGTTCCACTCGATAATGACATTTGAGAAGGGCGTAAGTGTTTTAAATATTTTTGTAATTCGGAATTTAAATATTTCTGTATTTCGAAGCCGTTGCATCGTATCAAAAAGTGGTCAAAGACAAACTTGTAGGAAATTTGACGGGCTTTTCGATAAAAATACACTGAAAGAAAAAAACACCCAACTTTAATGAGATTTTTTTGATTTTTAAGTTTAAAAGTCAAATTTGAGGGGGAGCCCACGATTTTTTTTCGTTCAAAATTTTTGTGAAGATATCCTAAGATGTTACAAAAAGACTCACGAAAAATGCAAGATGGAGCAACTCACCTAAAAAAATACAAAAATCATTTACTGAAACTGTTTTTTTGAAAAGTGCTCTAAACGTCAAAATTTTCAAAAACTGAATACGGGAATCGATTCTCCAGACAATTTTACATAAAAGTCTCCATATTGACCATTGTCCTAAGTCCAATCCTTGTGAAGTTACAGCGGTTTTAAAAATAAAAATGTAGAAAAAATAGGTTTTTCGATGGTTTTTGGCAATTTCTATATGACAGACTTGATTTTTCAGTCTCGTAAATATTTTTACCGGAAAGCTCGTCCAATTTCCCATAAGTTTGTCTTTGACCACATTTCAATTGGATGTATGGGCTTACAGATATAAGCTAATTTACTATCCAGGTTACTATACTACACTGAAAAAATATGATGTTTTCAATTATGAGCAATGTAATTAGCTTATATCTGCAAGCTCATACATCCAATTTAAATGTTGTCAAAGACAAACTTATGGGAAATTTGACGAGCTTTCCGGTAAAAATATTTACGAGACTGAAAAATTAAGTCTGTCATATAGAAATTGCCAAAAACCATCAAAAAACCTATTTTTTCTACATTTTTATTTTTAAAACCGCTGTAACTTTACAAGGATTGGACTTAGGACAACGGTCAATATGGAGACTTTTATGTAAAATTGTCTGGAGAATCGATTCCCGTATTCGGTTTTTGAAAATTTTGACGTTTAGAGCACTTTTCAAAAAAACAGTTTCAGTAAATGATTTTTGTATTTTTTTAGGTTAGTTGCTCCATCCTGCATTTTTCATGAGTCTTTTTGTAACATCTTAGGCTATCTTCACAAAAATTTTGAACGAAAAAAAATCGTGGGCTCCCCCTCAAATTTGACTTTTAAACTTAAAAATCAAAAAATCTCATTAAAGTTGGGTGTTTTTTTCTTTCAGTGTATTTTTATCGAAAAGCCCGTCAAATTTCCTACAAGATACAGAAATATTTAAATTCCGAATTCGCAATTCGCAATTCGCAATTTTCAGTGTAAGAACGGGCCTTGACCGATCTTATGCACTAGGTTCTCGACGAACACGCACTGCCCTTACACCTACATCTCACCCTTGCTCTGAGTCAGTACGAGCAGCACGCTAGAACACGCTTTGAGTGTTCGTGCCAGGCATGCACACCTTCTTTTCCGGTTACGCATTTTAACTCGGCCGGGGGTGGTACATTACGTAGGGTTTGATGTAAGTATAAGCGCCTAACCATTTATAGTGTGCCTAACAACTTTTATTAAAGCAAAAACTGTTTTATTTGTAGTTTGAATTCAAAAACTAGTTGTAATTTTACTGTGTATTGTTTTCTCCTGAAATATTTTCTGTTGTCGAGTCGTGTTTATCTGTTGCTATTTCTTCTGTCGCGGTGTTTTGTTACAATATTTTGGTCCTAAGCATTTTAAAAAAAGTTTTTCAAAAGTATAATAGTAATATTTGTGTTAATCCTTTAATCATTCCATAAATTGAGTAAGGGCTCGAACCTCACTTGCTTAAGAAAAAGGTGAAGTTTCAAAACAATGGACAGTGAAAGAAATATACTATGTAACGAATCAATAATAAAAGAAAGATAATAATTTATGAAGTAGATAAAGAAATTAACAATAGTTAATAAATAGAGGTAACAAACAAGCTTAGATTTATTGAGGGCAACTTACAGGGAAGATGAGAAATTATTCAAATAGATAAATAAAGAAAGGCACAAAATTGACATCGCTGCCAAATTAAGGGAAAGAAGATAGTTTGTTACAGCAGCATCAATTGGTAAAATAGAGTGAAAAAGCGTTGAGAAATAAGAGAATCAAATAAGTAAAATCGAAATCAAATGGAGGATAGTAAACAGAAGCCGCGTTAGCAAATCAGTGAAACAAAATAAACAGAAGATAGGTGGTAGCTGAGAATAAAGAGAAGAGAAACCCCGTTGTGCGATGTTTCAGGTACATCCACAGCAGTTGACTCAACATACTGCGAATCAAAACAATACCGTCTACAATCACAAATTACTTCCCTTTTCCACATTGACGCGCCCCTTTCTTTTAGCCGCCTCTACTCTGACCCTCGCTGGTCAAAGGTTTACGAGTCGTTTCCACAGGCCACCAGCTAGGTTACACCTTGTCATCATGATGACTAAACCAAGCCAACGTGGAGGTAAGAAAATAGGACACTTGCAAGGAACCAGAGCCATGCTGTTTTGTCCAAACAGCACTACGGATGTAGTTGGGCTCCTCCCGGGATGTTCCTCGCCTGGGTGTTGTCAACCGACGAGTATCATCAGTACCATGCACCCTTGGCCTGCAGAAATATTTAAATTCCGAATTACAAAAATATTTAAAACACTTACGCTCTTCTCAAATGTCATTATCGTGTGGAACTGGCTCCATATACACAAAAATGGCTTATATAAGCGTAGGATAACATGTCTACAAAGTTTCATTGAAATCGGAGAGGGTCGAGAAAAAAGTACCTGAAAAATTCCTGTTTTGGGCTGGAATTGCTCTAGAATAAAATTGAAAATCCCCGCCGAATCTCAAAACGCAGAATCTTGAAATTATCAGGACATATTTAATTTTTAGGCCGAAATGGGGTAAAAAAAGAAGGTGTCTTTATAGTTGTCGGCCACTGTTGCTAGTTCCAACGGTTCTAACCAGCAACCTCTGGATTGTAAGTCCAGTGCGCTGTCCGATTGATCCACATGGGCGGGACCGAAATGAAGTGAACGAGAGTGAAAAAAAACTGACAATAATCATAAAAATCTAAATTTTCTAAATCTGAAATCTTGGTAATTTTGGAAACAAAAAATAAAAATATAGAAAAACAAATAAATTGAAGAAAATAATAAAGGAAATTTCAACCATTTTTTATGTCTGAAATTTTGAAATTCAAAATAAAAAATATCTAGAATTGAATAATAATATTAAAGTAATTAGAAATTCAAAAGCTAAAAAACGGAATCTCAATCTGGACTACAAATCTAGCAAAACAATGTAATTGTGCCAGTCTTAAGGAGTCATTACACTACCGCAAACAAACAAACAAACAAACTCGTACTTTTGAACAGTTTGCCAGTTTGTCTGCTTTGTTTGTTTGCCTGGATTTGTTTGTACAAATGTCAGCCTGCATACATTTTGCCTTGTTTGCGAGTTTGACAAACTGTCAAACACGAAAAAATGCGAATTTGTTTGTTTGCATGCGTTAGTGTAATGGCTCCTTCACTTTTGCCGAAAAATCTATACCTTTCAAAGTCTTATCACTGTCATTCCGGTTACTGTATTCGCTTCGAAAAAAATACGGTGTTTTGTGAACATTTCAGTACTTTACACTTAAAACTCTAGTGTAATGAAAATTTAAGCAAAATATCGTGTCTTTTGTTAACCATTTGCAACAACCAATAACTTTATCTTAATTGCAGTACGATAAAACTAACAACGTTGAAATTTTGATACCCCATCGAAAAAAAAAGATCACAAATATTCAAATTTAAGAAGAAAAATACAAGATAAGTCATGTAGAATAAAAGTTGCTTAGGTTGAGCTCATGTTTAAGAACATTTCTATTAGTTTTGTGCTAACAGATTGTAGTCACTGTTTGAAATGTTGAGTCGAACTTTTCAATCTAACGTTGAACTTGTAAATAGTTATTCTAATAGGAATTTTATGCTGTAGACCCAAAATTATCATCAAATCAGCCTTTGGAATGTAGATTCAATAAGTCGTGAAAAGCTGACTCACTTCTTTGTTAGTTCTCAGGCAAAATTTGGGGCCAGATTTTCATTAGGGGAACGAGTTTGTACAAAAAGCATTATCGACATGCACCATTTTTGATGAAACTTTCAGCGTTGCTTTCATCCAAAATTTCTCCAAATAAAGAAAGTACAACCAATAAGTCGACAACGAAAACAGATTGTTACAAAGCGGTGGAAATGATCGAGAAAAAGCAAATAAAACACAACCTATGACTGTAATAATGTCCTTGCTTAACCGGGGAGCAACATGTATTATTCTGTAATTATTATTTTTTACGCGGAAAGAGGGGGCCGTACGGAGTCAAAACTACACAAAAGAACATAACAGAACAAGAAAAATACGCTTAAAGTGTTTAAAATTATAAAAAAAAAAATCGTATCGTCGTTCTCTCTGCGCGCTGGCTTCGCGCCCAGTCTCTCTCTCGCGCGCGTTCACGGGTTCACTATTCGCTCAAGTCTCTCATTTCTTAGTGGGTGGCACTGGGACGCGCTTCTTCCTGGATCTCTAGCCGCGCACTAGTTATAAAGCCTGGAACGATTTGAGGTACGCCTCGTGCAGCTTCCGCACAAAGTCCGGATCGTGCTTGATGAGATAGCTGATGGCCTGGATGAGCTGGGCCTGGGTCAGCGGTTCGACGGAGGGGGCCGTCGCCATCGGGAAGAATCCGGGTGGCATTGACGCGGCTGCCGCCGCCGCGTGGTGATTGTTGTTGGCGCTGTTGGACTTGACCAGCAGTTCGGTGACGGAGGTGCCGTTGTTGTTGTTGGCGCCGAAAAGGTCGGTTAGGTTTTTGGACCCGGGCGTGAACATGGTCGGCGGCATGAGGGCCGGTTTGGTGGCGCTGCCACCACCGGAGTTTGGAGTGGAGTTGAGCGGTGCAATGTTGTTGCTCGCGTTGAGAGAGTTGTTCATCGGGTCGGATTTCTTGAGTAGTTCGTGCAGCGGTTGCTGGTGTTGCTGTTGATGTTGGCGGGATTCGAGCTCGCTGATTTCGATGGGCTTTGTTTTAAGCATCGGTTGATTGTTGTTCCGGACCGCGGCCAGGTTGGTGGAACTAAGGAACGTTGCCAGCGGGGACGTGCCGAGCTCTTGGGATGGCGCCGGTCCGCTACTGATGGGAATGCCCATCAACTTGAAGCTGTTCTCCAGATCGCTGACCTCGGGCGTTAGCTTGCCGGTCACGATGGCGGAATCCTTCTGCGGCGTCGTAGCCCGATGCTGCTTCTCGATCTGCTCGAGCGTGTGCACTGGGTTGGACATCAGCGTCTGGAACAGGGGAACTTCCGAGGCGGCCGGTTGCTTTGCGGCTGCGAAGAAATTGACCACACTCTGCGGTGTGTCCAGCTGCTGCTGGGGCGCCGGCTGAACGATGTTGATCGCCGCGGACAGGTTGCGACTCGGAACAGGCTCCTGCTGCTGTTGTTGCTGTTGGGGCTGCTGCTGGGAAGGTGGCTGCTTCCCGGTGCTGTTGTTAAAGTCCTCCTGGGCCCTTGTCAGCATGGTGAAGATGTCCACGTTTTTACCTGCAACAAAGGGAGAATCAAATTGTATTTTCCTGTCAATTTACCCCGTTCACAATCCAAAAATCCTACCCGCGACATTCCCGTTCGCACCGGTCTTTCCCATGTCTAGTCCCGGAACGGCACTCGTCACGACTTTCTTCACGTCACCCGGTCCTGCTCCTCCGCTACCGATGTTGTTGTTGCACTCGGCCACCAGCTTCGAGATTATGTCCCGGATCCGGTCGCACTCGCTGTTGTTGTAGAACCAGAAGCCCCGGATTCGTGACCGCTCGTTACGGTACAGCAGGAACGGCGGCTGGGACTGCAGCTCGATCTGGCCGTTGATGGGCTCGACCAGCGAGTTCGTGTTGAGCCGGTTGTTGATGAAGATGCTGTGGTACGGTTCCGCGTTCCGGCTGTAGATGAAGAGCGCCCCCTCAATGTCCGTCTTTTCCCACTCGTTTTCCGCGGTGTTGAACGTGTAGAACGCGACGTGGGCCGACGAGTTGATGATGTCCTTGGCGTACGGGTCCGAGCGTTGGATGGCTACCAGGTTCATACGCAGTTCGGTCTGATCGGCCATCGGGAAAAAAGCGATCCGTCCGTGTCCGCGAAAAAGAAACCCTCGACTGCTTCTTCTTCCACTTTTGATTTTTCCTTCACCCCCCTGCAGGTTCCTTTTGTCTTTCGAGCTTCAAACAACCTGCAAAAACACACTTTTCACGCACCGCGCAACCCCGCAGAACCTGTGTCCACCGGGAAGGGGTCTTCCTCGACAGCTAAGCTTGAAGAAAGAAACACCTTTTTTCCGAGATTTTTCTCGGGCACGCACAAAATGTTGCAATCCACGCAAACCGCGACCGCTGGCGAATGAAAACGATGATGGCTCTCTTTTTTTTGCGGACCAACGAACGAACGACGGCGGCGGCGACGGTGACAGATGTGTCAAACGCGCGGGCATGCAGGGATGGCAAATGTTTTTGCGCGTTGATGGAAATTTAATTCGAGCATATCAAAATGTCTGCATGCTTTGGAAATATTTTATAAATAGGGATTTTTGCAATATTTGGTGTAGGGGAACACCATCTAATTCCAGCGTGCCTCTATTGTTGGCAGGTCAAAACTTTGACATTCAATTGAAGCTAATTAAAAGCGTTTTCAACTGAAATCGAGTGATAAATAGCTCAATAAGAAGTGAGCAAGCCAAAGAGCAAGCACGTTTCTATCAAAAGTTATGCAAAATTATTTGTTTAAATAGTGAAAATCAGCAAATTGGATGGAGTTGGGAGCGAGTGCTTAACCTGCCAAACATACGAAAATTTCCCCTGCCTTTTTTTAACGCGATTGATGTTTCTGGTTCTGCCAGAATCCTGCTAGAACGAGGGAACCTTTATGAACACATGACTGGGGGGATTCTTTCATAGTTCCGATCAAATTGCTGATTTTAATTATTTAACCAACTTATTTAGTAAAACTTTGGATAGAACCTTGCTTGCTCACATCCCACTGAGCTATTTATCAGTTGATTTGAGTTGAAAGCGCCTACTAAATTCTATAATTGAACGTCAAAGAGCTGATATGCCAACATTAGAAGCACGATGGAATTACATGCTGTTCCCCTACTAACTTTTCCTGACATTATCGAATGACGAAATGGCCTACTTTTCATCTCCACTGAATCAAATTTTTACCATAGGGCTTTTGTTAATTTGATTTGGTTAACCGCGGTGGATTTTCTTGAAATAATTCGAACTGTCAAAAATCCACCAAAGGATCTACCGGTGGATACTTTTCTACCACAGTTTTTTGTGTGATCAATGAAATATTTCGTCGGGGGGTCCAGAGCAACTTTTTATTTGAAGATTTTTTTTTTCTATTTGAAAAGATTTTTCTTCAGAAAAGTGTCTCAAGAGACTTTAACTTACATATTTGATTAATAATTGACCTAAAATCAAGTTTCCAAACCAAATTTATCAAATGTCTATAGACTTTCTTTGAAATAACCCCGAGAATAACCCTATAATCCAAGGTGGACACCTCAACACGACCGAAAAAAAAATCTTTTTTCATACAATTTGTCATGAAAATACAGCAACAGATTGCCCGGCTCTGCCATATAACACTATGACATTCTAAAACATTTTCGAATCAATCACAGTATAGAGAACAGTTTTCTGAACAACTTCCATAAAAATATATTTTTGGGGATCTTTTGGGTAATAAATAGTTTTATAATGAATTACTCTAAGTTTAGCAGTGTTTTATGCTCGATTTTGTTTCCGGGCAATCTGTTGCTGTATATTCATGACAAATATTTAGTATAAAAAAAAAATAATTCGGTCGTATTGAAACGTCCAGCTTGGATAATGGGGTTATTTGAAAAAATCTGGTAAATTTGGTTGAGATTTTTTTTCTGAGGTAAACTATTGATCAAATATGAATTTAAAGTCTTTTCAGGCATATTCATGAGAAATTAGATCAATTTGAACATGAACCCATCGATTTTCAACGACTTTTCTGAAGAAAAATCATATAAAATCGAAAAAAAAAATAAAGTTATAAAATGGCGAAATATTTTGCCACAACCCGCAAAATATCGAGAAAAAGCCCTTATTTCATGGTGCCAAATATAAGACTTCCCGATTTTTTTATCTTAATGTTCTCGGAAGATTAAAAAAGTGTCCACGTGGTTAAAAATTTCAAGGGTTGGTATGAGCACGAAATGGAGCCAGTTCGTTGTATCCTTGCCGAAATATAGCTATTTCAACATTGCTTTTACCAAATCGGCTAAAAATTTTTGTGTAGCCTGATTTCGTATGCATGACGATTCAAAACGTTTATTTAAAAAAAGTTAAAAATACTCTTCTGTTTTTCTGGATCATTTTTGAAAGGATTTAGTGAATATTCGGAAATATGAAATTTTGAGATTATCTACGTGAATATGACATTTTGAGATTATCTACGTGCTTAGCTACACATTAGCCGTTTTTTGAGCTTATTTTTTGAAATTTGGGTTGAAATTGATTCCATTTTTTATCAAATTAGGGGAAAATGGGGCAAGTGTAACAAGCTAAGGAAATGCTCGTTATAACCCATTAAAACGTTAAAAAATCTTTCGGAATTTTTATAATCATCTTATTCCATGTCTTGACTGAGACTTTGATAGAACAAGTTTTTAAAAAATCCTGTTTTTCAATGTAAAAAAATGATTTTAAATTTTTTGATTTTCCGTACGTTCTACTCAACTAGTGGGGCAAGACGAACAACCCGTTGGGGCAATTTGCTAACAATTGAACTTTTATCACTTAGATACATCAGATTAAAATGTATTTGAAAGGTTTCTTCCATTTTAAGATTGAATAATAATGTTTTACTAAAAAAATTATCGTTTTTACGAAAAAAAATATTACTTTGATGATAAATCGACGGTAACATTTCAAAAGGCATCATGTACATTTTGGCACTTTTTGGGTTATTGTATATTCTGAAAGTACTTCTAATAAGCTACCTCTTCACCAAAAATGAGCAAAAGTTACTTCAGTAAAGTCTGTTTAATCATGATTTTAAATAAAGTAACATAAACAAAATCTCTGCCATCAGCAGTCCCTGTTTATATAGCCCTGTCAACCTGTCAAACAAAAGGCTACATAAACCTCGTGACGAAAAAAAAGCAACATGAAAAAAGCGCCATGTACATTCGGCGAAGAAAAACGAATCATAACAAAGCGCCCTCCTAAGTGACAGCAGGGTGATATCAACGTTGGTGATTTCAAAAGAAGTTATGTTTGTTTTTCTCAAATAAAATTACGGAAATAATGTTTTATTGAATATGGATGATCAAGTATCAAAAAAAGTAACGTTTTTCATCGTTTGTTATCATTAGAACATCTTATTTTGCTTTTATATAAAAATGGGAATTGAAAATGGATGCTCAACATTCAAATGCGTTTTTCTCAAAACGCATGGTTAGTACATGATGCTTTTTGAAATGTTGGCATCGAAATAGTAAATTTTCATAATATCACTATATTTTGTATGGTCATTTTTTAACAATTTTTTATCAGTTTTTAAGTACTTTCATGTATTTATTTTCCAATAAAATATGTTGTTGCAACAATTCGTAATTTTTTCCATACTAAAAATCCATATGGTACACTTGCCCCACCTGAACAAGATTTTTTAAAAGCTCTCAACAAAAATAACCAAAAGTTAAATCATACTTTGTAATAGGTGCATGTAATTGGTAGGCACACTACTGATCTATGAAAAATAGCATTTTGATAAAATGAGCCTTAAAACGAACCCTAAGCCTTATTTTGTACTTTCCAAATATTATAAGAAAACAAAGGTTTTGAAAAAAAAACTTCATTAAATCTTATACCCCGTATCGTTTTGGCGGTTATGTGGTAGTAGAATCAGCTAATTGCATTGCTAGCAACAATTCTAGAGTTTGTTTTGAAAAGGTCCTATAAACCAAATTTAGAATTTTTGCTTTTTTGGTGTTTTTAGAACCGCATTGAGTCAGGGATATTCAAAAACACCCAAAAAGTAAAAATTGAAAATTTGGTTTATTGGACCTTTTTTTAAAAAAAAAAAACTTTGGAATTCCTCATACTGGAAATCCGGAGTTTTTTTTTTTGAAAAGGTTCAATAAACCAAATCTCCAGTTTTTTTGCTTTTTGGGTGTTTTTGAAACCGCCTTGAGTCATGGGTATTAAAAAACACGAAAAACGCAAAAACTGAAAATTTTGTTCATTGGTCCTTTTCGAAAAAAAAACTCCAGAAATAATCAAAATTGTAAAAATTACGGCCGTACGAGCGATTGTTCCTCTTGCCCCACCTTCCCCTAATCATAAAAGTCAAAGTAGTTATGTCACAGACATAACCGGAATGGCGTAGACTACGTAAAGTTTTGATATGTGAACCATTGCCTAATTTTGATGAATTAGCTAGACACTTGAAATACATTAACGGAATAAGATCGTGAATGCGATCGGTAAATTCAGTCGGACCGTGTACGTACCGGTTGTTGAAACAGAATTTATATACGATTCGAATTGACTTTTACTAGAAAGAGATGGCAAATCTAATGCGAACAAAACCGCAGCTACCATGTAAACATACTTTGAATGTGTTGATAAATCTTTGACTAGACAACTTCGAATGGAGGAAGGAAAGAGAAGAACGAAAAACGATTTTTTCGCGAACCGAGTGAATGTTTGGTAGCAGAATGAGGGGGAGGGCAGCCTCAGAAAGCTGTGCAATCCATCACCCCCGAAGTAAATCGTGTCAATTCAATTAGAGGGAAGGAAGATATAAGCGTTTGACGGATGACGCAGTATTCCAGGGCCTTCGGCCCGGGTTTTTAGGAGTTGGGGGCGAGAGCAGCCTCAGAAAGCTGTGCAGACCGTCGCCCCCGAAAACCAAAATTTGTTCCTGAAATTTAAACTGTAATTATTCATTGCGCTGCCTCGCCCCGGGTGGGACGAGGGATGGGAAGTGAGGGAACTCCGAAGAGTTGGAAAGTTTAACAACTAGAATATGGAAGTTTCACAACCACGGCTTGACCCACGAGAGGCAACTTTTCGGCGAGAAGGAGCAAGCGCACGCCCCATCTTGTTGCTGCCTCGTCCCGGGTGGGACGATCCAAACGGTCCGGCCATCGAGAGGCAACTGGCTGACGGTGACGACGAGAAGGCGATGCGCACTTCTTTTGCAGTTCTGGTCCCTCTATCTCCTGCTGCTGCTGCTCTGGTCTCTCTCCTGCTGCTGCTGCTCTGGGCTGAGCTTTCCTGCTGCTGCTGCCGGTCCGACGTCTGAGACGTGAATGATAGAATGGGCTGAGCGCGCGTTCTTAAATATGATTCCGGTCTGCTACTTCCCCTCCTTTTTCGCGACCGACACTCGGTGGCGTTGCTCGGATGATTTTCCCCTCAAAATAGGTACTTGACATTCCCGTCCGTGAGTGGGAAGCGCTCATTTTGCTTGCAAAATCTCTGCTTTTTGAAAACATTTTAAAACATTCAATTGTTTCAATAGTAAAACTATTTTGCCAACAATGAAAGTTTTATAGCAAATTGCTGAATAATTTTCGAATCGAATGGAACCAAAATCGTGCCGATTCGATTTGAGGGAAGGAAGACATAAGCGATTGACGGATGACGCAATATTCCAGGGCCTTCGGCCCGGGTTTTTTGGAATGACACCCCAGTACCTTCGACAAAGACGTAAGTCTACGTCAAAAAAAAACTTTCTCACTGTGCTCCCTCACCGTGGACCGCACGCACCATTATCGCGTTCACGCGCATATACGTATCTTCACAGAACCCCGCGGGTGTGCGTGGTTCACCAATGTGGGTGCGCGCGTGTATGTCTTGGGTGAAAAGTTGCTATCTTTGCTCTACCTGGTGGTCGTCGGTCAGTCGAAGAGAAAGCGGAGACGGGAGTGATTGTGTTGTGTCTCGACAGCAGCTGATACAGTTTGTTTTACTCTTTGCGTGATAGCGGGGCCGGAAGCGACGTTCTAGATATTTAAATTTGGGGTAGAATTGTGTAGTTGTAGTCTGGACGGTAGGATGTCCACGGAGAAGCGCCGCGAACCGCGTGAGGTAAGTGAGGCGTAGCACGGTAATTGGGCCTGCTGCGGTCTGGAAAGTTCAGAGGTTTTGATGACGTCGCAAGAAAAGTGAAGGAAAAGCTTGCACAGCACAAACTCGTCAATTGCACAACCGGCCTACTATGGAAACTGGTGCATTGACACTAGCGTCGCGTCGCCAATTGAATAATTTCAAGTGATTCGTACCGAGTACGTACTGAGAGTTGACTTTGCTTATTCGTATTTTCTTCAGAAACGCAACAAATCGAACCAGATTATGCGGGACGTACTGTACAGCGTGCTGTTCAACATATTTGCGATCATTCACCTGCTGGTGGACAAGGTCTTGGATGTGTTCTTCAAGTGGTTCTGGGGTCCGGAGCGGGCGCGTTGTCCGCCGCTGCAGCGCAAGCAGGTCATCGTGACGTACAGCGTCCAGCAGCTGGCTCAAATGATCCGAACCAAGGAGATTAGCTGCTACGAAGTCGTCAGCGCGTACATCGATCGCCTGAACGAGGTCAATCCGATCTTGAACGCCGTCGTCGATGGTCCGTTCGTGGAAGCGCTCGAGGAAGCCAAAACCATTGACGACCGCATTCGGCGCGGGGACATCTCCGAAAACGAGTTCGCCGAAAAGCCCTTCCTGGGGATTCCCTTCACCACCAAGGACAGCACCGCCGTCAAGGACAAGCTGCACACGCTGGGACTCACGTCCCGCCGCACCGTCAAGGCCAAAGAGGACGCCGAGTGTATCCGGCTGATGAAGGAGGCCGGTGCGATCATCATCGCTACGACCAACGTGCCGGAAGTGAACCGATGGTAAGCCATTTTTTCTCCCTTTCAACCTAAAACACATAATCTGATAACGTTCCTTGTCGACAGGCAAGAAACGCGCAACAACCTGATTGGCCAAACGAACAACCCGTACGACAGCCGCCGCACCGTGGGAGGATCTAGCGGAGGCGAGGGAGCGCTCATCGCGGCCTGCGGAACCGCCTTCGGAATAGGTCTAAAACTTTTTTCTCTCGCTAACTAAGTGTTTGTACTTCACTCAACTATCTCTATCTAGTCTTGTTTTAATTTATTCGTATTTTCTATTTCTTATTTCGGTGCTGGGATACATCTCATACTTTTCTATCTTATCATTATAATCGCTTTTGATACTTTTCTCACGTTCAGTCTATCTTTGTTTAAACATTCGTAGAAGAGCCGTCCTCTGCATTTAAAGTCATCACATTTTAGTAGGTTACTTTTGCGTTTGTTATAAAATACTGAAAGTAAATGCATTTTTAATGTACACGCGTTTTCGTTTCATTGCAATATAGGAAATGGGAAAGCATCGACGTCATCTGGCTATTAGTATTTTAGTCCCTCTTTTTATTTGGTTGAAACTTTTTCCATACATTATTCACGATCAAAGGCACTTTACGGAATTTATTTATAAGGCGGCGAGCAGTGCATTGAGCCTTAAAAAAATTAGTTTTTTTTTTAGATATTTACTTCACCTTGCAAAAGAGGTTTTTTTTTACGTTGGTCCAGCTGAATTTTACGCTAAACCTGCGATTTTTTTTATAGAAATAACGCAAGGAAGTAACGTTATATTTCGCTGATGCGCAGTTTTTTTTTTGCTGGTGATGGATCCTCTTTTCGTGTGCAGATTTTACCAAAACTTTTTGAACATTTTCAACTTTTTGGGTTTGTGATACTCCATCACTTGAACTGGACTTAATGCTGACATTGTCGTTTTAACGATTTTAAGAAGGTATCTAAATTACCTCCAATGTCCATATTACCCCAAATTCCCCTAGGCATTTTTGTTGTTGTTTTTTTAACACTGGAACACTCAACGCATTTCAAACATACAGGGACGCCCAAGCCTAAAAAAAGTTGGAACGGTAACTGCAACTCGCTGGTTGGTCAAATTGAGTTCTGCAAAGTTCACACAACAGAATCGTTCCAATTGGTTGAGTAACTGTTATGCCCTAGAACCAGCGAGTTGAAGTTACCGATCCAACTTCTTTGAGGGGTTAAGAGTTGGAATGTTAATTGTTCATTTTTGCTATTTTAAAATATTTTATGAAGTTGTTCAATTTGCTTCGATTTAAGGGGTTACATACATGTAGAAAAACACACAATTTCAAACATCAGAAAATTTATTAAAAATACTTTAAAAATGATTTGCAATCACTCCTGAAAGTTTCATAAAGATATTTTATGATTAAACTGAGTAAGAGACGATGACCTTAAACAAAGCAAGCAAAGCAAACTGTCAAACTTTCTGAAAGTTTTTCTCTAAACATCAAGTTAATTTACGGGTGCCACGATATCTTTAGATGGGATGGACCAAATTGGCTGACGCTTTGGGTTGAAGGCTCTCAAGAAATATCCCGTGGGCATGACGGAGCTTAAAAAAATACAAAATCAAAAAAAAATCGATGTTTTTTATATGAAAAACAGCAATATTTTTATATTTAAAAAAACTTTTTGGAAATCGACCTTCTTTATGCACACAGAACCGGTTTAACGAATCTCCAAAACAAATTGAAACTAAAACTGCAAATACCTATATCTCGGCAATGATACAACCAAATGTCTCCTAATTCTTTTTGTTGATAGATGAAAATGTATATTTTAATGCCTTGAAATCACTGATTTTTTTGCGATTTACAAGTATGTTACCCCCTATAGATATAATGACCTGAAAAACGGATATGGCCCTAAAACAGTAATTTCTGACCATATCAAATATAAGGTTTGAATTAACAAATTTGAAAATGTTTTTTAAATAGCAGCATCACTACCCAATAGAATTTACCAAACTTGTGCCTTGCGCAAGTAACATTTTTAAACCAACTAGCCACCACCTAGTTTTATTGAGGTTTTATGGTAGCATCTTATAATTGCATTTAAGTTTTTTGTTGGCATTCACAGCAACCAATAAGCATGGGCTGATTTAGAGGTTCTAAGAAGGTTTTATGCCTCGGGCATAAAACCTGGTTCCAATAAAAACCAAAAGGCTTTCAATAAGGTTTTATGAAAGTTTTAAGAGAGTCTTTAAAAACCAGATGGCAATGCCATGCCTAATGGTTTTATCTCATGCTTCTTTAAAACCAAAGGTGTTGTAGGCAGTGTTGCGTTCCTCACGCGCTCACGCGCTCGTGAGCGCTCACTTTTCGCTCATTCGTGAGGAGGAGCGCTGCGCGAGCTAGCTCACGTTTGCCCGCGCTCACGTTTGCTCCGATTTTTTCAGCTCGCGTTTGCTCCACGCTCGCGCTCGCGCTCATATTTCGCTCACGGAGCGCTCATTTTGGACGTGTCGCTAATCATTTAACGTTTTTGAGAAAATTTTTATTTCAATTCTAGATGAATTTTTTGCTTGAGGTGCAGTAGGGCTGAGGACATATGATTTTGTGAACAAATTTTATGATATATGAATTGGAATAGCTTATTTTCATCAACCTTGTTTTAAAATAAAAGGTTGGATTTGCAAGAGTCAAATCATTTTTTAGACATACAGTTGAATTTTAGAATTTAAAAGCCTTATTGTAGCAGAGAGGTAAGGGGGGAGGGATATAGACGCCTAAATAAAAGGGCCTGTAAACATTAGAAAAAACTTATAAAACAATGAATTGATTCAAGAGGATTTATGCATTGGTAAGTTCGATTCAATGTTAAATGCTACGTTGATTAAAATATAACATTAAACTGTTTTATGTACCGTCAGTGGGGGTGACATTGGGTCTGGGGGGTGAGATTGGGTCAAATTGATTTTTTACGGATTTTACCATTCCTCAGATTCTTCTCAATGAAACTGGATTCTGCTAAAAAGGTTGTGTAGGGGACATCTTAAGATGACTTCGCTGAAAAAATCTCGTTCCTAGAACAAATCCGGTTATTTTGGCAGCTGTCTAAAATTGAGGTACGTTTTTGGCCAAAAATGACCTCTCGAAAAATCATTTTTCTAATATTTTTGTTGGGATTGCTCAAAAACTACCCAAATGTTTGAAAATCTCCACTTCAAACATTGTCAATACGATTCCTTCGAACAAGAAACACTGTTGGATGACTTGTTTTTACCATATCGTTGTATTTGAGCATCATTTTAGTTCAAACTATTGGCATTAAAGGTAGTGTTCATCAAAATTTCCCATATTTTGGGAAAATGTTAGTAAACTATCTAAGAACAAATCTACGTTGAAAGATTTTCGATGTTATTTAAACTGTTTTTGTTATTAAGAAATTACAAGAGGTGAATCGTTTTTTGGCCCATAGTCACCCCCACTGACGGTACCTAATCAGTGTTTTGACTACATTTCCAGATTGCGGGTCAGAATTAGCTACTATTAAAAAAAAGTTATTCCGTTTATTAAATCTTTAAATGATTCAGTGATAAGAAATGGATGATCATTTCTATAAGGTTAGTCTTTATTTGGTAGACGTTTCAGAAAATAGGGTAACATTTTTGAAACAGTTCTATTTTTAAATATTAGCCTAAAAATTGCTAATGGTTGAAATAACCCTTTTGACTCAAATCAAATAAATTGTCAATATTTTTCACCACAAAAAGGTTGGCTCTTCTTCCAACAAGTGGATTTTATTCAACATTTCCGCAACCAAACCTCTGAAAATATTCAATTACAAGTTATATATGATTTTTTGAACATGAATGATTGTAACTGTTTAAAAGATTATTCAAAATAATCAAAACATACATAAATTGTCATTTTTTTTGTACATAACAGCAATACAATATGGTCAAATATGGATTTGATTTGTGAACAAATAGTGCATCTCTTCACGTCAATGAATGTTTACATTATGAATTAAGTTTTTTGTTAATTGTTCGAAAAATGTCTAGATTTTAAATAGAACGTAAATTTCGGTTCGCTGACCAAATCCACTTCATTGCATACTTTTGTTTGTTCGACCACTTTCTTGTTTGTTTTTGCTGCCTGTGCTGAGATAGTTCTGGAAACTTCGTTTCAAACAGGCAGATGCTTCAACAGGAAAAAAACAACTACCTACTTTGGCTCACCAGCTCACGTGAGCGCAAAACGCTCCGGTGAGCGTGAGCGAGCACGAGCTACCTGATAAAAACTCACGCTCCAGCTGGAGCGAGCAAGCCTTCCGTGAGCGCTCGCTCATTCGCAACCCTGGTCGTAGGTGTCAAATGCCATTAGGCACGCAAAAAGCTTACTTAAAACCATAAGCTCTTTAAAAAGCATTAAACGCGGCCAAATAGTAATGCATAAATATGGCGCCAAACGCGTGATCTGATTGAATGTGGTTGACCGACATCTAGGTAGAAAAAGCTGAAAAAGCAATGAATTTTATCAGAATTTGATGAAAACACACATAACCATAAACCAGTAAAACCATCGACGTAAAAAAATGTGTTTTAATTTTTTTCAACAAATTTCTAAAACATTTTTGCCTTCCTCACCTCATTTGATCCGTCTTGGGATCCCACAAGACTCTAGTTAATATTATGAAGTTTAGAAAAGTATTTCAAAAGTTATGCTAAAAAACCATTTGTCTTTAGTTTGAAATATTGCAAAAAGGGTGGTTTTGTAACAAAACCTGCCATGCTATATATTTTTAGAAAGTTATTTGAAAGACCTTTCTAACGCGTTCAAAAGATTGGAGATCTGACAACCCCATCAAAAGTTATGAGCACTTAAGTGTTACTTATACACTTTTATTAGGCCGGATCTCAAATATTTTGATGAAAAAGTTGTCCGGATCTGTAATGCGACCCATCGTTCTGGTCTGGTAACCCTATCAATAGCTATAAGTACTTAAGTTTTTTTTAATAAACTTTTTTTGAGGTCGGCTCTCAGATATTTTGATAAAAATATGCGAGGAAGGCACCAACCACCATAGGTGGATTAATTAACTTTTTTTTTAGGAAAAATTACAATTGCAAAAGAATATTTTTTGATGAAGCGAGTTGATTTTTTGTCTCTATCTCGCTAACATTTATCGATGAAATTTCAACCGAGAGAAATAATCTTTCAAATTATTATAATTACCTCCAATATATATTTTTTCAACATCGCCATTTTTGCAAACCATCTTCATCTTCATTATATCATTATTCATTAGGAAAGACAAAGGCTAATTTTTCGTCAGAATAAAATCTGTCTAGCAAAAGACGTTTGAAGACGTATGAAATGTCAATAGACTCAATAGAGTTATCTAAGCCCGATCTCACGCACACTAGCACGCCATTTGTTTTGCTGGCCGGTACAAAATTTAACCTCAATCTTTTTCGTGTACGTACACGCAATACATGCGCACGTAGATAACTCTATAGAGAGATCTACGTGCACATGTATAGAGTTATCTACGTGCGCATGTATTGCGTGTACATACACGAAAAAGATTGAGGTTAAATTTTGTACCGGCCAGCAAAACAAATGGCGTGCTAGTGTGCGTGAGATCGGGCTTAGATAACTCTATTTTCCATAACTCCTAACTTGGTTTCAACAAAGCTTTTATTAAGGCTTTAAGGAGGTTGTTAGGATTCAATTTTAAAACCTTGGTTTGATAGCGGTTGTGACAGCTTTGATAAAGCCTAAAATGTTACTTGGGTAGCCATTTTGCCATTTTTGTCTGCAACTTTGCCGAGGACACCAAATAGTTTCAGAAAATCCGTGCTCAAGATACAGATTTTTGAATGGACCAAAAAATATATGGAGACTTGTTTGAGAGAACTCAGTTGAAAACATTTTTTTTTTTATGATTTCATGATGAAATATTCAAACAAATCCATATAACATATCTGTTGGAGATGATCAAGCAACCTATGGATTTGTAATTGTTAGTTTGTTACCTGGCAGCTCAATAAATTTTCATTCTGTTCTAAACCGTAACCCACGCTAGACGTGTTATTTCCACCTCTGCCCCAAGAGGTTATGGGCCCAGAGTGGGTTCCGGAACGCTGAAGAACTCAAAGAATTTTCTCGAAGAAGTTTTCACTTTTCAAACTGAAGAATTTCATGAACAAGTAGGAAAATCGGAAGATGCCTAACGGAGACGGAAGCGGTGCTGGTGCTCAAGGTGCTGTCCAACCTGAGGCTCGTGGCCAGAACTACGGAGCCGGGGGCCATCCGCCGATCGAGCGGCTGGTCGGACGTGACAACTGGCGGACGTGGAGGTTCGCAGTTCGCACGTACCTGGAGATAGAGGACCTGTGGGACGTGATTGAACCAGCTCAAGGCGCGGCCGTCGACGCGAAGAAGGACCGGATCGCTCGAGGGAAAATTATTTTCTTCCTCGATCCGTCGATTTTCCACCACGCGGAGAACGCGAGGACTGCCAAGGAGTTGTGGACGAAGCTGTGCGGCCTGTACGAGGACACTGGACTAACCCGTCAGTGGGCGCTCCTGCACAAGCTCATCACGACGAACCTGGCGAGCAGTGGGTCCATGGAGGCATACGTGAACCGGATGACGACTACAGCGAATCAGCTCATCGGAATCGGCTTCCCGCTGGACGAGAAATGGATCGGCATGATGCTGCTGGCGGGACTACCGCTGGACTATCGTCCGATGGTCATGGGGCTCGAGAATTCCGGGATCGCAATCACTGGTGACGCCATCAAAACCAAATTGCTCCAGGAAGACGACCTTTCCGTGGAACCAGCCGGAGGACAAGCGTACGTGTCCAAGGGACGCTACAAGGACAACAAGCAGGGTAAGTCTCAACCGAGTGCTGCTCCAAGCAAATCGAAGGGATCGAAGTGTCACCGCTGCGGCAAAGCTGGCCATTTCGCCAGGGACTGCACAGCCAAGGAACCAGTGCGCAACGACCGCGACGGCAAGAAGAAAGCTTTCTGTGCCGTGCTCTCGGTGCTGGATTCGGACGACGCCAACGATTGGTACTTCGATTCGGGAGCTGTGAAGCACTTGACCAGGAACGAGGCGCTGCTGGAGAATCCCCGAACGACGTCTGGAAGCATAATTGCGGCGAACAACCAGGCGATGAAGATTGTTGCTGAGGGAACTATGACGTTGCAGCCGACGTGCTACGACGACACCATCGAGGTCGAGAACGTTGAACTGGTACCGGAGTTGGCGGTCAATCTACTCTCCGTCGGGAAGATCGTGGATCAAGGCCATACCGTCGTGTTCAACAAAGATGGATGTGAGGTGATCGATGCAGACAACAGTGTGTTCGCAACTGGGAGCAGATTGAACGGGCTGTTCAAGTTGGACCAGATCAAGCCGAGAGCGCTGGCGTGCTCTTCCCGCGAAACTGCTGAGCTGTGGCACAAGCGTTTGGGACACATGTGCATGAAGAACCTGATCAAGTTGAGGAACGGTCTCGTCAACGGAATCAAGTTTGAAGGCAACGACTGTGGCAGAGGCTGCATTGTCTGTGCAGAAGGTAAGCAGACGCGATTGCCATTCAGCCGCGCAGGGACCCGTGCGGCTGGAATCCTGGACCTGGTGCACTCCGATATCTGCGGTCCAATGGAAGAGAAGTCGTTGGGTGGCTGTCGCTACTATCTTAGCTTCACCGACGACAAGACGCGCAAGATTTTCGTCTACTTTCTGCGAACCAAGTCCAAAGAAGAGGTTCTGCAGTGCTTCAAGGATTTCCTTGTGACTGCTGAGTGGCAAACGGGCCGCAAGCTGAAGGTGATTCGGACGGACAACGGCCTGGAGTACACGAATCGGCTGTTCCAGGACTACCTGTCGGGGATGGGGATCCGTCACCAAACCACCGTGGAGTACACCCCTGAGCAGAACGGACTCGGAGAAAGGGTCAACCGGACTGCTGTGGAACGCGCTCGGTGTATGCTGTTCGAAGCTGATCTGCCAAAACCGTTTTGGGCAGAGGCTGTGGCTGCTGCGATCTACTTGATCAACAGGTCGCCGACGAAGGGCATCGAGATGACTCCGGAGGAAGCGTGGTCAGGTCGCAAGCCGGACTTGTCACACGTACGAGTGTTCGGCACGACCGCGATGGTCCACGTACCGAAGCAGAAGCGCCGCAAGTGGGACAAGAAAGCCGTGGAATGCATCCTCACCGGCTACGAAGAGGACACCAAGGCGTACCGCTTGTACGACAACAAGACGAAGTCAATCATCGACAGCCGAGACGTGACGTTCGTTTCGGAAGGAGTGGTCAAACGTGGAGTGACCGCTGAACCGAGGGCTAGTGGACCGGAGCGGACATGTGTGCGGCTGGACTTTTGGGAGTACGTGCCAGCCGATGCCGTTCAGGAGGTTATTCCACCGGAAGCCGCGGAACCACAAGAGGAGCCTGACGAAGAACCTGAAGATGCATTTGAGTCGGCCGAGAGCAGCGACGACGACGTGTCCTTTGCTGAAGATGACCCGTTGCCCGCGCTCCCGCCACAATCATCTTCAGAACCACCCAAAGAGGGGTTGAGGCTCAGTGGTAGGGAGCGCTTTCTTCCAGGCAAGTATAAAGATTTTAAACTTGGGAACAAAGGCCTACCCGTGACGAAATTTGCAGATAAGACGACGACGATGACCAACGCAGCCGCGAGGCCCGAGGATCCTGCCGCTGCGCCCCCGTCGTGCTCTTATCAAAGATCAGTTGCCGATGTCGGCCAACAACGATTGATGCTTTGCGATAGGGGGCGCCCGCCCCAAGGCAAGTATTCTGACAACCATGATGAATCACCCGATACTGGTATCGACACTCCACAGCCGCTTCTGGATGATCCGTTCACGCACCAACAAGCCCTGGCTCGGGACGACGCTGAACAATGGAAACAGGCCATGAAGGATGAGTACGAAGCCCTCATCTCGAACGGAACGTGGGAGTTGTGCGATCTACCTGAAGGACGTTCGGCGATCAAGTGCAAGTGGGTGTACAAGACCAAGCTGGACGTGAACGGGGACATCGACCGGTACAAAGCGAGGCTGGTCATCAAAGGATACTCGCAGCGAAAGGGGGTAGACTACGAAGAGACCTACGCCCCGGTCGTTCGCTATAGTTCGCTGCGATATCTCTTCGCGCTGGCTGCCCGTCTGGACATGAAGGTCGACCAGATGGACGCAATTACGGCCTTCCTGCAAGGAGAACTGTCGGAGGAGATCTACATGGAGCAACCCCCTTGCTTCGTGGACGGCAAGAAGCGGTCCAAGGTCTGCCGACTCAAGAAGGCGCTGTACGGGCTGAAGCAATCCAGTCGTGTCTGGAACAAGAAGCTGGATGCTGCCCTGAGGAAGTTCGACCTGGTATGCACCGATTACGACCCGTGTGTGTACACCAAGGTGCGCGGCGACAAGATGCTGTTCGTCGCTGTGTACGTCGATGATGTCCTGATCTTCTCGAACTGTGACCGCTGGAAGACGGAGATCAAGGCCCAACTCAGCCGGGAGTTCAAGATGAAGGACATCGGACCTGCGAAGTACGTTCTAGGAATCCGGGTGAGCCGGAGCAAGGACAAGATTGCCCTGGACCAGGAGAAGTACGTGGAAGCGATCCTGAGTCGGTTCCAGATGACGGACTGCAAGCCCGTCAGTACGCCCATGAACGTGAGCGAGAAGTTGACACGCGACGCGTGCCCGTCGACTGACCAAGAGAAGGAGAGGATGAAGTCCGTGCCGTACCAAGAAGCCGTTGGGTGCTTGATGTACTTGGCCCAGAGCACCAGACCGGACATCTGCTACGCTGTCAACATCCTCAGCCGCTTCAACTCGAACCCAGGTGAGAAGCACTGGTGTGGTGTGAAGCATCTGTTCCGCTACCTGCGCGGGACCTCGAAGTTTCGTCTGACCTACAAGAAAGGAGGAGCTTCGAAGATCGAAGGTTTTTCGGACGCCGACTGGGCTGCTGATCTGGAGGACCGGAAGTCGATCACGGGGTACGTGTTCACCGCCCAAGGTGGAGCCGTGTCCTGGAGCTGCAAGAGGCAACAAACCGTTGCACTCTCGACCTGCGAGGCCGAATACATGGCGTTGTCGGCTGCGGTGCAGGAGGCGCTCTGGTGGCGCCGGTTGCTGGGACGTATCGAGTCGGAGGAGGCGATTACGATCCACTGCGACAACCAAAGTGCGATCGCGGTCGCACGGAATGGTGGCTATCATCCGAGGACGAAGCACATCGACATACGACACCATTTCATCCGGGACGCACTGGAGAAAGGCGAGGTTGTTGTGGACTACGTTCGGAGCGAGGAGCAAACAGCGGATGGTCTAACCAAACCGCTGTGCCGTACGAAGATGGAGATCTGCCGAGATCAACTTGGTCTGCAGCATCCCTAGGTTGAGGAGGAGTGTTGGAGATGATCAAGCAACCTATGGATTTGTAATTGTTAGTTTGTTACCTGGCAGCTCAATAAATTTTCATTCTGTTCTAAACCGTAACCCACGCTAGACGTGTTATTTCCACCTCTGCCCCAAGAATATCCAAAAATGATGAATATCCATCAACAGGATTTTGAAAAAATACACTCAACCCCCGGTGGTTGGTCACTTTTTCGTTTGACACTTTTTTAGTTTGTACCCCGTTGTTTGGTCAAAGTCAAACTAAAAAGTGACGAACTGTCACTTTTTACACGGCGCTCACGTACACTATCAAAACAAACGTTTGGTAGTGTGTGTAAACTCCGTGTAAAAGAAGTGTCAAACTAAAAAGTGACCCAGTTCGTTTGACAACAGTTGGTGTCAAACCATCAGGGTTTGAGTGAAATAGTATCGGAATCCAGTACATCGATTAAACATAAAGAACCATGCGTCCCCAGCAAACTGTACTTGGAACTCATTTCGATGGAGAAGCATGGTACTTTTAGTTCAATTGATATAAAGGAGAAAAACTCGGAACTTAACCTCAAAGGTAAATAAACCAGTGTTCCCGCGAACACGCGTTCAGTGTGATCGAACACCATAATCATGTGTAAAGGCTTACTAGTAAACCTAAACGCACACATGAACCTCGGATTTTGAACCTAAAGTTTGTACTCGGTATATCTCGCGTACAAAACGCCGTGCGGGCGACGACTCACACAAGAGACAAAAATAGTTCCCTCACGCTCTCTCTGCTGTACAGTGGTATAGAGCTATCTTAGCCCGATCTCACACACACTAGCAGACCATTTGTTTTGCTGGCTGGTACAAAATTTAACCTCAATCTTTTTCGTGTACGTACACGCAATACATGCGCACGTAGATAACTCTATTTCATTCTCAGCTGCACTCACACTACCACTGTTTGTGGCAGAGAGAGTGAGAAGCAGTCATTTTTCGTCTCTTTTAGTGATATTCGCTTGCACGGCGTTGTACCCGAGGATTGCACCCCGTGTTTACACCGCGTACAAACCTTGAGTGCGCCGTTCGAGTAGAACTCGAACATGGTGGCCTTGTGTGTTTGAGGTTCGCCTGCACTGAAAACTTTACACTTCCAACAATGGGTCGCATAATTGATCCGATTTTCATCAAAATGTCTTAGGTTCGGCTTAAAAAAAGTGGTAGAGTTATCAGATCTTCATTCTTTTTCTTCTTCCCGGTCCAGGTACCGACATCGGTGGCTCCATCCGGATGCCGGCGTTCTACTGTGGCATCTACGGCCACAAACCCACTTCCGGGGTGGTCAACATGCGCGGTTGCACGTTCCGCACGGGGCGCGAAACCTCCACGATGGTTGTGGCCGGCCCGATGACCCGTTACGCGTCGGACATGCGTCCCATCATGAAGGTGAGTTGGCTGATTTATGTTTTAGTTTGGTAGTTTGAGGAGTTTAATTTGATGTTTCTTTTGCAGACCTTGGTTGGTCCGAAGGGATCGGCGGCGCTCAAGCTGGACGAGAAGACCGACCTGAAGAAGTTGCGGTACTTTTACGCCACCAGTTCCGGAGACATCAAGTGCAGTCCGGTTCACTCGCAGCTGCAGCGTGTGATGACCCGCATGGTGGACTACTTTGGCGATTTGGCGCCGGCCGGCGTGGAGAAGGTGACCCTGTCCGGATCGGAACACACGAGCAAGATGTGGCGCTACTGGATGACCCAGGAACCGGCCAACTTCAACAACATGCTCGGCAATGGAAAGCAGCTGAATCCGTTTGTGGAGTTGGCCAAGAAGCTGACCGGAAGTTGTGAGTTCACGCTGGCATCGGTTTACTCGCTGATCGACAGCGTTTTGCCGCCGGAAAATGCCGACAAGATCAAGGAGATAACCCGCCAGTGTGACCAGGAGTTGACCGAGCTGCTCGGCGATGACGGAATACTGTTCTATCCCAGTACGACTCACTCGGCGCCGTACCACTATTCGGCGTTCGTGAACGTGTACAACTTTGGCTATTGGTGCCTGTTCAACGTGCTGCACATGCCGGCCACCCAGGTTCCGCTGGGACTCGACCCGGACGGTTTGCCGCTGGGAATTCAGGTGGTGGCCGGTCGGAACCGCGACAGGCACTGTCTAGCCGTGGCAGAGGAGATCGAGCGTGTCTTCAACGGACGCATTTCGCCGTTCATCATCGACTGAAGAGATTTGTGTTCGTTTTTTTTTTCGTTGTCGTGTAACTTTGGAGATTATTTCTAACATAACTAGTTGTACTGGTGCATTGTGGTAGGTTTTACGACTTGAGGCTGTATGGTGCAGTATTCATTAACAAATAAATATATTTATTATTAAAGAGGTTTAGAAATAGCATTTGTTGTAATCCGACTAGTTAATCCTAAAAAAAAACTTCTTGGGCAAAAAAAAAAGATCTGATGAAGCACGGAATAATCCAAATCGGTTAGTGGGAAATGTATGTGAACAAGATTTCAACTGAAACTGGTAGTTACCGAATAAACTTTTTTTGTAAAACATAACTGGCTATTTTCTCATTTTTTTTAAAGGATTTCTTTCATCATCTACCCATAAAAAAGACAAATTGGTTTTCCATTAAAACTATTATTAATAGCGAATAATTCGACGTCATAATCATACAGTGCATTGTAGTTATCTATTTTCAAACAACAGAACAACAGTTAGACCTTAAAACAACCTAAAAGCAGCTAATGCGTCATCCAACTAGGCTAAAATAAATACATATACCGTTAATTCCTACAGAACAAATAATCACATGTGACCTCGTCGAACGGCCGGCCAGCCGGCCAACCGGGGCCATCTCGCCTAAGAGAGCGCGAATACGGAATGTGTGGTGTGGTCCTCGGATTCTTAGACGTTGCTCTCGAACATGTCCACCAATCGCTTGATCTCGCGTCTAGGGAGTGATTTGAAGGGAAGAGTGTAAATTGAAAAGGAACATATACAAGGCTTGCATTTGAGCATAAAAAAAAAAGGAAATTTGGTCCAAAACATTGTGTGTGTTGTGTATCGGTAAAATGAAACATTTTGTGCAATTTTCTCCCAACATTCTAGTTTTCTTCAAGATTTGGGTTGATAAAAACGAAATTCATTGATATGAACAATAATGTTAATTTTTGCGTGTATGCAAATTTAGACAGTAAGTCAATTAAAAATCCTGTGCGTCAATAAAATATAAACATTTACTCACAAATTTAACAAAAAAAAATCTTTTGAGATACGGCCGTTTTGTGGTTTTTAGATATCCTTGGAGACATTTGGAAATTATTTTGTTGCAGTTGAGCAATTCTCCACAAAATCAGCTGATTTAGACCATTTTTATATTTTTTATTTGGCTCAAACTTTGTGGGAGTCTTCCCTTGCACAAAGAAGCATTTTTGTGTCATTGGTTCACCCATACAAGTCTCCATACAATTTTGGCAGCTGTCCATACAAAAATGGTACGTGAATATTCGATAATCTGTAACCTTCAAAGGAATTTTGTGATCAACACCAACTTCGGCAAAGTTGTAGGTATTGATGAGGATTATTTAAAAAAATAGGTACTCGGAAAAAAAAGCATATTTTTTAATTAACTTTTATCACAAAACCTCAATTTCCCAAAATCTGTGTTTTCGAAATTTTAGAGATTTTTTTTTATATGTTTTAGGGGACAAAAATCCGCAACATTTTGGCCATAGAGAAAAAAGTTGCACGGAAAAAAGTGCCGATTTTTTTTTATTTATTTTTTTCACAAAAACTAATCAAAAAATCAATCAAATTATTCGCTCTACAGCATTGCCTTGGCGTTCTCGATTGCGAGATTCCTACTCGAAACTAGGTGTTCGAAGGCTTGATTGTTGAGGCAATTGCAAACCTATTTTAACACCTAAGCTTCCATCCGCCCCGGGATTCGAACTGACAACCTTTGGATTGTTAGTCCAACTGCCTACCAGCGACCGAGACAGGACCCACGGAGACGACTCCTACACCTGGACTGAGCTAACGACCTAACCATTTTAGGTTAGTCCGGGCCAACATTTACTTCCCTGTCCGACGGAAGGCGTGATCAGACAAATCTCGTCTCGAAAAATGCCACCGGGACCGTCTGGGATCGAACCCAGGCCGACTGGGTGAGAGGCAATCACGCTTACCCCTACACCACGGTTCCCGTACTCTTTCCATTTTGCATCCACTAGCCCCCATTTGTTTTTGTTTTTTGACGTTTGTCTGCTTTTTAAGTGGGCTACAGCCCAGTTATCGAGAGCCCAGTTAAAAAGCAGCCCAGTTAAACAACGCCCAGTTACCGAACAAGTACTGTATTGATGAGGACCATTAAAGAAAAAATAGGTACACGGAAAAAATGTCGATTTTTTAATTAACTTTTATCACAAAACCTCAATTTCCCAAAATCTGTATTTTTTTCAATTTTCGAGATTTTCTTTATATGTTTTAGGGGACAAAAACCCGCAACATTTGAGCCATAGAGAAAAAAGTTGCAGGTATTGATGAAGACCATTATTTATTTTATTTACAAAAATATTTTTTTTTTCAAGCTTTTTGATATGTTTTAGGGGACAAAACCCCGAAACTTTTGAGCCAAAGAGAAGTATGGTCATAAATTTTGCCGATTTTGATTTTTTTTATATAGTGATTTTTGTAAAAAAAATTAAATTTGCTACATTAATTTTTTGATCACACTTAAAAAAAAAAGAGAAATTGAATTTGCAATCGAAAACTACTTAACAGTAAAGTAAAGTACCGGGTCTCAAGATATAGCAAGAGATATAGCCATAAAAATTTTGATTTCAGCGATATATTTTCAGTTTTTCGGAGGAACTTTATCAAACAATCTGTGAAGTACTTTTCGATTGTATTCCGTTAACGTCATCAGGGGTGACATTGGGTGGGGGGATGAAATTGGGTCATACAAAAATGGTGAAATCTGAAAAACTGAAAAAAAATCCAAACACAGCCTGTAAAATAAAAATAAAAAACTTCCTCGAATGAACTCCAAATTAAAAAATAATCCTGCATTAAGAAATCATGCAACAATTGCTAAAGTAAATTTTCAAAACAACCTATGACTCATGGGTTTCTCATGCCGATAGGAACTTTTGAAAATTTAACCTAGATTGAATAAAAAATTAGGAGGGGGGGGGGGGCCGAGCCAGCGTGACAAAGTTTGACATAGGGGGGGGGGGGGGGAGAGGGGGTTAATTTTGGCCGATTTTAGCGTGACATACTTTATGGATAACGCCTTACCGCTTTTCAAATATTTATGTACCATTTTTGTATGGACAGTAGGGTGGTCAAAATCCGGGCTTACTCGGGGCTACCCCTTAAAACCAAAGATCACTAGGCTAAATTTCAAATTTGAGCTCATTCTGATCACGGGTACTCCCCTCTCTAAGCCCTTGAAGTTTTTATGGGAAAATTCGTCAAAATTTATTGAGAAGCAACTGTTTTAGTTTTTTACCTGTTAAAGTTGCAATAACAATTCAATTCTTACCAATTCTCGGAATAAAGATCCTCATTAAATGTGGACAAGAAACATTCCCGAAAACACAATATTTTTAGTATTTTTTGCAAAAAAAAGGGGGAGTTCGAAATAGAAGGTCACGTAGTTTATGCACGAGCCCCTACTTTAAATTCCAATAAATAACAACTAAAAAGTCTGTTTGAGTGCTGAAAAGTTCAACTTTTTCGCACGTATAAAGCAAAATAACATTTAATTCGAATGGAACTGCATTCGAATGATCGAATTCGAATTCGCTTATTGGAACAACAGACAACAACTGTTAAAAGTTGTTTTTTTTGAATTTTTTTTAAAGACCGAATTACGCACATCCAACTGGAAGTTGTTAAAAGCATGAAATCACATGCACGAAAATCTCCTTTTTGCAATTCGATGCATAAATAACTTTTTACTTTAGGCAATTTTAAAAGCAATAATTCAATTCAATTAAATTGGTGTTTATTAGAATTTAACAGTTCTGCTCCAGGATGTTACATTTGCAATTCAGAGATTTGGAGAACCTTTCAACTGAGATCAACTCATAAGCCTTTACAGGGAGGGTACATGTTTCTAAGTTTAGATGTTGCTAGCTGCGTGCTCTTTTAGGGAAAATAAATTTTGAGAAAAAAAACCCTAGATCTATGAAAAGCAATAATTTTATATCAAAAGAGGTACAAAAAGGTATACTTACATTCTGGTTGCGAGCGCTTCCGCCGGCTTGATCGCTTTCGAAATCTCCTCCGCTTTGGCCATAATCGTGTACATGCACTTGATGTTCGAGTCCATGCAGTCGGTCATCTTCGTTACGGAATTCTTGTAGATTTCCACGTTGTCCGCCGTAATCGATGAAATGGAGTGCAGCACCGAGCACAAACTCTCGGTCAGATTATCCACCGAGGCGGCCAGCAGCTGGGCTTCGCGTTCAATTTCGTTGAGGGCGTTCGCATCGATCTGGTTCAGGTGCGGCGGAGCCATGAACGGCTTTGGCAGCAGGCCGTAACTGCCTGCGGCGCTCGTTCCTCCAGTGGCCGCCGAGGGAGTGCTCTGGCGCGAGTTGGACGAATCCTTGCGCGTCACCGTCACCGGGCTGGCCAGCTTAATTTTATACTCCAGGTTTTCCGCCACAAAGTGTGTCATGTTACCATCGACTCGAACATGGCCCTCCAGATTGTACGGGAACGATGCATCTGGAATTAACGGATTCAATCACGAAATCTTGATAAGATCCCATCCAACCCCCCCCAAAAGGTACCTTTCCGTTTGTCACAGTTTAGTGAATCGGGTCGCCTGCGAGTTTGCGACGAAGAGGAAGAGGACGATCCGGAACCGTCTGGACCGGTGGCGGGGTCATCACCTCCGGTCGGATCGGTTGCACTTCCGGAGCCGAAAAAGTTTTGCGTGTATGCGATTTCACTGTACGACTCCGTCATTGCCGCCGGAATGTCGTCCGGGTCTTCGGATGCGTCGGGATCGGGTCCGATTGCGCTACTGCGGGATGGATCGATAAATGGGTTTCTGGTTCCATTGGTGGACATTGTGATCCGTAGGGTTGGGACTGTTTGATTTTTGTGACCAACCAACAAAAATGACTAGATTTTGGCTGCGATATGTTGTCACTTTTATACAATTTCTGAATTTTCAGAATTTTTGAAGCATTTTAAATGTTATTGACTTGCTCAGTGATTTGCATCTGTTTTGTTTTGATCACAACACTTTCATCGATTCTGTACGCGTATGAAAACTTAATTGTTTCATTATATATATATTATTTTGAACTGCTGCGTGCACACATATCCAAAATCACTCTTTTTGGGGTAACAAGCCTGATTAAATCAGATCTGGGTGAAAATCACTCAGTTTTCGTTTAATTCTGAGTAAAATTCACTCAAACCTGAGGTATCGAGAAATTAAAAGTGAGAGTGTGTGCGTGCAACATGGAGTTAAACTTTTCAAAGTGCCATGGTAATCTTCACAGCAACTTCACAGAAAGTTTAACTCCATGTTGCACACACTCTCACTTTTAATTTCTCGATGAAATCTGGCAGGGCTTCTTTTTACTCATTGTCATTTCTGAGTAGGTTCGGTTGTGGCGAAAACTGAGTTATGTTGAACGTGCGTGTAGGTTTAAGCTTTAATAAACATAATTTGCAACCCAAAATAACAGTGCTTGTTTCATCGATTAGTTTCATCGAGAGAAGCTTCGGTAAATTCGGTAAAATCTTGTAGCTGTCAAACCGGCGCGGATCCTGAAAGCGGACGGCGGCGTGCTAAAAATCTCTCTGAAAAAATCAACCCTCGTAAACGTTTAGCTGAAAAGGTAAACTTCTCCATCCGAAATGTCGATCGGTGTGCCAATCAAGGTCCTGCACGAAGCGGAAGGACACATCGTGACGTGCGAGACCATCACGGGCGAAGTTTACCGCGGGAAGCTGATTGAAGCCGAGGACAACATGAACTGCCAGATGACGCAGCTGACGGTAACGTTCCGCGATGGCCGGACGGCCAACCTGGAGAACGTGTACATTCGCGGGTCCAAGATCCGATTCCTGATACTGCCGGACATGTTGAAGAACGCGCCCATGTTCAAGAAGCAGGGCGCCAAATCCGGGACGGCGGGCCGCGGAAAGTCGGCCATTCTGCGAGCACAAGCGGCTAGAGGACGGGGCAGGGGCGGCGGCGGTGGTGGAGGAGGCGATCGGGATCGGGGCGACCGAGGTGGTGGTGGTGGCGGAGGAAATCGTCCTCCAGGCAAGGGTAACTGGCAGGGACAGGGACCGTCCGGAGGCAGAGGCCGAGGAGGACTGTAGAGGACGCGGTTGGGCGGGCGAGCGGTTTACCCTTAAGTTAAAACATAAGTCATCTTACATCTTTGAAGCATTCAATTGTATTTCCTTTGAACAGAACTAATAAACAATCTCTGAAATGTAAAAAAAAAAATCAAGTTCAATTTTTCATTTTGTCCCAGTGCTCAGTGTGATTGACACTCGCGCTTGTTCCTTTTTACCGAACGCCATTTTTGTTTGACTGAAACACTTCTAAGAAGGTTGGGTAATTACACTTTTTCCATGGTCGGTTTTGTACACAACACTCAAAATTCAATTTTCTCTGAAAAGAGCGAAAAGAGTACTTTTTGCACTTTTCCAGAGTTTTTTTTTTGAAAAGGACCAATAAACTATTGTCTTTCATATCCAGAGCAACATTTGAAAGGGGCGGTACGACATTGCTCTTACGGCCTTTCGTCCCATTTAAACGCGTGTAATGAAAGGCCGTAAGAGCAATGTCGTACCGCCCCTTTCAAATGTTGCTCCAGATATGTTTATAGGACATAATAAAAAAAAAAACTCTAGATTTTTAAACTTCACCCGTAAATTAGGTCTTAAAATTGAGCTTATTAGGTACACGCTTACCAGGGGAACCAAGAGGGGAACTCAAATTTGAGTGAATCCAAGCAAAACGTAAACCGTAGCAATACAAATCCCCCAGGAAGCTCGGACCCCCGACAGATTCCGCTTCCCAATTTTGCCAGACAATCCGTCAACTGGTGGACCAAATTCTCCTAAAAATAATGAACAATTACCATTACAATAGCGCATTGTACATTTACTTAGCATGAGGCATCGCTAGAAGAAATCTGACCACCGGTGAACCGGTTCCTGTTGCACAACTGTCGAAGGATTCCGTCCACCGGTGGACCAGTTCCTCCTGCAAATAAATACCAACGAACCAGTGAATGACAGAGTTAGATAGACCCCTTTTTGAGGGGTACTTCTGATTTTGAGTGTACCTTTTTCCCGATTAATGTTGAAAACTTTTTTTGAGTGCTGCAGCCTCGTGACCAAAGTAAAAAGTCAGTTTTTTGCGTTTTTTGCAATTATTTATTGTTGATTTCCATTTGTAGGTATAGGTAGGTCATTTTAAAACCGCGATTTAAATACTCAATGTGAACTTTTGTACACATTTTCATGATCTTTTCGTAACAGCATCAAACAAAGTGGAAATCATCGAAATGGAAGCCAAACCAGTTCCGAGCATCAACGTGTTGCCAAACGAAATTTTGGTAATGATTCTCCGCCGGATGCCATTTGAGGACCGGCTGCGGATGTCCGCCACTTGTCGGCGCTTGAATCAGCTGCTTTTCACCTTTTTCGACGACGAAGTTGAGCTGAAGCTGAACGAGGATGTGACGTACCGGTTTCCGATCGGAAAACTGTCAGATCGTGTGTACCGGAACATTGCCGTGGTTTGGAACAAGAAGCACAAGATCTCGAAATGGTTGCCAATCGTTGAGGGATTCGCACACAAGCTGGACTCGTTTAACATCAACATCGTATCGACGGATCGGTTGGCTCTATCTCAGTGGAATCCACCAGCTGCTTCGATGGTCCAACTTGGCCAGATTCTAAACAAACTCAAAGCGTTGAAGAACTTTGCGATCGCCACGACAACCAGAACCTTTCTTGCGGTTTCGGAAGCCATATACGGTTTGACCAACCTGGAAGAGCTAATGGTCAAGATTTACTTGGACTGTTTCCCGTTCCCTTACTCTAATTTAAACGGATTGAGCCGTTTGCCCGAACTGCAAACGGTGTCCATTTCAAGCTTCGAACACTTCTATCTACCGGATGGACACTCGCTGATACCGGCTGTGCAAGTCGAAGATCTGTATCTGGACGAAAACTTGGATCCATTCGACTTTCGTCTCCTAGCTCAGCTGTTCCCGTGTTTGAAGCTTTTGGATGTTCGCGAAATCGAAATGACCGACCAGAAGCTGCAAGCGCCCATTTCCGCCTGGCCAAACCTGGAAGTTCTTATTTTGGGTCTTTGCCCCGAACTTTTGGAAACCTTCAAACCGCAAATTCTGCACCAACTGCCCAAATTGCGCAAGCTTGCCCTGTTGGACATCGCCGAGGACCCACTGCTGCAATCCTGTTACTTGAGCGGACCTCCCGACAGTCCAAAGGCAAACTATTCGCTGCTGGAAAGCGTCCTCCGGATCCCCACGCTGGAGGAGATCCACATCGACGACAGGGGAGAACTAGGGCTGCAGTGGACGGGCACGATTCCAACGGCCGTGCCGTCCTGTCGGCTGTACATCAACGGCGAGTTCGTGCCCAGAGCGAACGAGCAGGAACCGAAAGCCTGAAACAGTCATTAAACTGATTACACTGCAAATAACTTGACAAGACAAATACATTTTTCTGGGGGTTTATAATTTGCCTGTTTCGACTTAAGGGGTTTCATACATGTAAATCGTCAAAAATGTCAGCGGTTGGTATGAGCACACATGCAAACTTTTTTTTTTTTGCAATTCCGTCGTTAAACTACTTACTTTTCCTGTCATTCTTGAACGACGAAATAGCCTACTTTTCTGTACCAAAAATAACAGAATCGAATAGCAACACTTTTCAAAATAAATGCTTAAGTTCTACTTTTCAGCACTGAAATGGGTGCTGAAAAGTTGAACTTTTCAGCACTTATTTCGAAAAGTAACACTTTTCAGCATTTTTTTTATTTAAACGATTTATTGACAAAATACATGAAAATTTGACTTAAAATTGCACTTAATGGATGTTTTTCGGAATTGCAAAAAATGTTGTATGGAATTCGTTGCAAAACTTGATTTTTTCGACACTCGTCGTATTTATCCAACTCGGTAAACCTCGTTGGATAAATGTACGACTCGTGCTGAAAAAAACCTCTTTTTGCAACTTGTTCCATAAACTACTATTTTAATCTTTTCGCTGGGCATTAAAAAATACATTTTCATCTATTAACAAAATAAATATGAAGACATTTGGATGTACCATTGCCGAGATATAGCTATTTTAAGTTAGCAGTTTCAAAAAACGGGTGCCACGATATCTCAACACTGCTTTTACCAAATCGGCTCAAAATTTTGGTGAAGACTCGTTAAACCGGTCCTGTGTGCATGACGAAGGCCGATTTTCAAAAACTAAAACTAAAAAGTAAGTAACGAAGTTTAATTTAAGAGTTGTGTTTTGCAAGCAGTCACATAAGTTCAATTCTCTACCAAAACCGGAAATGGATTTTTTATGTATTTTTCTGTTTGGCTCAAACTTTGTCGGAGCCTTCCCTATGTCATTAAATTCTTAAATTTTTAAATTCTTAAAATCCTCAATTTTTAAATTCCGCCATCTTGAATCGTTAAAAATATGTACACATTTTTTTTGGAGTCATATTTTAGGTTAGAAATTCAAATTTAGAGGATACAGAATTTGTAAATTTTGACGAGGTCTTCGGATAATAGATTATCCGAAGACCTCAGAAAAATTTCACTTTGGATAATCAAAACTTCGGATAATCGAATCACGAAAAAAAATATTTTTTCTTTGTCCTATTTTGGATTGTCGAGTTTTATAGTATGGCCCCTAAACTGCTCTAAAGTGATTTAGAATTTTTAAATTCAAGATGGCGGCCAAAACGTCAGTTAAGAAATACTGAAAAAAAAATATTGCGCGTATTCCCGAAAAAGACACGCGGCATACTAGCCTCGAAACGACGCGCCGCACTTTCGGCAAATGCGCGCTGTCAAATCGATTCTATGACAATTTCCGGAATTCCATTTCCCGGAATGGACGTTTTCCGGAATGGACATTATCCGGAATGGACGTTTTCCGGAATGGACGTTATCCGGAATGGACATTATCCGGAATGGACGTTATCCGGAATGAAATTTCCCGGAATGGACATTTCCCGGAAAATTAGTTTTTTTTATTACCTGATATGAGAATAAATAGAATCTTGCCTACTCCGAGGCCTACTCGCTTACTTGTGGTTAAGAATTATTTAGTTTCTACCCCGTTGGTTTCACCTAGTCACATTGAAGGAACTCGATATTTTGACAACAATATGAATGATAAATACATGAATGATAAAAAGAAAGTGAAATGTTCAGACACTAACAATAGATGCTAGCGTTGACTATTGAAACAATACTTTATCAACCACCACGAGATGTAACAATGTAGATCGATAGATATTAGACAAACACTAGATGTTTTTAACATTCTTTCAATGTGTTGTTATGTAAGAATTTTCCCTTCTTTTGTTAGTCAGTTGACATTTGTGAATAAATTCTATCAATTTTTAGTTGGTATTCGAAGAAGGGCAAACCTCAAGAAAATAAAAATCTTTTCAGAAATTCAATGTACTTTTTTGAGGAGTTCGGGAACCGTGGTGTAGGGGCAATCGAAGTTGCCTCTCACCCAGTCGGCCTGGGTTCGATTCTAGATGGTCCCGGTGGTGGCATTTTTCGAGACGAGATTTGTCTGATCATGCCTTCCGTCGGACGGGAAGTAAATGTTTGCCCCGGTCTAACCTAGAGCACAGACAAACAGACGGGACACTCGAGTGCCGAACCATCGTCCTTCAAAAACGGTTATTTCAAATGCAATTTTGTTTCGGCATCCACTCACCCGGCGCTGATGGCGCTGCTGTCGTGACAGCTCGCCCGTCTATTCTCAGTGTGTGTGAAGCGTGTTTTTGTTTTTAAGTTGAGCGTGAGCACGTGCAGCAAATGAGAGCACAAAAATATTTATGGAATGCTAACCGTGAATCACAATCCAGGCTTTCCAGGACAAAATTGGGACAGTCTTGGCCATAGCCTCTTGCCCCACTATTAACCCGGTAGGCCTGCTCAACTGCCTGCCGATGTCGAGGTTGCTGCTGAGGCGCCCGCTACTGCGGAGGAAGCCGGATCCTGTGGTGGAGTCATCTCCTTCGGAGCAACCTGCTTACCCTTCGTGGACTGCTGCTCAGATTGCTGCTGCTGGTCGTCCTTTTGGTCTTTTGGCGATGATGCGCCACTCAATCTTTTTCCAGTTCAGTTTCTGTGATTCTGTTTCGATGTAAATTTGGAATCTTTGCCACTTTTAGCCGCATGATTTAGCTCATGAGGTTCTGCTATTGGAAACGGAACCAACACACCGTCATCTTCGGCCTTCGGTGTTGATTTTTATTCTTTTCATCGAGTAGTAACAACAAAATTAATTCGATCAGCTGTTGATGTTTACAATCGTTTAGGCTTGATTGTCTCACGCATACACTGACATGGCACATGACAGTAATGGGTTTGTATTGGTATGTTTGGGCTGCGCTTCGGCATCAGCTCACCAGGCAGCGCTGGCGTCGCCGTGATTTGGTGATTTTATGAAGGACGATGGATTTCAAAAATAATTTGTATGGAGAGTCACGTCTGTTTGTCTGTGCCTAGAGGTTAGATCGATAGCTCAGTCCAGATGTAAGATTCGTCTCTCTGGGTCCTGTCTCGGTTTAGTCGCTGGTAGACAGTTGAACTCACAATCCAAAAGTCGTCAGTTCGAATCCCGGGGTGGATGGAAGCTCAGGTTTTATTATTTTATTTACTATAAAGGGAGCGTTCTTTTATTACGTAACGCAGTTGGGGGGGAGGGGGGTCGGAGGCCGTGTTACGCTCCATACAAAATTTTTAAAATTTGTATGGAAATTATGTTACGAGGGGGGGGAGGGGGTCTAAAAATCCGATTTTTTGCGTTACGTAATAAAAGAACGCTCCCAAAGCAGAATGTTTATTTTCAAAGAAGGGAAAACCTCAAGAAAATAAATAGCTTGAGTGTATTTTTAAAGAATGAAAAACCTCAAGGAAGTACACATTATACATCGATTTTCTGAAAAGCTGTTTATTTTCTAGAGGTCACAAAAGTCAGCTGATTAACACAAGAAGGGAAATCTCTTACACGAAATTCCATCACATCGATTAAAGATCGTGTATTTTTTAAAGAAGGGAAAACCTCAAGAAAATACACATTATACATTGATTTTCTGAAAGCTTTTTTTTCTCTTCTTTAAAAAAACATTCTTCTTCATAGTGCAGAGTTCCTTAACGAAAAACTAGTTGAAATTTAGTAGAATTAACAAAAGAAGAGAAAATTCTTACATAAAATCCCATTATTTCGATGCAAGATCGTGTATTTTTAAAGAAGGGAAAATCTAAAGAAAAAAAAGCTAAAGGTTTTCCCTTCTTTAAAAATACACGATCTTTAATCGATGCGATGGAATTTCGTGTAACAGATTTCCCTTCTTGTGTTAATCAGTTGACTTTTGAGACTAAATTCTACCAAATTTTATTATAAAGCCGAATGATTATTTTCAAAGAAATTTTACTATAAAGCAGAATGATTATTTTCAAAGAAGGGAAAACCTCTAGAAAATAAAAAACTTTTCAGAAAATCAATGTATAAGGCTGATACGCAGATGGGAAGGAACGCAAAACTCCATACAAAAAAACGCCCAAGAAACGGTCAAGGAAAGGGTCACGAAAAGATTTTTCTTAAGCGGTACGCAGCTGAAAAGTAACAGAAACGGAAAGATTGCGTTTGACGTTTCTTCGCGCGGTGCTTGTTTGTAATATGTTTTGATGAAAAAATCAAAGAATTGTAATTTTTCTTTTTGAATGCGACTGATAATTACAAACGTTTTAATAATTTTGTATTGGAGATAATAATATTTAAAATTCCTGCCGAATCTCAAAAAGCAGAATATTGAAACTAAAAGGACAAATTTAGTTTTTCGGTCGAAATGGAGTAAAAAAAGAAGTTGTCTTTATAGATGTCGGCCATCGTGTCACCAACAATTTATTGCTAGTACCAACCAGCTACCTCTGGATTATGAGTCCCCTGCACTGTCCGATTTATCCACACTCGCGGGACCAAAATGAAGTAAATCAGAGTGAAATTAAACTTGACAATAATCATACAAATATCTATGTTCTTACTGAAAATACAATAATAATCTGAAATTTTGAAATCCAACCTAACAACAAATTCAAAAATGTGAAAAAAATAAACATTTCAGAAATTTCAAATAACATTTTTTTTAATAATAAAGAAAATTACAACAAAAATCTGAAATTTGGAAAATCAAAATTAAAAATATGCAGAATTGAAAAGTAATTTTAATTTTTAACGTTTTTATAAATTCCATGGATCAAAAATGTTAAAATTCGAAAAAAAAGTTAAAATTCGAAATTCCAAAAGTTATAAAAAATCGGAATTATAGAAATTCGAAAATACAAATTTACGAAAACCTCGAAATTATAACAATCAAAAACTCTATTTCTTCCAAAATTAAAAAATCTGAAATGAAAATTTAAGAATAAAGAAATTTAAAAAAATAAAGAAATTTAAAAAAAAATTAAGAATTTAAGAATTTAAAAAAATAAAAAATTTAAAAATTTAAAAATTTAAGAATTTAAGAATTTAAGAATTTAAGAATTTAAGAATTTAAGAATTTAAGAATTTAAGAATTTAAGAATTTAAGAATTTAAGAATTTAAGAATTTAAGAATTTAAGAATTTAAGAATTTAAGAATTTAAGAATTTAAGAATTTAAGAATTTAAGAATTTAAGAATTTAAGAATTTAAGAATTTAAGAATTTAAGAATTTAAGAATTTAAGAATTTAAGAATTTAAGAATTTAAGAATTTAAGAATTTAAGAATTTAAGAATTTAAGAATTTAAGAATTTAAGAATTTAAGAATTTAAGAATTTAAGAATTTAAGAATTTAAGAATTTAAGAATTTAAGAATTTAAGAATTTAAGAATTTAAGAATTTAAGAATTTAAGAATTTAAGAATTTAAGAATTTAAGAATTTAAGAATTTAAGAATTTAAGAATTTAAGAATTTAAGAATTTAAGAATTTAAGAATTTAAGAATTTAAGAATTTAAGAATTTAAGAATTTAAGAATTTAAGAATTTAAGAATTTAAGAATTTAAGAATTTAAGAATTTAAGAATTTAAGAATTTAAGAATTTAAGAATTTAAGAATTTAAGAATTTAAGAATTTAAGAATTTAAGAATTTAAGAATTTAAGAATTTAAGAATTTAAGAATTTAAGAATTTAAGAATTTAAGAATTTAAGAATTTAAGAATTTAAGAATTTAAGAATTTAAGAATTTAAGAATTTAAGAATTTAAGAATTTAAGAATTTAAGAATTTAAGAATTTAAGAATTTAAGAATTTAAGAATTTAAGAATTTAAGAATTTAAGAATTTAAGAATTTAAGAATTTAAGAATTTAAGAATTTAAGAATTTAAGAATTTAAGAATTAAGAATTTAAGAATTTAAGAATTTAAGAATTTAAGAATTTAAGAATTCTAGATTAAATTTTCAAAACAACCTATCCCTCATGGGTTTCCTATGCAGATAGGACCTTTTGAAAATTTAATCGAGAATTTAAGAATTTAAGAATTTAAGAATTTAAGAATTTAAGAATTTAAGAATTTAAGAATTTAAGAATTTAAGAATTTAAGAATTTAAGAATTTAAGAATTTAAGAATTTAAGAATTTAAGAATTTAAGAATTTAAGAATTTAAGAATTTAAGAATTTAAGAATTTAAGAATTTAAGAATTTAAGAATTTAAGAATTTAAGAATTTAAGAATTTAAGAATTTAAGAATTTAAGAATTTAAGAATTTAAGAATTTAAGAATTTAAGAATTTAAGAATTTAAGAATTTAAGAATTTAAGAATTTAAGAATTTAAGAATTTAAGAATTTAAGAATTTAAGAATTTAAGAATTTAAGAATTTAAGAATTTAAGAATTTAAGAATTTAAGAATTTAAGAATTTAAGAATTTAAGAATTTAAGAATTTAAGAATTTAAGAATTTAAGAATTGAAGAATTTAAGAATTGAAGAATTTAAGAATTTAAGAATTTAAGAATTTAAGAATTTAAGGATTTAAGAATTTAAGAATTTAAGAATTTAAAAATTCAAGAATTTAAGAATTTAAAAATTTAAGAATTTAAGAATTTAAGAATTTAAGAATTTAAGAATTTAAGAATTTAAGAATTTAAGAATTTAAGAATTTAAGAATTTAAGAATTTAAGAATTGAAGAATTTAAGAATTGAAGAATTGAAGAATTTAAGAATTTAAGAATTTAAGAATTTAAGAATTTAAGAATTTAAGAATTTAAGAATTTAAGAATTTAAGAATTTAAGAATTTAAGAATTTAAGAATTTAAGAATTTAAGAATTTAAGAATTTAAGAATTTAAAAATTTAAGAATTTAAAAATTCAAGAATTTAAGAATTCCAGAAAAAAAATTAAACATTTGTACCAGCCTTGTTTTATAATTTCCAAATTTCCTAACTTCCTAATTTCCTAGTTTCCGAATATCCTAATTTCCTTATTTCCTAATTTCCATACTTCCAAATTTCCTGATTTCTTCACTTCCTAACTTCCTTAACTCCTAATTTCCTAGTTTCCTAATTTCCTAACTTCCTTATATTCTAATTTCCTAATTTCCTAATATCCAAATTTCCTAACTTCCTAACTTCCTAATTTCCTAATTTTCTAACTTCCTAATTTCCTAACATATTATTTTCCTAATTTCACGATTTTCTAATTTCTGAATTTCCTATTTTCCTTATTTCATAATTTCCTTATTTCCTTGCTTCCTAATTTCCTAACATATTGATTTCATAATTTCTTAACTTCCTAACTTCCTAAACTCCTAATTTTTTAGTTTCCTAATTTCCTAATTTCCCAACTTCCTAATTTCCTAATTTCCTAACTTCCTACACCCAAAGGAAAAATATATCTCAAAATCTGCAACAGTGGATTTGCTGCAGAAAATGTCACATTTTATAACATTTTTTGCAGCAAGCCCCTAGATCATTTTTGCCCGCGTGTAAACATTTCAGCGATCTGCAGTTCTCACCAACACATATAATGCTGGCCCGTCCCCGAGCAACACTCCAAAGAAAAGCATATGTTGGTGCTCTTTCACTCACTTTTCATCAAGCGTCCATGGCGCGGTGGTAGCGTGTCGGATCGCAACCGGGACTCCTTGAGACACGACGTTCCGGACGCAGCACCATCGCTGCCGATCATTATCCTCCCAACCACCCACTGACCTCATGTCCGCTTCCGTCGTGTCCTGCTCCGGATTCCGCCAACCGGTTCCAGCACAATTCAATCACACTCACACTTCCGCGCCAATCGTTCACTCTCCACTGTCCACAGCGTAAACATAAACACGCGCCTCTTTTCATGCGCTGTCAAAAACCAAGTACACGCTTCAGTAAGGGATAGTCTGTTTCGGGTTATTACTACCCGGTCAATATATTTATATTGTTTACATTATTTTGAAGGACGAAAACCCTACATCCCCATCTTCCTTTAAATAAAACATTTGTTGGATTTGAATTCACTCTCATTGACAATTTCAAATATTTAATCTCTTCATCACTTGCTTCAATAATTTATCATTAGTTAAACTAAACAAAACCACAGCAAAATACACATCCGTTTCAACCAGTTATCTAGCGATCACAAGGTTATTTACTGCTTAGTAAACAAGTATGATAATTCAACATTCAAGGCAAAACAAATCAACGTCCTTATCAACTGCCACAATTACTTGCCGAAATGCAACTATTTATTTTCAAAACAAATTAGAATTCAAATCGTCTTCAGTTATCTCCTACACAAGTGAAAATAAACATATTTTTTTTTAAGTAACACTCAATCTCCCTCAACACATTTGAAACAGTGATGTTCATTAGTTCACCAGCTATGTTCTTCATCCGCTCTCCCACTTCACCTTTTGAATAACTTCAATGAACCTCAAACCATTCGTATGACCAATATGCAATATTAATAAATACATTCTCACGATTTCTCTACACTTCAAGCTATCAAAACATTAAATCACGTTCTATCCCGATTTTTTTTAGTCAATGCTCCAATTTCTTCATGAGAATAATTCTGAGAATTTTGAACCCAATATAAGATGTCACACAAGAAACACAGATTTATCTATTTAAGCTGCAATGGATTTAAGTCATCATATTACATATATAACATACCAATGGAATGTGCTAAACATCCTACTTTATTTCAATTGCTTTAAAATAAAATATCTATTTTTTATCGATCCCGGAGTTAATTCAAAAATTTTACAAAGAAATAATAAATCATTAATTTATTATCAACACAACAAACCCTGAAAACCATTTTTAAAATTTTACTAGCGCATTTACCAAAAATTGCATTAGTAGTTAGACTATTCTTCTATTCTTTATCATTTCATAACTAAATTGAATTCAACAACTCATATTTTATGTATATCTAATTTGGGCCATGTTTTCATCTTTTCTCTATTTTGAAATTCTGGTCAATCACTTTGATATGAAATCTCAACATTTATTATTGTCGTGACTTTTACCCGATTTATCCAGCGAATTCCAAATATTTCGGATACCAATAATAAGACGCGTCCTTTCAAGCCCAAGCAAAACACACGACTGATTTATTTCTCTTTTTCTCACGCACACATTCTCAACTTCTCTCTCGGCTGGCCTGCTCTCTCATTACGCTACATGAACGCTCTCTCTTCTCACTCTCTCTTCTCTGCCACACTCATTCACTACAATTATCTGAATAAATTTCAAAATCGTACATATTCATACAGTTTGATTATTTTCAGATCAATAACTAGCTAGATCACTTTTGTTATCACTCATAAACTTACGACCATTGGATTGAAAATTTAGTCGATAACTCATTCCGTACCGAAGAAGAGAACTGTACTGTTCCGAGCTAAACAGCAATTACTTTGGTTATATCATTTTCGTTAAAATGCAATATCGAAAACGATTTCATAATCATCATAATATCATAATCATCATAATATTATAAAATATTTTATAAAACTGAGATGATAACTAACTTTTGAACGGTTATTGAAGTTCACCAATCCTTCAATTACATCATAGAACAAATAACACTTTAATTTATTTACTACTATACAAGACCTCTCATCTCGACTTTCGATCTGAACCTGAATAAGTCCGATCTTTATAAACACGTTACTTTAGCCATTCAAAACAAATGCATCAGTACTCTCGTATTTCAACTGTTCTCAATCTTGTATATTTTTACTTATTCAAGAACACAATCAATGTTTTCGAACCTTATGCAGCCTTTCTGTATACTAGTATTTGAATCAGTAAATTGTCATGTCTATAAACATTATCATTTTTATAATGTTTAATAAGTATCAATAAAACAACACAATACTTTTTTCAATTACGTTTACATTTAAAGTTCATCATCTCGGTACGAGAATCAAACTCACGACCTCTGGATTAGAAACCCAGCACGCCGCTAGTCGAAACCCATCCCCTAACGGTCAGTATTCCCAGTGAGCATATTTACTCTTTTAAGGGATCTGACTGTCAGTGGCCATCAACTTAAAAATGTTTAAAAAATGAAAACTCTTAGATCCATACAATTTTCAACTGTCATAATTCTACGTTTCTCAAAACATAATTCAGTGTACTAATACACTATGCTTTCACATATCACAGAAAAAATATAAAACCAACAAGTAACACAAACCACTTGAATCATTAAATATTGAAAACATCATTCATTCAAAGTTCTCTTTTTTTACGCCGAACATTTATTTTTAATCGACTCGTTCAGACAAACATTTAACAACTTCAATTCAAAAATTACAATCAATCGCGTGATCCATCGTTACCTACCATTTTAGCAATTCTGTATCTGGAAAACATTTTGATACTTTGATTCCAAGCTATATTAAGTCGTCGTTAATAAAACATTTAGATCAGTGACTTAGACTAGGCACAAAACATTAGGAATGTAAAAACTCACTAAATCATCTGCATTACAACCTTCGGTGGTCTCTGCTGCAAACTTCACTTGCACTTCGAACCCATCAACCTGTGGATCACCTTCCGTCTACCTTTGGACTGTTCGTCCAACACTTGCCAACCTCTCATCTCTTTCCTTTTCTATCATCTGGCTTGCTTTCATATGTTGCGCCACAATGATAAGAAGAAAGACCTTACTATTGTTTTAAACACCAAACAAAACAAAAGGCACTTTGAAAACTTGAAACAATTATGTTTTGAATGGTTCACAAATATTTCCTGGTGGGAATTTTAACCATAACGATCTTTGTCAAAATGTTTTACATATCCAAACATGAAAGAGTAGAATCATTTTCATCAAAGCCTTTTTCAAATTCAAACTCCTTTAACCAAATATCATCTAATCAATATTGCAGTAAAGTGATTTAAACTGCAGCATGCGTTTTGTTCTTGTCACATTTCCAACCACATTCGACCACTAGTCTCAAATGTTTAGTCTTCAAGTCTTTGCACATTAAAATTTGATCATCGTTTGGCTCTCAAACCAAAGCAAACCTTTTCTGCCAAATATATGAAACACTGTCAATGAATTTGACTCGGAAATCTTTCAGTTACATTTTGTCCTCAAACTCCGTCCGTTGCCTCGATTATACACCTATCGAGAAATCACTTTTATTTTTTTTGAATACTTCAGATTTGACTAGGAAACATCTTTCAAATACAACAACGTACCGGGAATCAATTCGTACCAATTTAATTCCTTTGACTCTTGTCAAACATTTAGCTCTTTTAAATAAATTAAGGTGCCTCTTAACTCGGACAATCAAAAGACATATGACATCTCTGCAATAGTTATATTACTGTAGAGCCTTCTAGTTTCTCCACGATATCAAAATTTAGCCCCCAAGCCAAATCACTGATATTTAGATCTCCCAGGATCTAGCAAATCTTTATAGATTGAAACCGCTAGCCAACATTGAGTAATTTAAGAGTCACATCATTGAACTCCAGAGTCCTCTAGCTCATGCAAACTTTCAATCGTTTGGCCCTAGCCAAATCACTCAAATCCAGAGCCCCCTAGCTCTTGCAAACTTATGATCATTTGCCCCCCAAGCACATCATTCTACTCCAGAGCCCCCTAGCTCTTGCAAACTTTAAATCATTTGGTCCCCTAGCCAAATCATTCAACTCCAGAGCCCCCTAGCTCTTGCAAACATTAAATCATTTGGCCCCCTAGCCAAATCATTCAACTCCAGAGCCCCCTAGCTCTTGCAAACTTTGAATCATTTGGCCCCAAGCCAAATCATTCAACTCCAGAGCCCCCTAGCTCTTGCAAACTTTGAATCATTTGGCCCCCAAGCCAAATCATTCAACTCTAGAGCCCCCTAGCTCTTGCAAACATTTGATCATTTGGCTCCCTAGCCAAATTCAATTTTGAGCCCCCTAGCTTTTGCTAAGTTTTTTTTATCATTTGGCCCCCTAGCCAAATTCATCTCCAGAGCCCGACCAAAATATTCGATCCATGACCCTTCCAGCTCAGCACATCTTCTACTGCAGTAAGGCCCTCTAGCCAAACTGTCAAGAATCAAATCGTAAACAACGACAAGCCCTCCGGGAAAACAATCAACCATTTTACTTTGACTTTCGCCTTCGCTTCCACTTTCAATAATTTCTACTATTTTCTTCTCATAAACAATCTTGCGAGAAACCACACTCGCTTCACCACTTCAATAGCAGAATCAAATTATCAATTTTACAATTACCACACAATCGCTCGTTTATAATTTGACGACACCCGGAACCTGGTCCGTTGTCCTCTTCTTCTCCCTCTGATAAAAAACGGTCCTATCCCATCCTCGTCGCCAGATGTAGAGTCGCAACCGGGACTCCTTGAGACACGACGTTCCGGACGCAGCACCATCGCTGCCGATCATTATCCTCCCAACCACCCACTGACCTCATGTCCGCTTCCGTCGTGTCCTGCTCCGGATTCCGCCAACCGGTTCCAGCACAATTCAATCACACTCACACTTCCGCGCCAATCGTTCACTCTCCACTGTCCACAGCGTAAACATAAACACGCGCCTCTTTTCATGCGCTGTCAAAAACCAAGTACACGCTTCAGTAAGGGATAGTCTGTTTCGGGTTATTACTACCCGGTCAATATATTTATATTGTTTACATTATTTTGAAGGACGAAAACCCTACAAATAACCAAGAAGTTGGTGGTTCAATCCTCGTTCTGTTAAGGGTTTTTTTTTTGTGAAATACAACCAAAAAGTCGTCGGTAATGTCGATAATTGTCGGTAACGGGCAAAAATGTCATACCCCTATATCGCAAAAAATGCATGAGGACAGTTTTCATGCAGATTCTGATATACTTTCATGCCGCCATGCATCACAATCATGCGATCGCCGTTTGGGTGTAATTTCCTAATTTCCTAACTTACTAATTTCCTAACTTCTTAATTTCCTTGTTTCCTGATTTCCTAATTTCCCAATTTCATAACTTCCTCACTTCCTAATATCCTAATTTAATTTCCTAACTTCCTAATTTCCTAGTTTTCTAATTTTAAAAATTTCCTTATTTCCTAATTTCCAAATTTCCTAATTTCCTAACTTCCTAATTTCCTAACTTCCTAACTTCCTAACATCCTAATTTCCTTACATATTAATTTTCTGATTTCTTAATTTCCTTGTTTCATAATTTCCTAATTTTATTATTTTCTTTATTTTACTAATTTGCTAATATCATAATTTCCAAATTTCCTAATTCCCTTTTTTCCTAATTTCCAAATTTTTGAATTTCCTTCTTCCATAATTACATAGTTTTTTAATTTCTTTATTTCATAATTACATATTTTTTTAATTTCTGTTTTTCTTGTTTTAGAATTTAAGAATTTTAAATTTGCTTCTATTTATTGATTTCTTAATTTTGTTTATAATTGTTGTTAATTTTTTGAATAAACATTTTTAATCTATTTAATTTTAAGTTTTGAATATTTTTTATCTTTTTATTTTTTCCTCGAAAGAACCTCAAGCGCGCACACCGTCAATCGCGCTCTTACCGAACTGTCAACTTTTCTTGGGGGGGTCACGAAAAGAACACGCAACATTTCTTGACCGCGTTCCTTCCGATCAGCATACCGTACTATAATGTGTACTTCTTTGAGGTTTTTCATTCTTTAAAAATACACTCAAGCTATTTATTTTCATGATAGGACACATTACACATTGATTTTCTGAAAAGCTTTTTTTCTTGAGGTTTTCCCTTCTTTGAAAATAATCATTCTGCTTTATAGTAAAATTTGGTAGAATTCAGTCATGTAAGTCAAATGATTAACAAAAAAAGGGAAAATTCTTACATAACAACACATTGAAATAATGTTGAAAACATCTAGTATTTGTCTAATATCTATCGATCTACATTGTTACATCTCGTGGGGGTTGATAATAGTAGTTTATGCAACAAGTTGCAAAAAGAGGATTTTTTCAGCACGAGTCGTACATTTATCCAACGAGGTTCACCGAGTTGGATAAATACGAAGAGTGCTGAAAAAATCAAGTTTTGCAACGAGTTCCATACACCATTTTTTGCAATTCCGAAAAACACCTATTGAATGAAATTTTAAGTCAAATTTTCATGTATTTTGTCAATAAATCGTTTGAATAAAAAAAATGTTGAAAAGTGTTACTTTTCGAAACAATTGCTGAAAAGTTCAACTTTTCAGCATTTATTTTGAAAAGTGTTGCTATTCGATTCTTTTATTTTTGGTACAGAAAAGTAGGCTATTTCGTCGTTCAAGAATGACAGGAAAAGTAAGTAGTTTCGCGACGGAATTGCAAAAAGTATTGTTTCAATAGTCAACGCTTGCTTCTATTGTTCATGTCCGAACATTTCACTTTCTTTTTATCATTCATGTATTTATCATTCATATTGTTGTCAAAATATCGAGTTCTTTCAATGTGACTAGGTGAAACCAACGGGGTAGAAACTAAATAATTCTTAACCATAAGTGAGCGAGTAGGCAAGATTCCATTCATTCTCATATCAGGTAATAAAAAAAACTAATTTTTCGGGAAATGTCCATTCCGGGAAACGTCCATTCCGGGAAATTTCATTCCGGATAACGTCCATTCCGGATAATGTCCATTCCGGATAACGTCCATTCCGGAAAATGTCCATTCCGGATAATGTCCATTCCGGAAAACGTCTATTCCGGGAAATGGAATTCCGGAATTTGTCATAGAATCGTCAAATCTCATACTGCGTGTTTTGCTTCTGTTGATCTTCTTCTTCGAATTGCATGGCATTGTTGCCGGGTATGTTTTTTATTGCACCAAAAGTGCAGAAAATCGCTGGCAACAGTGTCTGCGGCACATTCTGAAATGCCACGCGGCGTGTACCTTTGATAGAAACGGACAATATTTAGTCATTTTCAAGGCAATAAACTAATTTCGAATTTGGCGTTAAAAGTAAGAAATTTAAAATACAAAAAAAAAAAATTGGTCGTCATTCGATTATCCGAAGTCCTATACCTTCGGATAATCGAACTTCGGATAATCGAAACTTCGGATAATCGATGCTTCGGATAATCGAGTCTGGACTTTATTTTAGTTTTAAATTTTTAATTTACAGAATTTTTCAAGTTAACTTATTTTTGAAATTATAATTTCTTTATTTTATTTTTATTTTTAACTGTAGCTGTTGAATTTTTGGTGTTCGAATTCTTAATTATTAAAAATTTGGATTTTTTTATTTCGAATTTCAAAATTTTATTTTTGTTTAGTTTATAAACTTTTAAATTTTTCAACCTTATTTTTTATTGTGAATTTTTAAAATTATTTTACGTACCATTTTTGTATGGACAGTAGGGTGACCACGACAGAAAGAAAATAAAAGGCAACTTACACTCAAAGTCAAAAGTATCCTTTTTTCAAGTTCACCCGTCGTCACCCTTTTAAAAGGGTATCGAAAATGTACTGATTTTGACATACCCTTTTGAAAGGGTGACGCCGGGTGAACTTGAAAAAAGGATAGAAAGTATCCTTTTGAGGGATACTTCTGATTTTGAGTGTAGTGACGTGCCCTTACTTTAAATCCCGAAAAATCACAGTACTGAAAAGCAAAATTAAGTGTCTGTTTGAGTGCTGAAAAGCTCAACTTTTTCGCACGTAAATATTGCGGATTTCAGAGATTTTTAGACAATCGTGCAATTTGTGGAAAGCTCTCCAACAAAGTGCACACCTCAAACTAAAGCAGAAAAAAACTATCCAAGACACACACCCTACTTTGAAACTGTTCTAAAGTGGTCGAAAGCAACAAAGCTCAGTCGAGACACGAACCACTCTAGGCGAAAAGGGGGGAGAAGGGGTAGGATTTCAAGTGTGCAAATATTTGGTGTGCAGTTATGATTTGCAAGGGTGGAGAATTTGGTGCAAAGTGTGCAATAGCAAAATAACATTTAATTCGAACGGAACTGCATTCGAATGATCGAATTAAAATTCGCTAATTGGGTACTAAAGCCCTAAGTCAATTTTTATGTATAACGGTAAAAAACACGATTAAAAACCATTTCTGATCACTTTTTTTCATTTTAATGCAAAATTTTTTTTTGACAAGACAACATTTTTTCGATGGATCAACTATGGTACCCTTGGAACAAGCTGTCAAGTAGGAGCTTTTCTGTCAAGAAGGACCGCGAGGTTATTTTTTCAAAATTTATTTAAAAATCCATTTTAAACTCTTTGTGGTCGTACAAAGGGTCATTGTACTCAGAAAAATAAGCTTTATCGCTGTAAACAATAATATCAGCAATCTAAGCTTCATTTTAGGACCCAATTGGAACGACATACACAGCTGTCAAAAGCATGAAACCACGTGCATAGTAAAACGTAAAGTAACTCCACAGTCTGTGATGTTATGGTTAGTATTAACATTCATAGGTCGCCTTCCTAAGGTTTCGTTGATATGGTCCAGTTTGTGACGATACACTACCTTCCCTTTACTGGGAAAAGATCACCAGTTGTGTTGGTCCGAGCCGGGATTTGAACCCCGATCTACCGCTTACTAGGCGGGAGCGTTACCACTATAGGCTACGTGGCTCGGTCAAACCACGTGCATGGAAATCTTTTTTTTTTGCAATTTGATGCATAAATTACTTTTTACCCTATGCAATTTTTATACTGAGCCGCATTAGCCGCATTCTATTCCACCTAGCAGTTTACGAATTTTTTTTTGAATGTTTAAACATTTTGAAATATTTAATTTTTAATTATTAAAATCTTTCAAGCTTTAAATTTGTGATTTATTGTTTTTTTTTTATTTTTCTGATATAAATGAATATTTCTAAAGTTTTTTTTTTTAATAGGTCCTATAAACATATGAAAGACAATAGTTTATAGGTCCTTTAAAAAAAACTCTAGATTTGCATTTTTGAATTTTCCAAATATTTGATTTATTTTTTTAAGTTTTTCAATTTGAAAATATTAACTTTAATACCCAATTTGAGTGAATCCGCTCAACTGTGTACACTATTGTAGAAAAAGTACTGGAACGCGCTAAATACACCCTTACCAAAAATCATGATTTTTTGAGTTTCAAATCCTACTTTTCATACGATTTTTTGAGTTCAGGTACTACAACCATAAAAATGGTTATATGGGTTGAACTGAAAAATTCGTATGAAAAGTGGGATTTGGAACTCAAAAAATCATGATTTTTGGTAAGGGTGTACCCAGGAAAAAGTTTTGCCGCTTCTCTCCTTGTAGAACTTCGGCAAAAGAGAGAGTTGGAGAGAGCGAGCTGAAAAGTACGGGAACGTGCTGCAAAAAAGTGACTTATGCTGGCTGCAGAAATTCTGAAATTCTGCAAGTACGGGAGAGATCTATTATTTTCGAAAAGATCTGTTAAATTTTGTACGCACAGCAGAATCAAATGGTGCTTCGCGAATCGTCATAAAACCTGATAAAACTTTATACACGTAGCTTCGGTACGTCCCCCGGTCGATCATCAGGCAATCGCAAATCTGCCCTCTGAGAAATGTAATTACTCGATCAGCCTGATGTTAGAACGCATAAGGGCTGATGTAAGGCCGACCGGGGGGGTACATTTTTCAGCGGGTAGACGAACCAATCTGTCAAAATCATATGACAGCTCTCTTGGCGGCACTCACTCTCTTCATCAGCTGCTCTCCGGCACTCAAATTTCCCAGGCGAGCAGCTGGCCGCTGGCCGTCGCCGTTCTCTTCAGTCTTCGACTGACTTTTGTTGTGATCAGACCTTTTTCCGAGAGGCGTTCGTTCCCCTGGAAAGTCCTCTCTCTCGCGGCCAATCGATTTTGGCAAGAGGCAAAAGAAAGAAAAGCAAAAAAAAAGTGTGTGTGCCGTGCAAGTGGAAAAAGAAAGATTCCTGCCGTAAAGCGAGGCTGCTAATTTCCTTCCCCGTGCGTTCCTTTTGGTCTCCGTTTCGTTTCGCGTTTTTTTCTTTTTCGTTTGTCCTTGTCCGGAACTTTTCGGTTCATTTTGCCCTTTCCCGTACCGCCCTTGGTTGAAAAGGGTGCAAAAATTGCAATTTCCCCAAAAGGTGGAAGAAAATTCGCGTTTTTTTTGTTTCGTGTTCGCAAGTTGCGTCCCTTTGTCCGGAGGTAGCACTTTGTCTAGTTTCCGATACCCCCGGGTAATCATAGCAGCCCTCACGGTGGCCACAGCCTAAGAAGCATGGCGGAGAATGAAGATATGAGTAACAGTAGTAGTAATAGTAGTAACAGCAGCAGCAGAGAAGACATGCACTTCTTCGAGGGCGTCGAGAAGCTGCTGGAGATCTGGTTCGAGCCCAATCCATCCAACAAGGGTGCCGACCTGCGGAAGATCCCCAGGTGAGTTTGTGTTCCCTCCCCCTTAGTCACCTCCCCCCCCGAAACACCGACCACCGCACGCAACGCGAATGCTTCTAGACGGTTCCAATTTTATCAACACACGCTTTGCTCTTGCTTGTGGGATGCACTCAGGATGCAGCTGAAGAGCCAGCAGACAGCCGGGGGAAAATCGAGAAAATGACCCAGAGAAAGGAGAGCCGGCTCTTCACGGCGTCGTGCTCTGCTGCTTTGTGCCCTGTCCGGTTAGTAACAGCACCAGAGAGAGAGAGAGAAGCTCTGACGAAAATCGGCACGGGCTCGGGCAGTAGAAGAGCATCATCAGATGTTCGGTGCATGATCTTGCGAGGTAGATTAAATTGCAATATACAAAAGCACTTTTGCAAGCATCAGCATAAGCGGAGAAGCGTCATTTGTGGCAAAATTTTATAAATTTCTCTCGAAAAAATACCTGTACCTGAGTCACATTCACGCGAACCACTCGGTTAGGTAATAATTGGAGCTAATTGTCGCCGGTGCAAGCCGGTGTGATCTGATGGATGTCCGTTGTCCATGTGTGGGGGAATACATGTGCTGAGTCCTATCTTATCTCAAATCAGCCACTTGTGTAACGTTTGCGCTATTGCAGAACTGAACAAATTGTTAGAAATTAAATGCCACTCAATCGTGTTATAAAGAGACAGTTAATTAGAAAATTTGTCTTCTTTTATTAAATTTTGATGTTATAAACATACTATACAAACCCCGATGTAGGGATGATTTTTAGTTACGAATTTTGAAGCTTAGTGAACAAAATACTATGACTTTTGCTCCCTTTTTGAAGAAGTTTATGTTGCGGATATCTGGAACCGTTACTAAAACGTCGAAAATTCTAGTTCCAGGCAAAATCAAAACAATTTCACAAAACCTCACCTACAATTCAACTGGCTGGTGTTTGCAAATTATTTTGTTTAGTAAAAGTACCACTAGCGTGCCCAGATCCTCAAGGAAGGTGGAGCAACAATATGAGCGTTTTGAAAATTTCGTCGTTTATGGACACCCCCTTGGCAATTTTAGAACAAATTTCTAAGGATGCTGGGGCAACTGCCCCATGTTGCTCCACCCTGTGCACGCTAGTGAAAAGTACATAAGTACCTTCTAAAGATTCTATCCGTTTATGCATTTTGAAAATATTTCGAAACATTAACATTAAATTGTTTCGATAGTAAATGTTGAAAGACAAATCGAAACGGTATGTTTATAGAAATTTATAAAGAAATTTCTATAAACATACCGTTTCGATTTGTCTCAAGGAAGATAAAACCCAGTGAGAAAACTGGCTCTAGTTTGAGCTAAAATGGCTTTTACTAGAGTGAAACTTGAGCTAATTTTCTCACTAAGAAAGAAACATTAAAAAATGTCACTCCGATTTCTCGGAAATGTCTAAATAGGGTTCTAAAGCCCTATGTAAATTTTTATGTACAACGGTTAAAAACGTGATTAAAAACTATTTGTAATCAATTTTTTTTTTCATTTTAATGCAAAAAAATAAATTGACAAGACAACAGAGTGCTTCTGGGGACGCGCAGTCCTGTTTTTTCGTGATAATTTTTGTCTCTTTTGTGTCGCTATTTGTGTGCATGGGGTGATTGGGCATAACAATTGAATAATGCCATCAAAAGAGTGTTTTTGGAATGTACTACGGAAGAGGTTTACATCGCAGTCGGGAGCTGGTTGGATGATCCTGGAACTGAATTTGGTGAGAGCGTTCTAATTTATTTCTTATTATATTACTGCATTTTAATGTTCATAATATTTATCAACCAATGCCCACTACTTCATTCGTCGGTGAAGTATCCCATCAAACCCTTTCCCCTTCCAAATCCGGATATCTTGGAGGTCGTCTTAGGCATCTCTATAGGGTATCCAATAATCAAATCCCTCCCCACCTCCCCCGTTGATCGTGAGGAGTCGACCAAAAGGACAAATGAGTGGTAATGTGTCATTCGGCACATTCCTGACGCATTTATTTTCCTTATCGGCGCCAACCTAGCTATTGCGAGCTTTATGCTCGGCTAGAGTACGGTCAACCAAGCTAAGCTAAGCTAAAAATAAATTGACAAGACAACATTTTTTCGATGGTTCAACTATGGTTTCCTTGGAACGAGCTGTCAAGTAGGACCTTTTGTATCAAAAAGTACCGCGAGGTTAATTTTTTGAAATTTATTTAAAAAAATATTTTAAACTCTTTGTGGTCGTACAAAGGGTCATTGTGCGCAGAAAAATAAGCTTTATTGCTGTGAACAATAATATCAGCAATCTAAACTTAATTTTAGGACCCAATTGATTTTGTGCAAAAAACGTAAACCAAATTTTAACACAGGAAATATGATTATATTATAAAACTATCATTTATTTCACATTATTGAATGTTTGTCCTGTTTAATAATAGTATTCAGTCTGCAAAGACGGTGTGATTGTCTCTTTAAATCTAAATAATGTGATTTTTCGAAATGAAAACCTGCAAATGCTTCGACAGAGCGAACTGGAGTACTTTTGCTCGCTCGATCGAGCGGGAGGTCGACCTCAACGCTAGCTGGATCAACACTCTAGATCGCTCGGAGAAAATCGACGACGCCATCGACAAGTTCACCGCCATCCTCAAAGCAGCTGAAGAAGCCGCTGTCCCTTCGCGTAGGATCCTACCTCAGAAGAAGGACATTCCCGACGAGCTGAAGCTGCTAATCCGGCTGAGGAACGTGCGGCGTAGACAGTTCATCCGAAGACGGGACCCGCTCATCGGAGCGGTGGTGACCCACCTGAACAACGTCATCAGCACCAAAAGCGCCGAGCACCGCTACAAAAATTTCGGCTCCTTGCTAAGGACGCTGGACAACGGCAGCAACAAGTTCTGGAAGCTTACCCGCAACCTCCGGAACACGGTCAAGTACAGCCCCCCGCTGAACGTCAACGGAGACCTCGTAGCGAGCCCTTCAGCGAAAGCCGAAGCGCTCGCAAGTGCGTTCGCCGTTGCCCACAACAACGAGCAACCAGGTGATCCCGAAACATCGGCCGCTGTGGAGAACGCGCTTGGCCACATCCGAGCGACAACTCCTCCCGTGCCTCCGGCCGCCCTTGTCAAGCCGAAAGAGGTCAAGGCGATCATCCGCACGCTCAAAAACCGGAAGTCTCCTGGGCAAGACGGAATCCGGAATACGTGCCTCATGCAGCTGCCAAGAAAAGGGTTGGTCGTCCTGACCAAAATCTTCAACGCTTGCCTGGCCTTGGGCTACTTTCCGGCTCGTTGGAAGCACGCAAACGTGATCGCCATCCCAAAGGCGAACAAGGACATAACCAATCCAGGTAACTACCGCCCGATCAGCCTTCTGAGCAGCCTGAGCAAACTCCTGGAACGGGTGATTCTCGCCCGGATAAACCGTCACATGGAGACGGAGCAAACCATCCCACACGAGCAGTTCGGCTTCAAGCCGGGGCACTCAACGGTGCACCAACTCGCCCGTATCTCGGAGATGGTGAAGCGCGGCTTCCTGGCGGGGAAGTCGACCGGCATGATCCTTCTCGACGTCGAAAAGGCCTACGACTCCGTGTGGCAGGACGCCGTGGTCTACAAGCTCTTCCGCTCGAACCTCCAGCCGTTCCTGGTCAAGATCGTCGAGTCGTTCCTGACGAATCGGTCGTTTACGGTGATGGTGAATGGCGAGCGTTCCTTCGTCCACAACATCCCCTTCGGCGTGCCCCAAGGATCAGTGCTGAGCCCGACTCTCTACAACATCCTCACCTCCGACGTGCCGATGATCGATGGAGTGTCGTACGCATTCTTTGCGGATGACACTGCATACTTGGCATCGGATAAGGACCCGAAGATCGTCGTCACCCACCTCCAAGCGGCACAGAACAACCTCGAGGAGTTTCAGCGGAAGTGGCGCATCAAGCTGAACGCTGGGAAAACCCAGTCCATCTTCTTCACCAGGGGCAACTGCGCCAAATCGCACCGTAAGCGACTCCAGGTGAAGCAGAACAAGCTGCTCAAGATGGTGCACAACTTGGACCCGTGGTACCCGACCGACGATCTACACGAGCTGGCCGGCGTCGACACCATCGACGCAAGCATCGAAAAGGCAACGAGAACCTTCAGGACTTCCTGTGGGATGTCAACGAATCCGATCATCGAAGCACTCCTCCGTCAATAACTGTGATATTAGTCTTAAGCCAAACATAGATCTAGGGTTTTTTCTCAAAATTTATTTTCCCTAAAAGAGCACGCAGCTAGCAACATCTAAACTTAGAAACATGTACCCTCCTTGTAAAGGCTTATGAATTGATCTCAGTTGAAAGGTTCTCCAAATCTCTGAATTGCAAATGTAACATCCTGGAGCAGAACTGTTAAAACCCAGTGAGAAAACTGGCTCTAGTTTGAGCTAAAATGGCTTTTACTAGAGTGAAACTTGAGCTAATTTTCTCACTAAGAAAGAAACATTAAAAAATGTCACTCCGATTTCTCGGAAATGTCTAAATAGGGTTCTAAAGCCCTATGTAAATTTTTATGTACAACGGTTAAAAACGTGATTAAAAACTATTTGTAATCAATTTTTTTTTTCATTTTAATGCAAAAAAATAAATTGACAAGACAACAGAGTGCTTCTGGGGACGCGCAGTCCTGTTTTTTCGTGATAATTTTTGTCTCTTTTGTGTCGCTATTTGTGTGCATGGGGTGATTGGGCATAACAATTGAATAATGCCATCAAAAGAGTGTTTTTGGAATGTACTACGGAAGAGGTTTACATCGCAGTCGGGAGCTGGTTGGATGATCCTGGAACTGAATTTGGTGAGAGCGTTCTAATTTATTTCTTATTATATTACTGCATTTTAATGTTCATAATATTTATCAACCAATGCCCACTACTTCATTCGTCGGTGAAGTATCCCATCAAACCCTTTCCCCTTCCAAATCCGGATATCTTGGAGGTCGTCTTAGGCATCTCTATAGGGTATCCAATAATCAAATCCCTCCCCACCTCCCCCGTTGATCGTGAGGAGTCGACCAAAAGGACAAATGAGTGGTAATGTGTCATTCGGCACATTCCTGACGCATTTATTTTCCTTATCGGCGCCAACCTAGCTATTGCGAGCTTTATGCTCGGCTAGAGTACGGTCAACCAAGCTAAGCTAAGCTAAAAATAAATTGACAAGACAACATTTTTTCGATGGTTCAACTATGGTTTCCTTGGAACGAGCTGTCAAGTAGGACCTTTTGTATCAAAAAGTACCGCGAGGTTAATTTTTTGAAATTTATTTAAAAAAATATTTTAAACTCTTTGTGGTCGTACAAAGGGTCATTGTGCGCAGAAAAATAAGCTTTATTGCTGTGAACAATAATATCAGCAATCTAAACTTAATTTTAGGACCCAATTGATTTTGTGCAAAAAACGTAAACCAAATTTTAACACAGGAAATATGATTATATTATAAAACTATCATTTATTTCACATTATTGAATGTTTGTCCTGTTTAATAATAGTATTCAGTCTGCAAAGACGGTGTGATTGTCTCTTTAAATCTAAATAATGTGATTTTTCGAAATGAAAACCTGCAAATGCTTCGACAGAGCGAACTGGAGTACTTTTGCTCGCTCGATCGAGCGGGAGGTCGACCTCAACGCTAGCTGGATCAACACTCTAGATCGCTCGGAGAAAATCGACGACGCCATCGACAAGTTCACCGCCATCCTCAAAGCAGCTGAAGAAGCCGCTGTCCCTTCGCGTAGGATCCTACCTCAGAAGAAGGACATTCCCGACGAGCTGAAGCTGCTAATCCGGCTGAGGAACGTGCGGCGTAGACAGTTCATCCGAAGACGGGACCCGCTCATCGGAGCGGTGGTGACCCACCTGAACAACGTCATCAGCACCAAAAGCGCCGAGCACCGCTACAAAAATTTCGGCTCCTTGCTAAGGACGCTGGACAACGGCAGCAACAAGTTCTGGAAGCTTACCCGCAACCTCCGGAACACGGTCAAGTACAGCCCCCCGCTGAACGTCAACGGAGACCTCGTAGCGAGCCCTTCAGCGAAAGCCGAAGCGCTCGCAAGTGCGTTCGCCGTTGCCCACAACAACGAGCAACCAGGTGATCCCGAAACATCGGCCGCTGTGGAGAACGCGCTTGGCCACATCCGAGCGACAACTCCTCCCGTGCCTCCGGCCGCCCTTGTCAAGCCGAAAGAGGTCAAGGCGATCATCCGCACGCTCAAAAACCGGAAGTCTCCTGGGCAAGACGGAATCCGGAATACGTGCCTCATGCAGCTGCCAAGAAAAGGGTTGGTCGTCCTGACCAAAATCTTCAACGCTTGCCTGGCCTTGGGCTACTTTCCGGCTCGTTGGAAGCACGCAAACGTGATCGCCATCCCAAAGGCGAACAAGGACATAACCAATCCAGGTAACTACCGCCCGATCAGCCTTCTGAGCAGCCTGAGCAAACTCCTGGAACGGGTGATTCTCGCCCGGATAAACCGTCACATGGAGACGGAGCAAACCATCCCACACGAGCAGTTCGGCTTCAAGCCGGGGCACTCAACGGTGCACCAACTCGCCCGTATCTCGGAGATGGTGAAGCGCGGCTTCCTGGCGGGGAAGTCGACCGGCATGATCCTTCTCGACGTCGAAAAGGCCTACGACTCCGTGTGGCAGGACGCCGTGGTCTACAAGCTCTTCCGCTCGAACCTCCAGCCGTTCCTGGTCAAGATCGTCGAGTCGTTCCTGACGAATCGGTCGTTTACGGTGATGGTGAATGGCGAGCGTTCCTTCGTCCACAACATCCCCTTCGGCGTGCCCCAAGGATCAGTGCTGAGCCCGACTCTCTACAACATCCTCACCTCCGACGTGCCGATGATCGATGGAGTGTCGTACGCATTCTTTGCGGATGACACTGCATACTTGGCATCGGATAAGGACCCGAAGATCGTCGTCACCCACCTCCAAGCGGCACAGAACAACCTCGAGGAGTTTCAGCGGAAGTGGCGCATCAAGCTGAACGCTGGGAAAACCCAGTCCATCTTCTTCACCAGGGGCAACTGCGCCAAATCGCACCGTAAGCGACTCCAGGTGAAGCAGAACAAGCTGCTCAAGATGGTGCACAACTTGGACCCGTGGTACCCGACCGACGATCTACACGAGCTGGCCGGCGTCGACACCATCGACGCAAGCATCGAAAAGGCAACGAGAACCTTCAGGACTTCCTGTGGGATGTCAACGAATCCGATCATCGAAGCACTCCTCCGTCAATAACTGTGATATTAGTCTTAAGCCAAACATAGATCTAGGGTTTTTTCTCAAAATTTATTTTCCCTAAAAGAGCACGCAGCTAGCAACATCTAAACTTAGAAACATGTACCCTCCTTGTAAAGGCTTATGAATTGATCTCAGTTGAAAGGTTCTCCAAATCTCTGAATTGCAAATGTAACATCCTGGAGCAGAACTGTTAAATTCTAATAAACACCAATTGAAAAAAAAAACCTGCAAATTATCAGTGAGGTATTAAAGTCCACACTCGATTATCCGAGTCCTCGATTACCCAATGTTTCGGTTATCCGAAGATTTCTTAGAATCTTCGGATAATCGAATCATGTTTTGCCTTCCTCACCTCAATTAGGAAAGGCTATAAAATCACTCGAAAAATGAACTCTTCGGACTGGCTGAACCGATTTGGACCCTAGTTAATATTATTAAGTTTAGAAAAGTACCCCAAAAGTTATGCTAAAAAAACGATTTTAGCTAAACTTCGGAAGATTGTAAAAAGGGTGGTTTTTATAAGAAAACCCATCATGCTATATAATGTTAGAAAGGTATTTGAAAGACCTATCCAACGCGTTCAAAAGATTGAAGATCTTACAATCCCGTCAAAAGTTATGAGCACTTAAGTGTTATTTATACACTTTTATGAGGCCGGATCTCAAATATTTTGTTGAAAAAGTTGTCCGGATCTATCATGCGACCCATCGTTAGATATACTTTTCCAACGAGCCCAAAAGATTGAAGATCTGATAAACCTATCAAAAGTTATGAGTACTTTAGTGTTTTTAATACACTTTTTTATGCCGGATCTAAGATATTTTGATAAAAATAAGTGTTATTTATACACTTTTTTGAGGCTGTGTAGTGTAATCACTTTATGAATGCGAGGAAGGCACCAACCACCTAATGGTAACGTTTTTTTTTGTTTTTTTTTTGCCACTTTTAAATAACATCAAATTCGTGTTCTGCGACCCCGCTTTAGTCATTTTTGAGTATTTGATTACCTGACACATTACCAAATGCATTAAAAGTGTTTTCAACTGAAATCGAGTGATAAATAGCTCAATAGGGCGTATGCAAGCAAGTTTCTATCAACGGTTTTACAAAAAAAAGTTGTTTAAATAGTGAATATCAGCAAATTGGATAGAGTTAGGAGCGAGTGCTTAACCTGTCAACATATGAGAATTTCCCCTTGGTAGTAGATTTATTGGAGCACGTGAATCCAAGAGCAAAAAACGAGCAATTCGTCTTTTGCCATCAACTATTGTTCGAAAAATTTGTAAAGTCACCAGAATCTAAAACTCCGATCCGGGTTTAACTTTGGTTTTCACATTTTCCAATCTACCCCGGAGGCAACTAGAGTAGAGGAAAAAAAAACTACCTAACTTTTAGTGACGACGTAAATTGATTTCCATTCTTTTGTGTGTAATTTTCATCGGGTTTTTAGTTTGAAGGGAGGTAGGACGTCGAGCGGAATGTTAGTTGCACAGCAAAAAATGTAGTAGCTTGGCTGCGTGTAATTGACTTGAGTGTAAAATAATTTTTGCATCATCTGTATGTAATATTACATACAACAATATGTAGCTCATCTGTATGGGAAACCCACTTGACCGAATCTCGTCGGTTTTAATATTTTTTCTAAATATTTCATACAAAGGTGATGTGTGCATACTTTTGCATGCGATTTTACCATCTGACTATTTTTCAGTTTGGTGGGTCGTGGGGGACGATAAAAATAGTCCACTGCATAGTTGATGTGCAGAGAAATTGAGTGAAATGTAGCAAAAAAACAAGCACAAAAAAGGCAGCCTTTTGTTGCCCCATTGTGTTCGGTTAGAACGCGATAATTGAATGTGGGGCTAGGGGTTGGACAGAGTCGATGGTTTTATTATTCGTTAATCTATTGACGGCGGTTTTGATATTTTTGTCAATAGATCGACGAATAGTTGAGCTAGCGTTCCCACCGTATATTATCAATCTCGGTTAAATTTGACATCTTATAAACATCATCACAACATCATTTTCAAAAAAGTTTGCGCAAAACAGAGTTTATCACGGTTCATATCCAGAATCGACGATTCCTTCGTATGACCCTTCTGCCTGAGCTGCTCGACTAGGAAAAACGGGGACGGGGACTTGGACCATCCGGAACGGTGTGGTGCCCGAGGACGTTCACGGCAATGTCCACGGAAGCCAAAACCCACTTTCTTGCTAGCTAGCTTTCAGATGATTTGTGTCCGTTCGCTCCTCTGAAGGAGGCCATCATTTGCCTTTGGAGCACAAGGTGTTTTTTCAGCATCTCAGGACTTTTGCTGTGGCTTCTGCGGAACCGTCTACAGCAGCCAGTTGCACAAAACAACACATTAAAAGGCTCACAATCTGTAGAAGGCCATCCCTCCTAAGTCAACAATCCAGAAGAATACCATCAAGAAGATCGTCGGAGAAAACAAAAACCCGGGAAGTTCATCCATCACGACTTCCTGCGTGACTACGGCGGACGAGTTGAGGCCCTTCATCGTGAGCGTTCTTGATAGGGTGTCCAGGGCCTGCTACAGGACGAAACGAAACCCTCCTCTCCCTTTTTCGGTGGTTTATCAATAAAAAGCGGAAACACAACTATATTTACAACAAAAAAACCGCAAATTAAAGAATTATACAAAAAAATAAAACAAAGAGTTTGAGTTCTTCGTTGACATGTATCCCGCGAACCGTTTGTAGGTCTGGTTGAAAAAGTGCAGCAACTGGGACGGAACGATTTAGCACCTCCGCGTTCCGCTTAGAACTTCCGCAACCACCGTACAAGAGCCGAAACAATGTAAATCGTGTTGTTGGTTCCCGGAATCTTCCGACCGCCGCCGCCGGATTGAATCTGGTAATGGCGATCGTACCGGATGCGCTTGAACGAGCAAAGCTCGCCGAGGTTGTTTAGAACCGGAAAAGAATCTAAGGAGGAAGTCGATTGGATTTTTTGATGTTAAACCATCCAGCTTACTAACCTCCTCAATCGCTTCAGTTTAACCCTTCCTCGCTCCTGTCCCGCTTCTTGAACAACATTCGATCGGACCGGACCGAAATCTGCACGTCCAACTTCCACTGGCATCCGCTCACTCGAACCCGCTCAAACATGTCCATCAGCTCGACTCCGCATCCGCATCCGGCAGTTGGTTGATCTGGTTCACCGTGACGAGACTATGTCCTATGATTTTGAACCGATTTGGGGTGAAAGCAGGTCGTCACTTTCCATTTAGAACAGCGCCGAAACGGCGCCCAGGCCACTTTTTCATGGGTTCCGTTTGGTTTGCTGGAACGACGTCGGGACTGTAACCGAAACCGGTGAAATTTGTTTTGTTTTGATTTGAATATGACATTTCAACTCACCAAGGTTCCTAAGGCATGGTGGGATTTCGTTAATATATTAACACTGGAACGCCCAACGCATGTCCAACTTACACGGACGCCCAAGCCTCCCAAAAAAGTTGGAACGGTAACTTCAACTCGCTGGTTCTCGGGCATAACTCACCCAATCAAGACGATTCTTTTTTCTAGTGATTTGTTAGGATGTCTAGATGATCCTAGAACTTTGCAGAATTCAATTTGATCAAATCTGTAATTTTTGCGACCAAAAACATCGTTCCAACTTTTTCAAAAAGACTGCCTCCGCGGAATTTTTGGCGAATTTTTTTTTACACGCGAAAAAAAAAGTTGGAACGATGTTTTTGATCGCAAAAATTACAGATTTGATCAAATTGAGTTCGGCAAAGTTCTAGGATCATCTAGACATCCTAACAAATCACTGGAAAAAAGAATCGTCTTGATTGGGTGAGTTATGCCCGAGAACCAGCGAGTTGAAGTTACCGTTCCAACTTTTTTGGAGCCTTGGGCGTTGGAATGTTAACGAAATGTCGATATACTGACCAATTATTTTAATGCGTTAATAATGTATTGACCGATCTGTCCGACCCCTAGATGTGGGGTTACGTAACGTCACTCTGCTCGAGACTTGGGATGCCATAATGGACGGCACATCATCTCTTCTCTGTCGCGGGGCGGTTCATTTATGGTTTGGCTTTGGCTATAATAAAATTTACCCTCCCCAGGTTTGGGTTATTGGGAGCTGGGGTGGTTTCACCTTGAGGATAACACCTTCCTACCGGCTTTTCGCGACAGAGTCTCGGCCGATGGCAATGAAATCGAGAGTTGCGCGCGTGTGTGGTTTCTTGAACTTACACACTTTATTATTATACAGAGAAACAGCGGTTTTATCGAGAGAGGGAGAGTGTGTTGGGGTGAGAGAGTTACTCAAATGTTATTCTCAGTTTGGTTTGTGAGCTTTAAATTTTAATGTCGAGCGAAATGTTATATTTGCTACTCTCAGCTGTTTTTAAAACTGTTTTTTTATTCGACAATTGAAACATAATAATATTTTCTGTTAAATCTATATGTTTTTGTATCTAAAATACCACAATATTTCTCCGACAGAATCACATTTTTTTAAATTAAATCAATCAATTTATTTTGTCTAAAGACTAAATTGTAAAACGAATCTATGTTAATCAACTGGTCAAAGTTTGAAGCCGGCTTCGAGCTTATTCTAGAGCCTATTTTATTTTGCTGATGTCATGTGTTTCGTATAACAAAAAAAATGAGCAACGCAGCGTTTGTTGTCATACAATCCGAGCAGCTTTGTTTTATTTTTACTTTTATTTCTTCTATGCAAAACGCTGTACTAGGAACGGAATCGAACCGAAACGGTTTCGTTTTTTGTTTTGCGTTTTGCGAATGTATGCAACTTTTGTGAGTGTTTTCAGCGTTGAGTAGCTCGCCGAGTAAATATAAGCATTGAAAAATGGTATCGAAAATAGCATCCAAAACATGCACGCCGCAAGGTTTGTTTGGTGTTGATTTTGAAAAGTGAAAGCTGCCATAAATTTCGTCGCCATAATGGCGGAAGATGCGTTATTTCACTTTAGGTTGAAAAAATCGAAAAAATTATAATTAAATTAAGTTTCAAACGTTTACAACTTATTATAAATTCAGTTAAATAAACAATTATAACAAATTAATTAAATTATAGCAACTTTCTCACTTCCATAATTGCTAAATTACCAAGTTCGCGTCTTATCGCGTGAGTTCATCACCATATGTGCAGACACTCACTTTGGCTCGACGACGACGACGATCCAGCTGTGGAAATATTCCAAAAAAGAGCATACGAAGCAGTCGACCAAGAGAGAATCGAACCTTCTAGAAGGTTTCGCCACGCCGTACCGTTGGAGACCGGTCGTCACGTGTTTGGACGCGTTTGAACGATGGGCATACATATGGGAAGGAGCAGAGAGAATGAGAGAGCTTGCATTTAAATTTGGAATGCAATTTCAGAAGGTTTTAGATCTGGACGGTATACGGAAAAGGTCAACCTCCTAAATCAGACTCAAATTTGTTCCACTTGAGTCAATATTTCGCCCTTTGAACCCCCCTAACTCAAACGGCAACCCAAAAAACGATCTTTGAACTCAGCTGTGCCGAAATAGCGGAGTCTCGTGCCGGCAGAACCGGTTCACACAACCCACAACAACGAAAAAAAAGGCAGGAGGAACTTTGCGTCAAGGCATAACTCATCAAAAGGCAAAATTTGTGCCCGGGACGGGTTTGATCAAAATGAATTTTGTCGAATGCTGACCAGCGCAAAAAAGAGGTTTGGTGGAACAAAAAAAAAGCTTCTCGAAGCCTTTGGAAACTGTGACGTCGTCATGGTCGCGTTTTGGAGCGATAAGGTGTGTGTGATACGACTTGTGGTTTCGAAGGTATACACCCAGAACTAGGCATCGGCATACGAGAGGATAAAGAGCACGATTCGGTAGTAAAATGGTACTGTGTGGGGACGGAGAGGATAAATCCCGAAATTACCGAGAGTACTTTACTCATGGGTTCATCTTCAAAAAAAGTTCATCTTCAAAAAAAAAAAAAAAAAAAGTACCGGTGCTGAGACTCGAACCCAAGACCTTCGGCATATTGAACCGTGCCTTTGCCGTATGGGCCACCATGGTTCGGTGACTAAGTGGCAGTCATTCGTCCATATAAGCCACTCAATAGGATGAACTGTTCCAATGAACGAATGAACACGCGAGAGGACTATACTCTCGCAAAATAGCACTTTCCTCACGTTTCTTTTCGTGAGGACTATCCCCTCGTTCTTTAACTTTGGGTGTAGAAAATTATTTCAATTTTGTTAGTAAAGTCGTCAAACTCGGAACACTCACAGTTTTGGAACACTTTTGTGGTAATTTGTTATTTAATAGGATGCAAAATGCAACTTTTTTTTCGAACTTGCTATTTCAAAAGTTAAAGTTGATTTTTTAACAACATTCTGCATTTTAAGACTATTGTATCAAGAGCAGCAGAACACTACCTTCAAATTGCCTGTTCCATAATTGTGGGATGTTATTGTATCTCCCACAATTAAAAAAATACTTTATTGAACTGAAAATACCGTTAAAAATCAGACTATTTGCAAAACCATAGTTACTAGGGTGGGTACGTTTTTCAAAAAGTTCTCGGATCAAGTTTTAGTATGGTTCCCCTTGTAGGCCATGCCCATAGGGACTTTCATGCCAAATATCAGCTCATTTGGTTGTAAACTGGATGCGCGCATCAGAGTTAAAGTTTACATGGGAATTACTATGAGAAATTGGAAATTTGTTCAAACGCTCCTACAGGTCTGGGGAAATCACGCGCCAACTTCTGGTATGGTCAGGCCTGAGGGGAATGGTCTGGAGAACACTTTTCCCGAAGAGAGCATATGGATTCGTTGTCCCTAGACCTGGCGCATCGGCAAACAATCCGATGTCTCCGGAATCAACGGTTTTCCCTCAAAAAGCATCAAATTTTCCTTAGCATGCTATGAAAGCTTGATGAACACCGCGACGCCATACGTCAGACAGCTACCACGTGGGTGAGAAACGGCTGGAATATTTAATTGCAAACCTTCTTTTAACTAGAAAATGATCATTTCGAGTAATCCTGATATTATTCAATCGAATCCAGAATCTTTGCATAGCAAATTTGTATTTTTTTGCAAATATTTCGACCACGTGGTAGCTGCCAGACGTATGGCGTCGCGGTGTTCATCCAGCTTTCATAGCATGCTAAGGAAAATTTGATGGTTTTTAGGGAAAACCGTTGATTCCGGAGACATCGGATTGTTTGCCGATGCGCCAGGTCTAGGGACAACGAATCCATATGCTCTCTTCGGGAAAAGTGTTCTCCAGACCATTCCCCATAGGCCTCACCATACCAGAAGTTGGCGCGTGATTTTCCCAGACCTGTAGGAGCGTTTGAAAAAAAAGTTCCAATTTCCCATAGTAATTCCCATGTAAACTTTAACCCTGATGCGCGCAGCCAGTTTACAACCAAATGAGCTGATATTTGGCATGAAAGTCCCTATGGGCATGGCCTACAAGGGGAACCATACTAAAACTTGATCCGAGAACTTTTTGAAAAACGTACCCACCCTAATAGTTACACTTATAATTTGTTGATTTTAGCGTTTGTAGTCATTATTTTGTTGTGAATATGCGCTTCTAAAGAAAAATTCAGATAACTTCATAATTTCAATGGAAATAGGCATGCAATCAACTGAAAACAGTTATTTTTTTCTGTGTTGATGATTCACTGGATTAAAGTTTTAATTTCAAATTTTCAAAACATATCACTTTTTTTCAAAAAAGGTAAAATTTTTATGAAAATTACGGTTTTTTGAAAATAAGATTTGGTGATTTTTTTATATGTTACAAATAAATAAGTAAGGGACAACACACAATTTGAGTGTTTTCGAAAAAAAAAAATGTAATTTGTAATTCAAAATTTCGCTTTGCTTCCGAATTATGAAAATTTGAGTATTTTAGTAAAGAAAACCCGTTTTCCAAAAAATATTTAATTAAGCTAAATGCAAACAAACATCTCTTCGTTTGATAGACATACAGTCCAGACTCGATTATCCTAAGCTTCGATTATCCGAAGTTTCGATTATCCGATGTTTGATTATTCGAAAGTTTGTATGGGACTTCGGATTATCGAATCAAGAACAAAAAAAATCTTTTGTTTTTTATTTTATTTTCTCACTTTAAACATGAAATTCCAGTTTTGCGACCCCATTACAGTCAAATTTGAACGGTTGATTGCCTATAAACTTAAAAATGCATTTTTTTTTCAATATTATTGTACATCGAAAATTATCAAAAATTCAAAAGATTTCTGAACAGTGTTGCAAATGAGTGATAAAAAAGCTATCAATAGATTATCTCTGCACCAAAAATATCCGAGAGTATAGCGGCCGTCACTATAGCTTGTGAGATCTCTTCTTGTGTCTCGTGATTCCCAGCGATGTCATTCTCTCTCTATCACTCTTCCCCTTTTCCTCGACTATGCGCTCTCACCGCTGAGTCTCTCAATCTCTCCGAAAACTGCAATGAGAGAACGCGAGATGGCGATTAGGAGCCGGCCACGCATGACGTCCCGTTAAACTGCGTTTGCGAAATTGGTTTTGTGGCGGCTTTTGTGGTTAAACGCTGTTTCGGTAGGATGATCGTGGAAGCGGGAATGAGAGAGAAAAGGAAAATGTCAATCGCGAGTGGGTACACACGAAGACGTGTTCGGATATGTTCGGCGCTGAGAGTTTCAAAGAAGAGAGAAGAGCAGTTGTATTTGAGGCATGAATATTCAGGCGGGATAATTGTAGTTGCTGAGAGCTGATATTTTGATATTTTAACAACCCTGTTTCTGAATAAACCCAAACGTGCTTAAAAATGGTTCTAAACGCAGGGGAATGCATTTTAAATTGATTTCAGCTGATTCCACTTGAATTTCCATTGACATTTAGAAGTTCTTTAAAAACATATTTTTTTGCCCCCTTATTTTTGGGCCCGATGTTTAAGGGCCCCCATTTTTTTTAATATTTGTACCAGCATAAAAATATTGCTGTATCTCCAAGCTTTTGCATCGTATCAAAAAATGGTCAAAGATAACATTTTTGTATACACCCAAAGGAAATATATATCTCAAAATCTGCAACAGTGGATTTGCTGCAGAAAATGTCACATTTTATAACATTTTTAGCAGCAAGCCCGTAGATCATTTTTGCCCGCGTGTAAACATTTCAGCGATCTGCAGTTCTCACCACCACATACACTCAACCCCCGGTGGTTGGTCACTTTTTCGTTTGACACTTTTTTAGTTTGTACCCCGTTGGTTGGTCAAAGTCAAACTAAAAAGTGACGAACTGTCACTTTTTACACGGCGCTCACGCACACTATCAAAACAAACGTTTAGTAGTGTGTGTGAACTCCGTGTAAAAGGGGTGTCAAACTAAAACGTGACCCCGTTCGTTTGACAACAGTTGGTGTCAAACCATCGGGGTTTGAGTGTATAATGCTGGCCCGTTCCCGAGCAACACTCCAAAGTGAAGAATATGTTGGTGCTCTTTCACTCACATTTCATCAAGCGTCCATGGCGCGTTGGTAGCGTGTCGGATCAACAACCAATAAGTTGGTGGTTCAATCCTCGTTCTGTTAAGGGGTTTTTTTTGTGAAATACAACCAAAAAGCCGTCGGTAATGTCGATAATTGTCGGTAACGGGCAAAAATGTCATACCCCTATATCGCAAAAAATGCATTAGGACAGATTTCATGCAGATACTGATATACTTTCATGCCGCCATGTATCACAAGCATGCGACCGCCGGTTGGGTGTAGGAAATAGGCTTTAAAAAAAATACACTGAACAAAATTATTATCATTTTTACCCCTAATGCCAAACAGCGATGGATGAATCATCATCAAAAGAAAATCTTTGACCGTTTATCATGAGAAACAATCCGAAGAGAACTTGGCTCTCCTCTCTCGCACACGGAAGATCGGTAAAAGGAATCTAAAAAAAATCATCATCTTGATTATTCGGCGGAACATCTTTTTCACTACTACACTTGCAAACGTCGAAAAATGACCTGTCACTTTTTGTGGATGGACAATGTGCGAAATAAATAATATAAAGTGGTGCTGAAAAAGGAATTCAGTGATTGATTTTCTTGGAGAGGTTCGGGAGCGATTTTCTTTTGCGTGATTTGCCTCCTCTAAAATTTAAGGAATCAAACAAATTCATGTTTTATTTTAATTGGAAATCGGACCATTAGTTTCTAAACTACATAGCGGCATTTGAAAATTTAGTGCTGTTTGTTTCTCAATCTAATCTAATCTAATCTAATCTAACACAAACGCAGCCAGTCCGATGAAAGCATGCTGGAAAGTCTTGTGATTAGATTACGCCCCAAGCACTTTTCTTGTCATTATTAATAATTGCAGTACAGTTATCCCTCATATTCGGAACAGTTTACAGATCGGCCAATGTTCAAAAAATCATAGAAAATTGATAATTGTTTATATCATGTTTTAGAAGAAAAACTTTGACCCTTGAAATCCACAAATTCGGAACACTTTTTTCTAACGGATGTAAACAAACTTTGGTTCTCTCCATGAGTACATAATTTTTACAAAATAATGACTTCAGGCACTGAATATGTGGGAAGACTGTACATCCGAGAACATCCGAAAATGTGTTACAAAAATTCAAGCGGCCAGCCCTACTGCGTTGTGTTTACCGCAGAGAGGATTCTGAGAACGGATCACATTTCACAGAATCTACAGGGGAGGAAGGATGCGTGGGCATTAGCCTGTCCCATTTTGAGGTCATGTCGAGGAATTTCAGGTGCTCACTTCTTAAATGATAGATTATGATGTTAGGAACAATGTTTTCTTAGACAAGAAAAAATAATAAAATACTTTCTCGCACCCCCTAGTCGATTTACTGAAAAAAGTCACTTTTTTGAACAAATTTTCTAAAATCGCTTGGAATCAATACAAAAACTGTTTCGATCAGGTGTGTATTATCTTCAAACGATAGGTTTTTGTCCATAGATTAAGATGCACTATCAATATTGGACCAAAATTTAAGTTTTTGGACTTTCCCAGGCGGATTTGTGTCGAAAAAATCGCATTTTTTCGAAACTTTTTTCAGAAATGTTCATTTAATTTAGGGTAGCATATTTTTCCCAGTAAAACCAATACATGCAGCTTGTAGGAAATTTCATGGCGAACATTTTTCCCTCTGAGAAAATGCAATTTCGACACTCCAGAGCCGAGATATTTGAGTTTTAGTGAGGAAAAAAGTGCCAATTTTCAAAATTTCTCAGAATTCAGAAGCAAGGCCTACTAATTACACGATGTAGCAAGCATATGTCTCAAAGGTCAGGGTATGCTTTTTTATAGTAATTTTGGCCGCTGAATCCGAATCTGAAATCAAATTTCGTGTAAACAGTGATGTTTTGGAGCTACACCCTTTTGGAATGTTATTTGCGTGTTTAAGAGGCAGTTTTTGTAAATATTGCTCGGTTTGTTCTAGAGGTCGTATCGAGGTGCTCCGATTTGGATGAAACTTTCAGCGTTTGTTTGTCTATACATGAGATGAACTCATGCCAAATATGAGCCCTCTACAACAAAGGGAAGTGGGGTAAAACGGGCTTTGAAGTTTGAGGTCGAAAAAAACATAAAAAATCTTAAAATTGCTCGCATTTCCGTAAAACTTCATCAATTCCAACTCTCTTAGATGCATTCGAAAGGTCTTTTGAAGCACTTCAAAATGAGCCATAGACATCCAGGATTGGTTTGACTTTTTCTCATAGCTTTTGCAAATTACTGTAAAAAATGGTTTTTTAAACCTCAATATCTTTTTGCAACAGCCAGCAACACCAAGTAAGGGAATTTCATGGACTATAAGCCTACGGTAATAACTTTTTGGCCAATCGCAGTTTTTCGCATAGTTTTTCGATTTTTCTATAATAAACATTTTACAACGTTAGTTATTGTCCTGTAGGCATCCATAGCGGCACTTTTTAGTCTCCCTTTTGTCATATTCGAAATCCTCGGAAAATTCAAACTTCAATGCCCGTTTTACCCCACTTCCCTTTGTTGTAGAGGGCTCATATTTGGCATGAGTTCATCTCATGTATAGACAAACAAACGCTGAAAGTTTCATCCAAATCGGAGCACCTCGATACGACCTCTAGAACAAACCGAGCATTTACAAAAACTGCCTCTTAAACACGCAAATAGCATTCCAAAAGGGTGTAGCTCCAAAACATCACTGTTTACACGAAATTTGATTTCAGATTCGGATTCAGCGGCCAAAATTACTATAAAAAAGCATACCCTGACCTTTGAGACATATGCTTGCTACATCGTGTAATTAGTAGGCCTTGCTTCTGAATTCTGAGAAATTTTGAAAATTGGCACTTTTTTCCTCACTAAAACTCAAATATCTCGGCTCTGGAGTGTCGAAATTGCATTTTCTCAGAGGGAAAAATGTTCGCCATGAAATTTCCTACAAGCTGCATGTATTGGTTTTACTGGGAAAAATATGCTACCCTAAATTAAATGAACATTTCTGAAAAAAGTTTCGAAAAAATGCGATTTTTTCGACACAAATCCGCCTGGGAAAGTCCAAAAACTTAAATTTTGGTCCAATATTGATAGTGCATCTTAATCTATGGACAAAAACCTATCGTTTGAAGATAATACACACCTGATCGAAACAGTTTTTGTATTGATTCCAAGCGATTTTAGAAAATTTGTTCAAAAAAGTGACTTTTTTCAGTAAATCGACTAGGGGGTGCGAGAAAGTATTTTATTATTTTTTCTTGTCTAAGAAAACATTGTTCCTAACATCATAATCTATCATTTAAGAAGTGAGCACCTGAAATTCCTCGACATGACCTCAAAATGGGACAGGCTAGTGGGCATACCATACTAAAAATCAGCGGTACTGATGGATTTACTAGGGATAGTTATCAGAAAATATCGAAATAATAGCCACAAAATCTAACCTTTCCCTATTTGTCCTTCTTTAACCTTTCCAGACCGATGTGGGAAGCACTGCTGAAGACGGTCCGCTGCGAGATCATCAGTTTCACCCGAAATGAACAGATTGACGCGTATGTTTTGAGGTAAGTTACCTTTTTCTTCGCATTTTAAAGCCCAATCGAGCGCTGTCGGGATCAAAGGGCAAGGATATCTGGTATTTCAAACAGGCTGAAAATGCCAAAATCATGTTCGACTTGAAAGGGTGAGATGTTCCACCAGCCTTTCACAGGTCAATGTGAATGCCAAGGACGACGCCTCCGCTCAGAATCACAAAGTATGTTCGTAATGTTTGCAGTGGTAAATCATCGTCGAATCGTGTAGCAATGGTAGTGGCTCCCCGGGGCAACATTTCAGACTTTTACGTGTGTTTGTTCGAGCAAACACAAACAATGCAAATAATATGAACTTGCTGGTGGTGTTGTACCGCGCCGTACAGATCAACCCTCATTTCACAGCCATCAGTGCTTTTTCCGAGAAGGAAGGTGGTGTACATTGTTTGCCAAAGGTGGATCAGTTCGGAGAGCACCTGACGCTTCTCGGAAGGATTCGAAGCGGGGTTGAGCTCGTCGCTCAAATCACTAATGTTTGAATATTCATGCAGTCAAAGTCAGACGGAGAACTTGATTATCGCGAGGCAAACAAACTTTTCAAATCAGCTGTTTCTTTTTGGGGATGGCGGCTGACGATGACGCGATGACGGAGGTATATTTTGCCGCACACGCGGTTATAAATAAACATTTTCGCCGAGGCATTATTCGCCGAAATTCTTTGCCTATCCCAAGCAAAACCAGAAGAATTTTGTTGTGTTTTGTTTGGCGAACCGAAAATAACAGTGTCGCCTTCCGGACCCACTGTGAGATAATAATTCGTTGACCTTTGCAGTTTGTGACTTATTTTGAAGCGGATTGGAGCCCTTGGATTCATACACAACTCTTCAAACAGTCTCATCTAACTGACTTCAATAATTGCATAATTGATAAGGCAATCGCCCCTGCTAGCAAAACCCTCCAGTTACTATCAGCCGACTTCGCGGAGCTGTTTGTACTGATAAGCCTTGGGACCTATAGTTGTCTGTTTTGCAAACCATTTTGAAATGGGAACTGACTCAGCTTACAGCTTCAGCTTCGATGGCGCAGGCTGTTGACACATTCCAAGAAGGATAAATAAAACATCACACTATCGGGTTGGTGGCGACTCTGCATTTCGAATTGTATTCGTTGCGGTGAATAAATTTTTCCATTTTCTGCGACGACCTTGGGTGCGTGTCGATGAATATGCTATGCCATGTTTAATACTTGAAGCAAGGAATGCAAACACCAGAGCCATCAATTTGCTGTACGTCATGCTTTTACGTTTAAGAAAGTTGGAATAGTTTCTTTGCTGCTTTGATTTCATGTCAAAACACGTTACATTAACCAGCTTTACCGCCCCTTAACTGTTCTTCAAATATTGTTTAATATTGTTATTCATACTTTTGGATAGGTTGTCAGATTTTCAGTCAGAAAGGTTAATCGATTACTCTTCCAATGATAAGTCGCATGATGGATCTTTTCATATACAGTAGTTGTTCGGTAACTGGGCTGAGAACGTAGCCCAGTCACCGAATGCTGCTCGATAATTGGGCTGAACGAAAAATAACGAGGGGACCACCGATGCATAATATTTTCCTGATGAAATATAATAATAAAATTAACTCAAATTTATTTACAATGCTTACTTTTCATATTTCTTAAATTCTGACTTGAAATTAAATAAATGTTAGAAAAAAGTTTTTTATTTATTGAACAGGCTTTTGGCATCCATTAACCCCTCGGTCATTTCGGTTTGTTTTGGTTTTTTGACGTTTGTCTGCTTTTTAACTGGGCTACAGCCCAGTTATCGAGCGCCCAGTTAAAAAGCAGCCCAGTTAAACAACGCCCAGTTACCGAACAACTACTGTATATGGTTTTTTTCACATAAATATAACTTTGTTAGGGTTAGATCTAAAATATTTGGGTTCATTCGAAGGTCATTTAACTTTCAACATTAAAGTTTTCTGATATTCTCGAAGAAGGTCACTATTCATGAAAATAATATTTTTTAGGTGTGTTTCCACACTTCTTCCTCCTCTGTAGATTAATAATTGGGTTGTTGTTTGCACACTCCGTGTTCGAACTCAACTAACTTCATCGAATCATCTCTGGCGGAAACTTTACGCAGTAGGCTATGATGATGTATTAGGATAATTCCTTGAAGTTTTGTATCCTTTCCGATATTGTTTTGTCGATTTTTTTTGTTATGTTGACCAAATACCCATGTAGGAGGGCCGAGGTATCCCAACGGAATCCGGAATATCTCCGGTAAAAGTTGACCATATTTGTCCCCCATCTGACAGTTAAAAATATAGACAAATCTGGATCTTTAGCTACCGGAAGCATCCAATTTGGTCAATTTTACCAAAAGCTATAACATTTTTAAGAAAAATAGGTGTCAAATGACTACTCGAGCGTTTGAGTGTTAACAAAACTAATTTTAAGATATTTAGTTTTATCATTGCCGAGATATAGCCTTTTTACCACAGCCAAAAATGTAGTAATCCAGCTGCGTGTAAAAGGGCAGGGTGAAAAATAAATATTGCATTATTTATGCAATTTTGTGTGATTTTACACTTTGAAATATGTAGCCCATCAGTATGGGAAACCCTACTTGACCGAAATGTCAAGCCTATATATGGGTTTATCCTTCCAGCTTTTCGTCGGTCTGATGGCCGAGTGGGCTAAGGCGAAAGTCCTTACTGTTAGTGCTGGGTTTGAATCCCGTCGGTTACAACTTTTTTTTTTGTGTTTGCAAAAATTGTACATGCAGTGTGTAATATTACGTGTTTATTTTGACGAAGGTGATGTGCATGCTTTTGCATGCGATTTTACCATCGGATTTTTTGCTGTTTAGAGCAACTTTTGTTCTACGAAAAACTTTACTTTTCCCGTCTTATGTTTTTTTCTTAATTTTTATTATTTGTATTTGAATTTATCTTGTTTAGTTTATGCTTGTTTTTGCAAGTATTTGACTGAAACTACCACTACCTATTATTATCTTCTGTCTATTTAGTTTTTTCATGATTTTCAAAAAAATAATATTTAGGTTAATGATGGGAAAATGATTTTTATGACCATACGAAAATTATTGGCTACTTCTGAAAACTCAGCTTGAAATGGTCTGGTCAGTTAAATGAAATTTTGAGATTTTCATGTACGTAATTCTTAAATAAAATAACCCTATTTCCCTTCCCACTTCCGATTCCCCAACCCAAAGTTTGACCAATTCCACTTCTCCCTTAAAAACATAATAATTTGCCAAAATTACACTAAATACACCTAAATGATTCAGAGCGTTTCGTACGGCACACCCACAGTAGAAAGCTGAGAGAATAGTTCTGCCAAAATTAAATGGAAGAATAAACCTCTCGCGGGTGAAATTGTGTTCATTTGTTCGTTGAAACAGTTCATCCCATTGAGTGGCTTATATTTCCAAATGACCATCTCATAGCCATCAAACTTTGGTGGCCGTTACGGCAAAGACGCGGTTCGATATGTCAAAGGTCTTGAGTTCGCGTCTAGATATCGGCACTTTTTTTTTTGGTTGATGAACTATTTTGAAAATGAACCCATGAGAATAACGCTCTCGGCAATCTCGGGATTTATCCTCTGAGTCCGTTCACAGTACCTTTATACTACCAGATCGTGTTCTTTATTCTCCGGATGGCGATGCCCAACTGTGAGTGTATGTCCACGCATCCTTCTTCTTCTTTTGTTGATTCTGTGAAATGTGGTCCGTTCACACAGAATCTGTCAACGCAGTAGCACTGGGTGCCAATTTTTTGCAATACATTCTCTGGGTTATGTGCCTATAGAAGTCAAAACCATGCTTGACCATCTTAGAAAATGTTGTCCTCTTTGATCATGGATAATGTACCCACAAAGTTTCATTCAAAATAATAATAAAAAACTCGGATCTTCTTGCACCCTTCGACAAAGTTGTAGGAAATTAAAATAAGGAAGCCAAAGATTTACCCAAGATGCTTCTTTTTTTGTTGCCGGCGCCTTACAGATGTTTCTGCGTATTTAGGACGGAAATTGTTGTTCCTGGAAATGGCTTTTTGAGAAAATCTTGTACGATAGTTTCTTCAAGACCACTCCAAAGAGTAACACAATTTAGAGATCTGGCAACCCTGCCTGTAAAAATGAGCACTTACGAGCATGGAAACTATCATTATTCCTTGGAACAGTTCTGATCTGATAATCAAATCAAAGGTTTATTTTGCTTCATCGAACTATTGACTGAGCTTACATTTCATTGGCAACCAACCGCAAATCCTAGGCAGACGAGTGTGACTGATAGTAACCTCGAGCGTGTACTAAAACAAAACTTCAATCATCGTGCTAGTCAATGTGCACCAGCGTTGGGTAATCCGATTGGATTACGAACTCTTTTGATGCATTAAATGATTAGCGTTGTTTCGTCAACAAGACGCGTCAAACCGTAAACAGACTGGGGTGAATTCCCTGCACGTCTTGGAATAGGGGTAAAGTACCGATACCTTTCAACGAGCTTTTCTGATTGATTACAGAGTTACACTGTTTTAACAAAAACGAGTTTTCAACAGAAGCCCAATTTTCCCCTTTGTACACGGAGAAAAAAGAGTTCCAGAAAATGGTGAACAAGCGTTCATGAAAATGGGAACCACGAACAAAGTGTTCAAATCCCATGGTACGATTTTGAAAAACGTACCATGGCATTTGAACACTTTGTTCGTGGTTCCCATTTTCATGAACGCTTGTTCACCATTTTCTGGAACTCATTTTCTCCGTGTAAAGTGATCATTTCGGTCGATATTGCACAGAGTTACTCAACTGATTGCACTGCTCTGTACAGCACTGCTACTGATTACTTAGAGCAACGGGAACGTGTGTGAAAATAATTATTATTTACACGTTGTTCCCAGAACAAATTATGACGCACTGTGAATTCAGCTTCATTCTGTCACTTTCCAGTTATAACCTGTTCAACAATCGGAACAACACGTTCTAGAACTTCTAAATTGATAGTGAAATTTTGGAATTAATTATGTTGTTCTATCGAAATCTTTTTCTTGCAAGTATTTCGGTTAAATTGGCTAAAACACTAGTTAACTGTACCAATAACTTTGTTTATATCTATTAGGATGTAACAAAAATGACTTTTTGGCGGGCATTCAGGGGTTTGTTCCGGTGGGCATACTGAGCCTAAATCCCAAATATGAGCTTGATTGGACGTAACAGGAGCTGGCGCTCCGCCCTTCAATTTTAAATGGGATTTAACCCGTGAAAAAAGATTTTTTTCAAAAATGTCACTTTTTGAGGCATTTTGGCCACCAATGCGTTTACCAAAAACATCACTGGCGTGTAGGCCAGATCCTTGCGCATCTTTTGGTATATATAACATTGAAGTTTGGAGCATCCTGGAGCTCGGTACAGACCTTCAAAGTTTGGCATATTTTCGAAAAATCGGTCCCAGCAAAATCAAATGGCGTCTCGGGCGTCGCGAGGTGCGACGCATATCTTTTTTGCCGGGGCCGATTTTTCGAAAAAATGCCAAACTTTGAAGGTCTGTATCGAGCTCCAGGATGCTCCAAACTTCAATGTTATATATACCAAAAGATGCGCAAGGATCTGGCCTACACGCCAGTGATGTTTTTGGTAAACGCATTGGTGGCCAAAATGCCTCAAAAAGTGACATTTTTGAAAAAATCTTTTTTTACGGGTTAAATCCCATTTAAAATTGAAGGGCGGAGCGCCAGCTCCTGTTACGTCCAATCAAGCTCATATTTGGGATTTAGGCTCAGTATGCCTACCTGAACAAACCCCTGAATGCCCGCCAAAAAGTCATTTTTGTTACACTCTAATATCAATCTTCTAGAACAAATAAGGCAAAGATTAGTCTTGTCCGCTTGCAATTCTTTGTGTTGCTTGTGACCGATGATAGTGCCGTTAATTATAATGCGTATTCGTCGAGAACTTTTCATTGAAGAGATTAGAAAAGAAAACAAGAGAAGGAGGAACTGGAAAGAATTGCATTGACCCGCAATACAAAATTCCAACGGAACGCAATCTCCGACGCGTTATCAACGCCTTCTCGAAGAAAAGTTTGCTTCCAAAAGCTTCCATCCGCGATAGTAGGTACCCCATCAACAGCCACACACATGGTGGCAATTGAACTACCCCTTCGAGAACGTTTTACACACACTGCAGAGATAAGCCTGCGACGACCGTAACCGTAATACGCGAGGCCGCAGTTGCGCGGTCCATCCTTGACTTGGGCGATAACCCGACGTTACCAAGTCCCGGCCGGCGGGGCAAGCACGTGCTTTTATTGTGTAACATTATCAGCTGGCAGTCGGCAGTCGAAAATTGCAAATTTCCCGGATTGTTGACCGATAATACTGTCTGCGAGTGACTAGGGACAGACCTCGCCGGGTACCGTTGACCCCCGCCAGATGACTTTAATTATGAACGAAATGGTCTCAATTTCGGGCAAAGTATCATCTTTCCGTGCCATTAGGAACGACGTGACGTACTTTGGTCTGGGGGCAAAGAAGATTTATGGCCGGAACTGTGAACCGGCAAAGAAAAGAAAGTAAAAGCTCATTCTCTTTGGACCGACCATAAAACGAGCTTTTAGCAAAGTTGTGTTGTGTTTTGTTTTCGCAAAGAAACATGCCGAAATATACTGCTGGCCTTGCGCTTATCCGGCTAAATATTTGATTAATGATGAAAGGAACAGATATAAAATTTCGGAGAATTTGTGAGGCTGGTGTGTTTGGGATTGACAGACAAACTACATCCGACAGAGACTGATTGGCGCGCTGGGTTGATGGATTTGTTGAAATGGGCAAATGTTAGTTGGGATTTCTGGAAATGGTCTGCCTGATTCAATGTCGTATCAATTTATTGTATATCAGTAGGATTGATTACGATAAACAAGTTGATAACACAAATACAGTGCAAAAAAAGCAAAGCAATCCACTTTAACGACCCCCGGGTCTTTTGTAGTCTCTGTTGCAAGTTTCTGCTCATTTGTAGGCGTCCGAAGGTTATGTATGGTGAGTCACCCAAAACCTCTTTTACGCAAACGGACCGACGTTTTACTTAAGGCGTGATCAGGCAAATCTCGTCTCGAAAAATGCCACCGGGTCCGTCTGGGATTCAACCCAGGCCATACTGGGGTTCAGAGGCTACCACGCTAACCACTAAACCACCGGACCCCAATACAGTGCAGTGCAGAGTAAATTTTGAGTACAAAATCTCAATTTTTCTTAAACGATTTTAAACCTATCTATTATAAATTCGAAAATATGAAATTTGAAAAAGAATAATTTATTTGGTAATAGCCATTTGTTGTCTCCTGAACTTCGAATCAATAATTATTTTCATAACAGTTTGTTATATCCAAATTTCAATTAGCACGCAGATCTATCTATTGTCCACTTGACTTGCTGATTGTAAGTTAGCTGCGAGTGGACTCTAGACTGGCCCAAAAAGAAATAATATTCGTGCAAAAAGAAGTGCGCGAACAAATCCCTTTCTAAAGTTTGCAGATCTGGCAACCCTGTCTAAAGATATGATCACTTAAGTGAGCCAGATCACTTATCTGAATGAAAACGATGTCCGAATTCATCATCCAACTCATCCTTGGTAGGGTCATGGAAAGATCTTTCGAAGGAATCTCAAAGTTTGGAGAACTGGCATTCCTGTTTCAAGTTAAGACCTTTTAAGTTATATTTATGTGTAATTTTTTCTTCATGTAGTTTGAAAAAGGATTTCTGGATTTTTTTTGTGCTTAGTTCATATAAACAAATGTGAACATTCAGTGTATCTCCCTCACACTTTATGTAGATGTCCATCGGAATAAGCGAGACACACTACACAGAAAAAAAAATCATGGTAATATTACATCTGGTGTAATGCCACTTTTTCAGTCTAAATTGAAGTAAAATTACATCATAAAAGAGGTAATTTTCAACCTACCAAAATTTTCAATTTCAATTTTCAATTCGGTTTTATTGGTGAATAATCAAGATACAATGAGTTATTTTGAAGTGCATAACAGAGTTTTGGAGTTCCTTTCAGCTGTGTGTTGCATCATAATCCATTTTGGAACAATTATTTCTTTAAATAAGGCACTAACAGGAGTAAGAAAAATTTAAAAAAAAACTTACAAAAATTGCAAAGGAAAAGGGATAGAGGTAGAGAAAGCTTATATCTAGATCACAGGTTGTTTATCCTTTGTAGATGTGCTTGATCATCAGTTCCCCAAGGGCCAGGAATTGTTCCGCCTTGTTCCTGCAGCTCCGAAACCGCGTCAACATCTCCCCCGCGAGAGCAAAGAACTCTGGCAGGGTGAAGAGATCTTCCCCGGTGACTTCTTGCTGGGCCGTACTGCCGCTACCGGCAGCGACCACGCTGGCAAACGATCGCCCCCCCCAGCCAGGGGGGAACGCTGAGTTGTCCGCGGGACCTTCCAAAATTAAAGCTTCCAAATTTACATTATTTTTTACTGTGTAAATGTTAACATTTGTTTAAAGGACCTAATAAAAAAAGTCTTGATTTATCATATTTTGATTTTTTTTATTTAAATTTATTATTTCTAAGTATTTATTTCCAATTTAAAAAAAAACCATGCTGGAAAAGCATCATTGCAAACATATTTTTGAAAAGTTGAGGAAATTTCTTACAATTTTGTCTCTTACATTTTTTTGTGTGAAAAATGAGTTTTTCTCAGTGTCACTTAATAAGCCCTCATATTGGTTCGATTAAAAAAGTTTTTTTTTCAGATTTTCTGCTCTTTTCAGTTAAAATAACATTAGAATAAGGAGTACCCTTTTAAAAGGCTTAAAAACACTTATTTTGGACATTTGAAAATGTAAGGCTTGACACAAACGTAATAAATTAAACAAATAGTTTCCGAGACATCGCGAGTTGAAAAATGAGGTTCTTTTAGGAATACCTGCACTGCCCGGGCAGACGGTAATAACAAAATTCATGCCATTTCAATAACAAATACTGTTAAAATAACAGAAAGTGTTATGGAATCTTCTTGAAAAATCCATTTTTGCATAAGGGTTTAATAACAGTTTATGTTATCATAACAAAAATTTTTGTTATGGAAGAATAACTTCAACTGTTATTAGGAAGATAAGATTAGTTGTAAAAATAACAAAGAAATAATAACAAAGGGATTTGTTCGAAGAATAACTAAAAATGTTATTAGTCTGTTATTACAATACCAATCCAATAACAAAAAAATTATAACGACGAAAAACAAATCTTGTTATAAATAACACAAATATCAAAACATGTTATTCCCAAGTTATTTCCGTCTGCTCGTGTGAGAAAAAAAAATGTTTTTGGGCAGTGAAGTTTAGCCTTGGGCAAATGGATTACTACACCGCCACTAATATAAAAAACGTTACTTTATCCACCTTTAGGTGGATGGTGCCTTCCTCGCATTCATAAAGTGAATACACTACACAGCTTCAAAAAAGTGTATAAATAACACATATTTTAATCAAAATATCTGAGATCCGGCCTAAAAAAAGTGTATTCAAAACACTTAAGTACTTATAACTTTTGATAGGGTTGTCAGATCTTCAATCTCTTGGGCTCGTTGGTAAGGTCTTTTGATTACCTAACCAACGATGGATCGTATGATAGATCCGGACAACTTTTTCATCAAAATATTTAAGATCCGGCCTCAAAAGAGTGTATAAATAACACTTAAGTGCTCATAACATTTGATGGGGTTGTCAGATTTTCAATCTTTTGAACGCATTGAAAAGGTCTTTCAAATACCTTTCTAACAATATATAGCATGATCAATGGTCAGATGGGTTTTCTTACAAAAACCACCCTTTTTACAATTTTCCGAAGTTTGGTTAAAACCGTTTTTTTAGCATAACTTTTGAAGTACTTTTCTAAACTTCATAACATTAACTAGGGTCTTGTGGGACCCCAAGACAGATCGAATGAGGTCAAAACGGTCCAAATCGGTTCAGCCAGTCCGGAAATAATCGAGTGCATTTTTTTGGGTGCACGAACTCACATCCATACACACGCACAGACATTTGTTCAGAATTTGATTCTGAGTCGATAGGTACACGTGAAGGTGGGTCTACGAGGTCGAATAAAGAAGTTCATTTTTCGAGTGATTTTATAGCCTTTCCTCATTGAGGTGAGGAAGGAAAAAGGTTAATATTATGTTCGGATTACTAGACGAATAACAAAAAAAAGAAAGTTATAAAAAATTTACTCAGCTTCCAACAATATTTGTTTCAGGAGATTTTTTTTTTAATTGTAAAAAAAATAATTTTGAAAAAACTACTGCAAATTTGATTTTTTATCAAATCAAAATTTCATAAATTTTTTTATGTTTTATTTTATCAAATTTTTTATGTTAAGTTTGACAATATTGTCGGTTTTTTACAAAAATGTGAAAAGAAAAGATAATTTTTTTGCTCACTCGATCATGGTTGGCTTGCCCACAAGTAGGAAGAATTTAGTTCAATTAGTGTAGTGGTGGAGAACTTGAGGTTTTTTTTCGTTTTGTTTTCTTTTTATAGTTTTCGATAGTACCAGGCCGAATTTTATTGAGACAAGCAAGTCGTATTGCTTGATTAAGTCCTCCCTATATCATCGATGATTGGAAGGCACGCCGACGAAGATTTAAAATTTTCAACTAATAAATAAATTGCTCATTGGCACATCACTGCTACTCGTGAATCCAGACCTCATATCCATCTATTAATCCCCTCAAAACTCACGTGATACTTTGTCGGAGATGCAGTAGATTGGGCGGTCTCTATCACTCAAGTATCGAACTAACATTCCCATCCACTTCCCAGTTACTCTACCACTGGTCGTAGCCGGCGCCGGTATTGATCAGCATTATAGGGGCCTTTGGGGTATGGAGCCTTGTATGAAAAAACTTTAGTTCTTGTGTTTTGTTTAGATCAAACAACTACTCCTATCTACTGTTTAACAATATTTGTGTGACCTGTTGCTTATACGATATGAAGGTCACACGAATATTGCTAAGTTGTGGTTGGGAGCACTCATCGATAAAAAGAAAAAGGATTGGCCAAATGTTCCAAAAATAACCGTCCGCCAAAGCTGTGATAATCCATTTCCATTCGCACAACTGATACTAGAGACAGAGGGTGGGAAACAAAAACGAAAGGGGACTGTTTTTGCTAAAATGAAAATATCATCGACCTAGTTTTTCTCCTCTGTTCGTTGCGTCGCATCGCTCAAAGGATGAGGTGAAAATTGTTTACGACACTCACTGCCTGAGCCGGTCGTCATCGCCGTAAAAAGTTAGTTAGTCGTTCTCAAAATGGTCAAACGCTGCTGCGCCACTTGGAATCGATAATTAGCCCACGCGCTCGAACTTGGCCACTTTCCAGCCGGGTTTTTATTTTCGCCAATCTAATTTCCCTAAAATTTTCCATTTCTATTTGCATGTCATCTTGGGCGAAAATGAAAAATAACCCAACAGCGAGAGCAGCATGTTCGTGTCCAAGCGCCGCTGGATCCTGAAGACGTGCGGCTCGACGACGACGCTGGCCTGTCTGGAACCGCTGCTACGTCTCGCGTCCGAGATCGCCGGCTACGGCGAGATCGAGGAGCTGTTTTACTCGCGCAAGAACTTCAAGCGGCCCGAACTGCAGGTGTCCCCCCATCGGGGCTTCGACGAGGAAGTGGCCTTCCTGGACTCGTTCTTTGAGGATGGACGCGCGTACAGCCTGGGCGCGATCAACCGTGACTGCTGGCATCTCTACACGTTGAGCCGCGGGGGAGGGGGCTCCGGCAAGCTGGAGCAGCAATTCCTGGCCTCCAACAACATCAGCATGAACAACGCCAACGCCAACAACATGATCACAACAAACAACAAGCAACAACAACAACAGCATCAACAAGTCGTCGAGATGACTCCGTCGGCCAAAATGAATCTGATTGAATCTCTGCAGTTACCTGACCCGGATCAAACCATCGAGATACTGATGACCGATCTGGACCCGAAAGTGATGGCTGTGTTCACCAAAGACGTCTGTAGCACGGCACTCGAGGCAACGCAGGTGGGTTCCGGCGGCTGTGGCGGCCACGAAATCAAACTAATGTGATCCTCATTTCCTCCGCAGAAATCCGGCATCCACAAGCTGATCCCCGGCATGGTAATTGATGATTATCTCTTCGATCCGTGCGGTTACTCGATGAATGGAGTCTCCAAGAGTGTAAGTATCGGGGCGTGGTTGGTGATGGCGCGTTTCCCATAGCGGTGGCGAATGAACATCCCACTAATTAGCATTCTACATTTTCTCACCCTTTCTCTGTATCTATTACTGGCTCTACCTTATATCATTACTGGTCCCGGTGGATTATGGGTATCTCCCCCCCCCCTGCTGTGTACTATGCGCTTGAATAATTCAATAGTGTGGAAAAAAGTATAAAGAGGTAAGCTTGCGGTTTTTCCTTAAAGCTTGAGTTTGTAGTTTTGCATGGACATTTTTATTTTTTAGAATACATTGTTATTGTTCTACTCACCGTATTAGAATCTATTTTCTTTGTCCTCTATTCAAATTATAATTTGCTTTTAAAAATATTAGAATACAAAAAAGATTTTAGAAACGTTTGTGTGTTTTCCAATCGAATATACTAAAAACGGGAATTCATACGTAGAAAGTTGTATTTGTTGGCCTTAATCAGAATTATAATTTTTTTCAATTCAATTCGGTTTTATTAGTGAATAATCAGGATACAATAAGTTCTTTTGAGGTGCATAACAGAGTTTTGGAGTTCCTTTCAGCTGTGTGTTACACCAAATCCATTTTGGAACAATTATTGCTTGTAAATAAAGGCGTCACCAAGAGTAAGAACAACTATAATTTTCTATCGGTAAAAATTGACTATTAGGTTTTGATTTCTTTTGTCCGGATTATTAACCTACCGGCATTCGCATACGTGTACTTTGTAAGGGAACTTGTATGAAACGCCAAAACACGCGACTTCCGAAAGGCTGACCTGTCCTCATAGGTGGTTTGATCTTGAAAATATTTTATGTAACAGATTTGTAGTAACAATTCTTATGTTTATAGTACTTTTTAAAGCTTTTGATTGTCAAGATCAAGAGATATTCTATTTTAAAGGTATTCACTTTTTATGCGAAGTTCGAGTGACATTAAATCCTTGATCCTCTGATATGGTGGCCAAGCAAGTCACGTAATCGGCAAGTCGGGAAAATGTTGGAAAAAGTCATTGCATTTATTTTATTTCCAAATGTTTTTAACTTTTTGAATAGGTTTTAAAATTATGTCTCTTCGATTTTTTTTTTGCAAAAAATGGGTGGTAAAGCATGATATATTACTAAACTGGACATCAGCCATGCCAAATATACAGATAAATCTGTATTTGACACAAAAATCTGTATTATACAGATTTTTTTTAAAATGATTATATTTGAGAATTTCAACAATTTAGTGATTGAATTATGCTTTAATATGATTAAAAAGCCTAAATCTACTGTTACAAATTAAAAATGCCTTCCATGGCTCCGAATTCGACATGATACACTCAAACCCCGATGGTTCGACACCAACTGTTGTCAAACGAACGGGGTCACTTTTTAGTTTGACACTCCGTTTACACGGAGTTCACACACACTATCAAACGTTTGTTTTGATAGTGTGCGTGAGCGCCTTGTAAAAAGTGACAGTTCGTCACTTTTTAGTTTGACTTTGACCAACCAACGGGGTACAAACTAAAAAAGTGTCAAACTATAAAGTGACCAACCACCGGGGGTTGAGTGTACAGATAAAATACAGATTTATTTGACAAAGAACTTTGTCCTAAGGTTTCTATACGGGGTGTCAATCCAAAATTTTCGCGAAGCGAAAACGTTACGTAACGAATTCCCCTCTCGGCAAATTTCCCCTCTTTTTGATGCACGTTGGTTGGTTGAACAAACGTTTCCCAATCAGTCAATATAGAGACGTGAGATTGATGTATCTAAAATCACCCCCACTCTACCCCATAATTTTCGGATCGTCGACGCGGCAAAAAGCGAATAAGGAGATGTAGGAGAATTGGTGCAAAAAGGCGGGGCATACGTCCCCGATCTAAATTAACAAAACGCGGCTCGGTCGGTCCCGAAAATTCAGTCTGTTGCTGGCCTTCGACGAGAACACATCAGAAGCAGATGGCCTGGTGGCCCGTTTGCAGACGGCCTGGAGGCCCGGGAGCAGATAGCCTGGAGGCATGGACACGCCAAGACATGCCAGCCGGCATGAGCGGGAATTGGAATTGGCCACCACTTGGAGTGGCCGGAGGCCCCGGCGGGTGTTCCGATAGGGGGACTTATCCCGAACCATAAGAGTTGGGACAATATGGGTATCAAACTTTAGGGTTTTTGATACTGGATATGAAATTTGACATTTCGGCAGTAGTGGCCACAATCCGGAGTGGCCGGAGGCCGCGCGGATGTTCCGATGGGGGGACATTTGCCGAACCATAAGAGTTGGGGCAATATGGGTAACAAACTTTAGGGTTTTTGATACTGGACATGAAATTTGACATTTCGGCAGTAGTGGCCACAATCCGGAGTGGCCGAAGGCCCCGCGGATGTTCCGATGGGGGGACATTTGCGGAACCATAAGAGTTGGGGCAATATGGGTATCAAACTTTAGTAGTGGCCACAATCCGGAGTGGCCGAAGGCCCCGCGGATGTTCCGATGGGGGGACATTTGCCGAACCATAAGAGTTGGGGCAATATGGGTATCAAACTTTAGGGTTTTTGATACTGGACATGAAATTTGACATTTCGGCAGTAGTGGCCACAATCCGGAGTGGCCGAAGGCCCCGCGGATGTTCCGATGGGGGGACATTTGCCGAACCATAAGAGTTGGGGCAATATGGGTATCAAACTTTAGGGTTTTTGATACTGGATATGAAATTTGACATTTCGGCAGTAGTGGCCACAATCCGGAGTGGCCGGAGGCCCCGCGGATGTTCCGATGGGGGGACATTTGCCGAACCATAAGAGTTGGGGCAATATGGGTATCAAACTGTAGAGTTTTTGATACTGGACATGAAATTTGACATTTCGGCAGTAGTGGCCACCACCTGGAGTGGCCGGAGGCCCCGGGGATGTTCCGATGGGGGGACATTTGCCGAACCATAAGAGTTGGGACAATATGGGTATCAAACTTTAGGGTTTTTGATACTGGATATGAAATTTGACATTTCGGCAGTAGTGGCCACAATCCGGAGTGGCCGGAGGCCCCGCGGATGTTCCGATGGGGGGACATTTGCCGAACCATAAGAGTTGGGGCAATATGGGTATCAAACTTTAGGGTTTTTGATACTGGACATGAAATTTGACATTTCGGCAGTAGTGGCCACAATCCGGAGTGGCCGGAGGCCCCGCGGATGTTCCGATGGGGGGACATTTGCCGAACCATAAGAGTTGGGGCAATATGGGTATCAAACTTTAGGGTTTTTGATACTGGACATGAAATTTGACATTTCGGCAGTAGTGGCCACCAGCTGGAGTGGCCGGAGGCCCCGGGGATGTTCCGATGCCGAACCATAAGAGTTGGGGAAAAATGACTGTTAAACTTCTGAAATCTGTTTCTCGAAATTTAGAATAACTATTTCGTAATCAATTAGAGCCCTGAATAGGGCAGTTCAGCTCCACTTGCAATTTTCATCCCCTTAGTTCGATAGGACGTTGATATTATGTCTTAAAACTTTACAAATCAAACAGCCCGTTTCAGAGCCACGAAATAGACCACAAAAGAGTTGTCTTGTGTAATTATAAGGAAATCATGGGGAAATTTGGATCGGACGTTCTAATCGAAAATTTCAACAATCATCTAGCAAAGTTCTTTGTCATACTGGTCATGTGTAACATAACCACCTGCACCTTTTTTTAAGAAAATACAGATCTGTCATAAAATAATCTGGCATCGTTGCTGGACATTTAAACACTGACAACAAGATAAATTTCACATTGTTTTCTTTTTCAAATTTAATATAAAAAAATACAAAATTAAAAAAAAAACTTGATAAAAATATTTGTTCACACGTATTTCTTGAATTTATTTTAACCCAAAAATGACGAACTCCTCGTCACAGTGTCCTGGTGCAAACAAAGATCGAGCTCGAGCTGTCACTGTCCCTGCGAAATATGTTAGCTGTCATCGAGCGGTAGGCTTCATAAAACCACTTAAAATCGCATGACAAAAACTTTTTTTTTGCTAGAAAGAGAAAGCAGATCTGCTGCAAACAACCCACATTCTGTGGCACTCACAGGTGTGAATGTGTTAGTTAATTTTCGACTAGAAAGCTATTTAATTTAGCGTCCACATTGATAACAAAATGAATTCTAGAATGAAATTTAAAATTTTGTTATTTTTAATCTTTTTCATACCTTTTCTTTTCCAGTTCAAATCAAGCAAAAAAATCAATATGATTGGAAACATTTAAATTGAACCTTTTTATGTTATGCACTGCAATGCTTTTGATTATATGAATAATAATGAATGCTGCCAGTTTTGTTTTTTTATATAAAATTGTCAATTGTTTGATTTTTTTAATTTGGAAATTTAATTCGATGGTTCATATTGATTTTTTAACAGTTTTTAATTTTCAGTTATTTTTAAAATAAGAAATGCCTATTATTTGAGGTTAGAAAAAGTCGGAAACTCCAAAATAGGATTTGACTGGCCACCCTGTCCTTTGGGACATGTTTGTCACTCGAAAATCAGCCTAAATATGCAATAACCATGGTTGTGTTAAAATTAGGATATCTTTCGACAATCAAAACTGATTCACTCATTTTTTAAAGGGGTTTAAATGTAAGAATTATCTCTACAAATCTGTTGAAACAATTATTTTTTCATGTCGATCAGTTTAAGGATCGTAGTTGTACATCGATCAAAATTATAAAAAATCGGTAAGAAATATCAGTGTACATAGATTGAAACGCTACCTCAGAAAACCACATAGAAATATTTGTGCTTATAAAATAACACATTTAAAAATTTTAATTATCAATTTATCCTGGAAATTATAGTAAGAGTCATAGAAAAACAAACTTTGCTAGAGCTGAGAAATCTTGATTTTTTATGTCAAAATATCATACATGATAGTGAAGAATAAGAAAGCATTGAAATCTGCACACAATATCGTCTTTAATTTAATTTTGTCCAAAATGCTCGTCCGGCAAGAAAACCAAGGGTCCTGATCAGTGCTGAAAATGTCAAGGATCATGAGACAAAAATCGGCGACGCTGACACGATTTTTTCCATTCACCAAATCACAAAACAGTGACATAAACAAACCCGGCGCAGTCGTGAGTGCCCTAGCTCACTGAGCAGCTGAACTGCGTGGCAGTAGTCGACCAAAGCTCATTCGACGTTGCACGCACACACATAAAGAATCAAGTTTTTACAGAAAAAGTTTGCATTTATGCGTGGAAATGTCATTTTGAATACAAATTATCATTGTTTTGCACCGTCTAGAACCATAAAAATGTTTTAAAATAGTCAAAATAGTGTTTTTTATGAAGATTCCCCAAGTCTGAAATTGAATGAGTGGATCTCTTTTTTTCACGTGCCTTATTCTCGTCGGGCGGCAGTGGTTGGACAGACACAGTAGGCTTACAGTCACAAACTAGCAGTGAACTGAAATTTTTGTTTGCTTCATGTGTTCATTCATTCATTCACTCGCGACCACAAATTGAAAGCGATAAAAAAACTAACTGCTCTGACCGTTTCCTACCGTTTGTCGCTTCCACACCAATCGTTACAAAATATTCTCTCTTTGCTCTCCTTTTCACTTCAATCGGGTAGTACAGCGAATGGTTCAGAGAGACCGATTGCGTTATGTCGCTAAGTCGCTGAGTCGAAATAGTTAGCGATCGGCTTTGTTTTGCTCAGTTATTAAACTGGTTAAAATCTATGTTATCAAAAATGTTTTGCAATTTTGTTGATAATACGACATCAAAGACACATTTACAAGCAATTTCCATCATGCTAAATACAAATTTACGGCAAACTGTGGTAGGTCAGGCCAAAAGAGCACCGAGCTGGTATGTTGTTAGATTCTCTCCTCTCTGAACATATTCGTTTGTGACTCGGGTCGACGGACGGAGTGTATTTGTGTCGCTGGGAGAAGCGATTGAGCAAGTCACTGGCAGCCTGAGTGTCGTGTTCGCTCGCGAATGGTTGCGAGCTCCAGTCGGCAAAGATTCGCTCGGCGATGAGTGAGTGATTTCTGATTTTTGAACCGAAAATCAGGACCCTTGAAGAAAACACGATCATAACTCATTTTGTTATTGTAATGCGATGTTTTTTTTCTGATATTTTTACTAATCAATGATAATGCATTGAGTTTTTTCCTTAAAAACTTTTTTGAAATTCATCTTTGACCTCTTACCTAGGCCATAAAATGCCTTTCAGTGAGGTTGAGGTATCTTTGAGATGTCCAACTCTTCTCGGAATACCTTTTATTACCGCAACCGTAAATAGTAAAAAAGCTTTTTTTATGTTTACGCCCTTTGCTTCCATTAGTGCCCTCCGGCTTATGAATGCACTGCACTCAAAAGTATTTCTTCCATTCTTACATCGCCCGTAACGTGTCACATCCTTTCGCCTGTCTCCGTGCGCATTAATGCGGTGTGACAAGACGGGCACTTTGGCGAAAATTCATGACCGGCAATTTTGCACGACTTTCATTTCTGTAATGGAAACAGAAGACTGGCCTTGGCCTTGCTTGGGCAACAAAAATAAATAAAGTGGAGTCTGAGGGTTACAAGACTTTAACGTCGATCAATTTTGTACTAATCCCTGAGTAATCCTCTCTCGTGTCACGCCATTGCTTTTGCTAATCTTTTTCGCTCTAATATGTTCTCGTTTTATATTGAAAAAACTTTACACACATTCTTAATCTTTTCCACCTTTTCTCCTCTCTTCAGGGATGCTACATGACGATCCACATCACGCCGGAGCCGGACTTTTCGTACGTGAGCTTCGAGAGCAACGTGGCCTCGTCGAGCTACGGCGACTTGATTGCACGTGTGATTGATACCTTCCAACCTGGCAAATTTATCGTGACCGTTTTCGCTAACAAGGTGAGTTCGCCGCGGTTTTAAGTTTGCCGAACGCCCGTGTCTAACTTGTGGTTGCTTTTTGCTTTCAGACATCATCCGCCGCTAACGTTTCTCGCGAGCTCGAGCACCTGGCCACCATCGACCAGTGGAAGCGTCGTGACATTCAATTTTCGCGCTTTGCCAGCTACGACCTGACTTACGCGCAGTACTGCAAATACCCAAGCTGAGGTTTACCGTGCCTAGCCCTCGAAGGGGCTAACATCCCTCCTCCCCCGGTTTCCCGTCCTGCTCCTCCTCCTCCTTCCGTTGCCTCCGAGAAAGTGTCCTCCCCCTTCATCACGCGTCCCTCCCCGTTCGCCTGTCTGGCCTCTTCGGTGGCTCTGTTCCGTCTGTTCCTCAACTTGTTCCCGGTGCTCACCTCGCTCAACTTCGCCAAGGGCTTCTCCCTGTGCGATGTCACCGACGGTGGTGAATTCAACAACAACAACAACAACAGCTGCAAAAGAAACATCAACGAGATTGGATTGCTACTGGCTGACGATTCGGACAAGGCAGCGGCCAACGGCTGTTTTCAGCGCAAGAGCGATGACAAGAACGACAACTTGGCGAATCTGTGCGGTCCGCTGAAGAAACTGCTCGACCTGCCGGCCGTCCTGTTCACCATCATACTGATCCAGCTGATTTCGTTCGTGCTCGTGCTGAACATTGAGGAGTGCTCGCCGCTAGTTTTATTCTCCTGGTGGCGCAACAAAATCTCCTGAAATTGACTACCACGTGGCAAACGAGCGGCGAGCCTGTGCTTCCTTCCGTTCTGATGCCTTTCCTGATTTTCGCTTTTGCCGTTATTATGATTACGTTGATAATAACAAATTACCGATCATCGAGCGTAGTTTGCGCTCCTCCGCTTCGCCACCGCCAGTCGTGTCGTGGCACGAAGCATCTCCTCCTAGTGATGAGTTTCTCCGTCGAGTCTGCGGCGGCGGCGGCCAACCGTTCATCGCTGGCCAGCAGCTGATCGTGGTCAGCGTTATTATCGTTGCAGTGACTGTATGCGATTTGCGTACACGAATTTTACCCATCTTCCCAACCAAAACAACTTCTTCGTTCAACGGCAACAACACCGGGCCACCACGACGAAGCAGCATCCGTGCTGAGGATCGCGGAGCAACAAAACCAAGACAAGCAATTATTTACAAAACCAACCAACATTGCCGGTGGACTGCACTTTATTCTCTCGGTCAGTTTCTCTACAGCCAGCAGAAGCTAAACCATGTCGTAGTCGTCGTTCAGTGTAACCAGCACCACCGAGAGATGCGCCACCGAGGTCGCACTCTATTTAGCGTCATACCACTAGTATACAAGATAATCGCCAACCACAGTTACACCTATCTACTCAGTGTCGTAGATTCCAAACAGCGTACCGTTGGCATCGTTAGGATTGTCCACAGCAAGAAGATTCTAGCCGAATGCTTCATATTTGCCTATCTAATATCATTGGATTTGTATTCGTAGCAGAGACAAAGTTTTTGAAATTCAACACACAAAGCAGAACATTTTACTACAACAAACTCTATTATGATAACCGAAACAATTGAATAAAGTATTTTAAACAAAACAGACACAGAAAAAAACTAAACCCATTTCCCATTTCCCCGATTCCTTCAACACATCCCCGAGGGCGAAACCACCTCCCCCTCACATGATAAATGATTGCGTCAAAGTTGACGCGCATAAATGATGATTAAAATGAATGAATTTCCAAGACAAATTTAATGTTAAAAATATCCTAAACTAAACACATATAAAAACATGAGAAAAAAAATTGCAAGATAAACATGAAAAAAAAAAACAAAAAAAAATATTTTAGTGTATTTAACGTTCACAACCGGAAATGCGATATGAAAATGTGAGGGTCTAAAATGATTGAACTTAGCAACACAAAGGTAGAACGCGATTAAACGCGAATGAGAATGAGCGTAGGCAAGTTAATGAATTGGAGCATATATATATTTAAATTTTTAAACGATATTTCTCTCTGAGATAAGCAAAGACAAACAAATTAAGCAATTCAACTGTTCTATTGGTGACAAAAATAAAATAAAATTAAATATAAATTACACTTTAATTGTAGACAAGTCGTTGCACAACACGCAGTGGAACACTGCGCTGTGATCCCTTAACGTGAAAAAATGCGCAAAGCGATGCAAACTTTTTTACTTTTGCTAGGTCAGACTTAATTCCGTGGCGTTCAAATTAGGATTGATGAAGAACAAATTGAAAAGTTAGCTTAGAATGTTTTTCTTTCAATTATTTTATAGTGGCAATCATTGGGGCTATTTAGTTGGTAATACAAGCTGGATTTCAACCTGTGTTGAGGAAAGCATTTCAATTGGTTTACTTACCCCTTTTTCAAAAGTGGTTAATTCCATTTGCGTTTAAGGTTCCTTTTTTATTGATATAATAAATTTAATTATCTTTGACTTAAAATCGTGTTTCTTGTTCTTAATTCCGAAATTCCGTACTACGAAGTCCTGCATGTATGGGTGGTAACCAAGTGGTAGCGTAGTTACCACATGTTGTTGACAAGGAGGATGAAATTCTGCAATTATGTACCGTCTACGGAGGACTACGGTAGACCTGTTTCCGTTTGCAGTAGCAAGCCATGAAATGTGACAATGCTGAAAAGGTTTCTAAATAAAACATTCTTATTTCGACCACTGAAGAAAATAGTAGTTTATGCAACAAGGTGCAAAAAGAGGATTTTTTCAGCACTAGTCGTACATTTATCAAACGAGGTTCACCGATTTGGATAAATACGACGAGTGCTGAAAAAATCAAGTTTTGCAACGGGTTCCATACAACATTTTTGCATTTCCAAAAAACACCCATTTAGTGAAAATTTAAGTCAAATTTTCATGTATTTTGACAATAAATCATTTAAATAAAAAAAATGTTGAAAAGTGTTACTTTTCGAAACAAGTGCTGAAAAGTTCAACATTTCAGTGCTCAAAAGTAGAACTTTTCAGCATTTATTTTGAAAAGTGTTGCTATTCGATTCTGTTATTTTTGGTACAGAAAAGTAGGCTATTTCGTCGTTCAAGCATGACAGGAAAAGTAAGTAGTTTCACGACGGAATTGCAAAATAGTAGTTTATGCAACAAGTTGCAAAAAGAGGATTTTTTCAGCACGAGTCGTACATTTATCCAACGAGGTTCACCGAGTTGGATAAATACGACGAGTGCTGAAAAAATCAAGTTTTGCCATGAGTTCCATACAACATTTTTGGCAATTTCGAAAAACACCCATTGAGTGAAATTTTAAGTCGAATTTTCATGTATTTTGTCAATAAATCGATTAAATCAAAAAAATGTTGAAAAGTGTTACTTTTCGAAACAAGTGCTGAAAAGTTCAACTTTTCAGCACCCATTTCAGTGCTCAAAAGTAGAACTTTTCAGCATTTATTTTGAAAAGTGTTGCTATTCGATTGTTATTTTTGGTACAGAAAAGTAGGCTATTTCGTCGTTCAAGAATGACAGGAAAAGTAAGTAGTTTCACGACGGAATTGCAAAAAGGTTGTTTTTTTTACTATGCAACATTGGCGACGAGGAAGCTTCCAGATTCCAAAATCAACCAGGAGATTCTTTTGCTGGTTACGGAAGACGATGCGCTGGATCAGTGGGTTTTTTCACTGGTCCAGCGATTTCTGGTACTGGATCAGCGTTTTGTTTCGCTGATCTGGGTGTTTTTTTTCCGGCGGCAGTAGCTCGTGTCAAAATAAACCAGAAGATTGTTCTGCTAAACGATTTAAAATTACCAGTTCTGGAAGCTGTGACGAACGAAAACACAATAAATATTTGGAGAGTCGGATAGTTCTACAAGTTATACTCAAACCCCGATGGTTTGACACCAACTGTTGTCAAACGAACAGGGTCACGTTTTAGTTTGACACCCCTTTTACACGGAGTTCACACACACTACCAAACGTTTGTTTTGATAGTGTGCGTGTGCGCCGTGTAAAAAGTGACAGTTCGTCACTTTTTAGTTTGACTTTGACCAACCAACGGGACTAAAAAAGTGACAAAAGAAAAAGTGACCAACCACCGGGGGTTGAGTGTAATATTTCTCAATTAGTGAAAGTTTGTTGGAAAAGTTTAAAAAACATAATTCTGTTTGTTCTGACAAGTTTTCAGCTAATTTCCCCCTTCACATTATGGTATTTGTTTACTTACGCGTTGGATTTGTTGATTTGATAAACTGGCACTGTGTTATTATTAAATTTCAAATGAGTGGTCGATTTCACTGCAAATTTTCAGCAATTTATACTAAAATTCAGCATTCGTCTTTTGAAATTGCTGAAAAACAGTAACATTGCTGCCGTTTTCAGTTTTTATTTTCTCGAAGCATGCTGTATTAAGTCAAGTTTCTTCCGGATCCGAACAAAAGCGGTGCCGTAAACTGGGGTCAATCGGGACACATGGGGCGAATTGGGACAGCAGTTTTAACCATGTTGGAGCAAAATATTTTGATTTTTCTGGTTGGTTTCGGTTAAAACAGACTCAGACCAACAAAATGTGTACATCCATTTCCAAATTTAAAAGCTTTAAGTGATCTTAAAAACTGCTGTCCCTATTCAGACTGAAGTCCCGATTCGCCCCAGATTACGGTGCCTCAGTTTCTGTCGCGGAACCGGTGCTGCAGGTGGTTGTGCGGCCACGATCTTGCCGGAAACCGGCTTTGGACGAAAAACAATCCAAGCAAGAATCCAAGAGTATTCGCGTGTTGCATGGGATGGTTTGAAGCTGTTCTATAATGAGCGGCGAAAAAGCTGGATGTCATCAAGCCAGATGTCCTGCGGGCTGCCAACACGAGTATCGGAGCGTATGGAGAGAACCACGATCCTCCAACAGCTGATGATCCCGGGGTAGGATTTGTTCTGTGATGATCTTGGCCAGGAAGACGGTTGATGCCATTTCGACAATACTTTTTGACTTGGTATCGATCGATTTTGAAACAATTAAGGGGGAAGATGACAAGCCATGAAATGTGACAGTGCAGTGGGACAGAAAAAAACAAAAACCTTTCTACATGCAGCTCTCTCATTTTTTTGTATTTTTCTTTTGCTTTGCAATGGATGAAAACACTGAACTTACATACTAGCTTCCATATTCAGAGTCCGTTAAACATAGCCGAGGGTTGGTCGAGTACTGGTTTGCTTGGTTCGTTTGGTAATATTGCTGACAAATCGTTACTATTCGGTTCAATCTTCGGCGGCTGCCGGAGGTTCCGATATGACCGTTTGCTTGCTCTCGGTCGAGCTGACATTGTCCGGGGCTTCCTTGATGCCAAGCCACGGTAGCCGGCGCTCGAGCTCCTGTCGGTACTTCGGATGACTGATGGCGTACACCCACGGGTCTAGGCAGGACACAACCTTGCTGCACATGGCCGGTACCATGGTGAAGAACGGCGTAAGCATGGTTTTATCGCCGAAGGCCCCGATCATGGTGACGATAGCGTACGGCGTCCAGGCGCAAACAAACAGGAAGAAGATCGTGAACGCAGCCTTCGCAATGCGGATTTCGGCAGTTTCGGCGTTTACGTTGCGGTTCGCCGCCAGCGATTCGATGTTCATCTTGCGGGCCTGATTCTTCAGCATGTTCTCGTGCTGTCGGACGTGGCCAAAGAGACGGGTGTAGAAGTAGCAGATGAACACCATTGGGATCGCGTAGGCCCACGTGAAGATGCACCCGACGAAGACGCGCGTGTCGCTATCGTCGGTCAGATAGTCAAACGAGCACGTGGTCAGGTATCCTTCCGGGATGTAACGGCCCCAGATGTTGAACATCGGCAGCACCGTGAACGGCAGTGTCCACAACCAGGTGAGCAGCACAAACAGCGATGCTTGAACCCGGTTCATGCGACCCTCGAGTGGGTTCGAAATCGTTCGGTAGCGATCGTACGCGATGACGGCATTGCTGATTGCTCCACCAATTCCGGACACACTGCCCAGAGCGGCGTAGATCGCACAACCCGTTTCGTAACCCACCAGTCGTTCGGAGAAGGCGTTCACCAGAAACATTGGCATCTCGCACATCATCAGCAGATCGAAAATAGCCAGGTTGACGATGAACATGTTGGATCCATTCCGAAGAGACTTGGAGCTGAAAGCAGGAAACCAATTCGTTAGATAACCCAGCAAAGATCGCCCTTTCCCTCATACTCACGTGGTGAAGATCCACACGACGATTCCGTTCCCGATAAGGGAAAGATTCATTAGGACAAAGTAGATTAAAGCCAGCAGCAGGTGCATGAAGTAGGGTGGCGCCGGAAAATCTTTCCAGTGTTCGTGCACCAGGTGCATCTGCTCAGGGGGCAGGTTCCAACCCAGCAGCTTGACCATCTCGCCGGTCCGGGCCGCCGGCAGCAGCACGGCGTCGGTTTCATTCACCAGAAACATTACGTTTTGCGAATGCTGAATCGTGTACGGATGATGTCTACACAGGGTAACGATCTATCACAGGGGGTACCAAAGTGAGTCCACGGGACTGCGCGCGCCACAACCAGGGAACAATTTGGACCAGTTTCGTGGGCGAAACGCTTCACAAATGTTCGATTGTACGGTGGCCGGGAGTGGGTTTTTATAGTGACTGGTTTGGTGTGATTTTCTAATTCGATTATCCGGGCAAAGCGCGCGCTCGCACAAACCCTTTTGCTGACCCATAATCTGCGTAAAGGATTTGCCAAACGGATTTGTGCAATGAGGAAAAACGTGAATCAGCCAGGATTTCAAATCCCTTCGGTGTTGGGGACTTATTGGTTTAGATTGGCAGCCGCGGATTATTCACAGTTAGCTCATTGAATTCAATCACATGTGCTTCAATGTATTACAAAGTTGGATGGTTTTCCTTTGATGAATGTGTGGGAGCTGTTTTACATGACATCTACGTTAGTTTTCATTTTGCTTAATTGAAATTATAATGAAATGTTTTATTCGAGCAAAATTGTTAAAACATCCATAGAACTCTTATTTTAAAATGACAGCAAACACTTTTCACATTTTTTAGAAAAAAAAGTTACTTAATCCACCCTTGGTTGGTTGGAGCCTTCCTCACATTTAGAGGTTAATGCTATCCAAATAGACACAAAAGGGCAGATTTTTCAGTGTTCTATCAATTTGAATCATTATTCATGCCATCAGAATGGGTAGTCAGATCTTCATAATCTAGGGCACTTATGTGCTAACAACTTATGATAGGGTTGTCAGATCTCCAATCTTTTGGGCTCGTTGGCAAGGTATTTTGATTACCTATCCAAAGACAAGTCGCATGATATATCCGGATAATGTTTTCGTCAAAATATCTGAGATCCAGTCTCCAAAAAGTGCAGGTTGCGTTATAGCTCCGGACAGCATTTTTATCAAAACATCTGAGATCCGGCTTCCAAAAAATGCATAAATAACACCTAAGTGCTTATAACTTTTGATAGGGTTGTCAGATATTCGATCTTTTGAGCTCGCTAAAAAGGTCTTTTGAATACCTTTCTAATAATGTATAACATGGTGGGATTCTTTCTAAAATCACCCTTTTTACAATCTTCCGGACTTTTTTTTTTTTTTTATTCTAAACTTATTTTTATTAGGTCCTCTTAGGTGCTAAGACCAGGTTAGGACCGAGGATCGATCAACATATTAAATATACACAACAAAAACAACTCCTTACATTCCATACTTGGAGATCATGTAACTGACTAGGGTTACTTGGTCCAAGCGGGTCTTGCAGGTCTTCAACCTGCCGATGTACTCGGAGAAAATGCCCCACAGCTCAGCCGAACTGTAGAGCACCTCCCCGGCTTCCTCCTCCGTGGCTCCACCGTCTCGGGAGCCACCTTGGCTGCTTTCTGCGGGTCGAGGGCGATCCTTCACTTTTCCGTCCGGAACTGCGCCCGGCAGCGGAGGGAACTCCGCTGGCGTGAACGCCGGAACTGCTGGATTCTGCTTCTCCGCCTTCCTTGCCGGCGGTTTCGGTTTCGACGCCTGCTGGCGCCGCTGGATGAAATCCGCACGCGTGGGGCAGCTGCGGTCCGTAGCTTCGTGGGCTCCAGAGCAGTTGGCACACCGCTTTGGCTGGGCTTCCTGGACTTCGCACTCGTCCGTCTTGTGGGGACCCCCACAGTTGTTGCACCTCCCCTTGAGGTGACAGTTCCTGGTTCCATGACCCAGCTGCAAGCAGTTCCTGCACTGGGTCACGTTCGGTCGCTTGTTCCGGTAGGCCTCCCACCGGATGTGAAATCTCCTCAAGCGCTTGATCTCACTCAGCTGCTTCAAGTTGGTGTACCCCTTGGGGAACGTAACAATGTACGGGGTTTCCTCTGACGAGGCGGACTCTCCTTTTCTCTTGATGGCGTGCACCTTCACAGCATCCAGGTTTTGCGATTCCTTGAGGTTCTTCTTGACGAATTCAGGTGAAGCCGGTGGAAGTCCTCTGACGACGACGCGGAGTTGCCGCTCGCTTCGTTTCTCGTGGGTGTAGAACTCCACGTTGTTCGCAATCAAGTGGGCCCGCGCGGTCTCAAAACGCTCCTCGGAGGAACACAGCAATTTGATCCCAAACGGAGTTAGCTTGTAACTTGGCTTGGTTGTGCACGGCGACATTACACTCCTCAGCTTGGCGTAGCTCGTATTCTTTACCACCAGAGGTGGTGGTTTCTTGGCCACTGGAACCACTGGTACCGTTGGGACGTCTCCTTTCCCGGCTTGTTTACCATTGTTGTTGTTGTTCTTCACCAGCGGGCTGAACTTGTTGTTGTTGAGAAGATGCTCCTCTTGGCCATTTCCGCCAACGACTCCGTCGCTAATCTTCTTCCGCTTCCGCGTTCCGTTTACGGAACGAAACTCGTCCCCATCGGAGGATTCTTCCACCTCCATCCGTAAGCACTTTGCCGCGCAATGAAAATCAAAACACGTCTTCTTCTGTCAAGCTGAGGAACGAGACTCCAATCTTCCGGACTTTTGTTAAAATCGTTTTTTAGCATAACTTTTGAAGTACTAAACTAAACTTTTTAATTTTCAATAGCGACTTATGGGACCTCAAGACGGATCGAATGAGACCAAAACAAACAATATCGGTTGAGCCAGTGCCGAGATAATCCAGTGCAAATTGTGTTGATCAACATCCCACCACACACACAGACATTTGCTCAGAATTTGATTCTGAGTGGATATGTATACGTGAAGGTGGGTCTAGGTATTCAAATGAGGATTTTAATTTTTCGAGTGATTTTATAGCCTTTCCTCAGTGAGGTGAGGAAGGCAAAAATCAATCGACTATTATTTAGAGTTTATTTTGCCTCACAAATTCTCAACATGATATCAATCCACAATCTTTTTTTCTGCTCTATTAGCCTCGCAAGATTGTACTACTATACGATTCAAAAATAGTAGTTTATGCAACAAGTTGCAAAAAGAAGATTTTTTCAACAAGAGTCGTAAAAGTATCCAACGAGGTTACCGAGTTGGATAAATATGACGAGTGCTGAAAAAATCGAGTTTTGCTAGGAGTTGAATACAATGCATAGCCGTGCAGGGGTGTCTTTTTTTGTTCAGTTTATCTATAAATACAGCCTGAATACAAATTTGAGTATTAAACAATGCTAAACTTAGAGTTTTATATTAAAAAGCTATTTATTACCCAATAGGCCCCCAACATTATTTTTTCAATCCTCTTTCATATCACACCATAAAATTTTAAAACATTTTCAAATCATCACAGTTTGCAAACAAGTTCCCAAATTCGTAAAACAGAAGTGACTTCCTCCAAAACTTCTGGATTCAAATTTCTTTCACAGTTAACTTGGGAGAATGCTTTTTATTTGAGGAAATATGACATATCACTGCTTATAATGCTCGAATTTGTATCCGGGCAATGAGTTGACGTATTTTAAAGAAAAGATTTTTGTTCAGACGTCTTGGTTTTACAGCTTTGATTTTGGGGAAATTTCAAGGAAAGCTATAAATCTGGTAAGCTTTTTACTTTTACTGGAAACTTTTTATTGGAAGTCGAATATTTGTCAAAAATGTAATTTAAAGTCTTTCAAGGCATATTCATAAGAAATTTGATGGATATACCTTAATCCAGGGATGCCCAAAGTTTTGAAATGGCGGGCCAAATTTGAAGCTTACATGAGCTTGCGGGCCAAATGTGGAAAACTGATTATTAAAAAAAAAATGGGTTATCAAAGTATGGCCCGCGGGCCCGTTTTTTTATGATCATGTAAATTGGTCCTTTGATCTGTAAAATAATTTTATATTTATTTTTTAATATCGATTTATCCACATTCCCGACTTCACGACACAAATAATTTACACAAAAATCTGTGATTGAAAATATTAAATTTCGTAAAAAATTCCATCAAACATATTTTGAAATGGGTTATGATTATGAATCATTCAAATTTAATAGACTTGATGCATAATTTTCTTATGGACTGGGCCTTAAATTCAACCTTAAACATATTTTGGATTAATTCACCGTACCGTCAACTGGGGCGAATTGGGACACATGGGGCGAATTGGGACAGCAGTTTTAACCATTTTAGAGCACAATATTTTGATTTTTCTGGTTGGTTTCGGATAGAACAGACTCAGACCAACGAAATGTGTACATCCATTTGCAAATTTAAAACCTTTAAGTGCTCTAAACACTGCTGTCCCTATTTAGACTGTAGTCCCGATTCACCCCAGATGACGGTAATTAAATTCAATAAAATAAATCAACCATCCGGAACTTAAACATATTTTGCACTCTGAAAACTCCCAACTCAGGATTCAATTTCATGACACTAAGATTACAAATGCAGGCAGACCAAAATTTATTGAAATTTTATTGAAATCGGATAGATAATTCTAGAAAAATCCTTTATCATCATAACTTGCACTTCATTGAACAATAAAGTTACACACTTACGTAAGTTTATGTTTATATTTTTTCAAAAACTTTAAAAATGTTACTGTCACAAGTGCGTTAAAAACAATTATTTTTCATTTTCACTATACTTTTTAATTAAGATTTTCGTCAGCCAAATACTTGCACTTGCCTAACTAAATTCCAATGTTTGTTGTGACATGCAGTACAAAGTTTGTGAATTATACGTTTTTGTTTTTTATTGAATAAATTTCGGGATTGAAAGCTTTTTGAAAAAAAAACTGTTTGTAAATTATCATTTTTTATTCATAATGACGAAAATATCTAAAATATAGTAAACTTCAACTGATGTTTTTCATAGCCTAATAGAATATATCTAGAGTTTTTTTATGAATAGGTCCTATAAACACATGAAACACAACTATAGCCTTTAGGACCTTAAAAAAAACTCTAGATATATATATTTTCTTCAAATAATCAGTTTTCCACATTTAGCCCGCAAGCACATGAAAGCTTCAAATTTGGCCCGTCATTTAAACATTTTGGGCATCCCTGGTTTAAAGCATATAACAATTGGATTTTTTTTCGCATCAAATATTTCTTGAAAAAAAAATTGAAGGCGGCACAGGGGTGATGGGGGCGAGCAGAGACAGGAACTTTAGGTTATAGAATCGTCCCAAAATGAGATGGGACAATTATGTGTAGAACGGCAGAATAGGGGACCATTTTGAAGCAGTCTAAATGTAATTTTCCAGCTCGACTACATGCATGGTTCAATTTTCGAAAGTTATTACTTTGGATAGTCAAAATATTCGATAGTTGAGCTTTGGATTGTTGAGTCTGGACTGTTTTTGTACTGGATTTCTTCTTCAGAACTAAACTTGTCGAACTAAAACACCTTTTGTTTTTGTCTTTTCAATGTTTTATTGTAGATATAACCTAAATAATTTTTCACCAACATCTGCTCCAATCATGTTCTTCTCCATTCACCTTTCTCTCCACTCTAAACTCAAAACAGCTGACCGATAGTTGTCTATAGATTTAGTAGTTCTTCTGTTTCTTTTTTTACCCTCTATATAAAGTTTTTTTTTAACTGATGATACCATAAGTTTCAATTCTTTTCCACTGCACACGCTTTCATTCATAGGCATATATACCATTCTTGCTCAACTAGATAGTTAATGTTTGTTTGTGTTTATGTGTGTTTCTCTCTCTGTTCAAAATCATCAACTATGTGTCCTCTCCTTCAACTCGTTAGCTACTTGATATCTGTGTGCTTCAATTTCATCTTCTGGATGCCTTCTCGTTCTTTTTTTTTGTTTGTCTCATACAAAAATAACTTTTGTCTGTACAGTTTCAAGTGTTGGATAAAATAACTTTTGTTCTTTGTTTTATACATTTTAACAAAAGTGTTTGGTAATATATTCAATGTAACATATGTAAACTTCCTTTTTTTCTTCTGTCTCATTCTGTCCCTTAATCTGTGAGTGTGTTGTTGGTGTGTGTTTGTGTGTGATAATAACCTTTCCTACCCTTACTAACTTTTTTCGAGACTGTGTGTGGTATGCTACGGGGGTTGCGTTCTGTACACAGGCGGATTCGAGGGGATGTTTAACCATTTTCATACAGATTTGGTAGTGCGGTTTAGTTTAGACCTGTTCAACGGTTACTTTCTCTCTTCTGATGCGCGTAACCATACTTTATACTTGTAAGTAAATGAACTAATCGATTGCTCACAACAAATCCGTTCGAATAGTATCGCTCTAAATATGCGTATATATTGTTGTATAGTCATGTGTTTGTATTTGTGTATAGGCAAGGGTTATGAACATAACGAAACTTATTTGAACAATAAACCATTGGGGAAGATCCAGTTTCTTCAACGAGTCTGAGAGAGGGATTTAGTTATATTGAGGAGAGTTTAAAAACGTTGGGGATGGAATGGTTAAACTTAATACCTTTTGAAAGTGGTTTCTTGAGATGCAATGTTCGTGGGCAGAAACAAAACAACCATTTGGTTTAACTAGAATTAAAACACTTACAAATAAAATATCCCGTTTTAAAAACTTCATATGGCCTCGTTTGCGAACGTTTGATTCGTTTCATAGCTGCGCTAGTTAACATGCTGGAGATGAAGATGAAAATTAGGACTTGTGAGAGGATGGTGTTAAAAGTGACCAAATCTGTACAGTTTTGGACTGAGGAGTCGTGATGAAATTTTTGCGCGTTCAGTTTCGGTTGGCTTTCGCAGATACACCTTCAGTAAACTTAACTAACTTATCAGCACTCACATTTCGCACTCCGAATAGAAAATCTACAGTTTCCATGCGTACCCAGAGCACATCTTCTTTTGCACATTTAAAAACTCAAATCCCACTCCACATGGTGATACAATAATGTTTGCTTATCCAATTTCTAAAGTATAATGCTGATGTTTGCTGCTTGCTTGCTGTTTTGCCGACTACCATCTACTAGTTGTATATCGAATATGTTTTGTTTTCCATACTTAACCGTACTAACTACTTCCAATATAAGAACCTATAACTAATAATAGCAGTTGACACATATTGAGGGCAGGGTTTACCCCTTTACCAGAACCTTGTTCGTGAAGTAAATCAGACGGGTGATCTGTGTGGCATGTAAAACAAGGGTGCTACATTTTTAGAGCTTTTCGTGTTGAGGATTAGGGTGATGCAGCGAAAGTTACGACTCTGTGAAGGAATTGTTTGGTAAATTATGTAATTTTTTGAGTGATTTTTAGCAAATTAGCATTTGAGCAATTCTCTACAAAACCGGCCGATTTCGACCATTTTTATTTTTTGTATTTTTTGATTTGGCTCAAACTTTGTGGGGGCCTTCCCTATGACCAAAGAAGCCATTTTGCATCATTAGTTTGTCCATATAAATTTCCATACAAATTTGGCAGCTGTCCATACAAAAATGGTACGTATATATTCGAAAATCTGTAACTTTTGAAGGAATTTTTTGATCAATTTGGTGTCTTCGGCAAAGTTGTAGGTATTGTTAAGGACTATTTAGAAAAAAATAGGTACACGGAAAAAAAAAATTCCCGATTTTTTTATTAACTTTTTTTTCACAAAAACTCAAATTCCGAAAATAAGTATTTTTTGATTTTCGAGATTTTTTGATATGTTTTAGGGGACAAAAATCCGCAACTTTTGAGCTATAGAGAAACATGGTCAAAAAATCTGCCGCCGAGTTATGATTTTTTGAAAAACTGGTGATTTTTGGAAAAAATCGAAATTTCATACATACAATTTTTTTGACCTCATTTTTTTATGCAAAATTGAATTTGCAATCGAAAAGTACTTTACAGATTTTTTGATAAAGGGCTCCGTTTTCAAGATATAGCCACCGAAAGTTTGATTTTAGCGAAATATTTGCAGTTTTTCAATTTTTAAAAATAGTGACCATGAGTGACCATTTCTAGAAATATTTTTTTTGAAAAGTTCAGAAAATTTGCTATAAAATTGTCTAAGAGACATTGAAGATTGGACCTCTGGTTGCTGAGATACAGCGGCTTAAAGAAAAAGAAACACGAAAATTGAAGTTTTCTAAGTCTCACCCAAACAGCCCACCATTTTCTAATGACGATATCTCAGCAATTAATGGTCCGATTTTCAATTTTAATACATGAAACATACGTGAAATTTTCCGATCTTTTCGAAAAAAATATTTTGAAAAAAATTAAATCAATACTAGCATTTTTAATGGGCATAATATTCAAAGTTTGGCCCTTTTAAAATGTTAGTCTTGATTTAATTTTTTTCAAAATATTTTTTTCGAAAAGATCGGAAAATTTCACGAATGTTTCATGTATTAACATTAAAAATCGGACCATTAATTGCTGAGATATCGTCATTAGAAAATGGTGGGCTGTTTGGGTGAGACTTAGAAAACTTCAATTTTCGTGTTTCTTTTTCTTTAAGCCGCTGTATCTCAGCAACCAGAGGTCCAATCTTCAATGTCTCTTAGACAATTTTATAGCAAATTTTCTGAACTTTTCAAAAAAAATATTTTTAGAAATGGTCACTCATGGTCACTATTTTTAAAAATTGAAAAACTGCAAATATTTCGCTAAAATCAAACTTTCGGTGGCTATATCTTGAAAACGGAGCCCTTTATCAAAAAATCTGTAAAGTACTTTTCGATTGCAAATTCAATCTTGCATAAAAAAATGAGGTCAAAAAAATTGTATGTATAAAATTTCGATTTTTTCCAAAAATCACCAGTTTTTCAAAAAATCATAACTCGGCGGCAGATTTTTTGACCATGTTTCTCTATAGCTCAAAAGTTGCGGATTTTTGTCCCCTAAAACATATCAAAAAATCTCGAAAATCAAAAAATACGTATTTTGGGAATTTGAGTTTTTGTGAAAAAAAAGTTAATAAAAAAATCGGGAAATTTTTTTTTCCGTGTACCTATTTTTTTCTAAATAGTCCTTAACAATACCTACAACTTTGCCGAAGACACCAAATTGATCGAAAAATTCCTTCAAAAGTTACAGATTTTCGAATATATACGTACAATTTTTGTATGAACATCTGCCAAATTTGTATGGAAATTTATATGGACAAACTAATGATGCAAAATGGCTTCTTTGGTCATAGGGAAGGCCCCCACAAAGTTTGAGCCAAATCAAAAAATACAAATAAAATCCATTTCCGGTTTTGGTAGAGAATTGCTCATTTGCTAGTTTGAAAATATGAGGAACGTTGTTCCAAATTTAATTAACGTTTGGTTAACAGCTCATTTCTCAACATTGCGAGGAATCAATAGGGAAAATTGGCGAGACTTTATACCCATTTCTGCATTGAACAGATCATCCTCAATTTAGAAGAAATTTGTGAACTTTTTGCTTAAGGGGTTACATACATGTAAATCGACAAAAATGTAAGAGGTTGGTTTGGGCACACACTTAAACTTTTTTTTAAATCTGTTTTAAGGGCATTAAAATATATATTTTCAACTATTATCAAAATAAATTTGAAGATATTTGGTTGTATCATTGCCGAGATATAGCCATTTTAAGTTAGCAGTTTCAAAAAACGGGTGCCACGATATCTCCACACTGCTTTGACCAAATCGGCTCAAAATTTTGGTGAAGCCTCGTTAAACCGGTCCTGTGTGCATGACGAAGGCCGATTTTCAAAAAGTTTGTTTGAAAAAAATAAAAATATTTTTATGTTTTTCATATAAAAAACGCCAGTTTTTGATTTTTGTATTTTTTTAAAAAGCAAAATTTCAAAATCGGGCTTCGTCATGCACACGGGATATGTCTTGCAAGTCTTCATCTCAAATTTCAGCCAATTTGGTCCATCCCATCTCGAGATATCGTGGCACCCGTAAATCAACTCGGTGTTCAGAGAAAAACGCTCACAAAGTTCGACAGTTCGCTTTGCGCATGGCAAAATTTTGAACGTAAATCGTCTCTTACTCAGTATAATCATGAAATATCTTCATGAAACTATCAGGAGTGATTGAAAATCATCTTTTAAGTGGATTTATTAAATTTTCTGAAATATGAAATTTTTGATTTTCTACATGTATGTAGAAAAACATTCAAACAATTTCGGTTTGAAGGAATTTTTGATTAAATTGTTCTTCTCTTTGTGTTAAGAAAAATGTTTTGAAAACACATGTTTGAAATTATTCTTCTTTGAGATAACGGGATCTCTCATGAATTTATAAATCTGATGAAACATACATGATTCACCAGAAGTTTCTAAGCCTCGATAATCTGATGTTTCGATTGTCCGATGTTCGACTATTGGATTGTCTCAAAATTTCAGATGGCCAAATATATATGGAATTGCCTGATTTAACAAAGCAACGAAAAGATAAAAATAGACTTTGAAATCTACGTTCAAATGTATGAAAAAGGTCTAAAGATCAATTTTGAAGCTTTGCAAAGCGTAACAAATTTTCACTCGTTGTGAAATATCAATATAACTTGTTAAATCATTCGCCTTGCCAGATATTTAATGTGTTACCGTTTATCACAGCATCCGTGTTTATGTTACGAAATCTGCAACAAAACAAAATGGGGAACCAGTGTAAACAATCGCTGGCACAGGCAACTGACTTCGAAAAAACAGACGTCAGCGAAATAAAACGCTAAATCGGTGCAAAAAACCGCTAGTCCAGCAAAAAAAAATCCCTGAATCAGCGCATTGTCATCCAAAATCAGCAGAAAAATCTTCTGATTGATTTTGGAATCCAGCAGCTCTTCTTGGATAAACGAAAAAATCGCTGATTCTAGCGAAAAGTAGCGTTTTTTTAAACTAAACCTGTAGATTTTTTTACTGGTTGGCAGCAATGGAAGAATCATCATCAGAATAAAATCTTTTGACGCTCATCAAGAGAAAAAATCGAAATGGAACATAGCTCTCCTGTCTCGTGCACGAAAGATCGGTAAAAGGAAACTCAAAAAATCATCTTCTCGATTATTCGGCGGAACCTCTATTTCACAACTACACTTCCAGGTATAACGTTGAAAAATGACCTGTCACTTTTTGCAGAAGGGCAATGTGTGAAAACAAAACAAAATAAATGTCAATATATTGCAAATATATAGCGGAATTAAAAGGAACAACTCGTCTCTTTGTATTCACAAACAAATTTAATTAATTTAACTGGTACTAACAAGGAAACTCACAAAAAATCTTCAACTGATTGATTTTCGCCGAGAAGTTCGGGAACGATTTTATTTTGCTTTTTCGCCTCCTCTCTCTTTCGGGGGTGAAGAAAGTTCGCAAGCGAAAAAGTTTCGTTGTTGTGATTATTCCATCTCTGCTGGTTGCGCTTCTGGCTGGCTTCCAAACCAGTGAAAAAATTGGTAATTATTCTGCAGGCTAAGAAAAATAGCGAAATTTATCCCGTTTTGGTGATAGATTCCCTTTCCGTTCCTTTCTGCTTCCATCGAAAAATATCCGGACTCGCTTAATTCCGTAATATTTTAAATCGGGGTTCGAATCCCGTCCTCTGGATTGATAAGCAAAAATGAGGCTTGGGTGCTTAAGAAGACTGATTGGATCCAAGAAGCCGACAAGAATAAATGGGATGTAAAAAACTCACAGATGGGATCACCATTTCAATCAAATATCGCATCTATCTCTGAGAGAGATGAGTATTCCGCCTAAACAATCAAACAATTATCGCAAGAAAAAACGAGATTGCAACGTTGCCAAACTCGCCCTCTCGTTGCTCGCGACGCACGTGCAAAAAGTTCTGTCTTGCTTTGTTGCACTGCTTAGAGTGATCGTAAAAGAGACAGACAGAGTATCTGATGATTATTTTTGGATAATCATTGCTGACTGCTACCGTGGAGAGTTTTCCTTGTCCCCTTAAAAAAGTGAAACTTCCAATTTGTTTTTTTTTTATGTTTAATGGACATTCTAACTAACAAAAATCTAAAGTTTCAGGTGTCTACGAGCGACAGATGGAAAAATAATGTTTTTCAGCTAAATGAATTTGCTTCACTGGCTTCATAATTGAAGCCATTTAGATACATTTTTTCACAGCTATTTCATATTTTTGAAATGGTTTTATGTTATAGATTCAAGTGATGAGAAGTAATATTATTCACATGTTACATGCTATAATTTCACATCATCGATGAAATACTGAAGTTTTTTTTTTAAAGAAATGTTGTTCAAGTTAACTTCCACATTTGTCAAAAAAAGGTTGAAAATTTGATGGCAGAACTTTACCAATTTTCAGGTGATTTTACAAAATTTAATGCATAAATGTGTGCTTAAAAATTGTACAGAAACTGATGAAAATTTTACCAGTTCCTGATGTAATATTAAACATTTCTTTGATACAAAATCTGTCAACATTCCAAGATATAATATTTTTTTTTCTACTGTGTAGTAATTCGATTGCAACTCTGCGATTTATTAAACAAATCTTAAAAAAGTAGTCGAAGTTATATTAAATTTATTAATTACCTTGAGCTGGAATATGATTTTTCAATATTTATTTTAAATGTTGATTTAACTTTGTTCAATTCAACGTCCTTTCACAGTGTTGTAACTTTCGTGCACGAAATTAAAAGACTAAAACTAACTTATTCGTTGTAACCAAGTGTTGCTTATCCGGTTTGGTTTGCTTGATATGGATTTCGGGATCAGATCACTCAGACAAAATGTTACACCTAAAATCATCTACTACACGGACACACGTGTGCACCCAACAAACAGAACAGAAGGTGTGGTGTATACCGTAAGTGCTCTGTAGCCTAGTAATTTGCCTGGACGATTCCTACAACGAAAACATGGACGTGTGTGTGCCTGCTCTATACACAAATATAAAGTCGTTTTACGCTGCTTGTTTTGAGTATTGAACTTTGCGCTGCACGTGTTTGTTTGTGTTTGTTAATTTGTAACTCTACAACTTATCACGTCAAAAATACACGTTAGAAAATAAAGTAAATTGAATGCAATAAAACGGACGAGCTGCTAGTTTTTTTTTCTGCGCTGAACACAATCAGTCTACTTCTAAGTAAAACACAATATTTTTCGCCTATAATTAAGTTGACATGTTGTTACTCGTAACTTAGACTACGTGATTCGTGATATATTTATTTAAGTGAGGGGGCTTTCAAAAACTTTCAAGCAGCGTCTCTCTACCGCGCCTAATTTTGCTAGAAGGATTTGGTTTTGCGTTTTTTTTCTCTCTTCATAATGCTGCACAACACCATTCAAACGGGTCAACTTTGCTAATATAATCTGGATCTGCGCGACTTATATAATATATCATATCTCTTTCTCTGCTGTGAAGTACAAGTACTGTCCTCGCAAACTTTTTTTTTTCTTACACACACGTGTACAATGTAACTTTATTTACTGCTTCAACGGTTTTACAATATCAGTCTGATGAATTTTACCTTTCTCACACTTGCTGCTGCTGCCCTCGCTTTTTTTCTTTCTTCAATAATTGCTCACTATTTTATACAAAAATAGAGATGATACACACACACTTAGTCCTAGATGCCTACACACGCTTAATCCTTTTCTTATACTTGTTGCAATCCCCCGTGTAAATCAAGTAAAGCGTTTGTTTGTAATTCTTGTTTTCCGGCGCTCTCCATCATTACAGAGGTTGTGTGTCTTGTTTGTTCTGTTTTACGTGTAATGAATGAATTTATTGTTCTACTTGTTCGCCGCCCCGTTTCCATATGCTATTCTCGGTAATTTGAATGCTGTTCTTTTCGTCTAATTAGTAGTTCTCCTTCTCCTTACTGCTCCTTTGAAATTAGTAACTTTTTGTCATTATCCTGGAAATATGCTTACGATGCTCCATTTTGTTGAAATTTATCTAAAAAACCTGATTCCTATGTTCATTTGATATTCGTTTTTTTTTGTTTTTGCTATATAGATTTCATTCTAACTAGTGATGTGATTTTCTTCTTCTTCCTTCTCCTCCTCCTCCTCCGCGTCTGAATCGTTAAACGACAAATTTCGTCCTAGCTTAGTGTGTTACTTTCTTCTAAAATACTTGATAGATCTCATTCGAAAAGATTGTAAGACTTCCTTTAACTGGCTAATTTTGATTGACAAAATGTGTCGATTGAAAATGCATTTGCAGCACGACGATGCTTGTGATGACCTTGATGGCGGGGGGATTATTCGAGATGTTTTCCACGGTACAAAAAGGGACTCCGCCTCCTCAGCTAGTGAGGTGAGAGTGAGAGAGCGCGCGCACGATATTTAGAATGACCTCTGCGTGGGACGGGGGGGATGAGGTGACGATAATGCTAATGCTGCCCATTATGCGCTGCGACGATTCGCTACTTGGAATGATTTTTTTCTGTTCTTATCTGATACGTCACTGTAGTGTTTTTTTTTGTTGCTGCACTGTTGGCGATTGTTCCTTCATTTTTTCGCGACATCCGGTGTCGGTTTTGAGTTTGGTTTGTAACGGTTGTGGTTAGTAGTCGATAAATGCTATCATATCGTATTGCGTCATGTGGCTTTTCTCGTGTTTTCTTTCGGTTTGCTGCTTGGTTGATGTTTGTTTTTTTGGGAGTCAGTTTTATGTTTTTAATTGGCATAGTGGTCGAACGAGCCCAGATACTCGAGGGCGGCCCGGTAGCAGAACTGGTATTGATCCTGGAAAGGAAATAGAGAATGATTTTAAGTATAATATATACCGTTTCTGCAAGACAATATTTTATCATTAAACAATATTCTCAAAATTTAAAATAATCGTCTTTTTAAAATCTTAACTTACTCTCCACACTTCAAATTTAACCCTGTAATGACCACATTTGTTTTTGAATATTTTGCCTTGTTCAGGAGGTCATTTTGAGTAACGTTTGTTCCACGTAAAACTTAACTTCTTTTGTTTTATGTTTCTCTTGTTTAATTTTTAGTACTTGAATTTGCATTTTTCTTGTTTAGTTAATGTTCGTTTTCGATAGTATTTTGCTTACCTCCTATTATTAACTTTTGCATATCTATTTTTTTCATGTTTTGCTTTTTGAATTTTTGCTTTTTTATATTTTCTGCTGTAGAATGCTATCATTATTATTTAAATAGCTAAAAATGCGCAGGGACATCATCTGGGACACTACAAAAAATGTTGCATACTTATTACATCCAAAGTTTACCCATGAAAATTTAATTTTTAAAAATATTGGCTAAGTCTCATGAAACAAGTCAAACTTCCAACCTTAAACTTTATAACAAATTTAAGAGTTCTTCTTGCCAATACTTTTAAGAGATCAACATACCGTCTAGAGTCGGAGTTGGGTTGTAGAGAATTTAAAAAATCGTCAAAAATAGTAAAATATAAATAAAATTGTTATGTTTTCAAAACATTTCAAAGCTGCTCAAAGATGTGATACAAATAAAAAAATATTGAATTTACTGTTTGCTTTTTCAAAATGTTAAGAACAGCTTATTTTGACAATAATCCAAAAACATACAATAACAAAACATTTAAAAAGTAATCTGGGGCAAATCGGGACTACAGTCTGAATAGGGACAGCAGTTTTTAGAGCACTTAAAGCTTTTAAACCAACCAGAAAAATCACAATATTGTGCTCCAACATGGTTACAACTGCTGTCCCAATTCGCCCCATGTGTCCCGATTGACCCCAGTTTACGGTACAATGTTAGAAAATATTCAACACTTTTATAAAACTACTTACTATTGAAAAAGTACTATTTGTTTTGTTTTTAACGATGTGAGTATAATGTGATCGGGATTTTTTCATACTTTTCGAAAGTAATTATTCATTTTTGGAAACATAAAAATAATCACAAAACTACGTATTTTTGAAAAAAAAAATCCTAAAAAAATTGTCATTGAAATATTCGTATGAAATGATCGAAAAGTTGGCAGAAGGTTTAGCCGAATGGTTACGCTGTCCGCTTTGTAAGCGGATGATTCTATGTTCGATTCCCATCTGCTCCAACCTTCCATCGGATGGGGAAGTAAAACGTCGGTCCCGGCCTTGGTTGTTAGGCCGTTAAGTCATTCCAGGTATGGGAGTCGTCTCCCTGCTATAAGTACAAACAACACACCAAACCAAACCTGCTCCGGTGGCATCGCTGGCGGCGGTTGGACTCGCAATCCAAAGGTCGTCAGTTCAAACACTGGGTTGGAAGGTTCCTTGGAGTAGAAAGAGGTTTGGGTGCCCTCCCCATTCAAGCCTTCGGACTCCTAGGTTCGAGCAGAAACTTGCAATAGAGACCACAAAAGACCTGGGGGTCGTGAATGTGGATGGTTTGATTTTTGATCGAAAAGTTGCATACATTTCGTTATATTAATACAACTTTTTGAAAGTACTCAAACATTTTATAAAACACCGTATTTACAAAAAAGAACTGAAGAAAATTTTAGCTTTTTTAAATGGGCATCAAATGATCGGGAATTTTTCATACCTATTGTAAGTAGTAATAATACCTTTTTTCAATACTCAAAATGTTCACAAAACTACGTAATTCTGAAAAAAAGGTATCAAATTACCTAGATTTTTCATACAAACTACTTGAAACTTAAAAAATAATAATACAGTCCAGACTCGATTATCCGAAGCCTCGATTATCAGAAGTTTCGATTATCCGAAGTTCGATTATCCGAAGGTTTGTATGGAACTTCGGATAATCAAATCACAAAAAAAAAGTTTTTTTATTTATTGTTTTTAACATGAAATTCGAGTCTTTAGTCAAATTTGAATAGTTGATTGCCTATTAAATAAAAACAGGTATTTTTCACTATTTCGTCCCCGCCATATTGGCCGCCATTTTGGATTTAGAAATTCTAAATCACTTAAGAGTAGTTTAGGGGTCATACTTAAGCTCAATACTCAAAAATGAGACAACAAAAAAAAAATCGTGATTCTATTATCCGAAGTTTTGATTATCTGAAGTGATTTTTTTCCGAGGCCTTCGGATAATCAAGTCAGGACTGTAATACAAATTGTACAGTTACGAAATACAGAAACACAGATTAAAAAAAAAACTTTAAAAATTTACAAAGCAGCGTATTTTGTACAGTGTCAAAAACTATAAATTTTAGTTCTTCGTCGGAAAAACGTAGTTTTGTGAAAATGTTGAGTATTTTCAAAAATATTAAAAATATCATTTCCGAAATTTATGCAAAAATCCCGATCATTTCATACCCATATTGAAAATAACAAAAAAAAAATTTGTACATTTTCGAACAGACGTTGTTTGAAGAAAGTTTGATTGTTTAAAAATAAAAGAAATGTATGAACAAAAAATCACGTGCATTTGATACCCATATTGAAATAAATAAAATTTTGAGAAAATTCGTAGTTTTGGGAAAATTTTCAGTACCATCAACTGGGGCGAATCGGGACTGAATAGGGACCGCAGTTTTTAGAGCAATTAAAAGCTTGAAATTTGGAAAACGATGCATTATTTTTGTTGTTCTGTGTCTGTTTTATCTGATACACCATATTCTTGATTTACACAACGAAATGGGGGTGTTTAATTCGAGAATCGTTTAAAAAAAGAATGTCCATGACTTAAATTGAGAATATGACTTAAATTAAGAATCTTTGGGATTTCGTAATTTGTCGGAGAATTTTCATCATGTATCAATTGTATTTGGTTTAGTTATGTTATTAAAACATTTTAGCATGGTTTTGGAACACCTGGGATGTTCTAGTCCATCCGAAACTTCCGGAAATTTTGTGCAGCAGGCTAACCGAAGAAACAAGTTGAAACTTCAAAATTTTGACAACGGATCCTACCCAGACTGCTTCAGTGAGTGCGGTAGGCTACAGTGCATTGTTGTAACGACTTATTGGGATGATCTGGGACATCCAAGGACTCCCTGGAGTTAAGATTTGTGGGTCTACCGCCGTAACAAGCAAGAGGTCGACGGATTTTGACCCCGGAACATATCCGCATAGCTTCAGTGAGTATGGTAGACTACTTTGCTGATGTGTAGGGATGTCCTGGGTCATCCAAGGACTCCCTGGAGTTAAGATCTGTGGGTCTACCACCGTAACAAGCAGGAGGTTGACGGATTTTGACCCCGGAATATACCCGCATAGCTTCAGTGAGCATTGTAGACTACTTTGCTGATCTGCTGGGCTATCTTGAGTTATCCAAGGACTCCCTGGAGTTAAGATCTGTGGGTCTACCGCCGTAACAAGCAAGAGGTCGACAGATTTTGACCTCGGAACATATCCGCATAGCTTCAGTGGGTATGGTAGACTACTTTGCTGATGTGTTGGGATGTCCTGGGTCATCCAAGGAGTCCCTGGAGTTAAGATCTGTGGGTCTACCACCGTAACAAGCCAGAGGTCGACGGAGTTTGACCCCGGAATATACCCGCATAGCTTCAGTGAGTATGGTAGACTACTTTACTGATGTTCTAGGATGTTCTAGGTCGTCCAAGGACTCCCTGGTGTTAAGATCTGAGGGTCTACCACCGTAACAAGCAAGAGGTCGACGGATTTTGACCTCGGGACATACCCGCATAGCTTCAGAGAGTATGGCAGACTACTTTGTTGATGTGTTAGGCTGACTTGGGTCATCCAAGGACTCCCTGGAGTTAAGATCTGGTTGTCTATCATAAATCCAGGGAGTCCTTGGATGACCCAGAACATCTCAACACATCAGCAAATTAGTCTATCATAATCACTGAAGCTATGCGAGTGAGTCCCGGGGTCAAAACCCATCGACCTCTGGCTCATTACGGTGGTAGACCCTCAGATCTTAACTCCAGGGAGTCCTTGGATGACTCAAGTCAGCCCGACACATCTGCAAAGTAGTCTACCATACTCACTGAAGCTATACGTGTATATTCCGGGGTCAAAATCCGTCGACCTCTTGCTAGTTACGGTGGTAGACCCACAGATCTTAACTCCAGGGAGTCCTTGGATGACCCAGGACATCCCAACACATCAGCAAAGTAGTCTACCGTACTCACTGAAACCATGCGGATATGTCCCGAGGTCAAAAACCGTCAACCTCTTGCTTGTTACGGCGGTAGACCCTCAGATCTTAACTCCAGGGAGTCCTTGGATGTCCCAGATCATCCCAATAAGTCGTTACAACAATGCACTGTAGCCTACCGCACTCACTGAAGCAGTCTGGGTAGGATCCGTTGTCAAAATTTTGAAGTTTCAACTTGTTTCTTCGGTTAGCCTGCTGCACAACATTTCCGGAAGTTTCGGATGGACTAGAACATCCCAGGTGTTCCAAAACCATGCTAAAATGTTTTAATAACATAACTAAACCAAATACAATTGATACATGATGAAAATTCTCCGACAAATTACGATATCCCAAAGATTCTTAATTTAAGTCATATTCTCAATTTAAGTCATGGACATTCTCATTTTAAGCCATGACTTAAAAAAAGTTGCGTAAATCGAGAATCGTTTAAAAAAAGGTGACTTAAAAAAAGAATATGGTGTACTTCAAAAATATCGAAATATTGTGCAGTAACAAGGCTAAAACAGCTGTACCAATTCGCTCCATGTGTCCTGTTTGCCCCAGATGACGGTAATTGCGATTTTACTACCTTCGAAATGTATGAAAAATTCCTGATCATTTGATATAGATATCGTAAAAAAATAAAATTTTGAGTATTTAAAAAACGTAGTTTTGTGAAATTTAGAGTATTTTCGAAAAGTTTGTATTTTCACTATCGAAATGTTTGAAAAATTTTCAATCATTCGATACCTATATTGAACAACTTAAATTTTGAATATTTTGTTTTTAGAGAAACATTGCATTCTAACAATAGAACACAAAATACGTATTTTTAATGTAATGTAGGCTACTCTGAAAATGAGCCCATTTGGTTAAGGTACTTTTTACTATGCAAAAGTAGCGCTGTTTACACCTTGACAGGGAAAAAAATCTCAGTTTTTTTATTGGGATAACCATTAATCCATGAGTAATATAAAAAAAAACGGTTGCTAATTTTAATTTGCATCTGAATTTAAAATTTGCTATGATAATTTGTTTGTTAATATCAAAATAGTAGTTTATGCAACAAGTTGCAAAAAGAGGATTTTTTCAGCACGAGTCGTACATTTATCCAACGAGGTTCACCGAGTTGGATAAATACGACGAGTGCTGAAAAAATCAAGTTTTGCAACGAGTTCCATACAACATTTTTTGCAATTTCGAAAAACACCCATTGAGTGAAATGTTAAGTCGAAGTTCCATGTATTATGTCAATAAATCGTTTAAATCAAAAAAATGTTGAAAAGTGTTACTTTTCGAAACAAGTGCTGAAAAGTTCAACTTTTCAGCACCCATTTCAGTGCTGAAAAGTAGAACTTTTCAGCATTTATTTTGAAAAGTGTTGCTATTTGATTCTGTTATTTTTGGTACAGAAAAGTAGGCGATTTCGTCGTTCAAGAATGACAAGAAAAGTAAGTAGTTTCACGACGGAATTGCAAAAAATCATATCTCTGTTATCAGATTTAACACCATGGCATACTTTATATGCCAATGGTAATTATATTTTATTATGACATTATATCGATGCTTCCCACTCACCTCCGTCTGCACCATGGCGGGCCGCTGCGAGCGCAGTATCCGCACCGTCTGGAACACATCCAGCACGCCCTCGTACTGCATCCGCTCCAGCACGATACTCAGCGAAATGAACACCCCGGTTCGGCCCACCCCCGCACTACAGTGCACCGTAATGGGCCCATCCTGCCCGAACTGCTCCTTCGTCTTGTGCACCTGCCCGATAAAGTCGATGAAGCCCTCGCCCGACTTTGGCACGCCCTGCTCGGGCCAGTCGATAAACTGGAACTGACGCACCGTCCGCGACGAGCCGTCCCGCGCGTCCGTCACCTTGAACTCACGCAGTTTGTACTGCGGCATGTTGTACTCGGCGATCGGATCCACCACGTAGCACTGGTAGCGGACGGAGCGCTCGTGCGGCCAGTACTGGAAGCACTTTTCCTGCGTGGGTTAGAACAACATAAGGTTGAGGATTGTTTGAGGTTATGAAGAGCCGGTTAGCTTACCCGTCCCATCTCCTTCAGCTTGGTGAGCATCACGACGATGGTGGAGTTGTGCTCCCACAGCATGCGCCAAAAGTCTTCGGCCGTTTCCTGTAGCGGTCCCTGGGCCGCAATGTACGCGTTGCGGTATCGGTAGCTGTTTTTTTTGGGAAGAGGAAATGGTTATTTACATGGTTCGCTGCATGACCGTACATGGTAACTTACCCGTCGACGAAGCTCGCGTTGATGTAGTCGCTGCCCTCGACGCCCCGAATCGGCGTCAGACACACCCGAGACGCTTCGTACGGCAGTATGTGAACCAGGCGGTTCTTGTGCTTGTTGCAGGGCAAGTTGGCCGTCACGAAGCGGGCCGAGTCGGCCTTGACGTTCGACAGCTTCTTGAACTCCATCTCCATGCCGGTGATGTTCTCGCCCGGTTCGGTTTGCATCAGCTTTTGGATGTGGTTGTGCAGGCTTCTCGCCGGGACTTCGGTGTTGCCGCAGATGACCGCTTCGAGCAGGGCGTCGTGGATGAAGATGTACTGGTCCTCGGTTTGCACCATGTAGTTGCGCTGGGCCCGCAAACAGGTCACGTGGCCGTAGATGTCGATCATCTTTTCGTGGCGCATTCGCTCCAACATCGAGTCTATCACAATGTAGCATCCGGTTCGGCCAACGCCCGCCGAGCAGTGCACAACGATCGGGCCCGAGTCTTGCGGGGTGAGTGCCTTGGTGCGCTTCAGGAACTGCAGGAACGGTGCCGGATGGTCTGGGACCCCGTGGTCGGGCCACGCCGTAAATTGCAACTGCTTAATCTCGCGCCGCTCGTTGGTGCCGCTGCGGCAAATCTGGAACGTTCTTATACTGTACGTTGCTAATTCCTGAGTTTCTGTGATTGTCACTGTCATTACACCGTACACTTCGGTTCCCCGTGCCGGCCAGTACATGTCGCACTTGATGCGCGATCGCTCCTCCAGCCGAGTCATCATCACGATCGTCGACGACTTCAGCTCCCAGCACATGCGCCAAAAGTCGCCGAACGTCTCCTGCAGCGGTCCTTGCGTGGCCACGTACGCGTTATGCTTCCGGTATCCGTCGCAGTAGTTTGCGTTGATGTAGTCCGACCCGGGAACGCCCTCGATCGGCTGCAGGATCACTCGGCTGTGATCGTACGAGGTCACATTGGCGTACCGGTTCTTCGGCTTGTTGACCTCCATGTTCGAGTGATCCCAGGTAAACTGTTGACCTGGTTCGATACTTTCGTACTCCTGCGAGAACTTGAGATTGTCGTTGGCCTTCAACCGCTCCACGTGGTTGGCCAATTCCGAGATCGGAATCGGTGGATGGCTGATCATGCCGGGGGTTTGGAAGTTCAAGCGTCGCATATCTACTGGGTCCGTAGGAGCTGGTCCTGCTCCCAAATCCGCAGCCATCAACGGTCTAGTGACCGCTGCTTGATCGGGAGTCTTGTACGGTTGTCTTCGTCGGCGCACAAAGTAAACAATAACCAAACACGAGGACAAAACTAAGGCGGCGATGATCGGTCCGATGACCCAGATCATACCAGGTTCTTCATTCTTCCCGCGGATCAAAATCTCCGGATCTTGGGGCACGTTCGGGTTTGGCCGGTGTGGTGGTTCGCCAGTTGGCGCTTCCTTCATGTCCAGCGCAAGGAACTCCGAGAACGGACTGGACGTGTACAGATGTTTCTGCGGAGTATCGACAACGGCTCGTACGAAGATTCGGTACCGCTTGCCCCGCTCCAGCTTTCGGTTGGTAAAGTTGTGGTTGGTTTCACCGGAGCCCAGGTGAAACGTGTACGGAATGTTTCGCTGCAGGAACATTGCCGCGATGTACGGTGCGTTGAGTCGTTCCGATCGTGTCTTGCTTGGTAGCAGGTCTTCCGTTAGGAATTGATCGGGCAGTTTGTGCAGGTTTGATTTGTCCTCTGGAACTACGATCAGGTAGTAGTGTGAAATCGGACCGTACTCTTCCGAAGCTTGGGGCAGGATGACCTGAATCTCTTCGCCGTTGACGACGCCGTAAAAGTCCGGCTGGACCATCGGTTGAGGAGCGGCCATTTGGGTTGTAACTGTGATTTTGGTTGGCGGTTTGTACGAGTAATCCGTTGGGATGGCACTCACGTTCACGAAGTACGTGGTAAAAGGAGACAGTTCTCCGATTGTGTGTCCTGTCGTGTGACTTTTCAATACAATCTCCCTCTTGGGTAGAATTTGTTTCTGAGGGATTCCCTGGGAGTCGACAAACTCTTTGACGGCATCAAACGAGATCTTGTAGTTGACGGGGTTGAGACGAATGGGCGGTGCCCACTGAAGGGTCATGGAGTGAGTGCTGACGTCGTGGGCTCGCAGATTCAGTGGGACGTCCTCGGGTTTGACCTTGACGGTGACCTTTTCACTCAGCCGACCGGGGCCGTTTTTGTAGAGTGCGGCAATCGCAATCGCGTATTGGGCAAACTTTTCCAGATTGAGCAGATCGGCAGATTCGGTGACTCCGACCGTCTTGGTTTGCCACTCGTCCAAATCTTCAACGGCCGTCATGGTGTAGAAGATCTTGTATCCAACGAGCTTGCCTCGAGATGGTACCGGCTCCCACCAAACCTCAACGGTTTGCTCCGAGGTGGCCACAGCTTGTACGGACAGTGGAGCCCGGCCCATATCCCGTTCAGTTGAGATGATCTTCTTTTCGCTGAAAGGACCCGCACCCTGCTTGGTGTAGGCTCGAATCCTCACCACATATTCGGTACTTTCTTCCAGGTTGGTGAACACTGCCTTCCTGATCGTCGTGTTACGTTCCGTTCCCAAACCATGATCAATCTTCTTGTGGAACTGAACGTCATACCGTGTAATCTGCCCATTCCGGTGCTCCCTCGTCGGAGGTTCCCAAGTAATGCACACAACATCAGGCGTTTGGAACCGCACCAAAATATCCGATGGCCACCCCGTCGGCACACCCTCGGGCGTCTGCAGATACTTGACCGCTTCCTGACCAATCCCGATGTGATTCATACCGGCAACCCGGAACTCATACTCAACACCCCGCTCCAAATCGGTAATTCGCTTCGTCAGCGTGTGCGGTCCCAGCATGGTCTCCTCCGTCAAAGGTTGCTCCTTAACCCCCCACTTTACCCGATAGCCCCGCAGTTCCCCGTACGTCTGCTTCGGACGTTCCCACTCCAGCTCGATCGATACCGTTGGATCACGTTCGAGGATCTTCAGGTTTACCGTGGGCCGCACGGGAACTCCGCCCGGCGTTTTGATAATGATCTGGGCGCTACGGTCACCGTCACCTTTGCGGGTGAGGGCCGCGACCTGGACGGCGTACTTGGTGTCCGGTTGCAGCCCGGTTACGTTGTACTCCAGCGCGTCCACAACGTCGAACTTCATCGGCTCGTTGAGCAGTCCTTTGCCCTGTTTGGGGAGGGGAGGATGGTTGGTGAAATATATGAAGATTATTTTTTTTACGATTTGAAACACATTTATAAGAAACTTTCTGATCTTTATATTAAGTTTTAAAAAAGTATTCAAATTAATTGAATTTGATCAAATTAAAAGAGTTTTATAAATCCAATTTTAAGATTTTTTCAAAAGGCAATAATTAAAATTCTCACGTTAATTTTTTAAATTTATATGAAACTTTGTCCATCGATTCCTTATTTCTAGATAAGCCATTTTGCATCGTTGGTTTCTTCATACAAGTTTCCATTAGGGTGCCCAGAAAAAATGACCCCCTGCTCCACAAGCGAAAAACGGGTTTTGGGCAAGGGGTTGGAAACTCTTAGAGCTATAATTATTTTGTTAACCAGTATATCAAAATATATGTTAGTATACTTATTATTTCTTTTACATATCGCCAGTATACTTACCAATATACGAAGAGTATCTTAATATACTAACAGTTTATTGCTCTTCGGTAAGTATATTAACAAGTATACTGGAATATCGTTAGTATACTCAGTATTCCTAATTAATATTAGAGTTTCCAGTCTCTTGATTTTGGGTTATTTTAAGCATCTGTGCAAATTTTTAGCGAAATTGGTTGAGATTAACCCATTGATACCCGGGCCTAAAGTTGGTGAAAAAAATGTTTTTCATACAAAAATGACTTTTTTAAATCGCTAATAACTTTTCAGGGTCGAGTTTTACAGCTTTGCTATGTTCTACAACAGCGATTCTCAACGGGGGTACCGAGCCTACTTGATTTACACGGTAGGGGGTACCAGCCTAGAAGAAGGTTGAGAATGGCTGTTCTACAAAGTTGTAGAGCAGCGATTCTCAACGGGGGTACCGGGCCTACTTGATTTACACGGTAGGGGGTACCAGCCTAGAAGAAGGTTGAGAATCGCTGTTGTAGAGCATTAAATTTCCAACGAGAATCTCACTTTTGGGAATATTTTGATGAAAGAAGCGCACCGTGCAGACCAAACCGTAAGAAATTTGGGTTTTCCATACATTTTTTCGATTTTTCCCATACAAACTTCAGCTCCGAGTATCAATGGGTAAATGTTTACCGATTTTGCTCATATTTGCCCCAGTGTCCTAAAATAGCTCAAGGAACAATATTCAGCTTGTGGAGCGAGGTGCTGAGAAAAATACAAATCCATACAAATTTGGGGGCTGCCCAAAAAAAATAATTTTTTTTTTCGAAAATCTGTACCTCAAGATTAGATTTTTTGATCGATTTGGTGTCTTCTACGAAGTTTTAGGTTATATTTAGAACTAGCCAGAAAAAAAATAGTCACACATTGAAAAAATACGCATTTTTTTAGATAGCTTCTTATCACAAAACCTCTACAATTCTCTACAATTTGCCTATTGGACATTGCACAGTGGTCCAGATCGCAAAATTAAGTGGAAAATGGATTTTTCGAAAAATGGTTAAGTTTTGGAGCTTTGGTGTCTTCAGAAGAGTTGTTGCATATGGAAAGGGGCAACTTTTGGTTTGGTTGAAAATTAGGGTGGTTCACGATTAGGGTGATTTTGGAAATCTAACTTTACAGGAATATTTTTGGGATTTTTTTTGTCTTCTAGAAAGTTGTTGGGCTTGCCATTTCAAGCAACTTTGTCGAAGACACCAAAATTTTATCTCGTAATCTACGCCTTCTATGACCAAATTTATAGAAAGCATCTGAGCAAACCTTCAAAAATCAGTTTTTTGAACGTGGCAATTCAGGGTTAAGTTTTAGAGAAAAGTGATGTTCTGAGCACTTTTAGAGCTCTAAAAAACGAATATTTTTATTTGTTGACATGCCAATTTGGACTTAAGGGTCAAAAGTTACAGCCATTTTAAGGTAAAAAAGATGCAAATTTAAAACTTAAATATCTCGAAATGGCGCAAGCCAAATTTTAAGCACTAGGTTGCATTTGAAAGAGGAGATCTAGCACTACAAACGCTGAAAAAATTTCAGAGGTGTTTTTCTTTAAACTCGAGATATCTTCATTTGAAAAAGTCTAATTTTCAAGGGAAAATCATATGGGACCACCCTAACGAAATTCGAAAAATGTCCAAATATATGTTTTTCCATGTAATTTTGCCCGCTGAATCCGAATCTGCCCTCAGAATTGAGCCAAAGTATCGAAAAACCGAGTTTTGGTCATAATTTGGTCATAAATGATAATTTTACATGGAAACCCAAAAAATGACCAAAACTCGGTTATTCGATACTTTGGCTCAATTCTGAGGGCAGATTCGGATTCAGTGGGCAAAATTACATGGAAAAACATATATTTGGACATTTTTCGAATTTCGTTAGGGTGGTCCCATATGATTTTCCCTTGAAAATTAGACTTTTTCAAATGAAGATATCTCGAGTTTAAAGAAAAACACCTCTGAGATTTTTTCAGCGTTTGTAGTGCTAGATCTCCTCTTTCAAATGCAACCTAGTGCTTAAAATTTGGCTTGCGCCATTTCGAGATATTTAAGTTTTAAATTTGCATCTTTTTTACCTTAAAATGGCTGTAACTTTTGACCCTTAAGTCCAAATTGGCATGTCAACAAATAAAAATGTTCGTTTTTTAGAGCTCTAAAAGTGCTCAGAACATCACTTTTCTCTAAAACTTAACCCTGAATTGCCACGTTCAAAAAACTGATTTTTGAAGGTTTGCTCAGATGCTTTCTATAAATTTGGTCATAGAAGGCGTAGATTACGAGATAAAATTTTGGTGTCTTCGACAAAGTTGCTTGAAATGGCAAGCCCAACAACTTTCTAGAAGACAAAAAAAATCCCAAAAATATTCCTGTAAAGTTAGATTTCCAAAATCACCCTAATCGTGAACCACCCTAATTTTCAACCAAACCAAAAGTTGCCCCTTTCCATATGCAACAACTCTTCTGAAGACACCAAATCTCCAAAACTTAACCATTTTTCGAAAAATCCATTTTCCACTTAATTTTGCGATCTGGACCACTGTGCATTGTAGATCCGACTTTCGGTTGCTGAGACATGAAAATTACCAAAAAATAGTTTTTCCAAGTTCTACTCAATTGGCCCTCAATTTTCAATCAATGATAAATATCTTGGAAACCATTGATCAGATTTTCAATGTTAAACGACTTGTATGCAATTTTCTCAACTTTTAGTAAATGATAAATTAACAGATACAAAAAATTTGAATAATATTTCAGAAGGAATCATATTTTTTAGTCCTTTTGAAATGTTAGTCATAATTTCAAGAATCTTAAAAAAATCAAAAAGTTAAAAAAATTTACACAAGTTTCACTTATACAAAAAAGGCATATTTAGACATAAGGAATCGAAAAAATATAAAATTAAAATCAAAAACTCGATTTCGACAATATTTTAGGAATAATGAGTCTGTCCATTATAAAATACCGTAAACCGGTGTGACTACAGTACTTGTTCGGTAATTGGGCTGCTTTTTCATTGGGCGATCAAAAACTGGGCTGTAGCTTAATTTAAAAGCAGAAAAAACAAAAACACAAACCAGAATTACTGAGGTGTCAATAGATACAAAATCAAGTGAAATAAATAAAACATTTTTTGAAAGATTTTGTGAAATATGCAGCCACAATTAAAAGAAACTTAAAAAATAAGCTCTGGACACAAAGTTAAGTAGCTTTTAATTTGTATTGTTGTTTTTTATGCATTTTTTCGTTCAGCCCAATAAGCGAGTAGCACTCGCTAACTTGGCTACGTTCTCAGCCCAGTTACAGAACAAGTACTGTAAAACGATAAAATAGGAATAATTTTATACCCTCGAAGTTTAATGTTTTCTCAATGAAAATGAGATGAAATCAGAACCAATTATATTATCGGATTCTTTGGATAATTTTACACTAAGAACATTTAAAATTAGATTTAAATATAAAAGTTTTAAGCGTTATTGAACAGAATTTAAAATTATCTTCAGATTTTTAAGCAATTTCAGTAGAACTAGTTTTTAAGCAAATTTGAAAAATTGCTGATTCATGCTACAAAATTTGTTTTGGTGGCCTACCCAGTATATGCTTTAAAAATATAAATCTTGAGATAAGTCGTACGGGTTGAATAATATTTGATTTACAAATTTAAAATCATATCAATTTCACCCCGGTTTACGGTACTTTTGAACAGTCAACCTATTCTGTCCATAAAAAAATCATTTTCGCAAAAGTATTTCCAAAAACAATCGCACAGAAACTCTTACCTCATCACGCATTTCCTGCACGTGGATGTGATAGCCGCGGATGATTCCGTTGCGGTTCTTCTCCTTCGGTGGCTTCCAAGACACGTGAATCGTCGTGGAGTTAACGGGGGCCGCTTTGACGTCCTGCGGATCTCCGGGCACTGTTTGTGTGTGTTGGATTCAAAGTGTTTTTTTTGTGTAAAAGGGAAGGAATTCAAGGGTAAAGGAGTTGGGAAAAGAGAAAAGTTTGAATTAGAATCGGCTGGAAATTGGCACTGTTGAATATCAAACAACTACGATAAATAAAAATCATAAACTTTAAGCCCTATCCTACTACATTAGTTTGGGTTAAGCTTGTTAGTACACTGTTAATGTTTCTTCTTTGAACTTAACCTAAGTATCGCTCGATTTCTAACATTCATCGTTATGCATTGTGTTAACTTTTCAGTTGTACAATAATGCTTTGCTTTTTAAAGTTTCGTTTTTGACTTCACTACTTGTTCTTTCATGTTCTTTCCAAAGTGCTATTCTAATAATTTCTCAGCTATCGTTGTGAGGACTTTTATTTCGGCGATGACGTCATTCAGCAAATTGGCACAATAGAAAGTGCAAGAAAATGTTTTTCCCCTGGGAGGAGAAAAGCCAAACTGTTATTGCCGCAATTGTAGTTGCATCTGGGCTGAGCTTAGTGTAGTGATGCAATTGAACAGCACTTTCTCAAATTGCCACCATGAAATGCTCACGTTAGCTGTGTTGAGTTTGGATTTGATGATTTAAAAATATATATTATTTAAAAATCGAATTTCTTTAAATAACTGAACATTTGGTCAGCAAGCTCAAACATAAATTCTTGCATTAATCTTTTACCGGTGTGAAAAAAGAACAGTTTTCCCGCATTTTCACCTTTTCTCGAATGTGTTTATAATGCCGTTAAGCTCGTGACGGTGTGATGGCAAAAAAAAAACGCTTTTCATGGGTAATTCCACGGAACGATGCGCCATTTCACTTAACGCGCACCGGCAAAGGGGACTAATAATGCCATATAGCACACCCAGGATTAAGCTGTGTGGATGTGCTTGTGAGGGTGTGGGTGGGTGTGTGTGGGGCAAGGATAAGCACCGGCCAATAATCGTGTTTGGCTTTTTTTAACTTCATCATCCCGGTACGAGAATCGAATTAATTGGCTTGTTCGCAGTTTTGCTTTGGTGATTGTGCTTCGATTGGAAATTGATAGCTGCAACGTAGACTAATTAGGTAGACTTTTTTTTATTCCTTCAAAAGCGTTTCTCTTTGAGTGAAAGCTTTGTGTGTTTCAAAACTTTAATGATGGAATTTCCATTTCCTTTTTTTCCTTTTGATCTTCAATAACGTATACGTGATATCATCATAATTCACCATAATTACGTTTAACGACATTTCCCGAAGTAGGGGAACTTTATCTGATTCCAGCGTGCCTCTAATGTTGCCATATCAGAACTTTGACATTCATTACAGCTGATTAAAAGCGTTTTCAGCTGAAATCGAGTGATAAGTATCGCAATAAGAAATGAGCAAGCAAGTTTCTATCAAAAGTTTTGCCAATATTGAAAATCAGCTAATTTGATGGGATAAGAAGCGAGTGCTTAACCTGCCAAACATACGAGAATTACCCCTAGGAAAAATTCAGGAACAAGAGTTTTTCCTCAAATATTGAGGGAATTTAAGTTTTACACAATAAACTTGTACAAAACAAAATAAATTGGAACAGGAACCTTAATATTAAATTAACACAAAATAACAAGCACGGAAAAATCGAAAAAAATATTTCCTTAAAATATATTGACGATGGTAACTTTTGTAATTTCTAATGTAAATCATTGTTTTTTGGATGATTAAAAAATTTCAACATCGAGTACTAATTGATAATTTTTTTAAAAAGTTCGCTATAAATTGGAACAACTTTGAGCAGAGGTAATAACAAGAGACATGTTTGAAACATTTTTGGTATCAATTCAAAATTTATGGTTTTCGTGAAACCTTGAAAATAGTTTCATGGATTTTTGGTGTACTGAAAAATCGAAAAAAATGTCGAAAATGGGATACCAATTAATCTTTTTTTTGTATTCTTTGTTTTTGACAAAATCCTCTGAAACCAAGTAAAATTTTACTAATTTTGCATCAAAATGACATCTTTCTGGCACCTTGATATTTATTCAACTTAGATGATTCAAGTTTGTTTCAAAACTCAAACTGTTTACATTGTTTTTCATTTTTAAAACGGTTTAAAACCAGATAAAAATAACATTGGTTACCAACCAATCTATTTCAAATTTCCAGCTTAAATTTTAAAATAATGTTGTCACTCGAACATAGATTCCAACTTCTTGGATCTATCGGAAATTTAGTTAAGATTTTTCATGGTATTTTTGCAGAAAGAAATACTTTCATCTCAAGTTTTTTTGTAGCATACAAGCATTTAAGATTCGTTCGATTTAACCCGAGATCTTTTTATACAATGGCAAAAAAATAAATAAATAAATAAACACATAAGAAGTGTAGTGTATTTTTTGTTGTAAAGTTGCTGTTTTAACAATGATTTCAATTAACTTTAATTTTATTAATTTTTTTTATATTTTTATGACTTCCAAACTCCAAAATCAGTAGCTGGCCTTGGCTTCAGAGTAAAAGTTGAATGTAAACTTGGAAATAATTTCTAATTTGACAGCTTTAATGGAAGCACAACAAAAATGTGATTCTATGTTTTAAGGATTTAATTTCTCTTGACTGTTTCCGCTGTCATTTTTTGAAGCATATCCCACAGTTAAGACAACTGACTCATTTCTGACAGTATTGTTCTGCAATTGATACAAAATTGTATTTAATTAATTTTGATATAATTTTGAAAATTTGTTATTTTTTTTTGTGAAATATAGTTTACAACATTTCATAACATAACATAACATTTCAAGATAAATCGAAAAATTCTATGTACATTCTTGCCTAAAATCTGGAAATATGAAACAAAATGATTTGGAAATTTTAAAGTTTCATCTTACTTTTTGAAACAATTGAGTTAAAAAGCTAAACTGGAGTTTCTTTTTTGCATTGCTGAAGTGCAAAAAGCTTAAACAAGGAGTCAAAAAATCTAGAGTTTTTTTTTTGAAAATGTCTTATAAACTATTGTGTTTCATATGTTATAGGACCTATTCAAAAAAAACTCTAGAAATCGCCCAAAAATTTGCAAACTTCCAGTAAATTTATAAAAATCCTTAATTCCGGGAATATTTTGTTCACAGAAATTCTTGGCATTTTTATCAGGGACAGAAAATCTATAAAATGCAACCTTATCGATTTTTAACACAACAAAATACACGGATTTTTTGTTTCAAATTTAGAGCAAATTCCAGTAATTTAAAATTAGCTGATTTATATTACTGAAAACGAAAAACGAAACGTGCCAATGAAAATTAGTGACATCAAGAATGTTTTAAAAATATAAGTAAGAAAAATTTAATATTTTGATAAAATTTAGATTGTTTTTTTTTATGTTTTCCACAAAATTATGTGTCACTCAATTCAATTTTCAATTAAATTTTTTTTTCAATTCAAAATCCAGGTTTCTGGAAAGGGGCCTGATTGCTCCAAAAAGATTTATTTACTCGCGATCACAAATTGGACGCGACGAAATACTGCTCTGACCGTTTCCTACCGTTTGTCACTTCCACACCAATCGCTACTGAATACTCTTTCTTTGCTCTCCCTCTAACTCTAATCGGCTTGTACAGCAAATGGCTCAGAGAAAATGATTGCGTTTTGTCGTTCAAAGCTGACTACAAATGATCGATTCTTAGCGGAGCTACACCGAAATGTCACATTTTTCAATTTTCAATATGATTTTTAATATGAAAGATTTCATTTTTATTATGATTCAATAGTTGCAATGTGCTTTAAATGCGTTTTCTTACCTTAAAAGCCAAGAATATTGACCAAATATGATCTGCAAGCCATTGAACGGGAGAGGAGTTTTTTTTTCATAAATCTGCTCCTTTCGTTGTCCCGTCACAAAAAGAAATGGCTGGCAAAAACCCAAATTTCAACCAATTCTTTCAGTTCAAGGAGCAAAAGATTCGTTTTTTAATTTGTGATAATGTGTAGAAGAGCAAAAGTTTATAAACATCAAACTGGTACAACTGTAGCGATTTTTGTAGTGTGCCTTTTAAAAGTCCAGTTTTACGATGTTGTCCCGTCACGCTACATTTTTAATTCCGGGGAAGCACAGGTACTATTTGTTTCATTCTGCATGATATTTCTTTGTAGGAAAATCAATTATCTTTTTAAATATGTAATAACATTGGGGGGTTTCTTCTTTTATTTTGGCACTACAGCCAAAACGCTGAAAAAAACTTGTAATTTTTTTGAAGAGGAGCCGAAGAATCGGTCAAATAGTCTGCGATTGGCTTTGTTTTGATCATTTATGAAACTGCTTTACATAAATTTTATCCCAAATGTTATGCAATTTTGTTTGTAACACATCATCAAAGACTCATTTGACAGCAATTTAGACCTTACCAAATGCAAATTTACGGCAAACTGTGGTAGCGCAGGCCAAAAGAGCGCCGGGCTGCTATTTTGCTAGGTTCTCTCCTCTCTGAACATATTCGTTTGTGACTCGGGACGACGGACGGAGTAGGCATAGAAATTCAAGAAGTAGGGGAAATCTACCCTTTCCAATCAAACACCTATCTTCGTCATATGGAAAGTTTGATGCTCGATTAAAGCTCCAAAAATACTATTTGGTCTATAAACTTACCAGCAACAGCACCGCCTCGAGTAAGCACTCAAATGTATGCCACTTACTGGCCAAAAAGATCACATTTAATGCACTTTTGATCATAATTTGTATTTTGCGAGACCACTTCTCATCATTTTGGTGGCACACACAGTGACACACACGAGAATCCCTCAAACGCTTAATGAATATCGCCAAAATTAACTTTTCACTTTTGCTTACTTTTTCACGGCGCTTAAGATATGAAATTGCTTCCAACTACCGGCAACATGTTCTTTTGATCATTAGTAAGGCACTCACTTGAAGAATAATCCCGAAAAATGTAATAAATTAGCAAGCGCCATCAAAAAAACAAACGCGCCAAGTCGTTTGACGTTTCAATTTTCACTTTGCATTCAAATCGAAGGCTGAAGAAAACCGAGCGAGAGACGAAGGCAAAAAAGAACAAAGGCTGGCCGTCAACACCACCAGCAGCACAGCCAGCGATGCCAGGAAACTTTCCCTATAAATGCCACTTTTCGTGAGTGTTCGTTTGAACTGTCAGCGCAAATGGCAACACTCGACAGAGTGTTGGAAGAAAAAAGAACTAAGCCGATATTAGAAAAATGGGCGTGGCCCAATGCATTCGCCTCGATTAGAATACCCTTGGGATTTTTTTTTTGTTAAATGCTTGGTAAAGAAATAGAATAACTTTTAGTGAAAGTGAAAATAAACAGAAATGTTCACAAAAACTTGCTCTACTCGTTGGTGTACTTGGTTTTAGTAAAATTCAAGGGAGACTTTAGATTATCCAGCATCATTCAAACACGACCGCTTATTAGGATTAAAATGGGTAGATTTCCCCTATTTGTGTCGCTGAGTGAAGCGATTGGAAAAGACGCTGGCAGCTAGCGAGTCTTGTTCACTCGCGAATGGTTGCGCGCTCCAGTAGGCAAAGATTCGCTCGACGATGAGTGAGTAATTGCTGATCATTGAACCGAAAATCAAGCCCCTTGGTTTCAGATTATAAAAAGTTCCAGAACTTGGCTATGGATCAATTTCCCCACTCTCCTCCAATTTTTTGGTATTTTACGTGAATTCGATCTTAAAATTTGTATTGCATGTGAAATTAGCAAACAAGCATCAAAGTGTGTCGATATCATTCTTGTTTAACGCAATTGTCTGCGCTAAACGATTGAAAATTTGAGAATTTAAATAACGTACTTAAAAATTGTTTTCTTCAGAACTGCATCATCCTAGCTTTAATTTTCAAAGTAGATTATGAATAATTTTGATTTTTTTTATATTTAATAAAATATTCCAGAATTGTTCATTCTAGCTGCGTAAAGAATCAGAAAATGAATAGTTTGATAAAATCCTGTGTGCGTTCGCTTTATAAGAAAGGGAGAAACAAAAACGAAAGTTGACTACATTTTGCGGACAAGATTGCTGTTTATTTTTTCATTAGAAAATTATAAAACCTGAAAAAGCTTCAATAAAACGGTGAGTTTTTATTTAAAAAAACTACATCAGCAAGCTTCCTCCTCTGACGCGATGGGAGAAAAAAAAAACACTGATTGAAAACGCTCGTAAATTAATTTGCCCCTTTTTCCGCCCGAACGAACCACCTCGAAGTCTGTCATTGGAGCGCCCCCCTGAATGGACCCAGTAACTCAATTAGTACTCTATTAAATTAATCTTTGCCTGTGTTCAGTCCAGTGTGCAACACGACGACGACGACGACGAAAATGCTCTCAAACGGAAATCAAGCTGAAACGATCGAAAACCCACTCAGTTGTGGATGGATGCACCCTCGCACCTGTCCATATTTCTCGGTTGGGGTCGTCCAAAAATTGCGTCACAAAATTTACTTAAAATCGATTGAAATTTAAAATGTTTCGTGGTTCGCGGACAACCCGTTTTATTTGAACAGGTGGTCGATCAAACTTCGTTGAACTGTGTCCTGGCGAACTAATTATGGCCAATTTAGTAGCTTTCCCTAATTGAGTGTGACCAACTTCAGCTGTCACTTTGGTTTTTCTGGAGAGGGAGCAGCCACTTTTCACGGTAGAATTCAAATTGATAGGCTCGAAATTAAAGTGGTTCGTGATGTTCGAGCCAAACAATTAATTCGTGGGAATTGATTGAAATTAATTCTGGCGGTTAGAAACTGTTTCATTGGGTGACTTTGGGGTAAAGTTTTGCTTAAGGGTATGTTTTTGAAATTTGACTTAACAAAAAAAAAAAAAACAAGATTTGTACATTCTTGTGAAAAAAACTCATTTGATAATGTCTTTTTTTTTTGTTAGAATGAAAGAGTAATTTTACATAACAAAATTTTGCAAGTTTTAAAATTTTCATAGGTTATTTCACTTTTTCTCCTAAAATGTGGTAAAAGCACATAAAAAAGGAAAATTAACACCAGAAAATTGTTGAATTTTCACCATCCTACAGAATAAATGTTAATGACTTGAGAAATGTTGGTAGGTTTTGCCTGTTCAAATACTTTTTAGATTTGTCAACAATCCAAAACATGAAAAAAAAAAATTTCAAGCTAATTTTCGAATCAATAAAATAAAGATGTTGTCAAGAACATCCACCGTTATTAAAATCATTCTTTTCTGCTTGATTAGTCTTACTTTTATGAAACAAATTGCATTTTTCTTCAATATTTCAGACATTAAATCCCTCTAGACACTCCCACGAAAAAAAACCCAATCAAAGTTTGAGCTGACTCGCATTCCGGCAACCATTTCCGGATAATTATTTCTGAATCTCCGAGTGCACTCACTCATTTCCCCCAGCATTAGAAAGGCGATCCAATTATAAACTGTCGCGTTCACTCATTTTCCACCGCGGTCGCAGTTTCCCCCCAATATAATCGCATTTTCCCAGGACTAATCATCGTCACGTACGCGGATGCGTCAATCGAGGAAATTAGCTCCAGAAATCACACACCGACACACAAACAAACCAAACTAGAGTCAGAGAGTTGATTCAGCATCAGAGTACCTCCCTACCTGTGTGCGGTTGTGGAGATGGTGCCAGCGCCGGAAATGCTGTTTTCCGGCTTCCAGGTTTAATTGGGTTTTGGCATATTGCAACCGGTCTCTGATGCGCGGAAACCGAAACTGAAAATGCGTGCGTACCCTTAAACCGAAATGCAAATGTTGACGGTGGAGTTTCGCCAACACGAGCTGTTCCCTTCCCCTTTTACCTCCCACATCAGGCTCTAATCCGATTTTCATTTTATATGGCGGTACGGCGAGAACTTGGGTGGAACTTGGTGGATCTTTTGAGACGCATTGATGGAATGACTGTCGGGAGAGAATTATGTCATAGATCGATTGCAATTCCTAGGAAAGAATTACTCCTCATCTTTTAAAAGTTTGACCAAATTCTTCTCTGTTAGAAAGGATGTAACAAAATTTCAAGTTTTATTTAAAGTAAAACAAGGAAAAATAGATTTGTTCACGTTTTTGATCACCGTTGTTTCGGGAACCAAATGAAGATTTTTAATTTAAAAAAAATAAAATTTTGTGAAATTTTCAATGATTTTTTTTAAAATTTAAGTTTAGAGTTCCCTAATTATTTTCCAAATTATTGTACATCTTACACAATTCGGCTAAGCGACGTAAGCGTGTTGTTGTTGAACAATAATGTTTTATTTACGGTGATCCAAAACAACAAACGCCAAACCTCTAAAGTGCTCTGGACGGCAACGGTGCCAGATTATTATATGGGAGATCTGTATTTTCTTAAAAATAAATCTGTATTTTATCTGTATCATGTCAATTTCAAAGCCATAGAATATTTTTTAGACCTTTAACAACAGATTTAAGCTTTTTAATCATATAAAAGCATAATTCAATAACTAAATTGTTGAAATTTTTAAATCAAATCATGTAAAAAAAATCTGAATATACAGATTTTTGTGATTTTTGGGATCGAAAAATCTGTATAATACAGATTTATCTGTATATCTGGTATGGCTGCTGGACGGCTTCAAATTTGAGGGTTTCCTGCTCAAAATAGTTGCAAACATATTTTTGTTCAAAAGGGTGGTTTCTGTCGCGTCAGGGTGGTTCAAAGATGACAGTTTTAAGTATTTTTTCAACAAAGGTATTTTCTTAAAAATCGTCGTTTAATGCTGTTCCAACTGAACTCATAAGTTTTTTTCCTTGAAAGCCTAATTCGCATTTCTTTTCCAAACCGGAGAACTATAATTGGTTGGAACGTTGGCAAATAATGGTTTTGGATGATTTTTTTTCATTAATTGTCAAAATTGACATTTTTGAACCAACCTGACGCGGCTTGAACCACCGTAATGATCAAACAAAAAATATTTGTACACCTATTTTGGGCAGAAAATCCCACACCAAATTTGAGGAAGATCCGAGTTTTGTTTTTGACCGTTTTCATAGAGAGTTGTTGTATTTCAACACCGTAAATAAAACATTGGTATTCAACAATACGCTTTTGTCGCTTAGCCGAATTGTGTAAGATGTACAATAATTTGTTAACGGGTTTGGTTTTCTACAAATAAAATAACATTTAATTCCAACTCAGGATTTTTGATATGACATACTGAAATTGGTCAAAAAAGCTGTTTAAAACAAAAAAGGAAATAATATAACATAATTCGTCGCTAACATTTCAATAAGCGCTATGTCTCACGCAAAACCTATGTTTATGTCGCCTTTTGAAATGTTAGCGACGAATTAAAAAAAAATGCAAATTTGTGAACACCAAAATTGGTTCAACTTTTCAGAGACTCGATGTAATAGTAATCTCTATTCCGCAAATTTATTCTAGACAAGCTCTTCCCGGCAAACTTCGTCCTGCCCTTTTTTGGTTTCCTGACGTTTCATGCTTGTTTGCTTATTCAGCCTCCTGTGATCAAAATTTGATTTTACGTAACTTTTCCCATACAATCTGCAGCTTTTCCGGAATCGGTTCCAGAGTGGCCAAAGTGTCAATTAGTTAGCGTAAGAACCTTCCTTGGGCTTATACGAACCCAACGCAACAAAGAGCACCTCGATCCGACGCTCCGTATTGAACTGATTCGCGTTCGAACAATACCGTCGAAATTTTTTATTATATATAGATGATATTTGCTACAAATACATGCAAATAGTTTTGATAAACAGGTGTCCAATTGATGTTTCCAGATGAATTTAAGAAAATACATATTTTGCGGCTATTATCGAAACTTACGACAAAGATAAAAAAAAAATCCATGAGGTAGGATACTAAAAACATGTTTAAGGAACTCTAAACTAATGTTTTAACGAAAAATCAACAAAAAACATTTTAATTTCAGCTATTTATTTGATACTTTTTCATGATTTTAGCTTAAATATATCCCTAATAAATCAGTGTGCCTAACAACTATTTCCCCATATAGTGACAAATTATTTGTGGTATAGTGAACTATACCACAAATAGTTTTCAGCATATAGGAAATTAGTTGTTGGGCACATCGATTTTATTAGGGATGGTATAAACAGTTCAAAATGAGATAAAATCATTTTTTACCGATAGATGATTTTGAAAAACGGATCTGGTACGTTTCGCCGAATGTCGTTTCGCCGAATGGTACGTTTCGCCGAAAGTCATTTCGCCGAATGGACGTTTCGCCGAATTGAATAAAAATTAACTTTTTTGTACAATTTATACTATTTGTTCGCTGAAGTGCCATCTTGTAATTCACTCATGCAAACTTGAGAAGAGTGGCAAGATAATAATATAATAATTTAAAAAAGTAAAGAACGTCTCATGTTTCAAAGAATGCAAAAACTCACAGAAATAATACAACTAATTTGCTTAAAAAATGAAGAATGCAAAAACTATCAGAAATTTTTCTAAATATTATGATAAAAATTAAAAAAACTGCTCATGTTTGAAAGATTGCAAAACCTAACAAAAATTATAGAAATAATATGCTTAAAAAACTAAATATACATAAACTCACCGAAATAATTGAAAAATATGCCAAAAATATAGAATGCAAAAACTAACAGCAATTTTGCAAAATGTTGTGCTGAAAACCAAAAGAACTGCTCATGTTTGAAAGAATGCAAAAACTCACAGAAATAATTAAAAAAAAATATGCTTAAATACAAAGAATGCAAAAACTAACAAAAAATTTCCAAAATGTTATGCTAAAAATCAAAAGAACTGCTCATGTTTGAAAGAATGCAAAAACTCTCAGAAATAATTTAAAAAATATGCTCAGTAAAGAATGCAAAAACTACCGGCATTTTTCCAAAATGTTATGCTGAAAATCAAAAGAACTCCTCATGTTGGAAAGAATACAAAAACTTACACAAATTATTCAAATAATATAATAAAAAACAAAGAATGCAAAAACTAACAGAAATTTATCAAAATTATAAGCAGAAAACTAAAAGAACTGCTCATGGTTAACAGAACGTAAAAACTCACAGAAATAATTCAAATGATTTATTAAAACAAGAATGCAAAAAACTAACAGAAATTAATGCAAAAACTCACAGAAATGATTTAAAATTGTTTGCTGTAATTAAATAACTGCTTATATTTGAAAGAATGCAAAAACTCGCACATTTTTTTCAACTAGATTATTTTTTAAGTGATTGTTTATGCATGTTATAATGCATAAACTTATAAAAATAACATACTAAGAAACAAAAATTATTTTTTAAAAAGTTTGCAAAATCACCTTTTAGGGACATTATACTTTTTCAAAATATTTTAATACAATTTGTGTCCATTTTATATATTTATTTTACGATTATTTTTCAATTCGGCGAAACGTCTCATTCGGCGAAACGTCCCATGCGGCGAAACGACATTCGGCGAAATGACCTTCGGCGAAATGACCGTCGGCGAAACGACATTCGGCGAAATGTCCCGCACCCTTGAAAAACAGAATCATTGACTCGGAACAGTCCCCCCCATGGCTTTCTACCTAAGGTACTCGCGATTGAGTGTGTAGTAGTGCGGTTGTCAAAATCGCTATCTCTGACTCTCTCACTCCACTGACATTGACATTGTTTATGTTTTGGTTTTCCTGGCACGGTCCTTTGTTCTTTTGTTATTGTTTTGGTTTTAGTGGCACGGAGTCATGCACTCACACTAATGCAAAGCAAGATGACGAGTACCTTTGATATACAGCCTTGAGTCCCCCCAACAAGCTTCAGGTTGAAGTAGAGAGTTTAACCTTTGGACAAGCCGTGTATTATTTGTCTATTAAACATACAATCATTTGTATTTTTGATGTTATTATTTAGTTAGTATATGTTTTTTTAATCAAAAACGTTTACAAAAATTACTTTGAGGCACATTATTAAGAAACCTCAAACTTTTGCAAAAACAGAATCCGGAATTTGATGTTTATTTTCTTTTAATATTTGATTCCATGCAAATTAATACAAAGGTTGATCAATTCAATTTGGATGTGCGACAAAAGGTCGAAATTATTTGTCTATTAAACATACAAGCATTTGTATTTTTAATGTTATTATTTAGTTAGTATATGTTTTTTTAATCAAAAACGTTTACAAAAATTTAAGCATTTTGAGCACATTATTAAGAAACCTCATACTTTTGGAAAAAACAGAATCCGGAATTTGATGTTTATTCTCTATTAATATTTGATTCCATGCAAAGTAATACAAAGGTTGATCAATTCAATTTAGACTCAATTATAAAGTCCTCGAAAAAACCATTTCGGATAATCGAATCATGAAAAAAATGTTTCGCTGTCTTTTTTTGGGTTGTTTAAAATGCTTTACGGGGTTCTAGAGCAACTTTTTTATGCAGTTTATTATTCGATTTTACTGGACATTTTCTCAGAATAGTCGCTTAAAATCGATGGACTCATGTAAATATCATGAAAGGACAATATGTTGTGGCATTTTAATGAGATGTTTATTCGTTCGTCTTGGATCACTCAGCTCAATTCTGGAGTAATTTTCAAAGAAAAATAGAAAACTAGCAAATAATTTGTTCCGGAAACAATTAATTGGAGATCAAAAATTAAGAGTCTCTCAAGAAATATTCATAAGAAATTTGAAAGATATGTACATTAGGGTGCCCAGAATATGGTATTTTTTCTCAAAACCTCGCTCCACAAGCTAATTATTGTTCATTGGGTTATTTTAGAACTCTGGGCCAAATATGAGCAATATCGGTCAACATTAACCCATTGATACTCGAAGGTGAAGTTTGTATGGGAAAAATCTAAAAAATGTATGGAATTTTCTTACGGTTTGGTCTGCACAGTCCGCTACCTCCATCCAAATATTCCTTAAAGAAAGATTCTTATTGAAAATTTAATGCTCTGCAACTTTGTAGAACATTCCAAAGCTGTAAAACTCGATCCTGAAAAGTTATTAGTTATTAAAAAAAGTCATATTTGAATGGAAAACATGTTTTTGTTCTGCTCAAGGATGTTACATTTGCAATTCAGAGATTTGGAGAACCTTTCAACTGAGATCAATTCATAAGCCTTTACAGGGAGGGTACAAATTTCTACGTTTAGATTTTGCTAGCTGGGTGCTCTTTTAGGGAGAGTAGAATCTATAAAAACTGCCTCTTAGGTTAAATTTAAGTTCTCCATAAAAAAAACAGGTAATGACAAAGAACTTCAAGAATGTCCACAAAATTATCAGCCAGGTTCAAAAGAATCCTTCATAAATTTAATTTGTTTATAAGTAGGTATCAGGTTAAGGCAAGGGTTAAGGCGATATATTTTTGCTGCAAATAAACCATTCCAGGAACGAGTTTACGATCGTTTAACTTTACGTAATTTATTTTTTCCAGAAAACAATGAAAGCCAAGGCTGTATCAGCATTTGTCGCCGTTGTGATTTCGTGTCGCACGACGGTTTTTGACGTTTTGCATTGTAATGTGTGATTGCAGATAAAAATTTAGATCAAAACTTAAGCTTTTATACTTTTTTAACAAGATTTTGATGAAAATATTTGTCTGCGTTGTGATTGTTATATTTATTTTGAACACACTAAAACCTCGTTTGTCAGACAAAATTAAACCTGTAAGTGACGAGCTGTCACTTTCTTACTTAGCGTTAACGTACATTATCAAAATAAACGTTTGGTAGTGAGTGAATGTTTCTTCAAAAGGTCAAATAAAAAAACTTTTTTTTTGTTTTTGGGTCAACGGTATTCAAACACTAAAAAAAGCAAAAAAAAAGGAAATTTTGTTCATTGGACCTTTAAAAAAACTTCCGAAATAGATCTCAAAGGTTCGACAACAATCGGTGTCAAAGTTTTCAAAATCATCGACATGAAAGCACGACGGCGACGTCACCGTATTGAAAGTTGATTTTTTGACATAAACCACAAACGCACACTTTGATGGACGAGAGAGCACTTTGTCGTCGTCGTGGTCGGTCGATCGGTCGGCTGGCGGAGGCGCAAACGGGGTAAAATGACCACAGTGTTTTAATTCGATAGTGGTGGTGGTGGCGGCGCAAGAAAAATTGAAGGGAAAAACGATGGTGGGGCCAAAAGTCACACGCTACTCACTTTTAACTATAGTGGACAGACGCACACGCACGCACGCACACATGGGTAACGGTCGACGGGGCAAAAATTGATTTCGTAATTTACGGCAGCGGTTTGGCGGATTTTTTTTTTGTTTGTTTCGTGCGCGTGTGGTGGTGGTGCAGAATTTGTGGTCCCAAGGGGCGCGACGGCACGACGGTGGTGGTGGTGGTGGTGCATAAAAAATCAGAGATAAAAAAGCACATGCACGCACGCACATGTGCACACACACACACACAGACACACAGGCGTGGGCACGAGGGGGTGGACACCGGTGAATGAGGGTGGTTTTTGTTCAATAAATTGGAGCGATTTTCGCATCAACCGTCGGAATTTTCATCGATGCGTGGTTAATCGTGCACGGCCATGTTATTGGGTTGATGGTGTTGGTGGAGGAAGCGGACGGCCATGCCAGACGGTTTTTGCAGTGAACAAAATGGCGGATATTTATTACATCAGTGCGGTCGTTTCCGTTCAACGACGACGACGACGACGAGGGTTAACCGATTGGTGATTGGCGGCAGGTCAATTTTGTTGCAGTTGTTATTGTTGTTGTTGTTTTCGTTGCCGGTTCCGGAAATGACAGTAGGATAGAAATTAGCTTTGAGGCCTGTCACGCTCTGAAAAGGTTGCACGTTTTTGTGCGCACGTGTGTGTCTGTGCCCACGAGCTGTGTGCGTGAGTCTGGGATGGGAGTGCATGTGCGTGCGTGTGATTGAAGGATGGCATTTTATATGTTCGTGTGTGCATATGTGTGGGTGAATGTGAATCAATACAAAATCACAGAGTGCACTCTCGCTACACAGATCTAAAGCTAGACCAAAAACGGTTAAAAGTAACAATGCTGCACACACACACACAGTTGGTTCGACAACATAATTTGACCCCTTCCCCCTCCGTGGACCCTTTCCCAAAAAAATCACGACAAAAGAGCCCAAATTTAGGTCACTTTTTCGTTGTTTGTTGTGGTCAACGGCGATAGAAAAGGACCTGGTGCTGCAGGACCTGCATTTTGTGGATGTGGTTTTCCAGATTATAATCTACTGGCTGCGGTAAATGGACTCAATCGACCAAATCGGATCAAAAATACTCAATAAAGAGCGGGGTTTGTTAAATGAACAATCCGAAAAGATGGATTGACTTCGATTGAATGTTTTTTTTTGTGGTTTTGACTAAAGTGGCTTATATTTTGAAAGCCGTAGACAACGTATGTCGAATTAAAAATCTATTCATTTGAAAATTGGCTGTGGTTTTGGTAATAAGCTGTAATTTTTATTCGGTCACGAGTAGTTGTTCAGTGATATTGTTGTTGATGCAAATTAAAATGATAAATAAATAATTTGTTTTGCATCTTTTAAAGTAAATGCTTACGATTATCAGATTGATCAAATTAGATCAGTTTACGGCTCATAAGTTCAAGAGCTTGATGATTAAATTAGGGGGAGAGGGGGTAATATGCACCCCCGGGGCAAAATGCACCCCCTGCTTTTCTCGGTATTTGGAAGAATTTTCCGGGGAAATAATCGTAGAAATTTGAAGCTTAACATTGCTTAAACATGCTGGAAAAATTTGAGCATCGTAGTATAAAAAAAACTTAAGTTATTTGCAAAACTTTAAAATGTTGTGTTTTCATCTAATTTTCATTGAACTTGCATTATGATTATTGGACAATATAAAAAGCATTTATTGTTATTGTAAGTGTTGAGGTTTATAGTTTTTGCCATAATCTTCACAATTCTGTAGATAGATGAGTCCAAAAACATCAAAAAATGCATTTTTTTATTAAATTTTCTGCAAAAAGCGTGGTCGGGGAAAAATGCACCGCTGTGAAGCTCCTTTGTAAAAACAGCGGTGTCATATAGTGGTGACTAGTGAAAACTGCTTTTACCCGGTGCATTTTGCCCCATGTTGTGGTGCATTTTGCCCCGTTGTTGTAGTGCATTTTGCCCCAATGTTGCGGTGCATATTGCCCCGCATGATTGTTTGAAATGAATCAAAAATGTTTTTAGAAATTTGATACTTTCGAACAATTTCGATGTTTTTTAAGACTTTTTTCACATGGATGACGAAGAATAATAGTTGTTTTAGAACATCGAACAAAATTCTTCCACAGTAATGCTGAAATGGTTGATCACAGTTTTCCCTTAGGGGGTGCATATTACCCCCTCCCCCCCCCTATATATGAGCATTGTCATTGTGGAGGCAAAACATAATGTTCATATCGTTTTTTAGACATCTTAGTATCACAGTTAATTATGAGTTAAAATATATTTTAGTGGTAGAATTTGTTTAACCTAAACATTTATTTTTTTAACATTTTATTTCTCGATTTTGGGGGTTAGGTATAAAGCTTTTGATATAAATAAGTGAATAAACATGTTTGAGTCATTTTTGAATTGATCTTTCTTCAGTCCCATCTATTGTTCTCTTTTAACCGTCTGTCCTTTTATTCTTGTGTCATTCGAATTTTAGACATTTGACTTCTTGTTTTAATGTCTTTCAACCACGTCAGACTCCAAAACAATCCGGAAAAGTATTAGTTTTCGATATAAGTGCTGAAAAGTGGAACATTTTAGCACTTAAATCGTTGCTAGAAAGATATTTTTTGCAATTCATTCGTGAAACTTCTTACTTTGCTTCGAGTTAAATGGTATACTTTTCTCTACCAAAAAATACAGATTCGGAAAGTAATACTTTCTAATACAAGGACTGAAAGTTGTACTTTTCAGCACTGGAATGGCTGCTGGAAAGTTTACTTTTCAGCACTTGTATCGAAAGGTAATATTTTTCAATGTAGTTTTAATTTGAACGATGAATTGGCAATTCTCTACGAAATCGGTCTTTTTTTTTGAATTTTTATTTTTGTATTTTTAATCCGGCTGAAATTTTTTTGGTGCCTTCGATATACCCAAAGAAGCCGTATTGCATCATTAGTTTGTCTATATAATTTTCCATACAAATTTGTTAGCTTTCCATACAAAAATGATATATGAAAATTTAAAACTCTGTACCTTTTGAAGGAATTTTTTGGTCGATTTGGTGTCTTCGGCAAAGTTGTAGGTTTACCTACACTGAAAAAAATGATACACGGAAAAAAATTGTTGATTTTTAATTTAACTTTTTGTCACTAAAACTTGATTGGCAAAAAACTCTATTTTTTTATATGTTTTAGGGGTCATCAAATGCCACCTTTCAGAAATTTTCAGGTTGTGCAATAAATCTTTGACCGAGTTATGCATTTTTTATCAATACTGATTTTTTCAAAAAATCGAAATATTGGTCGCAAAAATTATTCAACTTAATTTTTCGATGTAAAATCGAATTTGCAATCAAAAGGTACTGTAGTGAAATTTGGATAAAGTGCACACCGTTTTCAAGTTATAGCCATTTTTAGGTAACTTTTTTGAAAAAAGTCGCAGTTATTAATTTTTTTAAATTAGTGCTCATGTTTGCCCACTTTTGAAAATATTTTTTTTGAGAGCTGAGAAAATTCTCAATATTTTGCTTTTTTTTTTACTTTGTTGGTACGACCATTGGTTTCTGAGATATTGCCATGCAAAGATTTAAAAACAGGTAAATTGTTGTTTTCTAAGGCTCACCCAAACAACCCATCATTTTCTAATGTCGATATCTCATCAACTAATGGTCCGATTTCAATGTTAAATTATGAAAATTCGTGAAATTTTCCGATCTTTTCGAAAACAATATTTTCGTTTTTTCTAGACTAACATTTGAAAAAAGGCCAAACATTCAAAAAAATGTAAATATTGATCGAAAAGATCGGAAAATTTCACGAATGTTTCATATTTTAACATTGAAAATCGGACCATTAGATGCTGAGATATCGACATTAGAAAATGGAGGTTTGTTCGGTTGAGACTTAGTAAACATCAATTTTCCTGTTTTTAAACACTTGCACGGCAATATCTCAGCAACTCAGTGTCGTATCAATAAAGTTCAGAAAAGCAAAATATGGAGAATTTTCTCAGATTTTCAAAAATATTTTTTTCAAAGGTTGTCAAACATGGCCACTTATTTTGAGAAATGAATAACTGCGACTATTTATAAAAAAAGATACCTAAAATGGCTTTAACTTGAAAACGGTGCACTTTATCAAAATTTCACTAAAGTACTTTTTGATTGCAAATTCGATTTTACATCGAAAAATAATGTTGAAAAATGTTTGCGACCAATATTTCGATTTAAAAAAAAAAATCAGTATTGATTCAAAAGTTCATATCTCGGTCAAATATTGTTTGCCCGTTCAGAAAATTTCTGAAAAGTTGGCATTTGATGTCCCCTAAACCTTATCAGAAAATAAAATAAAAAATTACAAACAGTATTGTTTGCAAATCAAGTTTTAGTGACAAAAAGTGAAATTAACAATCACCAAATTTTTTTTATCGTGTATCTTTTTTTTTTAGTGTAGTCCTTATCCATACCTACATTTGCCGAAGACACCAAATCGATCAAAAACTTCCTTTAAAATATGCAGATTATTGAATTTTCATATATCATTTTTGAATGGACAGCTGCCAAATTTGTATGGAAAATAATATGCACAAACCAATGATGCAAAATGGCTTCTTTGTGCATACCGAAGGCACCAAAAAAGTTTCAGCCGGATTAAAAAATACAATTTAAAAAAATACCGATTTCGTAGAGTTTTAATTTTAACGATTTAATTGATTAAACACATGGATATTTGATTTGAAATTCCATTCAAAGAGTATTTTTCGGAATTGTAAAAAGTTGTATGCAAGTCGTTGCAAAACTTGATTTTTCAGAAACATATTGCACACAACTTTTTTGCAATCCCGAAAAACACTCATTAATTGAATTTTAAGTCAAATGTCTATGTGTTTAGTAATTTTACTGTTCAAATTGAAACAATATTGAAATGTATTACTATTACAAGTGCTGAAAAATTCAAATTTTCAGCACCCATTTCCATGCTGAAAATAATAAATGTTAAGAATTACTTTTCGAATCTGTTATTTTTTAAAAAGTAGATCGTTTCGTCGTTCGAGAATAACAAGAAAAGTAAGAAGTTACATGACGGAATTGCAAAAACTATTATTTCAGTTTTTGTTTGGTATAAAAATATGCTTGCAATTAAAGTATGAATGTGAAACTTTTATACAGTGCACTGTTTCCGAGGCCAAACATTTTTGATGCTTATTTTGTTGTCTACAGACTCACTTTAACTAAGACTAGAATTTAATAAGAAAATTTCATCTAAAATATTTTTATCCAGCTTAGAATGTAATGAAAACAATTGAAGAGTTCAAAAATTTCGTCTTGTTTTGTTTTGATTGATTTGCTTTCCCAGTCTACCACCTCTGGACACTGCTTCAAACCCTCGAAGACTGATTCTGCTCTTATTTTACGAAAAAGGTGAGGATAATCTACAAGGAGTTGGGATTTTTTTTCTGTGAAGTGTGCGATGTTGGTGTGTTTTGTACAAAATGTTAAAGTCGACTACAAAACACCAATTGGAAATCATAACGAGGCTTCTATTTTTCTGAAAACGAAGGGTTGTTGGGGGTGGTTTCTAATTGAAGGAAGACTAAATTGACGTGACGACTTCGAACCTGATGATGATGGGTGTCATCGCGGACGTAATCTCAATTGCCACGCTACTCAATCTTCTCCCGAACAAGACCGGCCTCCAATTATCTTGTTGGCTGTCGGATGGCCATTACCTTTATTGACACTGGTGCTGTCACAGTTCGGCAGGTCCTTCAAATTACAATGCTCATGTCCGAGGCGAACTAATCACGAGAAACGCGCATTAAAATTGATACCATCACACACACCTGTCTGGAAAGCGATGGGAGGGTTGGACATTTAGCTGAAAGCATCACCTGGTAGCGGAGACCAACTAACATCGACACGACTTCATGACCCTAATTGAACGTTTAATTTTAGAAACACCGCACAGTCCATCAAATTATTAGACAGTTGACCCGATGACCGATGACCAACCAACCAACGGGGGACAGGAAAGTGCCTCCCTCCTTCAACTGATGGGTGAACTTCTGGCCAACAACACTCGGGGCGGCACCACCCGTGAGAGTGCATAGGTTATGGTAGACACATTTAATTAAATTCTCCGCCGGATGCCACAGCAATGAGATCAATCAGGTTTTAATGGGGGCGGACGGAAACAGGACGTAGAGTAACAGGCTGGTTGGCATGCTATTTTTGTTTGACAAATTGTTACTATAGTTGAGCAAGAATCAGCATAGTTGGTTGTGTGGGAAAATAGGGCAAATTGCAGTTGAAATCGAGGAGTTTCCCCAGGTTCCAAGTGGTGGTTGACCGAACTTTTATTTTTATATTTTTTCCTCTATCTTCAGCACACATGGAGAAAACCAGCACATTGAAACAATATTTTAAATACCGTCATCTGGGGCGGATCTGGACTACAGTCTGAATAGGGACAACACGTTTTAGATCAGTTAAAAGCTTCAAATTTGGAAATGGATGTACACATTTTGTTGCTCTGAATCTGGTCTACCCGAAACTACTAAAAATATCAAAATATTAGGCTGCAAAATTGCTAAAACAGCTGTCCCGAGTCGCCCCAGATGACGGTAGTTATTTATTAAAATGGATTGTTCTTTCTTGTTTAAAATTTCAGATTGGATTACACCAGCCTACAAAAAATGGGAATAAGTGAATGTGATTTCTTAATCAATGGAAGAGCCCAAACTTGAAGGTCTCCAAAACTATGAACAATTTCAACGAATGTATGACAAAAGGTCAAAAATGGGTGTTTTTTACATTGTTAAAATACTTTGTAGTGATTTTTATGATCAAACATGCCGCACATGTCATGTTACAAAACGGAAAAATTGTCTCAAAAGTTTTAGTAGAAAGGAACACAAATACAAATGCTAATTTTATTTCAAGTATTTTCTCCCTTGCCTCCCCCAAAGTTATTTCTCAAAATTTAAATTTTCATTGAAGATACTTGTAAAGTTGATTGGAATCTAACCAAACTGCTGGAAAACAGTTTTGAAAAGACATAAATCATGTGGAATTTTGGTTTCTCATAAATTCATTGATATATTTGCCCGGATAGGGCAGCGAACGACCAAGAAGGAAAAAAAGTCTTGAAATGCAGTATTTTAATTCTCTCTCGATCCCGACCGTAGCTGAGGCACAAAAGCCTTAAAGATAATTTTTACTCCTTACTCGAATTATTAGCATTCAAAAGCATTCAATCATAAAACTATTAAAATAAAACAGTTTAGGGTCGCATTTTTGTAATAACTGACAGAAATATTACAGAATTGCTTTAATTGACAGATTTGAATTTGGATTTCGTAAATTTCGGGTGTAAATGCTATGAAATCATTCTAAGAAACCAAGCGCCTCCATTGAATTTGTCTTTCTCAGAATTAACCCATGGAGGCGCCTGGCATCTTAGCACGGAATAACCTCACTTGTACCCGAAATTTACACCTTTATTCGTTCGGAGGAAATTCACTGAAATAACATACTTTCGATTAGAGTGAGTTCACGGAGCCCAAATCGACAAAACTGGAACGTTTACTGGCAACACTTCAAAAATGTCTAGTTGTGTTTTTGTTGAAGAATATTAGAAAAAGCATCAATATTAAAAAAAAAATCATGAGAGTTTTCAAACAACCGCTCAAAAAATAAATATATATTGTTGAAACAAAAGTAAATAATTTTTAAAGAATTCCCCAACCACCTTTGTTTTTTTCTGACATTTTTCTACTTTTTATGGACCGAGGTTTTTCGCCAAATTACTCACCCAGCCGTGCTCCCTCAAACGGCCACGTGGTTTATGGATGAGCCCTTTGGGAAAAAACCCTTTCTGCTTTTCCAAAATATTTTTATGACAAAAAAAATTAAATCCAAGGATTTCTTGAAATGTGAAAATTCATTCAAAACGGGTTATATATATTTTCTCATGTTTTTCCTTGAAAACGTGTTTTAAACAGCCATCATATTTTCCATTGCAAGTTTCTGATTTAATAAATGTTGACATAAATGTTAACTAGCCGGACAGAAAAAATGCTTTATTTTATTTCTAAATATTTTTGGTCTTTATAATATTGTATTTTTTTATGACTAGATAAATTTTTTATCAAATTGTCCTTATCTTCAAAAAAAAAAACCTAAACTGCTATTTAGCAGTTTTTTTAATGTTGAAATTTGATATGTTTATTTTAAGCTAGGAATAGCTACAGTTCATGATTTTTATTTTATTCAAGAGATATTTTTGGATATTGTTGTAAAAAATAACTGTAAAATCGAGAATTTCTGATCGCAAAATCCAAGGACACTCTATTTTAGAACAACATTTTCAGCTTAAGAAAAGTTCACATTTAATGTTTTGTTTCGTTGATATGATAGGCCAGCATAAAGAAACAATACATAATTCTTCAAGATAATGTAAAATAATGTAAAATTTTTAAACTTATAGCTCTGATTACTCAATTTTCTTGAAAATGCAACCGAAACTATTGGCACTACGCCCCCCGGGGCATGGCCTTCCTCTAACGTGGGATTTCTGCTCCAGCGCCTCTGACGAGACAGGAGAAACCGGGACCGACGTTTTACTTCACCATCCGATAGAAGCTCAGTGGATAAGGCGGGAATCGAACCCGCGTCTCATAGCATCATCGGGATCGGCAGCCGAAGCCGCTACCCCTGCGCCACGAGACCCAAATGCAACCGTTGAAGTTAAATATTAGTTAAATATAAAAATATATCAACATTTATTTCTCTTTTATTAAGAACGAACTTTACATGACTGTCAAGATTGTATGTGTTAATCCAAACACAAATTATAAAACTTGTAAGAAGAATCTGAAATAATGTAACTCAGCTTTACCATAACAATCCTAATTTTAGTTTGACGTAATAAATGTAAACATCTATCGCATTTGTTTGACTCCAAGTTGAGATTTGTTTGTTTATAAGATACAAAAATATGAAATATTAAATAAATTTGAATAATCTTTCAGCAGTTCCGTTGTGAAACAACTCAATTTTTTGTGTCATTCTAGAGCGACGAAACGGCCTTTCTTCTTTATCAAAAATAACAGCATGGAAAATTAATACCTTTCAATAAAAGTGCTGAAAAGATCTTTTTTCAGCATTCAAATGGGTGTATCGAAAAGTAACATTTTTCAATAGTTTGTTTTGTTTTGAACGGTAAATTTACTTAACACATGAATGTTTGGCATGAAATTCCATTCAAAAAGTGTTTATCGGAATTGCAAAAAATGTTGAAATAAGCAACTCGTTGCAAAACTTTATTTTTTCAGCACTCGTTGTATTTATCCAACTCGGTACACTTCGTTGGATAAATGTACGACTCGTGCTGAAAAAATCTTCTTTTTGCAACTTGTTGCATAATTTACTATTCCCTAATCAATTGAAATTCAAATCATTTGTCAACTTCGATTTTGACTTTTAAGTTATATGTTATTAGTTATAGTAAACAGCGAAAAAATAACATAACGAACCGATATGTTATTTTATCGTAGTAATTTTATAGGGTGATGAATCCAGTAACCGACTAGATCTCCTTTCAACCTCAAATCTCACTTATTGGCTTTAAATTTATGTTCATTTTAAAGCGTTTATCATGGTGTTCCGTCTAAAAAAATTACCTTTGAAACGTTAAATGTTTATATTTAAAGCCAAAAGGTAAAATTGAAAACAATGCTCGCTTTTTTTTATTATGCAGAATATTTGGGTTAGATTCAATAATTGGAATATAGTTTTGTAACGGTTGAAATAGAACAAAATATAAAAATAATAAATTGTACATGGCATTTTTGAACTGAAAGAAACGTCTAAAAAAATGTAATACAACTTTTGTCACTGAACAACCACTCGATTCCGCAAAGTAATTTTAGTTTTAAAATCATTTAGTTTTTCAACCACAATTTATTGTTACTTTATTAAGCTTTGTCGATACCGTTGATCTAATTTCATATATTTTATATTCAGCAGCAGAGATTTAAGATTTATAAAATGGTTATTGCTGTAAACTGAATTTCGTCGCTTGTCATCGTTGGCTGATTTTTTTCATCGTTTCGGATGCTCCTAAATGTCCTACACTATTCTATGTTATCATTTATTACGACGTCCCTAACACCACTGATGGTTATTTTTTCTCAGACAGGAGGATTAATTTAGAAAATAATAAATATTTAATCAATAGTTTTCGACATTTCGCTTGTGATACATCATTTGAATATTTTATTTCATTTTTCCTGATTTTTTCTTCGTTGTAGGGGTAGAACGAAAAACCATAAACGCAAAGGTAATACGCTTGTGGTAATATTCATATATAGTTTGTAATGTGAAAATGGAAACCGAAAAACTTGGGAAGTTGAGAAATAAAACAGAAAAGAAGGGGTTGGAACGGAAAAAAGTAATCCAAAAGGAAGAGGTGTGCGTGTGTAGTTAGGTGAGCGAATGTGCGGTTGTTTTTTTTTTTGCTTTTTTTTAGATTTACTGATATGTATGAAAACGGAGTGCAGTAAAGGTGCATTTATAAACACTTAATCGTTTGTGCGGTACTTTTTTTTTCGTGGGTGCTCATGTGCTTACGTGAGTGCAGTTATAGGATTTATAGGTGATTTATATTTAAAGGTGCGAGATATGAAAAAACGTACACGTATTCACAAAAATCAAAAACTCGTTTGAATCGGTGCGTGTGCTTTTCTTTTTTTTCGCCGAGTTTTTGGTGAAGTTTTACCCTTCACTTCTCCGGTTGTACAAAAATGCATGCAAAAAAGGGGGTTTCGTGTGCCAAAAAAACGTGGGTGCCCGACAAGGGGTGAAAACCGGATTGTGGTGGAAAAAATGTGTGTTGTAAAAACGGAACGGAGAAAACAACAGACGAAAAAAGGAAATCAAGAATCAGAAAAATCAAAAAACATGTGCAAAAAGTGAAAACGAAACATTTCCGTCTTGTTCGAACAACGTGGTGCGCTCATTAAAGATTAAAAAACTAGAAGAGTAACAGTGTGCAGTGACATCGACAAAAAACTGGATACTGGTGCAAAAAATGTACACTTTCCGAAAATTGTGCAGGTGAAACTTTGAGATTTTTGGAAAATAAAACACAAAAATACTCTTGCATATTAATATGGTAACAAGTGCGGTGATTTTGCCTGACAATTAAAAAAACGTGTGTCGACACAGCGATTAAGGTTGTAACTGTGATTAAAAATTACTCAATGCGAATGTGCAACAGTTTTACAGTGCATGTTTTTTTTTGTTGGATTAATTTTGGCGTGAAATTTACCGTTTTTGGTCAACTGAAATACGCGCGAGAGATGGTGCACAAAAAACGAGATCGTTGAATTTAGTTAATAGAGGTGCTTTTTTTTTGTTATATAAAAAAATGGGATGATTAAAACATTTGATATGCAACAAGATAAAAACAGGCTCGACTACATCAAAATTCAAAAATCTGTAGCTGTCGAATGGGAGAAGAGAGAAAAAATGGGAGACAGGAGAGACAAAAAACAGTAAAATTACAGAGATCCGTCCGGAGCGATATGCAAAAATAGCTATGAATACAAAATGGTTATTTATTTAATTACAGTAAAACAAATCGTTACTTTTACGCGAACACATACCCACGTACAAAAACACACAAGGACACATTCACCCACGAGGGCAGTGTTACACTTTTAACATGAATACAACCGTTTTTTGATGTGATTTAAAATTCAATTTCGATTCGATCCGATTGGTTGGCAGGACAGAATGTAACGAAAAAAAGAAAACCTGAACGGTACATGTAAATGAGTTTCGCATTTTATTATTGCCACGTTCTGAGAGATTTTTACACGAATCACAAAAAGTTCGCAGAGCGAATTCAATTGATGTTGCTTGATGTATCAGTTTACCTCCGCCCCGACATTTCACAAAATCGGAACACAAATTGGCACTGTGTTTCTGGCGTACACTCCCACTCATTCGACAAACAACACTTTGTAATGGGCCCGGTAGTTACCAGGTTAATTGAGCTTAAAATCGGGCCCCTCACTTTTGATTGTTGAATTTGCAAATTTGTAGCGACACCTATAAAAACAACGGCCCTCCCTCGGTCCGTCCAAATTGAAACAATTAATCAATTCGAGTACATAAATTTGCTCGCACTCAAGAGCTAATCCCGGGCAGGCTAGGAATGGGCATTCTTCCATTTAGAGCATTTCAAGGACCCCCTCCTAGTCTTCATTGCAGTCATTTGTTTTCCTCTCGGTTAAAATTGTCACTAAATCGTCGCCTTCGTTTCATCTTGACCGTGCGTAATTTTTTTTAGATTTATTTTATTTTAGATCAGTTTAATATATTTTTCTCATTTTGAATCACTTCTTTTGTAGAAGTTTTTCTGAACTCATATCCAATAATGAGAAAAAGTTTGATTCTTTTGTTTATTTTATTATCAATAAAATACATCTAGATACAATAAGTTCTTTAACAGAGTATTGGAATTCCTTGCAGTTGTGGGTTGTACCATAATTAATTTTGGAACAATTCTTTCTATAAACTAAAACACTACCAAACGTGAGAAAAAGTTTTCAAAAAACTTATGAAATTGCTAATGAAAGGTGATGGAAATAGAGAAGGCTAAAAACTTGATCACAGTATTTGTTTTATATTATTATTATAGAATATTTCCTGTAGATTATTATTTCTTCTTAGGTTTGCCTATAAAAATTTACAAATATGACTCGAGGGGAAGCATGAAGTTTCGGGGCTTCCAGAAACACGTTTTAAACATTTTGAATGTTTTTTTAAAAATATTTAGACAGGGCCAGATGGTTTCAAATGAGGTTACTTGCCTAAAACTGTATGCTTCTCTTCCGGGTTTAAGAACAAAATCGATTGTTTGTTATGATTCCCTGCATCAATTTTAATGAAATTTGTTGCAAAAGACGAGATTATTTTTGCTATTAAATAATGAACATCACATTATGGGTGCGCAAAAATTTGTGAAGTTTAAAAAACATGATTTGGAACACTAAAAATTGAGTTTCCTTAAATCCAGAGTTTTTTTTTGAAAAGGTCCAATAAGCTCTAGTCTTTCATATGTTTATAGGAACTAATAAAAAAAAAGTCGATATATATCAATGAAATATCTAATAATATAGTTGATTGCAGATGTGTTTACGTATATTCAACATTTGTTATTGATTTTTTATAGACTTTCTTGAAATGGTGCAATTTTTTTTCTAAATTTACAGTTTTCTCATCGAATATTCAAACAAATATATAAAAGTTGTACACCAAAATGCCGGAAATATTTTTTCTAAAAATGTCAACATCAAATATTTTATAATTTCTATAAAAATGTTGATTTTGAAGCTAAAAACACATTATTTAAAAAAAAAAAATCATAGGCTTACGCTACTTGTTCATAGGTGTGTCGTTTATCTTTGCTGCAAAACCTCTATGGGCTTACATTTGATTGTTTTTAAATAACATTTGAATGTTTTAAAATATACGTTTTCAATTGCTCAAATTTTAAATTAAGTGGGATTTTGCCGAGACATGACCATTTTTGAAGATTACGGGTTTGCAAAATAGATTCCACGATTTCTCATCACAGCCTTGCATAAAATAGCTCATATTTAGGGTGAAGACTAGTGGAGTGGGTCCCATGTACATGATTAGGCCGATTTTCAAAAAGTTTAAACAATGTTTCTTTTTAAATAGTTTTTTAAATATTTCAAATTGTACAAATCCGCAAATCCGTTATTTGTAAGAAAGGCAAACTTTCAATATTGATCCAAAAACATAAAAAAAATATTTCATAAGCTCATTTTTTTCAATTTTGTATACACTCAAAAAGATGAAAATGCAGTCTTATAACAATTCACTTCTATCAAGCTTTGAAAAATGTATGCAACAAATTGTTGATAATTTAGTATTCAATATTCAATATTCATATAATAAATTAAAACAATTTTGATAACAATTTATAAAAAAAATTAAAATCTCATGTGTGTAAAAAAGTTGTATTGAGTTTTAGCCAAAATGTTTACAGCTTGTTTACAAGAATTATTAAAAACAAGCCTTACCCGACAAACTTCGTTCTACCTTTATTCGTTTGTTGACGTTTTTAGCTCTTTTGCTTATTCAGCCTCATGTGATCAAAATTTAGTTTTTCGTTTCATTTCCCATACAAACATAGATGTTCTGGAATCAGTCTCAGAGTGGCCAAAGTGTCAACTTTTTAGCGTAAAAACCTTCCTTGGGCTTATACGAACCCAACGCAGCAAAGAGCGCTCCGATCCGACCTTCCGTGTTCAACTGATACGCGTTCGAATAAAACCATCGAATTTTTTTTTATATATATAGAAGATTATCATTTTTTTTGTCACTTCCAATCTCTTAAATGATCAATTCTCAACGAAATCGGCCGATGTATTATTTTTATTTCTTAAATTTCATTGGAATTTTGGACATCCATGAACACAATTTAAAAAAATTGAAAAACTGGAACTTTTTAGTTAAAATTAAACTTTTAGTGGCTATATCTCAAAAACGGTGCACCTTATCAAAAAATCTGTAAAGTACTTTTCGATTGCAAATTTAATTTTACATAAAAACCGGAAGCCAAAAAAAAATCGATTGAATTTTTTTTCTATACCTAAATATATTATTAAACTTTTAAAATAAAAAGGTATCAGTTTTGGGAAATTGAATTGTTGTGAAAAAGTAGATAAAAAATCGACATTTTTCCCGTGTATGTATGTTTTTTCTGATTAGCCCTCATCAATATCTAAAACATTGCCAAAGACACCAAGCAGATCAGAAAATTATTTCAAAAGATACAGATTTTCTAATATTTACGTCCCATTTTTGTATGTACAGCTGCAAATATTTTATGGAACCTTGTATGGGTGAACCAATAACACAAAATGGCTTCTTTGGTCGTTGAGAAAACCAACAAAAAGTTTGAGCCAATATAACAATACATATGAATTACAATTCCGGTATTGGTGGAGAATTGTTCCATTTTTTTAAATTCTTCAAATATTTTTCAAGTTTGAGTCATTTGCAATTAGCCATATTCTTCTTTTTTGCTTAAACATAAAATTACTTTCATTTTATCTTTAAATAATTAACATATTTCTTGAATGATTGAAATAAGTTAATGAATGATTTTAAGCAGTCTTAAAAATATGGTTGTTGTTGCTTCAAATAAATATTAAACTGAATTTCTTTCATACTGTTTACAATTTTTCGTTAGAAATTTTGTACATTTCAAAAAAATTATTGGTTTGACATTTAAAAAATTAAACTGAAACATTTATAATTTCTTTTAACTTTAAAAATTCAAATCAAAATGTAAGTTTGTGACAAGATGGCACTTCGGCAACGATATGGCGATACCTGAAGGTCCACGTTGAACCCTTTTTCCTCTCGAATTGTCGTCCTCAAACGAGTTGAGTGGCCATTTAAATGACATCAAATCCCGTTCTGCTGCTGCTGGCATCAAAACTCACAGTGAAATGGGACTTTGATGACTTTAGGGGCCAGAGGAGTGGGTGCCGCCTAGCTTACGGCGGGTAATGTTTTGGAAGAATTTTTGACAGGTTTTGTTTGGTGAAAGCAGAAAAATTGGCAAGGTGTTATTGTTTTTCCAAGTTTATTTGTTATACGTACACAGCTAAAAAAGTAGTAATCCAGCTGCGTGTAAAAGGCCTGGGTGTAAAATAAATATTGCATTATTTTATGCAATTTTATGTGATTTTACACCCTGAAATATGTAGCCCATCAGTATGGGAAACCTACTTGACCGAAATGTCAAGCTCATATATGCGTTTATCCTTTCAGCTTTTCATCGGTCTGATGGCCGAGTGGGCTAAAGCGCCAGTCCTTACTGATGGTGCTGGGTTTGAATCCCGTCGGTTGCAACTTTTTTTTGTGTTTGCAAAAAATGTACATGCAGTGTGTAATATTAAGTGTTTATTTTGACGAAGGTGATGTACATCGGATTTTTTGCTGTGTAAGTCAACCATTAATTATTACATCTAATGCAATAAATCTGGATTTTTTTGAAATTTTGATGCAGATTTCAATCAAATTAGAAAAAAACGTTTGGAAAAGAAATTTAACCGCGAAGAGATGTTTAAAAAATACATTGAAAAACCAATAAATAGAAAAAAGTCATATTTTGAATGAAAACGCAAAAAATAGTATTGAAAGCAGTCAAATATGTTGACTGTTCCGTAAAATTTAAGGCGAAAAACCTTTGTGGTCTCTAATTTCAAGCAAAAACTATTTCACATTTCAAATAACAGAGTTTACATTTGGCTGTCACTCTCGCGTTCGTCATGCTTCGCGTGGAATCGCCTAGAAGGGATTCTAAATTCCGGCAAGGTGTTCGTCTTCAAACGTCACCCCACCCAGGTGAGGGGCGTTGAATTTTTGGAATTTTTATTGTTTTTGGACCTTTTTCGCAGGAAAAGTAATTTGTTTGGCCGGGTCCCGGCACCCTCTTCGAGTGCTTGATTCATTATCCTTCTATTGTGCGTATTTTGGCTCCGGAACTGGGTAAAGGTTTTCAGAGCGAAATTTCAATTTTCGGTTGGGGACCGGCCAAGGGAAATGAGGATAAAATCAGCCAGATTTTGTAATTGAAAGTTGTGATTGAAAATTCACAATCTTATTCTCATCGGAAATTTGATACATTTTTCAACATTTTCAACAAAGTTATTCAGAACAAAATGTATTTATAAAGTTTTTAACAAATAATAACCCACCTAGCCCTAATGAGCCAGCACGGAATGAGCCCGGCCAGCAGAGACCGTCCTGTAATGAGTCTTAATTTTATTTTGCGCTTCGTGTCGCTTGGATTTTCCTAAAAAGGGACGACGACGCTTGGTGAAAAGCGCTAAACTCAACACACTGAATGAAAGGCTTTTACGAGAGAGCGAGAGTGAGGGAAAGCTTGGACGACACGGGTTGCCCCCAAAAATCTCGCAAAATGAAGAATGTCATTTCGCTGACGCGGAACTAATTTTGGAATGTGAGATTTGATTAAAACTCGAGAAGTGGAACGGTGGGGAGATTGAATTCGCTTTTTCTTGTTGTGATGCTGGCGCGTTTTTCGAAGTTAAAGCATCCCTTTCAGGTGAAATGGGGGTTTCCTTGGGGAAATAATTGAAAACTAAAGCTTCCAGATTGCAGATTGAATGGGCCACATAATTCGACGTGGAACAAAACCTCATTTCCAATTCCCAACGGATGTAATAATTGTTAGCTGGTCTGTTTAATGCTGAAACGTGTCGCTTAATTTGCGAAACTAGTCCCTAGAGAGCCGTCCCATTTTTAACATCAAAATCAAGCACAAAGCACACGATGTCCGTGTAACATCATCACATTATTCCCTGGCAGCAAAAACATTTTTCCTCGCTTGCAATTCTGGGAACGGTACAGCCGTTGAGAGTGCGAGTCACGTGCATAAATTCCTATACATTAGCATATTCAGTTACCACCACCTACATGTTATTAGGTGGAATTATTCATCAGCGTTCATCGTTCGGAAATTGACTACTGGCCATCCGATGTAATTAAAAATACACAAGCTTTCATCATGTCATAGATATGATTGAATTCGGTAGAAATAATCGCACTGCATATCACCGCGAGTGTAAATAAATAAAAATGTACGCATCAGTTTTTTTTACAAGAAAAAAAAACATGAATTGCTGAACAAATATGAGCAAAATTTTCCCATTCTTTAGTTTTATGAAGATTTTTGTTATATTTTCAACATGTTTGCATTTCACCATACCAAACCAAATTGGATCAACTGATCGCCAATGGCGATTCACCATCACCGACAACCATTAAATGTTGAACTCAAAATTCTGCAATGATTTCTCTGTTTAAAAAAAAAATCAAATTATTCGCTCTACAGCATTGCCTTGGCGTTCTCGATTGCGAGATTCCTACTCGAAACTAGGTGTTCGAAGGCTTGATTGTTGAGGCAATTGCAAACCTCTTTTTACACCTTAGCTTCCATCTACCCCGGGATTCTAACTGACGACCTTTGGATTGTTAGTCCAACTGCAAACCAGCGACTCCACCGAGACAGGACCAAGGGAGACGACTCCTACACCTGGACTGAGCTATCGACCTAACCTTTTTTAGGTTAGTCCGGGGCCAACATTTACTTCCCTTCCGACGGAAGGCGTGATCAGACAAATCTCGTCTCGAGAAATGCCACCGAGACCGTCTGGGATCGAACCCAGGCCGACTGGGTGAGAGGCAATCACGCTTACCCCTACACCACGATCCCGGCATCGTGTTTTAAATAAATCATTAAAATAATAAATAAAAATGACAACTTTTGGTTCCTTGAATGGAAAAAAAAATTCGGAAATAATTCGGATGACTCCAGTCCAGTTGGACTCAATGAAATTATCTTGGTTGCCATATTTCACATTTTAAGAAAACCAAATCAAAACATACCATTTGCATGAATCAATATCAATTCAATTTATTGTACCTTAGTAAATATTTTGAATTCCTGTAAACATTTCTCCGAACGTTAAATATTACGCCCTTTTTAGATTTTAAACTTGTGAGTTGAAGCATTATTTTCTGAGAAATTGGCATTTTAAAATTTAGTGCTATTAGGGTGACTCTTAAAAAACTTTATTTCATTGTTTTTTTATAGTTTTTTTTAAATCAAAACAGATATATTCCTTTAAAAGATGTTTGAATCGGGGGCAAACTTGTCTTCCACACTTCGCTGTGGCTTAAAGGATGATTTTATTATGCGGACAAATTGTGCTTTTTTTTTTATTCATAAATTATTTTTATTAGGTCCTGCGACCAGGTTAAAACCGAGGATCGGTTTAAAAACAAATATATTATTACAACAAAAATAACTCCTTATAACCCGTACTTGGAGATCATGTAACTGCCGAGCGTTACTTGGTCCAAGCGGGTCTTGCAGGTCTTGAACCTGCCCAAATTGTGCTTTGGCTAGGTTACGTTTTTTAAACTAGATTATTAAAGATATACCTGAAAAAACATGCTCCAAACAAAAAGTTGAAATTTTGTATGGTGGATAAGCCACGGAAGGGCGCGGGGGTTGAAAATGTCAGATTGAAGGCCACGTGCTGTATGCTGTATGCAAATTTGGCCCTTTCATATCTCGAAATTAAAACAAGTTCAGCGAAAAGGTAGAAAATTTCACGATAGATCAATGTTTAATGAACACAGAGAATTGATTTAATTTGTAAATTTTGATTTGGCTGTAACTTTTAGGAAAGCTTCTCTATGACCACTAGGGTGTAATATGGTTGTATGGAAAAAAATAAAGTTGTTCAAATTTAGTGAGCACAGCAACGTTTTGGTTCCTTATAAGGTCCTTAACCTTAAGTTCCCACTTTGCGCAATTTTGATATTTTAAAAATCCACGTTTCACGCTATATTAAAACCGGAATCATATTCGGTTGCTCTGGAATGTGCTCTACAACTTTTTCAAAGAGAGTATAATGCTAACTTGTTCCTATAAAAAGATACAGCGTGTTCAAAACTCATCTAAAACGTGTTTCTTGCCCGAAAAATCACGTTTTCGACGAGTTTTGAGAACGCTGTATCTCCCTTCAGGAGCAAGTTAGCACCATACTATCTTCGAGAGAGTTGTATAGCACCTTCCAGAGCATCTGAATATAAACCCGGTTTTGATATCGCGTAAAACGTGGATTCTTTAAATAAATTTAAATATTCAAAAAATTATTTTCCCATACAAATTTGTATGGAAAATTGAATCGCTTTGCGCAATGTGTGGACTTAACCAATCTTTCTCAAACTTTGGGGAGTGGTTCAGGACCCCAAAAGGAACTGAAAAAATGCTGTGCTGGAAAATCGATTTTGTTTTACACCCTAATGACCACGTTTTTATTTTTTTTGAAAGTGTCGATTCTTGAGGTAAAAAAAGTAACTGTGCCAATTTTAAGCCAAATCTGTTAACCCTGTACTGCCCACACTTTTTTCGATTTTTTTTTATTTTTCCCGAGTTCAGTAGGTCATTTTGAGCAACTTTTGTTGTACGAAGAACTTTACTTTTCTTGTTTTATGTTTTTTTTTGTATTTTAATATGTATTTATTTTAATTAGTTAATGTTTGTTTTTGATAGTTTTGGCCTTCTCTTCCATCTCTTATCATTAATTTTTTTTATGTTTTTTGTGTTTTTTGTCACTTTTCAATTTTTTGCTTGTTTTTCACATGTTCTGCTATAGAATGGCACCATTATCATTTAAATTGTAACAAAATGCATAAAGGCATAGTCTGGGACACTAAAAAAATTTACTTGAAATATAGGAAATGTTAGTAAAAAACACATTTAAAGTTGACCCCTAAAAAATTACACTTTAAAAAACAAGTCAATCTTCCAACCCTAAAATTTTCCAAAACTTTAAAAGTTCTACTTTTCAATGGTTGAAACAATGATTTTTGGCAATTCGAAGCCCGTCTAGGTTGTTGTTAGGTTGTAGAGGGTTAAGGCTTAAGAGTCGCTATTGATCGTAGAAGTTTGTATGAAAATTCGCAGAAATGTATGAAAAAAGCAAACATTTCAAAATTTCACCAAAATGTGGCGTTAAATGTGTGGGATAATTGACAAGTGTAAGATTTTTATGTCAAATTTGAAGACAAACAATTTTTTCGAAGACCGCAGATCGCAGTTAACCCCGACGAGTTATTAGCGATTTAAAGAAGACGTTTTGCATTATAAGTTTTTTTTCACGAAATTTAAGGATCTATGGCGATTTGGCTCTAACCGATTCGGCTCAAAATTGGCACAGTTACTTATTTTTGCCTTTTTTGTTGTCACCCTAAGCTGTATGTTTGTATGAGAACCTTTGAACTGAGATTAGTTCATTAGCCTGTTTAGATTTTGCTAGCTAAGGCAGAAGGGGCTAACCCTAACATTTCAATCAATAGAGCCAAAATTTTAAATTTTAAATTGAAATTTTAAAAATATATTCGAGAGATTGTAAAATTAAACAATTTTTCAAGCATTAAAATCCTTCCAATAATTGTCAATCTTTCGTGAATTGAAAAATTAAGGCCAACTGAAAAGACCATGAAAATTTATTTTCTCTCAATTTTAATTCATTGCAATGCTCAACCTCTACATTTATCTGGAGACTGTAGAAAAAATTTGGAGTCGCTATGTTTTTTGATTGAATGAACAACATTGACACAAAAAAAAATCTTAAATTAATTTGAAAATCACCTTCAAATGGCTTAAACTTGAACATTTTGTATTTTATTTAAAAAAATCGTATCCAAATTTTATTATGATATTTTTTTAAAATTTAGGTAAGATTTTCAATGTTTCATTGATTTTATTGTGCATACTTCTCTGTGTCCCAAAAGTTGCCTGGTTATTTTGTTGTGTGGCTATTTTTATTGAATTGTCTTTATCAAAAACAGCACCTTTGCAGAAGATACCATATGGAACAGTAAAATCCTTTTCCGAGATACAGATTTTCGATTTCACCATATTTGAAAGCTGCCAAAATCGTATGAAGAATCGACAATTAACCAAAATGCCAATTTTGGTAATATGAAGGACCCTTAGAAAGCTGCAGCCGAGAAAAAATACGACATCGGGCGAATTAGTAGAGAATTGCTCGAAAGTAGAGGGTGACGAGCAGGAATTCCCGGGAAAAAAATCCCGGGAAATCGACCATTTTTGGACCTCTCAATTCCCGGGAAATTTGGTCGAGACTCCCGGGAAATTGTAAACTTATAAATATCGTAGCAAAATTATTTAATCTAATCAGAAGATTATTTGAAAAATTCTAAATTGTTTAGAACATTGGATGTTCAATGTTCGATGTTCAAGTTCGAATAAACCAATTCTTCTCTAATCTTCTTATTCAGAAAGTGTAAATTTTAAATTCCAATAATTATAATTGAGAGAAGCCAAAAAAATGTGGAACCCAAAATTTACCTTAAAGTATACTTAGCAGTTACACCCCTGAAATGAAATTTGAAGTTTTTTAAATATGATTTTTATTTATTATTTCTTAGCAGGTAAAGCTTTTTCAGAATATGTTCAATTTCCATATCTTCTCTCGAGTATAGCAATCCTCATATTTTGACAAAGGACTTTGTCTTAAAGCTCTATCTGCGGTGTCAATGCAAAATTTTTCGAAAATGTAGCGTTACCGTCGCAAGCCCTCGGCGTGACATTCTGTTTCTGTTGCGTAGATGCCGTGAAAACTATTTAAGCTAAAAGTTAGCCTCTGGAGGATTTAGTGTCCATCAGACTTTCATCAAAGACGGACCTTACGTTGGGAATTTTATTGCTCACACACACACACGCAGGTGGTGCACGAACTTGAGAGGAGGTCCAAGAAGTTATTGACGGTAGCCAGAACGGTCACCGGAATACCGAAATTATTGGGAACAATTTGGTAGGATATCGGTCACACCCGGAGTGGCCAGTGACCTGTGGGAAGGTTCTACCGGGAGGACATTTACGGAACCATACAAATTTGGGCAATATGGGTATCAAAATTCATGGTTTTTGATACTGGTAATGAAAATGGCCATTTTGGCAGGATTGGCCACACCCGGAGTGGCCATTGCCCTGAGGGAAGGTTCTACCGGAAGGACATTTACGGAACCATACAAATTTGGGCAATATGGGTATCAAAATTCATGGTTTTTGATACTGGTAATGAAAATGGCCATTTTGGCAGGATTGGCCACACCCGGAGTGGCCGTTGCCCTGAGGGAAGGTTCTACCGGGAGGACATTTACGGAACCATACAAATTTGGGCAATATGGGTATCAAAATTCATGGTTTTTGATACTGGTAATGAAAATGACCATTTTGGCAGGATTGGCCACACCCGGAGTGGCCATTGCCCTGAGGGAAGGTTCTACCGGGAGGACATTTACGGAACCATACAAATTTGGGCAATATGGGTATCAAAATTCATGGTTTTTGATACTGGTGATGTAAATGGCCATTTTGGCAGGATTGGCCACACCCGGAGTGGCCATTGCCCTGAGGGAAGGTTCTACCGGGAGGACATTTACGGAACCATACAAATTTGGGCAATATGGGTATCAAAATTCATGGTTTTTGATACTGGTGATGAAAATGGCCATTTTGGCAGAATTGGCCACACCCGGAGTGGCCATTGCCCTGAGGGAAGGTTCTACCGGGAGGACATTTACGGAACCATACAAATTTGGGCAATATGGGTATCAAAATTCATGGTTTTTGATACTGCTAATGAAAATGACCATTTTGGCAGGATTGGCCACACCCGGAGTGGCCAATGCCCTGAGGGAAGGTTCTACCGGGAGGACATTTACGGAACCATACAAATTTGGGCAATATGGGTATCAAAATTCATGGTTTTTGATACTGGTGATGAAAATGGCCATTTTGGCAGAATTGGCCACACCCGGAGTGGCCATTGCCCTGAGGGAAGGTTCTACCGGGAGGACATTTACGGAACCATACAAATTTGGGCAATATGGGTATCAAAATTCATGGTTTTTGATACTGGTAATGAAAATTACCATTTTGGCAGGATTGGCCACACCCGGAGTGGCCATTGCCCTGAGGGAAGGTTCTACCGGGAGGACATTTACGGAACCATACAAATTTGGGCAATATGGGTATCAAAATTCATGGTTTTTGATACTGGTGATGTAAATGGCAATTTTGGCAGGATTGGCCACACCCGGAGTGGCCATTGCCCTGAGGGAAGGTTCTACCGGGAGGACATTTACGGAACCATACAAATTTGGGCAATATGGGTATCAAAATTCATGGTTTTTGATACTGGTAATGAAAATTACCATTTTGGCAGGATTGGCCACACCCGGAGTGGTCATTGCCCTGAGGGAAGGTTCTACCGGGAGGACATTTACGGAACCATACGTCTTGGGGCAATATGCGTATCAAAATTCATGGTTTTTGATACAATATGGGTATCAAAATTCATGGTTTTTGATACTGCTAATGAAAATGACCATTTTGGCAGGATTGGCCACACCCGGAGTGGCCAATGCCCTGAGGGAAGGTTCTACCGGGAGGACATTTACGGAACCATACAAATTTGGGCAATATGGGTATCAAAATTCATGGTTTTTGATACTGGTAATGAAAATGACCATTTTGGCAGGATTGGCCACACCCGGAGTGGCCATTGCCCTGAGGGAAGGTTCTACCGGGAGGACATTTACGGAACCATACAAATTTGGGCAATATGGGTATCAAAATTCATGGTTTTTGATACTGCTAATGAAAATGACCATTTTGGCAGGATTGGCCACACCCGGAGTGGCCAATGCCCTGAGGGAAGGTTCTACCGGGAGGACATTTACGGAACCATACAAATTTGGGCAATATGGGTATCAAAATTCATGGTTTTTGATACTGGTGATGAAAATGGCCATTTTGGCAGAATTGGCCACACCCGGAGTGGCCATTGCCCTGAGGGAAGGTTCTACCGGGAGGACATTTACGGAACCATACAAATTTGGGCAATATTGGTATCAAAATTCATGGTTTTTGATACTGGTAATGAAAATTACCATTTTGGCAGGATTGGCCACACCCGGAGTGGCCATTGCCCTGAGGGAAGGTTCTACCGGGAGGACATTTACGGAACCATACAAATTTGGGCAATATGGGTATCAAAATTCATGGTTTTTGATACTGGTAATGAAAATGACCATTTTGGCAGGATTGGCCACACCCGGAGTGGCCATTGCCCTGAGGGAAGGTTCTACCGGGAGGACATTTACGGAACCATACGTCTTGGGGCAATATGCGTATCAAAATTCATGGTTTTTGATACTGCTAATGAAAATGACCATTTTGGCAGGATTGGCCACACCCGGAGTGGCCGTTGCCCTGAGGGAAGGTTCTACCGGGAGGACATTTACGGAACCATACAAATTTGGGCAATATGGGTATCAAAATTCATGGTTTTTGATACTGGTAATGAAAATGACCATTTTGGCAGGATTGGCCACACCCGGAGTGGCCATTGCCCTGAGGGAAGGTTCTACCGGGAGGACATTTACGGAACCATACAAATTTGGGCAATATGGGTATCAAAATTCATGGTTTTTGATACTGCTAATGAAAATGACCATTTTGGCAGGATTGGCCACACCCGGAGTGGCCAATGCCCTGAGGGAAGGTTCTACCGGGAGGACATTTACGGAACCATACAAATTTGGGCAATATGGGTATCAAAATTCATGGTTTTTGATACTGGTGATGAAAATGGCCATTTTGGCAGAATTGGCCACACCCGGAGTGGCCATTGCCCTGAGGGAAGGTTCTACCGGGAGGACATTTACGGAACCATACAAATTTGGGCAATATTGGTATCAAAATTCATGGTTTTTGATACTGGTAATGAAAATTACCATTTTGGCAGGATTGGCCACACCCGGAGTGGCCATTGCCCTGAGGGAAGGTTCTACCGGGAGGACATTTACGGAACCATACAAATTTGGGCAATATGGGTATCAAAATTCATGGTTTTTGATACTGGTAATGAAAATGACCATTTTGGCAGGATTGGCCACACCCGGAGTGGCCATTGCCCTGAGGGAAGGTTCTACCGGGAGGACATTTACGGAACCATACGTCTTGGGGCAATATGCGTATCAAAATTCATGGTTTTTGATACTGCTAATGAAAATGACCATTTTGGCAGGATTGGCCACACCCGGAGTGGCCGTTGCCCTGAGGGAAGGTTCTACCGGGAGGACATTTACGGAACCATACAAATTTGGGCAATATGGGTATCAAAATTCATGGTTTTTGATACTGGTAATGAAAATGACCATTTTGGCAGGATTGGCCACACCCGGAGTGGCCATTGCCCTGAGGGAAGGTTCTACCGGGAGGACATTTACGGAACCATACAAATTTGGGCAATATGGGTATCAAAATTCATGGTTTTTGATACTGGTAATGAAAATGACCATTTTGGCAGGATTGGCCACACCCGGAGTGGCCATTGCCCTGAGGGAAGGTTCTACCGGGAGGACATTTACGGAACCATACGTCTTGGGGCAATATGCGTATCAAAATTCATGGTTTTTGATACTGCTAATGAAAATGACCATTTTGGCAGGATTGGCCACACCCGGAGTGGCCGTTGCCCTGAGGGAAGGTTCTACCGGGAGGACATTTACGGAACCATACAAATTTGGGCAATATGGGTATCAAAATTCATGGTTTTTGATACTGGTAATGAAAATGACCATTTTGGCAGGATTGGCCACACCCGGAGTGGCCATTGCCCTGAGGGAAGGTTCTACCGGGAGGACATTTACGGAACCATACGTCTTGGGGCAATATGCGTATCAAAATTCATGGTTTTTGATACTGCTAATGAAAATGACCATTTTGGCAGGATTGGCCACACCCGGAGTGGCCGTTGCCCTGAGGGAAGGTTCTACCGGGAGGACATTTACGGAACCATACAAATTTGGGCAATATGGGTATCAAAATTCATGGTTTTTGATACTGGTAATGAAAATTACCATTTTGGCAGGATTGGCCACACCCGGAGTGGCCATTGCCCTGAGGGAAGGTTCTACCGGGAGGACATTTACGGAACCATACAAATTTGGGCAATATGGGTATCAAAATTCATGGTTTTTGATACTGGTAATGAAAATGACCATTTTGGCAGGATTGGCCACACCCGGAGTGGCCATTGCCCTGAGGGAAGGTTCTACCGGGAGGACATTTACGGAACCATACGTCTTGGGGCAATATGCGTATCAAAATTCATGGTTTTTGATACTGCTAATGAAAATGACCATTTTGGCAGGATTGGCCACACCCGGAGTGGCCGTTGCCCTGAGGGAAGGTTCTACCGGGAGGACATTTACGGAACCATACAAATTTGGGCAATATGGGTATCAAAATTCATGGTTTTTGATACTGGTAATGAAAATTACCATTTTGGCAGGATTGGCCACACCCGGAGTGGCCATTGCCCTGAGGGAAGGTTCTACCGGGAGGACATTTACGGAACCATACGTCTTGGGGCAATATGCGTATCAAAATTCATGGTTTTTGATACTGGTGATGAAAATGGCCATTTTGGCAGAATTGGCCACACCCGGAGTGGCCAGTGCCCTGAGGGAAGGTTCTACCGGGAGGACATTTACGGAACCATACAAATTTGGGCAATATGGGTATCAAAATTCATGGTTTTTGATACTGGTAATGAAAATGGCCATTTTGGCAGGATTGACCACACCCGGAGTGGCCAGTGCCCTGAGGGAAGGTTCTACCGGGAGGACATTTACGGAACCATACAAATTTGGGCAATATGGGTATCAAAATTCATGGTTTTTGATACTGGTAATGAAAATGACCATTTTGGCAGGATTGGCCACACCCGGAGTGGCCATTGCCCTGAGGGAAGGTTCTACCGGGAGGACATTTACGGAACCATACAAATTTGGGCAAGATGGGTATCAAAATTCATGGTTTTTGATACTGGTAATGAAAATGACCATTTTGACTGGATTGGCCACACCCGGAGTGGCCAGTGCCCTCGGGAAGGTTCTACCGGGAGGACATTTACGGAACCATACAAATTTGGGCAATATGGGTATCAAAATTCATGGTTTTTGATACTGGTAATGAAAATGGCCATTTTGGCAGGATTGGCCACACCCGGAGTGGCCATTGCCCTGAGGGAAGGTTCTACCGGGAGGACATTTACGGAACCATACAAATTTGGGCAATATGGGTATCAAAATTCATGGTTTTTGATACTGGTAATGAAAATGGCCATTTTGGCAGGATTGGCCACACCCGGAGTGGCCGTTGCCCTGAGGGAAGGTTCTACCGGGAGGACATTTACGGAACCATACAAATTTGGGCAATATGGGTATCAAAATTCATGGTTTTTGATACTGGTAATGAAAATTACCATTTTGGCAGGATTGGCCACACCCGGAGTGGCCATTGCCCTGAGGGAAGGTTCTACCGGGAGGACATTTACGGAACCATACGTCTTGGGGCAATATGCGTATCAAAATTCATGGTTTTTGATACTGCTAATGAAAATGACCATTTTGGCAGGATTGGCCACACCCGGAGTGGCCGTTGCCCTGAGGGAAGGTTCTACCGGGAGGACATTTACGGAACCATACAAATTTGGGCAATATGGGTATCAAAATTCATGGTTTTTGATACTGCTAATGAAAATGACCATTTTGGCAGGATTGGCCACACCCGGAGTGGCCAATGCCCTGAGGGAAGGTTCTACCGGGAGGACATTTACGGAACCATACAAATTTGGGCAATATGGGTATCAAAATTCATGGTTTTTGATACTGGTAATGAAAATTACCATTTTGGCAGGATTGGCCACACCCGGAGTGGCCATTGCCCTGAGGGAAGGTTCTACCGGGAGGACATTTACGGAACCATACAAATTTGGGCAATATGGGTATCAAAATTCATGGTTTTTGATACTGGTGATGTAAATGGCAATTTTGGCAGGATTGGCCACACCCGGAGTGGCCATTGCCCTGAGGGAAGGTTCTACCGGGAGGACATTTACGGAACCATACAAATTTGGGCAATATGGGTATCAAAATTCATGGTTTTTGATACTGGTAATGAAAATTACCATTTTGGCAGGATTGGCCACACCCGGAGTGGCCATTGCCCTGAGGGAAGGTTCTACCGGGAGGACATTTACGGAACCATACGTCTTGGGGCAATATGCGTATCAAAATTCATGGTTTTTGATACTGGTGATGAAAATGGCCATTTTGGCAGAATTGGCCACACCCGGAGTGGCCAGTGCCCTGAGGGAAGGTTCTACCGGGAGGACATTTACGGAACCATACAAATTTGGGCAATATGGGTATCAAAATTCATGGTTTTTGATACTGGTAATGAAAATGGCCATTTTGGCAGGATTGACCACACCCGGAGTGGCCAGTGCCCTGAGGGAAGGTTCTACCGGGAGGACATTTACGGAACCATACAAATTTGGGCAATATGGGTATCAAAATTCATGGTTTTTGATACTGCTAATGAAAATGACCATTTTGGCAGGATTGGCCACACCCGGAGTGGCCAGTGCCCTGAGGGAAGGTTCTACCGGGAGGACATTTACGGAACCATACAAATTTGGGCAAGATGGGTATCAAAATTCATGGTTTTTGAAACTGGTAATGAAAATGACCATTTTGACTGGATTGGCCACACCCGGAGTGGCCAGTGCCCTCGGGAAGGTTCTACCGGGAGGACATTTACGGAACCATACAAATTTGGGCAATATGGGTATCAAAATTCATGGTTTTTGATACTGGTAATGAAAATTACCATTTTGGCAGGATTGGCCAAACCCGGAGTGGCCATTGCCCTGAGGGAAGGTTCTACCGGGAGGACATTTACGGAACCATACAAATTTGGGCAATATGGGTATCAAAATTCATGGTTTTTGATACTGGTGATGTAAATGGCAATTTTGGCAGGATTGGCCACACCCGGAGTGGCCATTGCCCTGAGGGAAGGTTCTACCGGGAGGACATTTACGGAACCATACAAATTTGGGCAATATGGGTATCAAAATTCATGGTTTTTGATACTGGTAATGAAAATTACCATTTTGGCAGGATTGGCCACACCCGGAGTGGCCATTGCCCTGAGGGAAGGTTCTACCGGGAGGACATTTACGGAACCATACGTCTTGGGGCAATATGCGTATCAAAATTCATGGTTTTTGATACTGGTGATGAAAATGGCCATTTTGGCAGAATTGGCCACACCCGGAGTGGCCAGTGCCCTGAGGGAAGGTTCTACCGGGAGGACATTTACGGAACCATACAAATTTGGGCAATATGGGTATCAAAATTCATGGTTTTTGATACTGGTAATGAAAATGACCATTTTGGCAGGATTGACCACACCCGGAGTGGCCAGTGCCCTGAGGGAAGGTTCTACCGGGAGGACATTTACGGAACCATACGACTTGGGGCAATATGGGTATCAAAATTCATGGTTTTTGATACTGGTGATAAAAATGGCCATTTTGGCAGGATTGGCCACACCCGGAGTGGCCAGTGCCCTGAGGGAAGGTTCTACCGGGAGGACATTTACGGAACCATACAAATTTGGGCAAGATGGGTATCAAAATTCATGGTTTTTGAAACTGGTAATGAAAATGGCCATTTTGACTGGATTGGCCACACCCGGAGTGGCCAGTGCCCTCGGGAAGGTTCTACCGGGGGGACATTATTCGAACCATACGACTTGGGCCAATATGGGTATCAAAATTCATGGTTTTGGTTTTCTTACTAAAGAAAGGTATAGGTTTTACTTTAAGCCAGGACGTCATTTCCATCTTCGTAAATATGTCGATTCAGCATGAATTTTAAGCGGAAAAATCGCCAAAAAATCACACTGCATCGATTTTCGACGCTCTATCGATTCACCTTGACAGAACTCGTCTATCTCGAACCCTCGAATTTTGAGAAAATAAATTCCGTGGAGGTCGAGTGATGTTCGTATGTGGTAAAATTTTGCAAAATTTTGTGTCGCGCCGTTCTCAGCTCCCATATATCCGATTTCGATTCTTCTAAATGCAGATGAAAGCTAGTGTGCTGAACCTGGGCGAGTTGCCGCGCAAATTTCGAAATATCCATCTGTTTTCGGATGCGGCCAGACTTTTCAACAAAATACACAGTTTTCAAATGAAAATATAATCATATTTTTTCATTTTCATATATTTTATTTATCTCAAAAATTGCATTTTTCGAGCCCTACAACCTCCCAAATTTTCATCCAGATTCATAAAATGGTTCTGGAGTTAGAGCCGTTTGATTGACCTACCAAAAGAAAAAAAATCCCTAAAAAAAGGTAAAAGCCCACCTGGTGACCTTCGCCAACATTTTTCATTTCTGATTTTATTCGAAATTTCTTGCTACATTCATAGTACAGACCATGAGTGAGCATCTGAAACAAATTCGACATCGATCGACAATCCCGATCAATTTTTAGAACGATTTACTTTTTGCCTTTCTTACTAAAGAAAGGTATAGGTTTTACTTTAAGCCAGGACGTCATTTCCATCTTCGTAAATATGTCGATTCAGCATGAATTTTAAGCGGAAAAATCGCCAAAAAATCACACTGCATCGATTTTCGACGCTCTATCGATTCACCTTGACAGAACTCGTCTATCTCGAACCCTCGAATTTTGAGAAAATAAATTCCGTGGAGGTCGAGTGATGTTCGTATGTGGTAAAATTTTGCAAAATTTTGTGTCGCGCCGTTCTCAGCTCCCATATATCCGATTTCGATTCTTCTAAATGCAGATGAAAGCTAGTGTGCTGAACCTGGGCGAGTTGCCGCGCAAATTTCGAAATATCCATCTGTTTTCGGATGCGGCCAGACTTTTCAACAAAATACACAGTTTTCAAATGAAAATATAATCATATTTTTTCATTTTCATATATTTTATTTATCTCAAAAATTGCATTTTTCGAGCTCTACAACCTCCCAAATTTTCATCCAGATTCATAATATGGTTCTAGAGTTAGAGCCGTTTGATTGACCTAAGAAAAAAAATCCCTAAAAAAAGGTAAAAGCCCACCTGGTGACCTTCGCCAACATTTTTCATTTCTGATTTTATTCGAAATTTCTTGCTACATTCATAGTACAGACCATGAGTGAGCATCTGAAACAAATTCGACATCGATCGACAATCCCGATCAATTTTTAGAACGATTTACTTTTTGCCTTTCTTACTAAAGAAAGGTATAGGTTTTACTTTAAGCCAGGACGTCATTTCCATCTTCGTAAATATGTCGATTCAGCATGAATTTTAAGCGGAAAAATCGCCAAAAAATCACACTGCATCGAATTTCGACGCTTCGTCGCCAAGTCGACAAGTTGTCAAGTTGAGCTTCGAATACTGGCGCGAGAATGCTGGCGCATCTATTTTGTGGCTCGATTTATACTCATTTTGTAGTTACTTGTCTACCGATGTTTCCTTCAATATGTAAGATATCGTAGCTTTTCGGTTTCTTTTGCCCTGTCCGTTTTTGCATAACTGTCCAATGTTTATGCAAAAACCTTTGTGACATAGGACATTCATCTGGCTACAATCAACTTGTTTCCCGTGCGCTTCTAAAATCGCCTAAATGTAGACTTCATTTTCGTAAGTTTATTTAACAGGGTTCATTGGATTCCAATAGGAGCTTTCTAAGCTTTTCATCGTTTATATCGTTTTCAAAGTGTTCAATGCTGGCGACTCCAATGGCTTTCTTCCTAAGGTTCTTGCGATTGAGTGTGTAGTGGTGCGGTTGTTAAAAATAGCTATCTCTGACTCTGTCACTCTCGTAGAAGCTGAAACCGCGGTGTGCGTTGTTGGGAAGCTTGCTATGATCGCGTTTGTCATAAACGCTTGTTTGATTAGAAACGTACAAACATATTGTACGATTCAAAATATTCTTTTGGTGAAAATTGCGTTTTTTATTTCTTTTGGAAATCATATCATTCATAATACTCATAATATCATCATAATACTTTGCTTTCATCATAAGACTTTCTTTTGTGCTGACGTTATAAATAAACAAAGTTGATGTTATTAATTGAAAGAAGTTCTACCATTGTTATATTCTTTAGTAAGAAAGGCTCTTTCTCACCCCAGGTGGGATTAAATCGGGTTTTTTAAACTGGTAATGAAAATGGCCATTTTGACCGGATTGGCCACACCCGGAGTGGCCAGTGCCCTCGGGGAGGTTCTACCGGGGGGACATTAATCGAACCATACGACTTGGGGCAATATGGGTATCAAAATTCATGGTTTTTGATACTGGTGATAAAAATGGCCATTTTGGCAGGATTGGCCACACCCGGAGTGGCCAGTGCCCTGAGGGAAATTCTACCGGGAGGACATTTACGGAACCATACAAATTTGGGCAATATGGGTATCAAAATTCATGGTTTTTGAAACTGGTAATGAAAATGGCCATTTTGACTGGATTGGCCACACCCGGAGTGGCCAGTGCCTTCGGGAAGGTTCTACCAGGGGGACATTATTCGAACCATACGACTTGGGCCAATATGGGTATCAAAATTCATGGTGTTTTAAACTGGTAATGAAAATGGCCATTTTGACCGGATTGGCCACACCCGGAGTGGCCAGTGCCCTCGGGAAGGTTCTACCGGGGGGACATTAATCGAACCATACGACTTAGGGCAATATGGGTATCAAAATTCATGGTTTGGCCACTACGGGTGTGGCCAATCCGGGTGTGGCCAATCCGGTCAAAATTGTCATTTTCATTACCAGTTTCAAAAACCATGAATGTGGATTCCCATATTGCCCCAAGTCGTATGGTTCGATTAATGTCCCCCCGGTAGAACCTTCCCGAGGGCACTGGCCACTCCGGGTGTGGCCAATCCAGTCAAAATGCCCATTTTCATTACCAGTTTCAATAACCATGAATTTTGATACCCATATTGCCCCAAGTCGTATGGTTCGATTAATGTCCCCCCGGTAGAACCTTCCCGAGGGCACTGGCCACTCCGGGTGTGGCCAATCCAGTCAAAATGCCCATTTTCATTACCAGTTTCAATAACCATGAATTTTGATACCCATATTGGCCCAAGTCGTATGGTTCGAATAATGTCCCCCCGGTAGAACCTTCCCGAGGGCACTGGCCACTCCGGGTGTGGCCAATCCAGTCAAAATGCCCATTTTCATTACCAGTTTCAATAACCATGAATTTTGATACCCATATTGGCCCAAGTCGTATGGTTCGAATAATGTCCCCCCGGTAGAACCTTCCCGAGGGCACTGGCCACTCCGGGTGTGGCCAATCCAGTCAAAATGCCCATTTTCATTACCAGTTTCAATAACCATGAATTTTGATACCCATATTGCCCCAAGTCGTATGGTTCGATTAATGTCCCCCCGGTAGAACCTTCCCCAGGGCACTGGCCACTCCGGGTGTGGCCAATCCGGTCAAAATGGCCATTTTCATTACCAGTTTCAAAAACCATGAATTTTGTTACCCATATTGCCCCAAGTCGTATGGTTCGATTAATGTCCCCCCGGTAGAACCTTCCCGAGGGCACTGGCCACTCCGGGTGTGGCCAATATCCTATAAATGTGGTCCCAAGCCCATTGCCCCAAATCATTCTGGTCCGGTGACCGTCCTTACAATCTTCATAAGAACAGAATTCCTCCCAATTTAGTGCACAAACTGTGTCTTTCAATGTGTGCGTGTGTGTGTGTGAGCAATAAAATTACCACCGTGGATCCGCTTTTGTCGAAACCTCGTAAGGCACTGAATTTTTCTGAGGCTATCTGTTAGCTTAAATAGTTCGCATGAAATGTGGCAACAGTGGTGCAACATTCTCGCGTGACAGTTCCACGTAAACAGGAGAGGAGGCAAAATTTGCACCATGTTGCCACATTTCATGCGAACTATTTAAGCTAACAGATAGCCTCAGAAAAATTCAGTGCCTTACGAGGTTTCGACAAAAGCGGATCCACGGTGGTAATTTTATTGCTCACACACACACACGCACACATTGAAAGACACAGTTTGTGCACTAAATTGGGAGGAATTCTGTTCTTATGAAGATTGTAAGGACGGTCACCGGACCAGAATGATTTGGGGCAATGGGCTTGGGACCACATTTATAGGATATTGGCCACACCCGGAGTGGCCAGTGCCCTGGGGAAGGTTCTACCGGGGGGACATTAATCGAACCATACGACTTGGGGCAATATGGGTATCAAAATTCATGATTTTTGAAACTGGTAATGAAAATGGCCATTTTGACCGGATTGGCCACACCCGGAGTGGCCAGTGCCCTCGGGATGGTTCTACCGGGGGGACATTAATCGTACCATACGACTTGGGGCAATATGGGTATCAAAATTCATGATTTTTGAAACTGGTAATGAAAATGGCCATTTTGACCGGATTGGCCACACCCGGAGTGGCAATTGCCCTCGGGAAGGTTCTACCGGGGGGACATTAATCGAACTATTCGACTTGGGGCAATATGGGTACCAAAATTCATGGTTTTTGATACTGGACATGAAAATTACCATTTTGATTGGACATTTTCCGAACCATACTTGTTTTGGCAATTTATTTCCACAGAGGTGTCAAAGATGGAAAACATTTTATAGGAATAAATTATTTAGGATTAAATACATAGGCAATGTTTTAAAAATATAAAATAAAATAGAATATTTTTTAGGAGTTTTGTACAAAGTTCTTTGTCATATTGGTCATGTAGAACATAACCACCTGCACCTTTTTTTAATTCTAAATCCCTAAGTTAATTTCGCTGTATCAAGGTATTTTTTTATGTCAATAAGTCATATTGTGTTTCACGTCAAACTCAATATAAAATTATATTTTGGGAAAAAAAGCTCTGGCAACCTTTGTAAAGTTATTGTCCGCCAATTGTGAACATTCGGGTTTTCCTAATAACTGTAAATATTTCTTCAATGAATATTTACAGATGACCTTAAAAGGGAAAAAACAAGTTGAAATTGTTGTTTGACTCGTTTTTTATCATATTGCAAAAATCCCGATACTTGGAAATTATTTATTATTCATAAACATTTTAAACTAAAATTCCCAGTCTGTCCCAGAGTCCCAAAAAGCTCAAGAAACAATCTTGTATTTGCAGATTTAGAAAAAAATCATAAGGTAGATATAGTTCCTCTAAATAATGAGGATACTTCAATTAACGTTTCATAGAATAAGTAAGAAATGATTGTAAGTAAATTCATAAAAAAATGATTTTTTTTTACTTTTCTTTTAAATTATTGCCACTATTGGCATAGTAAAAAAATAAATCCCGGGTCCCGGGAATTCCCGGGAAATGGCCAAATTCAACTCTCGTTTCCCGGGAAATTGAAAATCTTGAGAATCGTCACCCACTACTCAAAAGGTTAACTATTTGATATTGAAAATCATGTTAATAGGGGATCGATCAAATAAGTCGAAAGAGAAAATTTTAGATACCTTCCTTTATAGAAAATAACTTTGTTTCGTGATAACGAGCACACTTTTTTCATAAATAGATACAAATTGTTATAAAAAATAACATGTTAATGGACGATTTATCAAAGGGCAAAAACTTTCCATTTTCCAAATTAATTTTACATACAATCACATTTTTATTTAAAAATGTTCTCTTGATAATTAAAACAATATTGTTTCATAATTATGATTGAGCAAAACCCTGTCTGTCATACTTTATCTTGCTTGATGGTTGGGATTTTTGTTGGTTTGTGTAATTAATATTTCTTTTCACTTGAAATGTACCGTTCCATTTCACTGATCCTGCCTTTCTAATCAAACGTAATTGTTTGCACGAGTGCCTCTTTTAATTACATCGTAAGTAAGATTTTTATATGAAAAAACATCAACATCTTTTTTGTTCGATTCTCTAATTTAACAAACGCAAATTTTAATTTACGTTCTGCTCGCTTGTTACACTGCTTGTTTTGCGTGGGCTGCATCCATCGAGGCCATGCTTCTGAGTGCAGGTTTGTGTGTTTGTACGTGGGTATGATTCGCTTTTTTTTTATTATTTTGTAGATTCATAAAGTATGGTTCAGCGCACACACGAACGAAAAATTTATAGAGATGATAATAAAAAAAAACACTGTTCCAACCACAGGCGGAGGACATCAAAAATTTGTTCGTCCTCCGGCCGAGGGGGCCGTCGCGAGTTGTCACGGTATCCGTTACGGAGAGTTATTTTTTGACTGCTTTTTTTGCTCTCTTAATTCTCGAGAGTGGGACAAGCGTTACACTTCCATGGGCGCGTGGTAAACCAGATTTTTATATTTTACCAGTGGGGGTGTAAAAAAAGAGAAACAAGCAACTTAACACAGAAACGTGAAGTATCCCTTAATTACGGGCTCTCTTGTTCCGGGGACGGACCGTGACTACTCGCGGCAGCCCGGATACGTCGCGGGAAGCTGGACACGCTCCGGATTGTTACGTCGGCATGACCTGGACCTGGTTCAAATGTTTGTGGGGGGAGAAAAAATAAAATTACTCTGCGAGTTTTTAAAATGCCGTTGTTGGTGGTTTTTGCAGTGGAGCGGTTCTCTACGAAAGGTGTAGCACTTTTTTGTTTGTGTTCAATTCAAATTTCAAGAATATCTTTACATTTTTTGTGCAGCGTTTGATGATTTTTGAGAAGAACCTTTGAAAACTGAAAAAAATCATTAAAATTAAATTGAACATCACTAATAACAGACAATCAAACAAACATTTGTTGAAGCTGTTGGTCAGATCCACAAGAACAAAACTTTAGTTAAGAACAGGGAAACGAACGAATAACGAATCTAATTTATTAAATTCGAACTCTTGGCAGCTTAATTTTGAAATATGATTGAGATGTATATTTTATAAAATCAAATCAAAGCATTAATCCAAGTCGTAATTGTTTTAATAAAAAGGTATTTAAAAGTATGTCAAACTTATGTTTTAAAATAATCTTATAAACTTTTCAATATCGGAATGTTTCAACAAGAAACATATTTTTTATTCAGGAATACATTATTTTCCTTGAAGATATGCAGGCTTGTAAAAAAAACTAAGTTGACGAAGTTTATAGCTGTTGGCCACCATTGCTAGTACCAACCACTAGTGTCTTCCTTTTTATCTACCAGGACTTTGCCGCCCTAAGTATATGAAAGTATGGCACGGAGCGACGGCGCCGAATACCTATATTTACACAAATAATTTTTAGAGCGTCCGCCGCGGGATTTAAACCGGCGACCTCTGGATTGTGAGTCCAGTGCGCGGTCCGATTGATTCACACGGGCGGGCTTGTCCTTGTTTTAATATTGGAAAATAGCTATATTATTATTCAATTTAAAGGTTTTGGTATTACTTCGAATAAGTTATTTACTTTTGTCTTTAATTTTTTGTTTGTTCGATGAGTTGATTTAATAATCTTTTTTTTTACGTTTTTTATCATATAAGCATAAGAAAGCACAGAGGCATTGATTTGTCTGGAACCATCTGTAAATACTTTAAAGTAGTTATTGACATAAAAACATTCTTGTTTCACCTACACAGTAAGAAAACATGGTCATATTACATCTGGGAAGGGGTACATCTTTTATGTCAGAAAAAATGTGTAATTTTACCTCTGAAAAGGTGTTATTTTGCCTCTTTTTTAATGCAATATCACTTGTTCAGTCTAAATTGAGGTAAAATTACATCATTAAAGAGGTAATAACCTTCCAAAATTACACCTTCCAAATTTACACTTTTTTTTACTGTGTAATGTCAATCAATCAAACATGTAATGATCGAAAAAAAAACGATTTAACAATTCACTTCGTGATTTATATTTATGATTTTATTATTTAAACTTTATTTACGTGATAAGTGCATTTCTCAAAGAATATTTTTAACTTATCCTTTGAAAGCATCAGGAGTTTTAAAATAATATTTTTTTGGTAATTACACTTTTTTTACACAAAATCTGTCACCATTACCTGATGTAATATTACCATCATTTTTTTACATTGTAAATCAGGTAAAAAAATATTGCCAAAACGGGTTTGTCAAAGACGGGATGGAACTGTAAATGTTTAAAATCAGGATTCGTGCTTCATGTCATGGTTGTCATGGCAATAAAAGTCGATATGTTTATAAAAAAACTTTTTCAATTAAACCTAGAGCAAAGTTGTGGTTATGTTGATAAAAAACACAGTAAAAAACATGTAATTTTACATCGGGGAATATTGGCTGGTTTAGTGTGAGTAAAATGCGATATATTACCTCTAAAAGTGTGTAAATTTGCATCTTTTTGTATGGTTTTACTTATTTCACAAGAATTTAGGTAAAATTACATCGAAAAAGAGTTAATATTGAACCATTAGATTTTTCAGCCATCAAAAATAAAAAAAAAAGCAACCAATGGTTTAATTTACTACAATTATTCAATTTTTAAATTTAAGCATTCAGAATTTGAAATAATATGCACAGCAGAAAAAAATAAATTTGGAAAGTTGAAAGAAAAATTTTGTGTTAAAAAAATATTGGTTTTACACCAAGAACTGATGAAGTTTTCATCAGTTTCTGTTGAATTTATCTTTTTTACACATTTTTTGGGTAAAGTTACGCAAAAAGAGAGAATATTCAACCATATAACTTTCAACCTTTAAAAAACATAACTTTTTTTTACTGTGTAGCATTTTTTTAAAGCTCAATTGAAAAATCATTATTGAACTTTGCGTGGAAAAAATATGGTTATATCATTATTGCGTTGTTTTGTCACATTTTAAGTCTAAATTGAGGTGTTTAAAGAGGTAATAAGACACCGTTGATAAAAATATAAAAAAATACATAGACTTCAGCCAAAGTTTTGAGATTTTAAGAATAATGAAGTGAAAAATAAAAAGTAGATAGTTTTATTTTGTTTTTTTGGTTCTTCTCAATATTTGGAAAAGTAAGTTCAACCTTAGTTTTTCGTAGAGAACTGCTCACTGCACAAAAATCTTCACCCGAATAAAAAGGATTATAAAAATATATTCACAGCCAGGAATGTAGTTGTCGCACACACACACATATAAAAACATATTGCTGCTGCTGCTACTGCTACTACTATCGGCACCGCCGGGGGCTTTTCCCGGGCTTTCGCCAAGGGAAATTAACTGTCCATACACAAAAATAAGGGAACCACAACGGTGAAAGAAAAAAACGCTCCCGTTTCCGGGGACTTTCAGCCGTTGATGAGACAAAAGGTACACAAATTGTGAAAATAAAAACGAGAAAAAAATATACAAAAATTCAAACGTTTTGTGGTCACCCACAAAAATAGAAACAATAGTATTGTAACTAAACACAAACGGTTAGACTGTTTCCGGTGGGGTATTTTTTTTGTCGTGGCGGGCAGCGCTATTCAAAATTCAAAAATGGTAGGTTAGAAATCCTTGCGGGCTGCTTTTTGTGTGGGGTACAAAACAATTGCGGGTATTGTTTGCAAAAATACGGTTGGTTATCAAAAATCACAAAAATCATTTGCTTATAGACTATTAGGTGTGTGTTTGTGTGAGTTTTTAGTTGTTATTGTTTTTTTTACAAAAAGATTAAAAACCTTCAAAATACAAAAAAATCGGTTAGTAATCTGCAAAAAGGGGGAAGAAAAACTTTTTTGATCGGTTAGTAGCTGGTTAGTTAGTTAGTTGATTGGTTGTTGATCAGAGAGTGTGTAATCCAGTGTTGTTGTTGTGAAGGTTGGTGTCTCTGGTGGTGGTGGTGGTTGGTGTCTCCGGGTTTTGTTGTGGCGTGTGTCGAAACTATCTTCGGTGAGGAATTGTTTTGTTTTGGGGGGTTGGGAGGACAAAACTGAGAGAGCAGCAGATAGAGAGAGTGGTTGCAAAGTACGTACCGTCTTCGTGGGTTCGAGCAGTGACCGGGTAGGAGCGGGGCCCGTCCCCGACGGTCGTTCCGGCCAGCACCCAGATCTTGTACTCGGTCCAGCGCTTCAGCTCGTCCAGCGTCAGGCTGGTGGAGTTGAGGGTGGTCACCGTGGCCTCGGCGTCGGTGCGGCCGTCCTCGACGAAGAATACCTTATAGTACACAATGGCCCCGTTGGACCGCTCGACCGGCGGCGGCAGCCAGGACACGTTGATCGTCGTGGGGCTGGTCGCCTCGACGGTTATATTACGGGGCGGTGCACCGGGGACTACATGAACAGCGCGCGCGAACACGCGGTGTGGGTGGTGGTTCGAATTTGGGTGACGAATTATTTTTCGGTAGGTTTTTTTTTATTGTTGTTTTGGTGATAGTTTTACATTTTGTTTTTTTCAAATTTTCAGTTTGAAGCAGAAAATCACACACGAAACAAATGAAAAGAAAAAAGAAAAGAAACAAAATACAACTAATTAGAAGGTAACCTAAAGCACAAAAGTGATAAAAAGCGAAAACTTAGCATAATATGACAATAAAACTAAGGTGAACTCACTTATTATAAATGATTAAAAATAAAATGGGAACAAAAAAATCAAACTTATGATAACGACTTAGTTCACCAATTTATTGCTATTGAGTATAGATTAATGCATACATGATTTCGGTTTTTCAGAATATGCACCATAATTATTACAATATTTACAAAGACAAAACTAGATAAATAATTTATCAAATGAACAAAATTTTCCCAATCCATAAATATTGTATTTTAATGAAAATTCATCATAACTATAGGTTTTTCAGTAAGATTGTTAAATTTAAGCGTTCAATTTTCTAAGGTTATAAATAAATAATGTGAGACCTAAGCTTAAAATTTTAATTTTAGTATTTTGCTTCCTTGTTGGACTTCACACAAATTTTACAGGACATATATAAAGCAAAATCTGGATTGTCATGTTTGTCGTGCTGATTATTGCACTCGATCGTAATATAACGATTGTAATTTGTCAACGGTAAGTCGTAATTTTTCAATGGCAAGCCATGATTTTTCGAAAATAGATTGAAATCATATGATCGTGATTTCTCGACCTATCACCACTGACGATCGAGAAAATGTCGATATGTTTCGAAGCTTGTTTCCAAAATTAAAAATTATTTCGGAAATATAATAAAACCTTTTTTTTCAAATCTATAAACGAATTAAATATCTAATGATCTGCGATTTTTTTTAAATTTTCAAAATGGTTAATTATTTTGAAATTTGCGATTTTTATTTTATTTTTTTAATTGTTAAATTTTTTATGAAATTTGTGATATGTTTTAAATTGCTATTCCAACTTTCGATCGTCATTTCTCGTCTCACGATCAAGATTTCTCAAGAGTCAGGATCGAGTGCAATAATCACCACGTTATTATTTTTAAGTATTCTTATTTTTACAAAATCTCTTATCTTACCGTCATCTGGGGTGAATCGGGACTACAGTCTGAATAGGGACAGCAGTGTTTAGAGCACTTAAAGGTTTTAAATGCGCAAATGGATGTACATTTTGTTGGTCTGAGTCTGTTCTATCCGAAACCAACCAGAAAAATCAAAATATTGTACTCTAACATGGTTAAAACTGCTGTCCCCATTCGCCCCATGTGTCCCAATTCGCCCCAGTTGACGGTACTTGATTTTGCGTCCATATTCAATTTAGTAAAAATTGCTTTTATTGATACGAATCAGGCTGTTGCAAGTATTTTTCATTGGAAATTTTAGGGCAATCAACTGAAGTCAAAGTTTATAACAATTTTAAGCATGTTCGAGTTTATTCAAAAATCATTAGAATTATAGTTAAATTTTGATGAACAGTATCGCAATATGTTTTTTCGCTTTTTTCGACGAAACTTACATTTTGCAAATCAAATGTACGGGTGTATAATGCATTTTCCAAGATAAATGTTACTGATGTTTAGAAATTCTGGCTAGAAACTTAAATTTTTAAAATTATGCATAATTTTTTGCCACATTTCCTTCGACCTTGAGGTACAAACACTTTTTTTATATTTGCATCGACATTATTAAACTTATCGAAGCTTATAAAAGCATGGTTTTATTCTTAAAGAATAAACACTTTTTCTACATTAATTAAGGTAATAGAAGAATTAATATAACACTTTTAAAACATACTATTTAAGTGAGACATTCAGATACTTTTTCGGGTTAAACGCACTTAGCCGAAGTTTGTCGAAATATAAAATATATATTTATAAATGTTATAACAAAAACTCACTCAAAATAATTAGTCAGCAGGCCATAGCAAATTTTTATTCCAGGTTTTCTTCAATTTCCATTTAAATCAGGAGGCAAACAAAAATTTATTGAAATTGCAATTTTCATTTAAAAACTTGGTTTTTCATTGAATAAACTTGGAATAAACTTGTAAAATCGATTGTAAACTATTCAGAATATATTGCATGATGCTTGTTTTTGTTTTTAATCTTTTTACAAATTGTAGATTTTAGAACCACTGACGAAAAAGTTTTGGAAAAAGAATATTTTCATAAATTCTTATAATTTTGAAACATCAATTCACAAACAGTAGCAAAACTGTAGTTATGAAGTGATTTAGTTTGTTTGAAACAGTTAAATTCAGCTAAATAAATGTACCGTAAACTGGGGTCAATCGGGACACATGGGGCGAATTGGGACAGCATTTTTAACCATGTTGGAGCACAATATTTTGATTTTTCTGGTTGGTTTCGGTTAGAACAGACTCAGGCCAACATAATGTGTACGTCCATTTCCAAATTTAAAAGCTTTAAGTGCTCTAAAAACTGCTGTCCCTATTCAGACTGTAGTCCCGATTCACTCCAGATTACGGTATGCCCTTTCCATTAAATTTAATTAATCATGTATTAAACTCTGTAAAATTACATAAAAAGAGGTAAATTTTCAATTTAAAATGTCCAATTCGAGAGTTAAAAAAAAGTAAAGCAATTTTATTTTAAAGAAAAGTCACTCTCCTTTATTTTTTTAAAGAACGCAAGAGGCAAAAAATACCGTACATAGACATTTTATTTGAAAAATACTGTTGAACAGATAAACTATTCTACAAATAACAAAAAAAAAGCCTTACCAAAAATTATATTTTTTCTAGACTTCTCGTATATTTTGCAATTTGACGAAACAAGGTTAATAAAATATGCGTTAAGGTTACCGGCGGCCCAAACTTTAAGCTTTCTGGTACGCGCAGGCAAAATTTTAAAAATCATTATTTTAAACAAAATAGCTAGTTTTTTCATCGATGAGGTTAGATTAAATAAATGACTGTCATCTGAGAAATTTTGAAAAATCTCAAGTTTGACGGCTATTAAAAAGAGGGTCAATAAAAAAGGAATAAAAAGTTCAACTCGAAAAAAAAATCTTTTTAAATTCAAACATTTGCAACTTTTTTGATATTTTTCAGTTTGAATTCCAAACAAATGAATTAAGACATGTTAAAAAACCTATGCAAAAAACATGTGTAATGTTTCTCTCTTTATGACAAGTATTTGAGAGAAAAAAACTATTCATTATAAATTAGCTTTAGGTAAACTTTATATAGCAATCTTTACATAGCAAACTTTATTTTTCATCTTTTTTTGAATGTAGGTACCACATTTTGCCCGTTGGCAATTCTTAAGACACCCCTTATTTAGGGTGTCGAAATCCATCATTGAAATGTCTATAAGTCGATTTTCAAAATTTTCGTATTTTTCCTCAAGTATACATACTGTGATAATTTCAGAATAGAACCTTAACAACAATCAGTGAACCAAGTTTTTTGAAACAAATAAAAACAACTTAATAAGAAAAAAAATCGTACATCAAAATCAGCAACATAAGACTGGAAAGTAAAATTGACCACAACTGAAAGCAGCGCTTCCCAAGCACCTTACGCTGCCTCAGTGTCGTGTTGCTTGCACTTTCTACCTGGATTTGCTTTTTTTGTTTGCTTTACAACATTCTGATGTAGAAAAAAAATGATGGGCGAATGCAACGTTTTTTTTTATTAGCATACTCGTGGTAAACGAAAATATCGTGATCCAAAAATAAAAGGAAAAAAAAACCATTATCATATCTACTGGTGCAGTTTGAACTGAGTACGAGGAATACGAGGTGCTTTACACAATCAGTGCTCATCAATCAGGTGCAGTTTGTTGAAGGTGCATATATTACGGTGAAAAAAGAGGGGTGGAGCGGAGCAGGGGGAGGGGGTGGAAATGAACGAAAAACCAACGAACGTAAACTTGGGAAACTGATTTTTTTTCAAACCGACAGCGTAACGAAAGTGGGATCCAAAGCCGGAGAAAGAGAGAGAAAGTTTTTGAAAATTAAAAAAAAAACAATGTTGGGCTCAGAAAACGGAAAATATGGACAAACAAAGTGGAAAAGTTGGAAAGAAAACGAGGAAACAGCCATTGGATGGTAATTGATAGCTGGACATGCAATATTTTACTTTTTTTTTGTAAAGAAAAGATAAATCAGGAAAAACAATTGCCACCAGAATAAAACATTCAAACTTCCACGGTGAACGGGTAGTCCAAGAACTTGATTGAAAAATATCGAACGAAACAAAGTTAGGCAAGCAAAATTGCACACACACACGCGCAAACACTCACACAGCATTGCCTTCACACACTCACACAAACGTGTTGCACTTTGCTGTCCAGATTTGCATGAAGCAGTTTTCGTCACACGCACACACTCGCTCACAAAACATATATTTTTGAAAAGTTTGCCAGAACAGAAACAACAACAGAACGGGACCAACTTTTACTTGCTTTGCGCACTTTTTTTTTGATAATTTGGGAAACTTAAAAAATGAACTTTCGTGGGAAAAACTGAAAAAGTCAACGAAGCTGATGGCTATGGAATAGAAATGCGAGGGGTTTGGGGTTGTAAAATTTAGAAAAATAAAACTTTTTGTAAAAGTTTTCTTTTTTTAACGGAATTGATTATGCGGAGCGAGATTCCTTTTGTCGTTTTGTCATCATGATTTTTCACCTGTTTCAAAATTGGGTGCGAAACGCACCTGCCTAGTTTTATGTGTAAAAAATGTCTTCTTCAAATGTTCAACACTGATTCAGTGTCGAGTTTTCTTCCTCGTAGATTCATTTGTTAAAAAAATCTTACAATCTAAGTGTTTTTTCCGAACAAAAATCAAAAAATCATTTCGCCCCACAATTATTGTAGGGCGCGCGCGAACTTGTCTTAATGGGAAAGAGTTCCTCTTATGCTAGGCTAGGAAAGGGACGAACTTACCGTATTGTTTGGTGCGAACCGGGATCGGCGGCGTGGTGGCACCTTCGCCCCGCTGGGACCGGGCCGCCAGCCAGAAGTAGTACAACGTGTCCGGGTAGAGGCTGCTCAGCGTGTACGATTCGGCGTTCGGGATGCGTCTGTGAAGGTTTAGAAGGTGGGAAATTTAGATTCAGAGAAAAAAAAATAGTTTGATATTTAGCTTTATAAAGAATACAAAGTGAAAACATGGAATGTAGGAAAAAGAAACAAAAAATAAATTAATGAAATCGACAAAACAGATTTTAAGTAAATGACAAAATGAAAAGACGATAATATTTAAAAGAATTGAAACAAATAGAGTCCAAAAACAATTATCCGAAGTTTCGGATATCCGTAAGCATAACCCACGACTCAAAAAAATAATAATAATCAAACGGTTATTTTCGTGTTATATCTAAGCCTGTAAAAGAACGCTAATTATAACAACTCAATGTTGTTATTTAAACTTTACAGTCAGCTATTAAAGAAATTGCATCAATAGATTTCCCCAAAAAAAAAAAAACTAAAACTAAAAACTAAAAGGTCCCCAGAATCAAGCGAAATTTGTTTTTTTTGATATTATTCCAGTGCAACATCTGAGATGTTTGTCGTAGCTCTGAACTCTCCATACAATTTTTGTATTTTCATCCATAACTAAAATGTTGTTTTTGGAAAATTCAAATTTTACGTGATTCTGGGGATAAAGTTTAACTTGAAAGTGGAAAATTTGATGATTGAATGTTACCTTTTTGATGTATTTTTTACGTCAATTTTTCGAAAAAATATAAAGATATATATATATTTGTTTTTTTTTAAATGAGATAGGATTTTTTTTCTTCAAAAAAGTGGTTTATGAGAATGTTGATTAAACGCAGTTTATTACCACATTTTTTAAATAGGATCCGTAATCGCCAAACAAACCAAAATCAAATCAAATTATTCGCTCTACAGCATTGCCTTGGCGTTCTCGATTGCGAGATTCCTACTCGAAACCAAGTGTCCGAAGGCTTGTTTGTTGAGGCAATTGCAAACCTCTTTTTACACCTTAGCTTCCATCCACCTAGGGATTCGAACTGATGATTGTTAGTCCAACTGCCTACCAGCGACTCCACCGAGACAGGACCCAGGGAGACGACTCCTACACGTGGACTGAGCTAACGACCTAACCTTTTTAGGTTAGTCCGGGCCAACATTTACTTCCCGTCCGACGGAAGGCGTGATCAGACAAATCTCGATTCAATATTTGCCACCGAGACCTTCTGGGATCGAACCCAGGCTGACTGGGTGAGAGGCAACCACGCTTACCCCTACACTTTGGGTCCCGGCCAAACAAACCAAAAAATCAAATCAAACCCTCCACATTAACGACCCCCGGGTCTTTTGTGGTCTCTATTGCAAGTTTCTGCTCGAACCTAGGAGTCCGAAGGCTTGAATGGGGAGAGCACCCAAACCTCTTTCTACTCCAAGGAACCTTCCACCCCAGTGTTTGAACTGACGGCCTTTGGATTGCGAGTCCAACCGCCGCCAGCGATTCCACCGTAGTAGGCTTGGTTTGGTGTGTTGTTTGTACTTATGGCATGGAGACGACTCCTACACCTGGAATGACTTAAAGGCCTAACAACCAAGGCCGGGACCGACATTTTACTTCCTCATCCGATGGAAGGTTGGAGCAGATGGGAATCGAACCCAGAATCATCCGCTTACAAAGCGGACAGCGTAACCATTCGGCCACGCACTGCCAAACAAACCAATACTGGTCTAATTATTCTGGTCAAGGAAATCTGGCATTGGATACTGCTGGTTTTACGTGGTATCGTTTTTACGAAGATATTAATTAAAGTTAAAATAAAACATTTTTTCCCTGTCAAAAAATCAGTCAACATTCTCAAGTGCTATAATTCCATTTTTTTTTTAAATCTGTATGCAATGTAGTTTTGGAAAATTATTACCTCTTTTTCGATGTAATTTTACCTCATTTCATGTGCAAAAAGTGCAATTACACGATCAGTGCAATATAGAGCGTCCAATTTCCCGTCCCGGGATTTTCAGTAAAAAAAATCCCGGGAATTCCCGAAATTCAAGCAGAAGTATACATTTACTTAACTTTTTGCAACCATTTTTTTTAAATGCTAAGAAAAAATAAATAAATGAAGAAACTTAACATAATTTTGTTCAAATCAATTTATTGTTCAGTTCTTATAGAATAAATCAGATGTTCAGAAAATTGTTCTATTAAAAAACTTTCAACCGAAGTAAACCTGAATAAATAAAACCATTGTAAAAGATCGTTGAGAAACTACTTTGTATTGTAAAAAATGCAAACATATTTAGTAAAATTCTCCAAATATTCGAAAATATTTTATTGTTTGAAGTAAAACAATCACAAGAAGTTGAATTAAAAAAAAAAAACTAAAAATCTTTTCTTTTTTGTTCAAGAGCTGAAACCAGTATGTCTTGTTTGTAAAAGTTATTTGCCATGAAAAACATAATTTCGGAATGTTTTTTTTTCATTTCTACTTTATGTGTCAAACCACACTCTCTCAAACTGGTTTAAAAGAAATTTTATGATTATGGAGCATGGATTCATTTTACTCACTGTCCAAATACTTTGATAAAAAAATACTTCTCAACAAAAAGTACCCGAGATCATTTTTTTAAATTTATTGTACGATTTGAGCCTAGAAAATTTGATTTTTTTTTTAACTTAATTGAAGTTGTTTGATTTTTTACATGCATTCAAGCTTTTAATTGATCTTCACACTTATTTTAACGATTAAAGTCACTGTGCTATAATTTTTTTTTTGCAAAATATTGATCAGAGCCAAAATCAAAATAATTTACAATAAATTTAAAATTTCCCGGGGAAATTATTAAAAATTTCTCGGGAAATTTGTAACCTTGGGAAATTAAACGCTCTAGTGCATTATTACATATTTTTTATGTAAATACAACGAAGATGCAAAATTATCATGATTCCCCTCATTTGAGAAGGCGAAGGTTTGCTCAAAACAGTAACAACTTTGTGCTAAGCTCTTTAGAAATACTGACTTTTGCGAGCCTGTACTTACAGCAAACAAGTGGAAAAGGTTGAAAAATATTACTTAAAATTTTGGCCTTTTGTCTTCATCACTGGGGCTAATAAAAATCTTGCACTGCCTTTCTACGCATAATTGTACCATTTTATTTTTTTTAATTGTGCAACTTTTTTTTCATGTAATTTTTCTCGTAGAATCTCAATCAGCTCATTCAACATCCCAACGTGAAAATCCCCAATTGACGCAGACCACAATAAGCGCCTAGAAGATAATTCTTATTAAAAAAACGCAGAAATTTTAGAAAAAAATGCTTTCAAAAGCAAACAATTGGGTTTAAGGGGAACGAACTTGTGTTCGCAAAACTGAACAAAAATGGTCAAATCCATTTAATATTCCAAAATTAAACACAACACATTTAAAAGTTGGTGTATATTGCAGATTCAAAAAGTTCATTAAATTTCCCATAAAATGCCATGTGTCTCGAATTTTGACCGTTGTGTAACTATTTGTTAACCTTTTTTAATGAAAAATACGATTTTTTAATTTATGGGTCTGCTGTCAAATCGGGCGTCCTACAGTCCCTTGGACAAAAAAATTTGGTTTCTTCGCGATTTTTCCACGGAAAAAAGTCGATTCTCGAAATCGTGAATTGTGATCACGAAATTGCGAACTATAATGGAATATATTTACGTTTATAGTGATAATTCACCATACTCATTAATAGGTTCCTAGGTTCCTTCGTGATTCTTACATTTATAATCAACAATACACGATTACGGGAATTGATTTTTTTTCAGTGTAGCTAAAAATCACTGATGAACGCCTTGGTAAAAATGAAAAAAAAAAAAATAACGGGGTCGTACCGGACCACTGGAACGAGATATCGAAATAGAAATCGAAATTTCTACACTATATATTAACTAAAAAAGTAAGTATTTCCAAAAAGGAAATGCAAAACTACTATTAAAGGAAAACTTTAAAACCGCATAACCTAAATCGCGCCAATTCCAAAAGAACTATGTGTGACTACCATGTCGTGAGCGCTACAGTCAAAATTTATTCACAACCGAATGCACTGCAGTGGAGGACCTAAAATTACCCCAAAACTCATCACCTGTGTGTGTGTTTGCGTAATCCAAACACAATAACAGTAAATATGTTTCAAAAATGTGGTTCACACTTCCCTCTTTCAAACACAAACAGAGGTCGTAAGCCAGCCGTGAGGCTTGCACCTACCGGAAGTGAGCGGAAAAAAGGCACACACACACACGTACAAACATAAAATAACATTAATACATACTGATGATGCTGCTCGTTCGCGTAGGTGTCGTTCCAGTAGAGTTCGTAGTGGACAATGTTCTCGCCCGAGTGGGTCGGCCGGGACCACTGCAGAGTGACAGCTGTTTCGCCAATATCGGTCGCCCGGAAGCTGCTCGGCTGGGAGGGCACGCCTGCAAGGGGGAAGAGAGGGGGTAAAAATTTGTTAGCACTTTGACCATAGCTTCATGGAAGTGGTGGGGTTGAAGGGGTTAAGTTGTGAAAGACGAATTGAACATAAAATGTTTGACTATGTTTCATAACAGACAAGATAATAAACTCGCAACTAAATTTTGAACTCGGAAATTTTGGCAGCAGGACAGCCGAATTGGATAAATATGACGAGAAATGAAAAATTCAAGTTTTACAAAGAGTTGCTAACAATATTTTTGGAAATCCGAAAAACGCTTTGATCAACTAAAAAATCAAAACAGTGACGAAAAGTATTACTTTTAGAAACGAGTGCTGAAAAGTTCAACTTCTCAGCACTCAGATGAGTTCTATAATGTCGGAGTCGTTTAACTTTCAAAGGCCAGAGTCCGAGTTGATTTAAACGGTACCCAACTTCGCAGTTCTGTTTTAACTTAACTTTTTATCACAGAAAATATGCGGGTGTTATGTTACAGACATGACCAAAATGGCAAAGATCATTGCTAGAAACTTTATTCAGCAAAACGATTGAACATTTACGAAAAATCAAGCGGTTATATTGTGTTATTAAAATTCACCGCTTGCATTTTGCTTCAATTGCGCAATCGATGTTTTTCCATTGTTTACGTCACATTTTGGAATCTCATTTTAATTACTGTAAACTTCAACAATGGGTTGAAAATTGGAGCAAACAATAGACTTTTCTACAGGTACATGGGTAAGTAGTTTTTGTTGCCTATAAATAAGCAAGTTTTGCATAGTTGAACGGCAAATTTGCTAAATTTGGTTTATTTCTTCATTGTAAAATTTACCTACCAACATCGATTCTGAACAAGCCTGCAAACAACTTGTCGTAATCCCCTTTTCAATGCCCTCCAACATAAAAAAGTCCCGTTTCTCGCACCCTGTCCGGAACTCAGCTGCCCACACAATAGCCTCTCTTAATGGTCTATTTTACCCCGGCCTCGAGGGGCCTCCAGAAGGGTCCTCGTAAGTGTGACACGGGAGGTGTGAGCCCGAATTGAGTGATGGACGTGTAAATGAAAAGTGAGCACATTTGAATGTGCATAATTTGCATATGTAAAGTAGTTGAACCACTCACACACACTCACACACCCAAGCGCCATTTTCACATCATTGTTCGGACTGGCCTCCAGCGGCGGGTTGGGGGCGGGGTTTGTCACAACATGACAAAGGCCACACACAATTGATGGCAAATGAAAGGGCAGGCCGGGCGGCCCCTTTTCAGCAATCTGGGCCCGGGAGAGGTCCCTGGGGGGCACTTTTCGGCTGGACTGAATTTTGGGAGTGTCCGACGGGGTCGAGCAGCAGCTAAAACATGGCTGTGGAAGTGTTGTGATTATGGTTTCATGCAATCCCACTTTGAGCAAATTTGATCGGATTGGTCCGGGCTGGGGCTTTGCTTATTTATTCATTCAATTAAGGTTTTTGGGAGCAGGGTTCAAACGGCGCCTCGGGCACTTATTAGCCAATCATTACGAGGAGTGTTGTTTTCAGGATTTGTTTGCGAATTGAAAGCTGATTATGGTAAATGCAATCGCTTGAAGCGGATTAGCAACAGGAGGGTGACGTTTAAATGTTATGAGTAGGGTTCGTGAATTTAACGATCTCGCGGACAGCGTGAAATTCGTGAAATTTGAATATGTCCATGAAACCCGTGAAATTTAACAATTTTCTTAAATCAATGCCCTAATAGTACATAATTATACTATCATTCTATACAAAAAGCCTGTTTATGTAAATTTTATAAGTTTTCAATTGAGCAGCGTAATATAAACTTTTGGAAGAATTGAAAGGACAACATACCTACAATCAAAATACTTACAAAATTTACTAAAAAAATAATGCTATAAATAATTATTTAAAGTTATAAAAACTCAGTAGTATAAAAACAAATATTTTCAGCATTGATTGTATTATACATATAAGCTAAAAGGTAGAATCACAAAAGAAACTAGAAAAATCGAACAAGGTTTATTTAATATAAAATTAATGTTGCTCCACAAAATGATTTTTGATCGTAAGTTAAATTTCAACATGCAAAAAAAATCTGAGTCCCATGAAATTTTAACCAAATATGATGATTTCATGAGAGTTATCTCTACTTGTTATTTTTTTTTCTATGGAATCGTATTTGTGTTGTTAAATAAGTTTAGAAACATAAACTTGTATTCAAAAATAGTTATATAAAAAGTATAAGAAGCGTAAATTGAAAAAAAAAACTGTTTCTGAAAATTGACTCTTTGACAGAGGAAATACATGGATAAAATTTGAATGTTATCAAAATCGCTACGTCAAGTGCAACATGGAGTTAAACTTTCTGTTCAGCTGCTGTGGCGTTTACCATTCGGCTTTATTTGTCATATTTTACTAAATTTTAAATATATTTTTTTTTCAAAGCTTTTTCATTTATGATATTTTTTTTATTTTTTTTTCATTATTTTCTTTAAGAGACCATCCATTAAACACGAGGATAACTTTATATTTTTAATTCATCTCTCCTCCTTGTGGACAATTGTCAATGCAAAAAAAAAAAAATGTATGGAGAGTAACAATAAATTCAAGAATCCCTTTAAAAAATGTTTTGAACGGTAGTCCGACATCAAACATATTTTTGAAGATTTCATGTTCTTTAATAAGGCTGGTACAAATATTTTCAAAAAGTTTTAAAATTTTTGTCATCCCCCCCCCCCCCCCTCTTCAAAAGCGGTCCGAAAAATCAGGGGGGAAATATTTTTTTTTTCAACAGACTTCAAAATTCAAGTGCAATCGGCTGAAATCAATTTATAATGCGTTCAGAATCATTTTGAGCATGTTGAGGTTTATTGAAAAATCTTTAGATTTTTTAAAATTTTCGATGTTTAGTATTAGTACCGCAAGTTCTTTTTTGCTTTTGCTAAAACACTTTTTTTTATTCAAATGTTGAGGCTGCCAAAACTTATTAATTCAATTCAAATTTCAATTTTAATATTTTGTTGTTTTTTGCCTTTCCTACGACTCCGGCCAAAGCCGAGGGACAAAAATATTTGCATCAAAAGAAACGCCTTAATTTTTAAATATTTTTAGATGTCAAAAAATTAACTCGAACTCAGAACTTTAGTACTGCACGATAAATAAAACATCCTTCTGATACGATGCTTGGATTCTATCATTAAATTTTGCCTCTCATATTTTTCATGTTTTTACAGTCACTTTTTAAATTTTTTGCTTGTTTTTTAAAAAAAATTGCTTTAAAATGATACAAACTATTATTATTTAATTTGTTTTAAAATACGTAGAAGCATAGTCTGGGACAATACAAAAACTACTGCATCCGAAATCTCGATTATCTGAAAATTCCATAATCCGAAATTCGATAATCTAAAATGAAACTATCAGAAAAAAATGCGGGACAAATTTTGTCCAGCTTTAATATTTCAAGTTAAATTGAGTTCAAATTTGTTGGTTGCCTGATACATTACAAAATAAAAACAAAACCCCAAGGCCGCCATTTTGGACGCCATCTTAGTTAACACAATCTGATCGCTTTGTAGCAATTTTGAAGTTATATTTGTCATGATTCGATCATCCTACCTAAGTGAAATTTTGGCGAGGACGTCGTATAATTAAGTATGGGCTGTTATTTTTGTTCTATGAGAACTTAGAATCGTTCTATAAATATGGAGTTATACCCTATGAATTTGATTTAAATGGAAATAATGCTTTAATCTGCTCACATTGTTGAAAATAAATTGATTGAACAATGATACTGAGTTCATTAGAACAAAAGTGATAGAAAAAATATTATGCAGTGATGTGATAAATATCATTTGTTATGATTAGCAGGATGCTTTTAATTCGCAAACAATGGCGTACCAACAGCTGAAACAATTATAATCGTTATTTATACTAAATACTCCGCACCGATCCAACCGTAAAATATGGATCCGAGTTTTTGTTTTCCCTAACACCAACACCTCCACCATCCAACTCACTCTCACCGGTTCAAAGTATCGGTTAATGGGATAGTTGCGACAGACGATAGCGTGAGGCGTTTAATCGCACCATTTGCTTTTCCTGAAAATTTCATGCCCTGTTGACGGTGTGGCCGCTGTGGGTGTCAACCCATTGTTTTTTTCTTCTTCTCTCTCTACGTCTGATGGCGTCCGGCCTGTCCGATGTTGTCCCCAATGTCTGACCTCCGACGTTGGGGGCGTGGTTGGAGGGAGGTAAAATTCTGACCAACATTAGCACCCTATTAGGGGCCTTATTTGAATAAGTAAGCAGCTAACTAACCCTATTTGTTCGGTAATCGGGTGGAACGTTCCTCTTATGGGACAGTTTGTTGTCCGGTGTTAATCGATACATTTGGTTTAAGTTATGCAGAATTACGTTTTCAATGCTTTTTAGAACAAGCGTAATTGTTATTAATTTCGAATTCTAGGACCACCCTATTAACCTCTTTAAAAGTTCGTTCTTTTTGTCGTTCAAAAATGCATTTCAGACACACACACACAAATACAAAGCATACCATATTATAATAATTACCTTGCTGCGTTTTGACCTGGACCGGGTTGGACATCGGACCGGCACCCATCGACGTGAAGGCCTGCACCCGGATGGTGTAGATGGCGTGCGGCGTCAGCTCCGAGATGGTCGTCAGCTCGCTGTTGTCCACCATCTGCGAGTCCCAGGACGCTTCCGGCTGGTTCGGGTTCGTCGTGTAGTACACTTTGTAGCCCTGTTTGTTTGTTTTGCGAAGTAGAGAATTAGGAAAATAGAGTTTAGCGATAAAAAGTGTTTTATTATTATTATTATTATCATATTTTGATGAATACTTTTAGCAATAAATTTCATTCGCGTTGATCTCAGTGGCAAGTATTCTATCATGGGACAATTATACGACTTGTCTCGTCAAACAAGTCAAAAATGAATTAAATTGGATGTAAAATTCCATTTTTTTTTAAGTTTGAGAGCACTGGGTTGCAAAATAGTGAAGCAAAAAATGGCGAGGTTCCGAAATCTCCGGAAATTATTGAAATAATATCTTCATGTGTTTTTTTTTTAAAGCGCTAAAATTATACAGACAATAAAAAAAGAACCAATGAAATTGTTTTTCAGTGTTTCTCATGAAACGATTATTTTGTAAATGTTTTTTTTTTTAAATCAAAACAGCAACTTTCAACTATTTACCAGCTTTTAAATCCTTTTGAAATAGATCAATTTCTGGTCATTTCTCTGAAATCGAACAGAATCGAATCGATGTTGTCCTGATTTCACTAGGATAATCACGATTTTACTTGAGTATTGTTTCTTACTTAAACTACGTAGTTAAAGTTTTTGCCAATTTTGACCACAGTTGAAACCTGTGACAAAAGGTCGAATGGAGAGAAGGTCGAAAAAGTCAAAAGTGAATCAAATTTCTGTAATATTTTTGTGAATTTTCTGTCATAGAATACATGGGTAGAAATAGTAAACTTCCAAATTATTTTTGTGAAACTTATTTTCTTACAAACGAATCCGTATTTTTCTGGAAGTTTTTCCACTTTTATTCATAAACAGTTATTTTAAATAAATAGCATAATCTTCAATTTATTTTTCATAGTATTTTCGATTCTTGAAAAAACATTTTTTTTCTTGATGGCTGTATTATTTATGTGAGTTTTTTGTCATTCTTCCAAACATAAGCAGTTCTTTTAAAAAAAGCCGATTCCTAAATATTTTGTAATTTATTTTTTTCTATTAAGAATAACACCCTATTTCTGATTGTTTAAATATATTTGTGAGTTCTTTGATAATGAATTCCAAAAACAATTTGAGAGTTTTTCCATCCATATTTTTTTTTGTTTTCATTCTACAAAAACAACCTTATCTGGATTGTCGTAAAAAAAGAGAGAGTTTTAATTTTTTTCAAATATGAGCAGATCATAAAAATGTCGTACTTCTAAAATATTTTGTGAGTTTATCTATTCTTGCTGGTTGGAATATGAGCGTCCAATTTCCCGTCCAGGGAAAAAAAATCCCGGGAATTTCCTGGATAAAACTTTCCGGGATTTCTGAAAAAAAATATTTTGTAAATCAGAATTCAGAATTTGGTCAGAAAATTGCATTACAAGATTTATTTCTGATAATATTAATTACTGAACCATCTGGACATAGATCAAGCCTCATGTAAATGAACAATTACAATTTAGGTCAGATTTTTAAAGACTAATTGATGTCATTTCATAAAAAAAATTCCGGCCCAAACAAAATTAAGATATTTTTACGTTTTTGTTTACCATGATAAAATGAGATGAAAATTTAATTTGTAAGTTTATGATACAAATTGCAAATAGGGTTGTTCAATTCGATTAACATCTAGTATTCAATAAATTATCATTTGAACTAAAAGAATTATGGAGCTCCGGTGCAACAATTGGTGTAAGGGAGTTAAATATATTTTGTCCGGGTCTAGCTCATTTCCCCGAATGACATTTCCCCGAATGCCATTTCCCCGAAAATCATTTCCCCTAATTGGCCACATCCCCGAATACCATTTCCCCTAATCAGCCACATCCCCGAATGCCATATCCCCGAATATCATTTCCCCTAATCGGCTATATCCCCGAATGCCATTTCCCCTTATCGGCCATTTCCCCGAATGCCATTTCCCCGAAGTCACACTTACGCCAATTGCCGTTAATTTAAATTTAAATTATCCCGAATTTTCATAACCCCTAATCATCATTTTCGCTAAAGCCTTTTTCTATGAATAACAGTTATTTTCTTTCTCAATTTTACCGAACAAACAGCTTTTTCGGGTATGCTATTGATTAAATGTTGTAAATTGGGTAGTAAAGCCCTTTGTAAATTTTTATGAACAACGGTAAGAAACCATTTCTGATAACGTATTTTTTTTCATTTTTATGCAAAAAAAAAAATGTTTTTGACAAGACAACATTTTTTCGATGGATCAACTATGGTCCCCTTGGCACGAGCTGTCAAGTAGGAGCTTTTCAGTCAAGAAGGGCCGTGAAGTGAATTTTAAAAAAATTAATTATAAATCCATTTTAAATCCTTTGCGGTCGTTCAAAGGGTCATTGTACTTAGAAAAATAAGCTTTATCGTTGTGAACAATAATATCACAAATTGAGGCTTAATTTTAGGACCCAATTACAGTCCAGACTCGATTATTCGAAGCCTCGATTATCCGAAGGTTTGTATGGGACTCCGGATAATCGAATCAGGAACAATTTTTTTTTCTTTTTTTTTCTTTTCCTTCTTTTAAACATTAATTTTGAGTTCTGCAACCCCATTTTAGTCAAATTTTAATAGTCGATTGCCTATTAAATAATAAAATGATTTTTTTTCAATATTTCAACACCGCCATATTGGCCGCCATCTTGGATTTAAAAGTTTTAAATCACTTTAACGTAGTTTAGGGGTCATAATAAAAAAAAAATTAGGCATCGATTTTTGTTTTTTCGTGATCGATTATCCGAAGTTTCAATTATCCGAAGTGAAATTTTTCCGAGTCTGGACTGTACTAGAATTTTTTTGTAGTTCAGATAACATTTGTTTTCAATGCATAATTAGATGCTGTTTTTGCGAAATTTGCAAAGAAATTTGTCTTTTTTCGAATTTTGTTCAAAAACCCAAAAAATTGAACAAATAGGTACATAAGGCTGGTACAAATTTTATTTAAAGTTTTTTTTTATTATACTTTTCGCCAAATCCCAAACCAGCAATGTGGATAAAATGATCAGTGTGAACGGGGTTCTGTACTACGAAAATCGCACGGTATATTTTTTAAATCATAAAAAATAACAAAAGTTTTATTGCATTATTATTATCAGGTCTATAAGAAAATAGTATTTGTGTTGAGAATATATAAAAAAGTCTGTAACAATATGCATTGTATTTGAATGAATAGTACCAAACCTTTCAACAGCCCTTCCCTCCAAAAATGCTACGTCTGTTCTGAATGTAGCCAAAAAGAAAGTTGATCATTCAGAGCCAATACGAACCTTTCAAAAAATATTATATGTAATTTGATGTGATAAAAATTGCCATCAATTTTTTTCTTATAAAATGCTATTTCCCCGAACGCGGTCAAGCGGAAATGCCCGGTGCCCAGGAGCGCGCGCGCTCCGGGGCACCGGGCATTTCCGCTTGACCGCGTTCGGGGAAATGGCATTCAGGGAAATGACTATTCAGGGATATGACTAATCGGGTAAGTGGCATTCGGGATTGTGGCCCATTCGGGAAAGTGGCATTCAGGGATGTGGACGATTAGGGGAAATGGGAAAATCGGGTAAATGGAATTCAGGGAAATGACTATTAGGGGAAGTGTCTTTTCGGGGAAGTGGCATTCGGGGAAATGTCCCTTCGGTAATATGGGTTTCGGGGAAATGTCATAGATTCATTTTGTCCACCTTTTGGCATTGTACCTTTCATCCATTCGACCTTATGTTTTTCGACCTTTTGTAATAAATTTCTTCTCATCAGAAAAGCCAAATAATGCAGGGCTTATGTCCGTTCGAAATTTTTAGGGATTGTCGACCTTCTATCGGATGGGGAAGTAAAACGTCGGTCCATTTGCGTAGAAGAGGTTTTGGGTCTCACCACACATAACCTTCGGACGCCTAGAAATGAGCAGAAACTTGCAACAGAGACCACAAAAGACCCGGGGGACGTTAAAATGGATTGCGTTGCTTTGCGACTTCGATCGCCTTCACTACGACAATCTGGTTTTGTCTCTTTGCTCTCTTTCGTTTACATACGAACGCATGAGCACATCGCGAAGTCACAGTAAATTGACTCTCATAAGAAATACATTCGCGCCAAGCACGTTCGTTTGACATTCCACCGAAATTACGATCACTGAATTCAAATGATTGCTCTCACTACCACCACGCGAGCAACAAAGAGACAAAAAAGAGAGAAGAGCATGCGGGCAGGCGACAGCTTGAGTGTAAAGCTCGATTATTGTTCGTTTCAACTTCGTGTGCGTTCACTGACTGTCGCTTCGTAATGACGACCATGACAGGCGCTGTGGGTAATACTTTTGATTTTTGATTGTTCCTCAATTCATACTTCTCCATAGGAGAGCACAAATAAGCTTATTTTTTACAGCGGAACCCTGAAAATGCTGTTTTGCTAAGAATTCTAAACTTCAAAACCATTTCAAAATTGACTTATATAACAAATGAAGCGAATCGATTCCCATAACAAGATCCCAGAATAGACAAAGCTAATGTTCCGTAAGAGTCAGCAGCATCCCCAGTACCTGCATGTGTATGTGTGCGCGAGTGTATATGTATGTTTGCTTTTCCACTGTGGCGTCCCCGGGGCAAACATACATATTTAACCACTTACAAAGTGTCAGCCTTCGGCACAAACACCCACACACACACAAACGTACTGGTGCTTTTCTAACAAACACAGTTGATATAAATTGGGCAGGACGTTTCCGGGTCGTTCTAAAAGAAGAAGTTACAAAAAAATAGAAAAAAAAGAAAAAAAAAAACTTACAGTCACTTGTCCATTAGGCGTCTCAGGTGGCTCCCAGGTGATAACCATTGTCGATGAACTTAACGGGCGCACTTGAATGTTCCTCGGTGCACTTTCCATTTCTAGAAGATCATGAGGGGAAGGAAAAAACATTCGTGAGGTGAGCAGGTTGGAAAAATCGAGGGGTGGAGAGAAATTGAGAATATAGTTTCGAAAAAGAGCGAGCGAGAAAGAAAAAAAAAATGGCACGCAAACAAAATGGGAAACGGAAAAACAGTGAGACAGTTTTCGAGGTGGTGGTTTTTTTTCCAGCGAAAACACTTTTCCTGAAACGAAACGAGAGGTGAGGGGGAGAGATATTCGACAGAACTCGACTGGAACGTAAAATATCAACGACAGCAGCAACGACGACGACGACGATGGGAACAGAAACAAAATAATAGCAAAAGAAATGAACGAAGGAAATCGTTTTCTTGTACCCCGGTGGGAATAAAACAGCACCGAGAAAGGAGACAGAAAAAAAAACACGGCACTACCTTCTATAGTAGTACTAGGTGCTAGTACAGGGAGGAAGAAGTAGTTACTGGTAACAATATATTTGCTCTGTAAAAAGTGCAACTTTAGTGCTTTTGACTCGAGTGGCACACGGCAGTGAGGAATACAGGATTTTTTTTCTTTTTATACTTCTATTTACACGGGACGCAGGTGAGGGATCAAGTTTTGAGAAGGATTCTCTAGGTGAGGAAAAGAAGGCTTGAGAATTAAAGTGAACAAAAGGTTTCAAGTTGAAAGGGGATTAGATTAAATCGTAAGTTCTGTTCAGAGACAACAATTGATTTAAAATAAGGAACCGAAAGCAATAAAATTATTATTAAAAAAAAATTATCGTTTGTATATAATTTATTTTAAAAACTTTAAACAAAATAAGGATCAAAAATCACTAATCCTTATTAATGTGGATTTATAAGGATTAAGTGATTTTATTTTTTTCACCGCATAACTTCTGATGGTTCAGATGATCCAATATCAAAGACAAGCCTATATTTTTCGTATGATAAAATAATATTTTGAGAATCAGGTATAAAAGGCTTAAATCAAAATAGCAACAATCATTATTATGCTATGATTCTAATGAAACTTTATTATGATTTTTTGTTTAACAAGAATTTATCAAATTTGTTTGTTTACTGTGTGTGGCTTATTCTTTTGTAAAATTTACTGACCTTACCAAAAAATATTTTCAGCAGCATACTATTGAGTTTTATGTTTTCAAACTTTGAAAAAAATACATGTATATAATACATGTAAACAAACCCCATATCGATCGTGCATAAACCACGTGGCATTCAAAATTAAAATTTCAACCCCCTCCCCCGCGTGGTTTTTTCTATATACAAAATTAATTTTTTTTGTACGGAGCGTGGTTTTTCGCCGGTTTTCCCCAAAAAAGGCCACCTGATTTATACACGTGCCTCTATGTTTATATTTTTTTTTCAAATTGTCTGCCCTGCAACTTTATAAAAGATTAGTACACTCTAAAAAGTATAGCAGCGTTACTTTAGTTAAAAAAAGTAATCTAAAAACTAAAAAAAAATCTGTTTGGAATACGCTTTTTTTTTTAATTTTCGATCTTTCACAGTTCGCGATACAAATCACTGAATGAAAGGGGTCGTACCCATCCCTCCGTCACAAGATATAGATTCACGGAAATCGAAGAGAGGTCGGGGCAAATGCTGTGTGAAGAAGGTATAAGACTATGACAAACAAACAAACAAACTCGCACTTTTTGACAGCTTGCCTTCATTGTTTCTTTTGCCTGTATTTGTTTGCAGAAACGTCAACCTGCCTACATTTTGATTTGATTGCCACAAACAAGTTTGCGAGTTTGGAAAACTGTCAAACACGAAAAAGTGTGAGTTAGTGTATTCGTTTGTCATAGTCTAATACCTCCTTGAGTTGGCCAAGAGTGACCTCGTTATCTTTATGATTAAAGTGCATGTAAAAAGGCTCTAAAATTCTGTAATACATGCTAATTTGTTCTTTTTCTATGAATTTCTTCGAATTTAATAAAAGAAGATGAAAATACCGTAAACCGGGGTGACCTTGATAGGATTTCAATTTATTTTTGGAATATTTTCCAACTGGTAAGGTTTATCTTAAAATAATTATTTTTAAAACATGTACTGGATAGCCCACACAAGGTCCATACACCAATTTTGAAAAAGAGTTTTTACTGTTTAAAAAGTTAAAAAGTTACGCGAAAAATTCTTAGTTTGACTTTGATAGTCATAGTTTTTCTTGTCAAAAACAGATTTAAGGTGTTCAAACATTATTTTTACGTAAAATATACCATCACTTTCAAAATTCATGTTCATTTAGAAAATCATGACACTTTGAGAAGATTTAAATAATGCTATTCATTAACATTTTCTTAATTATAGTTAACTAACTTTTTAAACTTTTCAAAATTTTATGAAAAGTTCTTCTTGAGGTACTTTGAACACTTCTCTACCACGGTCAGTATGATTCCAGACCATTCCGTACGTATTTTATTTGTATTCTTCATTTAGCGGAAAAATCTCAAACCTATCAAAGTCACGCCGGCTATCAAAGTCACCCCGTTTTATGGTCATCGAAATGAAATAAAATAATAGAATGGAATATTCTTGAATACCTACAAACAATTTTTTTTTATGAATACTCCAAATGCTGCTTTTTTTTAGTCTAAATTGGTTAATGATATTCGACATTTTCAATATTGTTTTTTTTCATAGAATGAAAGTTTGTCCGTGCATTTTTTTGCCAAAAGAAACCATTGACATGGAAAAATGGGCATGTAAATATTCCAAATTACAGATACCGACACTGATCTACAGATACAAAAATAATGTTCTGATCGATTCGGTGTCCTCATCAAAGTTGTAGTGAACACTGAAAAAAAAAAACAGACACATGAAGAAATTCTAGATTTTTTTACTACTCAAGCTGATTTTTTTTTTATTTTAGAAATATAGAAAAAAAAATTGAAATGAAATGTCGTTCCTTTAATATATTTGATTATGTATCATTTTTTTATAGTTGAGTAAGTCTTTAGAATTTAACCAATTTCATTTGGGATTTTCAATTTTGTTTTTTTTATGTGATTTAAAGTGTGTCCATATCAAAAGAAACCAATTTGCAGCTTCAGTTTTTCTATACAAATCTTCATACAATTATGCGGGGTTGTCATACAAAATGGGTTTGTAAATATTCCAAATAAAGTCTCATGAGAAACAAATTCCTGATCGCTTTGGTTTCCTCGTCAATTTTGTAGTATTTTACTAAAACTTTTAAGAAAAAAAAACAGACATGCGAATTTTTTTTTCTAATATTTAACTACTTTAATTAAAACTTCCTGTTTGTTTATTTTTTCAAATATATTTTATATGAATTAAAAAGGCATATTTTTCACTTATGTTTAGGGTGGTACAAAATCAGAAACCAGAGTTTCTAAAATGAAATGAATATTTTTTGTTCTAAAATGAAATGAATACTGAAAAGTTTGCAATGTGCCTACTCTTTCTGGGAGAGTTTTTATCAAAACCCCATTCCATTTCAAATATTCCCACAAAACTGATAATGTGCCATCGTTCCTTTTGACATAAGGGAAGCTTGAATATTGTTATATTTGAAAAAAAAAAAATGCGAATAGATCGATTTGCAAAAACGTAGAGAATTTATAAGGTTGTAATTAAATTTCAATATAAATTTTTTATTCAAAACAAATGACGGGCTTCGTTTGATAAAATCTTGAAGTAAATCACGAGAAGTAATATATTAAATATGTTTCAAGATTTATTTTGAGTATCAACAACAACAATTAAATGACTGCTTTCCTATAGCTTTGCTACAAAACCAAAAGACTTCCAAAGGCATTTCAATTATCGAGAAAAACTATGCAAACACTTTGCCCACCACTAATCGCAAACGGCTCGACCTTTTCCGATTCACAGTATCCAAAGACACAGACTCCACATTCTTGTTCGCACTCTGTGCTGGGTGCAAATAAAACCACCCATAACAACTTTGTTCGGGTCCACTTCCACCGAACAAATCGTGCTCCGATTTGCCGTTCGCCGTGCGGATGGACAAGCAGTTTACGAGGAGAATAAATGTAAATTTTTGAATTGGTTTCTTGAAATAAATTGCTGAAACGGCAACGGCAGTTTGGAGAGGAGTGAACGAAGAAGAAAAAAAAACCCCTGAAATGGCACCATGAAATTGAACAACAATGACGATGACCACCATCGCCAATTTTGGCTGGTGGAGTTGGGAAAACTCCCATTTTGACCCACTCGAAAGGAAAAGCAGAGGAAAAATCCGTTGAAATAAAATAAACATCTTATTAGATTTAAGCAATGGGAAGGGGAAGGAGGGGAGGGGGGTCAACCGGAATGGAAATGTTGCAAAACATTCACACTCACACAGATGGTGGTGGTGGAAAAGTGAGGTGTAGGGGCCAAAAAGAAAAACTAAAAAGCGCCATAAGACTAAAACAAAAGTGTTGGAGCCCCAACGCGTCGAGAAGATCGGCAACACTGGTCAACGAGGTTTGACAGTTTGCTACAATCCATCCTGTGACGTTTGCGCGCAACGGCACCCGGTTGCTGCGATCGAACGAGCGGAAAAAGCGCGCGAAAGGAGAACGAGGGCGCGCGCGTGCGTTTGACGGCAGCAGTCTTTTTTCAACAGTCACCGCGATAACATGTAACGCTTTAGTTCAGTAAATTTAGTTTATCAAATAAGGTGTTTTTCCTTCGCCCACGGCCACGTCCAACAGTCCACAGTCCGCCGAAAGTTTCTATCGTCGCTTTCCGCTCCGGCCCGCCAAGATTTGGGTGGTGCCAACTTCGTCGAATTCGTGGGGCCGAGTCTGGCCCGAACATTGGTCCTTCGAGCCGGATTGGACTACCGGTGTGGACGGAGGAAAGACTAGTGAAGTGAGGAGGCAAACCGGCCTCAACGCGAACAGTGTTACGGGTTACAAACGGCTTCCGCCGCGAGTGAAAGTGCAAGGCATACCGGCCTTGGCACACGGACCGTTCCGTGGAACCTTCGGGAAGGCAAACCGGCCTAAAACCGACCACGGAAAGACAAACAGTGTCACCCAGTGTGAAAAAAGTGAAACCTGACCCGAAAGAACAGCAAAAGTGTGAAAAAGTTAAAATGGGCCCCAAAGTGCAACGCACACCATTGAAGAAGGAAGCCCAGGAAGAAGAAGATCTAGAAAACCTGCACTTTCTTCGGAAAGACCAGCAGGATGTGCTCGATCAGCTCAAGGTTAAGATCGACGCGACTCTCGTCGAGGAGCGAACCGAAGCTGCCGCGAAGGTTCACCGCTGGAGGCTGGATACTTGTTTCACCGCGTTCGCCGCCATCAAAGAACGCATCTACCGGGCTGATCCGGAGAAGCGGACCGAGCACAAGATGGTGGCCGTGGAGTTCGAGGCCTTATTCGATCAGCTGGCGATGGCGCTCGGGGGTTGGAACGTAGGAGCTGTTCAACCTGCATCGTCCGCCCTCGCTGAACGAAACGACCATCGGCCCATCGTGATTCAACAACCCCTCCCACGGATTATCCCATCTTTCGATGGTAGGTACGAGAACTGGGAGAAGTTCAAGGTGATGTTCGTCGACGTCGTGGATAAGGCGAATGAGTCTGACCGGATCAAACTGTATCACCTCGAGAAGGCTCTGGTTGGTGAAGCGTCCGGGTTCATAGACGCCAAGACCATCCAGGATGGGAACTACACCCATGCCTGGAACCAGCTAACGGAACATTACGAAGACAAGCGCAGGATGGTGGACCTTCACATTGGAGGTCTGCTCAAGGTGAAGAAGCTGTTCTGCCAAGACCACTTGGAACTGCGGGCCCTGATGGACTCCGTCGTTGGGAACGTCGAGAATCTAAAGTACCTCGGCCAAGAGTTTACTGGAGTATCGGAACAATTCGTCGTCTACCTCCTGGGCCACGCCCTAGATGACGAAACCAGGAAAGTATGGGAGTCTACGGTCGCGAAAGGTGTCCTGCCGAAGTACGACGAGATGATTAAAACCCTTAAAGATCGTATTTCGGTTTTGGAACGATGCGATAGCACCAACGAGGCAGCACCCACGCAACATCATCGAGCAGATTCCAAGCCAACCAACAATGAATCGTACCAGATCGCCAACACAGCTATCACGTCGCTTCCGGGACCCAAGTGCGATTTCTGCAACGAACGTCATCTGACCTTCAAGTGTGCGGCGTTCCACAGTCTGACGGTGTGCCAGCGCATGGAAAAGGTCAGAGAAAAGTGCGTCTGCTTCAACTGCCTGCGCGCTGGGCACGGCGCTAAGAAATGCAGACGAAAGAGCTCGTGTGGTAAGTGCCAACGCAGACACCACACTCTACTGCACGACTTCTACCGGAAGTCAACCGCGCCGCAGAGACCAGCTCCTGCTATGCGCCGACTCGTTGAACCACTTCCGCCAGCGAAAGTGAACGACAGCCCTACTCCGATGCTTCAAACCGCAATCGTCGATCTGCGCGACGAAAACAACCGACCTGTGCCGTGTCGCATCCTATTGGACTGCGGTTCGCAGGTAAATTTGATGTCCACCTCGATGGCGAATCGTCTCAACCTGAAAAGGATTCCAGCGCACGTCCCGATCTGCGGTATCGGAGGCAAAACGATAAACACCAAAGAGTCAGTAACCGTGCAGCTCCAGTCCCGGTACAGCGCCTTCACGGCGGACGTGGAGTGCTTGGTCGTCCCGAGAGTGACAGGCAGGGTTCCTGCGTCACAGGTCAATGCCAACGATTGGCCAATTCCAAAGGGTGTTCAGTTGGCCGATCCCAAGTTCCATATTCCAGACCGCATTGACATGCTTGTCGGTGCATCCTTGTACTTCCGCCTGCTGAAGCGAGGTTTCGTACATATGTGGGACAACTACCCGGAACTGAGTGAGACTCACCTGGGTTGGGTTGTCGTCGGAGGTGCTGGGATATCCGTCACTTGTCCGGAGTTCGCGCACGCTGCGACTGCGTTGGAGAGAGCTTCGGCTGGGCGTTCCCCCAGCCCGGGGGGAGGATGTTGGAGCCCCAACGCGTCGAGAAGATCGGCAACACTGGTCAACGAGGTTTGACAGTTTGCTGCAATCCATCCTGTGACGTTTGCGCGCAACGGCACCCGGTTGCTGCGATCGAACGAGGAAAAAAAAGCGCGCGAAAGGAGAACGAGGGCGCGCGCGTGCGTTTGACGGCAGCAGTCTTTTTTCAACAGTCACCGCGATAACATGTAACGCTTTAGTTCAGTAAATTTAGTTTATCAAATAAGGTGTTTTTCCTTCGCCCACGGCCACGTCCAACAGTCCACAGTCCGCCGAAAGTTTCTATCGTCGCTTTCCGCTCCGGCCCGCCAAGATTTGGGTGGTGCCAACTTCGTCGAATTCGTGGGGCCGAGTCTGGCCCGAACAAAAAGTTTTCCTCTTTTGGGAAATTGAATATTTGCTGCTCGTAGCAGCACTAGTAAAAGATTCACAAATAGAGACACAGCAACTGAGACAGCGAACAAAAAGAAGAGTAAGAAAGGAGAAATCTTTTGCAAAAAAGGGAAACAAAACGGGAAAGTTGCATTCGCGACGATTCTTCGGTGTTTTTCACGGCGGAAAAGTTTTTCCTTCCGGGCACTCTTTCCCTTTTACCGGTTTCTTTTTTTTATGAAAATGGAAATGTAAATTGAACGGGGCAAATAGATAACGGAACGGACATAAAAATTGAAGAAAAATAACCAATAACAAGTAACGGCTGTTCGCGGAAAGGGAAAATCGGCTGTCGTTGCACTTTTTTCCTTGGTGATGTTTTCTGGGATTTTATATTCGATTTTTTTTTATTATTCTTCTCATTGTTCCGCCAGGTATTGCAAAAAAAAGTTGGAGGAATAAAAAATTCACGAAACAAAAAACTTTAGCTCAAAATATCACCTAGAAAAATTCTACTTAGGGAAAGTGGAAAAAACGTTTTTACGCCAAAAAAGTTCGTTTACTTACTGGAGCCTCCATACGCAGAATCACCTGCGATTCGGTTTTGTTCGCGATTTTAGTGCGATTTTTCGATTTGCCGCGTTGGGAAGAAGGGGAGAAAGATCGAAGCAAGAGAGAAAAAGAGAGAGAGAGAGAATGTTGTTTGTTTCAAAAAAGTTGTGACACCTTTCATGCTGGCAGCTTTATTGCGCGGCGAGATAAAATTGAAAGCAAAAATCGTTCTCGAAAAAAAACTTTTCCTCTAATTGTACCTACACAAAAATGGTGTGATCAATTTGAAAACAAAAAAAAAAATGTCGAACAAAATGTTGCTTTCATCTGTCAAAATACAAAACAAAATACTTTCGACACTACCATCTACGTTTGTGGAACAAAAAAATTGTGTACACTATCGAAATCAAAAGTTCTACAAAAAAGTTGAGCTTCAACAAAAATGCGCTCGACGTAGACACTTGTCACTTACATTTACGAGGGGGGCGACGTCGCGACGTTTTTGACAAAATCCAAACACAAAAATGTATCGCATTTGCCCGAGTAAAATCAGCCGAAACGTCAAATTTCAACGAGTTTATTTTCATTCATTTTTCGATTTGATTGATTTTGGATGATGGAGACACGCATGGTTGGAGAGTTGGATTTGTCAGTTTTGGTTGTTTTTTTTTGTTTGTTTGGTTATTTTCATTGATGAGAGATGTAGCCGAAATGAGGAAAAAAAGTAAACGAAAATTATCTAAGTATGTTTGTATTGTACTGAGCGAGGGGCGCCCCGTGTGGGGCGGAGACCGGAGGAATCGGATTTAGCTACTCAAAGTTGGGCTGCAAAGGGGGAGGACGGATGTGCATACGAAAGTTGACAGGAAATGGAACATATCTTGACTTTTTTTTGATAAGGTCCGATAAACAAAAGTAAACATTGAGTGTATCCCGCTTACTCCGATGGACTTTGACATAAGGTGTGAAAGGGATACACTCAATGTTTACATTTGTTTATAGGACCTAATCAAAAAAAAAATCAAGATATAATTGCTTAATGTGCTTGGTGTAAGGTTTGTGTGCAATGTGCAGGACTGTGAAATATTGTGTGCTTTTGATTTTTAACCTTCAAATTTGCCGTGGATCCCATTTCTGAGCATAAATATCTGCTAACCGTAATTTAGTTCAGTGTTGTGCCGCTTGTATCGTTGGTGGCGCCACTAGTTTGAAGCTTTCTTTGTGACTAATTTGACACCAAGTGTCAAACTGGGGCGGCTGGCTTTGGCTGTCCCGATGACAGCTAGCCAGTTCGATTTGCGATGCCTTTTCGTTGGGTCGCAAAATTTTTCGCGTCCGTCGCAGTGTGCTTTTCGTTTTTTTTTCGTCTGCGTGTGTGTGTGTGAAGGTGCGGCTGGCTTTGGCTGTCCCGATGACAGCTAGCCAGTTCGATTTGCGATGCCTTTTCGTTGGGTCGCAAAATTTTTTGCGTCCGTTGTCGGTGTGCAACAACAACAAAACCCTATCATACCATTTCAGCTCGATAAACATTGTAACTCGTCGTTCGCAACGTTAACCAGTACCTCACTAAACATCAATCATTTAAAACTCGTAAAATCATCTCAAGTTAAAAATTGCACTGTTCAATCCTTGATCATTCATTAATTTCAAATGATTTTGGTTCTATCTTTCCACAGCCGGCTGTCTAAGACTAAACCATTTCATTTAAAATTTAACAACAGATAAACGGGAAATGTCTCATCCGCAGCATCCGATTGCTTGCCTTGAGAATAACACAAAATACCGTTCAACAAACACTATGATTTTGGGTCGCATCATCATCTTCTATGATGAATCCTGACCAAACACCCTATCCTACTAACAAGTTTTCATTTTCCTGGCGCTCGTGGGGTGAAAGCACAGAGTAAATCAGCTGCCCTAGTAGCAACCTGCGCTAACTAACATTCCCGTCCCTTAAAATCGAGGTCTACAAACTGACATGGCGAGCGCCGTTGGTGGCCAATGACTGTTACCTATTCGCAACTGATCTAGTTTTAGCAATCATGGTGTTTTATCTTTTCAGCGCATTCATACATGCTGTTGATAAGGGAAACACCACTAGATCGTCGAAGCCTATAATCAGTAGTGCTGAAAGGATATTACGGTTCTGTTCAGCAACGGAGGGGCAACCATGGGTGATCTCTCATGCTCATGCTCATGCTCAATTTGACACCAAGTGTCAAACTGGCGATTAGAATCCCAAGCGAATGTGTCTGTATTTTCGTAAATTTGACAATCTGTCTGAAAACACTGTTTGAACTACAGAGTAATAGAAAAAAAAATCATTTGATAATTCCTGACCAAAAATCTCAGAGAGTATAGCGGCCACCACTGTTGCTCGTGAGATCTCTTCCTTTTCTTTTTCTCATGATTCGCAGTAAACGCATTCTCTTTCTACCACTCCTTCTCTTCTCCTCGACCACGCGCTCTCGCCGCTGAGTCTTTTGTTCTCTCAAAAAACCGCAATGGATGAACGCGAGATTATGAACCGACCATGCATTAAGTCTCGTTTAACTGCGCTGGCGAAATTGGTTTTGTACTTAAAGCATCCATTTGAGTGCTGAAAACTTCAACTTTTCAGCCCTTTTATCAAAAAAGTAATACTTTTCGATACAGAGCGGATTCGCTAATTCGAATGGAACTGCATACGAATGAGCGAATCCAAATTCGTTAATTGAAATGACTGACAGCTGTCAAAAGCTGAAACCACGTGTTCGATCACTGAAGTTATCCAACTCAAAGTGCGATTTTCAGAATTGCAAAAATAACGCAGTATTTGACTCGTTGCCAGGGAAGGAATAATCGCAAAAGTTACTCTTTTGCTTGCGAACTTTCTTCACCCGTGGAAGTGAGAGAAGGTGAAACACGCAAAAGAAAATCGCTCCCGAACTTCTTGAGAAAAATCAATCAGTCGAAGATTTTTTGTGAACCTCAACATTAGCACAACTTAAATTCATTTTGTTTACAAACTTTGTTCATCATGTGACGTTACACCTGCAAGGGTTTTTGATGAGATGATGATTTTTTTTGTATTTTTTTTATCGACATTTCGTACGCGAGAGAGGAGAGCCAAGCTCCACTCTGATTTTTTCACTTGATGAACGTCAAAAGATTTTCTTTTTGGTGAGGTAATGAAACACGATAAAGAAAATCTCTCCCAAACTTCCAAACTCCAACTTCCCGAACTTCCAAATTTGCATACGGTTTTTAGGTGAATTTCATAATTTAAATTTATCAACAGCATTATGTTTACAAGCATTGTTAATTTACCAAAAGTGACAGTTTATTTTTTTGACATGAGAAGTTTCACGATTCATACCGAAGATTTTTTATTCATTTTAGTTTTTCTCTTTGGGTTGGTTTAAGTATGCACGTTGAAAATCGAATTTCAGACTACAGTCTAGACTCAATTATCCGAAGTTTCGATTATCTGAAGTTCGATTATCCGAAGGTTTGTATGTGACTTCGGATATTCGAATCATGACAAAAAAAATATTTCGTATAATTTAATTTTCTTACTTTTAACATCTAATTCGAGTTCTGCGATCCCATTTTAGTCGATAGTTGGTTGCCTATTAAATTACAAATTGACTTGTTCAATATTTGATTGCCGCCATCTTGGATTTGAATATTCTAAATCAATTTAGCGTAGTTTAAAAGTTATACTTAAGCTCGACAGTAAAAAATAAGACAACGAAAAAAATAAATTAAAAAATTATCCGAAGTGAAAATTTTCCGAGGCCGGATAATCGAGTCTGGACTGTATTTCAGATTTAATAAAAATACACTGGCACTTACTGTGATTTTTGATGAATTGTTCGAGATTCCGTAAAATAATATCACAATATCAAATTTCATTTTAACACAATTTGCATACTTCTGCAGATTGTTAGACAATGAATCCATATTCGACTCAGCTTTTTTCCATTTTATTCCCCTGATGGACAGAATTTCCCGGACAGATCACTTTCATCTGCTAATAGCTCCTGGCTGGTTCCTACACTTTTTTTTCTGACATTCAATACCGTGTGTTGTTTTTAGATATTGTGTGCTCTGGATTTGAAGCATTGTTTTGCGTGCTGTCTGTCTTTCCTCTCTTTGATATCATTACCGGGTACATGATAGACCCACACAAACACACACTGTTCAATATTGTTGTTTCGATTTGGAGTTTTTTTGTTGTTCTGTTGTTGTGGTTGTTTTTAAAAAGTTTGCTCTTCCTGGTGTGCACGGAAATCACACCGCAGGGCATCGCTTTGATCCAGGTGGAATTTGTGTGGCCCAGTTTTTCACAGGTTTACACTTTTTTTTGACAGGGAAGTTTGTGTGTGAGAGAGTTTCTCTTAAACAAACAACAACATCCAACAGGAATTATGTTTAGAACCACTTGTTAGGGTAAACAGTGCAAAGTTTGACTTTTTCAACCTTAAGAAAATTTACTTGACATTTCCTATTTTATTCTTTATTTTTTACTAAATTCAATCAAGCAAAATAATGCTTAATTTAAAATTTTGTCCAGCTACCCTACTTTTTTCTCACTTTGAAAATTTTCCGTATTTTCCCGTATCTGCCATCATAGATCAGCCACGGTATGATGGCTTTGGCGTTAACTTTGAAGCTTGGTTTTGAATTTTGTAAATTTCCAGCGTGCCCGCAAGGTTGTTGCTGCGTTTGTCTGTTCTGCTGCCAATCAATCTCAAAACCGAAATCAGAATTTTGAAGCTATTTAGTTTTTTTTTGTGAAACATGTGTTATGGTTCTTTTAATCTTGTTAATTAAATTAAATTTTGGATTTTGTGAAGCTCTCTAACAATTGAAAAGTGTTAAAAAGTGATTTTTTAATCAAAGAGTTCCGTCTAGTGTCTCAAATTGATTACAAAACAAGTTTTTTTAAACAATCTTGCAATCTCCTCCCCAGCATAACCCCCGTTCAGCTGTTGCTCTCCAATTTGCGGGTTCGCTGTGGTGTGAAATTTGTTTGTTTCCCCTATGTAGCATAGAGTCTTTATTGCCATCGGCGGTCAACTCACACCTTTCGATGCCCGGCCAGTTGTTGGTCATTCGGCCTCCGGGGCATCCTTCCTGAGGAGAAGGCACGGTATACAAACAAAAACACACACACACAGAAACGCACTCTAATGGTGATCTATGGATTTTCCGCATGTAATAAAATCAATTATATTGACGTTTGCTCGGGTTGGGCTGGCCATACGCGCCGGCTGGGATTTACAGGTCATTATTTTTGCCCTTTCCTGTCCGGAACGTTCTTTCCAATACGGTTGGGTCCAGGGGTCAGCGGAACCTCGTTTGCGGCATAAGGTTTAGAGAGGCATATGTGTGTGTGTGAGGGCTCACACCAAACAATGTGTTACGAGGAGTGAACAGCGGTTCTGGACGTTGTCGGGTTTATTTTTTGCTGTTGCAAGTTCTCGGTGGGCGATTTGGGGTAAATTATGTGAAGGTTTGCAAAAATGCCTTGAAATTTCATTTTCCAATTAGTCACCGCAAATCTATATTATATCTTTACAAACTTTAATTATGGAAAATGGGCTTATGCCGGAAATAGAGTACAAAATATACAAATGTAAAAAAGTCTCCATAAAGTTCCAAAAATGTTTTTAAAAAATGTTTCCAATATTATTGAAACATGTAAACAAAAGTTCATTAATTATCCATCAACATGATTATAACTCCTAAGGTGATATATAATGGGAAATTTCTTAGTACAACAATTTTCCATAAAAACCGGAAATTGATTTTATCTTTTTAGCCGAAACTTTTTAGAGGGCTTTTCAATGACCAAAGAGGGTATTTTGCATCATTAGTTTCTCTTTACAAAACTCCATACGATTTTGATAGTTATCAATACGAGAATCTTGTGTTAATATTCAAAAATCTTTATCTAGTGATGGGATTGTCTGATCAATCTCAATCAAAGTTGTACGAAAGAATAATTCATAAAATAATAGTTGCACTCCAAACAAAATTTCCCAATTTTTCAAATAAGTTTTTTTTCTCGCAAATAGTTTAATTCCCAGAAAAAAATTGTAGAGCAAAATTTTAGTAGACCAAAATAGGCAACAGGCCACAGAGAATCATTTCGTTCACCAAGTTTTTCTTTTATTTTAAAAATTAATATGCGCAAATTCAATTGAGCAATTCTCTACTAAAACCGGAAATAGATTTTATTTGATTTTTTTTAACTGGCTCAAACTTTGTCGGGGCCTTTCCTATGACCAGAGAAGCTGTTTTGTGTCATTGGTTCACCCATACAAGTATCCATATAATTTTGACAGCTGTCCATACAAAAATGATACATAAATATTCGAATATCTGTAACTTTTAAATGAATTTCCTGATCAATTTGGTGTCTTCGGCAAGGATGTAGGTATTGTTGATAGTCCTCAACAGAAAGAAATAAGAACACGGAGAAAATTGCCGATTTTTTAAATTAACTTTTTTTTCACAAAAACTCAATTTCTCAAAATCCGTATTTTTTATTTTTTGAGATTAAATATTTATTATTATTTTTTAACATTGAAAATCGGACCATTAGATATGACATATCGACATTAGAAAATGGAGGGTTGATTGGGTGAGACTTAGAAAACTTCAATTTTCCTGGTTCTATTTCTTTAAGCCGCTGTATCTCAGCAACCAGTGGTCCAATATTCAGTGTCTCTTAGACAATTTTATAGCAAATTCAAATTACTATTCAATTTTTTTTAAAGAAAAGGTCACTATTTTTAAAAATAAAAAAACTGCTAATATTTTGCTGAAATCAAACTTTTGGTGGCTATATCTTGGAAACGGGGCCCTTTTTCAAAAAATCTGTAAAGTACTTTCCGATTGCAAATTCTATTTTACATAAAAAATAAGTAAAAAAAATAATGTACAAAATTTTGATTTTTTTTCCGAAAAGGCACTCGGTAGCAGAATGTTTAAGCATATTTTTTTATGGCTAAAAGACTGCTTAAACATGTAAAAAATCTCGAAAATAAAAAAAATACGGATTTTTGAAAATTGAGTATTTTTGGAAAAAAGTTAATTAAAGAATTGGCAATTTTTTTCCGTGAATTTATTTTTTCTGAATAGTCCTCAACAATACCTACAACTTTACCCAATGCACCAAATTGATCTGAAAATTCAAAAGTTACAGATTTTCGAATATTTGCGTTCCTTTTTTGGAGACTTGTATGGATTACACAAAATAGCTTCTTTGGTCATGGAGAAGGCCCCCACAATGTTTGAGTCTAATAAAAAGTACAAAAAATAAAATTGGTTGAAATTGGCCGATTTCATAGAGAATCGCTTAATTATCAATTGTTTTTAAAAATGCACCGTTTTCAAATAATATCCATTTGAGGGTTATTTTCAAGTAAATAAAAAGTATGATTTTGATTCTTAAAATAGTATCTATATATGTAATTTTTTTTCAAGTTGCTGAGAAAAGTTTTTAAAATTTTTATTTTAAACTCTGAAGATCGGACGAATAATTTATGAGACAAAGCATTGCAAAGAACTGAAATTGGAAAAATGAAATTTCCAAAGTGTTTTCTAATTAGTTTCTTTTTTTGACTGACGATATCACCGTAACAAGTTGTCTCATTTTCAATGTTAGAAAATGTAATCATTTTGAATTTTTCCAATGTCTCAAATAAAAATACAGTCCAGACTCGATTATCCGAAGCCTCAATCATCCGAAGTTTCGATTATCCGAATTTCGATTATCCGAAGGTTTGTATGGGACTTCGAATAATCGAATCACGAACATTTTTTTTTGTTTTTTTTTTCTTTTTCTTGTTTAAAACATCAAATTCGAGTTCTGCGACCCCATTTTAGTCAAATTTGAATAGTTGATTGCTTATTAAATAATAAAATGCATTTTTTCAATATTTCGTCACCGCAATATTTGCCGCCATCTTGGATTAAAAAAAATGTAAATCACTTTAGCGTAGTTTAGGGGTCATACTTAAGCTGGACAATCAAAAAAAAAAGACAACGAAAAAAATTTTTTTTTTCGTGATTCGATTATCCGAAGTTTCGATTATCCGAAGTGAAATTTTTCCAAGTCCTTTCAATATTTCAAAAATAAACCATAGCGTTTCTAAAGGGCAAGGAAATGTGTTTTTGCTCTTTTGAAATGTAAGGCTTACGAAAGAAACTATTTGTCTGATTTTCAATGAATAAAAATGAAAAATGCGGAGAACTATCCCAGGTACTTCAAAAACATATTTTCTTCTATTTTCAAACAGAAATTAACCGTTTCATGGTTATTACGAGAAAACAGAGCATTTTTTAAAAAAACGAAGCACTTTTTGATTTCAAATAAGGTTTCGCTTTTAAAAGATATTTCAGAAAAAAAAACGATTTTACGATTTTTTTATATTTCTAATTTTTTAACGTTATACATCTCTGTTAATTTATTTTTGATCATACTTTTTCCACTTATTGGATTCAAAATTATTTTAAAATGTGGGTAAAATGGTATGTAAAGCTGTCAAAATTGTTTTGAAATTTTGAATCTGGAAACTTAATTACTGGCAAATAAAAATAAATCATTGAATTTACAAGTTTTGTATAGAATTGCTGAATGATTTTGCGTTCAAAATTTGATGTTCTTTTTAATCTGTTTGGAAGGTTACCAGAAGATTAACACCTGGGGTTTGCTAAAATATTTCGTGCTGCCCCAATTTAGTGGTTATTAGAGAATTAATACCGAAATTCATGAATGTACCGTTTGCCTTCTGAATGTTCGGAAGAGATTTTCTTTATCATGTTTACATGATGGTATGCAGTCCAAGAAGTAACTCTGAATTGTGACCAGTTAGAGCTTATTCTATTTAGCGGTTAGAGCTTATTTTATTAAAGTGAATCGATACCACCATTTGCAGTTCCAGCTGGATAATTTCCAGTTTGATTAATCTTCGATTTGAAAGTTTAACCCGCAGACCAGTTTCACCCCGCGGAACCCATCCGTTCCCAATTGCCCCAACAACAGCAACATTTGTGACGGTGTTAACGGATGGTGTAGTGTGATGTGTTTCTTTTTTTTGCTGGCTGCAGCTTGTAACTCCCTCCGCTGCTGTAATGGTGTGTGAGCTTGTGTGAAAACAAAAAGGGCTTTACTACAGAAGGTGCAACTCGGGTGGGTGTCGGCTTGGTTGTGTTTGTTTTGGGGGAAGTGGTTGGAAAAGTGCGAGGGGGTGGTGGTAGGGTTGAGCCACGAAACCGGCTACGGCGGCACTATACCTGTCTCTCCGGTGGTGCACGTGGCTGGCAGCGAGGGTGGCCCCCGACCGATATTGTTCACGGCGATCACATAGAACTCGTACTCGGTGTACGGACTGAGCGTCCGAACGACGTAGAACATTGTAATGATGCCACTGATTTCGCTGAACGCCTGTGGAAGAAGACGGAGAAAAGAAAGATATGCTATTAATAATGCTGTCAATTACGGCGGATTAATTTCATCTTTTCTGCGTTTCGTGGCAGAATTAACGAGGGGCCGACCCTAATCAACGAGCGAGCGAACGAGATCACCCACCTGATTGGCGTTCTTCGGTTTGTACTGGATAACGTAGTACTGCAAATCCTCCGGTCCCTTGTAGGACCACTCGAGCCGGACCTGGGTCGCGGTGACCTCCGATATCTGCACGTCCGTGGGTGCCGCTGGCAGAGCTGAGCGAGAGAGAAAAGAACCATAATTAATGAGGATGTAACAAAACCCCCTGGCGTAGATGTAACAACAGCGAACTCACATTGAACCTTGACCAGCGTCGTGGCCTCGATGATCCCCAGCGTAGAGGACGCCACGCAGGTGTAGTTGGCGCTGTGCCGAATGTTGGTCAACTCCATGACGTTCCGCCCGACGGGGACATCGTTCTCCGGGGTCAGCTCCTGGTCCACTCCTTGGCGCCACTTGACGTACGGCATCGGTGATCCGACGGCAACGCAGGCCAGCGAAAGGTTTCCCCCGAGCATCACCTCGTAGACGGGCTCCGGAGGGCGCGAAAAGGTCGGCGGAACGCGGCGCACCTTGACGTACAGGTTGGTCTGCTTGGTGTGCTCCGTGCCGACGGAGTTCTCCGCGACGCACTCGTACCGGCCCATGTCGCTTTCCTCGCTGTTGTCGATCTGGAGGCTTCCTGCAATGGGAGAGGGTTTTTTTTAAATATTAGTACAAAAAAAAACACGATTTTTAAAAATTGGTTTAAAATAACTTCTGAACCCACTTTGTTTCACATTATTTTACAGATATTTGAAGATCCAGGATGATCGATAGTTCAATCCACGACTATACCTTTCAGTAACTTAAAAAAAACCAGCACAAAATGAATGCAGACCAGGTGTGTGTGTCTCTGTTGCCACGTCCTTGTTCATGTAAGTTTGTACACGTAGGGTGGCAAGCTTTTCTGAAGCTTTTGAGAAGAGGGCATTTTTTGTGTTGTTGCTACTGCTGCGGTGAAACTTTTCTCTTCCCAAATAGCAAACAAACATTTGGAAAGTTTCACCCCTCGTAGGTGTGTGTATGCTTTTATCCCATAGGGTGGTTGACACTCTCGTTGTAGAAATTGTTTTCAAGTGTATGGAAGGAGAAAAAAAGTCGAAATTTGCATAAAAACTAGTGCATTGCTTTTTTAAGTACCATCAACAAACTACTAGAAGAACACTTTTTCGAGCTGTTTTCCCCATTTCCGCTTGGTAGGCTTTCGGGATGGTCCACCCTAGGGAAAAATTCTTTCGGAAACTGCGGGGAAAGCCAAGTTTTGTCGGCGGTGAGTGGATGGGGAAAAAGAAGCACTGTAAGTATGATGATGGTGTGGTGGTGCATACCGTGTTGAAATGCTTTTTTCCACTTGGCATCATTAAATCGTGTTACAGAACTTATTGTATTATTCGGGCGAGCAGCTCTAAATAATGGAGTTACATTACCGTTTTGGGAGGGAAAACTATGGCGGAGTGGGCGATGGCGGAATGTGTAATTTGTTTTAAAACTCTAAGCTGTGACTCGGTTGATGGTTATGATAGCAAGGGGAAATATTAGGTCAAGGAAACAATCAAGCTGAAAAGTTCGCCTAATGGAATGGTTTACTCAACATTTGAGAAAAGCCATTAATTTTTCCCAAAGTAGTTTTAATGCCAGTATCGTTTTCGAGAAATCGTAATCAGGTTCTGTTGCCCAAGCAGCAGGTTCAGGAACCTTATCTTTGAAGTTTGGATTTTTTAAATTTTTATTTTCCACTAGTTTTTTCAAACCAACACTATAGCGATTTAAGAAAATTCTCTTCCCAAGAAAATCATGCTTTCTAATGTATATTTTCATTTATTTAGGCCGTTGTTAATAATTTTGAAGTTTCTTTCTCTCGATTCTAACCATAGTCGCAGGCGGAAGGCAAAAAAAAAAATGAAAGTTTAAATTACAAGCTATAGTTTTGATATTTATAAGAAAAAAGGGGTCAACAAAAAAACTTACACCGGTCCAGTTGTATGCAATTATTAATTTTCAGTATTGATGAAAAAACATTATTTGCGGAAAAAATTACAGTACTGCACATAGGAATTCCACAAAAAATATAAATACAGTCCAGACTCGATTATCCGACGGCTTTGCCAAAATTTCACTTCGGATAGTCAAAACTTCGGATAATCGAAACACAAGATTTTTTTTTGCTGTCTTTTTTTTATTGTTGAGCTTAAGTACGACCCCTAAACTACTCTTAAGAGATTTAGAATTTTAAATCCTAGATGGCGGCCAAAATAGCGGTGATGAAATATTTAAATAGTAGTTTATGCAAACAAGTTGAAAAAAGAAGATTTTTTCAGTACGAGTCGTACATTTATCCAACGAGGTTCACTGAGTTTTATAAATACGACTAGTGCTGAGAAAATCAAGTTTTGCAACGAGTTCTATACAACCTTTATTTTCCGAAAACCACCCTTTGAGTGGAATTATAAGGCAAATGTTCATGTTTTTTTGTCAATCAGTCATTTAAATCAAAAAATGGTGAAAAGTATTACTTTTCGAAACAAGTGCTCAGTTCAGTTCAGCATCCATTTCAGTGCTGAAAAGAAGAACTTTTCAGCATTTATTTTGAAAAGTGTCATTTATAACAAAAAATTTTCGCAGACGTTTTTTTTGTCGAATCTTATGTCTTTTTAAAACTAATTATTGCATATGAACTGTAATGTATTTTCCAATTTTTTTTTTCATAGAAATGTTGCAAATTTGGCTTGTAATTTCAAGTCTTATATTTATTTTTTGCATCAGTTTCTATTCGTCAAAAAGCAGAAATAATTTTTTGAAAATTAATTTTTATTATACTTTATTAGAAAATGAGATCTCATATTTGAGCAATTAACGAGCCATAAACTTTCAAGCGTACAATGTTTTAGAAATTTACTTACAGAATACTTCAAAAATTTGGAATTCTTCAAAAATTTTGGAATGCTTCAAAAACTGGGACAAATTACTTGGTAAGAGTTTTTTTTGGTGAAATGTTTTTGAAGTTATTGAAACCAGAAAAAAGTTTTTTTTTCTGCAGTAAGCTCGGTTTTCATATTCAAGTTTGGAGTTTTTTAACCTCTCATTGTGATTGCGAGCTAGTTGCTATTAGACATTTATAACAGCCAGGACATTCACATTTGACATTTCATCTAAAAGTATATGTGAGTAATCTTGGGAAGAATTAACCCCTTGCCGCCCAGAGCAAAATCGAGATTTTTTACGGTTTTCCTTGCCATTTTCTACAGAATTGACCAAATTAGATGGAATTTGAATTGGAGGCAGTAAACATCTTAAATAACACTGTGCAAGAAGAATGAGATCATTTCATTTATTAGTTTTCGAGAAATTTCAATTTGAAGTGAAAAATTAGTGGTGCTCTTTTGCAACCATGGGCGTTAGAGGGTTAATTGTACTTTCACATATAAAACACCGACCAACATAATTTCTCGAGGGAAGCATTAAGTTTGGGGTCCCCAGAAAAACGTGCACTATGCTTTTTTCAAAAATATTTAGACATGGCCGAATGGTTTTTCCCCAAAGTTTGTATGGATGGTATTTTTGAATAATTCAAAATGCACATGTTTCTGGTGACCCCACACTTTATGATTCCCATCGAGTTGAGCCTGCGCAGTCATTTTTGTAAATTTTTGTAGGTCAGTGTAATCGATCTAAGTATTTATAACTACCTAGAAGAAACAACGTTGAAATATCGTCAATATTAAACCTTTTTAATTGTTTTTGTTATTTTTTAAGTCTTGGTAATTGTGATCTAAAATGTCAGATATTAACTTTAAATTTCAACTATTGTCAAAACATCATTTTATTTATGTCGAAAGATGCTAAAATTTCTCACCTTGGGCATTCACCGATCATAAACAGAAAAAAAGTATCCATTTAGTGCAAAAGAAATAAACTTTCCGCATGAAATGTGCCCATATGCAAAACACCCCACGCCCCCAATTATCGTCGATGGGTCTCCGAAGATAGTCCAAATTGTGTGCTTGTAAGACACCATTTGGACCCTCCCCTGAGTGAAAAAAAAACCCAAGAAAATATCGAGCTTCATAAATGTCGGGTTTTTCCACTATGTTGGGTACCGAAGGAGATATAATTTACTTTGGTGCGAGAAATTTATGCATCATTTATGCATGAGATTTTTTCCTTTGCGTTTTCCAGTGGTGGTCACTGCAAGGATGTTTTTGTATGGGTGGGTGGGCGTGCCCGCCCAAGTATACGCATTAAACAAACCGTCCATTTAACACGTCCATTACCGGAAAGTTAAAACGCTGTCCGACAGTAGAGCGAGACTTGTATAAGTCAGCTACTTTGCCTTGATCATTTAAGTGCGGTTATCATTATCACGACCAAAGTGGCGGTGAAAGTTGGAGAAAGCTACACTTAAGTTGTAAATTATGCACCAGTTGCGGCCACTTGCTTGAAAGGTTCACAACTTTGTGATTGTGTGTTGAAGAGACCACATCTGTCGGATTCATAAAACAAACGACATCTCCATCATTCGGAATGGAATACTTGTTGCATGATTTAGCACACTCGATAAAGTTATCGCTCTCAATCGTGATATTCTGTACGATTTGAAGCCAGCGATGAGAAGATTCGGATCGAAATAATCATTGCTGAGCGATCAAACTGAATCGTGGATAGTGAGAGAGCATTCACTGAGTGCAACTCTCTCGCTCGCGTGACGAACGTCCGCACAAAGAAGAAACGAAACTGATGATCGGATGAGAGGACGAGTTTCTCATCACTGTGTCGTCGAGTTCCGTTTGATAACCCGCTATAATTGAGCTACTTTGAGAGGAAAATTTATTGTTCCTCGGTGCAGCACCTCTCGAAACGCAGGAGACGCATCAGACGAACGTCAAGCCGAGGGTCGGCATGCATCCGAGATGAAGTGCCTAGCTCCGACCAGGCTCACAAGTGGGTAATAAACGATGCAGTGCCCAAGTACGAGTACCGAGGTGATAAATAATGCATTGCATATCGGAGCGGATGGCTTTTAACAAAACCGGCCGAACCATTAGACGTACGCCTCCACTTTCGGAAGGTCTGAACATCATCCAGCAACATCGAGCAACGTAATGCATAAAAGATTGCATGCACAGAATCAGGAGTCAGTTAGATGTATTGCAGCAGCAGCAGCGTGTGTGTGCTGTGTGTGTTGGATGGTGGCTGAAACATTTATGCAAAGCACATTTGAACATTAGAGTGACCAGAAAATCGTTGGATGCATCGAGTTGGAAAAGGTGGGACGGCCGCATGATTTTATCTAAATTCAAAAATACTCCTCAAATGAGACAAATGGGACAGCCGCAAGCTTAGAGGTCAGATCAAGACTGTTGACATATTTTTCAAGTGAGATTCTTCAAGTAAGACTGCCAAAAGATTACTGAGATTAGTATGCGGTGAGACGGTTACAAGGTTAGTTGTTAGTCAAAGTTAAACGACTGAGGTGGGACAGCCGTTGGATCAGAATGCAGCTTGTTGACATTTTTCTGGGGTGAGACGGTCGTAAGCTCAGATATGTTGAAATTTGAGGTGGGACGGCCGTAGAATCAGTTGAAAGTGAAATGGAACCATGATAGAGTTTATTTGAGGTGGGATGACCAAAACTTCTGTTGTACCAAGATATTTGTTTTAAGTTGAACGATTGCAACATAGAATGTCTAATCAAGATTGCTGGAAAATGTTTGTGGTGAAACGGCTTCTTAAAAAGAATGTTTGTTTTAAACCTGTTTTGGGTGGGACGGCCCAAAGGCATGCAAGATAGTAAGATCAGATGCCAGATTAAGGTTGTTGAAATACTTTTGAAGTAAGACGACTGTAGAACCAGCTGATTTAAGATGATTTCAAATTTGGTTAAGGTGGGACGGCCTAAGATCCAGTTTAGTTTTGAGATGATCCCAAGTTTGTTTGAAATTTATTTGTGGCGGGACGACCAAAATTTTCTTGTCGGACCAAGAAGGCAACATAGCAAGATCAGGTATAAAATACTTTTTTGGTGGGACAGCTCTAGAATAAGTTGATTATGAGATGGTCCAAAGTCGGTTAAAATTTGTTCGTGGTGGGACGGCCAAAAGATCTTTTTGCAGCAACTGTTGGTTTGAGATGTTCTCAAATTTATTTGTGGTGGGACGGCCGAAAGATGCATTGTCGGACTAAGATTGCAAGAAAGGTATTAAATCAAAATTATTTGAATACGTTTAAGATGGGACGGCCGCTGAAGCGGTTGATTGGAAGATAGCCACAAGCTTGTTAAAAATGGGGTGGGACGGTTAAAACATCCATTATCGGACCAAGATTGCAGTACCGTGAATCAGATGCTAGATGATGGTTGTTGAAATACGTATAAGGCTTCAGAATCTGCTGGATGTGAGATGGTCCTTAGTTTGCCAGATGTTAGAATACGTTTTTGCTGGGACGTCCCCAAAATTTGCCGGTTTTAAGATGGTCCAAATTAGGATTTAATGTCTTTGTGGTGGAACGGCCAAAAGATCCGTTGTCAAACTAGATCGCAAGACCGTAAGTTCAAAAGCAATATTAAGAGTGTTAGATTGCGTTTTTGGTGGGACGGTCGCAGAATCAGTAGGTTTTGAGATGTTCCCAAGTTTGCTTGATACTTTTTGGTGGTGGGACAGCCAAAAGATCCATTGTCTGACTAAGATTGCAAGAAAGCAAGATCAGGTATAAAATCGAATTTGTTGAAATACGTTTGAGGTGGGACGGCCATAACATTTTTCAAGAAAAATGACCGCATGGAAAGCATGCAAATGACTTTTGGTGGGACGGCCTACTGATCTACTGAGATAGTAATATTCAATCGGATATTCTGAACATTCTGGTCACCCTTCAACCTTTCCGATACCAAACGAAGGCCAAAGTCACATCGAGGCGGGACAAACTCTCCAGGGCGACCTCCCCCCCTCACACAGAACACACTGCAGCTGTTGGGTTGCGAATAACCTTGCGAACCTGGAAAGATGAGCTGTGTGGCGCCGAAGCTGCAATTGGTGATAAGGAAGTAATAAGTCGTCGTGTAGTACCTCTGCGTCATCGTTAGGCTTAGTGATTTTTCACGCTCGAAAATAGCAAATTTCACGGGGACCTCAAATTCAAAAAACAAAATTTCACGCAAATTTCGCGGAACGTGAAAAATGTTATTAAAAAAGAGCTTGCGTATTTTCATTTATTGAATTGCGTTTTTTAAATATTCGACTAATATAGCTAAAAAGTTTTCGCTGATTTGCTTCCGTTTTATCAGTTTACATTTTATTAAATTTCATATCAAAGCAAAATTTAACAATCTTGTCCAGCCAAAATGAGTAAAATAAACTGAATTTTCTGTGACATTTAGCCCATTCAAAATAATTTTTAATGTTTTCATCTCTCTTTTTAAAAACTAAATTTAAAATCAATAGGCAAAAATAATAAAATTTGTAACGAAATCAAAATTTTTATTCAAAATGAGAACAGAAAACAAGAAAATGGCGTTTAAACATTCACTTTCATCCTAAATAATCAAATATCTTTAAAATTAAACAGGACTAAGAAAAAATCTGAAATATTTTAAACAGGTCATTTCCGAGACATAAAATAAAAGAAAACTCTTTTTTTAATATAACAAAGCTTGATTCTTTTAATTTCTTTTGCAATTGATAATCATACCTTTCAAATAAAATAGTAGTAAAATTTTTACTACAGCGAATGAAAATATTATTAAATTTAGTAAGTTTCTAGAAAACTATAAAATCATAACAATTCTTTAAATAGTTCATATCAAGCTTTTCAATTGAAAACTAATAAAGTTTTCTTAAATAGTCTTTATGGTTGAAATATTTCATATGCTATTTGAAAAAAAAAAAAAGATTTGTGAAAATTGATAAATTTCAAGAATTTTACACATATCGCGAAATCGTCAAAATTCACTAACCCTTTTTTAGTATTGAACTCGCTTAATTCTATAGTAGTTCTAAAGATTATTTTTATTCCTATTTAAATTTGATAAAATATAAATAATGAAAAACTGTTACAGTTTCACACAAACAAAAATTTTCACGGGATTTCGCGGAAAAAGCCAAATTTCGCGGATTTCACTAACCCTAGTCATCGTCTTCTCGTTGTCGACTTTCTTGCAGTTTGGGGGTGGTTGCTGTGTGTGCAGTGCATTGTGCAGGTGCATCCGAACACAGAGACGTTGTAAAGTCATTTAATGTCACTCAACAGGCAGCATATGCTGATGTTCAGTACATTCTATCCCTGGGTATATGTTACGCGCTGCCTGGAAATTTATATGGAACTCGAGACCGTCATGCATCGTCATACACTGTATTGCTGTGTGCCACTTTTGGAGATGCCAGGGCTGGGGAAAACGCTTGGAGATTCAGCACAATAGAAATCTTGGAGTTGACAGTCGAACGTGATTGCATTTATTGGAATCTCATCGTCCATTGAATGTTTTCAACTATCCGTTTTCAAAGCAGTTCAAACCTTTTACATTTTTCTTCTAAACAACGAATTGTTTATTGGGGTAAATTTCAAAATTCAACTCTGCCTTGTACATGGTACATAATTAAACCAGCTCGTGACAGCAATCCAAGAATCCAGGCCAAACAAATCGACATCTCGCCACATTCTTCCCATCAATTCCCAGCGTCTTAATCATGCAACAAAGCGCACCTGTCCCCACACAGATATCCGGTAACATCAACAAGAAATGTAAAACCATCGTCCCCCACAGATGTTCAGCGCTGCTCCGAAGATGAACACACCGGCAGTTCTGCATGTCCTTGTCACCGGAGGGAAACATTATTGATTTCCTCGGTGGCCATCGACGGGTGGGACGTTGGCCATCATCAACATCATCCGGGGGGCCGGCGACAAAATCAATCTAAATGCATATATTAAACGTGTGTTTGTGTGGGGGTGTGTGTGTGAGTGTGCTGGATATGGATATCACACCTAGGCTGACGACAGAACAGGCGATGGCCGGCCGTTCTGCCTTTTGAGAGTTAGAAATTGGGAACAGTAAAAATTAAGTTATTGAGTGTTAGAAAAAATCAAAAGGTTAACGAAATTTTATGATTTTTCTCAGTTATTACAACTAGTCTAAAATAATTCATACCAAAAATTAATGCACAACATAATGTTTTTTTTATCACGGTGGTTGTGCCAGAACTTTGGACGGCAACGGTAGCTTGGGGAATATTTATACTTTAGTTTGATAGCTTATGAAAAGTGTGTGAGTGTGTGATTATGATTATAGAGGCACATGGTTTTTGAGACTGCGACAGGTGCTAGTTTGCTGTACTGACTTTCTGCAGGTGATTTATCGATTTGGGTTCGGAATTGTTGTACAGGGAAATAACATTATTTCTTTGGACAATCAGTATACTCGGCTAGGATTAAAAATTTTAACAATACACACATAATTTTGTAACATTTCAAGATAATTTAACTAATATTTTTATTATTTCAAACAAAACAGCCGTGAGCATTTCAAAACAAATTTGGCGGTGTTGTCAGATTTAGACAAAAATCAATGACAATATACCTGTTGAAGCGATTTTCAATTACAAAAATACAAACTTTGTAAGAAAATGACCTGATGATAAGATAATATTTTTTTGTACTTGTAAAAATATACATTTTTATACAAAAAATAACATTTAAGTGATTGTTACTTGAAAACGGTAAACATTATCAAAAATAATATTTAGATCTTTTAGTTTGCAAATTACAATTATTAAACAGATCAAGTAAACAGTGATTACAGTAGGAGTGAGCAGGATACAAACTCACTTTGGCCCATTTACATTGTTTTGCTTGAGTTTTGTTCGTTTAAAATAAAATTTCAAATTTAAATTGAGTCGTGTGATATTCGAAACATAAAAATATTTTTTTTTTCGTTTTAAAATGGAATGGTATGTTTTTAAATTAAATACTTTATTTTGTTAAAAACACCGCATTGACCTAAAAAAAGGCGTTCAAAAAAGTAGCCTAATTTCAACCGAGCCAAAAATGCAAAAACATAGGTTTTAAAAATTGCTCGTTTTATGACTTGTTTAGTTTAATATATGGTTGTTTGATCAGAATCTAGAGTTTTTTTAATGGTCCTATAAGTTTTGTGTTTTATATGTTTATAGCTCCTATTGAAAAAAAATCTAGAGATGAAAATGAAACGTTGTTTTATTAGATTAACAAAATCTGGATTTGATTTTTATTGGTCTAAATTATCTATACTTGGATTTCCTTGACTTTTTTAAACATTTTATTCATAATTTGAATGTTGTTCAAAGTATGTAGTGATAAGCCAAGACACCTTTACAAATGAAATAAATGACCAAAATAAGGATAAAAATGCACGTAAACTAACTTTCTAGAACACAAAGTGTCTTTTAGGTAATTTTTTCAGCATTCCAATGCTTCAAAAAGCGAAAAAGTTTATCGAGAAATGTTTAGAGATATCTATTTTTAAGATTTTTTGATTTAAATTTATTAGAAATTTGTATCAACAGTACAGGAAACTTGTCAAATGGTCAGTTTTCAGTGCAAATAAGGTAAGAAAAACTTATATAGAATGTTGCAAATCGTTAAACAGTTGAACATTTAGTTTTAACGGAGTTTTTGAATATTTGGGATTTGTTTTGCAATAAAAAACATAAGATCTCATAAGAACATGATTTTAATAAGATAGATTATACATAATTTTTGTGTACAAATATCATATTTTTAAGAGTATTCATTATTGGATTTTTATGAATGAATATAGTTTTTTTTAAATTCTTCTTAAAATAATGTTAACGGTTCTATGATTTCAATGTAAATTGTTAAAATTTTCAGCGTTTTGCAACCTTCTAAAAAAATGTTTCTTGTCTTATTTTTTATACTTGGATGAGTAATTGACACATAAAACACATCGTTTGACAAGTTTCCTGAACTGGTTATAAAAAAGACACTTTTGAAAGTAGCAATGACTATTTTTTCTTATAAAAGTTGCCTAAAAAACACGCAGTGAATGGCAAAAGAGAGCTTCGTTTTACTCAAAAATTATTATGAAAAAAATGCAAATGAAACAGAGTGCCGAAAATTTAACTAAATCCATTAATAATTATAATGAAGAATTAATTAAACCCTTTTTCTATTATTTCTATCTCTTGAAATTTTTTTTCCTAAAAATGCTTCAAGTTAGCTTAGCTGAATCTAAACAAAGACTTAGGGAAAGTTTAGCTGAATTTTAACTTAACATCCCTGCAAAGGCTTTTGAATTGATTTCAGTTTGAAGGTTTTTTAAATCTTGCAAAAACAACGTTAAATTTCAATAAAAACACAAATTGAATTCAATTTGCACACTTTTTGTTAGAAACTATTTTTTTTTACCTTTTAAAACGTATAGCATATATTTTTTTATTCCAAAAAATCAAATCAAATTATTAGCTTTGCAGCATTGCCTTGGCGTTCTCGATTACTAGATTCTTACTCGAAACTAGGTGTCCGAAGGCTTAATAGTTGAGGCAATTGCAAACCTCTTTGCATAATTAAGAAAATTGCTGAAAAAAATCAAGTTTGTAACGGGTTGGGACAATCTTTTTTTTTCAGTAAAACGTTGACTGTTCTGCATAAATGTGAGTGGAAACTCAGAAAAAGCTTCAAAAAGTACTATTTGTTGAAACAAGTACTGAAAAATTTAACAATTCAGAACTCAATGCTGGATGCTGAAAAGTACTTTTTAGTACTGTTATTTTTGACGATAAAAAGTAGGTCGTTTCGTTTATTTAGCTAGAATGATAGAAAAACCAAGTAATCTCACAAAGAAATAGCAAAAAACCTGTTATCTGTTTGGAAAGATATTAAATTACTGATGAGATTTAGATGTTATTTTTGAGAAAACTTCCGTTTAGCTACCAATACCAATATCACTAAAAAAGGTAGCAATTTTATTGCGGAGGCTTGCGCTAAAATCCCACAATTTCTTCGCAAACTTTACAGTCTCATCATTGCAAAGTCAACACTCTGAATGAAACAACAATCGGTCATCGTGCTTTTACAGGGCCAAACTTTCAAGACAACAAACAGAGCGACCTCCGCAGAAATCGTTTGTGTTGTAACAAAGTTTCGTGAGCTTCAAAGAACTTGGGCCGCTGGAATTGCCAACCTCTGACATTTGGCAAAACCTTTGTTTAGATTCAAGGAACGAAATTTTCCCAACATTTCTCTCGCAGTGAGCTGATTTCATCAGTGCTGTCGTCACTGGCATAGCAGCATGACACGTGACGTGACATGTCCTCCGGGCTGCAGCCCCTAAGCCCGAGAGGACACCAAGGGTTGTTCCCCTTCCCCCACCCTGTCTTTTTTATCACTTACCTTCCGCGTTGATGCTGTAACGGGAGTTGGTCATGTCGACACGTTTCATGTCCTTGATCCAGTAGATCTTGGGCTGGGGCGAACCGGTGGCCTTGCACTGCATCACGGCCGTGTGGCCAATTTCAATTACCCGCGTCGTAGGGCTCTGGGTGATGACGGGAAAGCCCGACGGCGTTTTGTCCGCTGCAACGAGAAAAGAGAGACACTGTGTGAAAAAGGGTAAAATGCTCCAGCCAATCTTCCCCACTGTGTGTGTACGGATGCTGTCCGGCAGAGTTCCGTGGCAAGATCTGGCCAGAGTGGTCTTGTATGATGGACGACGCAACGTCCGGAAAACAAGGCGTTGAACGGAGAAGCAACAAAAAACCGGAATTTCATTAGTGTGAAATGCCGGGAAGGAAAGGATGCCTTCTGGATTCAGCTTTGTTTGATCAGATCCGGGGGGAAGATTTTCGGGGAGATGGAATTAATTTTGGGTGACAAAGCAAACAGAGTGACCCCCTCCCCTGGGAGGGTGCGTTCTGACAGCAAAAGTCGGTTCTTATTCCTTTTTGGGAAAAGGTCGTGATATGACAATATTCTGAATTCTAAGTTAAGGGATAACGACCGTTGGTAATAAGTTAATTTCATTTATATCTTAAATTCTGATTTGATTTTCATTTCTTGGTCCATCTCATGATTCAAAACTTTAGTCCTAAATCTGGCTTGTTAAAAAAAAATTACATTGGAAGGTTGAAAATCAAATTTACAGCTCCTGGACCAATACTTCTAACTAACGTGAAATTTTCCGAGGATTCCGAATATGTCAAAATTTAGACCAAAAAGTGCCGCTATGGAAGCTTACAGGGCAAAAACAAACGATGTAAAATGTTTGTTATAGAAAAATCGAAAAACTCTGAGAAAAACTGAGAAAATTCCCAAAACTTTTGACCTATGGGAGTATGGCTGTTGCAAAAAGATATTAAGGTTTTCAAAAAATCAATTTTTAACAGTAATTTGCAGAAGCCATGAGAAAAGGTCAAACCAATCCTGGATGTCTATGGCACATTTTGAAGTGCTTCAAAAGACCTTTCGAATGCATCTAAGAGAGTTGGAATTGATGAAGTTTTACGGAAATGCGAGCAATTTTAAGATTTTTTTATGTTTTTTGGACCTCAAACTTCAAAGCCCGTTTTACCCCACTTCCCTTTGTCGTAGAGGGCTCATATTTGGCATGAGTTCATCTCATGTATAGACAAACAAATCGGAGCACCTCGGTGCGACCTGTTACACAAACTCGCTCTTAAGAGGCAGTATTTGTAAATATTGCTCGGTTTGTTCTAGAGGTCGTATCGAGGTGCTCCGATTTGGATGAAACTTTCAGCGTTTGTTTGTCTATACATGAGATGAACTCATGCCAAATATGAGCCCTCTACGACAAAGGGAAGTGGGGTAAAACGGGCTTTGAAGTTTGAGGTCCAAAAAACCTAAAAAATCTTAAAATTGCTCGCATTTCCGTAAAACTTCATCAATTCCAACCAGGGCTGCGGAGTCGGGTCATATTTCAAACGACTCCGACTCCGACTCCGACTCCGGCTTTCTCAGACTAGCCGACTCCGACTCCGACTCCGGCTCCGGCTTTCAACAAATGGTTGGCTCCGACTCCGACTCCGACTCCACATATTTTTAAATGTTTCAAAAGTTAGTCAACTATTATTAGTTAATTATTTTAAAAACATTGATAAATAGGATTATTTAAATAAACTCCAAGCGTCATGTTTTTCTCAAGAAAAATAAGTTCGGATCACAAAACGAAAAAAAAGTTTCTAGGTTACAAGTTTTATACGTTATGGAAACAGAAAAAAAAATATCTACAGTTTCAGAGGCATTTTGAGAAGAACAGTTTTGTAAGTAAATTTGGATTTGTTTGCTTAACCTCAAATTGCAAATAATGTATTCAAAGCTAAGAAAATTTAAATATTAAATTGTTATTTTTGAATGAATAATTAAAAGAAACCTGGCCTTAATGATCTATTGAACACAAAAATTCAATTTGCTCTTTTTCAGGCTGACATTTATAAGAAGCACGGTGACAGGCACCTTGTTTTTTAAATGACAATTTCAAACGAAACATTTTTTTTTGTTTTTTTAAGACGTACATGGACATCACGCAATGACTGAAGAAGATTATTATTGCAAATCAATGTATCTAAACAATTTCTTCGTAGAAAGGACGCTTAAGAGGTCCTTTTCAAATATCTGTGACAAGGAAAATATTTTACCCTGGAATTTTTTAATTTATTTTAATTTAAAAAAATAATATACATTAAAAAGGAGGTGCACGATACTTCGTGAATCTTCATCTAAAACGAAGCTTTATGAATGATCTTGCGCCTCCATCAAAATATATGAAAAAGCTTAAAATACCGTAAACTGGGGTCAATCGGGACACATTGGGTGAATTGGGACAGCAGTTTTAACCATGTTGAAGCACAATATTTTGGTTTTTCTGGTTGGTTTCGGTTAGAACAGACTCAGGCCAACAAAATGTGTACATCCAAATTTAAAAGCTTTGAGTGTCTAAAAACTGCTGTCCCTATTCAGACTGTAGTACCGATTCACCCCAGATTACAAGTATTTAATTTTTTTAAGGTACATTTCTTTGCAATGATTATCACCTTCCGTCATATTGGCGTGGGACATACAGTATGAGAAAATTCTTACGGGTTGATAATATTTTGATTTCGTTTTTTTTATTAATATTTGAAAAATAAATTGAAATCCTACATTTTCTTCTCTACATTTTTTTATTAGTTCATTTTTTGTACTGAAGTCTTGAGATTTGTTCAACGATGATTTCCACCGATATCAAAATAGTTTACCTAAAATCAACATCAACATCAACATTCAATGATTATTTCAAAATTAGTTGCAAATTCTTTTGATATTTTTTGTTAGTTTCAATTATTTTAAATGCAACACGTTGATTTTCTTGTACTCAGTTATAAAAAAAATGCGCATGTTGAGTTCCAAGTATGAGATTGTTATTATCGTTGATTATTTGTTACAAAAGTTACAAAACTTGACTCTTTTTCGATTTCCAAAAACAGTAATTACTATTTTTAATCTTTTTATGTACCTCGTAATTTTTTTTCCTAAGAAATGATTTAACTTAAAACCTCCAAGACATTCGCTATCGGGGTAAAAGATGACTGTGTGTGTTCTTTTTGCCTTCCTCACTGAGGTAAGGCTATAATCCTGCTCTAAAAATGAACTTTTTATTAAAAGCTCAAAGACCCACCTTCATGTATACATATCGACTCAGAATCGAAAACTGAACAAATGTCTGTGTGTGTGTATGTGTGTGTGTATGTGTGTGTGTATGTGTGTGTATGTATGTATGTGACCAAAATTCTCACTGAGTTTTCTCAGCACTGGCTAAACCGATTTTGATCAAACCGGTCGCATTCGACTTGGTTTATGGTCCCATACATCGCTATTGAATTGTTTGAAGTTTCGATAACTAGTTCAAAAGTTATGTATAAAAATGTGTTTTCACATATATCCGGATCTCATTTATGTGCATGTAAACGATGTCCGGATCCATCATCCGACCCATCGTTGGTTAGGTAATCGAGAGACCTTTCCAACGAGTCTACAACATTAAAGATCTGGCAACCCTGTCTCGAGTTATGACCACTTAAGTGATATTTATGTACTTTTTTGAAGCCGGATCTCACTTAAATGCAAGTAAATGATGTCCGGATCCATCATCCGACCCATCGTTGGTTAGGTAATCGAGAGACCTTTCCAACGAGTCTACAACATTGAAGATCTGGCAACCCTGTCTCGAGTTATGACCACTTAAGTGATATTTATGTACTTTTTTGAAGCCGGATCTCACTTAAATGTATGTAAACGATGTCCGGATCCATCATCCAACCCATCGTTGGTTAGGTAATTGAGAGACCTTTCCAACGAGTCTACAACATTGAAGATCTGGCAACCCTGTCTCGAGTTATGACCACTTAAGTGATATTTATGTACTTTTTTGAAGCTGGATCTCACTTAAATGTATGTAAACGATGTCCGGATCCATCATCCGACCCATCGTTGGTTAGGTAGTTGAGAGACCTTTCCAACGAGTCTACAACATTGAAGATCTGGCAACCCTGTCTCGAGTTATGACCACTTAAGTGATATTTATGTACTTTTTTGTAGCCGGATCTCACTTAAATGCAAGTAAACGATGTCCGGATCCATCATCCGACCCATCGTTGGTTAGATAATTGAGAGACCTTTCCAACGAGTCTACAACATTGAAGATCTGGCAACCCTGTCTCGAGTTATGACCACTTAAGTGATATTTATGTACTTTTTTGAAGCCGGATCTCACTTAAATGTATGTAAACGATATCCGGATCCATCATTTGACCCATCGTTGGTTAGGTAATTGAGAGACCTTTCCTATGAGTCTAAAACATTGAAGATCTGGCAACCCTGTCTCGAGAAAAGACCACTTAAGTGATATTTATGTACTTTTTTGAAGCCGGATCTCACTTAAATGTATGTAAACGATGTCCGGATCCATCATCCGACCCATCGTTGGTTAGGTAATTGAGAGACCTTTCCAACGAGTCCACAACATTGAAGATCTGGCAACCCTGTCTCGAGTTATGACCACTTAAGTGATATTTATGTACTTTTTTGATGCCGGATCTCACTTAAATGTATGTAAACGATATCCGGATCCATCATCCGACCCATCGTTGGTTAGGTAATCGAGGGACCTTTCCAACGAGTTCACAACATTTAAGATCTGGCAACCCTGTCTCGAGTTATGACCACTTAAGTGATATTTATGTACTTTTTTGAAGCCGGATCTCACTTAAATGTATGTAAACGATATCCGGATCCATCATCTGTCCCATCGTTGGTTAGGTAATTGAAAGACCTTTACAACGGGGCCAAAAAATTGAAGATCTGGCAACCCTGTCTCGAGTTATGATCACTTAAGTTATATTTGTGTACTTATTTTTGTGGATCTAAAAAATAGCTGAAATATATGTGTCCAAACCGCTCATATTACCCTTTGTTGGTAAAAAGTGAGGAAGGCATCAACCACATAGGTGGATTAAGTTAGTTTTTCAGAAAGAACTAGATGAAATTTGGTCAAATTTGAATTGAAAGGGCACATAAATATAGGCAAAAGGAAGCAGTAAAGAATCAATTAGATATGTCTGACTACATAATTAATATTTTTTATATTTTTTTAAATTATGATACTACATATTTGGGTGAGAGGTTATCATTAAGTGATAAGAGTGAAATAGCACAATTAGAGCTCTAATCACAATAAAAAGCTTCAAAAACATAATGGCATCTGATAAATCTCTAAAAAAATGTCGACGCATTGCATACGACGTAAAAAACAATTAAAAACATAAGAAGTTTTGTAAATTATGCTGTTATATAGTAAATACTGAACAATAAAAAAAAAATTGTTGAATTTAAGATAACTCCGCCTCCGACTCCGGGTTATCAGAAATCTTCGGCTCCGACTCCGACTCCGACTCCAGCTCTTAAAATTTAGCCGACTCCGGCTCCGACTCCGACTCCAGCTGTTCGAGTTTTGACGACTCCGACTCCGACTCCGACTCCAGGTCCCCAAAAAGACCCGACTCCACCGACTCCGGCTCCGACTCCGACTCCGACTCCACAGCCCTGATTCCAACTCTCTTAGATGCATTTGAAAGGTCTTTTGAAGCACTTCAAAATGTGCCATAGACATCCAGGATTGGTTCGACTTTTTCTCTTAGCTTTTGCAAATTACTGTCAAAAATTGATTTTTTTAAAACCTTAATATCTTTTTGCAACAGCCTCCAACACCCATACTCCCATAGGTCAAAAGATCGGTAATTACATGGACTATAAGCCTACGGTATTAACTTTTTGGCCAATCGCAGTTTTTCTCATAGTTTTTCGATTTTTCTAGAACAAACATTTTACAACGTTAGTTTTTGCCCTGTAGGCCGCCATAGCGGCACTTTTTGGTCTCAGTTTTGTCATATTCGGAATCCTCGGACAATTTCACGTAAGTTAGTAGTATTGGAGTTGTAAATTTGATTTAAAAAATAATTAAATAAAACATTTTTGAAAAAAGAAATAGATCTTATTTACCCTGTGATCACTACGTCAAATGCTGTATCAAGTAGGCGAAAACCTGTTTTATCCCCAATCCAACAAATTGTTAAAAAATATTTTAATTCATTCTAAATGGCAATTTTTCCAATCAAATTTACAACTCCAATACTACTAACTTACGTGAAATTGTCCGAGTATTCCGAATATGACAAAATTGAGACCAAAAAGTACCGCTCTGGCGGCCTACAATCTAATCTAATCTAATCTAATCAGACCCTAGCGCAGCCAATCTTTCGAAGGGATCCTGGAGAGTGCCTTAGGTTAGATGACGCCTAGCACTCTTCTTGTCATTTATTAACATTTGTAGTGCGCCATTGCATTAGAATGCATTGAAACATCACAAGCGTTAAAGCGGCCAGGCCTACTGCGTAAAGCCGTATCGCAGAGATGACTCGTAATTGGGTTGAGTTTGAGCACTGAGTGTTCGAACAACAACACAATTCTGAATCGACAGGGGAGGAAGAAGCGTGGGGACACACCACCATACGCTCCGAAATGTTGGTTGTATTCGTTGGGAGCACCATGCTAAGAAGGTTTGGTACTCCGGGACCCTCTGGGATGGGACATTGTATTTCCACGAATGCCCTGGACACTTTTTGCCGTGGTTATAGCGCCACAACTCGCTCTCTGTAACAGTATTCCTAATTCCAGTCCAAGCTCATCAAGTCGTCATGGCCTAGTGGTTAGCATTTTTGCTTACCATTCCAAAGGACGGGGGATCGAACCCCGCCTTGAGCGACTTTGATTTTTCGTTCATATTCATAATTTCAAATTTCTATGGTCTTAACTTTCTCGTTGGGAGCATATGGGAATCGAACCCAGAACCATTCGCTTACAAAGCGAACACCGTAACCAGTCAGCCACGGCCGCTCCTTAGTACCGCTCTGGCGGCCTACAGGGCAAAAACTAACGTTGTAAAATGTTTGTTCTAGAAAAATCGAAAAACTATGAGAAAAACTGCGATTGGCCAAAAAGTTAATACCGTAGGCTTATAGTCCATGTAATTACCGATCTTTTGACCTATGGGAGTATGGGTGTTGGAGGCTGTTGCAAAAAGATATTAAGGTTTTAAAAAAATCAATTTTTGACAGTAATTTGCAAAAGCTAAGAGAAAAAGTCGAACCAATCCTGGATGTCTATGGCACATTTTGAAGTGCTTCAAAAGACCTTTCGAATGCATCTAAGAGAGTTGGAATTGATGAAGTTTTACGGAAATGCGAGCAATTTTAAGATTTTTTAGGTTTTTTGGACCTCAAACTTCAAAGCCCGTTTTACCCCACTTCCCTTTGTCGTAGAGGGCTCATATTTGGCATGAGTTCATCTCATGTATAGACAAACAAACGCTGAAAGTTTCATCCAAATCGGAGCACCTCGATACGACCTGTTACACATTGGTGAAAAACTCGCTCTTAACTATAATTATGGCATGCTCAACTATTTAGAATATCTGTATGTAATACAAATTATTTGAAAAACTCTCCTTTAATTCAAACGATGCGCTTTATATTAAAAATTCACAGCACATAAATGAACAAAACAAAAATATCGGTTGATGGTTTTCTCAGTTACCTTTACCTCATATTTATAAAACAAAATTTAAAGGTCATAAACATAGTTAAATAAACATCTTCACATTAACAGAATACATTAAATTTGTTTACTTTTAACCTGAAATTTGTAAGAAACGCAGTGACTCACAGCAAAAAATCCGACGGTAAAATCGCATGCAAAAGCATGCACATCACATTTGTGAGCAAAAGCATGTAATATTGTATGTGAAAACGTGTACACAGAAAGCATGCACGAAAAAAATATATTTTCCACACACCAAAAATAACAACAGCCGAGATGGTAGGGTAGCGGATTTGGTAATCTAAATGTGACTCTCACCAGATGATGTTATTTTTGGGGTGTGCAAAACGTTTATTTCTTCCGTACATGCTTTTTGTGTACACGTTTTCTCATACAATATTACATGCTTTTGCTCACAAAGGTGATGTGCATGCTTTTGCATGCGATTTTACATAGATTTTTTTTACTGTATATCAGATTTCTGCAATAACAAAATTCAACGAATCTTATTTTAAAACCAGGGTAATTCTCCGCTAACTCACACGGAATCGGAAAAGTTGCTCCAACACTTTTCCGATTTGTATGAAACATTGCTCTAGGGGGTCATTTTGGTCCCTGAACACCTTTTAGAGATAGTGATTTGGCGTAATAAGGTCTTTGTAAAAAATTGTACGCCCGAATTGATAGCGTTCTCAAAATTTCAAAAATACGTTTTTTGCTTCAATTTTGTTTTTAAGTTGCTTTTTTCCGTTACTCAACTTTCAAAAATAGAGTGACAGTTTTCATTTTGAACATAATTTTTATTTATACGTGTTTTTTTAACGTTGTTGAGTTTTAGAGTGTACTGATGTTTTAAAAAGTTGTAGAGTAGAAATAAACAAAAATATAATGTGAAAACATAAGGGGTTTTGCAAATATTCTTAGTTATTAGAACCTTACAATTTTCTTTTCAAATTGATGATTTTGAACATTTTTGATCAGTTTTCTTAGTTTTATTCCCTCTAACACAATCGTGTGCTTTTGATAGTACTTTTTTCGGAAAGTTAAGCAAATTTTGCATAATAATCACTCTTTTGACGTTCATTATGGTTCGTGCATTGCTAGATTGAGAGGATTTTTTCAAAAAAACATAATTTTTTTTAACGGTGAAAGACAGTATTTATGGGACCATTCATAAACCACGTGGACACTTTTAGGGGGGTGTATGTGTATGGCGATTGCCCACGATCCATACAAAAAAGCTACAATTGTCCACGAGGGGTTTAGATTCCCAAAAAAGTGTTCACGTGGTTTATGTATGGTCCCTATACGATTTTTCTTTATTTCAGAAAAATCCCCTGATTTACCAAGCATTATTGAATTTTTTTTTGAATAACAAATACATGGACATACTCAGCCCAGTATAGTTTAGAAAATTATAAATTATGAAAATAATCTTACCGGTTGAACAATGTTTAAAAAAATAAAAATAAAACAAGAATAAATGAAATCTTAATAATGCTGAAATCTCGACTTGGAATCATTTAACCTTTCTCAGATTTAGTAACAACCTGAATCCGATTCTCAATTTCTCTCTTTGTTTCATATATTTAATTCATCAAACCACTCATAAGGGACCATCCATAAACTACGTGCAAACTTAAGTTTGGTCATATGTCTAGATATCGGCTCTTCACATCCTGGTCTCCAATTGGAATCTTGAATCTGCCTGTTGATTCCACACCTTGTTATAATACCTCTTCCAAACTTGAGTTTTCAATTGAAACAACACAAACAAAAGGATTAAGGTGGATAGCTCATTGTACTCCTCCCAAACCAGTTGTTGATCCCAAAGTACGTACACATAATTGAATTGTAGATTTTTGCCCCGTTCACTCCGGACCGTCGACGTCCCACCGTACCCCGCCAAACAAAGCTCTGAGGACGCCTCATCTTGCAGTTTGCGGGGGGCTGGTCAAAGTTAATGAATTTGAAAATAATTATTACCAGGACAACACCACTCCCACCTCCACCCGCTCTTAAACCCAGAATTGGAGGCTTTGTTGACCGATTGTTGTTGTTGTTGGGGCTGGAGGAGGGACGACCGCCATTGTTTGTGGTGTTTATTCGTCATGGCAATTTTGCTGGACAAATGAAAAGATAACAAGGATATCGTCCAAATCGGGGTCGGATTAGGACGAGGCAATGGCTGTTTTTGAGTGGCTGGGTTCGCTTTCTCTCGGACGGTTCGTGGAACTGGGTGGTGTGGGTTGGTCCATTAGGTGCGGTGTTTATCGGTTTTCCGAAAAGATGCTTGTCGGTCAACAATGAATTTGTGTGTGCAGATTTGTGTTTGAGTGTTGAAAGATGTGTGTAGAGATTTTGTTTGTATACACAAATGCTTTACACGTGATCTACATCCTTTACGATTTTATAACTTTTTTCTACAATTATTATTGAGATTTACTTGACCTAAAAGATCGTTTTCGTAGATTGCCAAATTTCGCACCTTTAATTTTTCTCTCCGTCACTTAAATTCTGAAAAGTGACACCTGTTTTTGTTCCCCAAACTGTTGATACACCTTCCCTTCCCACTCCACAGGAATCGCTTGTTCCCCTTGGACAAGCTTCAATAAAATCAACAATTTTCTTCCGGTGTGCTTTTTTCCGGGGACGGGACGTGATAATTAATTGAAGATTATTTGTTAGCCAATAAACGAATCGCACATTTACCTTCCTTCTACCAGTCGCGATCTACTGGTCCAGAAAGGAAGAGAGAACTTCCCGGAAGTAACGAAGTTACGAAAACATGGCACCATCCGCCGGCAACAAACATCAAAGTCGTTATTATTCAGACAAATTTTGACATTTTTGCGTCCCCCCGTCACCTACCCTTGGCGACTTGGCCGCTCGGAGGCAGTCAAACTTTGACGAGCTTTCGCACGTCGAGGCGTTTATTCCGCGATACAGTAGAACGACGCTGGTACGAAAATTTTGAATCGCAATGAACAACTACACCACCTGTCAATCTATCGGGGTTTCACCGTATACAGGAGAAAAGCTCTGCCAACTTGTCATTGTACAGCTGTTGCTCAGACGAACGGAAACTTTTGGCAATACGGAAAGCGACGTGGACCTGCTACAATGTGTATAGACGGAAGTTCCCTGGCATGCGGAGTCAATTTGTCAAGTTGAAAGGGAGCGGGGGAACTTCCGTGCAAAGTGGAGCCAATGACGGGCGGTCGGGGTTGGAAGGTTTGCGAAAGTCGGTCGAAGAGGTGGGGTGGTGATCGAAGCGGGACAAGATTGAAATTTGTACGGTGTGTCTGGATTTTTGATCATTGATACCGTTAATCCAATTATTTAGTTTAATAGATTAGTTCATTGCAGATATTTCATTTATTTCTGCAAAAAAGTAAGGCCGTTGCAAGTATTTTTGAAAGTTTATGTACCCACAACCCGAGGAACCGGAATTGCAAAATAACTGGACTGGTGTAAAATGTATTTTCAAACACTTTTCTCATTCATTAATTATTTTTTTATATTATTTTTAACCACTGAATTGCCAAATCGAGTTAAGAACGCCATTTTGCAGCTCCCAATGCCTCATCTTTTGACCTTCACCGACCCTCAAAAAATGCTGTAAGTGCGACAACTGGCCAAAAGGATTTCAGGTCAGAACGTGTTTGACACACGTACATGCCCGACTACCGTAAACATTTGCAATTGGGTACTAAAGCCCTATGTCAATTTTTATGTACAACGGTAAAAAACACGATTAAAAACCATTTCTGATCACTTTTTTTCATTTTAATGCAAAATTTTTTTTCGACTAGACAACATTTTTTCGATAGATCAACTATGGTGCCCTTGGAACGAGCTGTCAAGTAGGAGTTTTCTGTCAAGAAGGACCGCGAGGTTAATTTTTCAAAATTGATTTAGAATCCATTGTATACTCTTTCTGGTCGTAAAAAGGGTCATTATACTCAGAAAAATAAGCTTTATCGCTGTAAACAATAATATCAGCAATCTAAGCTTCATTTTAGGACCCAATTATAACTCGGGACTCCGGCAACCAAACTTCGAAACAATCCACAGAATGGTGAACCAAACAAAACGTGTTTGTTATTGTTTACAATGCGTGCTCTATTTTTTGTTTATTCAAGGTCAAATATAAAAAAAGCATTTTTCTCGGAACGTCAAAAAGACGTGCGTGCGACGTGCGACAAGATAGCACGACAACGTCGAGTTGAAAATTTATCCATATCTCAGTTAGATAGTAATTTTACAGAAGTATTGCTAAAAAAACGAAATGGATTTAATGAAATTTTAGAAAATTTATAAAATTGTATTTCAATTGACGAGCGTAAAATTCGAATTCTTAGTGAAAATTTTCACGCTGAATCGTGTCTAGACTTGCTTAAAATTAAGAACAATTTGTGCAAAGATTTTTGAAATTATGGATGTTTGCGACTCAGAAAAAAGTGAATATACACAGCACGTAATTGCTGTTGTTATGTAAACTCACTCTATGTAATGTTGAAATATGCCCTCTTCAATCATTTTAAAATAGAACATAGACCACACCCTTTTTTTACTGCAACGCAAGTCGAGCTTAGTTGATTAGAATTATTCCAACAAAACTAAAGTAAATTTTTAATGAATCTAATGTAAATATACATCATTTATCATGAAACCTTTTGGTACATGATAAATAATGTAAATTTACAGAAATATTTTTTCTGTGTAGAATAATGGTTGGAGCAATTTAATCCATTCGATTTATTTTTCAACTTTTTAATCTGGCTGAAACTGAAACATGGATGCCTTTCGTATGCCCAAAGAAGCATCATCAGTTTGTTCATATCATTTTCCATACAAATGTGGCTGCTGTCCATTTGGACAAAGTTGTAAATATAAATGAGGACTACACTAAAAAAAATTACACATGGAAAAAATGCTGATTTCTTTAACCCATTCAGGCCTGAACTTTCAAAAAAATATGTTTTAGGTTAATGATGGGAAAATGATTCTTATGACCATACGACAATTATAGGCTAGTTTTGGAAATTTGGATTTTTGGGTCATGGAAAGGTTTTAAATCACGTTTTGTCACTCAAATTTGGAATTGATTTTGATTATTTTATACAATTTTTATTATTTTATGTTTTGGGGTTCACAAAATGCCAGCTCTTCACGAGATTCAAGAAAGGTTGAAACATATTTGGTCAAGTTTCTTTTGAAAAAAAAAATGTAATTAAAAAAAAATACTTTTTTTATTAGTGTTAAATCAAATTTGCAATCAAAAAGAATTTGAGCAAATTTTTCTAACAAAGTGTATCGTTTTCAAGTTATAGCCATTAAAAAAAAAGATTAGTTTAAACAGTCGAGGATTTTCAATTTTTGAAAGAAAAAAAGTTCCACTAAGGTGAAACAATCCTTTACATTTTGCTTTTTGAACTTTTTGATACCGCCTTTGGTAACTGAGATGGCCATGGAAAGATAAAAAAACAGGAAAAAAATGATTTTCTTGAAAAAAAAAAAATCACAAATAGATTTTCTTAGTGTTGCCCAATTAGCCATCGTTTTTTTGATAACCGATATTTTTTGGGAACTAATGTTTTGATTTTAAATGTCAACAAATTATCATTTTCTGGTGTCTAGAAAAATTTTTTTTTGAAGATTTCGGAATCAAGATTAAGAAAGATTAAATCAAGATTTTTTTCCAAAAATCTCAAATGGGTCAATATTTTTTTTGCTTTCTGGAATTTTCTTAAAAGATGGCAATAAAAATAGCAATAAATAAAAGATAGTGTTTTTTGCCTTTCTTACTAAAGAAAGGTATAGGTTTTACTTTAAGGCTGGACGTCATTTCCAGCTTCGTAAATATGTCGATTCAGCATGAATTTCAATCGGAAAAATCGTCAAAAAATCACACTGCATCGATTTTCGACGCTTCGTCGCCATGTCGACAAGTAGTCAAGTTGAGCTTCGAATACTGGCGCGAGAATGCTGGCGCATCTATTTTGTGGCTCGACTTATACTCGTTTTGTAGTAGCTTGTCTACCGATGTTTTCTACAACATGTAAGATATCGTAGCTTTTCGGTTTCTTTTACCCTGTCCGTTTTTGCATAACTGTCCAATGTTTATGCAAAAACTTTTGTGACATAGGACATTCATCCGGCTACAATCAATTTGTTTCCCGTGCGCTCCTAAATCGCCTAAATGTAGACTTCATTTTCGTAAGTTTATTTAACAGGGTTCATTTGATTCCAATAGGAGCTTTCTAAGCTTTTCATCGTTTATATCGTTTTCAAAGTTTTCAATGCTGGCGACGCCAATGGCTTTCTACCTAAGGTTCTCGCGATTGAGTTTGTAGTGATGCGGTTGTTAAAAATAGCTATCTCTGACTCTGTCACTTTCGTAGAAGCTGAATGGCTAGCTTCCCTGCACCGTCCGGCACAAGCGGTTCACTTGTACCTCGATTTTGCTTGGCTTGGTGCGCTGGAACGATGAACCAAAATATTGCGCGTATTCCCGTAAAAGACACGCGGCATACCAGCCTCGAAACGACGCGCCGCACTTTTGGCAAATGCGCGCTGTCAAAACCCATACTGCGCGTTTTGTTTTTGTTGATCTTCTTCTTCGAATTGCTTGGCATTGTTGCCGGTTATGTTTTTTATTGCACCAAAAGTGCAAAAAATCGCTGGCAACAGTGTCTGCGGCACATTCTGAAATGCCGCGCGTGTACCTTTGAAAGAAACGGACAATACCAACACACAAAAGGGCTCGTACCGAAGCAAAAAAACCAAAACCGCGGTGTGCGTTGTCACTGGCGCATGGGAAGCTTGCTATAATCGCGTTTGTCATAAACGCTTGTTTGATTACAAACTTACAAACATATTGCACGATTGAAAATATTCTTTTGGTGAAAATTGCGTTTTTTATTTCTTTTGGAAATCATATCATACATTGCTTTCATCATAAGACTTTCTTTTGTGCTGACGTTATAAATAAATAAAGTCGATGTTATGAATTGAAAAAAGTTCTACCATTGTTATATTCTTTAGTAAGAAAGGCTCTATCTCACCCCAGGTGGGATTAAATCGGGTTTTTTATTCTACATTTGAAATAACAAGCCGTGGGTTCAACATTTCAGTGAAAAATGTGTTTTAACATGCATTATCTTCTGCGGTTTTTTTTTGATATCATTATTTAAAAAAAGCTATGTTTTTTCCATTTTTTTTGTTGCAGTACTGACACCGAAAATTCACAAAAAATAAAAAATGTTTTTGAACTGATCTGATCATGCTAAACACGATTGTAAATACAGGAAAATGCATTTTCAATTGTTTTAAGATGATTGCAAGTCTTTTCTGATGGAAATAGCCTTGAAGCCTTGAAGTTTTTTTTTAACAACGACTGAAACACAATATTATTTAACTGCCCATGTTTACATAAATGTTTCTAATGCAAATTAGCAAACTGAGAAAACGCAAAGCCAACTATTTACTTTTCGTAGTTTATCTGAAAGATTTTAGAACCAGACAGCACCATTGACTCAATAATTATGATAATGGATATGGGACATTTAGGTAGAAAATGTACTCACTAGCCCATTTAAAGCTCCGATTAAAAAATGTAAAAGATTTTCCGAAAGCATATTGAACATAAGGTCTCAAGCAAAATCTTCAACTTTGATTGATAATTTGCTTGCCTTGCGCAAACAAGTTTTATGTTTGAAAATAGCATTATTTTTTAAATAACACTTTTTAAGCACTTAGGCCATATTTGCATATTTTAAGATTTTGTTTGATTTAAATAACTTTAAATTATATTTTAAATTTTATTGCGTTCGCTTTCAAATTAGTAACTAATACCTCGTTACTTCTATTGAATCGGAAGTTGTTCAGTGATTCGTTACGGCTGTTATTGATTAAGAAATGAAAAATTGCAGCAATATATTCTCATGTTGGCTTGTAAAGGAAAATCGAAAGAAAAAACCTCCACCATGATTAATTTGCAGTTGTCGCTCACACTGAATGTGCGCGTGTGTCATCTCAAAAGTCGAGGCATTCACCAAAAAACCAATCTGTTACGCAAAAGAAACATTTCTTCAAGACAGCAGAAGAAAAAAAAACGAGTAAAAGAAACATTCAAAAGTGTTCGCCCAAAAAGTTATGAAACAACAACAAACGAGCAGCAAACGACGACGACGACGACGCCGGCAAATGAACACATCCTTCGCCTTCGAAACAGGCCGGAACTCGTCGACGACAGTCCTTCTTGCGTCCCCGTGGAAAGAAGTATATTATAAAGACATTACTCAGAAATTAACTGTATAAACTTCTGTTAACTGCCTTAAGAGAAAACTCAAACAGAACTGCTGAATTGTGCGCGCTGCTCGGTTATTGCCTAGCCGCTTCAGGGCCGGGCGCGCAAGATTTACGAAAGACCGGTTCCCCTCTCTAGCCCAAAAGTTTCGAGGCGCGGAAAAGTGAAAATTAAGCCCCGGGAAAAAGCGCGCGCGCGCGATGAAATGTAAATGAAAACTTCATCAAGCAAACAGTGAAGGAATAGCAGCAGCAAGTGTGAGTGCCAAATGAGCAACACAAATAAAAATGAAAAATATTAAATGAGAAAAACTTATGGGAAAAGAAAAATGTATTCGGGAAAATGGAAAACAGCAGCAGCAGAATGGCGCGGAATGGTATTTAATTTACTGGCCCTGCTGACTTTGCGCCTATATCAGTCTGGATTCGCATTCTTCTGTTTTTTTTAGTGGAAGGAGGAAAATAGCAGCTCAAAGTAGCAAATTTTTAGCATAACTTGGAGTCTTGGCCCGGTGCTGTTTGGCCTTTCACTGCTGCAAATCCCGAGTCTGAAATGTGGGCTATTTGATTAAACTGTGTGCCCACCGGGAAGCGTGATTATCGCGCGAGCAAGCGTTTCATAATAGACTTTGGGAAAGTTGGCATCATTAGCATTTCAAAGGAAATTTACGGCCGGATATTGGATGTGGGTGGGCCACCTTTTAGTGTGAGATAATAAAAATTATTAACTTTTGCCATTTGAAGACGAGACCAGTATGACGAAGACGTTTTTTTTGTTGCGCGTCATCTCATGATCTGACCCAAGGCGATGAAATTTCTAAATTTTAAATTGGGTTCCTAAGAATCACCCACAGATCAAAAATGTGTTGTTTAATTTTTTTAACTTTATTGTTAAGATGCTCGAGTCTTTGTGTTATAAATATATTTTTTTCCGATGGCTATTCAGGGTTATGTATCGCCCGTCGAATGACCCGCGATTCCATTTTGGATTCCTATATTGAATGGGCTTCGTCATGCACATTGAATATGTCTTGCAAGTCTTCACCTAAAATTTCAGCCAAATTGGTCCATCCCATCTTGAGATATCGTGGCACCCGTAAATCAACTCGGTGTTCAGAGAAAAACGCTCGCAAAGTTTGACAGTTCGCTTTGCGCATGGCAAAATTTTGAAATAAAATCGTTTCTTACTCAGTTTAATCATGAAATGTGTTCACGAAACTTTCAGGAGTGATTGAAAATTATCTTTTAAGTGGATTTAATAAATTTCCTGAAACATGAAATTTTGTGTTTTTCTACATGTATGTAACCCCTTAATCATTGCCATGATTTTTCGTTAAAAGATATAAATTTGGTGCCCCTATCAATATTTTGACAAAATTCTTTCTACAAGTTGTTTAGAATAGTGCCCTACACATGCTGATTCATTTTGGTGCAGAAATTCGTTAAATTGAATTCAATACGGAGCATTTTAGAGTGATGATCAATTTTCTTCGAAAATGATCAACTGCTTCACCTTAAACGTCTTTAACCGATCTGAGGACAAACAATTCAAAATTTGTAAAAAGATTAAAAAGTTTGTATTTGATTAAAATTACATGAATTAACATTATTAAATGTATTAGGGTAATTCTCCGCCAACTCACACAGCAGTTGCCCCGACCCCTCTTCGATTTGCGTGAAACTTTGTCCTAAGGGGTAACTTTTGTCCCTGATCACGAATCTGAGTTCCGTTTTTTGATATCTCGTGACAGAGGGGCGGTACGACCCCTGTCAGTTTTGATCATGTGAAAAAGAGGTGTTTTTCAATCATTTACAGCCTGAAAGGGTGATGAGATAGAAATTTGGTGTCAAAGGGACTCTTATGTAAAAATAGACGCTCGATTTGATGGCGTACTCAGAATTCCGAAAAAACGTATTTTTCATTAAAAAAAAACACTTCAAAAAGTTTTAAAAATTCTCCCATTTTCCGTTATTCGACTGTACATTTTTTTGGAACATTTCATTTTAAGGGACATGAATCTACATTGACCCAGAAGGGTAATTTTTCAATTACAATTACAAAAATTTTGATGTGTAAACATAAGGGGTTTGTTTATAAACATCACGAGTTATCGCGATTTTACGAAAAAAAAGTTTTAAAAATTTTACATTTTGCGTTTCTCGTTGTTTCGTCGCCCGTGTCTGTCGCGGGTGACAATGAACGGCCATGATCAACGACGACCAACTTTTCCAAAACTTTATTTTCGTAAAATCGCGATAACTCGTGATGTTAACAAGCAATCCCCTTATGCTTATATATCAATTTTATTGTAATTGTCTGCTCTACAACTTTGTAGAACATTGTTACACTCTAAAAAATAACCCTGCAATGTTAGAAAAAACATGAAATTTAAAAATGAAAATTTTTGTTCTAAATGAAAAAATTACCCTTCTGGGTCAATGTAGATTCGAAAAGTACATTAAATTTCCCATAAAATGACATGTTCCAAAATATTTTACAGTCAAGTAACGGAAAATGGCAGAGTTTTTAAAACTTTTAAAGTGTTTGTTTCGATGAAAAATACTTTTTTTTTGGAATTCTAAGTACGCCATCAAATCGGGCGTCTAATTTTACATAAAAGTTCCTTTGACACCAAATTTCAATCTCATCACCGTTTCAGGCTGTAAATGATTGAAAAACACCTCTTTTTCGCATGTTCAAAAATGAAAGGGGTCGTACCGCCCTCCGTCACGAGATATCAAAAAACGAACCTCGGATTCCTGATCAGGGACAAAAGTTACCCCTTAGGATAAAGTTTCACTCAAATCGAAGAGGGGTCGGGGCAACTTTTCCCGATTTCGTGTGAGTTGGTAGAGAATAACCCATTATGAACAAATTAGAATCAATTTTACAAGTGTTTTCAATGAAAATTAAAATTTGAAATAGTCAATAATTTTATTTTGGCTTTAAATTTTTTGACGGTTTTATAAACAGGTAAATCATTATGAAACTAAAATGGTGCATTTTTGCTCTTTTTTTATATTGTTTGTCTTGTTTAGTTTATAATAAAGATAGTTTGAATGAAAAAAAAACTGCTGAAATGGCTTGTGAACTGATTTTAAATAATTTGCCAATGTTTTTCAATTTAGAATTTAAAAAGATTCACATTTTTATTTCGGAAATGTCAGACTTTAAACCAGGAACAGACGTTCAAACCTGATGAAAATTCTTCAACGGAAGGGCACTTAAAGGTCCTTTTCAAATATCTGTGACCTAGAAAATATTTAACCTTGGGATTTTTTTATTAATCTAATTTGAAATTTATCCATATATTTCAAAGGAGGCGCGCGATACTTCTTGAATCTTCACTTAAAACGATGCTTTTTAGATGATCGTGCACCTCCATCAAAATATATGAAAAAACTTAAAATTGGAAAAAATATTTTCAAGGATACTTGAAAAGGATCCTCTAAGCGTCCTTCCGACGAACAACAAATTAAGGTACCGTAAACCGGGGTGACTTTGATAGGATTTCAATTTGTTTTTAGAATAATTTCCAACAGGTAAGGTTTTTCTCAAGATTATTATTTTTAAAACATGTACTGGGGTAGACCACACAAAGTCCATGCACTATTTTGGAAAAAAAAGTTTTTTCAATAATGTTTAGAAAAATAGTAACGTTAAGAATTCTTGGTTTTAATTCCGGGGTGACTTTGATAGTCATAGTTTTTCTTGTTAAAATCATATTTAAGATGTTCAAACTTTATTTGTACGCTAAATGTACCATCACTAAAGAAGCTGATATAGCTTTTAAGAAAAAAATCAATGTTTATATTTAGTTAACTAAGTGTTTAAGCTTTTTAGCAAAATACATATAAATTTTTGGTAAAATTGTTAAAAAGTCGGAATTTTGCCTGAAATTTGTTAAAACTAGTTTTGTTTGTAAAATTATCGATTTATATAGCATTTTATACTGAATTTGAAGCACGAATCACAAGTTTTCACATTTTACATGAAATTTGTTCAACTGAAATTGCCTATAAATTTGGAGATTTTTTTTTTATTGTGTTTCAAAAACGCATATTAATTTATTACTTACAAACTTTTTTAACCTTCTCCCAGTGGAAAATTGTCCAAAGAATCCGAAAATGCATTGCGTTTTCCGATTAAAAATCATGTTTATTGAGAAAATCAAGACAATTTGTGAAGTTTAAAATAATGACTTTCATCAACATTTTCTTAACTATATTTAACTAACTTTTTAAACTCGTCAAAATTTTATGAAATGTTCTTCTTGAGGTGCTTTGAACACATCTCTACCACGGTCAGTATGTTTCTAAACCATTCCGCACGTATTTTAATTGTACTCTTAATTTTGCGGAAAAATCGCAAACCTATCAAAGTCACCCCGGTTATCAAAGTCACCCCGTTTTACGGTAAATTGATTTGCAATAATTATCTCCTTCAGCCATGGCGTGCTGTACAATCAGTGAACTTATGACCTAATTTTGGATCCAAAATTTAGATGGGGAAGTCGAATGAAATATGAAAACGCGTTTTATTTAAGCTCAGAAAACTTTCCAAAAAGACTGGCAATCTTGTCTAAATCTTTACCTCACTTATCACAGTTCTTGTCAATATAAATAGGGATTTGTAATGTTCACGAACCGTACAAGTATTCTGATGTCATAAAATTTAAACATTGAAAAACTTGTTCATTTCTGAAACTAATTGGATTTTGCCTATTTTTTGAAGATTGTTTACTCAGATTTGGATGAATGTTAACAACAATCAATGATCAGAAAAAATGAAATTCTATTGGATAATAAAGAGTTTATGATACTTGCTCCTTTTTCTAGCCAAAAGACGCAAAAGCGGCTGTAAGGTGGGAGTTACGGTCCAGCCAATATGAGTATCGCGTCCAGTATGGAAAATCTTACAACTCCGCCATCCAATTGATCAAATATCATTTTTGTGTAGAGATTGGAGTGCTGATTATCACGAGTATTAAATTTAAAATTGAGGGGGGATTTAGGGGGGGATTTTTTGTCCAATTTGACAAGTTATAAGTATTTTTTTCATGAATTCATTTGTTTGTTGTGTCTACTTGGTAATTCTTCACACGTCACCGAAACAAGCGTGCATCAAGCCGTGGTCTTTCATCAAAAAGCTCCCACCGCCCAAATGAAGCCATAAACATGCCAGCAAACGTACACCGAAAAGCACTCCGCTGACATTGAATATTTTCCCATTTTCATTATTAGTGTACTATATTTTGATGAATGGCACGAGCAATTTTCTTCCATTCGGCTCGGCTCAACAACGCCATTAAAAAGATGACAAAACTGCCACCATTTCGCCTTCACGCCAGCGAGCCCTGTCCCATTCGTAAACATGTTCCGAAATCCCCCCCCCCCTCCTTCCGCTTGCACCTGGTCTGGTCCCTCTCCACTTTTCCACCGATGAATACCAAATTATGCAAATCTATGCAAAGTTATGCCTCGCCGGAAGAAGAAGCCTGAAATAACGCTTATGCAAATCACTGCCCTGGCAGGTTGGCTTTCCCGCGGCGGTGTGCTTTCCTTTCCAATTGTGTGCTTTTTCTCTCAATTCCGTCAGACGACGCATTGTGAGGGGAAATTTGGGGAAAATTTGACAACAAAAATGTAATTTTTGAATAGTAAAGTTTTCTTATCAAGAATAAAAAAAGCTGTTCAAAATGCATTTTACTTAATCATTAAATTAATGCTCTTCCTTCCTTTCTTCCTTGTTTTCCTATTAATACACGAAAAAGTAAACGGTTAGTGGGCACTCACGTGTGACAACATAATAATGTCATTTGAAGTAATAAAGCCTTCTTTTGCAGCTTCAACTTTCTCACTGTTTGATCTTCACAGACCCCAGAAACTTGATTTTAATCTTGACAAAATCCATGCAGTTTTGACACTTTTTGTATGAAATGTAGTCCGATCAAACCGTGCTATTTTGCCACACGTGCATTTTTGGCTAAATTGAGTGAAGAAAGACTTTTTTGCAGCGTCAAATTCCTCACTTTTTAACTATTACAGATAACGTCATGATTCGAAATCCGGACACTTAGTAGCGTATCATTTTTGTTATAGCTGGCAAAAAATCATGTAATAAGTTGGAAAAGTAGAAATATCATAAGGATGTAGTATCAACAGTCAGTTTCAAGAAAATGCATGAAAAATATGTCTCTTCTAACAATTTTTCATCAGAATTTTAAAATTAAAATGACTTGTTGTGACACTTTTGCTTCGATTTTACTTATGAATCACACAAATTTGGACTGAAATGTTAGTGAATGGCATTCTTTAGGCCTCAAATAAGCTGTTAACATCAAAACAATCGATAGTTTTTATAAAAATTTGCTAGAATTTAAGAAAATCGAAACCATAAATTTCTGCTTTGCCTTCCCGGTGCTTCGAACGCCTATGAAATATTTCAAGTGAAATGTTTCGCATGTTTGGTAAACTTATAATTTTACTGTATTTAATTGTTTTGGCATTAACTACATCGTTCAAACAAACTTTAAATGAAAGTTGATGTTTGAATTCATCAAATAAAACAGTATTGACATTCATAATGCGAATTTATATCCAAATAATTGATAAAACAAGATGAGGTGTCCGGGTTACGATGCGTCCGGGAATTCGAATTATGACGTTATCCAGAACTTGATTTCAATCTTGACTCCGTGCAATGATGACACTCTTCGTATAAAATGTAGTCCGATCAGATCGTGCTATTTCGCCACAGCCTGAAGTTGCGACAAGTTGTCAAAGGGAATTTGAGTCGGATGCTATTTTATCATTATTGCAGGCACGTTTATTGCTGACATTTTTTTTTTACCGTAAAGATTCAGTGATTTCAAGTAAGTTTTTATGGAGTAATAAACAAAAGAGATAACAAAATTAATAAATTTTGCCCATCCACCTCAAACCCACCGTGCCCTCAGGACGGATATGTCCTTATCGTCCTGTGTGAATGTGTCCCGAAATCGTACAGCCTTGCCGATTGATATTATTGAGGCGTCACTCCGCGAATCGGTATACCGGTTTCGCGGAAATGGGTAAATGTGACAGCGGAACGGAAGTGGAGCTTATTTTATGGTCTCTCAGCTAAATCGCGGCGGCTTTCCTCATTGATTCACTTTTGAGGCGCTAAAGTGTCGATAAAAGAGCCTTTATTAGAATAAAATCCATAAACTGCATTCAATTCGGCGCGAATCGAATTTATTCGCGACGGATTTTAGAGCCAGAGACAGAGAGAGAGGGTGGATTCGGGGTTGCCATTTTGATGGACTAAAAGAGAAAACCGTTAAAATTTCCCCCGGAAATAGATATAAATAAAGGCACCAGCAGGGGCAGCGCTTTCATGATTTATTCATCAATCTGCACCGCAAATCCGGTCACCGCCATCTCGTGGCGAGCACTTCCAAAATCTGGGACAAAACCGGGGCGGGACAGCCCGGATTAGCGTGAGAGTTCTTTCTTTGCATTCCTTCTAAGCTACCTTACTCTTTTTTTGGGCGGCGTTGACGAGTTTGGAGTTCTTTCCCATTCTTATCTGAGGGCCACTGCCGGTTGATTAGCATAATGGCCGGAAATTCATACAATTAGTAATGCAAATCCGGGCCTGGGAATGTCTGCACTTTTGTTTGCTTTCCCGGTCCGGCTCGGGGGAGTGCATCTGGCAGGGACGAGCAGTTGATGAAGAAGTGTTTAAGTTTTGAATTTGATTGAAAGTTTATAAAGCATTTGGCGTCGGTGAGATTTTGATTCTTGAGTTCAGACACGGGTCTTAGAAAGCAGTTAAAAGGTTAGAGGGCTCGAGATTTTGAAACTCCCAGTATTTGATGTTTGCATTTTAACATTTTCCGGGAATTGCTGGGGTCCCGGGAAGTTATTTTTTTAATTTGCTAAGCATAAGGCTGGTACAAATTTTATTAAAATTGTTGTCCTTCTGCTTTGGTAAAGGTCAATGTTTCAAAGTTTCAAGTCGAACTTTTACAATTGAGCAATTCTCTGAGATTTCGGTCATTCGATTTTTTCAGTATTTTTTAATCCGACTGAAACTTTTTTGGTGCCTTCGGTATGCCCAAAGAAGCCATTTTGCATCATTAGTTTGTCCGTATAATTTTCCATACAAATTTGGCAGCTGTCCATACAAAAATGATAGGTGAAAATTGTCTTCAGCAAAGTTGTAGGTATGGATATGGACTACACTGAAAAAAAAAAGATACACGGTAAAAAAAATTTTGGTGATTTTTTATTTAACTTTTTGTAACTAAAACTTGATTTGCAAAAAAACACTATTTTTTTTTGTTTTTTGATATGTTTTAGAGGACATCAAATGCCAACTTTTCAGAAGTTTCCAGAATGGGCAAAAAATCTTTGGCCGAGTTATGATTTTTTGAATCAATACATTTTTTTTCAAAAAATCGAAATATTGATCGCAAAAAATTTTCATTTCATTTTTTGATGTAAAATTGAATTTGCAATCAAAAAGTACTCGAGTGAAATTTTGATAAAGTGTACCGTTTTAGGTATTTTTATGTAACTTTTTTCAAAATAGTCGCAGTTATTGATTTTTTAAAAATAGTGCCCATGTTTGCCCACTTTTGAAAAAAATATCTTTGGAAAGCTGAGAAAATTCTCTATATTTTGCTTTTTCGGACTTTGTTGATACGACCCTTAGTTGCTGAGATATTGCCATGCAAAGGTTTAAAAACAAGAAAATTGATCTTTTCTAAGTCTCACCCAAACAACCCACCATTTTCTAATGTCGATATCTCAGCAACTAATGGTCCGATTTACATTTACATTCGTGAAATTTTCCGATCTTTTCGAAAAAAATATTTTCAAAATTTTTTAATTTTTTTCAATTTTTGCAAAATGGCTTCTTTGGGCATACCGAATCCACCAAAAAAGTTTCAGCTGGATTAAAAAATGCAAAAATTAAAATTAAAGAAAAAAGACTGATTCCGTAGAGAACTTCTCAATTTTGAAACAAAAAGTATTACAGTTATGCTACTACTAAAAATTTGCAAAAAATATCAGAGCAAGACCATTTTTTTTTTATATTAGGCTCAAACTTTGTGGAGGCCCACTCCAAAGAAGCCATTTTGTGTCCCATACAAATCTTCATACAATTTCGGCAGCTGTTCATACAAAAATGATACGTAAATATTCGAAAATCTGAAACTATTCAAGGATTGTTTTGATTGATTTGGTATCTTCGGCAAAGTTGTAGGTATTGATGAGAGAAAATAGGTACACGGGAATAAAATTGATGAGTTTTAAATGAACTTTTTCTGCAAAAAATTAATTTCCCTAAATCCGTATTTTTTAATTTATAATTTTTTTAAATTTTTAAGGGGACACACCCAGCATCTTGTGAGCCATTCTGAAGTATGGACCAAAATTTTGCCGACGAGTTATGATTTTTTTAATAGTGATTCTTGTAAAAAAAATCTGACCTTATTTTTTATGTAAAATTGAATTTGCAATCGAAGAGTACTTTACAATTTTTTTGATCAAGTGCTCCGTTTTCAAAAATACACAAGTTTAATTTAGTCCGAAAAATCCCGGTTTTATTTTTATTTTTTTTAAGTAGTGTCCATTAGGATGGCTCAAGATGGTCGATTTATCAGAACGACGTTTTTTCAACCAGTTGTCCAATCTTCAATGTTTCTTAGACGAAATTGTAGAAAATTTGCTAAACTTTTCGAAAAAAATATTTTCAGGAATGGACAATCATAGACACTATTTTAATAAATAAAAATACCAGAATTTTTCGGACAAAATTTAACTTTGATTGGCTATATTTTGAAAACGGTGCACTTATTCAAAAAAATTGTCAAGTATTTTTCGATTGTAAATTCGATTTTACACAAAAAATAAGGTAAAATAATGTTAAGTACTAGATTTTAATAATATAATATAATAAAATAAAAAAATACGGATTTTGGGAAATAGAATTTCTGTGAAAAAAGTTATTTAAAAAATCAATTTTTTTTTCACTGTACCTATTTTTTCTCGAATAGTCCTCATCAATACATACAACTTTGTCCAAGACACCAAATCAATCAAACAATTCCTTGAAAAGTTACAGATTTTCGAAAATTTACGTACCATTTTTGTATGAACAGTAGGATGCCCAGAAAAAATGACTCCCTGCTCCACAAGCGAAAAACGGTTTATTGAGTAATTTTAAGCATCTGTGCAAATTTTGAGCGAAATTGGTTGAGATTAACCCATTGATATCCGAGCCTAAAGTTGGTGAACGCTAATGACATTTTAGGATTGAGTGTAACAGCTTTGTTATGTTCTACAAAGTTGTAGCGCATTAAATTTCCAATGAGAATCTCACTTTTGGGATTTTTTGGATGAAAGTAGCGTACCCTGAAGACAAAATCGTAAGAAAATTGAGTTTTTTCCTTAGATTTTTTCGATTTTTTTCCATACAAACTTCACCTTTGAGTATCAATGGATAAATTTTGACCGATTTTGCTCATATTTGGCCCAGAGTCCTAAAATAGCTCAAGGAACAATATTCAGCTTGTGGAGCGAGGTTTTGAGAAAAAGTCCCATGTTCTGGGCACCCTAACAAACAGCTGCCAAGATTGTATGGAGACTTGTATGGGTGAACCAATGACACAAAATTACTTCTTTCGTCATAGGGAAGGCCCCCACAATGTTTGAGCAAAATAAAAAAAAAATAATAATGGATTTTTCCGGGTTTGGTGGAGAATTGCGCATCAAAGAATGTATGAAAAAAAAAAAATCTAAATTGATATGTCTTTTTTCCAATCTGTTGTCTCAACAATCAAAACTTGTCTATTTACAATATATTTTAAATTGTAAGCAATTAATTGTTCAAGTTTTTTGAATGCAAATCTCAATTTTCGGCAATATTTTTTGCCCTCTGATCTTTTTTGAATTTTTGAAGGAAAAAAAGTAAAAACTGTGTAGGTGGTTATGTTTGACATGACCAATGTGACAAATAACTGTGCAAGATATTGTTAAAATTCTTGCAAATTTTCGATTCGAACGGTGCTTGATCGTGCCTAGTGTTGGAAATGAGTGAGAAAAGAACCAATCATTTGATTATCTCTGCACCAAAATTCGTATGCTTGATGATTTGATTACTTTTTTTTTCTCTTTTTAAAGCTTGTCGAAATATTAGTTATTTTAGGTGGTTTTGCAATCAAACCTTACTTTTCCAACAGGTTCAGTAAGGTCAATTCTGAAGGCATTGAAATCAATCTAATTAAACGCCCCCAGTCACAGGACGTCACGGGGTTGTCACAACCGGAAGTTGCACCATTGCCCGATATGGAGGTATTTGCTCAATGACATCCTGGCGCGGCATTGCATCACATCCACGTTATCCACGGCTCGTTATCGCTCAACGTTAATTGACTCCAGCAGGCCTATTGTGTGTGTGTGTGTGTTGTGCCCAAAGGGCGTCTCCACTTGTGCCACCCACTCTAACCCAAACATAACCTCCAAGCCCGTTTGACCGGAGGTGTAATATTACGAACCATTTCCGGTCGGATCTGTGCGTCTTCCCTGGGAGGCTACGCAATACACGGTGAAAAATTTTGTGGGAAATAAATCAACGAAAAACCTTCAATTTTACAAAACAGTTTTCAACAGTGCACCCAAAAAGGCATCGATACTTACGTTCGTAGACGGTGAGGGTGGCCTCGGCGGAGACGGCATCGCCGACGCCGTTCTCGGCCATGCACTCGTACGGGGCGTCGTCGCGGCCGGCGCGGACCGGCTCGATTCGCAACATCGAAACTCCATTTGACTCGATCACCGAGTAGCGTGACTGCGTTCCTGCAAAACGGAGGGCAGAGAGGGAGATTCACATGAGTTTCTGCTAGGATATGGGCCTGGATTGGTGAGTGAGTGTCATCGTACCACAATTGGTGAAATATCCCCTCCCGGATGACGACGGAATGTCACATTTGCAGTCAGTCTAAGTGCACTACATTACGATTTGGGCATGAAGCTTGCGCTAATTAGCTGACTTTGAACTGCACCGTGCAAAATTGACGCAAGTCGGCTTATCAGTCATCATTTAGAAATTCTCGAAATGTACATATCTTCCCGAAGAAATTTTCACAATGACCAATCAAATTTTCTCTTTGAGGTCGAAGGATTTTTTTTAGTTTTACCTTGAATTTTACATTAATTACTGTGCAACTATTTCGAGCCTGGCGCCATTCCGAAGCTTATCATCAAAGCTGCTTACGCTGTCTGCCTGTCAGACAGCTCTCTGTGATACAGATGTTTGCTGTCATCGTCGATCGAGTGAAGGATAGATAGGTACTTGCAGCAAGCTAATTTCCCGAACCTCGACGACGACACTTTGACGCGGAAATCGAATCAATGAAGCGTGTAATGGGAGTGGAAATGCGATCCGACTCCAGTGAAGTGAAGAGATTTTTTTAACGGTAGGCATCTGCCTAGGGATATTTTTATAAGAATCTCTAGTAATTTGGGACAAAGGTAAAAATCAAAATTTACGATGGTTTAATTTTTTTACTTTGAAATCCGGAAAACTCATAAAACCATATTTTTCCTATTTGTTTTTGGAGGCTTCAATGGTTGGCTCAATATCTGCTGAGGGCCAATCTTTATTCTCTTTGAAGCAAAATTGTAGGAAATGTTCTGACCTTTATGATTATTTTTAATGTATGATAAAAACTGGCGACAATCGAAAAAAAAAAGAAAAGAAAATGATAACTTGGTCAAAGAAATTTGCATCATTATAAATCAAAAGATGGACTGTTTTGTGTCCAAAAGTAATTTTATTTAAAGCATTCCTTTTTCTGAATCATTTACATAAAAATGCACAACATCTGGTGTAAATTTCCTTAACTGTTGACCCCTTCCATTTTTGAACATGCGAAAAAAGAGGTGTTTTCAATAATTTGCAGCCTGAAACGGTGATGAGATAGAAAATTGGTGTCAAAGGGACTTTTATGTAAAATTAGACGCCCGATTTGATGGCGTACTCAGAATTCCGAAAAAAAGTATTTTTCATCGAAAAAAAAAACACAAAAAAAGTTTTAAAAATTCTGCCATTTTCCGTTACTTAACTGTAAAAAAAATTGGAACATGTCATTTTATGGGAAATTTAATGTACTTTTTGAATCCCAACGGTCATTCTTGATTTAGAACAAAAATTTTCATTTTAAAATTTCGTCTTTTTTCTAACTTTGCAGGGTTATTTTTTAGAGTGTAACAATGTTCTATAAAGTTGTAGAGCTAACAATTAAAAAAAAATGATATAGAAACATAAGGGGTTTGCTTGTAAACATCACGAGTTATCGTGATTCTACGAAAAAAAAGTTTTGAAATAGTTCTTTTTTGCGTTTCTCTTTGTTTTGTCGTCCATGTCTGTCGCGGGTGACCATGAACGGCCATGATCAACGACGACCCATTTTTTCAAAACTTTTTTTTCGTAGAATCGCCATAACTCATGATGTTTACAAGCAAACCTCTTATGTTTATATATCAAAATTTTTATCGTTGTCTGCTCTACAACTTTGTAGAACATTGTTACACTCAAAAAAATATCCCTGCAAAGTTAGCAAAAACACGACATTTTTAAATGAAATATTTGTTCTTAATGAAAAAAGACCCTTCTGGGTCAATGTAGATTCGAAAAGTACATAAAATTTCCCATAAAATGACATGTTCCAATTTTTTTTACAGTTGAGTAACGGAAAATTTCATAGCTTTTAAAAAACATTAGTGTTTTTTTCGATGAAAAATACGTTTCTTCGGAATTCTGAGTACTCCATCAAATCGGGCGTTGAATTCCCAAAATATTTTTTTTTATTTTAAACATTTTTTGATAAGTTTGAAGGGACTGAAAAGTAATCTTTTTCGTTAGATGGCTAGAGCTTAAAAAAGCTAAAAAACTGGAATCAAATTTATATTTTTTTGAAAAATAATGTGACTTTTGGAAAATCGAGAATTTTTGAATGCAAATTCACATTAGGAATCAAAAATGGCTTAATTTTTTTTAGGTGCACAGTTTTAATTTATATTTATATTTTTTCTAAGCTTTTCAAAAATATTGTTGCATGGGGACTTTTACTTCATTGATTATTATTGTTATTGGTTCTATTAATTACACTTTACCACTTCAGTGGCATTAACAAAACAATTTTTTTAAATATTTTTCTAAAAAAAACTTAAAATTACCTTTTAGTTTATAACAACGGTGCATTTCATTTTCATTTTTAGTTGTAAATCTGATTTTGCATACACAAATAACATTCAAAATTTTGTTTGACAATTTTTCGTTTTTTTCCCAAAAATCATATTTTTTCCAAAAAACATTTTTTAAAAGATCTCATTTCTTTTCTAAAAAGCTTCAGCTTGGTAACAAGATTCTGAACATCCTTAACTGTAGCGACAAAGATGCATTTTCAGTTTCCTAAAGCCTATACAAAAAATTTGGAAATAAAAAAATGCGTATTTTGAGAATTCTACTTTCAGTGATAAAAAGTCAAATAAAAAATTGGAAAATGTTGTTGTCCGTGTACCATTCATTCTGAATCATAAACTACAACTTTGCATGGTCGCAAAAGTATGAAATTCACATAGTCAAAACATGAAATTTTTAAACAATCAAAATGGTTCTAAGATTCAAAATCGTTATTTAATCCACCTTTAGGTCGTTGGTGCCTTCCTCACATTCATAAAGTGAATACACGGCCTCAAAAAAGTCTAAAATAACAATTAAGTGCTTATAACTTTTGAAAGGGTTGTCAGATTTTAAATCTTTTTGACTCGTTGGTAAGGTCTTTTGATTACCTATCCATCGATGGGTCGCATGATAGGTCCGAACAACTTTTTCACCGAAATATTTGAGATCCGGCTTCAAAAAAGTGTATAAATAACACTTAAGTACTCATAACTTTTGATGGGGTTGTCAGATCTTCAATCTTTTGTAAGCGTTGGAAAGATCTTTCAAATACCTTTCTATCAATATATAGCATTACGGGTTCTCACCACCCTTTTTACAATCTTCTGGAGTTTAGCTAAAATCGTTTTTTTAGCATAACTTTTGAAGTACTTTTCTAAACTTCATAATATTAACTAGGGTCTTGTGGGACCCCAAGACGAATCGAATGAAACCAAAACGGTCCAGATCGGTTCAGCCTGTCCGGAGATAATCGTGTGCATATTTTTTCGGTGCACGGACTTACAGACATACATACGCACAGACATTTGTTCAGAATTTGATTCTGAGTCGATAGGTATACGTGAAGGTGGGTTTACGAGGTCAAATTAAGAAGTTTATTTTTCGAGTTATTTTATAGCCTTTCCTCATTGAGGTGAGGAAGGCAAAATGTCTGTTCAACCAATTTTATTGGTTTTTGGTAGATTAAGCAAAGTTGGTGGCCGTCTTACCCCGCGTATTTCATATTAATACTTTTTATTATTTTTAAATTGAATAAAGCTAATGAAAAGGGTTATTCAGACCTAGTAATCTTAATATTTCATTAAAGAACTAATGGTATCTATTAAGAAGACTATCTTTGGAGTGTTATTGGCTAAATCCGGTTAACCTGGAACGGTCAACTTCAACATTTTTCATATCAAACTCCATTATATTGAAAGATAAGACAATTTATGGACATGTCATTGTTCTGTGACCCAATCTTGGCAACTCCGGATATCATAACCGGTGGTCACTTGGGGACATTTCTTGAATATGGCATAACACTTTTTATCTGACATACCAAATTTGAAAGACATAAATTCAAATCAAATCGGTCGAAAAAGACTTGATTGGGGATCAGACAACCCTAACTTCCCTTCTGATTGCTTAAGTGATATTTATATACCTTCTTGAAGCCGGATGTCAGTAATTTCGGTGAAAGTTAAATTTTATGTGGGGCAGGTATTAACCACGTCGGTGTTTTATGTTTGTTTTTAATTGAATATCACTTACCCATAATTTTCTTGCCATTTTTCCTCCACACAATGTTCGGCGCCGGATCTCCGCGGGCACCGCAGAAGAACGTCGCGACGCCTCCCACGCGCACTCCCTGGTTCGACGGCTTCCGGATGATTTCGGGCGGATCTGCAATGGGACAAAAGAAGGGGAAAAAAACAAATTAGCACCTTCCCGGAATATGGCAGTTAATCCTGCACCACCCACAGCTTCCCCTGTCCCAACCCCACTTGACTTACGTGTCAGATAAATGAAGGGATGATAATCGGTGAAGTTCCCATCTGGAAAAGGCGTTTTTTTTCGGAGAAAACACGTTGGTTACCTTCCGGGCGTGTGGTTCGACGTTTGAGTAGAGTAGGATCGATGACGATTTCGATGGAAATAACCTTTGCATGATCCCATCCCACGTAATTGACACCGATGTTCCCCGCCAATCAGGGAGATGCCCAAAACCATAACCAGCTTCCCAACGGCGATGACAACGACAACGACACGGTGAATTTCCTTCGAGGAAAACACAAGAATCAACCCGAGTCCCTTTACCTTCCGGACGCTGCAGGGCACTTTGGTAGTTCAAAGAAATACCAGCTAATTTCCCCCCTTCCCAAGCATCAACCTGGCGCGTTAATTTCCCGAGGCTTTGGCAACCAATTCGGCAAATTTCAATTAAGTCAATCGGGGAGAGTTTTTCGGCGCGTAATTTTTCAATTTTCTAAGCCGCGGAAGCTGCTGCCAACCTGTTAAAGATTTTTAATCAACAGTTTGGCCGTGCCTGGTTCAAGATGTAAAAACTTGGCTTTGAGAAGGAGTTGGGGGACAGTTTGTTGCGTGAACAATGGGAAGAGACAGTTAGGGTAAACCTAAAAAACTTTTTCGTAAAAAATCAAATTCAATTCGGTGTAAGGTTGAAGATCGTACAATCTGCCAAAATTCTCCCAGCGCCAAGTTAGGGCCATAAACCCCCCAAAAATGAATGGTGGCCCACTAAGAACCGAAAACGGAATCGGTACCGACGGCGTGCACTCTGGATACTAAAACAATTTATATTCAAATTACGTCCTGAAGCTGCTGCTCGACATCAGCCCTCGTCTCATCGCGAGGAAGCCCACCTCAGCCGCCTTCGCCCGGGACCAAGGAACCGTTTTCCAATTAACCGTCCGGAGAGGTAATTAACCAAAATTACGTTACATGAATTTTTAATGCTCATTTTTTTCTGTTGGTTACAAAGCAGACTGTGGTTGCCTTTTCAGGGCTGCGAGCTTTGTGGGGCACATCTCGATTGAGTTGTTGAAATAATGGCCGGTGGAAAATTCGGTGGAGGTTTTTCCGAATTAGACGCCTCGGGGAGGAACCTCCCTTTATTGTGCAAATTGATCGTATCTCTGGCCCGCAGAGTAAACGTTGTTGCGCGGCCGCCGGAAGTTTCATTAACTTTACAACAATAATTGCTCTCTGGCTCTGGCCGGAGTTGTTGAGCAGTTGTTCTTGGTAAATGGTAAAGTTCACGGCGCCGGGTACAGAGATGGTCCGAACAGGTACAGCTCTCGGAGAAGGGGGCAGGTGGGCTGCACCATCAATATTTGATAGAAAATTAGTAATATAAAAGCCGCCGATGGCGCTGGTGGTGACGGAGGAGGTGCTGAGTATAAAATGTAACGCCCTGGCTGGATATCGTGTTTGCTGGTTTGTACAAAACCACCTCGTTTTGAAGGGGGAAACGGGAGAAGGAAGTTTCATTACAGGCACGATTGTTGTTTTTTGTCCTAATTCCATTACCGAAGAACAACTAGACGACAGGGGTAGTTTGGCAGTAGTTGGTATGGGTTGAAAAAAAAAATGATCGTCGGTAAATTTCAGAAATAAAATCAGGCAGTGGCATGAGAAAAAGAGACTGAAAAATTCAAGACTTGTAATATTTTCAAATAATTTCCCTGGTTGTCTTGTTTGCACGTACTTGGTTAAGCAATTTTTCCTACTCATTTCATGTTTCTTATTTTGAACTTTACATTTTAATATTACATTTTTCATCCTTTGCTTTGAGAAAATTCACCTTCGAGTTGCAATAAATTGAGGTGTACAAATCGTCAACAGTCTCATTTCAATATTTCTGGAGCAACATTTGAAAGGGGCAGTACGACATTGCCCTTACGGCCTTTCATTACACGCGTTTAAATGGGACGAAAGGCCGTAAGAGCAATGCCGCACCGCCCCTTTCAAATTTTGCTCCAGATTTTTTGTATTTTTTTCTTTTTCAAGATTTCATTTAAATAAGATTTCTGATTTGTTTGATTTTACTTAACTTTTAACACGTTTTTGAATATTACTCAATACATTGTAAAAATGTGAAAAATTAGCATAGAATCAAAAAGTGGCGGAAGAATATATGCAAGGCGCAGAATATTTAAAAAATAATTATTGCACGGTGTAGAACATGGCTGAATGTATAACAAAATTGGAAATCTTAAATATTTTCAATTCATTTATTTTTCCATAAAAATTATGAAGTTTTTTTTAAAGCATATTTTTGCCCTCTAATCAAGGGTCCTGATTTTCAGTTAATAGATCAGAAATCACTCACTCATCACCGAACGAATCTTTGCCGACCGGAGCGCGCAACCATTCGCGAGCGAACACGACAGGCTGGTGGCAAGCGGCTTGCTCAATCGCTTTACTCAGCGAAACAAATACTTTGTGATTTTCTTTTCCTACTCCGTCCGTCAACCCGAGTCATACACGAATAAGCTCAGAGAGGAGAGAGCCAAAAAAATACTAGCGCGTTGCTCATTTGGCCTTGACTACCACACTTTGCCGTTAATTAAAATTTGGTATGGTGGAAATTGCTGCCAAACGTGTCTTTGATGTTGCGTAAACAACAAAATTGCAAAATATTATTGATATCATTGATTTCAGGCAATTTCTTAAATGATCAAAACAAAGCCGATCGCAAACTATTCTCAGTCAGCTTTGAGCGACTTAACGAAATCGGTCTCTCTGAACCGCTGTGCTACCCGATTGGAGTGAGAGGGAGGGCAAAGAGAGAGTTGTTCAATAGCGATTGGTGTGGAAGTGACAAACGGTAGGATTACATCAGAGCAGTTTTTCGTCGCTCTAGATTTGTGCCCGCGAGTGACTTAGTCTTTTTGGAGCAACCAGGACCCTTGCTCTAATTTTCTAATTGAAAAAAATTGGAGGGCAAAAATATGTTTTTGAAAAAACTTCGAAATTCGTATGGAAAAAGACATGCAATAACATTTTCCTGCATTGAAAATCATTTTTCATTTTTCATTTTTTTTCGTCCATAGAAATTTTCAAAAATGTTTCATGCATTAACATTGAAAATCAAACCATTAGTTGCTGAGATATCGTCATTGGAAAATGGTGGGTTGTTTTGATGAGATTTAGAAAACTTCAATTTTCGTGTTTCTTTTTCTTAAAGCGGCTCTATCTCAGCAACCCGAGGTCCAATCTTCATTGTCTCTTAGACAACTTTATAGCAAATTGTCTGAACCTTTCAAAAAAAAAAAAAATTTTTTTTTAGAAATGGTCACTCATGGTCACTATTTTTAAAAATTGAAAAACTGCAAATATTTCGCTAAAATCAAACTAGACTAGACTAGACTAGACTAGACTAGACTAGACTAGACTAGACTAGACTAGACTAGACTAGACTAGACTAGACTAGACTAGACTAGACTAGACTAGACTAGACTAGACTAGACTAGACTAGACTAGACTAGACTAGACTAGACTAGACTAGACTAGACTAGACTAGACTAGACTAGACTAGACTAGACTAGACTAGACTAGACTAGACTACACTAGATTACATTAGATTAGAATAGATTAAAATTAATTAGATTAGATTAAATTGAATTAGATTCGATTAAATTTCATTAGGTTTTGTTTGGTTAGATTAGATTAGATTAGAATATACAGATATAGCTCAGCTAATACTTTTTGAAGAATTTTTAACTGTATCACATATTGATGTGTTATTGTGGTTTTAAGGTATTTTGCTGACACCAATAAAATCTTATCATTCTCCCTTAGGCTCTTTTTTTTAATTTGCAAAAATGGCATACTGGGCGCCCTGGGGCTACCTGAAGGGGCGCTTTATCTTTGTCAAGAAGGCGCAGCACAAATCGGCAACTTGGAAAATTTTGCAAAATACAAAGTTTCTCTTGGGCCCTGCTGAGGGCGCCAAATTGTTTAAGGAGGGCGATCTTTTTGTTAAAGAACTTTTTAGTCGACGACTAACCTACAGCTCAGCCCTGATCTCCCTTATGTGTGTGTGTGTGTGTGTGTGTGTGTGGTCCAATCCAATACCCGCTAACCGGTAGCGAAATTATGGGAAAGTATATTTTGTATCAGACTTTGTACACGGAGAAAAAAGAGTTTCCATAATCGTGAACAAGCGTTCATGAAAATGGGAACCTCGAACAAAGTGTTCAAATCCCATGGTACGATTTTGAAAAACGTACCATGAAATTTGAACACTTTGTTCGTGGTTCTCATTTTCATGAACGCTTGTTCACGATTTTAAGAACTCTTTTTTCTCCGTGTATATGCCGAATGCTGATACAACTTATCTCAGTCCCGGGTATTAGGTGGTGATAGCCCTCGCGCTGCTTCCAACGACCCATTTCAGAATGGCAGAGATCCTAGCGGCCCAATTCCGAGGTCGTTGGGCATTGTCCGGCCCCGCCTTAACATAGAAGCAAGCACCGGACGGATCCTTGACCTATCTTAAGACTCCCAATCCCTTCAGGCAAATCAGGGATCAGAGCGTATTTAATATGAGAAGAATAACAACATGTTTTATAACCTTCTGATGGCCGACTGGTTAGAGTCCCAGACCATCAATCCAAAGGTGTGAGTTCGAATCCCACCTGATTCAGTTTCGTTTTTGTTCATATTCAAAGTTCCAATTCCTGATTCCAAATTTCAAAGGTACCGACCGGGATTTGATCCCTGAACCTTCTGCTTGTGAGGCAGAAGCCGTAGACATTAAGCCATGGAGCCGGTGTAGCCCTGATCTCCCTTAGGCTCTTTTTTTTAATTTGCAAAAAGGGAGCTTTATCTTTGGCAAGAAGGCGCAGCACAAATCGGCAACTTGGCAAATTTGCAAAATGCTAAGTTTCTCTTGGGCCCTGCTGAGGGCGCCAAATTGTTTAAGGAGGGCGACCTTTTTGTTAAAGAACTTGTTAGTCGACGACTAACCTCGACTAACCTACAGCTCAGCCCTGATCATTAATATGTGCAATTATTTTCTATTGGCATAAATTATCAAAATATTGAATAACTTTCGCCTTAAAAGAATTAAAATATTATGATTTTTTTTTAATGCTTTTCATTGCATGTCTTATATTTTAAATGTAAGTACAGTCCAGACTCGATTACCCGAAGCCTCGATTATGCGCAGTTTCGATTATCCAAAGTTCGATTATCCGAATATTTGTATGAGACTTCAGATAATCGAATCACAAACAAAAAAAACTTTTATTACTTTTAACATCAAATTCAAACTCTACGATTCCACTTTAGTCAAATTTGAATAGGTGATTGCCTTAAAAAAAATACAAAACATATTTTTTCAATTTTTCATCGCCGCCATTTTGGCCGCCATGCTGGATTTAAAATTCTAAATCACTTTAGAGTAGTTGAGCTCAACAATAAAAATAAGACAACGAAAATAATCGTGATTCGATTATCCGCATTTCAATTCAATTCAATCAATTCAAAAAGGGATCAAACATATTGTTTTTATCATAACATTCATACATTCTCTTGAAACAAATCTGCAAACACATTTGAACTCAGTTGCTATTGAACAAAGTGATTAATAAATTTTTGTGGTTTTCGACAGTTTTTAAATATTTTTTGATTTATCTGTACTGAAATTAAACTTGATTAAAATAAAACAAAAACAGGTATGTCCAATTTCAAAATTACCCCAATCCCTTCATCCCGTAATTGCCACCGCGCCCCACACCTTCGAAGGTGCCCTCACCCAAGGAAAAGTGGAACGCGTCGTCGTCGTCTCCGCTTCCGTGCCGGCGGAAAAGGTCACGCGAGGCTTGAATAAACAAGAGATGAGTAATCACAAATGACGGCGCGGGTTGTGATGGCGCGCTGCAGAGGATGACGTTCTGCCCAGGCCAATCAATATCCAGAGAGACCCCACCAGACGTGCGGGGTGCAATGTTTTCGTAATTGCCCTCAAAACTTTTAATAATCTCAACCAGCCACAACAACAGGAGCGCCATCTTCATTAGTAATTTTTGACTGCTGCTCCAGGTCAACGACGTGGGTGGAACTCTTTCCGGGGTTGAAATTGGTGAACCCTTTACAAATTTCAAATATTTTTTTATTCTTTTTTTTTTCTTTTAAATTTTATTTTTTTATTCTTATTTTTGAAGACTTTTGCAGACTTCAACTTTAATCTCATCAACACTTTTTTAATTTAAATTGATTCACCAAGGGTTAAGGGAACCATCAAACGCGTCCAAACGCAGGGAGTGAGGAGGGGAAGGAAAGTTTTCGGACTTGACTTGGAAAACTCATTAGCTACATCAAGAGCTCGTTTTCAGGACGGTCGCTGGTGTAAATCCAAAGGGTTAAGGCAAGGCAACCCTCCCAGTCCTGTGCAGTAACTTTCACAACCGGGGATCGATTTGATGTGTTTGCCAGGTTGGTTGAAAAATATCTATTTTCACACTACGTCTCGTACCCGAGACTTGTCCAGATGGAGTAAATCTGCTTCCAGAGCGGAATAGCTGAGCTGAATAAATTGAAAACTTTAAATCCTTTGCCGTGGCAGCTGCTGCTGCTTCTGCTTGTCGAAGAGTGGGAGTTTATCAAAGCAGGGAGGGGAATGGTTTTTGAACGCAGGAATTTGAGCGGAAGTTGCACGGAAAACTATTTCTGGGATCTTTGGGAAGAGTTTCAAGATGATGGAATATTTATTATTTTTAGATTATCGGAACTCGGAGAAAACCCTTTTACTTTTTTATTTTTACAACTTGGGGAAGGGGATGGTTTACAACAGAACGATTTCAAGACTGTTTTAACTATTCAAGTGATTGAACGTGTCAATTAGGGTAGTCCAAATCTGGGCTTTATTCGGGGCAACCCCATGAAATCAAATATAGGCTAAACTAAATCTCAAATTTGAGCTCATTCTGACCACGGGAACCCCTCACTCTAATCGCATGAACTTTGTATGGGTAATATCGCCAAAATGTATGAAGAAAAGCAACTGTTTCAGGTTTCTTTTTCCTGTGAAAGGCACATTATCTATTCAATTCATACCAATTGTCAAAACCATGATCTTCAATAAATTTGGAAAAACTTTCCCGAAGACACCATATTTTTAGGATTTTTTGCAAAAAAGTTATCGTAAAAAAGTCAAATCATTTGCAAAATGTATCTCTGCAAATATTGGCAATTGGAAGAAGTTATCTGGCAGAGATGTTTTATTATTTTTTCAAGTAATCATCAAATCTGCAAGATAACTTTCTACAAGAAAATCAAAATGAAATCAGCTGAAGTTACTTTGCAAGATTAGATTTCAAAAATAAAATTAATTCAACCTTTTTTCAATAAAATAATTCGTTCAGTTATTTTGTCCAAAACTGAGGTTATCTTGCATAAAGTTTTTTTTTTACGAACAATATGATCTGAAGTTATCTTGCAGAAATTAAACTGAAGGTAACGTGCAGAAAGTTTTTTTTTAAATGACCTGACATTATCTTGTAGAAAGTCATCTTATAATAATCGAGATGAAGTTATCTTGCAAAATAACTTTTTTTACGTACTATTGGCCAAAATTTCGGAATTTTAATGTTATATTAAATTATTAATAAAGGTTTGAAACGAAACATTATTTTTTATAAACTTAAGACTTTTTTTTTTATAAAGTTGCACTTCTCAATAATGAACCAAACTGCAAGGGGTCAAAAATTTGTTAAAAAATAAATTAACAAAATTCTGTAGGAATTGTGAAAATGAAATATGAAAAATAAATTAATTGTTTGTCTCAAATTTATCTCATAATGTTTGAGGCAACAAAGTAATCAAATTTTATTTTATTCAAATAATAGCTCTGATTTAGATAAAGTTTTAAACTATATTAAAAGATTCATGGCTTTTAATAGAGTTTGTATATAAAATTGTACAATTTATCGACCTCGGAAATCATTTTTTTTAAATCATTACTTCACGCAATTTTTATCCATTTTAGCTCTATTTGACCAAAATAAATGGTGATAAGTTAGACTTTCAAGAAAAATTGTTTTAATTTAAAAAAGCGAGCCTAACATTTAAAAAAATCGTATGAACATCAAAATGTCTATTTGAAGCGCCACTGACAAAAACGGGATTACGACGAAAACGGAGAAAAAAAATTCTTTTCTCTAAAAATGTGATTTGTTACCAAAAGTTGCTTCTTTCAATTTGGATTTTTATAATCCAAAAAAGTGCAGTCGTCGCCTAAAATTTGAATAATTTTATATTTTATTTGTCATCATCTTTCAAATCATCTCATATACTTTGCCATTTTTTGAAGCCTCTCTGTAGCCTTATATACCAACAATTTAAGAGAGAAAAATTGTAACAAAAATAAAAATATTGTTTTCTGTAGATTTAAAAATGCGATTTCACGCTGCATTTGATCACTACAAATATTGTTTAGGCGTCATCTATTACAGTACGTCACGCTAAAATCGGGATGAATTTGTCATTTTGTCATAATCGTTATCCTATCAAAATTAAGGGAAAAGTCATGTTTAAATAAAAATTTACTTTAACGTTTTACAAAAGTTTGTAATGAACAAAAAAATATACTTTAACCTCAAGTCTTAAAATTTAACAAATAGCATGTTTTTTTTTTGCATAAAACGTTGTTTTTTTCCCTTAAAGTTAATTTTTTAATGTTGTTGATAAACTTTCGAAGCACGCATTTATCTCATTGAATCAAAGTATTTTTTTAAGGTTGATCCTGATTTTTTCTATGAGCTATCATAAAATGAACAACAAAATAGAGATTCACCACGGAAAATCAAAAATTTTGGTAATTCTTAACAAATTGTCGTAGTTATCAGGCCAAGAAAGTCTAAATTTGGTTATTTCTAGAAATGGAGAAATATCCTTGCTAAAATTATTTCTATTAGTTTATTTATCTGTTTAATTACCGTCAGTGGGGGTGACTATGGGTCAAAAAACGATACACCTCTCGAAATTTCTTAATAACAAAAACAATTTAAATAACATCGAAAATCATTCAACGTAGATTTGTTCTTAGATAGTTTACTAACATTTTCCCAAAATATGGTGGATTTTGATGAACACTACCTTAAATGCCAATAGTTTGAAAATTGACCCAATCTCACCCCTTAGAGGGGGTGACATTGGGTCAAATGAAACTAAAATGATGCTCAAATACAACGATATGGTAAAAACTAGTCATCCAACAGCGTTTCTTGTTCGAGGGAATCGTATTGACACGCTACAATGTTTGAAGTGGAGATTTTCAAACATTTGGGTAGTTTTCGAGCAATTCTAACAAAAATATTAGAAAAATGATTTTTCGAGAGGTCATTTTTGACCAAAAACGTACCCCAACATTAGGCATGTGCCAAAATAACAGGATTTGTTCTAGGAACCAGATTTTTTCAGCGAAGTCATCTTAAGATGTCCCCTACACAACCCCTTTAACAGAATTCAGTTTCATTGAGAATAACCTGAAAAATGGTAAAATCCGTAAAAAATCACTTTGACTCAATCTCACCCCCCAGACCCAATGTCACCCCCACTGACGGTAATAAAATAATTCAAATGCAATTTGATCCATAATTTGATCTTTAACATTTTACATGATGTTAACATACATGTCCCATATGCATTTTCATCACTTTTTTAGTTAATCATGCAGTTTGGTTCAAAATCGTGTGCTCTTTCAGAAAAAAAAAAACAAAATTATCAAGTTGTTTGTTATAGAAGTTACAGTTTTCACGGGGTTGGGTTTTTCTAAGCTTGTTTTTTTTTTACATATTGGATATTTAGGCGAACAGGGGCAAGAAATATGATAAAAAAACTTGAAAAAAACGTTCTTAGGGAGCGTTCTTTTATTACGTAACGCAAAAAAATTGATTCTTGGACCCCCTCCCCCCTCGTAACAAAATTTCCATACATTTTTTTTAAAAAATTGTATGGAGCGTAACGCGGCCGTCGACCCCCCTCCCCTATTCATCCCACTACTCATATGAAGTGTTGGTCTGAACTGATCATGCTATTTTGCTTACAATTGTGACTGAATATTGTAATTATTTACAGTTTGTTTATGGGATTTGCTTTTCAATTTAACCGATTTAAAGAAATACTAGTTCGCGATAGCGCGAACATAGTTCATGACATCAGAAACTTGAAAGAAACTGTTCAACTTTTATTATGCATTTTGATAATTTGCACTAGTAAGATATACTTTGGTAGCTTCTTGACGAGCTTAGATTTTCACAATGTTAATTCAGCAATTTGCACTGAAGCTTTTCCCCCAAACCGGTTGCAACCCGAAACTTTCCAGTGCATCCCCCAAAAACTAACACTGCAAACTTTCTTCTCTTTGTAACTCTCTCACATTCTACTCCGTAACCGTAAACCCCCGGCATCGCTCTGCGCAGAGAAAGCTGTTGGGGAGAGGTTAGGCAAAGAGGATTAAACTTGGAAAGCGTTGATTTTTGACGAAGCTGCTGCAACTAACCCGGCCATGACTCGCTTCTTCAGGGTGTGCTCCTTCTTCTGTTTACAGAGCATTATGGCAATTCCTTGCTCCAGGCGGTGCCCTCCTCGGTCGTTCCAGGTGTGCTACCCGACCGGAATTTTCGTTGGACCCTCACGAGTACCAGCGCACTGGTTCCAGGAGGTCTCGAAAGTTGAACAATTTCCATAATGAATTCCCTCGGCGTCGTCGTTAACTTCAGACTTCTGGCGAGCAGCGACAGCCATGTGCGTGTGTGTTCCGTGAGATGGTCCGGTCCCAGAATGCATCACACTACGGGGGACAATCCATCTCCGTCGTCGGTGGAGGAGGAGGACAGGATCCGGACCAGGTTGCCAGGATGAAGTGTTTCGCATACAAATCCGGGCGCTCGGGGTGACAAAGTTTTACCTCGGTCGTCAGATGAGAGCAGCTTTGCCGCAATGTTTGATCCATCACATGTACCTGTGGGCACGGTGGGTGGTGTCTGACGAACAATGTTCAATGTGTCGGAAGAAATTTAATCGAAAACCGGTGCAGAGAGGAGAGTTTTCTCCAGGGGAATATCTCGGATGGGTAGCTAGGTCATCGTGTATTGTGGACATAATTAACCATGTATCCATGAGGAAGGAATTCACACACTGTTTTATTAACTCTTCCTTGAGGACTCAATACTTGGATGAGGTTGCTTGGTCAAATTTATCTTAACATTTGAAGAGTTATTCAAGGTATTCAAAACGGAGAGATCGTTCTTTCGAAAGAGTTGCTGGTTAGGAACATTTTTTGTACAATATTTCATCGCTGGTTGCAAGTAAGATAAGCTGTAAATCCAGCAGTCTCACCACTATCTATCAAACATTTATATTTAACATCAAAATGCACTTAAAATCTCGTACTTCCCCTTCCACTCAAACTTTCATCCATCCAACTTTTCGACAGTCCATTCCGAGACCTTTGAACTCACTGATGCACCGTCAAGCAACCACTAACCATGAACAAAAAAAAATCCAGCAAGAAAAAAACCCATCACAAAGAAATATTTCCTGCCAACTGGGCACTTTCTTGAACCACAGTGGCAGTGCTGTCACACTCACACACCCTCCCTGAACCCCTCTGGAAGCCAGATCATCTTGATTTAGGGCCCGGGGGGTAAGATTTATTGGGGCCATGCACTGCTCTCTCCGGTGGCTTCCGGTTGCTTGGCCCCCGTGATTGGCGACGCAACGCAAGGCGCCCAAAACTGGAACTGGACCGTAAATTTTCCTTTCCTAAAGTGCAATGTTGAAAGATTTTTTTGGGGGAGGGTGTGGGAAGCTGGAGCAATCCCGGTGGAGTTGGATGGATTCCAACGGATTTTTTAGGAAGAGTAAGGTCATTTAAACGTGATTTTTTTGATTATTGGTAAAAGTTTGAAAGTTTTCCAAAAGTATGTAATGATGACATTTGAAATTTTTAGAAAGTCTGCCTTATACTACCAACTATCTAGTTTGAATCTTTGTGCGAGGGTTGAAAATTTTCTGATTCTATGTCTAGCCATTTATTTATTTAGACATTTTATTTGAAGTTTTATTACCTCAGCTCTGGTCGAGGGAGGTATGGCAATTTTTTTTTGAACGAGCATTTTAAATTTCAAGCCCGAAATAAAACAAGCACAAAGTATCACAAAGTTCGATATACATTACTGAAGTAATGCATTCGTGAAAAAATTGCAAAATAACTACGATTTTTTTTTTCATTTGGTTTTCCTGATCTGTGGTACCAAAACTATAAAAAAAATAAGAATAGACTAACATTTTTTTTTATTCCAAATTCTTTACAATCGATTTTACAAGTTTTTACAATAAAGTTTGAAGCTTTATAAATTTTTCTGCACTCTGAATTTTGGGGAATTTTTTGTGTTTTAAAAGGTCTACAACAGGCCTGCCCAACCTTTTCGGCTCAATTTTCACATTTTTGATCGTCAAAATTACAATTGTTATTTTTTTCATGGTTTCTTTGATGGATTCGGTTCTCAGATGACCAGGTAACATAACTTTGATAAAAGTTTGAAAAAATATGTTTGCAGGTTGTTTTTATGTAAGTTTTAAGTGAAAAATTGGTCCGGCCCGCGGGCCGGATTGATTTTTGACGTAAAATGTAGATAAAAACGACTTGTATAAATATTTTTTCAAACTTTTGGAAAAGTTATGTTCACTGGTCATCTGAGAACCGATTCCATCAAAGAAACCATGAAAAAATGAACAATTGTAATTTTGACGATCAAAAATGTGAAAATTGAGCCGAAAAGGTTGGGCAGGCCTGGTCTACAACCTACGATAACTATCTTATGTTTTAAATTGTCTTGGTTTTACAAGTCAATTTCTGAACAGTTTTAAAATTTTCAAACTTTTTCGGTGGATAGTGTTACCACTGGATTAAGGTGTATATCTTTGATTTTTCCCTTACCGCGTCCCTCTTCTAGAAATATTAATCAAAAATAGCACCATTTCTTTGATGAAAGTAGACACATTACATTACTATAGGCAAATAATGTCTCTATATACTTTAAACTGAATAATTTTTGAAATTCAGTAAAATTAATTGAGTGGATCAAAATAATCATTCAAATGTGATCCAGAGCATAAAAAACAGAGAATTCAAGCAAATCAAAACTTTTTAGAAATATTGAAATCTAGGTATATAGGAATGTTTTTGGGATTTTTTGTCTTCTGGAAAAAAGATAAAATTTTGGTGTATTTGAAAAAGTTGCTTGGATTGGCAAGAGCAACAACTTTCTAGAAGACAAAAAAATTCCAAAAATATTCCTGAAAAGTTAGATTTTTAAAGCACCCTAGGTCGCAACCAAGCCAAAAGTTGCCCCTTTTCATTTGAAACAACTCTTCTGAAGACACCAATGCACCAAAACTGCACTATTTGTTGGTAAACCCATTTCCAATTAAATTTGCGATCTGGACCACTGTGCATTGGTTACAGAAATTCAAATCGTTGATTTGGATGAGCTTTGGAAACAAAATCACCTTTTTTAAATTGGACATCTCACCTAAAAAATTGATTTGCACAAAATAATTATTTTAAAAAAAATCTTATTTTTGAATATCTTTAAGATAACAAACAATGGTTACTTTTGAGATATGGCAGAGATATAACAAAAACTTTTAATACAATTTGTTATAACCTTATTCGAAAGATCGAATAGTTTCCTGAAACTATTTTTTATATTGAAAATCCGAATCATCCGAGTTAAATCTCTTAAAAAATCGACAAAAAATTCAAAGTGAATCGGGGCACAAAAATAAGTTTTCAAAAAAGTTCAAATTTTTATTGGAATTTTAAGTGCAATACACTTTAAGAATTCCTTGAAATGCTAAAATTGTGGCTTATTATTTTAGATATTCTATTCATTTATTTTTTTTTGCTCCCGGAAAGAGTCGAGGGACAAGATTAAATAGTTGTATCGGCCTTATTTTTTTTAGAGGTTAAATTTTTTTCTCTCAAAATTTCTAGGCCGTAAGTACAACTTTGCTCAAGAATCCAAATTGATCGAGAAATTCGTTATCAAGATACAGATTTTTGAATATTTTGAAAGCTTTTTTGCATGGATGGATGTCAAAATTATATGGAGACATGTATGGACGAACCAATGATACAAAAAGACTTCTTTGATCATAGAAAAAGTACATACAAAGTTTCAACCAAACAAAATTGTTTGAAATTATTTTTTAAGGTGCGATTGCTTTTAAACAATAATCCTGTTATAGCAATTCCAGCCCAAAACAGGGATTTTTCAGGTACTTTTTTCTCGACCCTCTCCGATTTCAATGAAACTTTGTAGACATGTTATCCTACGCTTATATATGCAATGTTTGTGTATATGGAGCCAGTTCCACACGATAATGACATTTGAGAAGGGCGTAAGTGTTTTAAATATGTTTGTATTTCGTAATTTAAATATTGCTGTATCTCGAAGCCGTTGCATCGTATCAAAAAGTGGTCAAAGACAAACTTGTAGGAAATTTGATGGGCTTTTCGAAAAAAATACACTGAAAGAAAAAAACACTCCACTTTCATGAGATTTTTTGATTTTTATGTTTAAAAGTCAAATTTGAAAGGAGCCCACGATTTTTTTCTTTCAAAATTTTGTGTGAAAATAGCCTAAGATGTTACAAAAAGACTCACGAAAAATGCAGGATGGAGCAACTCACCTAAAAAAAATACAAAAATCATTTACTGAAACTATTTTTTTGAAAAGTGCTCTGAACGTCAAAATTTTCAAAAACCGAATACGGGAATCGATTCTCCAGACAATTTTACATAAAAGTCTCCATATTGACCATTGTCCTAAGTCCAATCCTTGTGAAGTGACAGCGGTTTTAAAAATAAAAATGTTAAAAAAATAGGTTTTTTGATGGTTTTTGGCAATTTCTATATGACAGACTTGATTTTTCAGTCTCGAAAATATTTTTACCGGAAAGCTCGTCCAATTTCCCATAAGTTTGTCTTTGACTACATTTCAATTGGATGTATGGGTTTACATATATAAGTCACTTCACAAGGATTGGACTTAGGACAATAGTCAATATGGAGACTTTTATGTAAAATTGTCTGGAGAATCGATTCCCGTATTCGGTTTTTGAAAATTTTGACGTTAAGAGCACTTTTCAAAAAAAAAAGTTTCAGTAAATGATTTTTGTATTTTTTTAGGTGAGTTGCTCAATCCTGCATTTTTCGTGAGTCTTTTTGTAACATCTTAGGCTATTTTCACAAAAATTTTGAACGAAAAAAAATCGTGGGCCCACCTTCAAATTTGACTTTTAAACATAAAAATCAAAAAATCTCATGAAAGTGGAGTGTTTTTTTCTATCAGTGTATTTTTTTTGGAAAGCCCATCAAATTTCCTACAAGTTTGTCTTTGACCACTTTTTGATACGATGCAACGGCTTCGAGATACAGCAATATTTAAATTACGAAATACAAATATATTTAAAACACTTACGCCCTTCTTAATTGTCATTATCGAGTGTAACTGGCTCCATATACACAAAAATGGCTTATATATGCCTAGGATAACATTTTTTTAGTTTTTGTCAATTGATTTTGCGAGAAAGGCATCATAGACTGAGGTAGTTTTCAAAAAACAAAATAGAAGGACTTGTATGCGTGTTTTTGTCTTTATGTGTTCATTGTAGAAAAAATAATTCATTCTAAGTATTGTTCAGCCAAAATTGTAAATGCAAATTTAAGTAAATGCAAATTTAAGTAATTATCAAAACTAGAGGTGGGCAAAAAAAGAGCGAGCCGCTCAAAGAGCCGGTTCATTAAAAAGAGCGAACGAACCATGGCTCACAAAAAAAGAACCGCGGTTCTTTTTTAAATCTCCGGTCTTTTGAAAGAGCCGTTCCAAAATGGAATAATTTTTAAACGTGTTATAAATATAATTTATTGAATTTGCAACAAATTCTAGTGCTAAGTTTGTTTTTTTTTAATTGAAAATACAATTTCAAATATTTCTATGCTGATAAGAAATAATTATAGAGTTTATAGATCAAATCAGAATGCAGAAAAGGTTTAAAAATCACAACTTTTTTTTTTAAATACCCTCTCATCCATATTTTGAAAAAGAGCGAAAGAGCCGTTCAAAAGAGCGGCTTTTTTTAATGAGCGAACGAAAATGAGCGGCTCCTAAAAAAGAGCGGTTTTGCCCACCTCTAATCAAAACATCCAAAAGGTTCAAAGTGATGCCTAGAGGCTCCAGGGATATCGACTAGACCCCAAGATCTATACTCCACGACACTTTGGCTGACAAGAAAAATTAAAAATTTTGGAAAAATCCTAAGAGGACTTTTTAGGTAAAAATAAGTAACTGTGCCAATCGGTTTAAGGGTCGTGGACACTTATTTGAAGTCTCTGACCCCCCCCCCTCCTCCTGTCGTGAACAATTTACATACAAAACAAATCTTTTTTGTATGGAGCGTGGACAATCGCTGAAACCCCCTCCCTCCCCCTGAGGTTTCCACGTGGTTTATGGACGGTCCCTTGCATGGGGAAATTTGCAAAAAATTATGGGGAAAAGCAAAACATTGTCTAGTCTGAGATTTTTATGTTATTTTTTATGACAAACAACTTTGTCCAAGACCGCAAAACGATCTGAGTTATTAGCAATTTATAGAAACCGTTTTTGTATGAAACGATTTTGTCCACCAGCTTTAACGATTTATAGCGACCAACCAATTTGGCTCAAAATTGGCACAGTTACTTATTTTTGTGCTTGCTTCTTGAATCGAGTCAGAAGGTATCCCTGATGTCGATTTTTTTTATTGTCACCCTTCTGTATTATGCACCATTATCGGTTACGACAATAGACTTCATGATCTATTTCCATCCCGGGCAGACGGTAATAACAAAATTCATGCCATTTCAATAACAAATACTGTTACAATAACAAAAAGTGTTAAGGAATATTCTTGAAAAATTCATTTTTGCATAAGAGTTTTTATGTTATCATAACAAAATTTGTTATTGGTCTGTTATTGGTTGAAATCCAAAACAACTTTGGAATAACATTTTTTGTTATGGAAGAATACCGCCTACTGTTATTGGAATGATCGGATTAGTTGTTAAAATAACAAAAAATAATAACAAAGATTTGTTCGAAGAATAACTAAAAATGTTATTAGTCGGTTATTACAATAACAATTCAATAACAAAAAAATCATAACGACGAATAATAAATTTTGTTATAAATAACATAAAATGTTATAGGCCTAGTGTTTTCAAATATCAAAAAATGTTATTCCCAAGTTATTTCCGTCTGCTCGGGATGCCAGTTTGGAGGAACCAAAGCCTCCAACAACTTAAAAAAAAATGACATATTTGGTTTCTTACGGCAAAACATAAATTCTGTTATTAAATTTGTAGTTGAACTCTGCTAAAAAAATAAGGCTCTAATGAAAAAAAAACATGATTCTCGATGTTTCGAGAAATCTTAATATTTTAAAAAGCTTCAGGAAGTGGATATCGGTTTCAATTTGCTATGATGTGTTACACCATTTTGTCTGAAAATCAACATTCACCACTCCACACAACATGTCCATCAATTGACAGCTGAAACTTATCGCTTCCAAACCATAAAGCCGTGGCAAAATTTATGCGAAAATTAGTAATGCATGTTCAATTCCGCACAACATATTGCCGCTTTGTTTGAGCATATCAATACCAACTTGATTTACACCCACACAATGTGCGCGGCGGCGGCGGTTTCCGGAATCCATCGATCAAATAGCCTATTACCGAAAGTACATCATTTGAATACCGAAAAGCCGACTGCGCTACTCATTAATCACGTATCCGGGCCCCCCGCTCAATATGGTTCTAACCCAATTTTCACCACCCCCGACACCAGGCTCCTCCTTCCGGCGATGACTCCCCCCTCCACCAATTTCGGGGCGCCAGTTATGATGATGAAGTTCCACAAAATTCATTAAATCATTCGTGGCCCAGCGTCGTCGTCGTGACCGGTCAGAATGCTGCTCATTTATTTAAACTTTATCCCCGCCGGCCAGAGGGACCAGCAGCGATCGGAATGCAATTCCCGGAGCAGCAGGATCTGGGACTAGCAGCAGTGGAGGACGTGTGACCACTGAATTAGCGAAACTATAAATTTTTGCCTGGTGAGGGCACCGTTAGAAAAAAAGGTTTGGAGGGAAAAAATGCCAACTTGCCTGTGGAGACTTGTTGGAGGAAAGCGGGTTTGGATGATTTTGGAGGCACATTTTTTAGTGTGTCCCCTGAGGCAAGCATCAAACCGTCAGCTGCGGAACAGCAGAGTGTAGTACGTGCCAAACTTTTGTGAACCAGTTATAAATTGTTTATTAGGGATGTGGCAAGCCGCGAGCACTAGGGGCTTATGGGACACATACATCCACACCGGGACTCGATTCAAATTCTGGCCATTTAATTGAAAGTGCTTTATGCGAAATTGATATTGAAATTTTAATAGCGCAGCCGGGCCTGATTTGAGGCATTTTGATTGAATTCGATGAGAATTGATTTTCATAAAAGGGTCAATCAAACAAGCCACTCTCGGGCTTTGTGGACACGTGTCGGGTGAGCATCCTGGGCTTTTAAGTGCCAATAAAGCTTATCGAGCGGACAATAAAGTTTATTAATTTGAAATTCTACCAATCCTAGGCTATCGCAATCATTAATTTGAAAGTTCTAATAAAACCTTGCGAATCGCAAAGTCAATTAAAACTCTAGCTTGTTGTTCAGATCAAAACAGCAACTCGAAAAAACATATCGTCCAACACGGCCGGATCCAAATCCATCTGGTCCGCTGCATGTCCCCGCGAATAAAAAAAAACCTCAAAACTTCCGGGAACCCCCACCAACACGGTGTGGTTTTTCCAGCTGAAAGCTGGCTTTCGCAAAACAAGCCACTGGAAAAACCATCGCAGATAGAAGGCAGTAGGAAAAAAAAATCATCCTCCCAGGCTCTATTTTGTTTCAACTTCCGGCCACACGCACCACGTGGCAACATAAAAATCATCAATGTTCTAATTTAGCGCATGGCGGCGTAAACTGGAACCAGCCAGGCGGAGAGAGCGACGCGAACCAAATTTCGTCGCACCAAATTGTTACCTTCCGGCGAACGAGGCCCCGGGACACGCGGGCTTTGGATGAGTGGAAAATTTTGCGTCGGGGGTTTCCAACGGAAAGATTGAAAGGCCGAGGCGTGGAAACTTTGTTGAAGAAAGGTGGGCTTTTGTTGTGGGATTGCGAGGAAGTTTGAAATGTCGAATTTATAGGTTTGAATACGTATCTTAACATTTGAAGCTTTTTAATGCTAGAACTTTAAAAATAATCAAAAATTAAACATATTGTTTGAATGTTTTGTTCGAATGATTTGAAGCATGCATTTTTATTTGATTAAATAAAATAGCAACATTTTGTTTCCATGGTTCTCATGATCAGATTATTCAAACATTAAAATATAATATAAAAAAATATTTCATAAAAAGCTTAAGTTGCTTAATTTACATCAATTGAAAAATATGAGCCTGAGTGACAATGAAAATTGTGTTACGTGTTTTTGTCTTTCTCCCCTTCTAATTAAAATACAAAAATTAAAAACTAAATTTAAATTTTTTAGCCCAACCTTCAACATTCTGAAGCAAAAATTTTCACAAAATACTGTATACATCATAACAGTTATGCTGGAATAAAACTTGCATTGGCCTTAGGACTTTCAGAAAAAAATAGATACACGAAAAAAAAATATTTTTTTTAAAATTAAACTTTTGATGACTAAAAGTTGAATTCCCAAAATACTTGTTTTCATATGTTTCCGGAACTTAAGTTTATGTTTCGTTTAAGCCAAATGTCTGGAAAAAAATACTAAAAATCATTTTCAATGCTAGATCGAATTTGGAATCGAAAAGAATTTCACAATTATTTTTGATGTTTTATGCTACTTATAGGTACAAATTTTCGTTTTTTTGTTTTTTTTTCAATAAAAAATAATTCTTAAAAGAAAAGCACATCTGAAACAATATTTTTGGGAAGCTGAGAAAATTTCCTATAAAATTAGTTTCTGTGAAAAAGCCTAAAAAAAGCCATAAATAATTCGAAAATATGAGCATGAATTCCTCTAAGGCTTCATCCATAAAGTACGTCACGCTAAAATCAGCCAAAATTTACCCCCCCCCCCTTCCCCCCTTTGTCACGCTTTTCCTATACTTATAACATGCAATGTCACACTTCCTCAGAACCCCCCTCCCCCCTAGAGCGTGACATACTTTATGGATGACGCCTAAGTGTCACCTAATAAGCCTGTAATTTTCTTCTAGTAATATCTCGGAAACTATTGGTGCGATTTTCAATGTTTAATATTGAAAACTTTGCGAAATTTTCTGTTCTTGTCAATAAAAATATTTAAAAAATATAATTTTGTCTTAAATATGAAATTCGCAATTCGCAATTTTCAGTGTAAGAACGGGCCTTGACCGATCTTATGCACCAGGTTCCCGATGAACACGCACTGCCCTTACACCTACATCTCACCCTTGCTCTGAGTCAGTACGAGCAGCACGCTAGAACACGCTTTGAGTGTTCGTGCCAGGCATGCACACCTTCTTTTCCGGTTACGCATTTTAACTCGGCCGGGGGTGGTACATTACGTAGGGTTTGATGTAAGTATAAGCGCCTAACCATTTATAGTGTGCCTATCAACTTTCATTAAAGCAAAAACTGTTTTATTTTTAGTTTGAATTCAAAAACTAGTTGTTATTTTACTGTGTATTGTTTTCTCCTGAAGTCTTTCCTAGTGTTGAGTCGTGTTTATCTGTTGCTATTTCTTCTGTCGCGGTGTTTTGTTACAATGTTTTGAACCTAAGCATGTTATTCAAAAGTTTACCAAAAGTACAATAGTAATATTTGTGTTAATCCTTCAATCATTCTATAAATTGAGTAAGGGCTTGAACCTCACTTGTTAGAAGAAAAGGGTGAAGGTTGAAAACAATAGACAGTAAAGGAGAATATACTTTATAAAGAATCAATAGTAAGAGAATCATAATTGTATGTAAAAAAGTAAAAAGTATAAGCTTGATGTAGTAGATCTAGAAATAGGCAATAGTTAATAAATAGAGATAACAAACAAGCTTAGATTATTGTTATGATGGACTAGATAAAAAATTAATCAAATAAATAAATAAAGAAGTAAATCAACAAAGAATAGGCAAATGATAAATAGACTTGGTATTACTAGTACATTAGGGGAAGGTTTATTTTAAAGAAAACACACAGTTTGTTAAAGCAGCATTATTTGGAAAAAAAAGAGTGCAAGCATTGAGAGATACGAGAATCAAGAGTTAATAAATCAAAACCAAAATGGTAAACAGAAGAATTAGTGAAGAAGTACGAATCAGTAGAGCAAAATAAAAATAGGAGATAGGTGGTAGCTGAGAATGAAGAGAAGAGAAACCCCGTTGTGCGATGTTTCAGGTACATCCACAGCAGTTGACTCAACATACTGCGAATCAAAACAATACCGTCTACAATCACAAATTACTTCCCTTTCCCACATTGTCGCGCCCCTTTCTTTTAGCCGTCTCGACTCTGACCCGCGGTGGTCAAAGAATTACGATCCGTTTCCACAGGCCACCAGCTAGGTCATCATGAAAACCAAGCCAACGTGGAGGTAAGAAAATAGGACACTCGCAAGGAACCAGAGCTATACTGTTCTGATCAAGATAATTCGGATGATCTAACAGAACTACGGATGTAGTTAGTTACGCTCCTTCCAGGATGTTCCTTACGTGGACGTCAACCGAAGAGCACGCAACAGGGTCAGTGCCATTGCATGCTCTTAGGTATCAATCCTTGGCCTGCAATTTTGTCTTAAATATGAAATACGGAAAATAATCTATTTTTAGACTTTCTTAAAAATTAAGCTTGATTAAAAAATTATGAAATTATATTTTACTAAACGATCGAAAATTTTCCCGAAAAATCAATTTTCAACATTGAAACCCGGACCAATTATTTCCCAGATTTCGTTAGTTGAAAATTGAGACTAATTTTTTGCATTAAATTTTGTTTTTTCCCAAAAATACATTTTTTTTCAAAAATTCTTAACTCAGCGACAGAATTTCTGACCATACTTCTCTATGGCTCATAAGTTGCGGACTTTTGTCCCCTAAAACATATAAAAAAATCTCGAAAATAAAAAAAATAAGTATTCAAGGAAATTGAGTTTTTCTGAAAAAAAGTTAATAACAAAATCGAAAAAAAAAATCCTTGTACCTATTTTTTCTCAACAGTCCTCAACAATACCTACAACTTTGCCGAAGATAAGAAAATCCAATCAATAGTTACATATTTTTGAATATTTACGTACCATTTTTGTAAGGGCAGCTGCCAAAATTGTATGGAGACTTGTGTGGTTGCACCAAAGACGCAAAATAGCTTCTTTGATCATAGGAAAGGCTCTCACAAAGTTTGAGCCAAATAAAAAAAAATACAAAAAATAAAAATGGTCGAAATCGGCCGATTTCGTAGAGAATTGCGCAATTGCCCGAAATATAGGAAATTTTCTTAGCTTTTCAAAAACATTATGTTTTTCTTTCAAGGAGTACAGTCATCCCTCATATTTGGAACTGTTTACAGATCGGTCAATGTTCAAAAAATCATAGCAAATCTAAAATTGATAATAATGATTTGCTTTTACCTGCATGTGAAAGCTTATCTTGTGATCTTTCGATTGATGTATAGACCGGCTGTAATTTTTTACGTTTTATATCAAGTTTTCAAAAAAAAAAACATTGACCCTTGAAATCCACAAATTCGGAACACTTTTTTCCTACGGATGTAAACAAACTTTGGTTCTCCCCAGGAGCGCATACTTTTTACAAAATAATGACTTCACACACTGAAACCAATGAAACTCGATCTTAGTTATGTTTTATCCATTTTTTTTATTTTTTTTTGTGAAAATATCAGTTAAATTCAGGTGTTCCGCAATGGTGGGAGGCACAATAACATCCCACAATAATGGAACAGGCAGTTTGGAGGCAGTGTTTTGATGCTCTGTATAAAATAGTCTTGAAATGCAGTTTGTTGTTCAAAATGTACTACTTTTACTAGTGAAATAGCAAGAGGGTGTCCAAATAAAGGTCCTAAAAATAGTAGGGTCGCCAGAAAAAAATGCATTTGGCATGCTATTGACAAATTATCACAAAAGTGCTCCGAATTTGTGGGTGTTCCGAATATGTGGGAAGACAGTAAGTTTAAATGCAAAAAAAAACGAAAAGATATCGAAAATAAATACCCAAAAGTGGCTATCCCGTGAAAACAATTCTTTTAATCAAAAAAAAAAAAGTAAAATGATAAAAAGTAAAATAAAAAAAATATTTTTTCCGTTTACCCATTTCATTCTAAAAAGACACCAAATCTATTAGAAAGTCCTCTTTCAAAAAACAGAATTTTATACATTTTCATTCCCATTTTGTATGACTAGCCCCCAAAATTGTATGGAGACTTGTATGGAAAGAATAATGATGAAAAATGTCTGTTTGGAAATGGACGGACAAAGTTTCATCCTAATAAAAAAAATTAAAATTTAAAAATCGCGAAAAAATTGCAAAATTGTAGCGAACTTTTTTCATAATTGAAAATTCGGCTGTCATGGCAAATCAAGTATTCCGAGAAAAATGCGTTTTAGTGTTTGTCACAAAATCTCCGTCAGGGCAATTTCCCATAAGAGTGGCATATTAGCCGTTTGGTTTTTCGCATCGGCAGCCAAGTCTAAACTCTATTTCAGTAAAATTCAAGTTCCAGAAGATGCGTTGGAACATCCTCTACCACCTAGTGCTAAATCTCGTTTTTGCCAAAAGTGGATATTAGCCGTTTTTGCAATGATGGGCAGTTTTTACCTCAAAGTTTCCACGTGGTTTGTGGCCAGTCTAAATAGCACCATTTAAATGAAACATTTTTACCGAACATTTTCAGCTTCACATTAGCGATAACAAAATGTTCTCAGTTACATACCACTTCCAGCGATTTTCCGTTTTCTCTCAAACCCCCCCAAACCGCTTAGTCTTGCCCATAGCTGCTGGCTCAACTTGTCGGTCTAAATGAAGTTTAAGCGCCCACTCTCTCAGCTTTAGACACGCCATCACCGGCGGCTCCACCAGTGATGGAAAGAATTTTTGGCAGAACAAAAATGCTAAAAAGCCCACAATCGTGTGTTCTTGATGGCTGCCAGGAAAAAAAAAGCTTTCTAAAGTGCACTTGCTACAAAAGAAGGAAAAATCCGGCCGTTTTCCACGTGAATGCCCACATACGGAAATGGACCACCACCAACCGGTTGGTCGGAGGAGGGTAAAGTATGGAAAAATTGGAAATTCAATTCGGCTTTGGAACATTCCGAACGTCGAAAGATTAAGGCCCGGTCCCCGATCCCTGTTGAATGCTTAAGTGCTCCTGCTCCAGCACACGGCAACGTTCGATTTTAGCCGTTTTGCACAAAAAGCATTCCACAAATGTGCTGCAACAACAGTTTCATCCTTCCCAAAAAGCAAAAAAAAAACACATGCCAAAAGCTTCCACTCCCAGTCCCAGGCAAAAAAGGAGGAGCTCAGCCCCGAAAACAGTATCCATTACTAATTCAAGTGAAAGAAATGGATACAACAAAACCGACTCATTAGTCATGATCCGACTTTTTTCGGGCAGTCCAACTTTGGAAGTCAGCCAGAGAGCTTTTCCTCCCACTTTCTAAACCAGGTTGCGGTTCATTTCACTCCCCTCGTCTGGAAGTCCCGGGGAAAAGCATCGGAAACTGTGTTCAACCAACAACAACAACAAAAAACTCTCAAAATTTACCCGTGCAGGAAAAAGATTGATTTCATCGTTCATGAAACGAAAATTAAGTACGGTTTTCGAAAGCTGACTTGCTGCTGGTCGAGCGGTGAGTTTGTTGAAAAGGTATTTTCAACTTTTGACCAGCGAAGGTTTCGAAAATTGATGAGGGTTTTGGGGGGAGTGGAATAGTGTTTTTTTGTCCGCAAAAAAAAGGATGCCCGGCTGCCTTCCTTGATGAGGTTCATTCGGGGTGAGATAATTGAGTTATGGTGCAGGTAGGTTTCGTTTTTGGGTATAGAAAGGATCCCGTCCATCGAAGGAGTGCATTTGTTTGATTGATTTCTGATTGAGAGGTGGAAACAGTGATTTTCTGGTTCTGAGTCCAGGTTTTTTTAGGGTCGTCACGCCTGTTGAATTTGTAATTTAGTTTTGCAATAGAAAAATTATGATTAATTTCTGGTTCTAATCTACAACAAGCCTTATATATTCACATTAATCACAAAGATGACTCGTCATTTCCCTTTTTATTTAACTTTAAAAAAATTTATGATGCCGTCAGTGGGGGTGACTATGGGTCAAAATATGATACACCTCTAACAAAAACAATTTAAATAACATCGAAAATCTTTCAACGTAGAATTGTTCTTAGATAGTTTACTAACATTTTCCCAAAATATGGTGGATTTTGATAAACACTACTTTAAATGCCAATAGTTTGAAAATTGACCCAATCTCACCCCTTAGAGGGGGTGACATTGGGTCAAATGAAACTAAAATGATGCTCAAATACAACGATATGGTAAAAACAAGTCATCCAACAGTGTTTCTTGTTCGAGGGAATCGTATTGACACGCTACAATGTTTGGGTGGTTTTTGAGCAATTCTAACAAAAATATTAGAAAAATGATTTTTCGAGAGGTCATTTTTGGCCAAAACGTACTCCAAATTTAGACATCTGCCAAAAAACAGGATTTGTTCTAGGAACGAGATTTTTTCATCGAAGTCATCTTAAGATGTCCCCTACACAACCCTTTTAACAGAATTCAGTTTCATTGAGAATAAGCTGAGAAATGGTAAAATCCGTAAAAAATCACGTTGACCCAATCTCACCCCCTAGACCCAATGTCACCCCCACTGACGGTATTTAAAAAGTAATGGTTTTGTAGTTTTGCAAACTTATATGCACAGAAATTTATATTTTGCTTAATACATTTTGCCAATCCTTTATTTTTTGAAATTTCAGCCAATTTGACTGTTTTGGATTTAATTTAAATACAAAATGTTTCAATTTAACTTGAAAAAAATCTGGATTTTATGAAATTGAGTGTCTTATTGCTTAACAAAATTGAAATATTTAGTTTATACTTTTTTGAGCATTCCAAGAGTTTTATTTACTTTCTCCCAAGTAACATTTTAGGCTTTATTAAAGCTGTCACAACCGCTGTAAAACCTATCAGCCAAAACCACAATTTAAACCACTTAGTCGTAACAACCTCCTCAGAACCCCGATAAACCTCTCTTATAACCTAAAACGACCTCCGCAACAGGTTGCCACCACAGAGTAATCCAGAGGGAGCAGTGGCATTTGATTTATGGTTGCGTTACGCGGTACATCGTGGTACATCCCCCCTTCAGCAAAAAATTAGCTTGTCGTTAGGTCTCGGGGCAAACTGACGTTTGAGGCGTTACTTATTTATCACAGCAACCAGGTGCATTTTTCAAGTTGTCAATTTTTCCCATTTTCTGTGTACATTCTGATGGCTTTACTTTCAAATGTAAAGAATGCCCGTGAAGATTATAGAAAATTGAGATTTCTCTTCAATAAAAAGTGTGCGTTTTTGTGCATGTACGTTGCAGTTTTGGTTCACCGGCCTATTGAAGTCGGAACTAACCATTTACACGTGTGACCGAACGTTTGGTTGTGATTTCACGTGACTAACGGTTAAACTAATTTCTATGACCAGTCCTTGGTGAATGACGATTTATACCAACCGAAAAATATGTGATGATGAATGGAAGATAACTTTTCCTTTATTTGGATTATTTTAATTTATAATTTAGAGGTAGTTTCTCCCTGACTTCTCTCATTATCGAGACTATGGACTATTATATCAGCAAGTTAATTAGTTCAACAGCTAAAAATGACCTGTACCTGCTGATCAATGAAAAACAGAACATCGACAGCATATGCACACCATTAGACGAGCAAATGAAGCATCTTGTCTCCATTGCGGGGAACTAGCTGAAACGTTTTTAATTTAGTACATGTCCTCGCGTTGCAACCGCGTGAATTCAGCAATGAGGTCCTGAAATCAGATCTACACAACATTGAACCATCAAGGAGGAGGAAATTTCTCAAGTTGATCAATGGCTACGTCATTTATACAGTTTATGGAAGAATTGATGTGAACACCGATATTAATGCTCTCTGTCTCTGTCAAAACAAACAAATCTAAAAAAATCCTGAGTTTACTATGATGAAATTTGATCTTGTAACGCTTCAAACATAACGCCTGAAGGCACTGCAATTCCAAAGGGTATAATAGTAACGGAGCCACAAAATTCGATGACTTTTGTTCGGACTGCGTCCTCTGGATTACTCTGTGTTGCCACGGCCTATTTATAAAGCCTCCTCAAAACGTTAATAAAACCTTAATAAAACCTTTGTTAAAACCTAGTCAGGAGTTATGGAAAAATGACATTTCGTACGTCTTCAAACGTATTATGCCAGACAAGTTTTATTCTGGCAAAAAATAAGTCTTCGTCTTCACAAATGATATAATGGAGATGGCTTGCAAAACATGGCGATGATGAAATAATAACGATAAGAGGTAATTAAAATAATTTGTAAGATTATTTCTCGCAGTTAACTGCCTATTTTCAGATGCGTTTGAAACTGTATCGATAAATGTGCGGGAAATAGAGCCAAAAATATTTACTCGCTTCATCCAAAATAGTTCTTTTGCCATTATAATCTATATATATAAAAAATTTCGACGGTTTTGTTCGAACGCGAATCAGTTCAATACGGAGCGTCGGATCGAGGTGCTTTTTGTTGCGTTAGGTTCGTATAAGCCCAAGGAAGGTTTATACGCTAACTAATTGACATTTTGGCCACTCTGGAACCGATTCCGGCGCATCAACAAATTGTATGGAGAAAGTTACGTAAAATCATATTTTGATCACAGGAGGCTGCTGAATAAGCAAAAAAATCAAAAAACGTCAGCAAATAAAAAAAGGCAGAACGAAGTTTGTCGGGTAAGGCTTGTTTTCAATAAAAAAATTTTTTGCAACTTTTTGTTTTTTTTCAATATTTTTGATGGCTTTACATTTTTTTAAGAAACTCAGCATAAATGTGTTTTTTCTACCAAGATGGCGGTCAATCACATTCAATCAGACCACGCGTTTAGCGCCATATTTATGCGTTAAACCCTTTTTATGAGCATATGGTTTTTAGTAAGCTTTTTGCATGCCTAATGGCACTTGACAGCTACAACACCCTTGGTTTTAAAGAAGCATGCAATAAAACCGTTTGGCATGGCATTGCCATCGGGTTTTCAAGACTCTCTTAAAACTTTCATAAAACCTTATTGAAAGCCATTTGGCTTTTATTGTCACCAGGTTTTATGTTCGAGGCATAAAACCTTCTTAGAACCATAAAACTTGTAGGTAATTCAGATGCTACCATAAAACCTCAACAAAACTAGATGGTCGCTAGGAGGTTTAAAAATGTTGTTTGGGCTATTAGATATAAGGTTGATTTGTGTTTTCTCATATCGACGTCGTCGTGCTATCTTGTCGCACCCGCCATTTTGACGTTCCGAGAAAAACGCGTTTGACCTTGAATAAACAAAAACCAGAGCACGCAATGTAAATAAAAACAAACACATTTTGTTTGGCTGACCATTCTGTGCATTGTCCTAAAGTTTGGTTGAAGTTTGGTTGCCGGTGTCCCGAGTTGTAATTACAAATGTTTACGGTAGTCTAACATGTACGTGCGTCAAACGCGTTCTGACCTGAAATCCCTTTGGCCAGTTGTCGCACTTACATCAATTTTCAGGGAGTGACAAGATAGCACGACAAGATTGAAACTTCTTTCATATGAAGAGCGACAACAATGCACGGAGTTTTTTCGGTTTTTATTGAATATCTCAGGATTGAAATCAAATTGGGATCAGTAGTGCGGTGCCTGTGTGGACGCGCAGTCCTGTTTTTTCGTGTTATTTACCGTCTCTTTTGTGTCGCTGTTCGAGTGCATGAGGTGATTGGTCATTATAATTAAATAATGGCATCAGTAGTGTGGTGCCTGTGTGGACGCGCAGTCCTGTTTTTTCGTGTTATTTACCGTCTCTTTTGTGTCGCTGTTCGAGTGCATGGGGTGATTGGTCATTATAATTAAATAATGGCATCAGTAGTGCGGTGCCTGTGTGGACGCGCAGTCCTGTTTTTTCGTGTTATTTACCGTCTCTTTTGTGTCGCTGTTCGAGTGCATGGGGTGATTGGCTATTATAATTAAATAATGACATCAGTAGTGTGTTGCTTTTCGGGACACGCAGTTCTGTTTTTTTTACCTTCTTTTTTTTTTTTTTTTTTTCATTTTTTTTTTTTTTTCCACTCGCGTTCGTTGGCCGATGAGTTTTTTTGTGTTGTTCTCTATTTATAGTTTTCTATAAAAACGCACCTATTTTTTTTTTGAGACTAGCAAGTCGTATTGCTGGATTAAGCCCTTTCTATATCATTTCAATAATCATTTCAATAAATGAAGCCCTTCCTACATCACCGTTGATCGGAAGGCACGCCGACGGAGAATTTCTGGAGAATCGCGGTCGAATTAATACTATATTTAAATCCCTAGATAGCTATCTTTCCGCAGCCGGCTGCCTAAGATTTTTAAAATTTCAACCGATAAACAAATTGCTTATGGTCGCATCACCTACCACAGTGAATCCTGACCTCATACCCATCTTACTAACCCCTCAAAACTCATGTGATACTTTGTCGGAGACGCAGTCGATTTGGCGGTCCCATCACTCAAGTATCGGACTAACATTCCCATCCACTTCCCCGTGTCTTACCTCTGGTCGTGGCCGGCGTCGGTATTGATCAGCATGATAGGGACCTTTGAAAATTGCGAAGGGGTGATGATTGGTTCCTACTTTTCATCTGTGGTCCACGGAGCAATGTTTGGGGGTCCTGGTCAATAACGAAGTAGCAGCTACGGGTAGACACCAATGCTATGCTATGCTAATATCTCAGGATTGAAATCAAATTTTGGGGATCTGTGAAGGTCAAAAGGTGAGGCATTGTGAGCTGCACAAAATGGCGTTCTTAACTCAATTTGGCCCAAAATGCACGTACGACCATTGTATTTACCAGAACATCAATTTTAAATTCCATTTTTTTACAATTTTTCAAAATTTGGGGACAATTGGTTTTGCATTGGAAATTTTAATTTTTTTTTATTAAGGAAAATCACTTTACACCCTACACTAAAATGTCTTTTGATTACACATCCAACGATGGGTCGCATGAGTGATCCGGACATCATTTTCATCATAATATCTAAGATCCTTGACACATAAGTGGTCATACCTTTTGATAAGGTTGTCAGATCTTCTATCTTTTGAACGCGTTGGATTGGTCTCATGATTTAGCATATAACGATAAGTCTGAAAAGTACCTAAATATCACTTAAGTGCTCATAACTTCTGATAGGGTTATCAGATCTTCAATGTTTTAAGCTCATTTGAAAGGTATTTCTATTATCCAACTAACATCGGGTCGAATAATAGACTCGGTTATCATTTTCCTCTAAATATCTGAGATCCGGCCTCCAAAAAGTGTTCAAAAAGCACTTAAGTGCTCATAGTTTTGATGGGGTTGCCAGATGTTTGGTGTGTTAGACTCATTTGAAAGGTCTTTTAAATACCTTTCTAAAAATATACAACAAACCCGTCTTACCAAAATCACATCACAATCTTCCGGACTTTAGCCGAAATCGTTATTTCTGCATAACTTTGTAAGTACTTTCCTTAACTTCATAATATTGACTAGGAATTATGGGACCCCAAGACGGATAGAATGAGACCAAAACAGTCCACATCGGTTCAGCCAGTTCGGAGATAATTGAGTGCATATTTTTCGGTGCACAGAATCGAGTAAATCTACTTAAGGAAAAAAAGTTAAAAAATAACCTTCGAAATTGCTTATAAATGGGGGATAGTTAGAGGAAAACAGACATACACACACACAGACATTTGCTCAGGATTTGATTCTGAGTCGATATGTATACGTATAGTTGGGTCTAGGTGGTCGAAGGAAGGTAAAAAGACACTTATAATTTCGTAGCCAACTTTAGGATATTATATATGTTGGATTACCCAACATGCATTCAGTTCAATTTTCAAAGTGAATTGAAAACCAAATTGTGATGTCCTTTGATGTTTAAGTTTATTTAATGTTCAATAACAAAATAAATCCAAATTTCAAGAATTACCGCGATCTTTAAAATTATGGTAGGAAATAATATTTATACAGATTTAAGGTTAATTCCTTAAGATTTAGTTTGCTGTACCGTCAGCAGGGGTGACATTGAGTGTGGGGGTGAGATTGGAAATTTGTAAGATCCATATCACCCCTTTTGACGGTATCTAAGCCAAATTCATAACAACAATGTCATTTTATAAATAGACACAAACCTTATGCTTTTCTTCACAGCTATTACAAGCTTCCCACTTCTTTCCAGAAACCAATTCTCCAATACCTGTCCCAATCAGCAGGGGTCCAGAAATATCTGCAATTTATATTTTTATCCACTACCAATGGACCACAAGATCCCTGTTGTGTTAAACCTCCTCCCTCTTCTCATCCCCCAGGGGACGTAACCACTTTCCGGCTATCGCTTTTCCCAAAGCCGACAATTACTGCTTTCGAACCCAGCTTTCCACAATTCACTCGCCGGGGACCAACGGAGAAAAAGTTTGGGTTCACTCGTTCCCAATGGACCGTTTCTTGCGTGCGTTCCCTTCGGAGCAAAGCTGTTCAATTTTATTCCCTTTTTCAGATTCCTCCCCGATATCCAGCGGGTTGATGTGGGTCTCGTTAGTGCAGTGCAGGGTGCTGCAAGAAACAACACTTGACCATTGTGGGAAGTTGGTGGGACACGGGTCAGTTTAATGCTCTGACAGCTGGCAGATTTTAGAAGGCGCCCCGGACAGGAAAAACGAATCATCCCGTGATTATGGGATTTGTTACGATTTTTCCGGGAGGCTTGGAGGGAGCACTGTGTGGGAATGGTTTTGTAGGAAAGGTTGTCAAATTCAAGCTGTAATTTGATTAATTTGTGGAAATTTGTAGGAAACTGTCTGTTAATTTTTGCGAAATTGTGGGAATTTGTGGTATTTTTGGAGATATGTGAATATTTGTGAGAATATAGAGGAATTTTGATGTAAATTTGTGGGAATTTATGGTTATTTGGGTAAGTTTCTGAGTATCTGTTAAAATTTATGGGATGATTTGCGGAACATGTGAAAACCTTTGAAAAAAATTGAGAATTTGTGGGTGATGATTAAAGATTGTTTATTTTTTTGCAAATTAAAAGTTGACCAATCGTTCGCAACGATTTGACACACTGTCCAAATCCAAAATCCCGTCACACAAGACGTCCATCCATAGAAATCTCCGATCCAAGATACGATAGCGCACCCAACACCCAAGGTTTAATTTTTCCCACCACATTTCCGGTGGGCAGTAACGATTGTGTCTGCCGATCTGATACATATTTAAATACACATTCCGGTTTTCCGGATCCGGTACAAAACCCTGACATGGCTGCCACTTGGGCGACACTTTCCAGAACCTCGGGTCCCCCAAGCCACTGGACACATTTCGTTGATCTCTGGTTACCGTTTTTGTAGGAGAGACGACCTGCTCGGACCATAACGATTCCGAGCGATGCTCTACTTCATCTGCTATAAATAGAAACATAAAGTGAAATTGCTATTTTTATAGAGCCTCGTTAGGTGGCCTACACCCGGGAGCGAGCAACGTCTACATTCAGGCGAGAAGAACGTCCAAATTGCTGCTGCCTTAATTCTGGAGACCCCCGCAGGACACGCTCGCTCGCTCGCGGGGTCGTTATTTATTGACCGAGGCCAAAGTGTTCGAATTGTTACCTCATCGGGCGCCACCCCCCTCGGCAACAAAGGGAACTTTTTCGAGCCACACGTCAAATTTTTCAGAAAGCTTTTACGACCATTTCCTAATCATCTGGATGGAAACTTTTGCTGCTTCGGAGAATGGGTGAAACTTTTTTTTCCAGTGGCTGTCGATTTCGTCATCGGCTGAGTGTGTGACCTATAAAATAATTAGACGATCTCGACGAAGCACTCTTCCCTAATTGACGGATTGCGTGGTCGGCGACGGCACGAGTTTGTGGTCAGTTTTCCACGCGGGCAGGTTAATTGGACGTTGCCAAGAGAAAGTATTTCCGACGAAACGAAAAAGTATTTCCACCCCCGGGGAAAGTCAGTTTTGATGATAACTTGAGGGCAACACTTGTCGTTAGCCGTAATTGGTGGTTTTATTTTTATGTAACACTTGTAATAATGATGAATTCATTGCAAATTTTCAGGTCACTGAACTCGGATGTGCGACAAAAGGTCGAAAGACATAAGGTCGAATGGACAAAAGGTCGAAAGGATAAAAGGTCGAATGTGAAAAAATGTAACAATTAATTATAATTATTAACTTCTAAATAATTCTTCAAAAAAATATTTTCTTGCAAACAAGTCTGATTTTTTTTTCTGTTAGTTAATCCTTGGTTTATCCATCCTTTTAGTAATGATCTTTAAAAAAAAACAGAATAACTTCCAAACAATTTTTTGAGAAGATTTCCATTCTTTCAAACATGAGCTGTTCTTCCCAAAAAAGTTCGACTTCTAAAATATTTTTTTAGTTTGCATTGTATTTTTAAAAATAACATTTTCTTGTTTGTTATATATTTTTAAAGTTTTTATTTTATTTTTAAAAACAACCTGCTACTTTTTAAATATTTTGTAAGTTTTTAATTTATTTATATAAACCGTTGGAATATTTTAGAGACTTTGACATTCTTTCAAGCTAAAATTTAAATAGTTTCGAAAATGTCTTGTTTTTTTAAATATTTGTGCAAGTTCTCTATCTTCTTTCAATCTGAAAGCATGGTCTCAATAGATCCTAAGAAAAATCTGACTTCAAAAACATAGTTGTATATGTATATATATTTTTTCATAAAATTATTTTTATTAGGTCTTTTTCGGTACTGGGACCTGGTTAGGACCGAGTCGGCTTTTGTAATTACATTGTTCTTAATGCTAAGAGTAATTACAGAGGATCTTGTGTGTAAATGTTAGTGGGAGGGGAGCCGATTGCCCGCGGCCTACTCGGGGTAGGGGTATATATATAAAAACGATCGTATTTATTTATATTTTTAAAGATAACCCTCACCCCCCCCCCCCCTCTCAAAAAGTTTCCAACAATCCGGGGGCAAGTTTTTATTCAGAAGACCTCAATTTAAAAAAAAATAGAAGTGAAATTAAAGAAAAACGTTCAAATCACCTTTCCATAGCTGCTTATCAATATTTGTGTATTTAGGCTCAAATCAAATGTTTTGTTACATTTTTTCTTAAATTCGACCTGTTGTCCTTTAGACATTTTGTCCATTCGACCTTTTGTCCACTTTCGACCTTTTGTCCATTCGACCTTTTGGCATTCAACCTTTTGTCCATTCGAACTTATGTCTTTCGACCTTTTGGCATACATTCTTTTCAGGAGTAGGCAAACATGGGCATTAATTTAAAAAATGAATAACTGCTACTATTTTCAAAAAAGTTACCTAAAAAGGGCTATAGCTTAAAAACGGTGCACCTTGTCAAAATTTTACTAGAGTGCTTTTTGATTGCAAATTTGATTTTACATCGAAAAATGAAGTTGAAAAATTTTTGCGACCAATATTTCGATTTTTTGAAAAAATCAGTATTGATTCAAAAATTCATAACCCGGTCAAAGATTTTTTGTCCGTTCTGGAAATTTCTGAAAAGTTGGCATTTGATGTCCCCTAAAACATATCAGAAAAAAAGTGTTTATTGCCAAGCAAGTTTTGCACAAGTTTCAGTGACAAAAAGTGAAATTAAAAATCACCAAATACGGTGTACAACTTTGCCGAAGACACCTAATCGATCAAAAACTTCCTTCCAAAGATGCAGATTTTTGAATTTTCATGCATCATTTTTGTATGGTCAGCTGCCAAATTTGTATGGAAAATTATATGGACAAACTAATGATGCAAAATGGCTTCTTTGGGCATACCGAAGGCCCCAAAAAAGTTTCAGCCGGATTAAAAAATACAATAAAAATCGAATGACCGAAATCTAAGCGAATTGCTCCATTGCAAATGAACTTTAACGAGCTGGTGAAATTTAATTAATTAAGATCTTTAAAAAGCTAAAGATTGAGGCTTTCATTCTCGGAAACATTACTTCAAAAAGTCATTTAACACCCCCGAAAACTCATCTGAATCCATCTCGGGACAAATCACGCTCGACGAGAGCTCACTCAAGCAAGAGTGATTCATTTTTCTGCTGAATTCAAAGGCTCTTCGGTTCGAGGGACACCAGGAAGCCATATTTAAGGCGACTAATTTCCTGTCACTGTATTTTAATTAAGTTATCGAACCATTTCGGATGTCCTGCCTTCGACCCCAAACTCGTTCCTCCCCTCGCTTCAGGTAAAAGCAAAACTCGACCACAATTGACGCTATCTGGGACGACCATCGGGACGAAATCGTTTCCAGAACAGATTGGAAATGTCCCCCCTCCCCCCTTCCAAAATTAACGGGAGGGCTGGTTGGATCAGGAACAGCATGGGTCAGTGATCAAAGGATGGTGATTCCCTGCCGTTGCCGGAATGGGACTGTGTGTTTGTGTTATTTCAATTGCTTTCCCGCTCATCAATTCCAATTTCTTTCAACGGGACGTAGTTTCTCCTGATGGGTCCCTCTTGGGGGAGTTGGTGTTTACCCAACTGGGGGCTCTTAGTTAGAAGTGCGAATTGTAGGTCCACGAAAACATCCAGAAATCTTCGAATCGAAAGTCGCAACAAAATTCAAATTTCTCTTATCAAATTTGAAGTTGTAACTGTTAAGCTACTTCATCAACTTACCATAAATTCTTACTAACTCTTTCCTCCTTTTCAAAGGAACCCGAAATATCATAAAACTTCCTCCTTCCACATGAACTGCCCTGGTGTCCGATGAAGCTCGTAAAACACACATGACTTTAGTCTCGGATTGTCGTTGTAACCGTATTGCGGACAAGATTCCCACGCCACGTGGCTGGAGACATGGACAAGGAAACCCCAATTCAACCGAAAATAAAATGATTGTCGGTCACATTACCGTAATCATCATCACACAATGTGTCGTCCAGATTGTGTCCATTTTCGGACATCGTTTGTGCCATTTTCCACGGTTTTGTTGTAACCTTCCCAAGTAACAATTTAAGTTTTTTTACTTTCTTTAAGATAGATTCAAGTTATCTTAGCCAAAAAATATCATAAAGCCAAACTTTCTCCAGAACAACAATAAATCAGCGTTAAACCTGAGTTAAGAGCAAAGTGGACTATTTTAGGAGGTTATCAAGAGCGTTTATGCGGAGTAATTTAAAACTAAGCAACTTTGACGTTGATTTTTACAATACTCTGCAAATGCTCTTTATTGGTATTCTAAAACTTAATCTCAAGCTTCAAAAATTTATAACATCATAGAAGAGATCTTCAAGACTGTAATAAAGTGAACTTAAACTTATTTGCTCTCGTTGATGATAAAAAAGATTTGTCGAAGAAAAACCAGTTCTGAATTTTATTTCGTGAAATCCATTTAATCTTTTCGAAATTAATTCACAAATGGCCGATGAACTTAAGCTTACACCGATAATTATATTATAATAACCAAATAAATATAACTGTGACTTTACGCAGCCATTTTTATCGTAAAATTCTTGCCATAAAAATTTCACTGATCAATTTTTTTAGATGCCTCGAAAAAATATGCATCGAAGGCATGAATCTTTCAAAATTACTATGATTTGTAATTTTTAATGGAACAATTAATTTGACATCAGCAGAAAAATCAACATGGCTTCCGTTTTTGGGCGTTATTTTTTCATGTTAATATGGCTGATCTCATCAAATCTATTCTCTCTTACCCAAAGCAGTTATTAGAGCTATATTTCTTGAGAAGCTCTTGTTCAAGATTAAGTAAGAACATGTAGACTGCAGTAAGCTTTAATGCGGTTTTATCGCAGAGTAAAACGCGTAGTATTGCGACCGTAGCGCATGCACATATTTGTTTGCAGGAGGTAGATCCGAAAAAGATTTTTGGAAATGCTTTTTTGTCGTTGGATTAAAACAATGGTGTTAATTATTTTTCAAATCTTTTTATTTGTTCATTGAACGGCCGCGACTTTTGAAGAAAACACTGATCTCGCACTTGAATCTAAATGTAAGGACGGGTACTGGACACGGATTCACCGGCAGTTTGGTGTTTTGCTCGCACCTTATTCGACAGCCTTGACGAGAGCCTTGGCCACTTCAACGGCAATTCAGCCTCAGCGCGTTCCACATCAGTAGAGGCCGACGAAAGTTTACCCTGGGCGCCGGACAGGAGCTCACGGCACGCACCGGCATCCAGATCCTCAACCGGGTGGGCTTCTTCGGCCAGCACCTGTCGAAAAAAAATCACAGGGAAAAAAAACGTTGAAATAACGAACATTTTTAGTCACAGTAATCAACACGAAACCAATAAAAACACTAGCACTCCGCGGGACATTTTTCTCCATTCTCGAAACGCCTAATTCTGGTCCGGATGCGTCGTGCCGATTTTGCGTGTCGGAGAGGTCACTAAACTGACTGACTGTACGAATATTCAATGATTTGACAGATCAAGTTCAAAGACTCTTGAATTATGCTTTCATTAAACGGAGAAGTTTTAGTTCAGTTTTAAGGCAGTTTTGGCAATGTAAAATGGTCTTAAAAATAACCTCTCTGGGATAACTTCAAGTCAAACAACGAAGAGTGGCATAAAACAATGTGTCATGCTTCTAAAGTGCTCTTGAAGATACTTTTAAGAGATTTCTATCGTAAATATTTAAAGTTTTGTTCAATATCATCACAACACCGAGTAGCAAATTTTAAATCTTTTATAAAACCTGCTAAGAAGTAGAAGCATTTTGCTTGTTACTTGGGTTGTTGGCAACTTTTATTTACTCACCGGATTGCGCAAGTGGACTACAAATGAGATAGTCTTGATTCAAGAAAACGAGTAGGTGGACACCACTTGAACTGCTCTTTTTTATTTTCATCATCCTTTTTTTGCTTGTACACAAAATTTGTTCAGCTAAATTTAAGATTTTACCATCTCTTTCCAGCGCATCCTCTAAATTTAGTCCCTACACATTTTACAAGCATGGAAAACTTTCCCTCAAGAAGCCGATTTATGCGGTTAAAACAAAGTAGTTTCCAAAAGATGACAAAACCCACTTTTCGCAACCTTTCGAAGGGGCAGCAGGCAGAAAAAAGGGATGAATAATTCATCGAGTTTGGGCGATGTTTTGCGTGGGAGGACAAGCATATTTCGGAATAATCTCTTCTGACGTGAATGGGTTCCTTCCATCAGGAGCTGCTGCTGCTGGCTGGTGATTATTATATTGAAACCTGATGAGCCTGATGGTTAGTTTTTTTTTCTTTAGAATTCATGAAATTATGAGATGAGCTGCACAGCTGAGGACAAGGGTGTAGGTAGAGGGAGATCGATGACATCAGAAAAGTTTGGTAAACTCTGAGAAGTCTTCGGAAAAATTACACTTTGAATAATCGAATCTTCTGATAACAAAAAAACAAAAAAAAAAACAGGTACAAAGGAGTTGTTTTCATTTTTGTTGAAATTACTTACTTTATCAGCAAATTAGGGCGTCCAATTTACCGGGGTTACAGAAATCCCGGAAAACGGGAAATTTTCAACAAATTTCCCGGGAAATTTGAAATTCATTAAATATCGTTAATGGTCACGAGCTGAACTTCGAATCCTGTGATTAAATAAAAAAATGATCTCAGGTATTTTTGTTGTTGAAAAATACTATTTTCTATCAAAGTGTTTGAAGAGTGTGTAAAATGAATTCACGTTTCACAACCATAAAATTATTTTTAAACGTGCCTAAGTGACCAGTTTTATCAAATGTGAATATGATTATCATCGACACAAAAAGTTGAAATGAAAAAAAAAACAGAAATTATTTTTTTCGTAACTAAAAATGTTGTGTTACTTTTAACCTCTCTAACTTCTCGTGTTTTTTTAATTGAAATATTTGTTTAATGAAATCACAACTCAAAATTTTCGAATATTTTGAGTGAGTTTTTGAATGTTTGCATTCTTCGGGCACCTTTTCACATTACGAAGTACTTTTTTATTATATTTTAATGATTCTATTTGTGAAATTATTTATGTATCGTGGATTTCAGCTTAACGTGAAGACTTCCATCATTGTCATTTTGCGTCGCTTCCAATATTTTGACAAAATTCCTTCAACAAGTTTAGAATAGTGCCCTACACATGCTGATTCCTTTTGGTAACGATTATCCCATTCCTTGTAAAGTTATGGATATCGTCATTAATCAATGATTGTTAACTAGGACGTCAATGACTGTGCCACAAAATTATATAAATTTTAAAGCACAATTGATTTAGATCAAAAATTCCTTCAGTGGCTTCAAGAAGGCAATAACCGGCACACGCTGATTCCTTTTGGTGCTGAAATTCGTTTAATTGAATTTAATACAGAATATTTTATAGTGTTGATCATTATTCTTTGAAAATGATCAACGGCTTCACCTTAAGAAAAGAGTTCTGTTAAAATATTGTTTATAGCACAAAAAGTTGTTTTATGTTAAACGATAAACAAACAGCATTCCACAATAAGGCTTCCATTTTTTTCAAATTTAACCCTCTAACGCCAATGTTAACTTCAAACTGTAAATTTCCGATAACTATCAAATTTAACTTATTCTTCTTGCAAAATCCTTCTAGAGCTATTTAATTATACCAATTCAATTTTCATCCAATTTTGTTATACCAGTACATGGAAAGAAAAACCTTAATAAATCTAAATTTTGCTCTTAGCGGAAAAGGTTAATCACCTTTTTTTAAAAGATGTAAAAAGTAAAAGTCTATTTTCGCTTCATACAATCACAATTTCTGTTTCCCAACAAATAATCAAGAGCTTTTTCCAGTTTTGAATGTTTCAAGCTTAAAGATTATTATTAATAATCCTAGACATAGAAATAATCCGCTTTAACCCTCTACAACCCAACCCCGCCTTTAGACGGGCTTCGATTTAAAAAATCCACAAAAATCCATTTTTCAACCAATTTTTGATCTTTAAAAAGCATTGGAAAGAAGAACTCTTAAAATTTTAGAAAATTTATTGGTTGGAAGTTTTACTTGTTTTATGTTACTTTGCTTTAAATGTTTTAAAAAATGATTTTTTTTAAGGGGTCAACTTTGGCTGTGTTTTTTAATAACATGTACTGTATTTTTAAAAAAAAAGTATGCAGTAATTTTTCTAGTGTCCCAGACTATGCCTCTTCGTATTTTTTACAATTTAAATGATAATGGTACCATTCTATAGCAGAAAATGTGAAAAACAAGCAAATAATTGAAAAAGTTACTGTAAAAACATGAAAAAATTAGATAGGCAAAATGTAATGATACAACAAACATAAACTAAACAAGATTAATACAAATTCAAATACTAAAAATGAAACAAGAAAAACATAAAACAAGAGAAGTTAAGTTTTTCGTAGAACAAAAATTGCTCAAAATGACCTCCTTAACACGGGAAACATAAAAAATTTCGAAAAAACAATTTGCCATTAGAGGGTTAAATTCGGGAATTCCCGGGAAATTTACAAATTTCCCTGGAAACGGAAAATATTTTTTACGGAAAATCCCGGGACTTCCCGGGACGGGAAAATTGACGTTCTAGTTGAAATTTATGATTCAGTTTGATATATTATTTTTGTGATTTTTAAATAGGGTTTTTGTGAATATAGAGCCAGTCGCTCTCGAAAATGACTGTTGAGAAGAGCGTATGTTATTCATTTTTTTTTGTATTTCGTAATTTAATAATTACTGTATCTCGAAGCCGTAAAGTGTTAATCGTATCAAAAAGTGGTCAAAAACAAACTTGTAGGAAATTGGACGGACTTTCTGAAAAAAGTAAACTGGAAAAATAATACAAGTCACTTCTATGAGATTTTTGGTTTTTTATGTTTTAAAGTAAAATTTGAAGGTGATGTCACGATTTTTTTTTCGCTCAAAATTTGTCCGGAAGTAGTGCTGCCTTGATCCATTTTCAAAAGCTGAGAGCCTTATTTAGAAAGTTAATTTTTCAAGTGATTCGAGTGATAATGATTTTTCGCTTTTGAACATAAATTTAATAACATTGAATCAATGACTATACTGCCCCTGATCGCATAAATGTCCCATATGCATTTTCATCGTTTTTGAGTTAATGATGCATTTTGGTTCAAAATCGTGAGCTCTTTCAGAAAAGCCTATAACATCCAGTACTTTGTTCTAGAAATCAGGAGGAAATCCAGTTTTTTCTCGAAAACTTGACACGTAGCCTTATGTGTGGGACAAACTTCAAATGCGTTTTTATCAGCTTGCTGTTTTTGCATATGGGAAATTTATGCGAACATGGGCAGTATAAGTCTATAACACACTCGATTGAAGACTCTTTTGAATTAGTTAAGAGCGACTAACTGTTACCAATTCGCGTTGACAGTACTGTCCGTGGATCAAACAGTGCACGAAGTATACAATCACATACTACATTTCTCACAATCTAGTGCAATTTGATTTGTCAAGTGCCCAGCTCTCATCTTATATCCATTACACCAGCCCCAACCCGAACGGACGGCAGCAGATTTTCCACTTTTCGTGGAAATTCCAAAGCAGATTACACCGATGCTGTCGTTGCGCGACCTTTCCAAAAGTGATCTCCCCTCCCCGACTGACTGCACTTTGGTGAGCTTCACGCGTAAAGCGCCACAAAAGAAGCTTACTTTTTATGACCACCACCCAGCCATCGCCAACGGGACTAACCTTTTCCACTTGGCGCGCGCTGGTGGGCTAGCGCATAATCTTTATTTTGCCCGGAGCGCTTTCCGGCGTGGACTTTTCCCGGCCACCACAATCCAAGAGTGAGATAAAAACAGACCGTGAAGGCGCAATGATGACTGAGGGAGTTGGTGAAGAAATGCAAATTTTATGCACTTTTACTGCTGCGGTATATTAACTTGGCCAGTCTAGCGAGTTGTACGCTAAAAGCAGATTCTTAGTGTGCTTTTTTGTGTGTGTGTCTTGTCTTCTTGGGGGAAACAAGGAGCTTTGGCGCAGAGCTTTTATTTTCATTTTTTTCGTGTTTGCCCCAACCTAAGGAGCGTTGAGCCAGCGGATTTAGCTGTTTACTGGCATCGAGCAGCTTTAAAGGAGTTGTGGTCGTATTTCTTGGTACGAGATGCGCAGAAAAAAAGAGGGAAAGTAGGGTAAAGTGGTTATTTTTGTGCGGGATTTTTACAACTTTTTTTTAAGCTATGAAAAATATTTGCAACGATATTTATAATTTTAGTTTGTTTTGAATAAATTTTCCACGAAAAAAATAAATAAATCAATCAACAAATTAATGATTGTATCGTTAAGGGTCAATTACCCTTGCTCACATAAAAAGTTAAAAACAGCTCAAAGCTCTTCCCAGAATGCCACGCTACGAAGAAGTTTGGAGGCTGCTGCTGCAGCTCTCTTACCCTTGTAAAGCTATATCCACCGAACCCACATTAGAAGAGGGGCAGCTGTCAGCTGTGGGCTAGCAGCCAGGTTGGGGCGTGGAAACATGGCCATCTCGCTTGCTGGCTGCGGGAACTTGGAATATTAAACTCATGTTTATATTACATTATTATCCGGGGCTTCGCTCGCGTTCGTTGTGGAGGAGCCACCATGTTTTAAAAGTAAAGTAAAGAGAGAGCAAGATTCCGGCTTATCCCATTGCCAGCATCAGTTACGACAGTAAAGTCTTCCAAAGTTGGTAGATTTATTAGCGAAGATGATTGCTTGTATTACAAGGGAAATGTTTTTATTATTTCGCCCGTACATTGCTGCGGAGGTAGCGCTTTCCACGCCCACCGCTGGTGAAGTTTGAAATTGAAATTCATTTTTTTTTTTCGGCGCAGATCGAGATCGCGTTTCGCGGAAAAATCGTTGCAGAGAATGTGACGAGCGAATGATTTGCATACCGCGCTGCTGACTTGATTTGCTGCTGCTAAATTAGTTGGCTGCGCGTCACATTGCTGGAAGTGAAAGACACGCGGTGACAGTTGGTGGAATGAAACCAAGTTGATGAAAAGATTTGTTCTTGGAAATAATGTAGAAGAAAATGCTTTGGAAAGTTGGAACACCTGGCAGCGAAATGAGTTTCGGACTTTTTCGGTGGAATTCAGTGAGAGTTGCGCTCATTTGATGTTCAAGATTTTTTTTTTAAATTTTTGTTTTACTGAAAATACTTTTCTATATGTGCTCCAAGTAATTTTTCGTAATTTAATCAAAATTCGAACAAGATTTCAGACTATTCATATTTCACTATAAAGAAGGTTTTATAATATAAGTTTTCAAAAAGATGATTTTATTGGTTCCTGCACTTCCAGACGACTTACAAATTTTGTTCTACAGATGAAATTCTGATAATAGATTAAAACTCGTAGAGTAAATAAAACGTAATAATAACAAAGCAATCCTCCAACAAAACTGGAATTGCATTTTATTTATATTGTTTTATTTGCTTCAATCTTCCCATTCAATCCCAATAACCAAAGAAGCTATTTTGTGTAATTGTAGGTTCCATACAATTTTGGCAGCTGTCCATACAAAAATGATACGTAAATATTCGAAAATCTGTAAATTTTTATGGAGTTTACTGATCGATTTGGTCTCTTGAGTAAAGTTGTAAGTATTGATGAGTGCTATTCAGAGCAAATTTGAAACACGGAAAAAAATGCCGATTTTCAAATTCACTTTTTTTTACAAAAAAAACATTTTCCCACAATCCAATTTTTCAATGTTTGATATGTTATAGGGGATAAAAAATGTGTTTTTGGGAAAATAGAAAATTTAGTTTTTTTACTTCAGTTTATAATGTAAAACCAAATTTGCAATAGAACAGTAGTTTGCAGATTTTTTATTTAAAGTTCACCGTTTTCAAGAAATAGCCTCACGTTTAATTTTAACTGAAAAAATCCAGTTATTCGTTTATTAAAATAGTTTGATTTTCCATTCCTGAAAATATTTCTTCGAGAATTCGGAAAATTTCCAATAAAATTGCCTAAAAAACATTGAAGATTGGACCTGGTTGCTGAAGCACAGTGAATAAAAGTAAAAGAAAAATACATATTTTGAAAATTTTGGACTAACATTTTGAAAGGGCCAAACGTTCAATATTATCTTTAAAAAGAGTCAATTAGTTGCTGAGATAAGTCACTCTACACAGCAAAAAATCCGATGGTAAAATCGCATGCAAAAGCATGCACATCACCTTCGTCAAAATAAACACTTAATATTACACACTGCATGTACATTTTTTTGCAAACACAAAAAAAAAGTTGCAACCGACGGGATTCAAACCCAGCACCAACAGTAAGGACTGGCGCCTTAGCCCACTCGGCCATCAGACCGATGTAAAGCTGAAAGGATAAACGCATATATGCGCTTGACATTTCGGTCAAGTAGGTATCCCATACTGATGGGCTACATATTTCAGGGTGTAAAATTACATAAAGTTGCATAAAATAATGCAATATTTATTTTACACCCAGGCCTTTTACACGCAGCTGGATTACTACTTTTTTAGCTGTGTAAAACATCTTGCTTTCTTGTGTTTGTTGCATTTATTCTAACGTCTAAAAGGCTGAAGTTTGATTTTGAAATACTATCCTTTAATAAAAAATGCAATTTTTGTTGTTATTATTGAAAATATTTTTAAAGAAATGATAAGGACAAATTCATATATTTTTCCGGAGGTCGTTTCGCCGAACGGAAATAATCGGATAAATCGAATGGTTAAGAATTAATTAATAAATGTTATTCTACAAAAAAATGTTGTTCTACAACAATGTTAATTTCGTGAGCACAATGAACAGTTATTTGGATTATTGAAAAAAAATGATTACATTAATTTTTGTGAGTATTTGCATTCTTTTTTAATTTTAGGCAGTTGCGAATATTTTTTCAAGTTTATGTCCCTCGACTCTGCTCGAGCAGACGGTAATAACAAAATTCATTCCATTTCAATAATAAATTTTGTTGAAATAACAAAAAGTGTTATGGAATCTTCTTGAAAAATCCATTTTTGAATAAGGGTTGATTAACAGTTTATGTTATCTTAACAAAATTTGTTATTGGTCTGATATTTGTTGAAAGCCAAAACAACTTTGGAACAACATTTTTTGCTATGGATGAAAACCTCCAACTGTTATTGGGATGATCGGATTAGTTGTTAAAATAACAAAAAATAATAACAAAGATTTGTTCGAAGAATAACTAAAAATGTTATTAGTCTGTTATTACAATAACAATCCAATAACAAAAAAATCATAATGACGAATAACAAATCTTGTTATAAATAACATAAATTGTTATTGGCCTAGTATTTTAAAATATAAAAAAATGTTATTCACAGGTTATTTCCGTCTGCTCGGGTGGCCAAAGTCGAGGGGGGGGGGGGAAGATTGGGACAAAAAAATTAAAAAAAAACATAAAAGTTTAAATTACCTGCCATGGTTTTAACACTTAACTGAAAGAAGTGTTTTAAAGTAAATTTTACAACTGCCCAGATGTTTTGCAATCTTTAGTTTTTAAAATATCAAAATATTGGCGAAATATTTTTTTTTGTCGATAAAATTTTTTTTTACATTGTTGTTCAATTTTACAAAAAAAATATTGTTGATCGATCTCAAATTTGCTAAATATGATTTTAAACGCAGGAAAATGCATTTCTAATTATTTTTAGTTCATTAGAATTCTTTTTCCATTAAAATTTTGAAGTTTTTTTTTTTTAAATATTAGTTTTGCCCCTTGATTTTTCGGACCGATTTTGAAGGGGGGTGACATAAACTTCAAAAAATATTTGCAACGGCCTCACATGAAAAAATCTTAAGGTTTTGTATTCTTTAAAAAAACAGTTCCTTAAAAAAAGGGTTGAAAAATCTGCACTGTTTATTCAAAATGTCTAGTTCATTGAAAGCAAACAAGCATTGAAAAAAATATTTGCTAGGATTTTTAAGCATTCTTTGAAATATGTAATGCTCATTTGAAACACAATTGAGCAATTCTCTACAAAACCGGCCGATTTCGACCATTTTTATTTTTTGTATTTTTTTATTTGGCTCAAACTTTGTGGGGGCCTTCCCCATGACCAAAGAAGCCATTTTGCATCATTAGTTTGTCCATATAAATTTCCATACAAATTTGGCAGCTGTTCATACAAAAATGGTACGTAAATATTCGAAAATCCGTAACTTTTGAAGGAATTTTTTGATCAATTTGGTGTCTTCGGCAAAGTTGTAGGTATTGTTAAGGACTATTTAGAAAAAAATAGGTACACGGAAAAAAAAATTTCCCGATTTTTTTTATTAACTTTTTTTTCACAAAAACTCAAATTCCCAAAATACGTATTTTTTGATTTTCGAGATTTTTTGATATGTTTTAGGGGACAAAAATCCGCAACTTTTGAGCTATAGAGAAACATGGTCAAAAAATCTGCCGCCGAGTTATGATTTTTTGAAAAACTGGTAATTTTTGGAAAAATATAAATTTCATACATAAAATTTTTTTGACCTCATTTTTTTATGCAAAATTGAATTTGCAATCGAAAATTACTTTACAGATTTTTTGATAAAGGGCCCCGTTTTCAAGTTATAGCCACCGAAAGTTTGATTTCAGCGAAATATTTGCAGTTTTTCGATTTTTAAAAATAGTGACCATGAGTGACCATTTCTGAAAATATTTTTTTTGAAAAGTTCAGAAAATTTGCTATAAAATTGTCTAAGAGACATTGAAGATTGGACCTCTGGTTGTTGAGATACAGCGGCTTAAAGAAAAAGAAACACGAAAATTGAAGTTTTCTAAGTCTCACCCAAACAGCCCACCATTTTCTAATGACGATATCTCAGCAATTAATGGTTCAATTTTCAATGTTAATACATGAAACATTCGTGAAATTTTCCGATCTTTTCGAAAAAATTTTTTTGAAAAAAATTAAATCAAGACTAACATTTTAAAAGGGCCAAACATTGAATATTATGCCATATCAAATCTCGAAAATCAAAAAATACGTATTTTGGGAATTTGAGTTTTTGTGAAAAAAAAGTTAATAAAAAAATCGGGAAATTTTTTTTCCGTGTACCTATTTTTTTCTAAATAGTCCTCAACAATACCTATAACTTTGCCGAAGACACCAAATTGATCAAAAAATTCCTTCAAAAGTTACAGATTTTCGAATATTTACGTACCATTTTTGTATGAACAGCTGCCAAATTTGTATGGAAATTTATATGGACAAACTAATGATGCAAAATGGCTTCTTTGGTCATAGGGAAGGCCCCCACAAAGTTTGAGCCAAATCAAAAAATACAAATAAAATCCATTTCCGGTTTTGGTAGAGAATTGCTCAATTACAGAATCAACGTAAATCGGGATAACTCGTTTGCTAACATGCAAACCCCTTATGTTTGTGTTTTTTTTGTAATTCTCTGCTCTTCAGAAAAACTCTACTTTAAGAACATCGTTACACTGTAAAAATAAACCTGCAAACAAGAAATATTTAAATGAAATTTTTTGTTTTAAATGAAAAAAAAAAATGCAGATTCGAAAATTACTTACTACCCCATTCCCATTTTAGCATGTTTGGGCTCGTTAAAAATATTCTGAACTAATTTTTATTATGTACATCACCGTAAAAAAAAAATCCTACAGAAATAAATTTTGGTCTATACCTACTTAGAAATTTTGGAAACTTATGATTGTAAAATAACTGGACAGATTAGTAATGCACTTTAAACCACTTTTTCCATTAAAATTTTGAAACCGTGGCCTGTAATTTCAATTTTTTACTGTTTAAACCCTCCCCCCCCCCGAATTTGGTCAGAGTCGAGGGACATAAACTTCAAAAAATATTTGCAGCGGGTTAATTTTAAATAAAAAAATACAATGTATTTTTTCGATGATAAATACTTTTTTTCGGAATTTGGAGTACGCCATCAAATCGAGCGTCGAAATTTACATAGATGTCCCTTTGACACCAAAACATCACCATTTCAGACTGCAAATTATTGGAAAATACGTATTTTTTCGAATGATAAAAAATGGAAGGGGTCGTACCGCAACTCCGTCACGAGATATCGAAAAGTGGATCTTGGATTCGTGATCAGGGACAAACATTACAACTCAGGACAAAGTTGCACGCAAGAGTTGGCGTAGAATCACCCAATTCGTTCATACAGAAAAACATTAAACAATAAACCATTAGAAACCAGGTTTGAGTTCAGTAAAAACCGAGTTAAATGCTTCAAATAGTTAAAATTGCATTTCTCCAGAAACCCTTGACCTTTTTGTTAAGTTTTGAACCATGCGTTAAATAAGTTTGAAAATCTTCAATAGAAAGGCAAAGGAGAAAGTCAAGAAAATTAAATTTAATCTAATAAAGCTCAGGAAAGGCAAAAAGCTGAATTTTGGTTACCCTCCCAAAAACACAAGCTGGAGAAGGAAGGGAAAACAATTTTCTGCGCTTATGCTGTTATTAATACCATAAACTAATATATTAACAAAGTACTATCATCGTATTTATGTGGCCGAGTGTGTGTGGGTGTGATCTTGTGTGAAGTGGATAACTCTAGCAGGAAGAAAATTGTGTGTGTAATGTGGTCTCGTGTGTGTGTGTGTTCATCCTGGCAAAGGAGTGAAGCTGCTAGCTGTTTGCTAGCGATGTGCCAAAACTCGACTAACATTTATCTATTTATACGAACATAAATACACACAAACACTTCGGGTTTTCCCTGCTTGAATGTGTGTGTTTGTATGTGAGACTCTACGTTAGCAGAAGGATGCCTCCGGCAATGCTGAGTCTCTCTCCATCTCAAAAAAGAGGGAAGGAAGACGTCGAAGAAAGAACGTAGATTTTCCCAAGTTTTCCCTGGGCCATATATAGTTTCCGGGAAACCCTTTCATCTTGCTCTTCATATCTAAGTGGGTGGAGGGAAGAAGAAGAAAAAAGTTTCCTTCGACGTCAACGTTTGATTGCAGTGGCGTACGCTGGAAATCGCACGTTTGAGGTTTCATGTTTGTACTTTTCTGAAATTCTGTGTAACTATGGTTGTTAAATCAAATTGTCAACGAATTTCCAAGGAAGATAAGTAACTCGTTGCCAATTAAATAATTCTTGAAAAGCTGCAAGGGCGATTCTTAGAATTGTTGATGTATTTTTTCAAATAAATCTTGATGAAATGATTATTTTTCAGTATTTCTAAGTTTACTAATCTCAAAATTAGAATCATTTCTAAAATTCCAAACCCCTCAAAACGTAATACTAATTTACTGACCAGCACCCCCGACCAGGCACGACGCCGCTGGACCTCGCCACCAGCATCAACCGTAATACAATTGCTCGGTACTTCCACAGGTCTTCATCGTCGTTTTCCTTGGAGTTTTCCAGCAGCAGGCAGTAACTGCTCCGAAGGCTTCCGGGTTTCCCCCGCAGTAGTAGCCCTCATCCAGAAGTGGTTGGAGAATTTTAAGCAGAATTTATGCACGCCTCCAGTTAAAACTTTGCCGGCCATATCAGATAAATTTTTCCACGGTAAGAGTAGTGGGGGAGTGGTGGAAGGGGGAATGGTGGAGCGTAGACGGGAGTATAGAAGTATAGTGCTTACGTTAGCATCGGTTCGTCCTGCATTAGGTTCAATTTTAGGGGATCGGGTCATGGGGGACTCTAAAATGATAGATTTTTTTCTTCTTATCAAATAACCTTTAATTTTTATAAATTAATATGTATTACGAGATTTAAAAAAATGTACTTGTGTCCAAAATTAACATTTAAGTATGATTTAAAAAATAAGCCCGTGAGAACTAAAATTGAATGTTTGACCCTTTTGAAATGTTAGTCTTGATTCGAAAAATTTGAAAATATTTTTTCGAAAATATCGGAAAATTTCCCGAATGTTTTATATTTTAACATTGAAAATCGAACAATTAGGTGCTGAGATATCGACATTAGAAATTGGAGGGTTGTTTGGGTGAGAGAGGACTCACAGAAAAATTTTAAAAACTTCAATTTCCCCTTTTTTTCTATAAGCCGCTGTATCTCAGCAACCATAAGTCCAATCTTTAATGTCTCTTATACAATTTTATAACAAACAAGCCGAACCCGACAAACTTCGTTCTGCCATTTTTTCGTTTGTTGACGTTTTTTGCTTTTTTGCTTATTCAGCCTCCTGTGATTAAAATTTGATTTTACGTAACTTTTTCCATACAATTTCTCGATACTCCAGAATCGGTTCAGAGGCTAAAGTGTTAATTAGGGGAACTATACCCTTTCTCAGCCTATTTCTATTATCGGCCTATCAGCACTTTGATGATGAATTACAGCTGTCATAAAATGTTTTTGACTGTTCCAAAGTAATAAATAGCTCAATAAAAGTGAGCAAGCAACTTTCCATTGTTGATACATCTGAAAATGTTGATTTGATAGCGGAAAACGGCAAAAGTGATGAGAATTGGTCCAACGCAACAAAGCGCACCTCGATCTGAGGCTTCGTTTTGATCTGATTAGCGTTCGAACAAAACCATCGAATCTTTTTATATATTGAAGATTTTCTGCAGTTTTCAAAAAATAAATAAATAAGAAACTGTCAATATTTTAAAGAATCAAAAAACCGGAATTCGGACAAAATTCAATTTTGAATGGCTATATTTTTAAAACGGTACACTTAATCAACAAAATTGTAAAGTACTTTTCGATGGCAAATTCGATATTACATAAAAATAATGTCAACAAAATTTAAGTACAAAATTTCAATTTTTACAAAAATCACTTTAAAAAAAAGCATAACTCGTCGGCAAAATTTTAGTAAATACTTCTGAATGGCTTAAAAGATGCGGGGTTTTGTTACCTAAAACATGTAAAAAATTTCAAAAATTGAAATAAAAAGGTATTTTGGGAAATTGAATTTTGGTGAAAAAAGTTAGATAAAAATTACCAATTTTGTTCCATGTACCTATTTGTTCTGAATTGTCCTTATCAATACCTACAACTTTGCCCAAAACACCAAATCAATCAAAAAATTCCTTGAAAATTTACAGATTTTCGAATATTTACGTACCATTTTGTATGAACAGCTGCCAAAATTGTATGGAGATTTGTATGGGTGATCCAATGACACAAATTGGCTTTCTTGGTGATACTGAAGGCCTCCACTTAGTTTAAAACAAATCAAAATATACAAAAAATAAAAATGGTCGATATCGGCGGATTTCGTAGAGGATTACTCATATTGTTGAATTAAAGTTAAGATTTTATAAATTTCAAAAGGATAATTTTAGGAATTTATCCACCTCTCCGAAAATTTGTCACGGTTGATTTTAATTCTTGAAATATAATTAAATTGCAAAATTACAATTGCAAACATGCCAACAAAAAATATAAATATAGTTTGGATTGTGAAATATAATTTGCGTCTCAAAATGCATTTTTTTATTGAGTGCAATTATTTGTTCGATTCTCCATAGTTTTTTCTAAGTTAACTCATGTACCAGATTTTGCACATTCCTAAACTCAAGGGTAAAAGTACATTTTTAAGTCCCTTAAAACATACAGAAAAATTCAAAGTATTGCGTATTTCTGGAATTTAACTTTAAGCGATCATTTTTTTTACCTATCACTTTTTCTGAAAAGTCTTTATCATACAATGTCATCTTCAACTTTGCGGAAGACTTCAAATTGATCCAGACGTTTCTTCTAAAGGTACACATTTTGGAATCTTGACGTGTCTATTTTGTGTTACAAGCAAAAAAAAAAAAATCTGTGGAGACTTGTAAATTTTATCATTTTAATTTCTCTTTGAAATTTTAGGTAATAATTACTGATTAATTAATTTAGATAATTTTTAAGTAATTATTGCTCTATTAAAATGTTAATTTGGCCAAAATGGGATGTGGGTCTCGTGGCGCAGGGGTAGCGGCTTCGGCTGCCGATCCCGATGATGCTATGAGACGCGGGTTCGATTCCCGCCTTATCCACTGAGCTTCTATCGGATGGTGAAGTAAAACGTCGGTCCCGGTTTCTCCTGTCTCGTCAGAGGCGCTGGAGCAGAAATCCCACGTTAGAGGAAGGCCATGCCCCGGGGGGCGTAGTGCCAATAGTTTCGGGATGTTTTTAAATAATGTTTTAATTTGAAATTAATATTAAAAAAAATATGTTTAAATATCATTTTTATATTTGAAAAAAGTGGAGTGGAAACAAAAACAATTTAACTTCATTTTAAAATATTTTTTTCTTGATAATTCCTTTATGAAAATGATGATTTGGCAAAAATAGTTATTATTTGATGTTTTTTTAATTTCAAAAATGTAGTTAAAATAAAATCTTTTTAACTATTTTTTAATGGTCATGATATTTTTTGACAATCTTTCAAAAATATGTAAATAAATCTTAAAATTCCTTTCATGTTTGCTTTACAAAGTTTGAGTATTGAACTAAAGGTTTCCTTAAGGAATAGCAAACGTGAAAAAATCTTTCAGATTTTGTCAAATTAACATTTTACTGAGAAACTTATCTGAATTTCGATTTCAAACAATTTCATTTTCAAAAGCTAACACAGAAAAAAAATTGAATTTTGAAATGTTGAAAATTTGGTAGGTTGAATATTACCTCTTTTTTCGAGTAATATTACATAAAAAATGTGTAAAAATGTGAACCTGGTGAATATTCATCAAAAACTGATGAAAATTCATCATTTTCTGGTGTAAAATTTATCATTTTTTTTGCCACAAAATCTGTCACCATTTCCTGATGAGTATTACCATCTTTTTTTTCGGTGTACATGTGATTTCAACCAGAAAAAAATCCAATGTTTTAATGTCAGGTTTGCTTTTGAAAAGGTTTTCTTTTATTTAGAGTTTTTAATTTTCTTTAATGTTCCTCATTTTTTAAGAATGTTAAACAAATGTCTATGCAAGCCATAAGAAACAGAAAATATTGACAAAAGGAAAGCTTTTTCTGAAGAGATGCAACTAAAAGGATCATCGGCACCATCTGTTCCAAGTCAGATACATATTATACTTTCCCACAATTTCTCAGCCGGTCTTAGGGTATTGTATTAGAAACACACACATGCAATCCAAAGGACCATCGAGAAAGGGATTCTTCGAGCTAGAGAGGCTATCGAAAAAAGAAGTGCATCGAAGTACTCAGTTTCAAAGGACTAAAGAAACCATGAAGAAGATTAGAGATTTGAGTTTTGATCGTACACAGAAAAAAAAAAATATGGTAATATTCATCAGGAAATGGTGACAGAATTGGTGGCAAAATAAATGATTAATTTTACCCCAGAAAATGATGAATTTTCATCAGTTTTTGATGAATATTCATCAGGTTCACATTTTTACACATTTTTTTATGTAATATTACTCAAAAAAGAGGTAATGTTCAACCTACTAAATTTTCAACATTCCAAAATTTAACTTTTTTTTCTGTGTAGGTCGGCAACCAACTTTACCAAAAACATGAATGTTTTGAGACACTTTTTTTTGCTAAAGGTGATCGTATTTCCAGCCCACTCTCCCCTAAACTCATCCGCCAGCATCCTTTCCAGCAGCCGATCTGGATAAATCTGAGAAGCTCGGGAAGTGGGGGGATCCCTCTCAAACCAGAACTTTGACATAGTGGAGGGACCCAGCCGAAAAAAAAGGAATGAGATACCCCAGCAAAAAAAGAAAATGTAGAAAAAAACACACGAAACGCGCTTACGGGCTGCTCTGGAGGTGAAATTTAATCAACAAAATTAAACGATAAATATATTTACTTTGTAGCGGGATCTTCCCCTTGGCGCGAGGTGTGAACGAGGAGGTCCTTTGGTGAGGGTGGGGGGCGCCACTGGGGAGAATCGTCCCACCCTCGCAGAAAGATGGCGCCGGCCCAATTTATTAAAGCGCGTGTGAAGCACTTTTCCGGGTAATCCGGCATTAATTTTCCCGAGGATTTCTGCGAGCGCTCGCTCGGTGAATAATGGCAGTTTTGGTTTTTTCAAAGTTGGCGAGCGGGGTGGGGAGTCTGTCGGAAAAATTATTATTTACACAAGTTTGATAGAATATTCAGACCTAATTTAGATGGGCCTGCCTCTAGTCGCCCCTCCAGAGCAATGGGAAAATGTGCCAAACTTTTAACGATATGATAATCCAATAATGGAATTTCGGTTGCACACTGTCACGATATTGTTGGCCGGTGGTGAGGTTTAGAATGAGTAAATGTTGTTTGGGAAAGTGTTTTGTGGAGGCGAAACAGCTTTGGACTGTTATTTTGTTTGGTCAAATTTGATATTGCTTCAGCAATAAATTGCTATTATGCTTGAGGTTTTCTTAATCCGTGGGAAAAGCTTCTATTTTTGGTTAGGTGTTATCTATGAGACAATTTGAATAATGGTTCTGCAAACGTTTTTTTTCTTTCTGTGGATTTATTCATCATGCAGATAAGAAAAACTTAAGAATTGGTAATAGGGGAGAGTGGGGAGACTTGATCCCCGGGGACACTTGATCCCAAGCCTGTATCTCGGCAGCATGTGGGTAAAACAATTAGCTTTGTTCTAGAAAGTTGTGCGAAAATAACTAAAACTCATTGTAGAAAACAAAGAAAAAAATTAAAAAATGTTTAAATTGAGTCACACACATTTTTTTATAACGAGCTGCAAAAAACTTCCAAGAGATCTTTTTTTCTTTGTTTTGATATGTATAGAAAACACTAAAAAATTATTTAAAAAAATATTTTTTATGCATGAATTGTTTAATAAACTTATCAACTCCAAAACCCTTACGCATTTGATGTTAAATTTATCGTCATACTATTTTTACAATCAATTGTTTCAAAAAATGCGTTTAGGGAGACTGGATCCCTGCATTTTTACAGTCACTGGAATCAGCCTCAAGATTAATTGATTGGGCTGGGTTTTCATACATAGTTTCCTTTAGTATAGTTGTACATAACTTACTGTAGTTTGAACCTTTTTTCAAAAGTTTTGTAAACAAAAATTTCCAGCTTTTGTAAACATGCTTAATTTTTGTCTAAAAAATAATATTTTAAGTTTTTAAATATTTTACATACTAAACCTGTTATATTTTGAACACAAACGTACAGGTTTTATGTGCAATTGCTGTAACTTACAGAAAATTTAAAGTTTGGATGAATAAGAAACATTTTGCTTAAGATTTCTTCAAAATGTTGAAAGGGGGATCAAGTTACCCCTAACTTTTCCTCGTGCAGCAAAAATATTAATTGGGAACCACATCGACCTCCAAAACCTACTTAAAACCGTAACTGCAGTTACGAGGTTGCACCTTCCGTGTGTTCTGCACTCCCAAATTACCCTCATTTGAGTACACTTCCCCAAAAGCATGCACTCCACACATCCAGGCGCCGCCGTAAAGCACAAATCACACATACACACGGCCGGAATCCACTTGTGCAAGGTATAAATTAGTATTATTGATGGCGACCGCGTTGCGCCCGTCAAGAACCCGTGAAGTCGAGAGCTTAAGATAAGTGCACTCCACGGAATCCATAAATCCGACAAATCAAGTCCCACTTGATATCACTCAAGTTGTCCTTTCTTGGGCCCCCAGATTATGCCGTTTAGAATATGTACAGTCGACACATACACTCACACACACAGACATGAGTGTAGCGACCGCGGCATAACTCAGTTCTGGCCTGGGAACCCTGCTCCGGAGTGTCTTTGTATCGTCACCGTGGAGTTGGGTTGGTTCGGACTATTCTTATAACCACTGAAGAAGGTAAAATGCTCTCAATTTTGTTTGTGATATTTGTGATGGTCGATCCTGTAGAGGCATGGAACTGATAAATCAGTGATCCCGGGATCGATTTCCGTTCCTCATGTATTTTTTTTGCAGAATAAATCTGAGAGTAAAATGCTCTCGACTTTGAGAACTACTTTCTCTCAGTTGACAATCAGTACTTCAAGCCCAAGCAACTCCAAGCTACGGTCCACCCGTTAAACCCCACTTGAGGTCCTTTCCGAGAGGCCGGGAGGCCACAACTCCGGCGGCGGTCAAATTAAGCTCCCGAACAGCTCACTACAAATTCTCGTTAATATGTAGCTACCCGCGCCAGCTTCAGGCCCTGGACTGAAGAGCCCTTGCTTGCCACCGGGCTACACTATAAATCAAAAAGCATGAAAACAACAGCAAACTCATAATCATAAAGCCCTTAATTGACGGCAAATTTCCGCAATTTCTGCATTTGGTGGGCTGTTCCGCTCTCATATTTTTGCGCCCAAACAGCCACACGTGTGTTTGTGTGTGTCGGGAGCAAAAAGTTCCTCCAGGTCGTGTAGAACACACGTGTAGACCTTTCTTCTTCTTCTTACAAACAAAAAAACGCCACCCAAGCACTCGCATATTCATGATTTGGTTGTTGTTTAAAAATTTCCTTCCTCCTTAAAGTCCCCCGTTTTTGCTGCTGAATGCTGAGCTTTTTTCCCCCTCCCAGCCCGGGAAAATGCTGGGAAAAACCCGGCAAGCCATCATCATCACCGTCGTCGAGAGGAAGTCGCGGACGGTGGCGGCGACGGCTGTGTTGTATTGTATGGCAGAGAGCGCAGCGCACATTTCTAATTCACTTCGCCGGCATAACTCATATGCGGGACGATTTATGTCCTGTGCTATTTGTGGAATGCTGCCAACCCCGGGACGGCGCGGAAGGTGGGGGACTACCGCGAAGCAAGACAAAGTGCAGTGGTTCGGGAGCTGCATTGTTTAGGGGTTTTGTGTAGGTTCTGCAGAGCTGGAGCGTGCAGTGCAGCGCCTTTGAAAGGCTTACACGTAACGTAGAGGGCATCCAGAAGTATGGTGATCTTCGAAATGGTTAATTGGCTACGCAAAACAGTCCAAGTTTCAGCTTTTCATTAATGCCGTTTCTTGGTTGACTATTCTGATAAATCTAAGATCTCTTACTCCACAGCGCACCTAGAGTAAGGGAAACGGGAAGTGTTGATGCCTTTTTTAGAGGATAAGGGAAATTCTCCACCGTATCCCCAATTTAGCTTCGCTAGAAGTTGAAAGGTTTTGGTAAGGTTAAAGCGTCTAGGATACGCCCTGAGCATGCGGTGCGACCATTTGCATAAGACCAAGAGCTCAAGCCAGATGCTCACCTTTTCAAAGGTGGGAACCACTGATCCGAGCCAGTGGGAACTTTTAGCATCGGGCTCCATGTATCCGTCACAATCATATGGTGATGGTTGTGGCACAAATTGCTTGCCATCGTGCTTCCTTGACGTAAAAGAGTTTCGAAGGGTTCACGTGATTTTACACTCTACTTTATTAGATTTTAAACCATATTCAGAAATTTAACTTTTTTATAACTAACATTCGGAACTTAACTGCATTTTAGCAAAATCTGGATTTTTAAGAGATTAGCGCTAAAATTTTAAAAATCAATTCCAAAAGTTTTGCAAAACAAAGTTGTAAAGCATCAATTTCTTCCACTTAACTACGTAATTTTTTTGACTTAAAACAAAATTTATATATTTTTGAACTTTATCGGATTTATTTGGAAACTAGCTATCAAAAGACTATTTTCAAAATCGTTATGAATGAATTCAAGCTCAATTCATTAAGTTTTCAAACAGCTCTTGGAATTTATTCTGTCGAGTGTATTTTTAAGAGCAAACATTAGGAAAGTTGACAAATGTTCAAAAATTTACAATTTTTTTTTAAAGTCGGGAATTTGTGATCCTTTTTTATAAAAGTCGGGAAATCAAGGTTTTTCGTGTGAAAAGTATATTTTTAATTAAAAAAAATAAAGTTGATTTCATTCAATTCAGATTTCGCACTTAACTTTAAATTAAAGCTTCCTTTAACAATTATAGTCTTTCAAAATTTTCAAAATCTATTGAAAACATTACAAATCCTAACAAATATTGGATGATTATGATGGAGTGCATTTTGCACAAATTTATGTATTTTTCACTATTTTTTTCACAAGTTTTTATTTTTTTTGACAGAGTTTATCAAACAATAGGTTACATCTAACTTTAAACAACAACAAAGTTAATAAAAACCAATCTGAAATAGAGCTTACTTATGCCCAGCATAAAGTTATAATTTGATTAATTTTGTCATATTTCTTAAATATAGAAAGTTTTAATTTGTGGTAAATATTTTCAAATGTTAAGCTTAATTCATGCAGTCATTTCAAATATTTTCTAATATTAATATTCCCGTAATAAATATTTTATAAGGTTAGATAAGGCTTAATTCTCATCTATTGAAAAAAAAACTATTAAATAACAAATAAAATCTGAACGTTTTTTATTCGGAATGAAAATAAAAATGGAAAAACTTTTTACGTACCGTCAGTGGGGGTTACATTGGGTCTGGGGGTTGAGATTGGGTCAAAGTGATTTTTTACGGATTTTACCATTTTCAGATTCTTCTCAATGAAACTGAATTCTGTTAAAAGGGTTGTGTAGGGGACATCTTAAGATGACTTCGCTGATAAAATCTCGTTCCTAGAACAAATCCTGTTATTTTGGCAGCTGTCTAAAGTTGAGGTACGTTTTTAGCCAAAAATTAAGTGATGCGGCCGGTCAAATCTATTTATAGTCCTTAATTCTTCGTATGTTCGTATGTTCTATGTTATGTTATGGATTCATTTTGGAAGCTTTTCAATTCGGTTCACCAAGCTTTTTGTGATGAATTCTGGTCGCGTTGAAAGTTCAATATTCGCCTAACAATTATGCAACCAATAAGTGTTCTTGAATTCAACTTGCATTCAAAATTGCATTTCCTGTTCTTAGGTACACAGATTCCAATCAAGTTTCTTGGATTCTTATAGCATTCTTAATCCTTTTAGTCAACTAAGCCTCGATGGTCTGGTGGTTAACATTTTTGTCTGCTGACCCAAAGGACGGGGGATCGAACCCCGCAGCGAGCTAATGAATTTTTCGTTCATATTCAAGTGTTCAGAATTCCTTCTTTCCATAATTTCTCGATAGGAGCAGATGGGAATCGAACCCAGAACCTTCCGCTTACAAAGCGAACAGCGTAACCATTCAGCCACGCCTACCCCTTTTAGTTTAAAATTCATTGTTGATTTTTATATTTTTTCTTAAATTGTCAACAGTTTTTTTTTTTTCGGTGTTTGATATATCTTTATGTACAGTTACAAATTATGCTTTAAAATCATTCTTTCGGTGAGAAATGCCTATTGTTTATGGTTCTGGAGGAGCTGGAAATTTGAGAAGCGTGTGAGCCTTCGCCGCGTTCGGTTCGGTGTCCCCCGCGTCCGTTTTGTTTTGTAAATTTTGAAGGGATTTTTCGGTGTTTTGATAAGTGTTTTAGTTTTGTCGGTTCTGTTTCTCACGGGGAGCCGGGAGATCTATCGGTTCAGGGTGGCCTCCGCCGTAAAAATCCGGATTTTTCGGTTCCGTTGGTGCAATTTGATCGGCGTCGTTGGTGCAATAGTGTTGGTGTTGGCAGGAAAAAGTGCCGCAGTTTTCAGTGTGTGTGAACGCGGTTGGATGATGATTGTCGGCACAAGCAAAGCCGGTTGGCTGAGTGTCTGCGCGCGGAGAGCAGGAGAGCGAGAGAGTGAGCGCCGTCTTTGCTCTTCTGTGTGTTGTCCCTCAGAGCAGGGCTTTGGTCGCGGATGACCTGTGTACGTGTGCGTGCCTGTGTGACCACGCGGCCGGAGTTTTCGTGTGAAGGTTTGGAGGGAGAGAGAGGTGTCATTGATGCTGCTGTGTGCTTCGTCGTCATCATCATCATCATCATCAGCACAAACAGCGCGTGTAGGCTGTCGGTGTGTTGGTGCTGCTTGCTGTTGGAGTGCGCGGTGAGTTCGCTCCATGTTGAGCACACAGTAGAAAGAGAGAAGATTATGGGAGTGTTCTTATATTACGTAACGCAGTTAGAGGAGAGGGGGTCTGAGTTCCTGTTACGCTCCATACAACGATTTTTTTTTGCGTTACGTAATAAAAGAACGCTCCATATGCTCCTATGCGACTCACAAAAGGAACGGAAACATGAACTTTTTCGGTTTATTTTATTGTTGATTGGATATTCTTGACGTAACATATTTTGTTTATTTATTTTATTAGTTTAGTTTGGTATCAAATGACAAAAATTAGCCTGACTTAACGCGAATTTTGAAATTAAAATGAGACCAACCAAAATTATTTTCACACAAGTTTCAATTGTGATTCAGTCTTTCCACAGCCGGCTGTCTAAGACTGAATCGAATCAACAATATTTTAATACCTAGACAGAAATTTTCTCAACTGTTACATTTTACACTAGCCGATTCTCACAGATGCCGACGCTTAAAACTTTGTGACGACTTTCCATTGTTATTGTATTCATTTGAAAATATTAAATATGCTGATTAATCCCATTACACAAAAAAAGTTCAAATATTAACTAATTATGCTTTTCAAATCGGTCGTTTTAATTTAATTTCTAACTCCTATATTTTAATAAAACAAATAAATAATTAATGTTCTCTCCGCATCGCTGTAAGAGTTTAAAATAAAGAATCCAATTATGCGTTAAATCATTTATAACCTCGAATTTCGTTTAAACACTCAATAATTTAAAGGAAAATATAAACTTCTCTTTACTCTTACAGTCGGTAGCTTGAGTTTAACAGCAGACATGTTAAAACTGTGTTTAATCAGCATTGCCTTTACATGAGAGAAAGGTTAGTTTAGTAGTACTACACTCAATTTAATCATGCACGGCTTCGTCGCGTTGTATCTGCCGTGGCTTTAAATATAAAAAAACATAAATCACGCATCTTTTACACTATACAGTCACAAGTATATGTTTAATAATAAAAACAAACTAACTCAACTTGATTCGCCCGTAATACCTTTCGGGGTATATCCTAGGGTTCTACCTCTCCTACTAACATTGAGTCCAAAACCTCCCTACAAACATCTATACCACTAAGGTGACGTAGGGGTCCCTGCGCACTTTAGATAGGTGTTTACTAACATTCCTTCATTTCCCCGAGGATAGCTTGGACCCGGCGTGGACCCCCTTATGCCCTGGGCTGTATTACACACTCATCAAAAGATGAAAACATGGTATCTCCCGTGTTGGATTATTGTTCCGGATGAGGGTCTAACACAACCAGACCAAACAGTGGGATAAGCGTTGTGGAGCCTTCCGGTGGTGGGGCGTCCTCCAAATGCTAATGCTAAATGCTAATGCTAAATGCTAATGCTAATGGAGGAGCTGGAAATTAAAAAATGGGACTCGAGTGGCTGCCCTGGTTTCTCAACGGATATTCATAAGAAATTTGTTGAATATGTTCATGTTTTAATCGAATTTCAAAAGGAATACCCTACCGAATCGGAACCTCTGACAAAATATTTCAATTCGCCAGCCTAAATTTCGGGAAATTGTCCCTCTTTCACAGTAAAATAAAAAAAAGAAAAGTTGTTTTTATCTTAAAGTACTCGGAAAAATACGTCATGTGTTAAATTATAAATCTTGTTAATCAAATCGAGAAAATAATCTACCGTGGAAGAAAAAAAAAAAAACACAAAGTTTCACATGTAACAAATTTACATAATTTTGCAATGTATAGTAAAAGATTTGGCAAAGAACATTTCTGAAAAAAAAAAACACAAATTAGGAACGATGACCGTACAGGAGTATAAGATTTAGTAGCATTTTTGCACAAAATTTATTGAAGTATAAATATATCCTTATAAAAAAAAAACTCGTGCAGCAGAATAGCACGACAGTGACAGGAAACTTTGCTGCGGGCCACGGAAGAGATCCCAGGAAAATCTGGCATGCTTGAAAGGAGTTGTGAAGTAAGAGAAGAAAAATTACCGCCTCTGATGCAGGTTACTCTGTCGTTTGTGTTAAGGGGAGGGACTTGCAATTTCGACAGTAGCTCTTAATTTTTACCTTATGATCAAATCTGATTAAGGGCAACGAAAGCAAAACGAGAAAAAAAGCGTACCATACGTCATTACAATAACCTCCTTAATGGCACACCAACCGACGCCAGTTTTCCGTGTAGGTACCGTAACGGCATTCTTGTGGGACCTTTTTGCACCTTTTTCCCCACCCAACACTCCCCAGAGTATGTACTCAAAACGAGGGAAGTACTTGAGGTGGGCAGGTAGTTACCGTTTAAGGAACAGCAAACGGAATTGAATTGTGACTGGCTGGTATGGTTTTGGTTTGGTCTGCCATCAGCCAACAACCACTCTCCACGTCGAGTTCCAAAGACTCTTCATGACCTGGGGGGGAGGAGCGCAAAAATTGACGTTCAGGTGGAGAATTCTGGGAATGGTTCTACAGAGAGGCAAACTGGTACTACGGTTCAAATCTTCTTCCGTTCTTCGAAACTTGTGGAGTAATAAATAATGATTCATAACTTTTTGATTGCCTTTGCCTCTCTTGAATGGTGGGGGTGGTGGCGTTTGAACGAATGTGGTGCTGGGAAAAACATGACGGATGATCTGAGGGAGGAGTGTCCGGGCCGCATTCTTCTTCGGAATAAAACAATTTTGCTGCCCAGAAGGGGTTTTGAATTGGATGATTTGTTTTTTCTATCTGTTCTAAGGAAGTGTGCGATAGCAAATGTTGGGAGTAAGTGAGTTTGATATGATTGTCTCTTTCAAGAGGTCTGTTTGAAGAAGATTTTTTTTTATGAAGTTCTGTTGTGTTATAGAGATTATCGACTAGTATTTTTTAGATGATTTTTAATCACTCATAATAAATGGTAAGACAATACAAACATATTCATGTGAGACTCTCTGGGCAAATTATTTCCTGAATATTTCTGCATTTTGACGTCGAGTTTCAAGTAAACGGGGTTGGTTTTATGTGAAAAAGGCAACTTTATGTAACACATTTTAAAAGTACAAATTTGGTGATGAATTTTAGTCTCTTCAGAAGAGTTGTTGCAAATGGAAAGGGGCAACTTTTGGTCTGGTCAAAAATTAGGGTGGTTCATGATTAGGGGAGTGTTCTTACATGACGTAACACGCCCCCTTCCCTTGTTATGAACAGATGTAACAGATGTAACGCGTAACGCAAGGTTTTTTTTTGATAATTTTATGAGTGTTTATATGAAAATTTTGTGTTACGTAACATAATTTTTCATCACTGCATTACGTAATAAACGAACGCTCGCTAGGGTGATTTTCAAAATCAAACTATTCAGGATTATTTTCGGTATATTTTTTGTCTTCTAGACAGTTGTTGGGCTTGCCAATCCAAGTAACTTTGTCGAAGACACCAATGTTTTATCTCGCAATCTACGCCTTCTTCTACCAAATTTAGAGAAAGCATCACTTTGGCTCGATCCTGAGAGCAGATTCAGATTCAGCGAGCAAAATTACATGAAAAAAACATGTAGTTGGAAATTTTCTTGAATTTCGATAGGGTGGTTCCATACACTTTACCTTGAAGATTAGACATTTTCAAATGAAAATATCTCGAGTTTAAAGAAAAACACATGCGAGATTTTTTTTAGCGTTTGCACTGCCAGATCTCCCCGTTTCGAATGCGCCGTTATTAAAGTTTTGAATTTACATCTTTTTTCCTTTAAAATGGCTGTATTTTTACCCTTAAGTCCAAATTGACTTGTAAAAAAATAGTGTTTGTTTTTTAGAGCTCTAAAAGTGTAACAATGTGTAATGTTACAGGCCTAGTATTTTTAAACATCAAAAAATGTTATTCCCAAGTTATTTCCGTCTGCTCGGGTTATTAGAAAGCTATTTATTACAAAATAGGATTCAAAAATGATTGAGTCAATCTTCTGCCTGTAAAGGGCAGTTTGCAGAACAAGTCCCCTAAAAAGAATCAGTCTTGGTTTAAAAAAAGAGGCCAATGAGCAAGGAAACCATAGCTGGAACAAGGAATACGTAAATTTTACAGCTCGCGTGATATTTTTGAAAATTTAGAGTTTTTTAACTGAACAAAATAAAAAATCATTTTGTATTTTGTAACCAGTTCACTGAGTATATTATTCGGCTTTCGCGGAAAGTGTCTGTCCTATTCGGGCATTTCGGATATGTTCCTTAATCAAGACTCCATTGAACTGGAGATCCTTAAATTTGACGTATTTGTGGTTCCAGTTCAAGAAGATTCCTGGAAGATTATTTAATTTCGAAAAATAAAAGAAGATCTCCGGAAGATCAATTTCGAAAAATCAAACGTAACTTTCTTTAAAAAATTGGATTTAAGGGTGCACAGCAACCAAGGAAGTTGTTGTCTTGTTATTCCAAAATTGTCAAACTTACGGGCCCAATCCTGCAAGAATCTGATTGCAAAAATATTCAAACTTTGTTGTAAATAACTATGAAGACAGTAATTTAGGGGATGAATAAAAAATTATATCCATAGTTCCCGTATTTTTTAAGATACTAAAATGTCTGTAACAGAAATCTGGGTGCAAAAGTTATGGTTGATGTGTACCGTTAAATCGTTCTCAAATGACGAACACTGCCTACTCAGATAATTTTAAAATAATTAAAATGTTATGTGAAATAGACAAGGAAATAGCAGTTTAATCAGCAGAAAACAGCATGTTTGGGCTGGTTTGAAAATAGGGTATTTGTCCCTATTTTGGCCCTAGTAGTTATTTTGGGTCTACCAAACTAAATTCAACGAAATTGAGCATTTCACCAAATCTGGCAGGGATCTGCCACTTGAGAATGATTCGTGCTGTCATTATCTTCATTTTGGTGGGCAAGAATAATTCACTTTCTCCTCTTAAATAAGAAACAATGCAATAAATATATCACTTTTCACATTTTCCTTAGTAAATTGCAACTTACCCATTAGGTCCAAAATTTTCACCACTTTTGCTTACCGCTTCTTGGCACTCAGCGTCAAGGCGAGCTGGGGCTGAACCGTACGGCAAAAATGTTCACCACGTGCTTCGAGATTTCAACCAATCAGAAGGTAGGCCGAAAATATGCACAAAGAAGGTCGTATGCTAGGAGCAATATCCCCAAAATAGGGGCAACATGTGTTTTAGTTTTTCGTGCTTTTATAGCGATATAAGTTATTTTTATCAAAATGTTGATAATGTACGAGCTTGAGCATTAAAAAACCAACTTATTCATGTAAAACAAACTAGGTTGCTAATAGCAGCCTTTGAGAATACATCAAATTAAAAGTGCGCTCTGCTTAGTAGGCCCAAAATAGGGACAAATACCCTATTTGGAATTTTTGTGACATTGCAATGCACAGTACCGCAAGTTTTTTTTTCGAGAATTTTTGTTTTCTTTATTGATGTTTTGAAAACCGATGATTGCAAAACAACTTGATTGGTGCATGCATTTTAAAACAATTTGGCATCCAAATGTTAAAACCATGGCCTGTAATTAAAATTTTTATGCTATTTTATTTTGATTTTGAATTTAGCACGAAATAGTACAAGACGGACGACCTACGATCAATGATATAAATTGCATTTGATTAAATAATACAAAATAATGCCTATTTTAACCAATTGATAAAACTTTTTTTACGATAAATTCTTATGGAAAATCAGTTAAAACTACCTACGTGCAGTTTTAGTTATCCTGTTTGAGCAGCCATTCAATGGCAGGTGAAAGCAAAATTCCACTCAATCTGACTGCTAAGTGGGGAGCGTGAAATTAGCACTTATCGCACAAACACACACACACACACAAACGCGTGAATTTTCAATCAATCAACCACAATCGCTAATTCGCTTCAAGAGTCACCCAATAAGTGGGATTGACCTCCCGCCAGCACCTGCACCCAATTAAGATCCCAGATCGCAGCCGCATTTTTCAGGTGGGGAGCAATTTTTCCCCCAGCATGGGCGAACAGCGATATAATTAATTAAAAACAAACACTTTAAAAACTCATCATATTCGAATGCGTCCAAAAGTACAGCAGTTCAAAATGCACCTGCCTGGTCGAACTCACCTGCTGGCTTGCGCACTGATCTGACGCGGGGGGTAATTGAAAATAATGATTAAACAGATTTAATTAGCTTGCAATAATAACTTTTGATTGTTTTTCCCCACTCTGGGCCGCGATGCCTTTCTGGGACCGACCGCGCACAGTTTGCGTCGAGTGCCAAAGGGGGTGTCCCCTTCGAAAAGAGTCACACATACATATGGTGTGTGTACACATACACTCACACGAGCGATAAATGCACCTGTGTTTCAGTTAAATGTTTAATTTTATTTGGAGGAAATAACAACTGGAAAAGGCTTTTCATTAAAAGCAAGTTTATTAATTTCCGAATGTCTTTTTTAAATTTAGTTGAATTTATTTTCTTTCCAACTGTAAAACATGAATTTTTTTATTCATAAATGACGCTTAAACATTGCAAAATTAGGAAGAACTCACGTTTGTCCTAATATCAAACCCCACCGTAATGTTACGCCCCATTTCACGTTGTCTGCTCTTATAATAACATTAATAAAATGATGAACGTTGAGTGAGTTGAGGAAGGTCAACAACAGAAAAAAACACAATTCTGTTTGAACAGCTCAATTTCACAGTCCCGGAGTTGCCCGAGTTGGTGGTGGTGGCGTCGGTTTCTCACCTGGTACGAACACAGGCAGGTAATCGATCAATCATTTTTTTTCTCGCAAACAATTTCGGAACGACTTTTTCCTGGAGAGCGATAAGCGCACACCTTTTGCTCCTGTGTGTGTGTGTTTTTTATCGCTGATGTGCAGTATAGAAATGTGTTTACCTTTGGAATTAACTTTTTCGCCAGAATGGCCCCTCATCAGGGGGAGCATCGTGAGCGGTGCCAAAGGAGAAAACGGATGTGGGTATTTTTTTTCGGTGGGAATTTTATCCCAAAGGAGTGTTTATAAAACAAATATTTGAGGGAAATTTGCAATTGTTCTGAGGACTGGATTAAAGCACAAGTAATAGTTAAAATAAAAGTTTATTCCAGCTAAACAATTGGAAAATGGAATTCATTCCAGCAAAAAAGTGTGTTTACAGTGAGTTTACATAGCGTAATTTCAACACGCAAAAGCTATGGTTGCTTATCGTATAGCAAATGTTACTGTTTTATTTGCAATGAAAAACTACGTATTCTGGTGAACAAAATCCGGTTTTGTTTGCTTTCGAAATATGTTTTGGATCCCGATGTGAACGTTTAACAAATAATATTTATCTCCTCTTTTTAGTTCGGCTGGTTTCGGCTGATGCCAAATTCAACAAACATATTTTCCATTGCAAAACTCTAACAACAGCTTAAGTAGTTTTTATTGAATAATTACAGTCCAAACTCGATTATCCGAAGACCTTGGCAAAATTTCACTTCGGATAATCGAATCACGAAAAAAATATTTTCACTGTCTTTTTTTATTGCTGAGCTTAAGTATGACACCTTAACTACTCTAAAGTGATTCAGAATTTTAAAATTCAAGATGATGGCCAAAATGGCGGTCATGAAATATTGAAAAAGGATTTTTTAATTTAATAGGCAATCCAACCATTCAAATTTGACTGAAACTAGATCGCAGAGCTCGAATTTGATGTTAAAAACAAGAAAATAACAGACTTATTCCTTTTGAAATTGTTATTGAATATTTTTGTTGTATTTCATCAAAATTTGATTTAAAACGCAAAAAAATATATATTTTTTTGATCAACTAAATTCGATTTTTTTTGTTTCACTAATCAAGATAGATTTTGCTAAACTACACAGAAAAAAAATCATGGTAAAATTACATCTGGGAAGGGGTACATCTATTATGTTAGAAAAAATGTGAAATTTTACCTCTGAAAATGTATAATTTTACCAGAAAAAAAACTGTTTATTTTTGCTAGTGAAATTCCAAATGATTTTTTCTTCCAATTTCAGAACTAAATATGAACTGGTTTAACAAATTATGTTTCAAAATAATCGCCCTCTTGAAGTGTGACAGTTCTTATGAATTTCAACTTTCCAAGAATCGAGAATTGAACTGAATCCCGAAAATGCATAAACCTTGGTATATCATCAATATCTTCAAACAAATTTCTTGCGTTGAAATTTGTTAATTAAAGACTTAGATTTCAAAACAGTCAAATATTCGGCAAACCATGTTTGTCCTTCTTTTTCTATGCCTCTAAAGTTGCGGTTTTCTGTCCCCTTAACAAATAAAAAAATAGAAAAATCATCAATTTTTTTCTGCGCTCAATTTTTTTCTGAATGGTCCTCATCAATCACCTTCAACTTTACCGAAGATATCAAGCTATCGGAAAAATCCTTCACAAGATCAGAGATTTTTTTTTATTTAGGGTGAATCAATGACACAAAATGAAAGAAGCCAAAAAAGTCATACGGGAGACCCCTCCACAGAGTTTGAGCCGAATAAAAAATACAAAAAAAATGCACGAAATTTGTCAATTTTGTAGAGAATTGCACACAAGCCTGTTTTGTTAAAATAAAATCAGCCGCTGATTATTTATTTTTTTAATTTGTGTATTTTGTTTTATTTTTGATTTTTTCGCCGTTGTTAACCCTCTTTTGATTAAATTTTGTTATGAATTTTGTTATTCAGTTGTGTTTTTGTTTTTCTTCTACAATTTTAGTATTGAACCATGCACTGTAACTTGGATTTTTCCCGCACTTTTGATAACAAGAATGCACATCTTTTTTCGAATGTTCAAAAATGGAAGGGGCCTGTTGGGGTCAAGGGTTGCCACAAATAGGGATTTACCTGTATTTTACAGATTTTTTAAGTGTAAGTAGGCCATACAGACTCTGTATTCACAGATATACAATTTTAAAGGAAAAAATAACATATACAGATTGTCAAAAAAAACTATTTAATGTAAATATGTCTTTATTTTTAAAATATTTTTGACGAATTTGCTGAAAAAGCCTAGACATGAATGTTACTCTTTTTTTAAGACGCGTTAAAACTATCTAGAATATGTTTTGTATTAAATTTGGTCAAAAATGTCAATACAAATTGTAAATACAGATTTTTGTCCACATGATACAGATAAACAGATTTTTGACCATCAAAAATATAGATTCAAATGTGGCAACCCCTGCGTACCGCATCACTATTACCCCTTACGACCTAGTTTCACGCGAATTGAAGAGGATTCGGGGCAACTTTTCCGATTTCATGCGAGTTCGGGGAGAATAACCCAGTAAAATCACGGCCTAAGTTGATCGCTTGAAAAATACATTTTTTCAAAATATTGACTAAGTGAAATAAAACAAGTCAAATAATCTTTTCTGTGCATTTAAACAATCAAGAATTGGTTTATAAATAAGGCTTTAGCGTTTCATTTAGTTCAAAACCCGCCTAGAGACGGGTTTGGCTTGTAGAGAGTCGCAGTTGATTTACTTTCTATTGTAGCGGAAACATGTTCAACTCAAGGTCACTCCTGTCATCAGTTTCCGCTTATCGCTCCTCGCCGGAACACTAATTATTTGCCTGTTCCTGAAGCACTTGATATCTGGTCCCCACTCCCCCAGAACCTTTGAAGACCCTCTTCAAAGTCCCATTTCTGCCCGGGACTCCTCCTCCAAAACACTGTCACTGTCATCGAGCTTGAAGTTACTTTCTCCCCGTTGACTTGTACCGCCCCCAGAGTACCTAATTAGACACTCGACGAGTCCTTATTGTTTCCCCTCCCCCCCCCTCCCTTCGGTTATCGCACCCGCCGTCGTTGTCGTCATCATTCCGGAGGAAGTTTTTTTCCCGATCCAAAACAAAAACCAAAAAAAGAAAGTATCTGTACTCACGTGATGCCAGGGCACTTGGCGGAGTCCCCGCCAGGACCAGGACCAGGACGGCTGTCAGGAATGCGGCGCTCGAGGCCGCCTCCAGCCCCATGTCTCAATTCCCCTCGCGTCGACTAATTATACTAGGTCGCTCGCTTCTTGTGTGTGTGTGTTTGTTTTTATTCTTTAGTGTGGAAATCGCACGAGTGTGTGCGTGCGCTTTCGTTGAGAGCGCTCGTTTCGGCTTATCTCGCACGCAACGGGTTCTCACGCACACCACTGCGCTGGAATTGCTCGCGACACTTTTTGGCGACGGGGGACGTCAACAAGTTTGGAGAGAAGTTTGTGGTAAGAATATCGGAGGTCATTATCGTAATAGTGGGGGGAATTGAGATTATGGGGGAATCAGGGACCATGGAAGAGAGACGAAAAACGCTTGATTAAATTAGAGTGTTACCTTTGTCAAGTGTCACCGGCGTGACATTCTGGATTGGGTTGGCTTTTTTGGGAGCGACGTCGACGAGAGCGAGAGAGAGACTTGAAGATTTCGGATGCTTAAAAATTAAAGGTAAAATTGACGCTAATTTCTCTACCCTTCCCCTTCCTTTCTTCCAGGAAGATTAAACCGCTTTGAACAACCCCACCCGGACGGAATCCCAGCAATGCGGTCCCAATTTGTAGCCGCTTCCTTCTACTCAAACGTCGACCACACAACCGCCGGAAGCAATCCTGTAAACGACGGCCGGAACGTAGCCGAAAAAAATCAATTTAAACTTTTCACAACATGGAATCTTTCAACCAGCCGGACTCGACGGATATCAATCTTTTCTTCTTCTTCTTTCTCCTCACAACAAAGCACAACACTTTCCTTCGCCGAAGGAAGTTCGCTTTTCACCGTTAAAGACCCCTTCCAGGGCTTTTCTCCACCTCACACAGACCGCGGTTCGACTGAATTAACTTCCTGAACCTTTTCCGTCTGCTTCTTCTTCTTCTTCTTCCCACAGCTGTTTGACGTCTGAAAATCGTTAACTGCTTCCTCCTTCCACTGTTTCTTCCTCCTTTTCCTCATCAACCGGCTGCTTCGCGATTATCTCTGGCAACGATTTTTCTGGCACCACTTCGGGCTGGCAGCACTTGCCTCGTTGAATGTGCTTCTTCTTCTTGCCGATGTTTCGTTTGCACACAATTACGACGGCAGCGTGGCGGCCTCGGGCCGTTGTTAGGCCGGTCGAGCCACATTCCGGCGAATTCCACCCCCCTTACGGATGGCAGCACTGCTGCCGGTTGCTTCCAGCGGACCGCATCGCACGAGCTATTGTTCACCACACTCTGTAATGGAGCCCCCCTTCTTGCGCCGTAGGCTGGTGGTGGGCCGTTTCCTCTAATTTATGATTATTGGATTTCATAATTTTCGATTCATTAATTTTCTCCGCTTCATCATGATGGTGGGCACTGTTTCGGGGATTATTATTAATTTACTTTGGCGCCGCTGGATGCACTGGCCCTTTAGGCTTGAAACACTTGCTTTTGGTTGCTGCTGGGGTTTATCACACTTTGGAGCAACTTTATTTTCCTTTCTTGCTGTAACTTTAGTTGGGTCGTTTTCCACTGGAAGTCCTCATAGCTGAACACATGGAATTAAGATGGTGTGAGCTTCATTATTGATTGATTTCAGTTTAGAAACGATGATCCACTGATGGCTTGACTTGGCATCACACTTTAATGGGTTTTCACCTTTAGTCTTCGTACCGTCATTTTTTGCATTTTTCACATTGAAAATGTTTTTCTAAGAAAATCACTTTCAAAAAGTATGCTTCGTTATATTTTTTGATAAATAAAAAAAAACATAAAACAAATACACATTTTATTTAAAGTTTTGTTCCCTTCAAAAATTCGTTTGTTACGTTACTTAATTCAACCCAAATAATCTCAAATTAATATAGCTTCGATTCCTTAAAAAAAATCATTTCATACACTCATATCTTCTGATAGGGTCTTCTGATAGTTTGTCCAGCGATGGGTTGAATGATTGATCCGAACATAGTCTCTATCAAAATATCTGAGGTTCGGCATCAAAATTTTCTGAAGTGCTCATAACTTTTAATAGGTTTATCAGATATTCCCTTGTTTGGGATCGTCAGAAAGGTTATTTGAAACCTTTCTAAAAATATTTAATATGGTTTTACGCACTTCAGCCCGAATTTGATTCTGAGTCAAAATAAATTATGCGAAGATAGGTTTACGAGGTCTAATTAAGAAGTTCATTTTGGGAGTGATTTTATAGCCTTGCCTCAGTGAGGAAGGTAAAAACTTATAAAATCCTTCAACTGACACAGTAGTTCGACCCCGATTCCATTTCCGAGAAACTTTGCTTTAATTTTGGTCCCTGATAACGATTTACAGAAAAAAAATAATTTGAGAAATTAACTATTAAAATGGAATTAAACCAGATGCTAAGAAAATTTCATGGCATGAAAAAATTAATTTCAAATTCAAAACTGAAAATAAAAAAATCTCTCTTAATGTATATAAAATATTAAAATATTCAAACGAATAATGGGTGTGATTCCATTTAAAAAAAATCTCCCTGAATCTGTTTTTTTTATTTTGTTTAAAAAAGTGGAAGACTGATTGTGGAATGATTTCAATTTATCGTATAATTTAAATCATAATTTTGTGCTAAGAGAAGTAATTTATTAAACTGAAAACCAAAAATAAAACCAATAAAAAGTAACAACTTCTTATTGTTTGGAAGGTGCTCAATTGATGCAAACATATTTTAAAAACCTGCTTCAAATTTTTGAACAAAAAAATGAGTTGCCTCGAGTAAAAAAAACACAAGAAGTTAGATTTGCAAGTACAAAACAAAAAAAATACTAAAACCAGTATGACTTGTTCTTGAACAAATAATTTTCATGGAAAATATTATTTCTTAATAATTTTTTTTATGTGTTAATGTTATTCTTTATCACACTCTCTCAAACTGGTCACAGAAGCAAGTTTTAAAAAAATGTTATGCTTCTACAGTATGAATAAATTTCATTCACTGTTTAAACAATTTGATAAAAAAAACCTTTCATCAAAATTAAAAAAAATTTCTATTTTCTTGAAGTTGTAAGATTTTTTTACATTCAGTTAAGATATCAATTGATCCTCACACTTATTTTAAATCATTGAAAACGCTGTTCCATACAATTTTGTTGCAAAATATATATCAGAACCATAAATTTCAATAAATATTAAATTTACCGGGAATTTCCGGGAAATTTATTTAAAATTTTCCGTTTTCGCGGCCCATTTTTTCAATTATTCTTCACGAGTTTTTGAAAAAGAAAAAAAGAAAACGTTTTTTTTTTCAAATCAATATTCGTTAAATGGATAAGACCTAAAACCAGGGTTGCCAGTAAGTCAAATAATTCTTGGAATTTCAGATTATTCATGTGCCAGCCAGAATGAAGATTAATCATTATCTTTGCCAGATTTTTACAGATCATGACAGATTTTTCATTTTATGCCGATTTTGAACGGGTAAAATGAACGAGTTAAATATTTTTTTTAAAAAATTTAGATGACAATTGTTTAAGTGAAAATAAAATTTCAACATTTTCGAAGCCAAAAAATCAATTAAATCATTTAAATTCTACAAACTTTTGTATTAAGGTAAAACGGGACGCCAGTTTTTAGACAACTCCCGTTCAACTGAAATCAGTTTCTGAACTCGACAGATTGCTTGCTATCATTACATTTATCGCCTGCAACCCACAGAACTTGTTGAAACTACGACTGACTTCTTTCAAAAAACTCGTGTCGGGGTTCAATATGGCGCTGTCAACCCATTTCACCTTAATGCATAACTTCTGTGTTCTCCTCCTTTCAAAATTGTAAGATTTTTGTCTGCCAGATTTTCCCAGATTTTTTTAATCGGAACTTGACCAAATTTTTCGCCGAGTCCAAAACATTTAAGATCTGGCAACCCTGTCTTGAGATATGGCCACTTAAGTGATATTTATGTACATTTTTATTCCGGATCTAAAAAATAGATGATATTTGTGTCCAACCCCTTCATATCACCCATTGTTGGTAATGAGTGAGGAAGGATCCAACCACATAGGTGGATTAAGTTAGTTTTTTTCTTCAGCACGTTTGACTACGGTTTTTTTTTGCAGACGAGAAAATTGCCAAAGAATTCTAGAATTTGTTCAATTGTCAATTATAATAAGCTTTAAGTTGAATTTGGTTGTCTTGTTAAATGTCATTTAAATAATTTTAATATATGTAGAAGAATATTGCTGATTTTCTAATGAAATTTCAGACCAAAATGACTTCTTGGAAATAAGCATCATAATCAACAGCAAAAAATATATCCGCTCATCACACTCCAATGCAACGAATGATTGATGTAGATTTCCGGGAAAATGTTCGTTCTTCCCGCCTCGGTTCACACAGATATCGAATTTATTTATTTATTGCATTTCTTCCCTCCAACCACCAACACTCCCCTACTCACCCCCCAACATTCTGGACTTGATCGTGTCAAGTTCCATTATCCCAAATCGGCCGCAATCGATAGAGACGTCACGTTGGCTGGCGAATTGCCAATGTATTCCCAATTACACGGGAAAAACGTCCACCAGGTTTTTTTGTTCTTCTTTCCTTCCGCTCCAGACCCAACCTCCCGAACAACCCTCCAGGGCGTGTCATGATCCTTGGATGGTCCTCCGGATCTGCCCACATTCTCTCCCCCAATGGGAAATGTGAAATGGGAGTACAAGGAGGAGCAGGGCAAAAAAAATCCTCCGAAATGGCATCATTAAATTCGACCATAATGGCCATTTGCAGGAGTGCTTGAACGATGGGAACCCGAAACGAAAATATGATTCGAGAGAGAGGAGGAGGGCAGAATCTGTCGAATCAAAAGTCAAACGGTTGTACAAATAATGGGGCGAAACCGATATTTATGTAAGGGGATGTTATTTTTTATTTTTTTTTGCTGCCGTTCTGCGTTTCAAATTTAAGCTTTGCGTTTTGTGGGGTGTTTTACTTAAATTGGCATGCGACATTTAAAACATTACAAAATTATGAAATACATACTTCGAAGGTCTGCTATGTTCAAAGGGAAATTTTTGAATATAATTTATTCAACTAATTAAATTTTTAACTGTCAAAGCTTTTAGGCGTTGTTCGTTTTGAAATAAATGTTTTTGATTTTGGAAATTCATTGCATCTCTAAGACCGTGAGCAATTCCAACCACCCTAGTAACCTCTTACAATGGTTACCTTACAAATCTCTCACTTTTTACCTGAGATGCGAAACCAACCCCACTTTCCTCCGGTCGATGCACACCACGTACCAGAACCGCCCAGGCCACCCCGAGCCAATCCCAATCACGGAATCCGTTCCGCAACCGGTTTGAAGGCAAGCAGGTCGGGGCAAAATCAACAAAAGCGGGATCTCGCAGGAAAAGGGTCTCTCCCGGTAGATGCTTTTATTTTTGGCTTTCTTTGCCTTTCACTGGGAGAGCCCATTTGCAGGGGATTGTCGAAGGATGCGGAAACGGGTTAGGCAAACACAATGCCTACGGATGCTGACAGTAGCAAATACTGAAGGGAGAATGGTCGACCCTCCTCCCTCTTCTCCAACTTCCACTTTTCCGGTCGGATTTTCCACCATCCGTCGTTTAAAGGCCACCCGGCTCGCACTCAGAAACTGGCTGAAACAGATTGCTTCCTCCCCGTTTTTACCCGAGATCCAAAACATACGGCCTACATTTCACCTGTGTGTCGACCATGTCACCTGGAAAGCATATTGTGAGAGCACACACTGTCTGACGGAGGTTTCGTCAGGGGCTGGTTGGGTGCGGGAGGATCTTTTTTTGTTTTGTTTTAAACTTGGCCTGGCAATTTTCTCACATGTTTTGTGTCTGCTTGTACCGGTCTGGTTAGACCATATCAGTGCAGAAATGGCTCAGGCATGTGTGAATCATTGCAAAGATGAGACGATTTTTAACGAAAAAAATCACTTTGCTGGGTGACAGTGTGTTGAAGGGGAGAATCTGTGTTTTTTAAATCTTTATGACGATTTTTTTTATCAAATTTATGAAACCTTTTTAAAATGTTACCTTTATTTATAATAAATTCCGTTGCAAAGGATTTTTTTTAAATGTTTTATGTTGCCCTCTTCAATGCTGGCTTGAAAAATCAGCGGGCAACATATTTTTTTTCAAAAACTTAAATTTTTTAAAGTAAGTCGAAGTGCAGTCAACTGAATATAATTGCGTCATTATTAAAAATGATGGAACCAGTATTAAAGCTTTTTTTTTTAATGTTTGTAACTCTTTTTTGTGCGGATAAAAGGAAGGCTTTATAGTTGGTACTAGTTGCAGAGGCCGATAGCTATAAAGTTAACTTCGTTTATTTTCATTTCGTTTTTTACCTCAGCATCGTGTCCCTAGGAAAATTTAGTTGAACAATTGTGGCTCTGGCGCAATTTACAGTTTTTTTTAAATATTGAGCAACCATGCGTCTCGACTGAATCATTGCTTTCAATAAGTAAGATTTTTTCTAGCATGAAGAATGATTTTATGATTAAAAAATGTCATTAAATTTGTCAATCAAACTCTAACTAGAAGGAACATTTTTAAAGAAATGTTAATGGATTCCTTAAGAATATCGTCTGTTGTGTGCTATCTTGTGACAACAACCATTTAGTTCTATTCGAGAAAATTGATTTTTAAAGTTTGATGATAAATAATTTCAAAACTATGAATGATAGAGCCTAACTTTTTGAAGCAATCGGTTCGTATACTATCGCTTAACAAACGCTCCAAGTTTCAACTAATTTTGTAACACCATTTAAAGGATACAGTAAATTATTTTAACAAAAATTTGAAAAGCACGTGTCACAAGTGTGTTTCGAAAGTAAAATTGTACTACGTGTCACAGGTGTGCACAGAATTTCCATACAAACTAAAATAGGCTTAAATCAATAGTTTAACCGACTTAATCAATATATTTTCAAAAACAAAAGATTGCATTGCCTTTAGAAAGTGTGTATCAAGTTAAATTTGTGAAAAACAAGATTTTTTTTCCACATTTTCCAACAACATGTATGACGTGTCACAAGTATGCACGATCATTTTGATGATAAAATGGTCTATGTCACAAGTGTGTATTGCGATATCCGGGAAACGGAAGCGAGTTTCCAAAATCGGGCTAAAGCATCTTGCAGTGTTTGTTAAGTATAGCAAAACGTCATCATTAACTCATTTTCGACCAAAATGGTCTATGTCACAAGATAGCACACAGCAGACGATATGGAAATTTTATTCAAATTTCAAACAAAAGCTACTCTGCTGAAAATCTGTGGTTTGAGAATCAGGCACGAAATTGGCCGAATTTATTTCACTTAATTTTGTACTTTCTTAATTTGATAACTAACTAAGGCATATGAGAACTTTTCCTATGTCCACTGCCATAATTTTACAACTTACTAACTTACAAACTTAGTGGTGCGAGCTGTCATTATGCTATGGTATTAATAATTTATCAAATTAATATCTTAAAATTATTTCAATTCAATATTATTTGAAAATGATAAAAATCAATACATCAAAATTAGTATTGAAATATTTTTTTCCTAATCTGAGATTTTTTTTTCGAAAATCAGGAATCTAATGAGTATTTATAGCCTTGAAGCACTTGTGCAATTTTGTCAGTTCGAGCTGGTGTATAAACGGCGACAGTTTTCCCACCACAAAGCCTAAAAATGTCTATTGATTAATTTACTGTTAGTACAAGAATAGTTTGTTGATTTTCGTATCTTAAGTAGGCATTTTCAGAACGATTTGATTTCTTCGGGCAATGGTAGGTTATAGTAAGAAATTTTCATAAAATAAAGTCACAGTCTTATCAAACACGCCCATTTTTCAAATAATTATTGTATTCACTGAGTTGAACTCTTTAGATGAGCACTTTAAAAATTTTGGAAATAAGAAGGTTTGTTCTCGGTGTCAAAACAAAATAATGTCTAAAAATAAAAATTGAATTTTGAATTAAACGGTTAAAAAGTTAAAAAGTTAAAATTTCTTTAAAATTTGCAACTTTTTGGAATAATGCCCATGATTTGGCATTGCTGAAGATAATTATTTTATAAAAATCAAAGCTTCTGAGTGTCTCCAAACAGCAGAGGATTTAAAATGGCGATACTGAAAATCGGGGAGAAATTAATACGACTTCAATTTATTATTCAAATATTTTTCAACCAATATGACTTCTCCATGATTTAAAATTTTAAAACATGTACTGAGCTGTGTCAAACCATGTCCATCTAAGTTACAAACTACCTTAATCCACCTATATGGTTGATGCCGTCCTCACTCTTTACCAACAATTGGCGATTCGATGGGATTGGACAATTTTTTAATCTAGTTTTTCTTAAAGTCAGCAATAAAAAAGTGCATATATAGCACTTAAGTGGCCATAACTTAAGACAGGGTTGCCAGATTCTCAATGTTTTGGACTCGTTGGAAAGGTCTTTCGATTACGTAACGAACCATTTATAACATTTATTTAAGTCGATTTCCGATCACTTATCTAACAGCCGGATAAATAAAAAAACACATTTATATACATAACTTTTGAACTACTTATCGAAACTTTATAAAAATCAATAGGTACGTATGGGACCTTAAACCAAATCGAATGCAACTGGTTTGACCAAAATCGGTTCAGCCAGTGCTGAGAAAACTCAGTGAGAATTTTGGTCACATACACACACACATACACACACAGACATTTGTTCAGTTTTCGATTCTGAGTCGATAGGTATACATGAAGGTGGGTCTACGAATTTTCTGAGAAAAGTTCATTTTTAGAGCAGGATTATAGCCTTACCTCAGTGAGGAAGGCAAACAAAAGTTGTTTTCAATAGTGCCTTAAATTTTTTTGGTTGAAAATTGTTAACCAGGGTGTTTCTTACAAATTCCAGCCTAAAAGTGAGCAAATTGAAATAATTACGTCAAATTGATCATTTGTACGGTTTCTTTGCTGTATTTATTAAAAAAGCAATTAGATTTTTTTCAATTTGTAATGAAATTTAATTAATTTTCAGGTTTAGTAAACAAAAAAAATCCAAGTTTGGTCAAAAATTATTACATATTGATTTAAAAAAAACATAAAAATATCAATTTTGAAAAAAATAACTTCGTAGAATTCTGCTCTTCTCGTAAAAAAAACTTCAAATCTTAAAACTCGATACAAAATTTTCCAAACAATGAGAGAACAAAAAAATTATTGACTTAAATTGAACCTTTTATTGAAAACCTTGTGAAATCTATTGTAAATTATTTATAATTTTTTTGTAATTTTTGAATTTTTGGGACCACAGATCAGTACAAAACGTTAAATTTTAGGAAAAAATATGTTGATATTTGAATATTTGGAATATTTTTAATAGAATCATAGATGTAATGATTGTTCAAAATTTTGAAAATTAGAAATAAATATTGATATTGTTATAACACCTTAGTGGATGGTTAATTTCAAACTAGAAATGAACATTGATATACTGACAGAATTTACCACAGTTCAGATTTTTTAGATTTGTATTAAACGAACATTTTTGTTTAAGCATTTTTTTTTTCATACTGGTTATGTCTGTAACATAATAACCTCACATTTTTCTTTAGCAATGCATAAATGTTCAAAAATGTATTCTAGTAACATAATCCTTTTTTCAATGTGCTATTTTTCAAAATAAAACTTATTATAACATAAAATTTAATACAAAATTGACGTCACTGACAGTCTTCCCCGCTTTGCAACTCCTCTCCAGGCCATGACCATCCTGTTTGACAACAAAACCGGAGCGAAAAGGCGAACCAAACAAGGTAGGACAATATTGTGATGAGTGTGCTGCGCAGTGGAAAAGTTGCCCGGGAAAGGAGCAAGTTTAAATTTAATCTGTTGTGTTTATCCGGCAGCAGCCAGAGATGGGTCTTCCCTATGTGTGTGTGCGAGTGTGTGCAACGGGATTGAGATTTTCAATAAAGACCCCACTCCTCCTCTCCCCAACTCTCTCGCTTGGTTACCTGTACTTTTACCCACCCACACACACACACACACACACACACACACACACACACACACACACACACACACACACACACACACACACACACACACACCCATCCACCCACACGCAAGCCAAGGATGTGTCCTTTGTTTTGGGCTAATTGTTTATACTGACCCACTTTTTGCTGGGAGCTTTTCAGCCGGAGACAGGACTTTTAATTCCCAGGCGAGCTGGAGGGTGGGCGCAAAAGGGTTGTGCGGGGAAAACCAGAGCAAACTTTTCCGGGTATGATTAAAATTTTAAAAGGTTTCCACACCGGGAAAGAAGCAAAGGCTGGCTCGAATATTGTGCAAGGATCAGCCAACCGTGCCTGCGTGGTGCCGGATCATCCGGCGAGAATATTATGCTAGGGTAGGGATTTTGGGCTGGGGTTTTTTCGTCTTGTTTTTTTTTTATTTTTAATATTTTCAGGTAAATGCAACTTGGGACAGCGTAAACAACGAGGTTTTGTGTGTTAAGTTGAAGGTTGGTTTTTATTTCGTTGACTTTTTTTCGCCGTGAATTGCGTTGAGCCGAAAATGGGTCCGGTCTTGGGAAAATTGGCAGCTGTCGATATTGTGAGTATTTTTTTTTGTATGTTCCACCGACAATGTTGCATTAATGAAAGGATTGTGTTTTTCATAAATATTGTAATGAGATCGGGTTGTATTTTCTTGCAATATAGAAAACAAAAACCCTGGTTGAATCCACCTAGAGGTGTATACCAAATGAAAAGCTTTGACAAATCGTCGTTGTCGTGCTATCTTGCCGCACGTGCATTTTGTGTCACATTGAGTGAAGAACGCCATTTTGTGCAGCTCTCAATGCATCACTTTCGATTTAAGATATTCAATAAAACCGAGAAAACTCCGGGCATTGTTGTCACTTTTCATATGAAAGAAGGCTCAACCTGTCGTGCTATCTGACACACTCTGGAAATTGTTGTTAGTGCGACAACTGGCCAAAGGGATTTCAAGTCAGAACGCGTTTGACACAAGTATGATCTCGATTACCGTAAACAACCAAATTCAACCAAATTTCGGGACATTGCACAGAATGGTAAACCAAACATAACTAGATTGTTATGGTTTACATTGCATGCTGGGTAATTCTCCGCCAACTCACACAGCAGTTGCCCCGACCCCTCTTCGATTTGCGTGAAACTTTGTCCTAAGGGGTAACTTTTGTCCCTGATCACGAATCCGAGGTCCGTTTTCTGATATCTCGTGCAGAGGAGCGGTACGACCCCTTCCATTTTTGATCATGTGAAAAAAGAGGTGTTTTTCAATAATTTGCAGCCTGAAACGGTGATGAGATAGAAATTTGGTGTCAAAGGGACTTTTATGTAAAATAAGACGCCCGATTCAATGGCGTATTCGAAAAAACGTATTTATCATCGGAAACACACACAAGAAAAGTTTTAAAAACTCTGCCATTTTCCGTTACTCAACTGTAAATTTTTTTGGAACATGTCATTTTAAGGGAAATTTAATTTACTTTTCGAATCTTCATCGGCCCAGAAGGGTCATTTTTTCATTTTAAAATTTCGTGTTTTTTTTAACTTGGCAGGGTTATTTTTTAGAGTGTAACAATGTTCTACAAAGTTGTAGAGCAGACAATTACACAAATTTTATTATATAAACATAAGTGGGTTGTTTATAAACATCACGAGTTATTGCGATTTTACGAAAAAAAGTTTTGAAAAAGTTGGTCGTCGTTGATCATGGCCGTTCATGGTCACCCGCGACAGACACGGACGACGAAACAAAGAGAAACGTAAAAAGTAACTTTTTCAAAACTTTGTTTCGTAAAACCGCGTGATGTTTATGAGCAAACCCCTTATGTCCATATATCAAAATTTTTGTAATTGTCTGCTCTACAATTTTGTAGAACATTGTTACACTCTAAAAAATAACCCTGTAAAGTCAGAAAAAACACGAAATTTTAAAATGAAAAATTTTGTTCTAAATGAAAAAATGACCCTTCGGGGTCAATGTAGATTCAAAAACTACATCAAATTTCCCATAAAATGACATGTTCCAAATTTTTTTACAGTCGAGTAACGGAAAAAAGAGAATTTTTAAAACTTTTTTAGTGTTTTTTTCGATGAAAAATACGTTTTTTCGGAATTCTGACTACGCCATCAAATCGGGCGTCTAATTTTACATAAAAGTCCCTTTGACACCAAATTTCTATCTCATCACCGTTTCAGGCTGCAAATTATTGAAAAACACCTCTTTCTTCGCATGTTCAAAAATGAAAGGGGTCGTACCGCCCCTACGTCACGAGATATCAAAAAATGGACCTCGGATTCGTGATCAGGGACAAAAGTTACCCCTTAGGACAAAGTTTCACGCAAATCGAAGAGGGGTCGGGGCAACTTTTCCCGATTTCGTGTGAGTTGGTAGAGAATTACCCATAAATTTTAAAGAAATTATACAAGTATGACAAAAAAAAAGATGAAAAATTAAGGCCATCATCTATTTTTGATTTTGGGTTCCAAAATTCATAAACAACTATAAATTGATGTTGGTCTTTTTATAATCAAAATATCTCAGCACATGTTCACTAATTATTATTAATATTCAAACCATGTGTTCCATTTTTTTAAACAAAAAAATATCCCAAAATACTTAAAATTTTAAAAGTCAGAAAATGTACATAAATTTACACGTTATAGTCTGGACAATTTTAACAAACAAAAAAAATGTTTCTCGTTTCACGCTTGATGCAAAATTTGAGTGACAAAAAAATTAGTTGAGTCACAATTAAAACTTTAATATTTTGAAATATTTACAACATTTTGAGTCGTTGAATAGCCATATTGTATATTTTGAAATTCAATTGATTGAAAAAGTACAAAGTTTCAAATCTTAAAATTTTAAGAATATGAGTATTTAAAAAAAATACATTATTTAGCAAAAAAAAAATGTATATTACACTACAATTTCTGTTATCTAGTGAAAATATTGAAAAGATCCTCGTTTCTAACCCACACTGCAGTTTATTAAAATTTAAAAATTGTGAAAACGACGTGGAATTTTGATTCTTTTATAATAAATTCCAAATGCAGATCGAAGCTTTGCTAAATTCTGCATAAATTTCAATATTTTATAAAATAATTTTGAGAAAATGTTAGAGATTTGAAACTAAGGCAAATATTTTTGAAATATTATGACAGCCCAAAAGAATGTGAGAGCAAACAACAATATATTTGTCAAAAATCTTCAAAATCTTAATGGAATGAGGGATTTTTCCAAAAACGGGAATTCCCGAATCTCGGTAATTTTCTTTTTTTGTTGTTTTGCTTTAGACATTCAGATTTGATTGTGAAAATAGTGAACAGTTGAATAATTTGTAATCTATAGACATTTTAAGGCATAATTTGTTGCCGTTATAGCATTAATTTGACTTTTAAGGATGTTTTTGTAATTTTAGTGTACTTATGCACAAACTGCCTATCAATGCTATTTCTTGACTCTTTCTCTTCAGAGCTGCCTTAAAAGAAGAGACCATCAAAATAAAATGTACACCGATTTCCAAATTTAATGCTGTAAAATATGCTGTCCCTATTGAGACGATTTGTCACAGTTGGAAATAGTGACATAGATAGAGATAATTGATAATTTAAAAAATGTTTGTAGAACAAAACTCCATATGGGTCATTCCAGGTCAACTGAGTACACTTTTGGACTCGACCCTCTGTCCTATGAATTCAATTCCGAAGTAAGTTTCTCACATATAAAAACCGGACTTTTTTCAGTAAAATCGCTGTATCTCGCCAATAGTTCATTTTAGTTTGAGGTCTACATTGATTATTATGTAAAATTGTCCGGGAAACACAATGGTGATAAAATAAAACAAATAAAAATATAAGGAATTGGTAAAAATTGAATTTTAACACTTAAAACGTTAAAATATAATACTAGTGGGCATTTAAGGGTTAACAATTTATTTTTATCGAATTCCTTGGACAATTTTCTATAAAATGCAACCTGTAGAAAGTCTTTTGCTCATATAGTTGCAAAGTTATGATTAAAAGAAAAAAAAGTTTTTTAGAAAATCGTCAAAAAAGAGGGCGGTGCGAAAAATAGAGGGATGGTCCAATCAGCACCAAACTTGGGATTTCAGTTAACTATTGATAGATGAACGTTCCCTCTAAGTTTGGTCCAAATCGGTGAAGGTCGAGTCCAAAAGTGTACTCAGTTGACCTGGAATGACCCATATTCAATACTTATTCAAACAGTGACGCTGACTGGATGCCAATTTAAGATTGTAGTATTGATTATCACTAGTTCATATAGTTCGTAGTTTACACGTTTTAGTGATTTGAATATTTCAGTGTTGTTTTTAGTTTTAAGATAGGATAAGATGTTTTTTTTACCCAGAAGTATGCTATTCAGTTAAAAAAATGTAAATCTATATATAATAAATAAAATTAAACAGCGAATACTGAAATAAAAAGTACAAAAAATATGAATCGCAATCGAGAACGCCAGGGCAATGCTGTAAATCAAATAATTTGATTTGAATTTTCGATTTTTGAATATCAGGTAATTTACGTTATTTTTTAAATTATCACATTTCAGCAATTATGCGGAAAATAAATATTATCAATTAACAAAAAAAGTCATTATTAATTTAAAATCAAAATTCCAGATAGTAAAATTGTGATAAACGACCTAACGATACTTTCACTCAACACCCCCACATTTTTTCATCGTCCTCCAAAATTACCATGCCTCGACCTACTGACATTATCTTGCGCTGGGTGTGTAAATTTTCCAAACAAAAAACCACCGTCAACGAGCAAAAGCTCTCAACCGGTGAATGTTTAATGCCCCCAAATTCTGGGGGTAATCGAGACGCTAACATCGCTCTGCACTTTTGGTATTTGTTCGCTCAAAAATGTGCTCAAAAACACCCTCCTTCCAGGAAAATCCAACCACCCCCGTTAATCATTATTAACAAGCCACCTGGCAGGTGTATCTGTCTGTATTTGTGTCAGTTAAACCTTTCCCATCTTCTTCGTTTCCACCCAATCCTACCCCTCCTGTGGGCACAATCAGTTGGTATAAATTCAAATCAGGGCTCCCCACTTTCACACCCACCTCCTTGACATTAACCCCCTCCCCCACGTGTGTCCTCCTCAAAAAGAAGGGGCGCCAAAATACGCCAAAACGAACGTTGAAGAACGCGAACCTTAACCTAACAATCTGCGCGATAGTATCACTGCTTCCACGACCGGAAACCGCAAATGGGGCACAACGGAAGTGAGTTGTGACGACTGGGAAAGAGGGGGAAGGTGTTGAATGTTGGTTGGTGGTGGTGGCCAGAAAGCTCTTTTATTGCCCCCGGGGAAGGTCGAGCTCAGTCGCAATCCATTGCGATGAGGGTTTTCCGGAATGTTAAATGATTTTAAAGAATGCAAATTTTTGATACTTAAAAATGGTTTCAAATTGATTTAGAAGAATTTACAAATAATTGAATTAATTTTAAAAATCTTTCAAAAACTCAAAGCAATTCTGCTTCTCTACCAGTCAAAAGGGCGTGCCGCAAAGACCATTAGTCAAATAATTTATTTCACCCAAGCTCTTGGAACACACACACGCACACCCTTTTCTGCCACCCACATCATTTTGACTTTTATCGCTGCTTCACTTGCCAGCTGACATTCGCAACCCACCGCCGCCACAAACAGCACGTGTGCCACACGTGTGGGCACGTTTTCTTCGAATGTTGTCTCTTGCACAGGGGTTTTTTTTGAGTGCCGGTAAATTTGTGCGTGTATGAACGTGGGTTCTAGGTGAAACAGAGCGGTTTTGTTTGAACAAGCCGACGTTTTCACTGCGTACATGTACATGGATTTGCAGAAGTTTTTGCTTTCTGCATCTTTTAGCTTGAATTATTTGAGGATTCTAAATATGGGTCATTCCATGTCAAATGGGTACACTTTTCGACTCGACCTTCACTGATTTGGAACAAATTAACAGAAGTCCCATGTTTGGTGCCGATTGGAACATCCCTCGTTTTTTGGAATGCCCTCTGTTTTGACGATTTTCCCTTTTTTCACTCATAAAGGAGTTATTACAATTCGGCAAACAAACAAACAAATTTGAACTTTTTGACAGTTTGCTGGTTTGCCTTCTTTGTTTGTTTGCCTGGATTTGTTTGTACAAACGTCAGCCTGCATAGATTTTTCCTTGTTTGCGAGTTTGCCGCAACAAATTTGCGAGTATGGCAAACTGTCAAATACGAAAAAGTGCAAGTTTGTTTGCGGTAGTGTAATGGCTCCTTAACTTTACATCTTAAGGGGTTACATACATGTAAATCGTCAAAAATGTCCGAGGTTGGTGTGAGCACACATTTAAACTTTTTTATAATCTTTTTGCAGGGCATTTAAATGTACATTTTCATCTATTAACAAAATAAATATGAATACATTTTGATGTACCAAGGCCGATTTTCAAAAACTTGATTTAAAAAAAAGATAAAAGTATTGTTATGTTTTTCATATAAAAAACGTCAGTTTTTGATTTTTGTACTTAAAAAAAAAAAAAATTCAAATTTCAAAATCGGGCTCCGTCATGCACACGGGATATGTCTTAGGAGTCTTCACCCCAAATTTCAGCCAATTTGGTCCATCCCATCTCGAGATATCGTGGCACCCGTAAATCAACTCCTTGTTTAGAGAAAAACGTTCACAAAGTTTGACAGTTCGCTTTGCGCATGGCAAAATTGTGAACTTAAATCGTCTCTTACTCAGTTCAGTCATGAAATATCTTCGAGAAACTTTCAGGAGTGATTGAAAATCATCTTTTTAGTAAATTCAGTGAATTTTCTGTAATATGTAATTTTGTTATTTTCTACATGTATGTAACCCCTTAAAGAGTTCATGACTTTCTTTTGGTTGCACTATATGGGAAATTTTCCAAGGAGTTTGATAATAATGAAATTCTAACCCTTAAATGCCCCCAATATATTTTTTTACACATTTAGCTTGCCATTTTTGATATTTTTTAATTTTTAATCGCCATCGTGTTCCTTTGGCAACTTTACATAAAAACCTATGAAAACCCCAAGGTAAAATTTTTTGATGACGAGAATCTATTCTAAACTATTCATGGCCATGGTAATTTCGTCATTTCGACGCTGTCTTGCTATCTTGTCGCACCCGCCATTTCGACGTTCCGAGAAAAACGCATTTTAATGTTTGACCTTGAATAAACAAAAACTAGAGCACGCATTGTAAACAATAACAAACACGTTTTGTTTGGCTGACCATTCTGTGCATTGTCCAGAAGTTTGATGAAGTTGGTTACTGGAGTTCCGAGTTATAATTACAAATGTTTACGGTAGTCTAACTTGAACGTGTGTCAAACGCGTTCTGACCTGAAATCGCTTTGGCCAATTGTCGCACTTACATCAATTTTTAGGCTGTGTCAAGATAGCACGACAAGATTGAAACTTCTTTCATATGAAAAGTTACAAAAATGCACGGAGTTTTTTCGGTTTTTATTGAATATCTAAGGATTGAAATCGAATTTTGGGGATCTATGAAGGTCAAAAGGTTAGGCATTATTAGCTGTACAAATGGCGTTCTTAACTCAATTTGGCCCAAAATGCACGCCTGACAAGTTAGCACGACGGCGACGGTTTGATAGGTCCACTTCCGTTTGCTTTATTTCGCCCAATCAAACAACGGTTTACTTTACTTTGAGGTTTTCATTGATTTTTAATGTAAATTTATTTTGTATTTTTTGTTGCATTGGGTTCGTATAAGTCCAAGGAAAGTTCTTACACCAAAAAGCTACAACTTTGGCCACTCTGGAACCGATTCCGGAAAATCTGCAGATTGTATGGGAAAAGTTACGTAAAAACAAATTTTGATCACAGGAGGCTGAATAAGCTAAACAGTTAAAAACGTCAACAAACGAAAAAAAAGGCAGAACGAAGTTTGTCGGGTAAGGCTTGTTTTCTATTAAAAGCAACCTGAAGAAAGTCATTTGATCTAAAAGTTGTAAAATTATGAGTAAAAGATTTTTTTTTTGAAAATCCTCAAAAAAGAGGGCGGTGCCAAAAATAGAGCTATGGTCCAATCGGCACCAAATTTTGGATTCCTGTTAACTATCGATAGATGAACATTCCCATACAAGTTTGGTGAAGGTCGAGTCCAAAAGTGTTGACAAGAAATGACTCACATGTCAAATTTAAGACTGAATAATGCTGTTTTGTAAGTCAACAGGACGTAAATGGAGGTGTTCGAAGTGCATTATCAAAAAATCGTATGATTACGAGAAAAAAAATTCTTTAGTTAAAAAGTTAACATCATAAGCATGTAGTGCACAATTTTTTTGAAAAAAAAAATGGAAAGTGATAAGTGTCATGGAATAATAACTATAATAATAAAAACTAATTATCGCAATATTTTTTATAAAGAAGAATTTCACTGGAAACGAGATTAATTTTACAAAATTTATAGTTAAATTTTCACACTTTTTTGACTAAAAAATGGCCAATTTCCATGATATTCTATGTGTTTATTTTAAAACATTTTCTGGTATAGTTTATACAAATTCACATTGCAATTGAATTGGCAAAAACAATTAAAAAAATATTTGGCCTAACATTAAAAAAGCCTAAAAATATTTTTAAACGTTTGATTCATCACAAGTCTTGATTTCAAAATTATCAAAATATTTTTTCCAAAGAGATCAAAAAATACACAAACATTTTTCATCATTTAAAATTGGACCATTAGTTGCTGAGAAATAGGCATTATAAAATGTGGGAATGCTTGGATTTAACTTATAAAACTATGTTTTTTTTTCTTTAACAATTATGTTTTGAAATGTTCAGAAATTATCGACACAAATATTTTCAAGAATGGACAATCATGGAAACTATTTCTAAAAATCGAAAAACGGCTATTATTCAGTTAAAATTAAACTTTAGTGGCTATATCTTGAAAACGGTGCACATTAAAAAAAAAATTCGATCAGGACTAACATTTCCAAAGGGCCAAACATTCAATATTACGCCCTTTTGGAATGTTTGGGTGAGACTTAGAAAACATCAATTTTCCTGTTTTTAAATCTTTGCATGGCAGCAACTAAGGGTCGTATCAACAAAGTTGAAAAAAAAATATAAAGAATTTCCTCAGCTTTTCTAATATATTTTTTTCAAAAGTGAGCAATCATGGGCACTTATTTTAAAAATGAATAACTGCGACTATTTTAAAAAATGTTACCTGAAAATGGCTAAAACATGAAAACGGTGCACTTTATCAAAATTTCACTAAAGTACTTTTTGATTGCAAATTTAATTTTACATCGAAAAATGCAGTTGAAAAAATTTTGCGACCAATATTTCGATTTTTATTTAAATCATTTGGTTCAGAATTCATAACTCAGTCGAAGATCTTTTGCCTATTCTGAAAATTTCTTATAATTTGGCATTTGATGTCCTCTAAAACATATCAGAAAATAAAAAAATAAAAAAACGTGTTTTTGCAAATCAAGTTTTAGTGACAAAAAGTGAAATTAAAAAATCACAAAAAAATATTTACCGTGTATCATTTTTTAAAGAGTAATCCTTATTCATACCTACAACTTTGCCGAAGACACCAAATCGATCAAAAAATTCCTTCAAAAGATACAGATTTTTTAATTTTCGTACATCATTTTTGTATGGCTGTCAAATTTATATGAAAAATTATATGAACAAACTAATGATGCAAAATGGCTTCTGTTGACATACCGAAGGTATCAAAAAAGTTTCAGCCGGATTAAAAAATACAAAAAGAATCGAATGACCGAAATCTCAAAGAATTGCTCATGGGTGAACAAATAACACAAAATGACAAGTCAAAAAGGACCAAATATAAAAATGGTCGAAATTGGCCGATTTTGTAGAGAATTGCACTCTTGGTTTTTACGAAAAGTTCATTGTTAATATTGAAGAATCAAATTTTGAATCCTCTAAAATTTTACTTTTTGTACGATGTACTTTATGTTATGTTAGATGTTTTGTTTATAAAATGCAATTAAATTACACTTAAGCAATCTTAATAAGAGTCTTGTTTATCATCAGATTAAGATGATTTTAAACACTGAAACCGTTTGAAATATCATTTTTATTTTTATTAAGCAAAAAAGAGAGGAGAAAACGTTGTTCCGTAAAAATAATTTCCAACTAGTAAGATATTTGCGTCTTTACAGTGCTACGATATCTTAAACCACAAAAAATAAAGGAACAGCTCTTGAAGACCTCGACCAAAAAACCACACATGGCCCGCGCCAGTAATTCCAGCCAGACTGTTCCGTGCGAAGTAAGTCACACGTGTACGACCAAGCACACGGCAAAAAAAACCCGCAAACACAGCCAATGTCGAAATTTCAAGTGTCTTGTGCGGTGTGCTAAGCAAACATTTTTTGGCACATTGCCCACCATCATCACCCGTTGACCCCTCCCAAGAAGTTTTTCCTAGCCCCCAAAGTCGGTGTAAAAAGAGGGAGAAGAAATAAAGTTGCATTGCTCGCCCCACAATGTGCTGCTGATGGCTTTTCTTCTACTCTCGAGGAAAAGCTCGCTTCTTGTTGCACTGTTGTTGTTGGAACTACACACAAGACGACGACGACGACGATGATGCAGCAGTCAAAAGGACCACGACCACGAACCCGGGGAAAAGCCTGGCCCAGAAGAAGGAAAACTGAAAGGGTTTTATATGCGGTAATCCTTGAAAAATTTGCCAGCTTTGCTAGTGTTTGTGTCTATCATTGCAGCAAGGTTTAAGACTTGTGGGTAAAGAAGATGAAATAAAAACCAGCCGAAACATATGTGTGTCAATAGATGGATGTTTGGCATGTGAGGTGGTGGTGCACAGAAACTAAGATTTTTGTTAAAATTTCATTCGAGTTATATTTAAGTTTTAAAATTATTTCTTTTTTTTTGAAAATTTCAACACTTTAGTACAAAATCGATTTTTCGAAAGTATATTTTCAACAGCTTAAAAATTTGTCAAAAAACGGTGTTTCCTCCCTAAGTCCACCAGTTCATCGGGTGGGCCCCCTTTTGTGGGCAGGCAAAAAGCTCGAGCAAGAAAAGCTCGAGATGAAAAATTGGTTTCGTCTTTGTCGGTCCGTCCTGAAATTGTGCCGGTTGGATGAAGCGGATTTTGCCAATCAGTCGTAAAATTGGAACGAACCATGATGTATCGCTTATGGGGTGAATGGAGCGGGAGGGGGAAGCCTGGATGTAGTACGAGGACCTCGAAACGATCTGGCTGATAGACAAACAGAAAACACTACCGGCATGGTGCTGGTGGTGGCAACAAACGGTGAGGGATTTGTATCTGCAGATATGGTATTATTGTTGACAACCCAGTTGGAGGAGACGGAAAAAAGAACAGAAAGAAACGGACCATGCTGGTTGGCACACATTTGCGGGCGAACGGATCGAAATGTTGGCCATTTCGTTGAAGAACCGTTTCTTTGCGGGGTGAAATTGAATATTTTCTTGGGCCATGATGGGCTTTGTTAAGGTGGCAAATTTAGGCTATTGAGCTTGACAGGAAACCATTTGCGTTATGAAATTGTAACATCAATAAATTGGAGCATAGAATTTTCTACAGAATTGAATTGTGCTGGATTACATATCGAATTTAACTTAAGAGGGATAAAGTTGATTTCACTTTGTTCCTTAGGAGAAAACTCTTGAAAAGTATTGGGGTCTCATTTAAAAGCAGTTTCGGAAACAATGTATTAATCAACTAATGTTATCATGTTTTTGAAACGAAAATATTCACATTCCATTAGGCCAGGTCCTTGATGAATCGAATCCAGAAGGGAAACGACAATCAAATGTTGTAGTACATGGCTTGGTAACATGAAAAGCCCATAATGATTGCAGCACTGTTCATTTGTTCCATTTAATTCTACAGTAAATAATTAAAGCTCATCGTCGTTAAGGGATTTGCACTCGGCTTAACTACAACGCAATAATAAAGTGAAAAATTAAGGTATTGTATTGAAGCCCAAGTCCAAACCCGTTATGGAACTACTTATTTTTCTTGTCATTACGAATGACGAATCGGTCAGCTTTCTATCGCCAAAAATAACAGTACTGAAAAGTACTTTTCAGCATCCATTTGACTTCATATTTTCAGCACTTACATCAAAAAGCACAACTACAAAGAGCGAAATCAGTTTTTTTCTTTTTTTGCCTCATAAGAATTATACGGAATTGTTTCAAATGTTATAATTGAACTTTTTTAGCATCAGGTATTATTTTTTGTTTATTTTTATGTTTTGATTGGAAATTTTGAATTTATTATTTAATTGCATTGGTGCTTACTAAAAATCACAAATAACAAAACATAAGAAAGCATCTGCAATTTGAATTCAATCATATATTTTGGTATCTTGCAACAAAATTCATTTCAAGGCAATTTTCAAATAAAGTGTTGAATTTCTTATAAATATGATCAATTTCCGATGAATTTGGATAAAAAAAAATAAAAAAGGATTCCAAAAATTTTAGATGCATTTATTCATTAATTGAACAGTTGCAAGTAAAATAAAAAAAATAAAGTTTTCAAATCTAATGTTGATCTCCCCTTAAAAAATTGCCTTAAAAAATCTGAAACATTAATTTTGTTAAAAAGTTCAAAGTGCAGTTAGGCCATTGCAAATATTTTTCAGAGTTTATGTTCCTCCCCCCCACCCATTTAAAATCGCCCAAAAAAACCAGGGAGAAAACATTTTTTTTCAAATAACTTCAAAATGTTAATAGAAATAGAAGTCTAATAAAAAAAAACAATTTGAAATGCATTTTTCCTACTTATCATGATTAGCATGATTGGGCTCATTTAAAAATATTTAGTTATAATTTTTGAGAAATTGACATGTAGGGTAGCGCAAAAAGATTTTTTTCTCCAAGATTTTTTTTTCGTTGGTGGTTAGTTATTTTGAAAACTAATAATAGCACGAGGCTGGTGTGTAATGCATTTCAAAAAAAATAATTTATTCATATGCTGAAACCATGGCCATGGTGCAATTTTTTTTTTATTTCAACTCGAAACAAACTTCATAAAATATTTGCAGCGGCCTCAACTTAAAATAAATCAAAATACGTTTTCTGCACTGTTTTTGATTTTTTTTAATGGTTTTCATGACATAGATTAATTTTGTAAAAGCTTGTGATTTCACAAAAAAATAATTTCAAGGCAGAGTCGTGGGACATAAATCAAAAGTCGAACTAAAAAGTGACCAACTGTCACTTTTTACACGGCGCTCACGCACACTATCAAAACAAACATTTGGTAGTGTGTGTGAACTCCGTGTACAAGGGGTGTCAAACTAAAAAGTGACCCCGTTCGTTTGACAACAGTTAGTGTCAAACCATCGGGGTTTGAGTATATTGGCCGACAAAATAGCTATTTTTAAATTTAGTCAAAAACTTTGACCACTCCTGTCTTAACTCTCTACTGCCCAAATTTTTTTTCGGAAATTTCTATTTTTCCCGTGTTCAGAAGATCATTTTGAGCATCTTTAATTCTACGAAAAATTTTACTTCTCTTGTTTTATGTTTTTCTTGTTTCATTTTTAGTATTTTAATTTGCATTTATCTTGTTTAGTTGATGTTTGTTTTTGGTAGTATTTGGCCTATTCAACCATATGTTTTTACAGTCACTTTTTCAATTTTTTGCTTGTTTTTCACATTTTCTGCTATAAGATGGCACCATTATCATTTAAATTGTAAATAAATGCGTAGAGGTAAAGTCTGGGGCACTAGAAAAATCACTGCATACTTCTTTGTACTAAAAATATCGAAAATGTTAGTAAAAAACACAGCCAAAGTTGACCCCAAAAAAAATGACATTTTTAAAAAACATTGGCAAAGTCACATAAAACAAGTAAAACTTCCAACCCATTAATTTTCTGAAATTTTAAGAGTACTTCTTTCCAATGCTTTTTAAAGATCAAAAATTGGTTGAAAAATGGATTTTTGGCGATTTTTTAAATTGAAGCCCGTCTAAAGGCGGGGTTGGGTTGGGGAGGGTTAAAGCAATAAATATAACATCACAATTATTTGTAAAAACGAAGAATTACGCAGCAGTTCTTACAACAAACTATCTGACTTAAAATGGTCACCCAGTGGTCATACGTACTGTTGTTCAACAAGTTTGACTTAAGTTTTTGATTGATTTTTTCAAGGCAACGTTTTTGTTTGGTTTACTTAGAGATAGCGATTTAAACTTGAATTTCAGCTAAATGACATGACTTCGAGCGGCATGATTTTCAAAAAAGCAAACAAAAATAAACTTTATTGATTTGAATAATTCCAATCCTATCTTAAAATCAGGTGATTTGCCTTTGGACCATGGGCAATACTTTGGTAACACAAATTGTCAACTCCAATACTTCAAACTCACGTGGAATTTCCCGCATATGTAAAAATTGATCACAAAAAGTGCCATCATGTAGGCCTATAATGCAAAAGTCTAGGGTATTAAAAGTAAAATAATCGTAAAACTATTAGAAAATCTGCGACTGGCCTACAAGTAAATACCGCAGCCTTATATAGTCCATGAAATTTTCTAACTTCAAACCCCTGTGAGATTTTTTTTCAGACAAAACTATAACTTTAAAAATACATAAAAATGTGGATAAAATTGTTTTTTTTACTGGGTTTTGACAATTTCTATGTGACAGACTTGATTTTTCAGTCTCGTTAATATGTTTACCGGAAAGCTCGTCCAATTTCCCATACGATGGTCTTTCAATTGGAAGTATGGGCTTACAGATATAAGCTAATTGCATTGCTCATAACTGAAAACAGAATATTTTTTTCAGTGTAATTCTGTGGAAGGTAGTAACCTGGATAGTAAATCATCAAAAAACGAGTTATTTTATAAAGTGGTCAAAAAACATCAAAAAACCATTTTTTTCAACATTTTTATTTTTAAACCCGCTGTTACTTCACATGGATTGGACAATGGACATAGAACAGTGGTCAATATGGAGACTTTTATGTAAAATTGTCTGGAAAATCGAAAAAAAAAACCGAAAATGTTGACGATTAGAGCATTTTTCAAAGAAAACAATTTCAGTAAATGATTTTTGTATTTTTTTAGGTGAGTTGCTCCATCCTGCATTTTTCGTGAGTCTTTTTGTAACATCTTAGGCTATTTTCACAAAAATTTAGAGCGAAAAAAAATCGTGGGATCACCTTGAATTTTAAGCATAAAAATAAAAAAATCACATAAAAGTAGCGTGTTTTTTTGTTTCAGTGTATTTTTCTCGGAAAACCCGTCAAATTTCATACAAGTTTGTTTTTGACCAATTTTTGATACGATGCAACGGCCTTTGAGATTCAGCGATATTTAAATTCCGAATTACAAACATATTGAAAACACTTATGCCCTTCTCAAATGCCATTATCGAGTGAAACTGGCTCCTTATACACAAAAATGGCTTATCTAAATAAAGGATAACATGTCTACAAAGTTTAATTGAAATTCGGAAAGGGTGGAGAAAAAAGAACCTAAAAATTTCCTGTTTTGGGCTAGAATTGCGCTTTGGTAAAAAGTTAATTTTGATAAAAAAGTTTATTTTGGTAAATAGTTAAAATTGATTTTAAACCACTGAAAATCAACAGTGTTCAATGTGAAAAAGAATGAATAATATTTCAATGACTTCGTCACAAATTTTCGCAAAAAAAAAATCATGGAGTTTTTCTTCTTCGAAGCTGCCTATAAAATTTTACCATTTTCCGCAAATCTAAAGCATTCACTTTGTAAAATATTCTTGCGAGCCGAATTTTCCCAGCTACAGATTTCCCGGTATTCATCGCCAAACCGTGTCTGCCCCGAAAAGGCTGAACGTCAGCACCGCTGACCATGACCAGCGCCGGTAGGTTTCTTCCACGAAAAATCCACCGCATCTTTCGCACAAGCATCCCCGGAATGTCCAACCACGTTCACGGTTGGGCGCTTTTCTCGAGTTAAATTCCGGGAGATTTTTTTTTTCGCCCTTGCCAAGTTGACGTCAAACCTCAAAGTGGTCATCCACTGGGATCACGCGCTCTTATTCCATCACGGCTTGTCGCATTCCGAATTAACTTTCGTTGCAGTTTTGCATGCAACAAGATCCACCACACAGAGCTCTCTTCCTTTGATGTTGGCGCACATGGCGTAATGCACCGACGACGAGGTACTTCCTGCACTTATTCCTTGAAGTTGTTGCTGTTTTTTTTCCTCTCTTCGAGTTATCCTCTTCATGCCAAGCCGTAACCAAATACCATCAGCGGATCATCCTGTGAAACAGTGCCGAAACGGGTTTCTTCCGAGAATCGACAACTTTGACAAGCCTTTTCGGGCTAGCACATTTTCTGCAGTAGAAGCCGTTTTTTCTTTGCTTCGAAAAAACACTGAAACAAGCACAGATCAGGAGAAAATTGTACACAAAAAGCACTAACCCCTCCCGCCCCTTGGTTGGAGTTGACCAACCCCAAGAACCCCTTTAATGTACTGCTGTGTACGAGTACTCCACGGGTTGGGGTCACTAGAGCCCCCCTCCTCTTCCCTTCCCCTCAAACAACACAAAACGGCCAAGTCACGCGGCTTGCATAACTTGCAGGCGTCCACAACATCCACACGACGGACCATGTTGAGGGACGACCCCCTCCCCCCTTCGGGAGCTTCGGAAGGGGTTAAAACAGCTGCTCTGCAGTCATCCAGCAGGACCTCCCCCTCTACCCCCCCCCCCCACCCATCCGGTCCACACCATGGGTTATCCCGGAACCACACTCCCGCGCTGTACCGTAACTCCGGTGCTGTTCAGGTTCTATTCCGAGGGAAGGTCGCGAGTCGGTTCCGTTCGTTCGGTTCTGTATTTTCGGATGTCACTCGGTCACCTCACACACACGCGCACACGCGGGCCGACACACTGACCTGTGCACGGTGGCTTCGAAAACCGTCGGAATGCGAGCTGGAAATGACGCGCGCGGAAGTTTCCGGCTGGCGTTGTTGCTTGGAGGACGAACACGAGCGCACTGAAGAAAATGAGAGAGCGCGGCGAAGTTCTGGCCCCGGCCTGGCATAACGGATTCGAGGGGCCGAAGTTGGACCGTGCCGAACAAGGACGAGCGCTGCTGGGTTCGCGGGGTTGAGTGGGTGACGTGACTGGGAACTGCTCGAAACTTGCTGGTGGGAGCCGGATGCTGGCTGGGTTTTTTGATGGAGCATTTCCATTCGAGCAGTTTTTGCTTTTTTCTACAATGTATTCCTTATGGGAGAACTGTCATTTCTACCACTCGAATCGGGTGCTCCAATGAGAAATTTTTGGGGGTTGATTTTGGGAGTGGGAACTCGCGCACGTGAGAGGGAGGTGAGTGCTCTGTGGGTGAGCAGTTGGTTTACGAGCAGTTGGAGCAAGCTGTGGAAAAAGTGAGTTCTTTTGTTGCTGGTTGAGCAGTGAGTGCTTCGTTGAGGGAGGAACTCAAAATCGAGCAGTTCTCGCGAGCAGGACACTCTTTATTCAACATTCATAATAGAGAGTGAATCATTGTTGCAACTTTTGTCTTTTAAAATTCGCTTAGTTTTTTTTTTTCATTAATTCACTAATTTTAATTAGAGGTCAACGATCTAGAAATAATTCTTATCTACAGATTTTCCATGAAAAAACATGAAACATTGTTTAAATTTATTTTGTTTGTGATCACTATATTGACGTTTAATGGCTTGCGATTTCCTCATTCAAGAGTTGTAGAAACAAACTTAACTTTTGAAAAATTGACATGCTTTTAAATAAATAAGACCAATTTTGTAAATAAAAAAGTATGAGAAAATCAGTCATAGTGATGCTTTTTACACTCTGTTTCGATTTTTAAATTTTTGTTTACTGAGTGCAACTTTTTATAGTTAAATTGTGTAATGGTTGAATAATGTGTTACTTATAATTTACCTTACTAATGTGTGAAATTGATACAGTTAAAATAATTCATTGGCGGTTTGCGTGTATCCTTAAAAACTTTCTACTTAACCATTGAATTTATTAACTCAATTATTCAAAGACTTGACCAACTGCTGCTGACTTCAAATTCAGGACTGAAATTAGTTTTGTTTTAAATATTGGGCCAAAAATAAACTAAAATTATGTACAGAAATAACAATGCAATTAAAAGGAATCGACATTTAATGAAAAGACATTAAACATCCTTTATTCAGGTGGTTCAATAGAAAAATTCTGTTTTATTTCCTTTCAACAATAATTTAAATTTTCATAGATATTTTTAAATAGTATTCTATTGATTTCTCATATATTTATCAAATAATCACTATTTCAAAAGATTTTGGAAAACCAAAATTTCATTATTTTTACAGTCTTTGCAGAAAATATAGTTTTTAAGTTAAAATTGATCACTTTAATCAGAGAAAAATATTCGTTTAAAGTACCGTAAAACGGGGTGACTTTGATAGCCGGGGTGACTTTGATAGGTTTGATTTTTTCCGTAAAATGAAGAGTACAAATTAAATACGTACGGAATGATAGGATCATATTAACCATGGCAGAGAAATAAAGAACTTCAAGAAGAAGTTTTCATAACATTTTGAAAAGTTGTAATAGTTATTTAACTTCAGTTGACG